>NC_052501.1:11201439-12596827 GCF_016617805.1 Bactrocera tryoni | reverse complement strand
GTTATGTAAATATGAGTGTCCGACCAGCGAGTTGGTTTCCTAAATCTTTTTAGGTTATGTCAAGATAGTATTTAGTAAAGATAGTAATCGGTAATCAATTTTGCGCTGAATTTGAAGCCTGTATTTAGCATTGTTAGGAAATATCCGATTTGATGCGAAAAATGCTCTGTCTGTCTCTGATAATTTGTCGCTATTTTCTAAGTTAATTTCATAAGGTACACCGCGGCAATCTTAGTCAGAATATTGAGCTAAAAACCGAAACAACCTATTTATGCGTACGGCTTCTGACACTCATTTTTCCTGCAAAATATTCCGCCATGCGTCAGCAGTAATAGAAATGGCGCAGGCTAAAAGTTTGGTATAAGCATATGGCGCAGGTTGAACGCGAAGAGGAACAAAGGGCCAGAGAAGAAAATCGCAATGCTCGCCGAATTGGCATGCTACTTTTGCTTAGATCGATTATCATGTGATATTCACCAAAATGAAATACCTTTTGGTGGAAAGGTTATTTTATTAGGTGGTGATTTCAGGCAAGTTATTCCTGTGGTGCCCAATAGCTCACGCGCCGCTATAGTTGGTAATTGTTTGAAACGGTGCTCACTTTGGAAATTTGAAGCTATATCCTTCTGCTTCAATACAGCTTTTTGGACGGTTCAAAAGCATGTCGAAGGAGTGTTTTAGTTCGTTGGCCGGTATGGCCGCCAGTATGCTGGTGCAAACCTTTTGAATGGCCTCTACGTCTGCATAACGCTTTCTTTTTACGAGCAAATGAGTTTTTCCGAAAAGGAAAAAATCGCACGGTGCCATATCAGGTGAATACGGAGAGTGGTTAATGGTTAAAATGTGATTTTGACCTTTTTAATGATGTCCTTCGAATGTTGGATTCTGGGCAATTTTTAGTCGTCAGTCAATTTTTGCGGAACAAACCGTGCACACACCTTTCGTCAGCCCAAATGTTCGGTCGAATTGCGATAAATCGATGTGTTGGAGATGTTCAATTCTATTTTCATGAATTTCAATGAAGATTTCGGTTGATTTTAAATGAATTCACGCACAGTTTTGATGGAATTTCCGGTGATCAGGGATTTTGATTGGCCCACATGTTGTTCGTCATTTACATATGTCCTCACGACCACTTTGAAAACGTAGAAACCACACGTGCGCTCTATTAAGGGATAGGCAATCATTGCTAGAAACTTGTTTCATAATTGAAACGTTTCGGTAAAAGTTTTACCAATTTTAAAACAAAATTTAATGTTGGCGCTTTGTTCGAAGCTCATTTTCGCAGCTATAACACAAACATACTGACACTTAAAACGCAATAACTTCACTTCTAATCAATGCAATGTCATGAAATTCTCACTGGACAATAGATAAAGAAAGCAGATTCTAACGCACCAGTCGGCTTATAGACGGCGCCACCAGGGGTCTTTGGTACGCACCTTGTACTTTAAGAAAAAATAGTAATACTTTGTTCATAATTTTCAAACTCTTAATTTATTCTTAAAAATCTATGTCTTGCCCATCACAATAATCCCCCTTGGCCCCAAACACACATGTACCGACGTTGTTTCTAATCCTCGAAGCAGTCGTTAAAGTCGATTTCCGATAGCCTTCAATGTACGTAGCGATTCACGTTTAATGTCTTCAATTGATTGCCTGAAGCGGTTTTTTGAGTGTGTTGAATATTCAGAAGTCACACGGAGATAAATCATTTGAATACGGTGCTTGCGGCACGATATTGATTGAAAATTTGTCGAAAAATACACGAAGAATCAATGCAGTATGTGACGGCGCATTATCGCGGTCCAAAAACCAAGAGTCGATGGCTCATAATTCCGGTTCTTGGTAAGAATAGCTTCGCGCAAACAACGCATAAAAGTCAAATAGTATTCCTCGTTGACAGTTTGGCCAGTCGGATGGAGTCCGAAGTGCACCATACCTCGATAATCGAAGAAAACGGTAACTTTGATCTTTGATTTGCTTTGCCTTCATCTCACCTTTGTGTTAGTGATTTTGGAACCAATCGTGCTTTCACTTTTCTTAGGCCAAAATGATAATTAAAATGGTTTTTACTGATCCTTCCGATATACCAACGATGCCAGTAAGATCTCTGATTGTTAATCGCCAACTCTCAAGCACCAATTTCTTTATTTTGTTAACGTGTTGATCATCAGTTGATGCTGATGACCGTTCCAGACGTGGTTTGTCCCCACTATGCTGAACGTTTCAGCAGGAGAAATTTTATTTCGCACTCAAAATTAATGGAACTTCTTTGTTGAATAATTTCACTCATCATAAAAATCACCGAATGCACTTTATGTACTTCAGAAAGACAAATGTGTGCTAAACACTAATTATTATTTTGATGTGACATTTGGTACAGATGTCACTGACAATCATATAAACCTAGAAAAGAAATATTTCGGCAATTGGGTTTTTTGCACGAAATTTAAACTAAAAAGTTTTACTGTTTCTTGCCCACAGATAAGTTTGCCACCAGATTTGTCATAATCAGAAGGAAATTACTCTATAAAATGGATGCTTATTTGATCATCGAAGAGTGAATGACAAGTTGAGTCGATTTTATCATGTACGTTTATCATTCTGTCTATTCCTCAGCTGGTCTGTGTATACCCGAGCTAGTCTTTCGGTTTATAACCTTCGCGGAAATTGTTGAGATCACTATAGCATATAGCTGCTATACAAATTAACCGATAAAAATCAAAGCAATCCAAACAAACTGCGGAATGAAATGGAAACACTTGTTTTAGTTGGCAGAAAAAATACGAATAATTAGTCATGTACATATACCATTATGCATTCGAAAACATCTTAGTCATCCTTACGCTATATCAATTACATGGTAATTAGTCCACAATATTCCGGTAACTAGAGCTGTATAACCATATACACAGAGATAACATACTACATACAAATGAGTTATTTATTACTTTACAACTAGTACCAACCAAAACTAGTCTGGCGATTGCTTTTTTCACATCATCAACTAAAAGTTTCACATGTTGATACAACAAGTCAGTCTCTTACACGTCGCTCTGAAGCGTTGTTCATCTCTGTCCCGTCGCTGTGACAAATTTTGTGAAAATATCTTGGCCTACTTCCTTACAAGACCAAATTGACGCAAGAACTGAAGCCGCTTCATCATCTGTATCGTCGTACAAGTATATTCGTGAATTGAGCTTAGCAAAAACTTAAAAATAATCCCGATTTTCATCGAAAAATCATATTCAGCGATGAGGCTCAATTCTGGCTGGCTGGCTTCGTCAATAAGCAAAATACATGTGCGTTATTGGCCAGGCAGCAATCTACATGTACTCCATAAGTCACCATTGCATCCCGAAAAAATTACAGTTTGGTGCGTTTTAATGGCCAGCGGCGTCATTGGGCCCCACTTCTTCCGTGATTATCAAGACCGGCACGCTACTGTTAATGGGAATCACTACCGCTCTATGAATTTTCTTGGACCGAATTGAGTAATCAGGACTTGGACAATATGTCGTTCCAACAGGCGCCACAAGCCACACAGCGAATGTCAAAATCGATTTATTGAAACCCAATTTTGGTGAACGTGTTATATGACGAAATGGCGTGCGATTTGACTCCGTTAGGCTATTTCCTGTGGGGCGTGGTCAAGTCTATGGTCTACGCCAACAAGCCAGCGACGATTAATGAACTTCGTACGAATATCGAACGCGAAATTGCGGCAGTATCGGCCGATTTATGCTTGGAAACCGTCGAAAATTGGGTTCAGCGTCTGGACTTCTTAAAGCGTGCCCGTGGTGGCTATTCAAAAGAAATCGAGTTCCATACATAAAGTATCGAATGTACTTTCAGAGGAATAAAGCAATGAAATTCTTGCCAAACCGTTTTTGTTTTATTTAAAAATTTTATTTTTGTATTTGT
The DNA here is from genome assembly GCF_016617805.1 of Bactrocera tryoni. Lineage (NCBI taxonomy): Eukaryota > Metazoa > Arthropoda > Insecta > Diptera > Tephritidae > Bactrocera > Bactrocera tryoni. The sequence continues at coordinate 12,592,900 of NC_052501.1, read as the reverse complement.
CAATTGCCAGATTATGGTCAGGAATATAACAGTTACATAATAGTTAAGAACTTATGCTTTATTGCCTACTTCAATTTATATCCTCAGGAACGATTTTGAGTTTTTCAGCGTATTTTATAAAAATATAGTACATGTGCAGCAACTTGCATGACTATAAAAATTGCTTTGAAACGCACACTATTCTTATTGACCACCCTAATGCAAATCCACTTACTGCCAAACAAACGACTGTACTTGTGCGTTTGTACAAACTGCATAACTTATGTGTGATTAGTACTGCATATCTCAATATTCTATTGTGATTAAGTATTTACGATTGCCAGCGATAGCTTCACCTGTGGTTTTGCCTGTCAAGCTGCGGTCATGCGAATGACCATGAGGCAAAATTTATACCGATAATAGCTGGGAATGCTTGAGGTTTGCTTGTTAGCTTTTCAGTGAAAGCACAGTGAGTTTGTGTGTCTTTGTATGTGTGTGCAGGATTATTCTGAACTGAGTGCATTTAATTTATGGCTTGCGTTTTGTGTCTATTCTGCTAATTTCTTGTTAAATTTGTTTAAACGCACAGAAGTTGTGGTAAGTACAATTTTGCTCTGAGGTAATTAAGTCATTAAACAGAGATAGAAAGAGCGAAATGGAAAGATATAGAAGGAAATATAAATTTCAGGAGAGAAATTCTATGTTGGCCTTAGCCAAAAATCTGTGGTGTCGGTTCTTTGTATTTGCTTGTATTTGCTTGGAAAAGTTGCTTGTCTAAGATATTTTCATAATTGAATTTGTTATGCAAATGATAGTATCTGCACACAACAGCTTAAGTGATTTACTATATTCTACATGAAGTTAACTTAACAGTGCTGACAGCAGAGGGAGATTTGTTAGATCTTAATATTTGAAAATAGAATTAAACACTGATACAAGCATAATTCTCTAAATAATATACATACATACAATTATCACATAAGTAATCCACTACGATAATAGTTAACAAAATATTAATTTATTTAAAAACTTTGAGTGCTAGAGGGGAAGAGAGAACAATTTTCAAAGCACCTGTGGAAATTGTAGAAAGAAGCAGTTACACTCTCAGAGTTATAAAGTCCTTGTACTTGTATTTGGTAATAGTAAACAGAGTTTACAAATCTTATAAAAAGTGCTACATTAATTTATTGCTAATAATATGGCATTATGTTCTTTTAATGCCCTATATATGAAAAAAATTAATTACAAATTTTATAAATAAATGATCAACATGATGAGCTGAGATGATTTAGTCATGTCCACCTGTCTTTATACACGAATTATCCATCTCTTTGTACACGAATTAGTCCCTCAGTTTCAGAGCTATCAATCTAGAAATTTGCATAAGTCTTTTAATTCTACATGAAGCTGCTTTTTTGTCAGAATAGCCGATATCCACCAACTACAGCACATATGTATCTGCCTGAAAGCTGAGCGATTAGAATTAAGAACTTATTTGGAACACTTTTTTTATTTGGCACAGATAATAATCCAACGCAAAGCTCTCAACATATCTTTTAGATCAGATCACCTGCCTGAGCCCCTAAATTGTGGGATTTTGTGTTCAATACTACTATGGGCAATAAATAGTAAGACTTTTTAATCAAATTTGTGTTGCGAAACGTTCAGAATGTTGGAAAATGCGTTCAAAGACAAAATTATTCAAAGGGGATCGATAACGCTTTGAGAACGAACCACGTTCAGGACGGTCATCAACATCAACTGATAATCAACATGTGAATAAAATAAATGCATCGGTGCGAGAAAATCGCTATTAACAGTCAGAGATCTTATTGGTATCGTTGGAATATCATAAGGACTAGTGAAAACCATTTTGAAAGATCATTTGGACTTAAAAAAAGTGAAAGCACGATTGATATCAAAATCACTAAATTTTTTTGAAAACCAACGTTGCGTTAACATCTATGAAACAATGCTTTCCGACTGCCAGGATGTCATGAAACGTATTATTACTGGCGATGAGTCTTGGATCTATGCTTATATCGTGGTAAATGTGAACCGAAGCAGAAAAAACCACGTCAAAGCAGATCAAAAATCAAGGTTAAGTTGACAGTTTTCTTCGATTATCGAGGTGTGGTGCACTCTGAATTCCTTCCAACCCTCCAAACTGTCAACAGGGCATACGATTTGAGTATTGTACGTCGTTTGCGTGAAGCTATTGGTAAAAAGAAGCCAGAATTATGGATTGACAGTTCATAGCTTTTTCACACGATAATGCATAGTTGGTTACTGCATGGATTCTTCATTAGTTTTTCGCCAAACTTTCAACCAATATCGTGCCATAACCACCATATTGGTTAGCTTTAACTCCGTGTGACTTCTGAATATTCAGAAGACTCAAACGACCGCTCCGGAGAAAGGGTTTTAGTCCATTAAAGACATTAAACGTGAATAGCTACGCATATTGAAGTCTATTCCGGAAATTGTCTTTTAAAACTGTTTCGAGGATTGGAAAAAACGTTAGCACAAGAGTAATGAGGAGAAGGAGGATTACTTTAAGGTGAACGACATTGATTTTGAATACTAAATTAATAATTTTAAACTTGTGAACAAAGACTTACTATTTTTGCTCGTAGTACTATATGCATATGTTATGGTAGTCATTAGATGTAGACTCTATTGTCAAATTCTATACAAACACTTAGGTTCATATTACTTATAAAAGCAATACAAATGAAGCCAACACATTGACCATTTCAGTAATTTTTTAACTGTCTTATTTACTATAAATAAATTTGATAAAATTCTATAACTCTGAAGAGAACACCCTATAAGGAAAGCTTCAATATATAGACAGTATGTGATTTGTAAATTTATATCCCTACATGCGAGTTCAAGCACATACTACATATATACCATATAGTATGTATGTATAAAGTATACGTCTGCACGAAGAAACTATTCAATTTAAAATTTACATTCGAGCAAAAGATCAACTTTTCTTCGCCTACGAGTACAATCGCTTCAAGTGCTGCGCTCTAAAGGCAGCATATGTAAATGGATAGGAAAATTTGCATGTGAAAAGGGCTACGTTGGTCGCATGCTGTGCGCACTTGAGAGCGAGAGCATGTCCTTCTGACAGGAATTTATAAATACAGTTATATAGTTTACAATGTAAGTACACATACAAATATATTTACAAGATGTATTTGTGCCCACTACTGTTTACATACATGTACGTTTACTTATTTTCTTGTATTCGCATACATACATACACTTATATGTGCAAGTGACTGAAATTGTAAGAGGGCAACAGGGGCAGAGGGTAAAGTATATATGTGCATATATTAAAAAAAAAATGCTGAAAATGCGCTGAAAATTCATAGACAAGTGCTTTCTAATGTCCTTCTGCTTGCATAAACATCTGTCAATCTGAAAACGTCCAGTAGCGTGTACATGCAAAAAATAGACAGAAAACTTAATCACGACTTGCTACAGCAAAAAGTGTGCTAAGGGGTAAATCAGTAAAGGCTTTTAGTTAAAGAGTAGTTAGGATGTGTATATTTGTTTGTGTGTGCAGCGCTAAAAAGTTGTACTATATATTATTTTTTCATATTTTAGAGTTTGACTTGAATTTTTCTTCTGAGTGTTTCACACTTCACGGCAAATCTAATAGACTCTGTTGAGGATAATAACTAGATATCTGAAGAGTGTATTTTTCAGAAATTGAAGATGTCTTCCCGATATTCTTATTCTTCCAAATTTCAATTAGACGCGGACAATTATTTGGTAAGGTTGATATTAAGGTAATTTGCTTTCAATATAGTTATTATATTTAAGATTTTTTGTCAAGAATTCCATTCCTCTTCTTCTCTAATACCGTAGATACCGCTTACGCGCTTATATCCCAGTTTACAACAGCGCGCCAGTCGTTTATCCTTTGCGCTGTTTGGCGCCAATTGGATATTCCAAGCGAAGCCAGGTGCTTCTTCACTTGGTCCTTCCAACGGAGTGGAGGTCTTCCGCTTTCCCTGCTTCATGTTTCTCACGTTCAATGTTTTCATGCATTCGGACGCCTTGATCTAGCCAGCGTAGTCGCTGTCTCTTAATTCGCTGATCTGTGTCTTTATCGTCATATATCACGTACAGCTCATCGTTCCATTGACTGCGGTATTCGCCTTTGCCAACGAGCAAAGGACCATAAGTCTTTCGCAAACCTTTCTCTCGAAAACTCGTAACGTCGACTCATCAGATGTTATCATCTTCTCTGCACCATATAGCTGGTTTTGAATAATGAGTGACTTGTGAAGTTTGGTCTTTGTTACCGAGGAGAGGACTTTATTTCTCAACTGCATACACAGTCCGAAGTGGCAACTGTTGGCAAAAGCTGTTCTACGTTGGATTTTGGAGTTGACGTTATTGTTGGTATTAATACTGGTTCCATGATAGACGAAATTGTCTGCGACTTCGAAGTTATGACATTTAGCAGTGACGTAGGAACCAAGACGACTATTTTTTTGTCCCCGTTCACAACCAGACCCATACGCTTCGCTTCCTTATCAAGTCTGGAGAAAGCTGAACAACCAGCTTGGCAGCGGCACCTTCCCAATTAAGGTAACGAACATTTCATCTGCATGCTCTTAAATCGTTATCATTAACACGTTTGCAGTGGTCGCCATCCAAAGGGTGTCTCTGTGTGCTGTTTTTTACGTGGCGGGTCCCAAGCCCCGCGAACAACTCTGGGGGGACTATTTGGCTTATCGCTATGACTCACCTTCAAACGGATGTTTTTTTGACTACCCAGAGAATACTTGGTGTAAGACTGAAAGTCCATCCTCTATTTCCCATTCCAGGACAACTAAATATTTGCATATGTCTATATTTATACATATTTCGAAAAAAACAACTCATATCTTTCCTGCTGACTGTTTATCTAAGAGTGCGTAGAATGTATGTATGAGTATTTTGCATGTATCCCAATACATATACATACACATATACTTGTATATGTTTCAGTACATTTGTGTGAAACTTTGCCTGTGAGCAGTTAAGCGCTTGAGGTTCTTATGTCAAATTTATGCGTTTGACCTAAATTTCGCCTCAAAACTGAGTTGTATGCCCCAAAACAAACGACCACGACTATAACTGAATTATAACGTATGTATGCATGTGTGTGCGTGTATGTGACGATCAAGTTGTATTGAAGCATCCAGTGTTGACCATTATTTTGAATTATTTCAAACCGGACAGTTTGGTCCTGCCACAGTATCACTTAAGTGGAAGTTCTGAGTCGCAATGTTTGGTAGAATTGATTGGCTCACAAAATTATTGCCGGTTATGCGAGGCAAGGCTTCGGCAATAATATTTATACGCAGATATAAGCAATATCTCTGCACATCTACACTCGCACATTTATACTCACATTCACCTATACAAAATGGGATATATTCATGAGTGTGGTTTTGTGCTGATGTATACGGTATCGCTTCTTACTTATTATATGAATGTTGCATATTGAGTATCAATAAATGTTAATTTAATAGTGACTTCATGCCATGCATAGCAAGCCAAATCAATTCTGCAATTTCGTATTTGCGCCCTTATAGGTACATGTATTCTCTCACTTACCATTATGTGCTTGGTGCGTATTTATTTGTATTGCTTTGCACGGTAGTGTGGTTAGCATACATATGTATGTCCAGGTCGGTTAGTTTATTAGGTTGCTATACTGATAATCCAGTTAAATTAATTTGAAATACGAACACGGATAGTTTGTGTGTGAGCTTTGCTTAATGTAGTTAACCCTAATATATGGTATGTTGTTGCGTATGTTAAAGTAACCCGAGTTTTGAAAAATTTATACACGCACTTAATTGAGATTTCGTGTACATAATGCTGTATGAATTTAATGCCTGCTAATGAAGTAAGGACGTAAAATAGTTGAAAGGGCTAAATCTAAGCTGAAAAACAGTTTATATACAAATAGTTAAAATACTGTTTCTGTTGCAGATAATGTAAGTGGATAAAATTATTTTAAAATATGCAAAAAATAATAATAATATTAGTCTCAATAGCTGCATTCGATGCGCTAAGCGGAAGAGAGTAACGGATCGAACAAACTATACCAGCTGCGCAAAGTGAGTTCTATCACATTAATAAGGTACTCATTTGCTTTCTTGTATCGAATTCAACTTGTTACTTTGCTTTGGTTTTTTTGACACAAAGCCTTCAGAGACGGTCGAGAGATCGTTGAAGACACGCCTCGTTCTCGGACGATCTTCGACCTCTTCCTCTGATGGAAATAGTAAAAAAGTGACGTGTATAGTGCCTGAAAATCGTCAGCCAAATGTTAGAGAGATCTTGGTGAATATTTTGAGTATGAAACACGTGCTTATGAAAAATGTTTCTAAGGCTGGAAAATCGGTTGCACAAGTATATTACATATAGTGGGGATTACTTTGAAATCAAAAAAAAAAGTAAATATTGATGAATAATTAAATATTTTGCGTTTTATTTACAATTTCCGGGTATTTTTTGTGACAATGTATAATGCGCCTATAACTATATACGTGTGTTTTTTGTTACAAAATTTGAACATTTATTTATAAAAGACATGCACAGTGGTCAGGGAAGCAAATAATGCACTAAAAAATTTAATTAACATTTTATTCACATTTTTTTCATCCAAAATTGTTTATTTAAAAAATTGCAATTGTGCCAGGAGTACTTTTCAAAGTATTGCCCGTGTGATGCTATTAAATTTTCCTTTTTTTACCAGTTTGATTGCATGACAAAGGAACTAGGTCGGCTTGACTGCCAATAATGATTCCACCTTACCGTAATGAACACGTATTGAATATTCCAGTGAGCGCGTACTGCGTCGACTGGAACAAGTAGTAGCAAGTTATAGTTACAAGAGGCTTAGTGTAGGCTATAAGGAGGATAAGGCAAAACTTTCCAGACTCTGTTTTTCAAATATTTTTTAACGAGTTCTCAACATGAGGCCGATATGAAAAACTATTGCCTCTTGTTCAGTCACATGTTATGGAAGTTTTTCGGCAATCACTCACTTCAACTTGATAAGTTGTTTAATTATTTTACCCGTTTCCAGTAGCTCTATTACAAGATATTCTTCGAATCCAGCAAATACAAATACAGAGTTTGTTTGGCTGGTTGGCTAGATTTTACATATGGTTTTTTGTCTCTTACTAGGTTGTAACCTCCCAGTAGTAACTTGGCGTGGCGCCTTCCTGTTGCCTGCTGCCAGTGCCGTTCTCTCCCCACTCTCTTCTCCTGCCAAAGCAACTCCTTCATAGTGGGAGGCTTAAGCTGAGATCGCTTGACTATTGCAGAATATGGCGATACGCTCGCTGCGATTATTGCGATGGTGATTGATTTCTGTGCACTGACATATAGCAAAATATTCTGCATGAAGGATGCTCGGAAAACATCCTATTGGTATGGATAGTTTGGTATGTGGTCCCGCAATGCCTGCTCCAATGCCTTCTAGTATCTTCAAGCCGTCAGTGTAGCACTGGATAGTGCTGTCCCTCAGTTGTAGGTCGATCGTGGAATCACTGCACTCCGCCTTACTACCGAGAGTAACTCTAAACTTCTTTGTGAAGTTTACCCTCTTCACAATACCGTCTCTTGGAAGAAGGACCAGTTTTAACTATCTTATTCCATCTATTAAGCTCTAAGGAATTAGTATTTCAATTTGCTTAAAAATATGTTTGTCATCCTCGAGCATTTTAGGAAGAATTCCATATGAAAACGTGCAGCGCAGTAGAGTTCGCGGAACGCCCGTGTTTCTTATGAATAAATTTAATGTTGTTGTACTATGAAATACTTAGAAAATATGCGCTGCTTGCACGAATCTTATTGTTTAATAATGGTGTGTCTGCGCTTCCTTTGTCGCTTGCGCGAAGGTTTGATGTTTTACAAATGCCTTATTAAGGGGCATTCAATTTGGATATACAAATTACGTTCCAAAGTAAACAGGACAGAACAAATGGTTTTTTCGGCAAAATCAATTTTTTTTATTCAAAATAGTCTGCTTCTGCTTCAATACAGCTTATTGCACGGTCCAAAAGCATGTCGAACGAGTGTTTTAGCTCGTTGGCCGGTATGGCCGCCATTATGCCGGTGCAAGCCTTTTTAATGGCCTCTATGTCTGCATAACGCTTTCTTTCATGGGCAAGTGCATTTTTCCGAAAAGGAAGAAGTCGCACGGTGCCATATCAGGTGAATACGTGGAGTGGCCTCTTTAATGATGTCTTTCGAATGTTAGATTCTGAGCAATTTTTGGTCGTCAGTCAATTTGTTCGGCCAAAATGCGATAAATCGATGTTTTGGAGATGTTCACTTCCATTTCCATGAATTTCACTGATGATTTCGGTTGATTTTTGATGAATTCACGCACAGTTTCGATGGAATTTCCGGTGATTACGGATTTTGATTGGCCCACATGTTGTTCGTCATTTATATCCTCATAACCACTTTGAAAGCGTTGAAACCACTCGTACACTCTGCTACGGGATAGGCAATCATCGCCATAAACTTGTTTCATCAATTTAAACGTTTCGGGAAAAGTTTTACCAATTTTAAAACAAAATTGAATGTTGGCCCTTTGTTCTAAGTTCATTTTCGCACCGATAACACAAACATACTGACACTTAAAGTGCAATAACCGCACTTCCAATCAATGAAATGTCATGAAATTCACACTGAATTCAAAAAGTCCTGTATACTTTGGAACTCACCTTGTAAGTTAAAGCATGGCAGATTATTTACAATTGAAAAACCATATTTACAATTTTGTTAATTATTAGTTCACATATGCTTAAATCAGGAAGCCAAGGGAGCTGAGTATGCTATTATTAAATATAAGTTGAGTGTACCTGTACCTCTTCTTTTTCTTTAGCTTTAGGATATGATGCTCCTGCATATCTGAGTACATATTTAAAATTTTTCTTGTATGATGTTATTGCCAGATTCCAATATTCCCAAAGCTGTTCAAATGTTTAAAAGTTTCAAATGTGATACTTTTTGTTAAATACTTGAAATACAAAAGTAGCATTTAATTTTTGTTATAACGATAATGAAGCAGTTGTCTCAAAGTAAAAAGTATTTAATGGAAATAAATTCTCTAAATACTTTAGCGTAAAATAATTGCACTCTTCACCATTTTTTTGATATTCACAAATTATTATTAAATCGCATTGAAGCGTCATCAATTACAATTTAATGCAATGGAGATGATAAAGGTATTGACAAGCATTGTCGTCACTTCAACGTGACAATTGCAGACATTAAATATTAGAGAATGTTGGGCATATGTAATTAAAAGTTAGTGTACTAGAGATGTGTTGGTGTCAGTGCATATAACCTAAGTGCTTTAATACCTATATGTAACGGGTGATCAAAGTAGAGGTACTTTTTTAAATAGCCGTTTTTTGACAATTATCATTCCTTAAATTATTCAATAAATTTAACCTAAAAGTTGTCCGTTTGAGTTTCTCAAAAATATCGTACTATCCATTCGCCATAGTTTGTCTTGCTGTTGTCATTGAAAAATATAAAATATACACTTTTAATAGACAAGTGAATTTCTTCACTGACCCAGTTACTGCTCCTCATCCGTATTATCCTTCTGCACTCAACGTAACTAAAAATTATACAAAATTATTTTTTTTTTTTGCTGAAGCCACCTTAAAAAATGCCGACCGTAGTAGTCAGTGCAAGTTTCCGCTCCCTAACTGAGAGTGAAATTTGAGTAGAATGTAGCTCAAAATTTCATAAAGTTGCTCAACTAATTAGTGGAAACCCTTCACTGTTTCACCCCTCGCGCCGCATTTTGCATAATCCAATTTGAGTTGTAGCGAATTGTAGCAATTTTTTGCTTACTTAATTTCACCCTACTCAATCTATTTACTACTATTTCTCAATATCAGCCAGTATTGTTTTTGCACTACGCAACCTACGCTTGCCTCGATGGCGCTGCTTTCAAATTGACTCACCTTCCAAAAGTTGGTGAACTTTTTGCCCTGGCATGTCGGTTGCAGCATATTGCTTGTTACCGTAACTAAAAAGCGCTGCAAAATTTCATTTTGTTTTTAAATTTTTTTTGATCGCAAAATGAAAACTTTTTCACCTTTTTCAGTTCTCAAATCCACCATGCTTGGCAGTATATTGGATTTCTCTTTATTTGTATATATATTTTTTCGTGCTCCTGGTCGCTTCCGATTTACAGGCAATTTGAAATTTATTTGGGCTATTGGGTACCAATGTGCACACGCTAATAAATATTACGCCTTTTACACATACATACATATGCGCCTATTTAGTGTGCATTTCCATTGGCGAGCGCTCAAATGCAATAACGAGGCGGAAAAAGGGCTTTCTGTTTATGAACATGCCAGATCATACTCGTATATATGTGTACTTGTATATATCTATGATATATGCCGTAAATATGCTTTGCAGTTATTCGTGTGTGTATTTGACCGCTTTTGCTTGAGCTGCCAGGACTCTACGCATGAGTGCCATTTCACTTAGCAAAATATATTTGTATGCAGATGTTTTGAGTATTGGAGCAACGTTTGTAGCCCAGCTTTATACTGAACTATATATAAATACAATTTTTATTTCCCTGTCTGTGTGTTATACATGCTTATTCTCAATTCTTGCGCCTCTTTATCCCTTTTGCAAATAACTTCACAATTGCCATGTTTCTAAAATATGCACTTTACTTCGAATGCGGGCTCAAACTGACCAATTTTCTTATTATATATGTACTTATGTACATACTTGACCTATATAAGGAGGGTAGATAGTACTTTAAAGTGCCTGATCAGAAAAAATGTTGAAAAAACGAAGGATTCAGTAAAGAAAAATTCGTGCTATTTGAGCTTATTTCAAAAGAACAATTGAATATTTCAGTCTGAATTTATTCAAATATTTCACAATCTGACTTATATGTACTAAACTTATTGGCTTTATTGAGCATAGAGAAAGAAACAACGAATTCACAAGATTATACCAACAGCTCAGATTTAAGGAAATATGCTCACTTAGTTCTTTAATACCACTTACAGTTTTACAGATGTCTACGGTATAAAGATGTCCAAAGAAAGGATAACTAAATATAGTGTTTATGTGGACGAAAGCTTATATGGACGAAATTTTTTTGATTTGAAAGAGCAATATAAATAAATTGTTAAAATTCAAAATAGTGTCCTGTGGGATATAAAAGTGGTTTAGTTGAATTGTTTGTGAGATATGCTATTTCGTCTAAAAGTTGACGGCTTTCAGTTTGTCTTTTCAACCCTTAATTGATCAAATCTGCGCCGACTGTTTTAGCTCGTTTGGATAAGGAGTCGTATTATAAGAATCAAATACTTATGCTTTCCTATATTAGAACTATTTTTATATCCTGGACAGAGTAATCGATGACGATGGAGCAGACGTCCCAAAAAGGGAGACCCCACAATCTGCGCCAACTGCGCCAACCATCGCTTAGAAGGTTCTATCAAGCGTACTGTGTGAAAGACTAAAGCCCAACGTCAACAAAGTGATTGGACCTTTCTTATCAGCGGGGCATTTGGCCTGGAATATCTACAGCTGACCAGATATTCACCTTGCGTCAAATATTGGAAAAGAACCGTGAAAAGATAATCGGCACTTACCACCTTTCCGTCGATTTCAAACACGAAAAGAAGCTGCCTTTTTACCGCTAAGGAAGAGGTTTCAGACAATGCGACTCCCTATCGTTCGACTTCTTCAATCTACTGCTGGAGAAAATAATTCGAGCCGCAGAACTTATTCGAGAAAGTACAATCTTTTATAAAAGCGTAAAACTTCTGGCGTATGCCGTGATATTGATATCAATGGCCCCAACACCCGCGCCGTTAGTTTTTCTTTCGCCAGTCTCGATAAGGAAGCAAAGCAAATTGGTCTTGCAGTTAACGAGAGCAAGACGAAATATCTGTTGTCATCAAACAAACAGTCGTCGCGCTCGGGAGTTGGCTCTCACGTCACTGTTGATAGTCATAACCTTGAAGTCGTAGATAATTTCGTCTATCTTGGATCCAGCATCAACACCAACAATAACATCAGCCTCGAAATCCAACGCAGGATATCTCTTCCCAGCAGGTGCTACTTCGGACTTAGTAGGCAATTTAGAAGTAAAGTCCTCTCTTGATTAACATAAACAAAACTCTATAAGTCACTCATTATTCACGTCCTGCTAAGTATATGGTGTAGAGGCATGGACGATGACAACATCTGATGAGTGACGTTACGAGTTTTCGGGAGAAAGCTTCTGCCACGTTTGCCACGACGAATATCGCATTCAATGGAACGATGAGCTATATGAGATATACATACGACGACATTGACATAGTTTTGCAAATTAAGAGACAGCGGCTGCGCTGGCTAGGACGTGAAGGCTGGCTAGGTAAAAAAGAGAAATGATTGGCGCGTTGTTGTTAACTCTCAGGTATAACGGCGGTGTCTACGCCAGTAAAGAAGAATAACAGAGTATATTAAATTTTCCACTATAAAGTAAATACATATATGTATAGATGGCCAGGAAAGCCAAGAAGCTGCTCATTTCTTATCATAAAAACTTGGAATCAAGGACTTGTTTTCATTTGTCGAGATATCTTTAAGAAATTAGGCGTTTAATATTGGCTGGGGTGATGTAATCTTGGAAGAAAATCTTCAGATTGAACCCTTATAGCATATAACTGCCATACAAACTGACCTATCGATATCAAGGAAATTTTTTTTGATGATCTTCACCTAAACAATTATTTCAATCAACGAACTGCTATTATGTTATATCAACCCTCCACTTGAAGCAGAAGCACCATCTTAGCAGTGTTAATATAAATTGCTTAGGCGCTTTTTGAAGGAAAAAATTTCTATTCATACAATTTATTGAGTGTACACAAACTATGCGGCTTTCTTCATGGTGCATTTGCCCTTGAATGTAGGTCGTGGTTGCAATGTAAACACTTATTTTGACATAATTTTTTATACGCTTAAATTTTCATATATTAACCCTCACTTCTAATACATCGAGTACTCCATATTAGGGCTTGAATTGTAACAAATGTTTGTAAGTTAAACAAGTTCAACGATAAGACATATTATGCCTCTTTGTTGAAATTTGTTCGTTGTTTCTGGCATTTTCGTTATATAGCCCCAGAGTATTCCATGGTTTTACTTTTGCGCGTGTGTGTTTGAAATGTGATTAAAATACAATTGATTATTAACGTTTTTTGGCAAACCTATTCCTTAGAATACGACTAAAAGATCCTTTAAAATATTTACTTTACTTTCAAATTATTTTCGATCACTGCAACGGCAATTTCGTTAAGGCGGTGTTCTGGTCTGGAAGCATGAATTTCTGGTAATTTTTAAAGTGTCGTAAAAAAATGCAATTAATATTTTTACTATCCATTTTTTTATTAGTTATTTGTTAATTTTACTATAGAAGAGTACAGAAAAAAATTAAAAACTAAAAAAAGTAAAAAATTTCAAACATTATGAGCTGACGAAGTGGGGGGTCTCTAAAAATTTCCACGTGGCCATAACCATGATTTCAACCCTCCTAGTTATATGAAACCAAAAAAAAAGATTATTAATCTAGAATAATGTCCCAATGGCCGGAACTACGGAAAAGTGGGGAAACAATTTTTTTCACAAAATGGCGACTGCCTGAAAAAAAAAGTTTTTTTGGATCACTTTTTCTGACTATTTCGAATTTTTTAAAAATAATAAAAATAAAAATTTTGGGATGGGGCTAGTTCCAACCATAGACAAGCCTATAAAGAAGACTTTATAAAAATTTCATATAAATCGGTCCAGTAGAACCTGAGAAATCGTGGGTATCGTTCCGAAAAAGTCAGTTTTGAGAAAAACGCTTTTAAAGTTTCGCGTAAAGTCTTTTGTTCGATTAGTTCCGATCGAACCAGTTTGGATGCCGGGTCAGAAAAATGCCTATATCTCCCAAAATAATTTTAATTTCGAAAACTCCTGAATAGTTAAACTTTGAAAATATAAAACAAATCGATTTTTTTAAATTTCTAGACCAGAATATCCCCTTAACAGGAGTCTTTAATGTGTGTGTTAATAAAGGTAAGATCCTTGCTTCATATCCTCTTCAGTCTTCTTTATTTGAAAGCTCATCAGATAATTGGGCTTTCTGGTACATATATTTAAATATTTTGTCAATATAACTACACTTGTCATTCATAAATGTAACAAAATATGTTATAAAGAAAGCAATAAAATAACGTTTTAATTTTAACTTAAAAGCAGTAGAAAACTTATCAAATAATTATTTCATAACTTTAAACTCAAACGCTTATAAAAGATTTAAATTACATATTTTCATTTCTTTTTGCAGATGTTGCAGCATTAAACAAGCAAAGAAACTAGCAAAAACAAAATACACGCCAAACAATTATTTCGAGTTCAACTCACAACTTTTAAAACATGCCAAAATGCTAAGAGCATAAAATCACTTAAATGTGGGCAAATTGAAATTATTTGCATTATTCAAATTCCAAAACTATTATTTGATAATATACGCAAAAAAAAAAAATTAAAGTCCATAGAAAAAGTAATAACACGCAAAAAAAGCAAAAACCGAAAAGAAACCAAAGACAGCAAGCAAGACATAATTTACTGTCCACTCAAACCACTTCTGTCCCATTATCCACCATTACGAACAGTGTGACCAAAACAACACTAATACTCGTTGAATATTATGCAAATAAACGGCACTTCTTCTGGTCCCACAATGGCTGCGTCTGAGCCACCAGAACCACCGCCGCGCAATCCGGATCGCATTAACGCTTCGCTACACAAACTGAGCGAATCTGTAAGTACATATACATATATTCATATGTATGTATGCATTTTCTCAAACCCACCTCCCTAGCAAAGCAAAAATTAAAAAGTTGAAATCAGAAAATATACAAAAAAATTGTTAAATGAAAGCACGAAAGTTAACTAGAAGAAAATACAAAACTTTCTCTTTACATTCAATATTCTCGGTATTTTATATCTATGTACTTATATTGCATGTGTGTTAGTGTGCACTTTTTCATAATATTCCTATAAAGCCCAAACAATGAAATAATAAGAAATGCGAGCATAGTAAACAATCATAATTTTTTTGCATGCCTTCTCCTATTCTACATCCTCTCTACACCACCTGCCTTGCATTCTTTTCTACACCTTTTCCGTCGTAGCATATACATACATACACATATCACACGCGTTTGCGTTTTTTGCTGTGTTGCTTCACCTACAAAATATTTTCTTGCCTTCTCACCTGTAGCTTGCTGGCTGCGTATGTATTGTGGGTGTGTATGTGTGTGGGTGTGTGTATGGGATTTCTTTGTACTCGCTCGCTCAACCGTCCATATGCTTTTATACTCTCCAATTTCTAATAACTTTAACTTGAATGCTCTTCTTCTTCTTTTTATTAAATTTTTTCTCAAGTAAATTGCTGAAATAGTTCTCTACTGCTATCAACCTGCATGTACCGTTGGAAATGTTATCACAAAGCATTCAGCATCTGGCAGACTTTTGTGAGAGTTATTTATATTGCAGTTTATTTCTTTATTATGCTTTAATTTCACTATCAATATTTATGTATGTTATAATATGAGGATGTATATATGGGGAAATATATTCGCAATTTCGCTTATCTTTGCGCATGTTGCATTTTGATCTTCGTCGCCAACGTCTTTGGGTCTCATATTGTGTAGTCATATGAGATATTATGTGATGTGGATTTTGTATAAGACTTTCTTATGTACCTTGAGATCATATTAACATAAAATGTTATCATCATAGTGAAAAGCTTTTACCAAGTTTCAGATTCGTTTGCAAAATCCGAGCCATTTGTGAACCTTTACCTTCAAGGAAAAACTAAAACATGCGGCCGTCAAGGAAGTACATATTTAAACACATAATAGTTTTCTTTTCTAAAACAAAATATTTTTATAAAATTCATACTCGGCTTTTGTCAAACGTATGAGTTTACTTGAGTTTACACTGAAGGCCAATATATGTATGTCCGCAGATATACCGAATTTCGTATGTCCCCAATAAACAAATATTTCCCATTTAATAGAACTAGTTGCTTGTTGAATGTAGACAAATATATTATATTTTCATTTCAAATACTCGAACACTCTCAGTGCTGGAGTGTTTTCATCCATTCGGACCTAGCCAGCGAACCGCTATCTCTTAGGTCGCTGTACTATGTTCATGTTTCGTACAGCTCATCGTTACATCGATTGCGGTATGCGCTGTTGCTAATGCGCAAAGGCGTCGATTGTGGGCTCCCCTCTTTGTGAATTGGGCAGAGCACTCTTGAATTCCAATCGTCAGACATACTTTCGTCAGACCATATTCCACAAAGAAGTTGATAAATTTAAATTTTACTTATCAGTACTTTGCTCCCGTATTTGAATAATTGCCATTCGAACCTCGTTATGGGCGGGCAATAAAACGTCAGCTTTTTCGTCATCGATTAGGGAATAGGGTTCACTATCTGCATGTGTTTTGCTTTCACTGCCATTCAGCAGGCTGTAGAATCGTTCCTTCCATAATTTCAGTACGCTCTGGGAGTCAGTCACTAGATCAATTTTTTCAATATATTTGTCGAGAATAAATTGAATAGCGCGATTGCCAAGCATTGAAGGCGTCACGGAACGCATTCTCCGGAATAGCCTTGAGAGCCGAGATGCATGCTGATTGGATCCCTTTTGTCGTCTCAAAATGCCTGAATGAAGATTGCCTCTTTGTCTCGGGATCATACGTTATTCAAAAATTGGGGGTCAATTTCACACATTTTCAAATTTTCTTGGCACACTTCCACTCGCCGCAATTTCTGGTCATCAGTGAGCATTTTTGGGACAATCTTCGCGCACACCTTGCGCGTGTTCAAGTGCTCCGTCACAATGTCATAAACCACAGATTTTGATAAATTTAACGCATACTTAGTCGACGGTCCGAGTTAAAAACTTTGAGCACAAGCGTCAAATTGGCGGTGTTTGTCAAAGACGCAGGTTTCCCGGCACGGTGTCACTGTCACCAAACACATACCAAAATCCGCCAGTAATCATCCGCATCTATTATGTTGCAATTCAACTGCCATTTGCAGTTGGAAATTCTGTCTTTGAACCTATGTGGCATCCATACATCGAGCCTTATATATCGGTATCAAATGGTTTTTCTGCAATGCTTAACTCCTGAATGCTCGAGATATATCTAGGACAGGCTGTTACAGTATAAGAACCTCAACATTATCCATATTTTCGCCGCCTGTCTTGCATTTTCGTCTTTATTAAAGACTACTTGTGTCTATATATGATGCGTGATTTAACAGTTCTCAATGAAGTACGTAATCAAATAACTAACCGAGATGTTTTTTTAGTTTGATGATCATATCTTTCTTATGCCATATAGCCTATTCCAATCGAACAACGCGTTGCACAGAAACTAAACCCATGTATTGGAAAAATATTGGATTTCTTTTTACTTTACTGAATATGTCAGTCGATTGTCAAGGCAAGCAGAAAACTTAACTTTTGCTCGGTAATCTAATGAAAATATAATAATTCTACATTACAAACCACTTTTGTTGCACGTTTTCCACCAAATTTCTGATTACTCTAAAAATTCTTGCTAGAAACCTATATACATACTTATATACTAAATACCAGTATACTTATCACAACTTATCTGCTTACTTACAGAAAAATATCAAATCTCTCGACTCGAGCATAGCAACGATCAACGAAAAAACGATCAACAATAATAAACCGTTAAAACCGATCTTGTCTTTGGATCACGGCAACAGTGCTGTTGGTAACACCACAAGTTTTAGCAACAACGCGGCCACTGCAACACCAGCCTCGAATAGCAAAGGTGCAATAGCAGCAAGCGCTACAACAGCAATTACAACTACGAATATATCTTCCACGACCAATTTATCAAGCGGCAGCACCACGTTACAGTCAACTACACCAGCAGCGCCACTCGTGTATACTAAACGCGCTGCAGCAGCGGCGGCAGCGGCTACACCAGCAACGACTGCCACCACAACAACGGTTGTAGATATCACATCGGGTGTAAACACCGGTGACAGCGTTTCGCCGCTCAGTTCGAATGGCAGCAGCAGCAATCAAACGCTCATCTCACCAATGACGATCGATAATCAGCAGCATCGCCTAAGTTTTCCCAATAAAAACGAGGTGCATGCAGCACTTATGGCACAACAACAGCAACAACATTTGAATGGCACCAATGCAACAGCAGCGCTACTCAATGGTGGCGTTGCCGGCACAGCGGGCAGTAATGCATTGAACGCCAACAATGCGAATGCGAATTTAGCGGCGACGTCTGTGGGGGCGGCGAATCATTCGAGCGCAATAAATAGCACAGGTGAGCGAAAAAAATAATAAATAAAAATTGATTTACATAATGCTTGAGGATTACAAAAGTTGATGGTTGAAGATTGAATATTGAAAATAAAATTCTTAATATTCAATTAAAATGGTTATAGCATTTGAGTTGCGCCCAAATGTAGGCAATAATAAATTTCAAAATATCAATATTTTACTGTCGCAGCCTCAGTTGCACTTTTTTGAAATTCTCGCTCATGCTATAAATATGATAAATAGCCCGATTTTTATTTCCAAAGATCCTCATTTATCCGCACATAATATCTTCAAAGGCTCAAAGCCCACAGTTTACTTAGTTTGTCAGGAACCTAATAGACCGAAAACTTGTATGAGTGTTTATGGGGTTAATATGAAAAATTATTTTTTCTCTGTGACAAAGAATTAAATAATAGAAACATAATGAATATGGAGGCCTAAAATAGGCAATGATAAATGCATTAATATTAAAAAAAAAATAGTAGAATTTCGACTTCAACTGAATTCATAATTTAAGAAGAAAAAAACTTTCATTTGGTTACCCTTCAGAAAAAACGCTGTCCATAAAAAAAATTGGATTTCTATCGTCCAGTTTGTATGGCAGCTATATATATGCTATAGTGGTCCGATATCGGTGGTTCCCACAAATGCGCAGCTTCTGGAAGAATAGGTTTTGGGCGAAATTTCAGGTCAATATCTCAAAAACTGTAGGACTAGTTCGAACATGCAGACGGACGGACAAACGGACAGACGGATATACAGATGGGTAAAGCTCATCTCACCAATGATAAGAATTGTATTGGCATAACCGATAAGACTATCTAAATGTTTTTATAAGCTTTTCATTAATTTATGTAGAAGCAATATTCATGCTAAACCACTAAGCATATTTAATTATTTATTAATATTCATTGAGTCGCCTACAAAATAAACCCCACCAGATGTAATACATTTATGCCAACGATTTTTCCAGTCCTCGAAACACTTTTCATAACCACTTTTGTGAATGGAATTTAGCTCCGTCAGCGAATTTTGTTTTATCTCTTCGATCGATTGAAAACAGGTTCCACGGAGGAGAAATTTCAGTTTGGGGAAAAAGAAAAAATCCCACAAAGCCAAACCTGATGAATACAACCACCGTATCGATGGTATTAATTTTATTTTTTTTTGGTTTCGGCTAATTTTCTTTCCTTGTTTTCATGCCAAACTCATAAATCCATGTCTTATCGGCAGTTATAATGCTCTACATGAATGTGGATTCGGAATTAGCATGATTAAGCATATCCAAAGAGCACTGTTTATGGTAGGTACTCTTTTTGAAAAAAAGAAAAAATAGCTTCATCGGAACGAGTCGAGTAAGAACGCGCTTCATACCAAAAATATCCACCAAAATCAATCGAATAAACTCGCGAGAGATGTCGGGCTCTCTTTCCATCTCTTCAACACTTCCCTGACGATTTTGGATTACCATATGTATTGTTTCAAGTTACAAATCTTAAAACGTCTCCAAGTGTTAAGTTTCATAGAATTTTGCTCAAATATTTTATTTATATTCTTTTATGATAACATATTTTAAATTGCTAAAAAGTATTTAAATACTGATACTTTATCAAAGATTTCAATACCTTGTTTAGATTTTCAATTTCTGACTTTTCAAACATTTTCCATGAATTTAAAATTTTTTTCCATACCGTTACCTTTTTTAACGAGAGTAGTGGCAATATACAATATTTCAGCATTGACAACACAAATGATTTATAAATTAAATTTATTCTAATTGCTGCTGTCACAATTTGAACTTTCCACAATTTGTGGCTAATGGCAGTATTTTAATTAGTTTTCATTTATTTATGATATTTGTGTCATTGAATATCTGCAAAAAAATGCAAATATGACTTGTGTGTGTTATTAGTGCAAAAATGGCAAAACTATCATAAAAGTGTTGAAATGTGTAGACTTTTGATTTAAGTGAAAAGTTAAATATGCATTTGGAAAATGGAAATTGTTTTCAAGTGAATTCGGAAAAGGTGTTAAATTGCCAGTATTAAGCTTGCAAGAGCAAGTTACGTGAAACAAAGTTTGCCAGTATATATGTATATGTATAAATAGTATATATAAATAGTATATATATAGTATATATATAGTATATATATGTACATATGTATATATGTAAATATATATTTGCGCCTACACGTGGCTATTATTCAGTAGTCGCAGTCAATACATACATATTCGTCTGCTTCAGCCGACATTCCTTGCGTGTGTAAAGGCATATTACTTTGCCACATTATTAATGTCACTCATACGTCCCGGTGGTCACATTTAAAATGCTCATCTTACAACCGTATGAACGAATATATGGTATGACCATAAAAATACAGACAAGTTATTATTTTTGAGGCAATTCTTTGTCAACTCACACACACGCGCATCAATATACACACAAGTTTCAACATAAATTATCATTTTGTGCCATATTAGTATTTAGCATCCACATACTTTGCTCACGTTTAACACATATTTATTTGTGGTTGTTGTTGTTTTATCCTTTTCTGTGACAGCAATTTGTTAAGATATGTGACCTATGCGTTTAAATAGGTTTGTTTGAGTTTATAACGCTATGAACTTTTGAGGGTTTTTGCCAATATTTCAACTTTATGTGTTTTTGGCCGGCGGATTACTCACCCTCACCTAACACCTTGTTTATTTATTTATGTAGAGCTATTATATTCAATTTTGTATTTGGAAGTAATATGTATGTAGTGTCATGTAACTATAAATTTAGCTGTTGATTGTATGGTTTTGTAAACTAACGCCATAAGAGCAGTGACAGTTTGTGAATATGGTTGGGAAAATTATACGTAACACCAACTTGTGCTTAGAGTTTTAAAGTTAGAATGTGTTGAAGTAATGAAAACGCTAATATGAACGCAATTTCATCTAAATATTTAAGATGAAAGTATACAACTTCCTAGAAATTATGAACTTAAATTTTCTTACGAAAAATTTACGAACATATTTTGTTGAGAAAGTAAGATCTCAAGATTTTGTGAAGGACGCTTTTTTAAACATATGTATGCCAGTAATAAGTATAACACTTATTATTTGATTCTCAGTTGTTCGAATAAGTTCCAACCGAGAGCTCCAATTTCGACCACTATTTGTAGCAATCTAGGCCGCCGATTATTCTCTTCCAAGCTGTCAATCATATTGAGCTCATCTGCGTAGACAAGGGATCCCAAATCTCTCTCAAAAATCTCCTCTCAAAAAATATTCCAGCCATTTTAAATCGCACGTTTTGTTTGCCACGCCACAGTTCCATGAAGCGAGGTATTGCGCTGACCAAAAGTTATCGAAGAAATTCATTGTTTTGTTGAGTATACTCGTATGACAAACAGCGCAGTCTTATTGTAACGTCGTCCACATCAACATCCTCCCATTTAGGCATGAAGAAGGCATTAATCATGTCTATATCGCGTTCTTCATTCAATATTATGGTCGATTTCATTTAAAAAAATATGGATCAATGATTCCCTCTGTCCATAGAGCACACAAAATAAAAAGCGAGCTTCATCACTAAACAAAATTTTTTTGTGAAAATCGCGATCGGTTACTGAACGTGCGACTCGCTGTTCATTATGAAATTATCAACTAAGTTGAACATAAATCTTAGTTGCTTAGACAAGATTGAAACTCAACTTCATTTCCAAGTTTTAAGACTGAATTTCATCTCAACGAAAAATAGATCAAATCGAAGGGCGTCCATTAAATTGCTCTTATTTTTGTCCAAAATTGTGTCATTTTTAGTCTATCAAAATAAATATAGGTAGATCCTTGTATGGAAAACTATAACACAACATGCAGAAAAAACTTCACAGTTTTCGGATAATTTCTCTCTAAGTAATCGCTATAACCTAAGCGTTGTTTACGCCAATGGAAAAGAAGGACCAGTTTGAGCATTAAAATTTGTGTTAGAATGCCGCTGTTATGATTTCACTCCAATTCAGCAGGCTGGAATTGTGTTCCTTCCATAATTTTAGTATGCTCTAGGCATCAGTCACTGGATCACCTCTGGAGGTTCTAAAAGAGTATTAATCCCACAGTTCTCTTATACCGAGTTGATAGCCGGAGTGGAAGTCGAGTAGAAAATCGTTCGGCCTTATGTGGGAACTGTGGTAAATGTCCAAGGAGCTACTCGTCTCAGTCCTTGTCTCGTCCATCGCATTTCTTGAACGACGGTGATATCAGCCTTTACTCTACCGAGGACATCAACCAGCTGGGCAGCGGCAATTTCCCAATTACGGGACAGGACATTCCATGTGCATTTCCTTAAATCGTAATCCTTAACGTTTGCAGGGGCCGTTATCAAGAGAGGGTCTCTCATCCGAGTTTGTTTTGTTCTTTTTATTGGGACTATTTTTTATGTGGCGTGTTTCACCTTCTCACTATAGCTCGCTTTTAGACGGACCCAGATAATACTTGGTCTAAGATCGGAAGTCGTCAGCTATTTGAGTCATATGTAAAAGAATCGTTTCTGACCACTCCCAGGTGAATGGCGATCAGAGAACTTTCCTCATTAGCGTGAACTCCTGCACATGGCTCCATCCTCCTCAAACTTCCTTTTATTTTCCCACACTCTATGTACTATATATGCAAAAATATTCTTGAAATTTCTTCGTTAGTAAACCAAGATTAAAAGAATGTCTAAAGAAAATAAAGTTTATTAAGTTTCATATATTTAAATAACGTGTGTAAACTGATAGCTCGTTTGTAGCCTGAACGTCAAATAACTTTATGCAATTAACCAAAAATGGCAGACATAAAACCCACACATAGTCAAACACTGAAGAGTACATTTGGGTACAAATATACATATATATGTATATATGTATGTGTAGAAGGACATGTGTGTGTAGCTGCAAAATAAGTTCGTACATACTTTAGTTTTACAAAATCATCGAAGTATGGAATTTCATATTCTCCATTTCCGCAGCAAGGATTGTGAAACATGAGCATATGTATCGCAAGGATTATCACAACGAAATGCAAGCGTCCTTAGGAATGTACGACGTTGCTTGTGTACAATATAGGGATGTAGTGAACGCCGAGGTTATGGAAAATAACAGCAAAATCTACTCAAAGTCCAAGCAGAGAGAGTTTTATGTTTGGCAGCGGAAATAGTCTGAAATGGAAATGTAAATCGGTAATAACGAGGATAATCATTTTTCTGAATGCTGTAAATGGGCGATGTGTTGGTTGCCACCCCTCGCTCCTGCCTGCACTGTAATACAAGAACAGTGATTTCTTCGCAAGAAGACCCAAGGTTGCCTGGGATGCGCATCCATAACTGCATACTCCAAGCGCTGTCAGCCAATTCGGTGGCTTATAATCCCATGCGCCGCACGCCAACAAACAGCCCGCTGTGTGTATGAGACGATAAATGCAAATCACTGCTTGGCCATTTGACTTACAGACGTCTGTCTGCTGTGTTTTGGACACATCGAATGATTTTGTGGTTGCTCTCTACTTATGGGTTGCACAGGGACTGCTACTCTTTCGCTGCAAAAGCAAGTCGTTCGTATTTCGACAACCGTCAGATGCCCTAGGTCTGCACTTCAGTATGTAATATACACGAAGCATGCGTTGAGGCACTTCGCGCCCCACTAATGCACTCTTTTTTGGTAGCCACTGTGCTTTGGTTGTCAGCATAGACAGAAGTCGTTCGCTGCTAAGCATTGTGGTAAGCTGCTATCAGTGGCGGTCCATACGGACTTCAGACATGCCATTTTGATGCTAGTGCTGATGATTCTCCTACATACAATGATGCAAAGGCTTGTTGCCTGCATGGATTTTTAATTTGCATATGTTTGTTAGTCGGTGTGTTGGTGGTAATTTTGATAACTACCCGTAGGAAAGTTTATTGCATTTTCTATCTAGAGTTTGTTAATTCAGGTACTGTATCATTATTGGATAAATATAGGGTAGTCGAAAAAGTCTTTTCTTATTTCTATTCAAAAACTTATTTTTTTTATATTTATAACGAACTTTAATCAGCCAAATATGTCCCATTTTGGTCGACCACTTTTTGCTATTTTCCCGCTAGAGACTTTATTCCATCA
Organism: Bactrocera tryoni; assembly: GCF_016617805.1. Lineage (NCBI taxonomy): Eukaryota > Metazoa > Arthropoda > Insecta > Diptera > Tephritidae > Bactrocera > Bactrocera tryoni. The sequence goes on along the minus strand of NC_052501.1, from coordinate 12,568,332 downwards.
GTGTAAAACTTTTCTGGTTTCTCGGCGAAAAACTGCGACTAGTAATTTTCAAAGGCTTCTCTTGAAGCCAACTTTACCCCATTAAGGGAGCTCTGCATTGACCGAAACAAATAATAGTCCGATGGTGCAAGGTCAAGGCTATATGTTGGATACATCAAAACTTCCCAGCCAAGCTCATCCAGTTTTTGCCGAGTCATCAAAGATGTACGTGGTCTAGCGTTGTCTTGATGAAAGACGAAGCCTTTTCTGTTGATCATTTCTGGCTGCTTTTTTCGATTGCTTGCTTCAATCTCATCAGTTGTTGACAGTAAAATGTAGAGTCAATCAGTTCATAGTGAACGATTTCTTTCCAATCCCAACAAACACTCAGCATAACCTTTCGAGGCGTCAATCCGGGCTTTTCGACCATTTGTTGAGCTTTACCAGGCATGGGCCATAATATCTTTCACATATTATTGTCATATTTGATCCACTTTTCGTCGCCTGTTACCATTCGCATCAGAAATGGTTTGATTTCATTTCGTTTCAGCAATGAATCGCAGATGTTAATTCGGTCATTAAATTTTTCACAGACACTTGATGTGGTACCCAAACATGGAGCTTCTTTTTGTTGCCAGCCTTTTTTAAAAGGTTCAAACCCCGTTTGATGATGAATGTTTAACTCTTTAGCAATGTCACGGTTGCTTACGTGACGGTCCTGGTCAATCTTTTCCATAATTTCATCGATTTTTTCAACGATAGTTCGATCAGAGATGGAAGCGAGCGAACCATTGTTGTGCTACACCAACTGATGCAGAACGGCTCCGTCAACTTTATAAATTTCATTGCTGGCTTGCTTGGCATTGCAATTTTAAGAGTCGGTTTGATATTCCATAGTGTTGTTATTTGTCTGTAGCCCTTAAGAAAGAGACCAAAAAAGTTCGAAACTCAAGTGACAGTAATTTTTTTCTATTCCAAATTTCAAAAAGAATAGAAAAGATCTAAACCTTAGGCGACAGCAATATTTTTTTGACTTTGTTGACTTTGAAGTCCAGGCTTATCAAAAAGTTCAAAAGGAATAATATTTCCATAAAATGATCAAACAGAAGTCATATTTTTGTCAACATACATCAAAGTTTATCGTATAACTTCTGCTGCATTAGCTCAACTCATGGTGAAAGAAAAAAAATAGCAAAAAATAAAATAATTTTTTTTTCAAATCCTATAGTTAGGTTTTTCAAAATAGCACAAACTAATTGGTACTATCCATAAAGGGACGGGGAATATAGGATCTCCATTTCCTCAAAAATCAGCCTCTGTTGCTGAGTCAGTATTCCTTTTAGATTATTTTGGTAATAAAACACACATTTGCTGCGACATCAGATTTTATTTATTAACCTAACTAATGATATGTGTTACACTTCTTCTATTGTTTTTAGCAACCAATGCCATTATTATTATTTTTTGACATTTAGCGACCTAAGTAAAGATTTTTGTTAACTGCTTTACTGATTTTCCTAAAATTCCTTTCAACCCGGTTATCAGCAGTATTGAAACAGGTCAATTTACTGTAGGATATATAGTACATATATTTCAAAAAGAGCCCACATGTATGCATGACCTTTTGTGTGCCCACCATTACCGTAATAACAGTGGCCTTACACGGAAAGTAAAGCCTGCCCCATTATGTCGAATGTCCTGCGAATTTAGCTTGCAGACGTATGTGTGTCGGTCTGGCTATGTTGGCTAGCAAAGGCCAACCACTTTCCAATATGGCATTGTTGTTAGCTGATACCCGCACTTTACTTGGCTAAATGAGTGTTTGCCTGTGAGTATGCACATAAATGCATTTTTCGGCCGACACTGAGCGGCTTTGTGTCTTGCACATCAACGCATGCGATAAGACCGGCCAACTCACTATGTATGCAGAGAGCTCAGCGCGCACTCAAGCCTTTGCCAAGCTATTAAATTGGACAGTGCAAGCTGCCTGCAAAGACACACACATGCACTCAAAGCTGCTTGCATTTGAAAATATGCAGGAAATATTTGTTCCCCACAGCCTTACTTCATTCATTTGCCGCTTCAAGTTGTAACCTGCATGGTGTGGTAACGCCTCTACGTCCTGTTTAGACTCATGTCCCCGCTTCCAGTAGAAAATTCAATTTCCAGAAACCCGTACTCCAGCAGCTTTCTTGAGCTGCGTGTTGAGTTGTTGCAAGCCTGCTTTGCTTTTTGCCTGTATTTTCTCTGTATATGTGTGTACGTATGATGCAAATATGTATGGTGGTGCCCTGATTGCTTTGTGGAGGAATTTCTGATAACCCTCAATTGTAACATTGACAACAAGCAGCAATCTGTGTGTTTGCACTCCGTTGGCAACAGTTTTTCCTTACTTTCCTTTTGCTGCTGTTGTTTCTTCTCCGTTTTTTTGGAAATGTGAATTTTTAATTAAACGATTTTATTGCCTGCTATTCATTGAAGTGTGCCTAAGTAACAACAACACAATTTGTTTATGGCGTGATTTGCATGAGAGAAGCTGAGATTTCTTTACACATTCCGAGCCACTTCTGTTCGAAGCATGGTTTTGCCAAAGACACTTCAGATGCTCGCATTTATTTCAATTTTCCGTATACACGCACACGTACACATACATATGTATGTATGTATATTAGTAGATGCGTAGCTGTTCTGCTAATTGTCATTGTGGCGAAAGCGTGTGAGTATGAGGTAACCTATTTAGTTGAAAATATAGACATTGCTTTGTTCCCTGGGTATGTTTTGAAGATTGTTTGTCTAGTTTTGGTTTCATTTTGTGCCTTTCAGTTTTGCGTTTAGCTTTTTGTTTGCATTGCTCTTCAAAAAATGTTAAGCAGAGCAGATTGAATTAAATATATTGTGTTTGGTGGAAGCAAAAAGAGCAACCAAAGGGTTTTCTATTTCTTCTTATTTATAGACAAAGTCTGTCGAAAAAGAAACAGAACTTTTTAAATATAACTGTTTCTGGTGGCGCCACCTATTGGTGGGTATATGAAATAAAAATTTTGATCTCTTGTTGACATTTCGTAAAAGTTTTAAGACAATTGGATAACTACAATCGATGTTATCGATCAAAAAGTGACCGCAGCTTTTGGTCATCGGTCGTAAAATGCAAAGAGCAAATATTAAATTTTGTTTTAAACTTGGGAAAACGTTTACTGAAACATTTCAAATGATGAAAAAAGTGTATGGTGCTCAGTGCCTATTTCGTAGTAATGTGCATGAGTGGTTTAAGCGATTCCAAGAAGGTCGTGAGGACCGAAGCCATCACCGAAAAAAAGTCGTCTTCAGAAGTCAAAAATAAAGACAATGCTGATTTGTTTTTACGATTCCGAGGGTATTGTACACCGAGAGTTCGTCTCACCTGGCCAAACGATTAATGCTGTGTTTTACCCTGGTGTTATGAAGCGTCTTTTGTCACGCATTCATCGCGCTCGACCACAATACCGTGAGGCAGGGTTCTGACGCCTGTTGCACGATAATGCGTCGTGTCATCGGTCGACGCTTGTCACTGATTTTTTGACAAAAAACTACATATTAACCATTAATCACTCACCTTACTCACCTGATCTGGCACCCTGTGATTTTACCTATTTGGAAAACTTCATTTGCCCATGAAAGGACACTGGTTTCAGGACATTTCAGCTATCCAAAAGACCACGACAGATATTCTCAAGAGCATTCCGAAAAATGACCTTAAAAACTCAGTTATCCCAATGAAAATAGGAGAGCGTATTTTATTCGTAACAGTGTATCTTTGTGTCAAAAATAGATAAATTTGAGCGAAAGTTGGGCCTAGCCCCTATATATAACTAATATCAGGATGTTCGAACATCCGGCTGACTTTACTCTATATGAATGGTTTTACACCTTAAAATATTGCCCTGGCTTTGATTCTTGAAAGTTGCAAGAGTATAAAATGTTCGGTTGCAGCCGAATTTAGCCTTCCTTATTTGTTACTAAGTACCACTGTTCTATTTATCGTTACATATGATATTTGTATAACGTTAAAGGCTAAGTAAAGCTGCTATAATATTGAATAAAGATGTAGTTGTTTTGAATTAATTTCTCCTAAATAACATTGCAGTATTTTATTAACAAATAATATAATACTTTCTCCTTATTTTCCTGCTACTACAAAAACCAGTAAAACTTCAACTTTAATCAATAGCTTGAACAATATATTGGTACAACGTGTCGTATGAGCAACATCAAGTTATTATAGCGACTTTACGATTTGCTTTACTACTTTACTATAAGCCAGTAAGCATATATTCGATATTGTACTAAAGTAGAAATTTCTATTAATTTCGTAATTCTATGCCGCCTTTTGATGCATCTATTGTGTGAATTTCATGTCATACTCACGATAAAATCGCATTTTAACTGTAAAACTGTTGGCACTGCACAGGCCACACACACATGCTCAATGTGTAAGTGCGTAAGCATTTTCCAACTAAAAATATTTTCTTTTATACTTTACGCTTAGTTTTAACAACCGCATTGTATGCGGCACGCATAATGGCGCACGTGGCGTATAAGCAACCACATTCTCAAGGAAATATCTTTTTATGCCTTTAAATCTACTTTCAACACATAAATTTCGATATATGTGTGTAAATAATTTATTTTTCTTAGTAGAGCAGCACAAATTGTGCAAATATTACTTTTATCATTCACCGTTATGCATTAAATTGAATAATTTGTGGCTTATAATCATCATAATGAATTTTTCTTGGTACTCAAAGCGAAGGCGCTGAATTGTTTATGGTCCATCATGCGCTGATATTGGTTTTCCTTTGGATGCACAAAGAAATTTCATTTCAATTGAGACTTTAATAACTTTTGACTTTTACATTTGCAATCATGACTCGTGAATTAACCGCAACGCAATTTATTTGTCGGAGAAGAAAAAATGATGGTACATAAAAAATTATATATCTTATTTAATAACTCAGCCATATTTATTGTGCGTATAAGTTGAAATCATATATATTTTTTAATTGCATAAATATGACTTCATATGAGAGAGTGTTTAAGTGTGCTTCGCCTTATTTATGATTCGTGAGCATTTGGGTATAAATATAAATATATTTAAGCGCTCAATTTTTATTGATTTCGTTCGTTTGTATGGCATTTAAATTGGAATTGCAGTCATGCATGTGTGTAAGTGTGTGCAGTGGAGGGGAATATTGTGAAAACTTTATTATCAAAGAACCAGGTTTTTATTTCACTCTAAATTTAACTCAACTCAAATGCGAGTGCATAAAAATGTATGATTTTATTCTTATATTACATTCTCTTTATGAATTCATTAAAGTTTACGCTGTAAAAATATATTACGGTTTTTGCTAGTTTTCAGTTTCGCTGCAGTGTGTAAAAATTTAATGGTGGTATTCTAATTGCTGTTATATAATTTGAAGAATTTATTTCATAATTTAATTCAGCTTCATTTTGCATTGTTGATATTGATTATTTTTTCTGGAAAACAAATTTTCTAAATAAAATGTGGGTTCAGTTGAAACTTTCAGAATTCTTACGGTTTTATACACTAGAAATGCAAAACTGCTAATTAGAAATTTTTCTTCAAAATTAAAAAAAAAAAAATTATTTCAACATTTTTTAATTTTTTTTTGTAATTTTTTTATAAATCTGATTTAAATTTTTAGAAAAGTCTCTCATTTGAAATTATAGAAATAATTCGCCTCGACTGGAATAAATAAATATGTCTGATAGATGGCGCAGGGTGTGAAACATATGTATCTAAAATTTAGTACATAATGGTATGGGTTTAGTTCATACGGTTTAGTATTATTTATTGTATAATTATTGCTTACTTTTTCTGAAGGTCAAATTTTCTATATACAATTCGGGACTATAAATGCAAATCTGCCAATGATATTTTTTTTCAAAAGTTTTTCAAATTCATTTTACAAAATTTTCAAAAATTTTTTTTTTTAATTTTTTTTATATCTGAATTCAATTTTTAGCTTTCGTTTGAAATTATAAAAATAATTCGACACGCTTGGAATAAATATGCCCTATAGATGGCGCTGGGTGCGAAATATATCTCAAATTTACTTCACCACACTATGCCATTATGTATTAGTACTATTTATTGTATAACAATTGATCGACTAATAGACTAAGAAACCAACCTCCGATTTCAATAAATGTTATATGTGAATCTCTATAACACTAGATGCAAAATATTCAGTTCAAAGCCTGCTGTAAAAAAAATTTTATTATTACTTTTTACAAAAGTTTATTTTTGTAAGATACGTAGGTTGCCGTTTATATTTCTTGATCTGGCAAACCCAGAGTTTCAATCTGGCAATTCATAACTTATTCCTGAATTTTGAATGTTATAAATACTCAGAACGTTTTAACATACGAGCGCTATTCATGTTGTTTACAGAAACTTAAAATATTCAGCTCGTCCAAAAATTGAAGTAAATTGCGAACATTGCATTGTCATTATCTCTTACAATTGTCGACTTGAACTAACTTAGGAGCACTTTTTTGATGCACTATCAATAAATTTATTCAATTTTTGCGATGGTATGGTGAATCAAATCTAAGTAGTTGATCACTCCAAGACGGATTTTGCCCGAAAATATGAATTTAAGTGTAGAGCTGTTTAGCTAAAGAGAGCGAAATATCGACTATATCAGTGTTTATGTATGGATCCAATTGAAGTAGGTTGTACAAAATCGCTTGTTGATCCAAAAGCTAGCGCTGCTGTGACCAATATTTGACATTCTTGAGATTGAGATAACTTTAGGGAATAGTGGGACCAGTACACATTCAATATTGTAAGAACATTTGACCGTAAAAAAATATGTTCACGTTGGTCCAACCCAATTTGTTCATCGCTTAAAGAAAAGCTCGTATTGTCTAGAGAAATGTTAAAAAAAAAACTACGACAGCGGTGCTTCGAAACATGGCTACGAGATCGTGTGAGGCGTTGAATCGCGGATTTTCGCGTATGAGTTCGGGAGTAAACTGCAGTCGGCAGTAAGTGTACTTTCAGATGAGCCGAATCGAACAAAAGTTTTATGAGCGCCAAGCACTTCCAAGCAGCATTGATTGATTTTTGTTTTTTAAACTGGACATCTCGCAACCACACCATTAGAGCAACGCAGATCCATAAATCCTATCCTTCACACGGCTGAAGACGGATTACTCTTCACCACGATAATGCGAGCTCTCACACACATCGACTGAAACAATTGGCTTTTGAGCATTTAAAACATCGATTTGATATGTTGTCCACCCTATAGTCCTGACCTGGCACTAAATGACTTCTTTTTAATTCCATGTGTAAAAGTAAACTAAGAGGTAAATGTATTTCAGCATTTGAAGAGGCTAGGCGGTTGATGTGTTCAGATAACATGTTTTGAAAATATCTCAATGAGAGTGACAAAAATGAGTAGTTCTTGATGGAGAATAGTTTGGAAAAGCGATAAAGCGATTTTCGAAGATTACTTTTTCTTGGTTCCCGTTGGAGATGGTCAAAGCTTGCCGCTAAAAGTTCAAAATTAAAATTTTTCAAAACGGGGGCCACAATTTTGGTTTACACATTTTATTCCAGAAATGTATGCTATAGTAAAGGATAATCCATTTCGGGGTTCCTTAATTTTTTTAGTAAAGAAAACTCGATTTTGATCTTGTCATTGTATCTTAGCTTTCAATGTAAACCAGATTCTTATATCATATCTCTAATCGTTTCAGTGCAAAATTGGGAAAATCTTTAGATTTCTATAAACATTATTAATGACTTTTTAAAGTTTTTCATTCTTAAAATTTTTTGATTTAACAAAATATTCTTTTAGTGAATCTGTATTGAAAATAATATTTTGAACATTACATACGCTGTGCAAACACAGAAAATAATTTTTTAATTGTACTGAATTAAACAAATACAACTGTTATTTTTAATTGTAATAAATACTAGTTTTAATTATTACAAATAGATAATTTTAATTGTCAGAAAGAAAAAATATGTCACATATAATAATAAAAATATGCATTAGGGTGTTTTTTTTTGAACTATTAATTTTTTTCAGCCCATTATGAAATTTCCTCGAAAATACCCTAAAAAAATTCCCTGAAAATTTGAGCCCTTATTATTAACATTAAGAACTGGACCAAGGTATGTAAAAATTTTCCATTAAAAATACAGTGCAGTATCTTTAAATTTCTATAGCTCAGAGGCATTTTATAGCACCGCTTTGTCTTTAGACACATATTCCTCAGAATTGAACACTCTATAAAAATGCCCATTGCGACAAAGTCGAAACTCATTCCTGCGAGGTAGTACGGGGCTCTACAAGTTTGTCATGTACATTTCTTCTGTAGCTCTTGTCATTTACGAGATATTGGTTGTCGAAAAAGTGTTGCGGTATTTTCGCTAGTTGGCGCTGAAAGCGCGTAGTTCTAGTTTTATTCGTCGCATCGGGTCATGCTATACCTTCTTGGAAAGCTCATTTCAAACGATAATACGTGTTTGATTGATTATCGTTTCTTTTAAGTCGGACGTGAGTTATAGCGTCGCAAACATAGAGCAAAATAAAGAGAAAATACAGCATATTTCACAGTACTACTTCGATAAAGGCAAAAATGCATCTCAAGCCGCCAATAAAATTTGTGCAGTTTATGGACCCGATACAGTTTCCATTTCCACCGCACAACGATGGTTTCAACGTTTTCGTTCTGGTGTAGAGGTGGTCGAAGATGCGCCACGCTCCAGAAGGAAAATTGCGATAAAATCGCTGATTTGGTCGAAAGAGACCGGCATAGTAGCAGCCGTAGCATCGGTCAAGAGCTGGGCATGAGTCATCAAAAATTCATTTCAATTTCAATAAAAAAAAAAGAAAAATTCAATAAAAATACCGCAAGACTTTTTTGACAACCCATTATATCCAAAAAAAATGCGGATTTCGTCGAAAAATCAGGTTTAGGGCCCCGTACTACCTCGTCGGTGTGAGTTTCGACTTTGTCGCAATGGGCACTTTTGTAGAGTGTTCAATTCTGAGAAATATGTGTCTAAAGTCAAAGCGATGCCATAAAATGCCTCTGAGTTATAGAAATTTAAAGCTAAAAAATCTCGATTGTCGTGTATTTTCAATGGAAAATTTTTACATGCCTTGGTCCACTTCTTAATGTTAATAATAAGGGCTCAAATTTTCAGGGAATTTTTTTTAGGGTATTTTCGAGGAAATTTCATAATGGGGCTGAAATAATTAATAGTTCAAAAAAAAACACCCTAGTATACATACATATATGTATAATAAAGTCAAATGACAATTTTATTGATTATACATTGATGAATAAATTCATTTAATTGTTTACATGCGAAAACATCAATCAAAACTCAATACTCATGTACAAACATCAATAAAATATGATATCATATTTTCATTACGTGAGCAAATTGAAAATTGCATAATTCAAATGATTTATTATAGTTATTATCGCCATCAATCCTACAGATTACTCATTATATTTAAACTAGAATATAAAAAACAACAACAAAAATATTATAATATCAAACGATAATTTTGCCAGCATTATTATCACTGAAAATCATGCAACCTGAGGCTTGAAAAGAGCAAACACCGAAACAATGCGGCGACCTTTGTAGATGAAAAAAAAAAACAAAGTTTATTTGTCAAGAAAAAAATGCATATAAAAAAAGACAAATAAATGAAAGCAAATAAAATATGCAATATTTGACTTGTCCACCAAAGCAAACATCAAACGTTGACATTTGTAAGCCGCCTTTCGCGTTTTGTTAGCTTTGCTCCATTGCCACTCGCCAAAAAAATGCGCTAAAATGAAAATTAAAATGAACGGCGCTCAGAGCTATTCACTTTTTTCTCTGATAGTATGCAAGAAACTGCTTTAAAGATATATATTTATCACCGACACTTTTTCGAAATTTCAACAATATGAATCAATGGTTGATTGAAGTGAAAATTCAGTCTGCGCGGAAAATTCGAAAAACAAAAGAAAAAAAAATAAATAAAACGTCGATAAAAATAATTTGCATATTGCGTTGTCTACGCAGTTGCTAAATTATTGTCAATATCTTCAAGTTTGGTCACTATGACGACAGCGTGGACTCGCACAGACGACGCACTGGAAGTCAACCGATTAGTGAGGTTATAGGGTTCCATTACAGACATTAATATGCACATACAACAATGACAGCCACAACAAGTAATCACCAGCTCTGATTTGAATAGGTAGCTAAGCAGCAATAACAACTACAAAAGTCTATTGCTTCAATAGTTGCGGTGATAATCACACTGACAAGTAAAAGTTCAGTTCAGTGATTCATGCAGGTGAGCGGATTGCAAAATTAATTCAGAAAGCTGCAACCGAAACTTTCACTCAAGGCTAAGCTGCTTCGAACACATATATATAGATGTACATGCATACAGACACGTAAATATATACATACAGCCAAACATTCATTTATAACTACAATTTGCATTTAAACAGAATTTGATAGCGCTCTGTTAATGGAGTCACTAATGCAAGTTACGTATACAAAGAGGCATCCATATATCTTTGCCAGAAACCACTTCATAAAAGAGCTTAACTCGAGAACCAAAAATTGCTAAAATATTTTATCGATGTTCAAAAAACAATCAACGAACCAACCCATTTTTGACCCACAGATATACCACTATTAGGAAAGAATTATCGCTGAATTTCAATGATCTACAATACGCAATTTACCCACACATTCGGTGCCTAGAGGCTTGAGCAGTTTTTTTCAAATCAACAATTTTTAGTCATAAGGGCGCAAGAAAACATCAACCTTGATTGGAGCAATGTAATATTTACAGACGAGTCAACTTATGCATTGTGCAACTCCTTGATGTGAGTTTTGTCCAAAATGCACTTGATTATAGAAGCTTGTCTGTTCATGGATTTGGAGTTTCAAGATGTTTCATGGGATATCTGATCGCCGTTAGAACGGTAAAATTGTATAAAAAGGGCTCATCGAAGTAAGCTTAAATGGTTTATGGATAATATAAACACGATTGTATATTTTAAGAAAACAATGATTCGAAAAATAGGCGTTGGTTCTTTACTCAGTGGCAAAAAACATTAAGCGTAGCTCAGGAAATCATCGATAATTTACCGCATTCGTGTCCTCCATCCATCTCTGTTAATGACGATATTTTGAAGAAGTTGAAGTCATACAGTCGTTTACCACAATGATAGGAGACGATCTCAACACCTCTTATGGATCTACCCAACACTTTTTAGTTAACGTTTTGGGTATGAAGCGTGAAAATTCTAGACTTTTACCAAAATGACTGAATTTCTTGCAAAATCGATGGTCGATAGATGTCGCAATAGAGGTCCTTGAAAATATAGTTGAGAACCCTACATTCATCAAATGCATCATAATTGATGTTTATGAATATGTATGTACATTAAAAATGTCCAACAATCTACCGAATGAGACTTCCAAAAAGAGCCGAATACAAAAAACCTAAAATTCGCTGATAACACTGAAAGCCATCACAACCGAAACTAATAACAAGTGTATGGAAAAGAGGATTAGGGAGTTACATGTGTTCCCTGGGGCCAAAAACCGCCTTTTTGAACAATTTGTTCTCATATAAAAAATTAAATATTTAATTAGAATTCTTTATTACAAATATATAATATTAAAAAAGTAATTCTGAAATTTTTGGAAAGAAATATTTTAAACTCGAACATTACGACGCAATTTCCGGTAAAATTGAATGCGTTTTAGTTAAAATCTTAACTTAAATCTTGGAAGAAGGAAAAAAACTGAAATTTGGATTTTTCGCAGACATTTATACCAAAAAGTTATAATTTCAATGAAAATTTAGCGACATTTTTTTCAAATAGCTGTGATCAACAAAAAATCCTTTGTTCAAGTCTTTAGGAATTGTATCTTAAAGACCTGTTAAAAATTTCATGAAGATCGGTTGTGTAGTTCCCGAAAAATCTTACCAATCGACTTCTAAAAGACAGTTTCGAGAAAAACTCGTTAAGAAATTTTAGTGACAATAAAAGTGGGACACAAGTTATCAAGGCTGTATCTCCAAAACTATTACCAGGATCAACTTGAAAATTTATCAAAATACTTTAGGCGAGTTGTAAAATTTAAAAAGACATTAAAAAATTCGAATGATTTGTAATGAAATAAGAAAGAAATATATTTGCAAGTCTGGGTCAAATTTGATAATTAAATTTAGAGTAAGTAATAATGTTCTTCATCAGCTTCAAGTCTATTGCTACTTAATTTAGAATACAAATATTAGCTCACCAGTTCATTAATAATATATTATTCATATACTAGGATATATGTCTGTATGTATATGCAAATTCAAGTTTGAATATATTTGAATACCTACAACTAATGCAACCTCATTACTGTTTCACTTAAATCCACTTAGTCTCATTATACGCCTTCAGTTACATTGTAAAATAGCAACTCTATTCAATTTAGATATTTGTTTACAAATCATTCATTCCTGGAACATTGTTCCACGCGTTTGCTCTTTGTCGCTGTTGTTCGCTTAATTAGCAGCGTATTTCGAATTAATGCAATTGTTTTAGCACTGTGTTGCGCTAATTTTGTTGATCTTTGCTTTCCCACCACTCAAACAGCTGCTTTCTCGTTTAATATACAGTGCTTTCACTAATTCGTCGCTACCATGGTAATTTCATAGATTTGCTGTTAAGCTGTTTGTCTACTTTGACAACAAAATAATTAAATTTCAATTGCTATAATTAACATAATTATGAGTGATTTGAGGCGCTGAGGGTACAAAGGAATGGCTTCGTGGACAGTGCAAAGGTTCAGAACAATAACTACAATAAGCTAGATCATCAAAAACACTCTGCGAAACAAGTTTTACAATACCAATAAAGCTCAGCAAGAGAATACTAACTTATTAACACAATACTAAGTCTCTATAGCTTCTATATATCATCAAATCCAAAACGGAAAAATATAGTTTTCAGTATGCTTCTTTAATAATTCTCTGAGTGATAAGATTAAATTTTTCGTAAATAAATTTATGACACAGTTTTCATTATTTACCTTCCAGATTCACCCACAAAACTGCGCGAGGAAAACGAACGACTTAGCGCGGAAATACACCGCCTCCGTAAACTATTGGAAAACTCACCAGAGGGCGCTGTTGGCGGTGTCGACCTTTCTGACTCCAATAGCTGTGGCGATGCACATTCAACCGATGGCAGCGGTAGCATGCCACAACAACGCGTCGATCGGTTGGAAGCCGAGCTACGTTCGGCAAAAAGCCAAATAATGACATTACGCATCGAACGTAAAAAATTACGCGCCGACAAAAGTGAACTGCTCGCGCAAGTGAAGCAACTCTGCGCCTCGCTGCAAGACAAGGAACAGGAACTGCGTGATTTTATACGTAATTTTCAAGATCGTGTGCGCGAGACTGAAACGAACAATGCAAAACTGACCGGTGATCGCGAGCGCGAACGTTGGCAATTGCTGAAACAGGCGCGCGATGAGGCCGAACGTTCGTTGGCGTTGGCGCAGCAATTGAATGCACGAGACCTACAGCTGCAACGTTTGCAAGATCAACTACAAGAGGCGCGACGCCAACTAACCGGTTGTTTGTCCGATCAGGAGAGTTTATTGTCGTTCGCGCCATTAACACCGCCATCGGCCGCTTCCGCTATGATCAACCAAATGAACGCAACAGCAACAGCGAACAGTGCAATGCGTAACGACGACAGTGGGCGTGGAAATTCGAATTCACTGTCAGCGTTTAGCAGCAGCTTGAGTGGAGGTTCTGGCGCTACGGCGGGGGATCGTAATTCTTGCTCGAATGACTCGGGTTTAAGAAACAGCAGTGATCGCGAAAGCACTGGTGGCGATTTAAACTTTAGTGATGGTACTTGTGAGAATGGCCCATGTATAACAGTGGATCCGGATAGCATTTCACTGGTCTCTAGCCAAAATATGTATCAATGTAAGTGAGAAGGTGTGCGATAACTGTTTAGCGTTCTATTGCATTGTTAATATTTGCATTACAGATGGCACACCTAAGGAACGTAGTCCAACTTTGTCACCACTTAACTCTGCCGCTTACTCGAGGTACAGTTTCCTTACTAATATCTTTCAAAGTTAATGGAATTTTGCTTCTTTTACCAACAGATCTGTAGAGCAACTCGGCTCGCCCGTAGAGTCGGATGGTCCGGGCGCAGTTGCGCGTAAGTTCACACCAAAAACCGGCACACTAAGTGCACGCAATGGACGCGGCGGTACTTGGGGTAGCATTTCTCGTGTATTTGCACGCTCTCGTAATAAAAATAAAGCTCTCTCAGCAGATGGCACTGTTGAATGTAAGTCGTAAAGTCATTGAATTCATACTTTCATATCAACTAACCCACTAACCGATGCGCGTATCTATTCTTTGTCTATTTTAGTAACTCCCTATCTTTCAGACGCCGACTACTCATGGAGTCCACTCTCTGAAGAGGGTTATGCTGAGAAATTGCGTCTACTGCGTGACGCCGCACAACTGCCAATGGAGCGATGGCGCGCATCACAAGTGCTCGCCTGGCTGGAGGTAGCGCTCGGCATGCCACAATATAGCACGCGTTGTGCGGAGAATGTGAAAAGTGGCAAGGTGTTGCTTGAATTGAACGATGGTGAATTGGAAGCCGGTTTAGGCTTGGTACATCCCATGCATCGTAAAAAGCTACGTTTGGCAATTGAAGAACAACGTCGACCAGAATTGGTACGCTATCCAATGATTACACAGCTGGGACACACTTGGGTGGCTTCCGAATGGCTGCCAGACATCGGTTTACCACAATATGCCGATTCGTTTTTGCATTCGCTGGTTGATGCGCGCATGCTGGACACACTCTCGAAGAAGGAATTGGAGAAGTTTTTGGGTGTGACGCGGAAATTTCATCAAGCGAGTATTGTGCATGGTGAGTCAAGTAGTATGTAAAGTTTTGGATAGGTTGAGGTTATATAAACGTTAGATACTACGGAAAATATAAATGTAATAGTATTTTAGTGATAATTTTTATGTGTAGTTTTAATTCTCGCACAAAGTTAATAAAACCTTATTAGGAATTAATTATAAAAAATTATTTAAATTTCATATTTTCTATAAATTTTGCTATCTTTATATTTCAGGCATCCACGTGCTTCGCATTGTGAAATATGATCGCCAAACACTGGCCATGCGTCGTGTACAATCGGAAAATGTGGACACCGATCCAATTGTGTGGACCAATCAGCGTTTCATACGCTGGGCGAGATCAATTGATTTGGGCGAATATGCAGAGAATTTAAAAGGTAATATATAAATAGTGAATTTCTGGGTTATACTACTATCATTTAACTACCAGATTCTTAAAAAAATTTAAATTTTTAAAAATAAATTTACTTTTCTCCACCACAGACAGCGGCGTACATGGCGGTCTTGTCGTATTGGAACCTTCATTTTCCGGTGACACCATGGCCACAGCACTGGGTATACCACCCTCTAAGAATATCATAAGACGTCATCTCACAACGGAATTCGATGCGCTCATATTGCCCGCAAGGTAAGGCAAATTTATTTCGCATAATTATTCATATCATCTATCGTTGCTACTATCATTATCACCAAAATTTACTCGTATCTCTGTGTGTATGTAGCGTAAGTGTGTAAAGAATTCCTTTTATATTACATAAATGTGTTTGTTATCACTAGTATGTAAACATGCTAGAAAGAAAATTGTTTTAATTTTTCAAATGTTCATAGAAACGATGCCTGCGTTTAAGTTGTAAATTGTTTTTTGCGTACTTTTTCTGTTGTTATTGATTGTTAGTGGAATCTGTGTTTTTAGTTTTTTTCGTTCCATGATTTTTATTTAATTTTTAAGTATATAAGAAATTACATTTGAATTAATTTTTATTGTTATTATTTATTTTTAATTTTGAAAAATATTTTTGTTTACTTTTTTTTGTGTTAGTTCACTTTCACGCACATAGACCCACCAATAGTTTGAAGAAAATAAAATCATCGTTATTTCAAAGAAAATATCATGTATAATCACAAGATGTCTTTCACCGTACCTTAGCGCTCAAATCCCATTATTGCTCGCTTTAAACGCTTGTTAGACTGTAACTTTATTATTTTTATATCAAAATTATATTTAAAATGTACGTATACATACATATATATTTATTTGTATTTATATTTTGTTTTTTTTTTTATTAAAACTTAAAATTTATTTTGGGTTTATTTTTATTTAGAAAATATCATTGATTTCATTATTTTTATATTAATAATATTAATATTAATTAATTATTTTTTATTAATTTTTGTTATTTTATTAATATTTGTTGTTTTATTTTATTTTTTGCGCCTGTTTTATTATAATTATATAGGATGAATATATATATTTTTTTAATAATTATAAATTTTTAAGTAATTCGTTACACAACTACAAATTGGTCATAGAAAACGGATATCTGTCAGTAGCGCTTTCTTTATTTAGCAACTATATACTTGTAGGTATGTAATCGTTAAAGTGCTTATCATGCTGCCAATTTCATATAACTCATCATGCATACAGGCACACATACACATAAAAGAGATATAAGCGCCGCAAGTATAAATTTATTAAATAAGAAAAATTAATTTAATTTAATTTTTGTTGTTTTAATTAAAATATTGACCTGGAAAATATCAAAAAAAATTTATTGCACAAAATGTTTTATTACATTTTTAATTTTTAAGGAAACATTCTATTTTTACTTTTTTAATTAAAAATTTGAAAGACTTTTTTTTTGTTAGAAAATAAATTAATTAATAATTCAACAGTTCGTTTCTTTCAAAAAAGTTCAAAAGGTTTAAATTTGTTTCTTTGTAATAATTACTTTCATTAAAAAAATTGATTAAATAAAATAAAAAAATTACTTTTTTTACAATTATTTTATTATACTTTTTAAGTTCGACAAGAAAATTTTTTTCGTAAAATTTTTCTTTCCAGAAAACAATCTCTTGGATTTGTTCATTAAATTTTGCTGATCGGAAAATTATTTCAAAAATCATTTTTCATACATTTTTTTCTAATTTTGGCCCGAAAACATCTCAAAAATTTTGTATTGCACAAAATCATTTTGGTTAACATTAACAAAATTTTATTTCATATATTTTTTTGCTTAAAATTTGAACCAAAGAAATAATTCAAGAATTCGTTTCTTTCAAAAAAATGTATTCTTTCTTCAAATTTGCAAGACAATTTTTATGTGGTTTTTTTTTGAATTTTGAGAGGGAATCTCAAAAATAGTTTTCTTGCAAGCTATATTAATTTACGTTTTATTATAGACAGAAAATTTTTTTGAATTCATTCTTTCCAAAAACTGTTTTTTGAACTTTTTTCTTTACTTCGAAAACATGTCGAATATTTTTTTTTATTACAGAAAAAATGTTTTTTTTTACATTTTTTATTTTAAACGAAAATTTTTTCTTTATTTTCTTAATTTTGAACAAACGTTTTTTCTAATGGTTTTTACTCGTTTGTTTAAAATTTGAGCGAAAAAAATAATTCAACAATTGGTTCATTCAAAAAAATGTGTTTTTTTTAATTTAACAAAACATTTTCTTCCAATGAACCAAAAAAAATTGTTTTTTTTCAAATTAAATACTTTACTTTTTAATTTTGAAAGATTTTTTTTTTTTGAAACTAACTTTTTTTGGAATTTTTTCTTTAAATTCTCCTCTACAGGAAATTATTTCAAAAATAAGTTATCGAAATAATTTTTTTATCACAATCTTGACTGAAAACATTTAAAAATAAAAAAAAAAAATTAAAAAATCTATTTTCAAAATATTTGTTTTTAAGTTTTGACCCTACAACATCTCAAAAATTTTCTAAAAATTATAAAAAAAAAATAAAGAATTATTGGTATTTTTTAATTAAAATGACAGTCTTCAAAAGCCATAAACATTTTTTTCTTAACATTTTTTCAATAAACCGCCGTTTAGCGCTGCTTTGAATGTTGTAAAAAATTTACTTCACAAACAATTAAAAAAAACAAACTTCAGTCATCCAACCGACAACACTGCCGCTCTTTATTCCATTTCATTTCACTTGCTTTCGCATAAATTCATTCATATCCCTCCACCACTGCCAAGCATCTGTTGCTAACTGTGTATGCCAGTTCCGTTCGCTTTTCAGTTGCTGCATTCATATTCGCATTCGCATTGAAAATCATTTGCATAATTTCCATTACTCATCATTACTCTCTCACCTCATTAACGTCATCATGTCCCACTGCATTCGATAGAACTTCATTAGCAAATTTCTTTTTCTGAAAAAAATAAAAAAAATCGAAAAACAAAACATAAATGTGTTCTCTTTGTATGCATTTACATATGTACTAAGTATGTACTAAGCTGCTGCTAATTACTTGTTCCATTTGTACTGCTCGTAGTTCATTATTATCTTCATGTGTTTGTGAAATCAGAATGATCATACATATTATTTGTAATAAAGAATTCACTTAGATGAAAAGAAAAAAAAGCGAAAAATATTTAAATAAAAAAGCAAGAAAACCAAAACCTAACTAACCATCAACGTTTTCGTCGTTTCTTCCATTTTTCCCTCGTTTATGATGTGTTCTACTCACAAACATGCATACCTCAACCACAACAACAAACTTCATTCACCAAAAAAAAAAAATTTAAAAAAAATATAAAAAAATATTAAAAAATAAAAAAAAATATATTGAAATATTTAAAAAACAAAAACTTACAAAATTCAAAAAAATATTCAAACAAATTCTCAAATAAAAAATAATTCCGCAGATATCTTGTTTATTGTCAAATGGAAGAATTTCAAATGGATAGCACACGACAATTAATTTTAAATCAAAAACAACTGGGCAGATAAACTGTTGTTAAGTTAATGAATTCTTTGCTTTAAGTACCACATAAAGTCATTCTCGATGTTTGTTCTGACGTCAACATTTTAATTACCGCCAAATATTTGCGTACATATGTTTATGTGTGTGTTTGGATAATTTTATATGAAATTTAGATCAATTTGTGTAGCGGACGTTGAACGATACAATAATTAATGTGTAATTTATGAGTAAATATGATATGAATAACGGTCTAGAATTTGGATATCCAGTGTATGTAAATGAAGAAAAATATGTAAATATTGAGCTATGAACTCATATACCTTATGTATATGTAAATAAATAAGAAGCATATAACGTTGTGTAGAAGTTAGTGGTGAAAATAAATAGCGAAGTTGGTGACACTGTTGTTCGTAAATGGGCAAAGAAAGTATTGCTTGATTTATCAAACTTATTTTTGATAATTCATCCCACTTTCAGTAATGGCGAATCGAATGAGCACTTGTTTAAATAAATACAGACAAAGAGTAGGTGACCAAAAATTAAAATAGAAATCGAGTGATACTTACGGTACCCCCTTTCTTTACTAGCTTCGTCTGATACTCAGAGTAAAGGCCTCAGTATACAATTATCCTTTGTTATTAATGAATATAAATATTATATTTTTTTCTTGTAATTTTCACTACTCTCCTTAAAGAGCGCTGCTAATAGCTACAAAAAATGAAACTATGCGCAACACCAACGATAGCACTTAATGTCATTCCTCATATAGTACCTGTGGACGGAAAATGTATGAATTAATAGACTCCTGACACATTAATAGTCCCAGAGAGGGACATTCCGAAATCTCTCTCATCACGAAGCCAACTCTCAGCGTCATCTTCTAGACGCACATATCTCCAAAGGATATATGTGGGTGAGTCGGAGTTACTGGAAAATATGTAGGCGCTATGAACTTTCACACTGATGGATCGAAGCTCAATGAGTAGGTTATTGAGAGCGGGAGAGAAAGCCTTCGGGAGCTCTCGATCAACTCTTTCTTTTTCAGACGGGCAGACCACTATAGTGTGTTTCAAGCAGAAGTGGCAGCCATCAAGCAGTAGCAGATATACTATACTTCTCCCAAGTTGCAGCTGATCTGTTATTCAGGGCCTGAGCTCGCTGACAGTAAGCTGAACTTTAGTCAATTACATCAAGTTACTTCCATATTAAATTTATTTGGTGCCTGGTCACAACGGAAACGCCGAAATCTATAATTTCGATGAGATCGCAAGAAAATGCAGCCTTAATCAAAACCTTTCAGGATGAGAACGATGGGGTGATCGTACGCTTGGGCGTAAGATCTATGGGCTTCGCGCTGGCTCAGTAATCGTTGGTCTGCAATCAGCACTTGTGACTTTATGAAAGATTTCTGGCCCAAAGTGAAACGTAAAAGGTCCATGGAACAAATAGCTTTTATCAAGGTTCAATTGGTCGCAATAATAGCTGCCATAATTGGACACTAAACCATTGGCACTAACGCCTTCAAGCTAAATATTTTACATTATGCAACTTTTCAAAGTTGAAGGGAGGAAGATGAGGTAGAAATATATAGTTTCTCCTTCACTGTCAACCTTTCGCCAAACTAAACATCTTGCTTGTCACACTTTCTACGAACCCGGAAAATTAGTTGGAGTAGATATGTACTAACCGTCTAAATAAAGTTGTGGCTAACTTTGGGCGCTTTGTAGATAAGCGATGGTCATTTTGATCCGTACTGAGGAATTCTGGGCATCACAACGGACTATCTCTCGCTATCCAAATGAGATTATTCGTGGCCTTCCAAAAAATCAGTCTATATACCTAACCTAAACTAACTTACACCAAATTTAGCGATATCTCTTTTGAGTTTTTTTTTTACAAATTTTTGGAAAGTAATAGGATTGAGTCGATTTAAAAAAATTTATTCAACCAATTCTGTAAAAATTTTCAAAATGAGCTCCTTTTGCGTCGAAGCAGCTCCGCCAGCGCGATTTCCAAGCATTGAAGGCGTCACGGAAGGCATTCTCTGTCGTCTCAAAATGCTTGCCTTTCGGCCTTTTCAGGCAAGGAAACAAAAAAAGTTCGAGAGGGGCCACATCTGGGCTGTAGGACGGCTGCGGAAGCGTTGGGCCTTGGTTAGACCTTCATTAGGTAGCTATTCACAAGAAAGGCGGTGTGAGCTATGCCGTTGTCGTGGTGCAACTTCCAATCGGCTGCGATGTCTTGTCGGACCCGAGTAAACATTTATTCTTTGAACTTCAACCCAACAGTGTTACAACCAACTACGAATTTTCACATTCAATAAGGAATAGAAATGCAGTGTGATGAAAGTTTAAAACAAATAAAACATTTAGTATATTTTAATTAAATATTTAAAAAAGTAGCAAAAGCCAACAATGCGCTAGTATAGAACAAATGTATTTATTAAGTAATTCATAAGTGAAACGTGTGAGGAAATGGTATGGACTAAATACCATATTAATCTAGCTTGTTGATGAAAGTGAATAACTCAGCAGTGTATACATACATAATTATTGCACAAAGACTCTCCATGCTAAAATTTTTCTACTGAACGTGTTTAATTAACATTATTTAATTTTTAAGCTAGATATTATTCAAAAAAAATAAACATTTTTGGTGTTGCATTTTAAATAAAAAAAAATGTATAGGTATATATAGACTCATATATTACTGATAATAATATTTTAATTTATTTATTTGGGTGGATAAGAAAAAGAAATATTTTTTTGCTGGGTGCTCAGAAATATTGGTTGATAGACAACTCTAAAAAGGCTTTCCAGGTATGAGCTGGGTCTGCCGTGGTTTGACATGACCGAACATTTTTCTTTGACTTCACAAAATTTCATCGATTTATTCCAGTAGTTTATGAGAAAATAATTTTACAATTTTATCGTGCTCTAAATTTCAACCTTCAATAACTTTAACAAAAAAAGAATTTTGATGAAATATTTATATCACGGGGTATGCGTCTGGTCCCCTTCTTAATGAACTGCTAATTTTCAAAATCGGAGATTTTTCGAAATTTTGATGGACCACTTGACGTGATTTGACCCAGCTCTTAATTGTAAGGGGAAGGTCCTCCACCTATCTTTTCGATATTTTCTTATTACTAGTTAAACAAATTTTTGTCAAGCTTTCGACTATTCGAACAAATATTTTGTCTGATTGGTTTTATATGAAAATAAATGTTCTATTAAATGTTCTTCAACGTTTTTTCGTATATTTAACCGTTTCAAATATACCAACGGTTGAAATTTGACTATTTTAAGGCACAGGAAATTTTCTGCTCCACAAAAGTCGTCTAAATAATTTTTCGAGTCAGTTAAGCATTTAAAAGACATTCATCATCAAAAATCAACGAAAAAATAAATAAAAAATAATTATAACAAAATTTTAAAACAAATTCGAAATTTCTTAAAAAACATGGAAGTTTTGAGTCATAATAATTAATTTTTATTTCGTAGATTCATAAGAAACAAATTTTATATGAAATAATACAATTTTAACTGCTAATATCCCTAAAACGGTTAGCTCTACGAATAAAACTTCGTGCATCTTTTTTGAATAGCATTAAATTTCCTATCAAATCCACAAATTCATATATTTTCCCAAGGAGCCGGAAGTGAGGTACACATTTTCTTTCTGTTATTAAGAGAAAATAGAAAACCTTTAGGCGAAGGTTCCTCCCTACAAATTAAAAGCTCGCACTTGGCGTGCCTTTCTCAGAGGTGACTATCAACCAATTTTAATAATTTCAACGGTACGATGCGAAAACAAAAACATTAACCACCCTGGTATATATGTTACTAGTTAAAATAAATACGAACTTGAGTAGCTACACAATGGAAAAAATTATATCAATGAAATACTTTAAAGCGTAACAAAAGGGAAGCAAATAACGACAACAAAGAAACGATATTCTACGATGCATTTTTCAAATAGTTTTAATTTACAGCAAAAAATCCAAGAAGCGCTGAGATGCCAGTCTAAGCAAACTACTTAGTATATAAAATTTAAATAAACTAAGCTTATTTATAAACAATTCAAATCAAATGAAATCAAATCAAACAAATCGAAATAGAAGACTTTAACGTAATTAAAAGTAGGGAAATTTTAAATAAAAATAATAAAAAGTAAATTTGAATAATGAAATAAATGAAATACCGATAGCAACAATTCAACACTAATTTAAGCAAACAAAAACAACACACACTGGACAGCTTACCAAATATACAAACTCATATTGAATAAAATGTAGAGACGCCGAAAATATTTCGTTTCAACGCACATAATACTTTAGCAACGTACAAAATTTTTATGTATTATACACGCCCCTAAAGTTAAGTCGTAACGAAAACATAACTCAAATACGCTATATAAGTATATAAACTAGTGAACACAGCTCAAATCAAATGCTTTAGATACAATTCATTAGTTCAAAATAGAGTTAAAATCAAAAAGCGCATGAAGCGCCGCACATTTCCACAAATTAAAAGGCGAAAATCAAATGAAAATAATAAAAAAATATTAACTAAAATTAATATGCAGCGCGCAACGCCATTTGTTTGCATATACACAACTACACACACGCCGAACGCCAATAAATCGATACACAAGCAGCCATGTTGTCGTTACAACAGAAACTTACTTACTTACATATACGTACAAGCTCACTAAGGAGCGCTAGAGCTCGTGCGCTTATGCATAGTTATTCAATATAGATGTGCTCGTGTGATAGCTGTAAAACATACTCGTATAATACTTGTGCATAATAATAACAATAACAATAATAAAATAGGAAATGTATTAAATACACAATAGTTCCGGAATTCTATGCTTGCCACGTGCAACCATGCAACCGTGCAACAGAAACTCTTTTATATGCTAAGCGCCACTGTATGCAAGCATACCTGCAAATATACATATTGGTGGCAGTATGTATGGTGTGTTTGTGCGCGCTCAGTTGTCGTTGTTTAACAAACCTTTCATTTCCTTTGCAATTTTTCATTTTGCCAATAGCATAAGAAGCTTACAGTAGCTTAAAATGAGGTACTCGTTATATTGTGTATTTGAAATGTTGTTTGCTTGCTTTGGAAATTCCAACTCTCTTCTTTTATTGCAAAATTTACCATGCGCTAGTATTTATTATTTTTTCAATGTGATTAAATAATTTTTAAGCTTTATGTGGATTGCAGGTTTTAATGTAAGCCGTTTTAATGTAAACTAAGATTTAATGGTAACAATAGCCAATTGTAGATCATAGAAATCGATGAAATAAATTAAAATAATTAAAATTATGAAAATATTAGTACGAAATTTATTTTTGAAAGTAATTTGCATTAATTCACGTTAATGGATTTATGGTTAGCTACTTGGTAGGTGAGTAGCGATGATGAAATTGAATAGGTAGGGGAGTTGAAAATGTAAAAATTGAGTCCAGTGAGGTTTTAACGCTATAATCAAAAGCTTTTAATATAGTTAATGTATTTTGAAAAGATTTTTTTAGGTTATAATATTGAATCATATACAAAAAATGTTTAGTTGTGGTAAAATAAATATATTAAGACGCCGAATTCTTGCAATAAATATATTTTTTAAGGATTTTATTAAATATATCAAACTAACAGGCTTATTAATAGATGAATTAATAAGCTTCAAAAAACCTCTTCTCAGTTTACTGTTTATCACAAAATAGCACTACGCAGCTAATCTTAAAAAGCTATTTTTTTTAATATTTTTGCAAATTTTAAAATTTAACTATAACTTTTAATCATAAAAATATATTTAAAATTTTTAAGCACCAAAAATATTACCACCAATGTCAATTGTATCAAAATACTTAGTTTAGAAAACCATTTTTTATAAATTTTTTAATATTTTCGCAAAATTTATTAAACGCAAGACATTTCAAAGCAAAATGCTGTACAGTGCGTATGAGTAACTGTAACTACAATTTTTAATAATAAACATTTTAATATAATATTTATAAAATTCTTTTAGCATCTAAAAATATCACATGAATTCAAAATACTTCAAACGTGTCCAGTGCGTATGAGCAACCAACTTACTGTTTACATCATGCATGAGTTGTGTGTGGTCATGGCGTATGAGTAATTTAAATTTTGCACTTTACAATATATTGCCATAGGCTTAATATAATACAAATCTGACATATTAAAAATTAATAATTTGAATTGCTAAAATTAATTTATTAAATTTTAACATAAAAGCGCAAACAAATTGGCAGTTATTAATAATGTTACTCATACGCAGTGTGTCAGCTGCAGGGGTTATAGTATGGTATGATACAATACAAGCCGATTATAGTAATTTTTAATTTAAATAAAAAATATAATAGTATATTGAGAGCTGATAATTAACGGTAAAAGTTGAAATCAATAATTTTCATTTGTTAAACAGAGTTTTTTTATATTGTTATATGTGTTTTCGAAAAAAAAAATTTTTTTTAATCATTATTTTGGAAAAAAATATAAAAACAGACTTAATTCTTCGAATAAGGATTAGAAAAAATATTTATTAATATTCAAATTAAAAAAGTTTTGAAGTTAGCTAACTGAATTTGACGCTGGTGATGAGATCATAAGATATTAATAGATCAAATCGTATTATTTTCCACCTTTTAGCTGGGGTTCAAATGACTATGAATTATATCAATATATTTTCTATAGAATATAAATATTTTTATTGTAAACATTAAACAGAAATAAGTTAAGTACCTATTTAGTTTTAGAATTTGGACTCAAAACCTTTTAACGCCAAATTATAAAGAGTTTGAAATTTTGTGAAAGCTTTTAAGAGGTTACATGGGTTTCCTCGGGTAAAAACAGAAATCTTGCCAACCGACTTCAAAAACACAGTTTCGAGAAAAACATGTTTAAAGACGGCGCATTTGGCCTAGAGCGCACAAGTTCTCATATAGTTTCTCCGAAACTATTACTCGGATAAACTTGAAAATTTAGAACAATAATCTAGAAGTTTAATAAGATATAGATAGATAATAGAAGGTAATAAGATAATAAAATTAGATTTTTTTTAAATCCGTAAACCCCTTAAGCTTTTTAAGTCGTTATGCTGATTGGTGATCAAAGCAAAAATATATTTGGTAATAATTTCGATTTTTTAAGCCACGCTGAAGTGTCAATTTTTTTTTTAAGGAACGTCTTTTATTTTAGTAAACACCATTTTGTCAACAATCAAAATTTTTAGCAGGTCCTTGATCATTACCTTATTGGTTTTTTTGGATTTGAGATGCTTTTATGCAGAAAAATGTTTCTCAACTCCAGTTGCCAAAACTTTAACTAACCTTTCGATCATTACCTTATTCATCTGTAGGAATCACACATTTTTGGGTTTTTGGATATAAGATGATTTTAGTTAGAGAAATTTTTCTTTACAGAAGATACCTTTTTTCTGAGGTAGGCCTGAAGAATGAATACGGCGTGAAGCGGAATTCAATATTTTTTCAAAATAACTGCCTGATTATTCAATTACATTAAATTCTGTAATAATTTTGGACAATTTTTTTTTGGTTTATCAAATTAAATTAAATGCCTTTCAATTCAAGAATTCTAAAAAAAATATATTTTCTGACATGCAGCTGGTAGTTAAGGAAACGTTATTAATTTACATTTATCATTAAAATATACATTAACAAACAAAGAATAATAAGCATAAGATAACAATGTTATTATTATATTAATAAATCACAGCAAATAGCTTTAGTTGAAGTGTAATTTTTATATTTTAATTTTATAATATGATAATGTTAAAAATTATCCTTATACGCGAATATATTACGAAAAATTTACACTTACTAACGAGTTCACTTACTATATCAGGTACCTTTCGGTTAAAAGAAAATATAAATAAAAATATATATTTACTTGTTATCTTTAAATAGCTGTGTCTCTTCTTAGTACTTATACATTTATTTTCATCTTGTTTGTGCGCGTCACTTTTTAGTAAGCATATTTTACCGTTACAATTACAAATATGTCTGTTATTTAAAGTTTATGAACTCTTCTTAAAAATATATATTTATCTCACTTCTTTTCTCATGCTAAGTAGGCCAGCATTGAACTGCTCGCTTCATGCCACATAAACATACAAAGCGGTAACAGCTACCTATGTACACACTTATGCGCTGCACTGCTTCAATTAGGTTAACGCTCAAAGCCATTACATACTATTTTTCTATTTTGAACTCGTTCACATCGCTTTCTGCGTCTACAAATGCATTTGCAACACAACTTTCGCAATCAATACTATTTGGCGCTAAGTTTGCAGAACTTGCTTTCAGACCAAAACAACAACTTTATTTCTCCATTTACTTGCTTACTACTATTTATTTAAGTTACTTTTAACTCTATAATAAATAAAGACATTTGCAATTACTTGTTTGTTTGTTCGTATGTATGTGTGTGTATACACCAAGTTCCATATGTATTTGTGCTTATTCTAGGTATCTTTATTTGTCTTCTTCTTATTTTTGAACTAATTCTTTTTCACATATATTTTCTTCTTCTTCTATGTTTTTTCTTATTTCTCGTGCAATATAATACTCGTATGTATATATATGTATGTCTGTATGTCTGTATGTATTTGTGATTTGTTCTTCATTTGTTTGGTACAACTTTGACGTTGGCGTTGCCTTGTGCTATTTAATCTTTATCAATGCAACTGTTACGTGCACACACTCACACGCAACACACACACGTGTACATACATACAAATGGGTATATTTCGTATATCTCTATTGAAAACAAATAACTTTTTGAAACTTATTTATATGTATTTGCATTTTGTTTTGTTTATTTTCGCTACTACAAATTTCTTTTTCAACTTGTTGCTGTCATTGCTGTCTGTACAACCACAACAACAACAACTAAAAATCAACAACAAATAAATACCAAAAACCACAATAATCATTAAAACTGTGCCTCACCAACACCACTGCAAATAATACCAACGCTGATGAAATCGAAAAAAATATGAAAATCGAAAACATCAACAACCAATCAATCAACCGTTACCGAAACGAAATGAAATAACACAAACATTACATTTGTACATACACACTCACAACCAAATGCCACATACAACGACAAAACCAACTGACAACACACACACACATGCATAAACCCACAACTGAACACATATGTACATACCATACACACAAATATACGTATGCCTGTGCCGAATGCTGGCTATGCCATTTGCCGTGTATGTGTTTGCATCATTGTTGTGTATGTTTGTATGTGTGTATTTATGTATATATACATATATGTGTGTGCTTATCACTGTGAAATCAATACTCATACAAAACAAAATATATGCTGACAAAAACTTACAATTCAATTACGTACCAACCGAACACAATTTTGCTAACAAAATCACACTCAAACACACATGCTCACCATACATGCAAAAAAACCCAATGAACATCGTTACCAAAATGATGCAAACAAATTAAACCAAAAACAAACTGAAATCAATAACACACACAAATACCGTGTAACACAAAACATTGAACAACAACAATTAAAACAAAAAAAAAAAAAACACAACAACCACAAACAATGGACAACATGTATTTTTCGTATGGCTGTAACGAATGTGTCACGCACTGTTGTTGTACTGTTGTGTTTAGAGCAACCTTGGGCCAAGGCATACGTTCCGGTTGCGGCATAGTACCGATTACGGGACCGGGCGGCTTACAGCACTATGCCACAACTGATCGCCGCTCCAATGGCGCATTGCGGGTAAGTCCACCAGCTACTTAATTACTTAATTGCCTTCATTTTCTAACCTAACTAACCTATTCATCTGACTTACAACCATACACTATATATTCATAAACAATATAATCATTCTTTAACGCTTTTATTTTATTAAGAATTTATTTATTTTCTCTTAAATACACCGTTATACACTTGCCTTGAACTATTCATAATTGTGTAAATGTTAAAATTTTATGTAAAATAATGTAGATATTTTTTGGTATATTCTCGTTTACTGCTGATTTTCAGACTTTTTCTAAATCTATCCCAAAATTAGCGTGTTTTGCTGTGCTGCTTTTGTCGTCTTTAACGTTTTGAAAGCATTCATACAAACATAAATTATAAAGAAACTTCAGTTTTGGTTTAAAATAAAAGAAATTTTTTTAATAATTAAAGAAAAATTTACATTAAATAGGAAAACATTAAAACCCATAAAAAACAATAATAAAATATAATTAAATTAAAAGTGTAACTTTGTTGATAAATAAACTTAACAAGTCGTCAAAAGTTATTATTTATTTCTGTAAAAAGTACATTTGATGCCATTATTATATGGAACTCCATTTCTTTGGCATGGCCACCAGGTACCGCTTGCAGAAGTCCAGATGCTGAACCCAATTTTCGAGGGGTTTCAAGCATAAATCGGTCGATACTTCTAAAAATTCACGTTCGATATTCGTACGAAGTTCAGGCGGCCAATTGACTGAGTCATTTTGTGAGATAACACGTTCACCAAACTTGCTTTTCAATAAATCGATTGTGACATTCGCTGTGCGGCTTGTGGCATCATCCTGTTGCAATCACATATTCTCCAAGTTCATATCATTCAATTTGGGCCAAAAAAAAGTTATCATTGAGCGGTAGCGATTCCCATTCACAGTAATGTGCCGGTCTTGATCATCACGGTAGAAGTACGGCCGAATGACGTCGCCGACCCATAAATCGCACCAAACCGTAATTTTTTCGGAATGAAGTGTTGACTTATGGAATACGTGTTGATTGCTGCCTCACTAATTATGGATATTTTGCTTATTGATGAAGCCATTCGATCAGAAATGTGGGATGAACCTGAAGATGATTTTCTTTTGAAAATCCGGATAATTTTCAAGTTTTTGCTCATCCCAATTCACAAACATACGACAATTTTGGTGGTCAAACATCTTCAGTTCTTGCGCCAGTTTGATCTTGTAAGAATGTAGGCCAAGATCTTATTGCAAAATTTGACACAACGACGTCAAAGAGATGCCGAACGCTTGAGAACGACGTGTGAGAGACTGATTTGGGTCTTCCTCAATTGATGCGCTAGCACCAATATTCTCAACTGAATTCTCAAGAGAAATGTCAAAAGAGCGGGAAGAAATATGGCGTCGTTTGCTATCTCAATTGGTCTACTTTTTCAGAGACCCTATTGGAAAACTCGTTACAAAGGATTCCTTAAAACACTTAATTTTGACCGGTTTGTTTATGTGGCAGCTACATATCTACCGTAGTGCACCGATCTGAACAATTTCTTCGGAAATTGCACTGTTGCTTGATATACGTACAATAACTCCTGCCAAATTTCTTGAAGATAACTCCTCGAATGAAAAAATTTCCCTACAAACACTTGATATCAATCAATCAGTTTATTTGACTGCTAGATGTTACAGTAAACCGATCTAAACAATTCTTTCAGAAATTGCACTGATGACTTGGGAATAAATTCTGGCTAAATTACCTGAATATATTTCGTCATATACAAAACGTTTCCATATAAGCGCTTGATTCCGATCGTTCAGTTTATATGACTACTCTATGTGCCATATGCGATAAAATGGTCCGATATGGATGGTTCCGAAAAATGAGCAGTTACTAGGGGAGAAAATGCCTTGTGCAAGATTAATATAACGATTTTTCAAAAACCGAAGGACTAGTTCGAAAATATACATATAGATGAACGAACAAACAGACAGACACGGCTAAAATTATTCAGCTCACAACGCTGATCATTAATATTTATATTTTATAGGGCGTTCCGACGTATCCTGCTGGGTATTACAAACTTCGTGGCAAACTTAATATAACCTGTTCAGGGTATACAAATTAAAAATAAAATATAAATATATATAAAAACCTAACGTAAATAAATTAAATTACAAAAATTTTATTATCAAAAAAAAAAACAATGAAACTTTAACAAACCACTTGCAACTTTCCATCACATATTACACCATCTGCCTAAAAGCTACAAAAATTACGTTAGGAACTCTTTCACAGCTTTTCCGTTCACTAAGCCTATTTCAAAATAAATAACCATAAAAACGATATAAATAAATTGTTCCTACTCGCATCTTCTACTCGCTACAGCACCAGCTACTTTATTCATACTCGATAGCCTCAATCCGTTGCCTACAAATGTATTCTAATTTTCACTAATTTTTCTTTAAATACTCCTTAAATGCTCTGAATATTTCTACATGTATTGCAATGTGTTTACTCTCAGCATTTACCAACACTCTATTTGTACGACTACATACTTAAACTCTCTGGCTTATGTTTACTTATGGAAATTGATTTGTTAACTAGACGCATTATTCGTTGTCATTCAGATGTTGCATGTTGTAGGTTGAGAAAAAAATGTTGGAAAAGTAGTAGTGATCTAAATATACACAAACAACCAACGTACACACAGACATCTTTCTAAATAAAACTCGTCTATATAACTGTACGCGAACAAGAGGCGAGCAAAGTTTTGCTGGAATAGCAACTTGCAATATTCACCTGCCAACTTGCCAATCAATTCAAATCAAGATTGATTACACTTTGAAAAAGTTATGTCCTTAAGACGGCTAATAACAGCTAAACAAAACTCGAAGAATGTCGTTATATTTTATTATTTTCATTTTACTTTGTGGCAACCACTTAAATTTAAGGTGGGTTCCTATTAGGTACGAAAAAGTAAATATTAAAAAATTTGAGTGGAGAAATGTGCTTAGCACTGTATTTAGGTACCATATAGTATGTATGGTATACAGGTTTTGTCCGGAAAGTAATAAGACTGAGTCGATTTCAAATAATTTATTGAACCAATCATTACAATTCTTTAAAAACTTTCAAAGTAGGCTCCTTTTGCGTTGATGCAGCGCTGCCAGCGCGATTTCCAAGCATTGAAGGCGTCACGGAAGGCATTCTCTGCTTGTCTTTTCGGGCAAGGTAATAAAAAAAGTCCACGGAGCCACATCTGGGATGTATCTCTTGGGATACGTGTCTAGGTTAGGTAGCTGTTCACAAGAAAGGCGGTGTGAGACGGGCGTTGCCATGGTGTTACTTCCAATCGGCTGCAATGTCATAGAGCATTTTTGGAACCATCTTCGCGCACACATTGCGCGTGTTCATGTGCTCCATTACAATGACATGAACCACAGATTTTGGTAAATTTAACATCTGGGCAATTAGCGAATACTTAATGGATGGTCTGAATTCAAAACTTTGCGCCCACGAGTTACTTGTCGATGTTTGTCGAAGTCGTAGGTCTCCCAGCACTGTCTTCATCACGCTTTCAGCACGCTCCAAAGTACAGTCGCGGCGGAAGAAAATCAGTCCTATTATTTCCGGACAAACCCTGTATAGACATGTCTATTTTTTTAAAGAAAACACACAGAAACTTCAAATTTTAAAGAAAAATGTCGCTTATCTCTTTAAAATATTGGCCGCGGCTACGTCTCAGTTGGTCCATATGTAGAGTTCAATTTTCGATGGGTATTTCGACTGATAACTGGTGGCATGATGTTTTCATCCAAGGCCTGAATCGAAGCGGGATTGCCCGCATAGACTTTAGACTTTACATATCCCCACAGGAAAAAGTCTAGCAGTGCCATACGATCTTGGTGATCGATCGACCGGCCCAAAACGTGAAAGTACACCAAAGTGTTCTTTCAATAAATACGATCTTTGATGTGATATGTGGGAAATGAAATGTTGAAACCAAATGTCGACGAGATCGCGAGCTTCAATTTCAGGCATCAAATAATCGGTTATCATGGCGCGATAACGGTCGTCATTGACTGTTACGATCTCACCGGCATCATTTTTGAAGAAATATGGACCGATGATTCCACCGGCCCACAAACCACACTAAACCGTTGTTTATTATTGATGAAATGTCAGCTGTTGAATCTCTATCTATTTTCTCGAAAACGTCGGATCACTTTAGAACTTTTTAAGAGCCCAAAGAGCGAAGCGATGTCGATGGGGAAGGTCGGGCGGCTTCAGTTCTTGAAAAAGCTGTATTTTGCACGCTTTCAATTTAAGATCTCTACGTAAAATGCGCCAAGTCGTTCCATGCGTTAGTCCGAGTTGCTGCGAACTGCACCGTACCGGCTCTCCAAGGTCTTCGTGTACACTCTCAGCTGCGGCTGATATATTTTCTTCACTGCGTGCTGGACGTGGTCTATTCGGTCGAATATTATCCATGTTGACCGTTAGTTGTGAAAATCCGTAATAAAGTTGTTAGTTAGGCAGGAAGTTATGGTATATACAACATACGACAATACTCGACTCTCTTCTGAGTCAAAACAGCAGATAACAATTTCCAACAATAATTTCTTAAAGGGTGAACTATTCAAAAGTTTAGTACAAAATTTTGAATTTCTCATATATTTAGAAACTTGAGTCTTTGAATGCAGATTTATTTCTGATTTTTTTCTGAAATAATAGTACTGTTTTTACCAAACTATTAATAATATTTAAAGACTGTCGATAACTAAATACTCACTTAAAAATATAATAACTAGTGAAAAGTATTCGAATTGTCCAATTTGTTAGCCTTCCATGTACTTAGTATGAAAATGATGTCTCTTTTTAGAGCAGTTTCCATAAAGTCTTTCAAAACTTGTGGTTGTAGCGTTCGAATTTCTGCACCAATGTTTGCCTTGAGTTCAAGGATTGTCTCTGGCTTGTTCACATACACTCGCTCCTTTAAATAACCCCAAAGAAAATAGTCGGGTGCTGTCAAATCTGGCGATCGCGCTGGCCAAATAATTTCCGAAATTCTAGAAATTATTCGCCCTCCAAAAATTTGACTTAAAGTACCATTGTGTTTCGGATAGTATGGGCAGTAGCTCCGTCCTGCTGAAACCACATACCAGGTCTGTTTTCAAGAGCAGGACGTAAAAAATTTTCTATCATAAACCGATACCGCTCTCCATTTAATAATTTTCCATTTCAATAAAAAAATTAATAAACGAAAAAGTTATTAAACTTTTACACCCCTTGGTTTCTTTTGGCCCACCCTGTACTTTTTTAGAAATTGTTACTTTCCTCAAATATTTTTGAAGATTTTAAAGCTAAATAATTTTTTTTTTGATTTTTAAAATAGCAAAATTAATAATATCTAGATTTTTTGCTTATTAAATAATTAAATAGATGCTACAAAAAGGCACCTTAAAATAAATATTAGACATTAATATTATGCATTCAATTTAAAAACGCACAAAAAACAGCATATTTATTTATATAATGCTGTGTAAATACAAAGGATTATTTTACGTAGGTAAAACGCTTTTGCCTGCTGTGCGATACATTTAAAAATCAAAAGCATAAATACAATAATGAATAATAACTGAAAAGAAAAAATAGTGATTAAAGCTGCTCGGTTGGATTAAAATTATATGGAATTATTAACACCACACATACTCGTGCAATACAAATACATGTAGGAGAATAGCTTAGTAAGCGCATGCCAAGAAAATTAAAAATAACAAAACGAGAAATTAAAAAAAAAAAATACAGTCGTTGCTACCAAACTTTGCGAAGGAAGATAATAATTATGAAACTATTAATTATAAAAAATAACTTATATTTAAGAAAAACAGAATCGAAGTGAGATGAAAGTTTGGAGAAAACAACAAGCCATAATTTACAGTAAGAAGACAATTATAATTATATGCAGCTGTATAATTGCAATAAATTAACGATAAGAAAATAAAGCATAATGAGCTTTAATAAATCGCTGCTAAGTAATTCAATATTGTTCTTGGAAGGCCTGAGTGTGTAGATGGTACCGTAATGTAGTAAAGAGGCAATATAAGTACGTAATATGTAGCGAAGTGATAGCATAAGCAGTCAGCTATAAAAGCAAAGGTACAGATATATAATTGTTAACTAAAAAAGATGCAATTTTCTCACTGGAACTTTTAGTATTATATAATAAAGTATTCGGAAATTGCAAATAAAACGCAAAATATTTATTTTTCATCAATATTTATTTTGTCGCCTTCAAATAATCCCCACCAGATGTAATACACTCATGCCAATGATTTTTTCAGTCCTCGAAACACTTTTCATAACCACTTTTTGGGATGGCCTTCAGTTCCTTCAGCGAATTTTGTTTTATGTCTTCAATCGACTAAAGATGCGGTCCACGGAGCGCCAATTTCAGTTTGGCGAACAAGAAAAAATCACACGGAGCTAAGTCGGGTGAATACGGTGGTTGATCGATAATATCCATTGCGTTTTTGGCTATAAATTCATTACCATTGTGTAAAATCCAATAATTATTTTTAACTCCTTAAAACTACTTATTGACCGTCTGTCCTTTTGGAACAAATTCATGATGCACCAAACCACGAATATCGAAAATAGCAATGAGCATCACCTTCATGTTTTCAACGGTCTCTCGGCCGTTTTTGAAGGTTTGGTACCACACGAAGGCTTGTGTTTTTGATAAAACTGTAAACAACATTCGCAACGATACCACACACGAAATTTGGCTAGATATACAGAATTTGAGGCAAATTCCTTTTTCGATATTTTTATCAAATGCAATAATCGCAATGCACTACTGAGGTGTACCGACTTCAGCAACTGCTGTAAACAAACTGGAAGACAGATCGCGCTCATATTTGGCTAACTAATTAAGGATAGTTCTACTAACTTAGCAAAATACATTGTTTTGAAATAGAATTTACCCGGTGAATTTAAACTACAATTTCCGGGCGCTTTTTTTGTCAAAGTGTACAATAGACTTATTTTTTTTTTATTTTTTTTTGTAAATTTTTAAGGAATTTTTTTTTTTCATTTTAACACGGAGGTGTTCATCGATTATCCATAATTGGTAAAACATCAAAAAAAGATTAAAAAAAATATTATAGCAAATAAAAAAATATAGCCAAGAATTACATACAAATTTTTTTGACTCACTGTTAGCGCGCGCAATCGTCCAATAACACTTCATTAGCTGCTGGTACACCAATTATAATTGCCTTAACATACACACATATATATACAAGTACTTGTATATACGCTAAGTGTTCAGCTGACTGCTACCGCATAAACATACAAACATACATATTTACATGTCTGTAAATATTACAACGAAATAACAACGCTATTAAATTAACAGTTAATTGTGGATGATTGCATGAAATCAAACGTTAAATGACAACAGAACGTACACAGCATAGTTACACGCATAAGAATGGGTATTCAAAAAATGTAAAATGCAAAAATATTTTAAATATTTGTACACATCTGGGCAAGGGTAGCCGCTGGCACAGCTGCAGCATGCCTGTGTGTACACACTGCTTCGCTTTAATGAGCGCAACATAAATAGGTCATTAATTAAAAGAGTTTAAAATTGGTTAAAAATTGGTCGACCGCATAATGGTCTTACCGCCTACATGGCGTATACGTAATTGTGCTGGCAAATTATGTAGAAATTGAACATAATAGTGACGAATGGCAGCTGAAGCCCTTATGCAAATAAGAGGGGGTGTCAGTGGCGATGCTTATTGGGTACGAAGAATGCTACTTAAAAAACACATTTTTCAGGATAAAAAACCATTGAAATAAGGGAATTTTAATTGAGTATTAATGTCAAGAGAGTAGTTCGTGGAAGCAGCGACTTTATGGCTGTTTTACTGAAAGTGTGTCATTGTATCAGTATTTATATCGCTTTGGGCGGTTTATTCGTCAATATGAGGTTATTTTTATCTGGGCTATAATTTTTATTAATTTTTCCGAGAGTCACTTTCCCGATTATTCAATAAAAACTTTAACTACGTTTTTGGTGAGGACAAATTTTACTATTACTTACTCCAGACTGAAAACAAATACTTTATAAATCACTTGCTACATACATTTCACGACTTTCTCTTACTTCTTTGTAACTGTGCCTCAAATATATTATTTGAAAATAATATAATTCGAAGCCAATTAGCAATATGAATATAAAAGCAGCCGCACCCGTAATCTCAAAAATTGCCGAAAATATTAATTTTGCATTCCTTTTATAGCAGCAACTGCATTAAAATGTAAGAAGAAATAAATGTAGAGAAATACAGCCAGATTGAAAATTTTCTACTGTGCTTTTTGCACCCATATATAAGCTATATTCATTTATTGTTTTTTATTTCCTCTGCGTGCATAAATTAAAGTGCACGTAATTGGCTACGGCAGCGTTGAAATTATGCAAAAGCGTTGCCGTATATTTGATGAGTTTATAATTAATTGCTTTTACTCAATTATTATTCTCCGTTTTCTGTTGATTTTTTGTTTTGTTTTTTTGTTCGTATTCATTGTCTTTATTTTATTTACACCACGGTTAAAAAAAATCTTATTTAAATACTTGTATGTATGTATGCATTCTCGTTTCTCTTCCCATTCTTCTATGCTCAGCAGATATCGGCATGGAAAGGATCACAGGTGAGTTGTGAAATATTTGTTCTACATGGAGTTTTTAGCTTTTTGCTTTATCTTTTAGAAGTGATATCTGCCTGATTTCAACTATAATTTGTGCCTAAATTTTTATTTAAATTTATAGCTTTCTTAAAAAAAATTTTTTTGGTAGCTTGAGAATTTTTTCAGAATTGAATTGCTAATTTATGTTTGTTTAAAAATCTTTATCCAAGTCTACATAGTTACTTTTAAGTTTCTATCGATCTGTCACAAAGGTTTATAAAGAACCGAAAAAGTTATTATTGCTCAAAATATTAAAAAAAATATCGTTAAAAAAAAATAACAAATTATTCAGATATAAACTCATGTTTGAGTAAATAAGCGCTTTTCGGAAAGTATAAAGCTGTGGACAGTTCGAAAATTATGCAGAAACATCTCGACATCTGATCTAGATCTATTAAAATGAAGGTTAAAATTTTCTTTCCTAACGATTTTCAATATTAGTCTTGCTAACGCCGATTTTAAGAGAACAAGATGTTTAGAGACTCGAAAAAAATTAAAAAATTTCTGTTATACTTTTGAAAGCTTGTTTAATTATTGATAATCTTTTGTTAATAATTTTATGACAACCTTTACGGTTAGACCAGTTTGGTTCTTTGCGATACCAAATGGAGTTCACTTGCTAAGTCCAAGAGGAGTAGTCATCGGTTAGGGTGCCTGCACTTGAAGCGTATTATTATAGACTCTGCGGCCTCACTGTCGATACCTCTTGAAGTGTACTCGTATTATACTGCTTACAGCGTAGTTTTGCCGATGCGAGACAAGTGCACAAGATATTTGGTTTCCCTGGTGCGTTACTCTAGACATTTCATGTGGTCTTCTCGATCTGTCAGCCCCATTATGCGGGCGAGTGTCGCCACCAGACAGTGACCAGCTAGTATTCATGGTCCTGAAATTTCTTCTATCGAGTGCCGATAGGAATTTTGGGTACTTTCGCTCTACCGATCATGACTTTTGCCGTCTTGCACTCTGGTAGCCAGGTAGGTCCATCGAGTTTTACCAGCCCTCTTTTTTATGTTTACTTTGAGCCTTCTTTCCCAGTTAAAAAGTGGGAACTTGTAGTTGGTATTTGCCTAGCCGCCTTTACCCACCGAGCTATGCCCGAAAGTTCTATAAGTAAATTCCCCTGCAGCCAGTAGTCGTCACGCGGAGTTTGCTGCGCAGTTTTCAGCGAAGAAGTCTATAGGTCGCAGTTTTAATACCAGTTCAAGAGTTCAGTTTCTCAAACTCCCGTTATGCACACCGCAGCAAACCTCTGAACCTTTCCCATTGGTTTCTGGTAGGTGGATTTCCGTACGTCTGTCCGCCATACTACTCCACCGTAGAGCAGAATTGGTATTACAATCGCTGTGTAGCACTAGTGCATGAGAGTATCTGCCTACACGCATATAAAGCATTGCTGGCTTTCCTCACTCTTTCTCTCACGTTGTGCTTCCACATCAGTTTGCTGTCCAAGGCTACCTCAATGTACTTGGTGCTGTTTTTGAGAGAGAGAGTTGTGTCACATTTATAGAAGGGAACCTCCATTGAGGAATTTTAAGTTTTTGGTGGAAACCAGTATAACCGTTTTCTCCAGGTTCAACTCCATACCAGCTTGTGATGCCCAGTTTTGAACTGTATTGAGAGTGGTGATAGA
Organism: Bactrocera tryoni; assembly: GCF_016617805.1. Classification (NCBI taxonomy): domain Eukaryota; kingdom Metazoa; phylum Arthropoda; class Insecta; order Diptera; family Tephritidae; genus Bactrocera; species Bactrocera tryoni. Next base: position 12,529,205 of record NC_052501.1, on the reverse strand, counting down.
CACCTTCCCATTATTTAGATGGCAATGCCGTCCGCATATGCCACTATCTTAGGTGCTTCCAAGTTTCTTAGCAGTTTATTCACCACTAATGTCCATAAAAGCGGAGATTGCACTCCACATTGGGGAGTATTTCTACAGACTTTCTTGGTCATTTTAGCGTCGTTCCATTCTGCTTTTCTCCGTCCAAAGGGCTTCTTATCCAGCGTTGTATAGCAGGATCAAAACCTATTGACTGGATATTGTTCAGAATAGTGACGTTGTTGAACGCTTCAGAAATGTTCAGAAATGCTCCAAGAACCTATTGTTTATACATTTATTTAATATATTTCGTTAATATATGTATTTTCCTTGTTTTTTTGTAACAAATCGTGCAGAATTAAATCAACTACCGACTTATGTATTTACTTTGAAATGGTGTTCTGGCCGAATTTTCTTTTTAAATTTTGCCACGCAAAATACATATGTCAAACTTGTAAATGCAAAATTAAAAAGAAAAAATATTTAAAAAGAGTTTAAAAAATAATAATTTGTATGGCTTTGCTAGTCAAATACATTTTTAAGCCATTCATATTCAAAATAATACCTACTTTTATACCAATTTTTCCAAATAATGTAAGCATGCTCAATATCAGATCAGTCACTAAACTAATATTTTTCATATCCTATGAATGTTAAATTTTCTTTTTTCATATTTTTCTTTCATTGTAAACTACTTTCCTTAAAAATCCAACGATAAACCACAAATAAATATTTAAACATTTCATCATCCACCTGTAAAAACCGCATTCATTTCCGCACTTAACAACTCAGTATGCATTTTCGCACTAAAATCCAATTTCTGTTTTCTTTCTTAACATTTAGCGGTTTTCAACCAACTACAAAGAAATATTTTACTTATAATAACGAAATACTTTCGCTTCTCTTTTTTCCCGCTACGCAAACATGCACGCGCACATGCAGAGTTCTCTCTCTAAAGCCTTCCGTTTCAATACAAAATCATCACGCAGCGGAAGCTCCATTGGGGATCGTTCATCCTTCGGCAACTCCACCTCTCCCACACCATCGTATAGTAGCTCCGAAGGTGGTGGAGGAATTTACGCCACTATAGGCGGCCATCCACCACACTCCGCACCATTCTACTCCACCAGCACACATCACTTCCCGCCACCGACAACAGCACCACCACCACCACCACCCTCAACATCAGCGCCCGGTCTTGGAGCACATATAGGCGGCGGCGGTGGCGGCGGTAATATCTTCAACTATGCACCGCCGGGACATCGTGTGAGCGCACCACCGGTGAGCAGCAGCAGCACAGCCGAATCAATGACAGATCCAAATGCTTTGTACGAACAGCATCGACGTGTGAAAAGCATCAGCGATATTGGCATGTCGGCCGGCATCGCTGGTAGTGTGGGCGGCGCTGGTATGGGTGCAACGGCAGCAACGACGACGTCCACCACAGGTGGCACGACAGCATCGCTCAAAAGCGCCGGCAGCATGGGTAGTAGTAGTGGCGGCGGTTTGGGCAGTCGTAGCGACAGCATCGGTGGCGGTGGCAGTGGTAGCGCTGGCGGTTGTGCTTCTGGCTCTTCCGGCTCACCTGTATGAGAATCAGTTATCATGTAAGGCGCGTCGAATGCGCACTTACATACCGATATGCATGCATGCAAACATACACACTAAGTAACTAGCTAAATAAAAGAGAGATACAAATATGAAATTATGAATTGCAGTGGAACAATAGCGCAGAGCAATAGAGTTTATTATAAAAAAGTAGCTATTTGTGGTACATATTTGTGAAATAACGAAAATTGGAGAAGCATTGTTAAACGCTCCAGCATTTAATTTACGTGAGTATGTATTAGTAATACGTAATTCAGTGGCATAACGTAAGCTCATCAATGTGGGCCACACAAACACAAATACAATCGCATAAAGGCTTAGCTATAATATACATAAAAATTGTTGTGACATTGGAAACCCATTAAAAATATATAATTTTTACTTATTATTTTATCTAAAGCTTTATATACAGCAACCAATTCATAAATTAGTGGCAAAGCGTAATTGAAAAATATCAATCCCTTTGATTATGTAATATTTTTCTCTTAACGGACTAATTTATTACCCAACTGGAAAATGTTTCCATTGAAAGCAAACCAAAGGAGCTGCTTTAGTATAATACTTTCAATTTTATATGAGAGAGCTTTAATAAGTCTCTTGGATCATATAATGGGCTACAATTTTGCTGATCCCATAATATGATTCAAATCAACGCAAAGTTGAAACCTCGCAAAAGCCGAATATTGTTTCCGATTATTTCTCTCCCAACAAAATTTTCACATAATAAAAGTACAAACCTCTTCTTCCACATTATTCATAACCTCACTTAAGTAATATAAGGAACCAAGTTTCCGAAAGTAATCTAAATAATCCAAATCTTCATGGCAGACATCATAATTGTGGCAGCTGAGAGAGATACCGCTTTAGAAATTATCAAGATCGAAGCATGACAGACTCTCTCTGATTCAATAACCTTGCTTCTGTTATTAAATTAATCATAAATGAACCATGTCTTCGCAAGCAATCTAAATAATCCAAATCTTCATTGTAGAATTCATATTTTCTTCAGCTGAGAGAGTTACAGCTTTAGAACTTATCGAGACTGTGTTTTTGGATCTAAATGCTTTATTCTGTACTGTTAGCACTGAAATTCACAGTGACTTCGAAAATGTTTACCACAATATTTAGACCCAAACATTTTCGATTTCGAAAAAATGTTCCTTAAACCTGTGTTCACGTACATATATACATAAATGTTTTACTCTTAGCGTTGCGATTCGGAAAGACATCGAAATTCTACGACAATATGTATTCAGACCCGAACATTTTCGATTTCGAAAAATTTTACTCTAAATTTCTGTTCACGAAATTAAATGTTTTCGCAGATATTGATATTTTGCTGTTAGCATTGAGATTCACAGTGACTTCGAAAACTATTTTCTACAACAACACTTAGACCCAAACATTTTCGATTTCGAAAAATTTTACTCTAAATTTCTATTCGCGAATCTAAAAGTTTTACTGTTAACATTGCGGTTCGCAAATACTTCGAAAATTATTTTTTTAGCGATTTAAGGTCTTGAGCTCCAACTTCTTTTATTCTCTTGGTCCAAAATCCACTAACTGTAGCTCCAAAACTATTTCATTTAGACATTTAATTTACCGCACCCTATAGAACACTTATTCTCTTAATTTCTAAACTCCACTCTATTCGAATAATTCTTTGCAAATGCTGTACAATTCACTGATTCACAGCGCTGCCAGCTGCAAACGCATTTGTTTATGATATTCTATATTTATTATTTATTTTGTGGCTTTATTTACCACAGACTGCATTCAATTGGAAAAATTAATTTCGAATTTTGTGTTGTGAATTAGCCAACTATGTTAAGGTTACATAAAATATTTTCCCTCAGCAAATGCTCTTCTACATATGGTACTTACAATTACTTACATTACATAACAATGCGTTATTGCTTACCATTCATTATGCAGTAATAATTATGAACATTTAGTCAAAGCCACAGCTTCATTATTGATACATTAATATATCTATATGCACAGACACACACACACATTTGTAGCGGTAATTGTGTATTGAAGTGATTATGGCTGCAGCATTTGTAATTACAATCATTTGCACAAATGTAAACACGACCTGCTGGGAAATCGACCGATTTCTAGAAAACTAACCCATTTATGGCTTTGCTGCCTTTTAAACAACTGCGTTCCATTTCTGTGGAAATGCCAGTGGGGAATCTGTGGTTTAAGTTATCTATTTTAGGTAATTTGAAGCCAGTTCTCAACCGCAAACTTATATTCGTAATGCATTTGCCTGGAGCATATTATATTTTAATACTTTTTGGCAATTAAGTGTAAGTTTTATGCAGTTGGTTGACTTTTGTGGCATTACTTTCACTCAATTATGTGACTTATAAATTCATATTAAATATCTGGATAATAAGTACTAATATATTATGTTACTATGACAGCAGCTAAGAAGCTTGAGCTGAGAGTGTTGAGATTCACAGTCGCGTTGTTCGGTGTTGAAACTCTGATAGATGAAAATTTATTCTCAGCAAATAATGATACACCTTTAGACATTTGTTAAAAGAAGCTTTAAAAGAACAACTGAAAACAATTCCGTTTTCATTTACTAGAAGGTTGAGCTGGAAAACTTGACTGCCAAGCTTATGTATACCGAAAAAAAATTCATAAATATGATACTGGTGCTGTGGAATATTAAATTTTCCCGGATATTTTTTTTTTGGATTGAGTCAGCAAATATTCTTTTCGACTCAATTAACAATCGATGGGCTTCGGATGCCGAAAAAACACTTCTGTGTCTATTCAATGTGAGCCGGACACAAATTACCCAATTTACATTGGAATGTCAGTGGCACCATCTGTAGAGAATTGGTCGTACCGACTCATAAACCTTCCTTGGCTCATGCACAACAACTTTGCTAAAGACCATAACATGGTCAGATGCATGGTTTACGACTTTATAAAGGACATATATTGTCTCATTTTATATGTTCAGGAGATCTAATCTAAACAAAATTAAAATAAACCTCTGTAAAGCGGTTCATTAATCTTGACTGCTTAGCAACAATGAGCGACAAACTTTTTGAAAAATTTTAGTTTGAAATCTCACAAACATTCTGGAACAAGACAAGTTAGTTTCCAATGCCAGTAAGTTCAATGGTAAGCTTGCTAATATATTCACCATAGAGTCGTCTTCATTCGCATCATGCTTCAATACCGTTATGACGTTTTAATATGCGTGAAATAAAAAATATTCAAAATCTCAACCTTTATTGCTGCTTTTCTGATTTCTTACTTATTTTTGGTAATAGCTCAACATTATATTATACATACATACATATTTATTGTATATAATAAGTTATACAGAATTTATCTTTAAATATCTCTCTCTTTTAAATTTTAAACCTTGAGCAATCACTACAGACCCACCTCATCCAAAAAATCAACCCACTTGCAAAAACTGTATGCATAAATTTGCAGTAAATTTGAAAATAAAATAATCATTTGTCATGTTATAATTGTAAATATATGTATGTATGTACGTAGTAGACTAATGAAACTAATTAATTACAATATTTAAGCAATAAATTTAATAAATTTCCTATAATGAGCAAATACGTTTTTTGTCGGAAAAAATGCGTGAAAACCAAATTTGAAAATAAAACTAAATAAATGCAGTTCCAAACAAAAAAAGAAGGGCAAAGTTCATGTGCAACCGAACATTTTATACTCTTGCAACTTGCAAAAATCAAAACCAAGAAAATACCTTAATGCGTCAACCAGAGGATCGAAATCCAAGCAAGTAGATATACAGTTGAACTTCCCTAACTTACCATAATCCATAAAAAAACTTACGAGATATGAATAAAAATTTTTATGAAGTTTGACTTATAGTATCAATTCAAGGGTTCGAATTATACATATGTATATACTATACAACTCACTGGTTCACACATAAGATTTGTTAGAAAAACAAAAATCATTGTACTATAGATAAGTAGTATATGGGAGTTGAGTGTAGTATCGACCCAATTTTATTTATTTTTGCCAATATTTGACTACTAATATGCCACGTACTAATTAAATGTTCCTTGTGATTCATTAAGGTACCCCACATTTCATCACCAATTATCCGGAGTAAAATCAGCCGGATATTTGAAAATCCTGATATTAGTTATATGGGGAATAAGACAAGTTTCGCCTAATTTTAGCCATTTTAGGCACAAAGATACAATATTATCAGCAAAACGAGTTCCTTCAATTTCATTGAGATAACTCACATATGTGGTTTTAAGTCGAAGTTCGAAAACCTTTATATTAGGTATAGGGGGCTAGAGGAAGTATTGACCCGATTCAATATATTTTTGATATATAGACATACCATTACCTGGAACGGATTCTTTCTCTCTTTCAATCATTTATTTCATACAATGACCGATATTTTCTGGCAAAAGTCAACAATAATTACTGGGTTCAATATATTCGGTACCTAGGGGCTTGAACAGTTTTTGTTGGGTTTGAACCATTTTTTGTTATAATGTGGCATATCTGAAAGACATTATTTGTGCATAAAACTTTGCTCGTTATTTTGATTGATTCTTGTTTTGTACACTGGAAAGAGAAAGAATGAGGTGGAATTTGAAATAGTGTTATATAGGAAGTAGGCGTGGTTGCAGTCCGATTTTGTCCATTTTGGCACCGTTATATAGGAATGTAAATAGAATGTCACGTACCGAATTTGGTTGAAATCGTTATATCAGGATCCGAGTTATGTAATTTCAACTAAAAGTGAGCGGTGCCACGCCCAACGTCCAGAGTCTCATATCATCTCGAGAGTAATAATTTTATGTCTCTGGCGTGCTTAGTTATTGATTTACGAATTTTTAGTAGTTTTTAACAGTATCGTTATATGGGGAGGAGCGGGGTTATGGTCCGATTTCATTCATTTTCCAACTGTCGGTACAAGTTCTTATACGATATGTTTTTTGCGAATTTAACTATCGTACTTCAGCTTAGGTCTAGGAGATATTTACATTAAACCTATTAGAAGTCGGGGCTACGCCTACTTTTTCAAGTTTTTAGCTTACAGGTGCCCCTTGCTACTGCAATCCTCTGAACCAAATTACAGCTCTATAACTTAATTAAGGGCTTAGCTATGACACCTTATAGGGTTTCGGTTAATTGCGGTTCGTGGGCGTGGCAGCAATCTGATTACGAAACATATATATCAGATTTAATTACGATATCTAAATTTTTACCCAAGTTACAGCTCGCACGGACGGACGGATGGACAGCCAGACAGTCACTCGGATTGCAACTTGTGAACAAAACTAGTATACCCTGTAGCAACATGTTGCAAGAGTATAAAAAAGTCATACATACATACATACAGACATTATTGTAATACATACAACTGCGATTAGATGAAGTCGTGTGATTTAGATGTACACCTACATACATATATGTGTATTTTTATACATAATGTACATGTATGTATGTATGTATGTACAGGCACGTGCTAATGCTATTATTAGAAACACAATTATAATGCGATTTAAATTGAAAGCCAATTAAGTCCCACGAATCGATGAACATTTTGCGATAATATTAAACTAAATCAAGCACGACAACATTGCAAAAAATAAATAAATGAAAGATAATAATAATTATAAAAAATCAAAAAATATCAAACACATGTCGACAGCTAATTAATGCGATTAAGCATTCAAGAAGGCAAATGAAAAATTTCAATGAGTACGCGTGTAATTAGCAGGCAGGCGACAAGTGTAAGTGTGTGTGTGTGCAAGCAGCGAAATCAAATCAAATACATACTAACAGTAGTGGCTCATTAGCATAATTAAGTACGAATGACTAATGGTAATTGCAAGTATAAAAAAATATGGAGAACCGGCTATAAATATAATACCAAAATTAAACAATTGAAAACCAACAAAAACTGCAAATACGGTACTCAATAATAATAAAAAAGTTGCAACAAATTTGAATGATGGTGCAAGAAAAAACAGGCAAATAAAATACAGCACTTAAGCACACAAAACTATTAATTCACACATACATATATGCGTGTTTATAAGTAAATTGAGTGTTAATCAAATTTACACCACACAATTAAGAAGACTTTTTGTAGTTAAACGGAATTAAATTTGTTAGTGTTGTCAGGCAGACATAAATACTCGAAAACAACAACATATAGTGCATACTCATGTTTATCTATGTATGTAAGTATTTATATAAAAATAGTTAAGTAATTGTCATTTAATTGTATTCAATTAACTTACATTTTTTTACGTTAACTTTAAATTAATTTGTATTTAATTAAAGTAAGAAAAGTGTAATAGAAATATTAATATTAAACAAACTAAAGTAAAGATTAAAGAATTTACTATGAAAAATAAAAACTAATATATACATATATATACATATGTATGTTTATGTATAAATGTGTGCATTGAAATGAGCTAAGCGAAAATTATTGAAATCTAATGAATAAAAAATAAAGATATTGATGAAAAGTGAACATCACCGTTATTTGTGTCACATAATCTTTCTTTAAGCCTAACTACTCAAGTTACATTTTGATAAACAGCTGATCTTATAAAGAACCGGGTACGTCGTTTAAAACCATTAATAAACTTCTTATTTTACCGATTATCGGGAAATTAGTCAATTTCTGATGGAATTAACCTAATTTTTTTGGATCGAAGTTTGATAAATTTTAAGCATAAATAATTTGTTCTAAAAATTTCTCCGAAATAACTAGACCGACTGCCTTAAAATTTCCACCCGAATTTCTTAGATATGCCTGACATTGAAGCTCGTGATCTCGGCGACATTTGGATTCAACAAGACAGCGAAACTCACATATCGCATCAACCAATAGAGTTATTGAGAGAACACTTCGGTAAGCAGATAATTTCACGTCTTGGGCCGGTCGATTGGCCACCAAGATCGTGTGATATCCACCGTTAGTCTTTTTCTGACTTGAATGTGAGATATGTAAAGTCTAAAGTCTATGCGGACAATCACACTTCGATTCAGGCTTTGGAGCAAAACATCACGCGTATCATTCGCCAGCTACCAGTTGAAATGCTCGAACGAGGCATCGAAAAATGGACGCAACGGATGGACCATCTAAGACGTAGTCGCGGCAAAAAATTGAAAGAGATAATCTTCCAAAGTAAATACCAAAGAATGTTCTTTCGAATGATAATAAATATTCCTCACTAGAAGTTTCTGTGTGTTTAAGTAGGGAACCTCGAAATGGATAACCCTTTTAAAGCAATTTTCTTTGTGATGGCGTCATCTTATCAGAATTCAAAACTCTTACTTGTCCTTTTATAATTACTTGTATAGATGTACGGACCCTACATTAATAATATATTTTTTTGTCTTTCAATTTGAGATCAATTTAAGCCAAAAATCTTTCTCACCACCATACATATTTTTTCAGAGGTCCTTCTAGAGATCTACTAAGGGAGCAAGGTAATAGAAAAATGTTCAAAATGAATGACCGATTATTATATAGTATTTCCTTTCATTCCGGTAGGAGCATTAAGGCAAAAATAAGGCGTTCAATTCGTTCCGAGTTTTTGGGAGATAACGTAAACTATACCAGTTATTATGAGAGTCTTTCAAGTCAGCATCTACTATATTAATGTCGCCAAGAAATTTTCGGACGTTCGCAATTTCTAGACCCACGTAGGTTCCAATAAAGAGTAGTTCTGCAAACCTCACCAATAATTTTGTGTAGTGTATGTCCTAGCCAAATCATCCACGTGATGGTTAGCTCAAGCGATTGTGGTGCATATTTACGAGAAGCTTCGCGCAAACGATGCATTACCTTCAAATAGTATTCCTTGTTGACAGTTTGGCCAAGTTTGGAATTCGGAATGTACCACACCTCGATATTCATCAGTTGATGTTGATGGTCGTCTGGGACGTGGTTCGTCGTCAACGCGTTCTCAACCCTCTTTGAATAATTTGTAGCAATAAACCGCGATAAACAATTATCACCGAAGTCCTTTTCCTACATTCTGAACGTTTCGGTACCAGATATTTCATTCCGCACACAAAATTTAATGGAACTCCTTTGTTGAATAATTTCACTCATCGTAGAAATCGCCGAATGCGCTTTATGTACTTCAGACAGAAAAGGGTATACTAAACATCAATGATTATTTGGATGTGAAATTTGACATAGACATCACTGATAATCATACCAACTTAGAAAAAAATATTGCGACGAATGGGGTTTCGCACGAAATTTAAATTACAAAGTCTTACTATTTTTTGCCCACAGTTCCGGATATGACGGCGGTTTATACTACCAAAAGCGGTGTTGAAGTCTACAAAACATATGTAGATATTCACTTTCCACACGTTGATTTGTTCCAATAAGACGAGAATTGTGACAATAGGATATGATTTTCTTTGCGAAAGCCTGCTTTCTCAACGAACCTTAAGAATAGGCCTGCATTCGGTTTAGAAGAAGTTTGAGGAGAATTTTTATGGGAGGCTGATCAATGTGATATCTCTATAGTTTTTATTTATGGATAGATCGCCGTTTTTGGAAACATCGCGAGTATGCCTTTTAACCAAACAATTTAAATGTAAATATTTTATATTATTAAATAAAATATTTTTGTCTTATTTTTCTGACTTACAAGTGTATATAACCCATTGACATTCAATTCGCAAACGTATAAGTATATGGCTCCTGTTGGTCTTAAGTGCTTACATTCTTAAATGTCTGCCAAAAATCCAATTTTCAGTTATTTTTTCCTTCGTCCAAGTTCTAAATTAAGAATTTAAATTAAACACGTATTTTTCACTTCCCTATAAGGAGTTATCGTGCCAACTCGGGCTCAGTTTTTTCTGTTCAGTTTAAAATATGTTTTCCCAAAAATTTAGCAAATTTCTTTTTCAAAAATGTGTGTGTTTGTAAGAATAAAAAATTCTAATAAAATATTTAGTTATTTAAACGAAAATTTTGTTTGAAAAAATGGTGTTTTTTACCCGAGGAAACCCATGTAACCCCTTAATATACCCAAAAAAATTTAGTTTTTCCAACCAAATTCTCTTTTTAATTTTTTTTTTGCGTTTGGGCAAGCCTTCAGCACATTTTTCTCTAATGGATTTGTTATACATTAGAAGATTTAAATTCATTAATATTAATTGTTCAGAGTTTAACAGATAATAAATTTAGGTAAAACGCCAACTGCAATGCTTTAAAACGTTTTCAAATGAATATCCATTGTATTAACCGTAAACGTTCAATATTCCTTTTTGAAACTTTAAAAGAAACTCAAACACATTTGGCGAACTTCTGACAAATCAATTTACGTCTCAATTCTCTCCGCTAATTGACCTCTTTAGACGCAATATAACTGGTTTAAATATTTAATTTCGATATTTTATTATTCCATTTATTTTAAACACATATTCCATAACACATAACACAAATCATTGACCACATTTAACAATTATAAAAATATCCTTGTTTTCCTTAGCCGCATTTTTTGCCACCACCGCCAGTGCTCTTCTTGCCATAACCACCGCCGATTTTCTTTGTTCCGGCCACCACCGGCAATTGGCTGCAGCTCCAGCACAACAACAATAAAATTGGCAACAGGAAAACTGCAAAACGCATTTCGAATATGTCAGTATTAGCAATATTATTAATGATTCGAGTCCACTCGTCAGTTACTTTATGCCAGCAAGTAATGCGTTTTCCCTTGCTGAATTCCTTTTTATAGGCTTTCGGATAATTATTGCAATAATCATGTGTGTTGTAGTGAGGTGTTGGAATTTTTTGTACAATTGTTTAATCTGTCACGCCTATGCAGATTTACATTCGCGCTTAAAAAGATGAAATATTAATATTTCTGATAAGAGTAATTGGCTTTGAACAGGCACGCGAAGGAATTGACTATATTACTACAATTTATTTTTGGGATTCACCCAAGGTTTTCCCATATTTTCCCTGTATGATTCATTAAATTAGCAATTATAACCGTTCATTGATCATTTCGTTACGCTCAAACTAATACATTTCATTTGAATTTCAATTAGGTTATAATTTTAGTTAATTATGAATTAATTAATATCCATCTGTGCGGCGCCAGGGACAGTGATTTGAATTGCGCTCTGCTACTGATGCAAGGTTTGGTTATTCTCACGAATAATATCTCAATAAAAGTTATCACATGATCAACGATGTAAAGTCAGACGTACACATCAAATGATACTTTCAATGATAAGAGTTGTAAAAGAATATAGGAAAATTGAGATTTGTTATCTAGGCATGTAGTAATAACTCATATATTAATTTCAAATTATTTACACACATTTTTATTAGTTTTGAAAAACAAAATTATTTATTCAACAATTGAAGTATTAAATTTTGGGTTAGTAATTAAATGAAAACTCGATAACAAATAATTGTATGCACCTTATTGCCAATCTTGTGTTTACCTTACACTCAAACAAATATAATTTCAACATATTGCAATTTTTCTTCACCATAACATTGTACTACAATTTTACGTCGATCCTTCTTCAACGGTGTTGAACATTTCATGGGTTTGGGTTTATACTGCTCCTTACTATTCCAGTACTCCGCACTCGCTGCTGCCTCACTGTCCCCTGATTCCTCCGGCAGCTAGCGGCGCACACCAGCGTCATTGGTGTCGGTAGTGGGTGGGCGACGTGTAGTGGTTGGCGGACGTCCACGCGGCTCAGGAAAGGGCTTGGCGTTGGCTAACGTACCCATGCTGCCGATCACAGCGAGCAAGCCGAAAACGAAGAACAACGATAACCACTTCATTGTTTTAGACTTCGGGAGTTTTTCTTTACGCACTCAAAAGTGTATAGTTTCGCAACTTTTGTCTGACTAACAATGTCTTGAGACCAGCAGAAACCTTTTATACTTAATCACAACTTAGCATTGTAATAAGCGCGAGCTATAGCTATTGTTATAACTACTTAGGCAGATGTCACAAGCATAAATTGCTGCTGATAAGATCTTAGTGTCGTTAGCGAATATCTTTTGGGTGGTTGCTTTCATACTTACTACTAATCGGAATAAATGTCAGATGCGTTTAGGCATCAAATGCAAAGAGAAGCCGGTTTTGTTTATGTTCTAGAGATTGTTATGATCGATTAGCCGTTAATTGAGTTGTAAATCTTGTAAGAAAATGGGCGGAAAATCAGCCGAGCATTTAAGTTTTTATGGCGGAGATTTGCTGATTGTCGAACTCTGGGAGAAAAAGTTAATAGCAATACAATGTGTAGAATATCTATATGTATATATGCATGTAAGTCCAGTTTTATATTCATCGGTGTAGGTGTCGCAACCTTTAAATGTTTTTAGAACTGGATTTCCAAGTTTTTGAGTTTTCGAATTTTCAATGAACCTTTATTACAAGCCAAATAAGTTGATTAATAATAACAATATTTTTCAATATTATTTCCTCAAATATGCTGTGAGGCGTGGTTATACTGGTAAAAATTGTTTTGACATCCCTTCAAGCTAAATTCTTCCACTGTCCAATTAGCACTACTGTTGCATCTAATGAAGATGATGATGCCCCAGCACAACAGGATGTGATACAACAATTGGATGTGACACAACCACTGGATGTGACACGACCACTGGACGGGCGACCACTACTGGACGGGCCACCACTACTGGATGCACCACTTTCGGCTTGACAACCACAACAGGGTGCTCCACAACCACAACATGAGAACTAGGATGATGTAAAATACCAGGTGCGGCCTCCACGAAAAGTGGTAAATTAGATGTTATGTAAAGGATGATGGAAAATATGCAGACTGCGAATTTAAGGAAATACATTTTGTTCGCTAACAAATATTAACTTAGTTGATGGTATAAACTGCAACTGAATTGATTCGGAAATGCAGTTGAGTTTTATAGTTTGAAAGAAAAATCGAAGTTTTTAGCAAACTCATACTTCATATTTGTTTTTTTATTGGTCATTATGGCAATGACCGCAAAAATGCAGATGGATAATAGTTGCATGGTAAGAATGACGGCTAACCACATATTAATTGCTTACCAATATTTTTTATGTATCAATGCAAAAATAATTATCAGTATATTCGGCTTTTGTATATAACATAAATATGTTTAATAAACATAATTGCATTATACATATGTACATATACATATTTTGCATATTTTACAAGTACATATTATTTATTTGCTAGTGTGTAAAAGTAGAAACTATGTCAAGTTCTTAAATATTATACAAAATCTTATAGAAACTTAGGCAATTTATAAGTAACTACATTTATTACAATTCGCGAACGTCAACACGCTTTTACAACTTCGCCTATCACCTGCACCGCTGTGCACTTCTTTAAGTTCTTGGAGAATTTCTTTTCAAATTTCTTTTGCTGCTTCTCTGTTAATTCTTCAGCACCAATTTTAGCGGCATATTTTTTCAAGACACGTTTTTTAAGCTTTTCCATGGCAATACCGTCATCACTCTTTCGTACAATTTTATCTAACACCACACTCCATTCGAAATCATCACTAGCTTCACCGTTCGCTTCTAATGTTGTATCATTGGCAACAATTTCGGCGATATCTGCCTCTTGGACACCATTCTTTTGCTTCTTTGACTTCTTTTTGGTAAGTCCATTTGATTCAGCTGTTATAGCGGTTTCTTCAGCGATTTCTGCCTCGTGGACATCATTCTTTTGCTTTTTTGACTTCTTTTTGGCGGGTTCATCGGTTCCATTTGATTCAGCTGTTATTGCAGTTGCATCGTCAACTCCCAGCTTCTTTGATTTCTTCTTTTTTGTTTTAACAGTTTCAGCGCTTTCGCTTTCCTCTTCTTGTGGCTTGCCATTTTCTGTTTTGTTCTTTTTGGGTTTTTTCTTTACCGGCTCATCGCTTACAGCTTCCTCAGTTGCTTCTCGTTTTACACCATTCTGATTAGAAGTGTCTTCTTTCTTCGCTGCTGCCGCGGCATTTTCTTGTTGCTTCGCCAGTTTCATCTTTTCCAGTTCTTTTTCAAGCACATCCCAAACTTCTGCCGCCAACCGCACGGGCATATGCAAACCATTTTTTGCAAAGTTTTGGAATTTTGCCTTTTTTCTCGGCACATTGTCGAAACTTTGTAAGCGTTCAAATGCATCACGAGCCAGACCGCTTAGCTTGTAATCGTTCGAATCAAGTATAGCGCGTATGATGTCCATCCAACCTTCTTGCTTTTTAGCACCACTGTTCTTGGCTTCTTTATGTACATAATCTTTTCCGGAATATTTTTGTAATTCTGTAATACATTTGGTGTGTGCCACATACTCTTGTCCATGAAAATCTTTGAGGCAATCCATACATGAAACATTCTTCATGGCACCCCGGCATTTTGTACTGTAGTGTTTCTCCACAGCTGGTTTTTTTACGGATTCACCGCAGTGATTGCAAGTAAAGAAGACCATTGTGATTTTTGACGTTTAACTTATTATATTTGTATTAAAAAGTAAGAAAATATATAAAAGTTTCACACCGGTACAAGAATCTGGAAAATAATGAGCCCAAACAAATCACACGTGCTGAACTTCACGCGTTGCCATATCGTGCATTAGAAACAGCTGTTCAATATATTGCAACAAAACCTACAGTGGATGCCAAACTGTTTTATCAGGTTTCAAAGGCAGTGTGTTTTTCACAGCTTAACCCGAACGTGATGAAATTCAATTAAAATATTGTAAAGAACAAAGTATTTTTCAGTACATTTTTAAAATGTTCTTTTTATAGGAATCTATTTGTAATAAAGAATAACTTTAAAATTTAATTCGGTTTGCAACACAATTAGTGCACATTGTCTTTTACAATATTCCAATTAGAATTGGGACTTACAGCCAGTTGGTAGCCTTTGCCTCTGCATGTGAAAAGTACCGTTGTGAAATTTTATGTTTTTAAAAATTATAAAAGGTGTCAAATAGATTTAAATAGTGTAATTTTTGTGAACTGTTTATTGTTAAAAGTGATAAATATATAAAACTACATATACATATTATTTAAAGCGACCTAAAATTTGGTAAGATGTAAGTTTAATAAACTACCATAGAGTTTTCAAAAAGTTTTGCCAAGTCTTCTTTACTTTGCTCCCGCGGTGCTAATTTCGTTATACGTTCCTGCGGCAAAGTGCCCTCCACCAATGCTGGAATGTCATCACCACTAAATCCTAAAGCTTTCAACCCATTTTCAATACCTGCACGTTGCATAAACGTCCGTACGGTATCTGCTAAAATATTTCCGGCATCTGCTAATTTTGCATTGTTAGTATGGCCGCCAAGTATTTGCGCCGCTTCTAAATGACGTTCTGGACATGCAGACGCGGTAAACTGAAATACAGCTGGTGCGCTGATGACAACTGATAACCCATGTGGAACAATTGCATGAGAATCGGCGTAACCTTCAGGTCGAAACTGGCGTACATTTCCCGATATGGGATAAGATAAGCCATGACAAAGATGTACACCAGCGTTGCCGAAACCTACACCAGCCATTGTGGATGCTAGATGCATGCGAGAACGAGCTTCTAAATTATCGGGCTGATAAATAGCGTCTATGAAATTTTCACGTATTATTTGTAGCGCATAGCGCGCCCAAACATCAGAGATAGGGTTACGGCCTTGATAGGGTGGTCGTAAGCTAGGGTCAGCAGGCGCCGGGCCACGTTCACGATAATCAACGGCGGTAAAACTTTCGAGGGCATGACAAAAAACGTCGAACCCACAAAAAGCTGTGACGCGTTCTGGTTGCGTTAGAGTATGTAGCGGGTCGATTAAAGCTTTAGTGAAAAAAAACGTAGAATAAATTAATTAGAAATGCTTGTGAAATCTAATGCGTTACACACCTAATTTGGGTTTAAGAAATTTACTTGAAATTCCCGTTTTAGCGTGCAACTTTTTATAATCGAAAATAGCTACACCGGTAGTCTCTGAACCGGTGCCCGAAGTTGTCGGTAACGCGATCAACGGTTTCAAGTTAACATTAATCTGTTGAAAATTTTAAATTAATTTATAACTTTTAAGAAATACCTTCGATATTACCTCTTTGCCTCGACCAATCGGCTTATTCACATAATCCAAAAATTCTGCGTCTTTATCACAAGAAAATAAATTGGCCACTTTGCAAGTATCAATTGCAGAGCCACCGCCTATTGCTACAAACGCATCAAATTCTTTTCCCCTTGCGAAGGTCGCAGCATCCCATAAACTAGCATCAGTGGGTTCAACGCGTGTTTTGTCATACACTTCAAATTGTATGCCATGACGACTGAGCGAATCGAAGGCTGTGCGTACACTAGATAATTTAGCAACATTAACATCGGTAACCAAACAAACAGACTTTGCACCCCAGTTGCGCAGATCTGCACCAAGTTCGGCTGAAACACCTGGTCCAAAACGCACCGTTGATGATGACATCTGCAAGTAGAAAGTGATCGTATACTATTTTAATTTTTTTTGAATCTTCACCTCAAAAGCGTATTCCATTTTGCCGGTTTGAGTGCCAGCTGCCACTTGCAGCGCGCCCGAACTATATCCATGAGAATGTGCCGGGCAGCTACAACTAAATAAATTTTATTTAATTAAAAATTTAAGTAGTTTAGTATTTTTGAAAATACTTACGATTTGCTAGTTATAGCGTGCATTAAATTAATTGCATTTTTTCGCGACATTTTTCCTCGCCGAAATTGAAAAATACTTGTTAACTAAATAAGCGATCAGCTGCTCAGTGATACTGATAAGATACTCAATTGACGTGCGCCCGAAGGCTGCGGTGGGGTTGGTTCTGCGGTCTCAATGATAGCGCCCACTTATTTATACTATTAAACTTATACATATAAATATATACATATACAGAAAACAAATTGTTTGAGATCGCTTGCGAGAGTTTCTGAATGCAGTTCTTGTATTTACTCTTCTCAGTACATGTCTACATTGTTTAATTTTCAGCACATTATCATCATGGAGAATATGGAGCTCTCGTTTACTTTTGACGAGTTCAATTATGAGCGTGATTTCACTGCCGATAACTATGAATTTGAATGTTTATGGGTCGAGTATGCCGAAGAGATGCAGCGGGTTGATGAATTCGCAGACTTAGAGCAAAAATTTGTCAAACAGTTGACAATAGCGGACACATCTTAAATAATCATGCTTTATGGGCTCATATGTTGATGTCTTACGCATTTTAAGGGTTACATTTACAGCATGTTTTGCAGAGCAAAGGTATTTAGTTAATTTTTCTAATATATTATAGTTTCTTGATTCATCTTTATATATTTTAGCAAGTGCTTACGTTAATAAATATCAAATCACCTCGATATTCATATCGATCCTATCGATATTTATGGCTTCAATTTCTATGAAAAGTATATTTCTTCAAAAAATCTTATTGGTTTTTCCTTTGGGTACCAAATGCATCGCATAAATGCATTTATGACATTTAAACATGTTTTGCAATATTTTTTTTGGAATTTTAAATGTAAATACCTATGTCGGTATATGTGTATTGACTCTACAAAAAGCACTTGGGACATTTAAATTATTTTATGCACGTCCTTGTAAAAAATTATTAGTGAAAACCCGTATTTATACGTTTTAACGTTTAATTAATTTTTAAACAAATATTTTACATTTTCGTTATATTAACCAACTTTTTTTTTATATGCTTTAAAGTTTTATTCAATACTTTTCACCTTTTCATATGTGCACTACACTACCAATTGTTTTATTAGAAGTTTTTACAACTTCTCGTGCATAAGAAATGCTTCTTATACTGTATATGATTACATTTTAAAAGTAATTTAATATTTTCAAATACAAAAATGACATGTCTACAAATAGCATCATTATTGTATAAATTTTTTGTAAAATTTTCGAAATCGGAACATATGTATGTACATGTCTACATTTAAACGAACATCATGCATACATATATTTACCTCCCTTTTATTTGAGTTACTAATTAATCTTTATAACCGTAATTAATTCTTAATACCATTTTCTATCTTCTAGAAGAGACGCGTTTGGGGGAAATATTAAGTGTGAAGAGAATCGTTGAAAATGTCTCTCGTGAAAATTGAGTTTTCGATTAAAAGTACATTCAGTAATATAAATCTTCAAAAGTAAATTTATAATCTAAAATTAGAAAGTATTACATTCTATTTAAAAAAATTATTTTGTACCGTGTTTTTTAGAAAGTATTATAGTTGGGATAATTGTTCAAATAATAGACTATATTAATTCAATAGGCAATTAGTAAGTCGATACTAACACTAGGCGAAATTATTAGGTACCTTAACCTCAAAATACAGTCCAGGAGTATAAAAAAACTACACCCATCTACATATATTTATTGTAAATATATTATACAGCACAGTTTGTCTTTTGTGAGCATGCTAGCTCTTTTTTATTATCTTGCTGTTCTTTTATAGTTAAATAAATTAAATTGATTTTATAAACTTTGTAAAAATATTTTACTCCTTTAATAAATATTAAAAAAATATAAAAATCCAGATTTTTTTGTTATTAATTTTTTTATTGTTTCCCGTTTTATGTTTGTAAATGTTTCATAAAAAATTCACTATATTTTGAATTTTATTCACAAAAATATGACAGTGTTCTCGTTGTTGTTGTTGTTGCGGAAGAAAACATTCCTGAAGAAATTTCGATGAATGATGCCGAGTTGACCGTGCTTGCCCGGATATAAATCCGATTTAGATCCGGTTACTTAGACCCGACTGTCGCGGGATATGACAGTGTTTCAAGGTTGTTTTCTTCTAAAGAAATAACAAAAGCAAAAGATATATTGTATATATATTGGTGTACTTGGAGTCAAACCGAATCCCATTGCAGGCGAAGAGCTCGAGTTGCCGCGAGAATGTAGAGTGACCCTTGCGTAGCTTCGTTTTGGATACTGTATCAGGTTAAGGGGTCAGTAGGGTAATCTCTTTAAAATTTTTTTGTTTGCATTTTCTGTTCCCTTATATCCCTAGAATTAATTTAGAAACACACTTTACCATTGGAAGTCAACGTTTATGTCCATCTTTGTATGCTTTTTTAGTACCTCAAACTTTAAACGCGTTCTTCTCAAAACACACTTTTTTAAATTGGCAGACATGATTCCGTTCGAACTACTCAACCGATTTGCTTAATTTTTTTTTAATGTTCACAAAACGCCTGGCTATCGTCCCTACTAAATTCATAATTTTGTATAATTTATTGACAATGTTATGACAAAATTTATGTAAAAAAAAACATAGGGAAAGTTAAAAAATATCATGATTCTAGTAGGGATGATAACCATTCACGTACTTTTGGGTTTTTGAGTTTCAGATGATCCAAACAAGAGAAATCGTGGCCGCCAACGAAAAAACCCATCTCATTCACCCAGCCATTTCTCCGACAAATGTCACCAAAAAATTCCGAAAAAATTCGTTTATACACTCCGCGATATACATACCTCATGATATGTGAAAAAAGTTCTATTTTAGAATACAAATTTCTATGAAAAAAATGTCAAAAACAGGCAAGATTACCCTACTGACCCCTTAAACTCCTACATATCAAACATATGTCTAGCTTGTAACAAATCCCCGCATGACACTAACCACCCTTTTGTATGCCCTGCTAATCCTATACATCTGACACCCCTCTCCCTATGGGTCGACTCCGTCGAAACAGCACGTTTCCTGGGCCTACCATTGGATGACTTCGATGACAACTTATCTAATCCTTACCACCCTAAGGAGATTAGATAGCCGTTACAACAACAAGAACAATATTGAACATCAGATGTTAGAACATTTTTGCTCCCTGTTTGCCATGATTTCCGTTGGATTGAAACCAATAACTCGGGTCCATTGCGAAACATTAATAAGTGCATCAATTATTCACTCATAGTCTTCTTCTTCTTCTTTATTGGCGTAGACAACGCTTACGTAGTTAAAGCCCCTCAAAATACTCTCCGCAAATAAAATAGCATTGTATATTGTACTTTTTCTCGAAAATCGTAGTTTTTATTAAAATTCTTCGCTAGTTAACTGTACTATATAAAATGTCTGCTTCGTTTGTTATTAACTTAATTGGTACACGCGAACATGAATCTCGAGAAAAGTTTTATATAAATTTTCTTTGTGTGTAAATTATATTTATTTGTAAAATTAACCAATTTAATTTACTCCGAATTTATTAAAAAAAAAAATAATTTAATTTCTTTCACTTAAGCAATGCCTGGATAGCATTGCTTATGCGCAGGAAAATACATTATATAGCAAAGAACTTAATTGTATATATATACATATGTATGTGTGTATGTAAGTATGCATACATATACATATAAACTAATGTAAAAAAAATATTGTGGAAGAATTTGTAGTATAAATGTTCCTTTCAGATAGTAAAAAGCTTCAAAGTGTTGTTTGTATGTATATAAGAATTCACTTAAACATATATTACAGAAAACATTTAACGTATTTATAGTTAATATGTGTGTATGTATATATTAATTTTATATAGTGTATATAGTAAAATTTATGTTTAATCATTCACCAAAATGCAGTTTAAGTTTTATGTCTTTTTAATTTTTTTTCTACTATATATGTATATAAAAACGCCAGCTTCTGGATATTGGTATTATGTGCTTTTTAGGACTGTGTTAAAATTTTGAAAAAAAAATCTTTATGATTCCAAAAATGTTCCAACGATGGCACTAAGTTTTTAGTTTTTATTTGCACATAAGCTTTACACCAGGACGAATTGTTATATTGAGGCGTTATTTTTTTTTTATTAAATTATTAGTAATTCTTTTAATTTTACAGTTTAATTGAAATGCATACCGTTGCTTTGTTAAAGTAAATTATAATTATTTCTTCTTTGTTCACTCTCTTCCATTGCTCGTTTTGTTGTTAGTTGTTGTTAGCTGTTAGTCATGTTTGGGAACCGGAAAGAAATATGTATGTAGCCAACCAACAACTGTTTTCAGTTGTTCTATATCCCGTATTTAAGCTTAGTTAAGTACTATTATTTAGCAAAGTAGCATATTTTATTTGTATTTTTAAGTTTAATTCGGTATTAATACTTTGTTCCCGCCTTCTTACGAATTTCACATGATTTTTTTTATTTTATTTTAATTTTTGTTTATATTTTTCGTTTATTGTGATTTGTGTGTGTGTGTCTCTGTTTTACTTGTGTTTTGCATTTTACTATTTTTCATGTTTTTTAAATATATTTTTATTTTTTTTTTGCTTAAAATTAAAACATTTTAATAACAAGTGATTGTGTTGTTGAGTCTGTTTCAACTGCCATTCCCATTTCACACCCATACAAACATACCCAACAGCTAATCGCTGCGAGTCTGTGCGTCACTCCCAATACACATACAGGCGTATGTATGTGCGCGCGTGCTTGTGCTCGACTTTATTGTCTTAGACCTGATTGATGGGCGCATAACGATGCACCTTGGGTATCTTCGGCTCCTTCACTTTCGGTTTGATTTCTTCCGAGAGCTTCTGATAGACAATCGAATTGTTTGAGGAAGCCAACAATGCCATGCGATAACGTTCGCCGCGCTTGCGCAAGACAATTGACACAATCTTGACGAGTACGAGCACGAGTATAAGCAGACATGTGATGATCACAATAATGGGTATGAGGAATTTATAGCCCTCGTAGTAGATGCGTCCACGCTCAATAATGATTTCCTCTTCGGGATCATTTTCACTTGAGTCGTCGCCGTTCATTAAGAATTTGTCTATAAGAAAAGAGAGAAAAAATATGTGTTATTACCAAAAGCCGATTATCAGAATTCGTTTCATTAAAACTTCGTAATATGATTACTTACTCAACAGGAATTGATCTTTAGTTTCCTTGCTTAGGTCCACCTCTTCTACATGTACGCCAAAGTCGTGCAACTTCGTAATGTCAATCTTCTTTTCGCTCTCATCCTTGTTGTGCTTCTTACCCTTAGCATTTCCATCATCACCATCATCATCATCGTCATCCTCATCGTCTTCATCCTCATCATACTCGCTATCGTTTTCATCAGCTTCGTCCTCTTCATCCTTGTCTTCTTCGGCTGTGTTCTCATCCTCTTCAGCGCTGTCATCATCTAAATTGCCTGCAATCACAACATCACTCTTCTCTGTGTCCTTAAGTATTTTATGTTTGTAAGTTTTGGTATTCTCCACAATCTTCCACAAACTCTTTGCATCGCTGTCTAGCTCTTTGTCTGCTTGTTCGATACGTTTTTCCAAGCTCTTCTGCGTTGGTTTGGTGATTGTGCCCTCTTCTTGATGACGGCATACCTCATGCGCCAACGCGGCCCAGTCGGCATGTGGCTGGTATTCGACAAGGCTCGCGTCACCAACCTCAAGTTCAGCATGTGTCGGCAATTTGTTGGGTCCCAGGTAGGGTCTAAGTGATACATAGCTTATGAAGTCTTGGAAGTCTTCGCTACACTTGAGTGGATTGTGTGCAATGTCCAAAGTGTGTAGATTCTTGAAGCTGCGCACATCACCGGACGATATACGTTTGATTTGATTGGATGATGCATTGAAGCTGCGTAGAGTCTCGTAGAATTTATATTTACGTCCCATGCCATACTGATTCTCAGATAGTAGTGAAGATAGCTCACAATCGCTGACATCCAATTCTTGTAGTTTCGCCAGCGGCATGAATAGACGCACCGACAATTTGCGTATTGGATTACCAGCCAGATTCAACTTCGTCAATTCATTGTTATTCATGAAGAGCAATTCATCGAGGCGTGCAATGAGATTGTTGCTCAAATCCAGTTCGGTCAACTTGTTGAGGCTGATGAAAGTGTCACGCTCCAAGTTATTAATATTGTTCCAGGCAAGTTTCAGCGTAGCCAAATGTGGCATTGTGGAGAATGTCTTGTGGCCGAGTGCGCCAATAGCGCAATTGGAGATGTCCAAGAAGTAAACGGTGAATAGACCGTTGTAACTGAGGAAACCGTCGGTGGGTAGTTGGCTAAGACGTGGGTTGTCATTCAAACGTATGACATCCAGTTCGGAATTCTTGTAGAAAATCATGCTAGATACTTGATCCAAGTCGTTGATGGACAAATCAATGTGACGCAAACGCTTCAGCGCCAAGAAAGAGTCCGCTTGAATCTTCGTAATACCATTACCCTTGAGATTGAGATTGGTTAGGCCAGTCATGCGGTCGAACATGCCGTGGTGTACGTGTTTGATGTTGTTGAAGCTCAAATCGAGTTGCTGCAGATCATCGTTGCCGAAGTGCAAGTCACCGGTAATGGAGTTATATTTAAGATGCAAAATAGCGAGCGTTGTGCGATTGAAGACGTTGGCCGGTAGTGTTTTCAAAGCATTGTATGACAAATCCAATTCTTCAATGGTCTCTACAGAGTCAAAGACATGATCGGGTATCTTCTCCAAATTGTTCTGCGATAGATTAATATAGACGACATTGTAGAGTTTCGAAAACGCTTGTGGATGCAATTCCATCAGATTGTTACGTGACAAATCCAGCTCCTCAATGCTCGAGGACTGTAAAAAGCAGACAGAAGAGTACATGTAAATTATGTGGACTATAAATGCTATGTGCTACTTTTACTTACATTCAATAGGAAATGTACGTTAGACATAACGCTCAAGTCATTGCCTGAGATGGTCAACAAACGCAATTTCTTATTCTTAGAGAAAGTATTTGGATTGATGACTGTCAAGCCGACATTTGTCAAATTCACCGAGTACAGCTCGTCCAAACCATGGAAGGCATCGGAATGCAAAAATTCAATGGTGCAATTGGAGATTTTAATGGATGATACATATTTCAGACCCATCTGCAGGAAGAATTCCGGGCCCAACAATATGGGATATTTCGGACCGACATCGGTCACAATCAAATCGGTAATGTCCGAACCGAATTTCTGTGTTTCGGGATCAAAACGACTGCAAGTCGCTACCAGATAGCTATTGACATTGCGTGCGCAAACGCAATATCTCGGGCAGGGCACATTCTGATTGTAAACGATCTCTTCCTCATCGTTAATATCATCCTCATCGTCCTCGTCGTAGTCATCTTCGTCTAAATCTTCGATTTTCTTTGCACTCTGCTGTTGTTTGTTGTCGACAATTTGTGTGTCGTCTTTAAGCTTGGAAGATGACTACGCAAATTTTTGAGGTTAGCTATGCGTTGGAAAGCCCTTACAAATGCATTACTGCAACTTACCGTTTTTTCTTCCTTAATCGGTTTCATTTCCACTTTCTTGCTGTTCTTTGCTGCCGTATTGACGGCTCTGTTAGGTTTCACGGTTGTGCTGCTACCGCTCTTCACCTTCTGCGTGGACTCTGTGGCGGCAACTTCATCATCATAGTTGTAATCATCATCATAGTCATCGGTATCATAATCATAATAGTTCTCCTCACTCTTATTGCTCGTGGCGGTGGCATTCTCCGTCTTCAATTTATGAGGCAACATTTTGTTGAATCTGTATATGTATTCACAATCAAATTAAAGTGCGGTCAAGTGCGTTCAATTTACTCGCTATTAACTACAGCTTAAAACAACAAAAAAATATATAAAAAGTATTCGGCTTGCTTACCTTGGATCATCGGCAAGTGCTACGCTATGTTTTGATGCCTCGATCAGATCGTTAAGCGTCTCATCGCTCATCTGCTGCTGCTCGGCCGATTCATTATCTTCGTAGAGCGCGTTATTTAGCTCACCGCCAAGCTCTTGATGCTGTGTGGTTGCTGCCAACTTCTTAGCTTGCTTTGTTGTTTCTGTCGTTGTTGTTGTTGTGGAGGTGATTGGTATCTCCTTAATCTTAGGTGTGGAGATTTTAATGCCATGCTCTTTGGAATGCGTCCACTTTGATGCCTCCTCCTTGTCCATATCACCCAAGAGATTGTACTTCGCTTCCGTCAAATCGGCCGCGTGCAGGGAGCTGGTAAATGTCTGCTGGACGGCGCCTAGCGCGAGTAGCACTAGTAACACCAGTGCATGCTGGTTGCCCATCGTGTGTACACTGCAAGTAAATAGCAGAATTTCCCGAATTATATTCAGTATTTAGGTAGGCGTAATTAAATTTCTTCTCAACTAATAATCTAATAATAGCAGCTAAAATTATTAACATTTATGGTTTTGCGTGAATTGCAAACATTTAAACGCCATTAAGCAGCGATATAAGTAAAATGCCGAAATCAATTAAAATACCAAGCAATTAATATGTTTATTTGCTAAATACCTCTTCTGTAATTATTTGTTTTCACTCGAGTCTATAAATATTTTATCAGCTGAATATTTGTTGTTTTGTTTGCTACGCGCCCTTGTTTTTGTAGGCGTTTTTCGTTTTGCGGCCGGATTAATTCTATTCCCACCCCTCCGTCACCGAAATTCTGGATTCACCCCTGTTATCAACGAATATATGTATGTATATGTAGCTGTGTGTGTTTATGTATGTGTGTGTTTAGAAGTACATGCATTTTTGCATGTTTCTTTTGTCTAATTTTTCCAAAACTTGTTTATGAAGTCGGCGCACGTATCTCGCTATCTACGCGAGATTACTACTGTCAAAAGCTCGGATGTTTGTCTCTAGAAGTTGTTTATATTTGTATTCATTTGCTTCAGTTGTGTCTCCGCTACACATGCTAAAGATTTGTCAATAGAAAACCTGAATAGAATTTGCTTAAAATGCTAATTAAGATTTCTCTATTAATGTGCTGGGGAGTAGACTGCAAAAATCGACTTGTGCCGAGCAAAAAGTATAAAATGTTTGAATTCTATTTATAATAAATATTTTTTTATATTACATAATCATTTCTTTATTTTACAAAAATATTATTTCTATTATAGCATCTGATCAAATTCGACCCGGACTGCCAACAAAATGTTTAAGGGTTTATACATAAGTTTAAGATTTTCAAAAAATTTTTTATTGTCTTATTAAATTCTACAACACCTTTAGAATATTGTCCTAAATTTTGATCCGAGTAATTGTTTTGGAGATACAGCCTTGAGAACTTGTGCGCTCGAGGCTAGTCTGGCTAAGTGCGCCGTCTTTAAACGCGTTTTTCTCGAAACTGTGTTCTTGAAGTCAGTTGGCAAAATTTCTCGAGAACTACTCGACCGATCTTAATGAAATTTTATACAGGTTTTTGAGATAAAATTCTTAAAGAAGATTACAACTATTTGAAAAACAATGTCGCGAAATTTTGACTGAAATTTAAATTTTTTTTGCAAAAATCCAATTTTAATTTTTTTCCATTGTCCAAGTTCTATGTTAAGGCTTTAGCTAAAACACATATTTTTTCACTTTCGATGATCCTGTAAAGAGTTATCCTGCCGAGCGGGGCGCATCTTTTTTCCGAGGGGCCACCGGAAATGGCGTCGCAATGGCCGAGTTTAAAATATTTTTTTTTTTCAAAAATTTCAGAAATTCTTTCTTAATAAAAAAATTCTATTAAAGTAATTAATTTTTTATTTGAGAAAAAATTGTTGAAAAAGGGCTGTTTTTTACCCGAGGAAACCCCTTAATCCAAATTTCCATCCTCTTGTCTCAGCATGGCTAACTGTGCTTTCATTGAATTTTGCCTCGCCGCCGGTTTTTTCAAAAAATTCAGCTCTTTTGCTACGAGTCTATCATTGACATGTTTCATACCCAAAGCATTAACCAAACTTTCTTGAATCGATCAATAAAAGATTTTGTGATCCTCCACTTTGTCGATTTTTCGATCAGCACGACGAGTTTTAGCCATTTCCGATTTGAAATCTTACAGACGTGCTTTTCTCCCCAAAAGGGACGAGATATCTTCAAGAAATTTGGCTTGTATTATTATTGCATACGTTCTAATTGCTTAGATCGAATCACTATAGCATATACATAGTTGTCATAAAAACTGAACTTTCGGAATAAAGTGTTTGTACGGATAATTTTTTTTCTAACGTGGTAATGAATCACAATAGCCTATACATGTCAAACAAACCCTCCGATCTTACCGATCAACATATATTTCGAATTGATTTGTTACTACAATTCTGTAAACCATATTCATGTCAAATTTTCAACCAGCCTTTTACATTGTAATCTATATTTAATTTCCGTCATAAAAATTGTTTGTCTCGTCAAGCTGTTGTCAACCTCATAAGGCAATTTCCACTTTTAAATAAACAATTTTATGCTCGGTACAAAATTATGTGCATAAATGCTTAACAAATTGAGTAACCTGTTTATTTAAAATGTTGTTATTTTTGTTTTTACTTTATATTTTTACTTTTTTAAGAGTGTTTCCTTAATTGCTTGAAGTTGTATTTAAGAAATGTGTCTTAAAGAGAAAAAAATAAAACATTTTTTAAATATATCTTGTTATTTTTGCACTATGAAACTTTTCGCAAATCGTATTGGATTGGGTGGCAAACCTTTGAATGAAGCATTCGTGTCGATTTCGTTTAAAAAGTGCAGGCAATCTGTTTTAAATCTTTTAACCCCATCACTTTCTTAAGCTGGTTTTGGATATAATTTATTTTTCAATTGAAATATGAAACACAAATTTCACTGAAAGGCGTGTGCTTCTAATCTAGGATTCCGATGCTTCTGGTGTGTGTTTTAGATGGTTAGACTTTGGACTTTGTTGTATGGATCTTTAAGTAATTCATTTAGATATAATGCTTTCATTCATATTATCATTAATTAACATGTACAGGTCTAGAATTCACACCTTACATTTTTGTCGACATGTGCATATACTTATGTCTATCTACATATCACATACATGTATGTATGTATATGTTTATAATTGTGCAATTATTGTGACTGTTGGCATTATTATTTCTATTTGGCGGTGTGATGCCAAGTTAAGTGAGGGGCTTAAAGGAGTTGCTACGCATTTGTGCGGACATACATAGATACATATGTATATACTTACGTGCATATATGTATATTTGATATATGTATATTACAAACTATATGCATTAGGGTGGGACGAAAAATTTCGAAAGTTTAATATTCTTTCTAGATACCGTAAAAATATCGTTCGAAATGCCGAAAAAATATTCTAGTAATGATTTTTAAATTTTTGTATATTACTTGACCAAAAAAGGCCTCCAATTTGTAAAAAAATTGTAATATTTTTTTTTTTTAATTTAATGACTTTTGAATCAGTTAACTTAGAAAAAAACATGTAAAACATGTTTTTAGATCCTCAATCTTACAAGAATAATTTTGACTATACAAAAATTTCTTCAAAAGCTTTAAACATCCAAATAAACTAAAAAAATATTCCGATATTATCTATGTATAAGCAAAATTAAGAATCACAATGCTCCACCTCTTATTGTTAATATTAAAAGCTCAGACTTTAACAGATAGATTTGTTTGCAATTTTGAACAATATTTTCACCGTACTTCAGAAAAAATTAAAAAAAAAAAATTTAATCTAAAAAAAACTTTGTCCCACTCTAGTATATGTACATACATATATACACAATGCATTTTTATTGTTTTCACACTGTAATAAAGACTCTTAATCACGATAAGTGTATACAGTTATAAGTGTTGCATTTGTGAGTGCAATATCCATATACACACACTATACAAACATACGGACATGTGATGCTGATTATTGTATAAATTGTATGCAAATAAATGCATTTCACACCTACGCAAATTGAACGTCGCGCCAGCGTGTTTAAATTCATTTCAACCCATTTCGTTTGAGTTCGACTTTTTGCTGCCTTTAAGTAACGACATTGGATTAGCGCCTTGTCATAGCCTGGCTAGCACGACTGGCGGTGCGCCGACAAAGGTGTCTGCCATTAAAACAGACAAGAGAGTTCAACGTTGTTGTCATACAAAATTGTCTATAAAATGTCTGTATGTTCCTGCTTTTAGTTGACTGACAAATATTCGAGTATTGCACAAACATTTCGTCTGTATGCAAATTCGTGATGATTATATTTATATACGTACTTGTATGTATGTACATATGTATGTATGCTTTCGTGTACTATACACACATATTCATAAGTTTATGCATATTGGCTTTGGAGACGGTCGGCGCCATATTTAACTACGCAATTCCTGTGATCACTGCATGCACTGATGTACTTATATACTTATCTAATATGTTTGTAAATTAGGAGTGGGGAAGAAAATATTTGAAGCAGATTTTCTCTGTTCAGTCTATACGATTATAGTCGAACTTAATACATAGGTACAAATTTGGAGCCTGGTTGGTCTTATGGCTGTATGGATAGTAATTGTTTTTTTTTTTTCAGTTTGCCTATAGAAGTACCAATTATGGATTGAGAAAAACAATAATTAAATACAAATAAATAATTTTTTTTTATAATTATTTTGATTCTGCGAAAAATTCAGTTTACAGTTTTTTTTCCTTCGTCCAAGTTTTAAGTTAAGATTTTAACTAAAACACATATTTTTTCACTTTGGATGATCCTGTAAGGAGTTATCCGGCCAAAGCGAGCGCATCTTTTTTCCGAGGGACCACCGGAATGGCATCGCAATGGCCGAGTTTAACATACTTTTTCCAAAAATTTTAGGGTATCTTTGTTAATAGTGTATGTTTATAACAATAAAAAACTCTAAAAAAAATATTTAATTTTTTATATGAGAAAAAAATTGTTGAGAAAAGGCTGTTTTTTTTTTTACCGAGGGAACCCATATAACCCCTTCCAATCGAAATCGTAATTCAAAATTCACAGATATTTACGTAGTGCTTTGGAATAAGAGGCAAAACACTGAAAAAATCTGGTTCATTTGATTTATTAAGGACCACGCTAATTGGCTTTAAAGTAACTACCTCCATTTTTATAATGTCAAAAATACTGTGAATAGCAGAAAATGGTCGCGTAAATTTGTGCTATTGAAAAATAATAATAATACTTACTAAAATATATTTAACTACATACATGTACATAAATGTATGTATGTATTTATATAAACAGTATTTGGTTTGCCTTTGTATAAATTTTAAATTGATTGAGCTATTAAATGGAGAGCAGCAATATTTATTTTATATAATTTACTCTTAATAGTTTTCTTATTATTGTTGTTGTACAAAGGTATACATATGCACATACATACTTATAATTTCTTAAGTTTATTTGTACACATGACCACTAAGTACTTCGATTCGTGTGTGGGTGTTTTTACTTGAATTTTTGTTCACCAATTTTTTCCCTATTTTTTGCACAAATATTGATTTTTATGGTCAACTACATATTATTAATCGTACGTGTTATTTAAGTTAAAAATGTGTTAAATAAAAATTCGAAAAATGTATGGGTATGTGCTGGCATCTTAAAAAGCTCATTTCTATACCCGGCATACAGACAGTTTGTGGTCCGTTGAGTAATTTGTAGTATCGGTTGGCGTCCATTATTCAATATAAAAAATGCATGCGCAGTAATTTTAGTTGCAAAATACAATTTGTATTTCAAGTTCATTTTTATATATTACAAAAAAAAAAAAGTGCATAAAAAGGTGATGCAATTTTGTGTCCGAAAAGGTGTTTTGACTCTGTTATCTGTCATTTAGATATTTGCCAAATTTTGGTGTCTTTTCTCTAAAACATAAAGTTGGTTTTTGCGATATTTTATTTAAATTAATTCTATTTCGCATAAAATCGATTACCAAGTGCGCACACACACGTTCTTTTTGTACTAGTACTCATCTGGCACTAGTCCTTTTATGAGACAACTGCAAATTTAACGGCACACACTTACCATCACACATGTTATTGAGAGTACATACATATGGATGTATGTTCAAGTTATGTGCAGTTACGTGACTTGAAATTTTCAATCATTAGCTTAAAATTATTATTGACAAAAGCAATATTTATTTTCAATTATTACTTCATTGTTAATTTATGATTGTCTTTAGTTAACTAAAAGGTGCACTGCTAAAGTTTGTGAGTCGCTACATATTATGTACCGTACATGTATGTATGTGCGTACATTTTTATTTTCGTACGTTTTAATTAATTCTTAGGCAGCTTATGCAATATCTTAAGTATTTTCCTCAGTAGTATTGTCTATTCTCAAATTCTCGTAACTATTGCCATATTAAAGGCAAATTAAGTTTTCTTGGGGTTTTGTAATTTGATATCTTTATACATATTAATATTTCTTTTAGTTTTATTAAGACTATAAGAAAACTATTTTAATAAAGATATATAAAAATAATATTTTACTAAAAATATATACAATTTTAGAATTTCTTCGTTGATAGTGTATGCTCGTAAAGATAAAAACTTCTAATAAAATACTTCATATTTTTATGAGAAAAAAAATGTTGAAAAAAGGCTGTACCCGAGGGAGCCCAAGTAACCCCTGAAAAGCTTCCAATCGAAACCGTAATATATAATTCACACATTTTTACGTAGTGCTATGGATTAAGGGCAAAACACTAAAAAATCATTCATTTCATTTTATTCATTAAGGACCACCCTAATTGGCTCTAAAGTAACTACATCCGTTTTTATAGTGACAGTACTGGTTCTGATCTTTAGTACAAAATTTGTGAAAGCAACGTCAACCCATATAAAGCACAAACATATTACTTAAGACCTTAAAAATATGTTATGAAAGTCTTATAAGGCTGAGGCTCTGTATTTTGCCTCACGATTTAGTCACTAAGTGAGTCTAATTCTACCTATTTGATATCGCAATGAAATTTATACACACACATCTTCTTTGATGTAACATATTGCCTTAACTTTGACTCTTATCAAATTTTAAGACCGAAAAAATTTCGTAATTTCGAAAAGTGTCTCTCTGCAACTTATCAATCAAATGAGTGATTGATGACATCTTTGTTGAAATTTGATGCCGGTTGGATCGAATAGAAATTTCCAACTAAATAAAAATTATAAATTTATTTCCTACCTATGTATGTATGTACTACATACAAATTTCGTAATATGTATGTATATGTTCATAAATACATTCGTTTCCAAAATGTAAAATATTTTTAAGCAGCAAACAAGACTAAGATATGATAAATTTGTATGTAGCATTTCAACTACACTTGCAGTGTACGTGCATACATATATGCAAGTTTTTTATACATTTGCGCATGCGCAGTCCCCTTCAAGTTATTTGCCGGCTCGCATTCATCACTCAGCGCACTCATGTCTTCATGATCATCTCTACCTTGGCTAATAGCCTCAGCATTTCTTTGATTATCTTGTACCAACTTGTTAATGTAACTCTTTTGCTTGCACATACATATTTACATACAACATGTCTATATATTATACATACATATAGTATTAACATTCGTCTGCATTTTGTCTTTTGTGTCGCTGGATCTTGTCATCACTTTTTAATGTCGCTTTGCATTTAGTGTCTGTAGACATTGTGATTACTGTCAGCGCCGACAATTGCATCATCAACTTAACGTTTTTCAGAGTCGCGTATTAAGTGCTTATACATTCATACGTGTAAACACTTAGATTTATATAAATGTCTGTGTTGTTCAGTGAATGTCTTTATTTAGTGGGTGTGCCATCAATCACATGCAAATATTTGACTGAAAGCTGAGTTTTTTTGCTCAGATTTTAATTTGTAACGATTATGGCTTGCCCTTACAGTTTCTATTTATTTAAAACATTTGTAATAATTTCAAATATGAGCCTTAAGTGGTTATAAATTATCAAAATATTTGTTGCGCTAGTAAATAAATGACAGATCGTCGCTTGGTAACCTTAATCGGCGATTTTGGGTTAGTAATACTTTGCTTTGATCACTTTCTTTTCGTTGCGTTAGGTGTAAGATTGCGCTAAAAATATGAATATGCGCCTAAATGTAGGCAATCATAATATTTTTTTCGTTTTCAGTGTTCGTTTTCAATATAGTTGAAGATTGCCAGAACTCACCGCATTAATTCTAGTACATTGATTTGATATTCACTTCCAGGTCAGAAAAATCGTTTTTTCAGATTTTTTTTTTTTGACAGCTTGTCGCGTCAGTTTAATGCTTGTTTTAAAAAAAAATATATAGAAAAAATATATTATAGAACCTTACTATTTCTCTATATTTTCAAAGCTGACGTTATAAAACGTTTATTCCTGTCATGTAAATTCCAAAGCCTGTTATATGTTGTTGACAGATCGTGTTGCTTGTATCGCAAAATATTTGCATTTAACACATTTTTCTACTTGTCTAATGTACGTGAAAGTATTTGTAGAAATGATTTAATTAAGTAGCTCGGCATATTCATGCGATTTACATTTAAGTTGCAAATCGTTGTTATACGAAGTTACACAACAACAATGTGAGAGGAAAACCCTTATGTACATAATTTAGTCCTATGCGCCAATACACTACATACCATAGCTGTCTGTATGTACTCTTAAAAAGCAGTAGTTGTTTACTTCTCTTCTAAAGCAGAAACGGAAGTTGTACGTACTTTTACCTCAAGAGCCTTTAATTTACGAAATTCACATGCATTTTCTCAAAAGTAATTTTCAAATATGTACCTGTAAACCAATTTATGTTTTCTAGCTCATTATCGCAAAGCAAACGAGTTCAAAGCCTTTACTGCGTTATCTTATCGCAAGTAACTTAAAAGAGTAAATATCCAGGAGTACTAGTAACAGTAAAGCGCGATAAAAGCTGCTTGTTGGTAAATGTTGTGTTTCGAATGGAACCTTATTATTGCTGTTCTTTATTTTAAATCGTGAGCAGAAATGGTGGAGGTGAAAGCATGTGTTTTTAATTTTCACACATTTGATTAAATTATTTAAGGTTTCTTAGTAGTTACTTCGCCTTATTTTCATGGCAAGAATTTTTAAATGATTTCAGTATCTGGAGAAGATGTGTTGCGACGATTCCAAAAATCGTTATTTTTTTCCAAAATAATTTTTCTTCCAACAAAAGTTTAGTAATAATTTTCGAAAATATTTTTTGTTGAAATTTTTTGTTTTATTTTTTCAAATTTATTTATTTTTTATAAGTTTTTTTTGTTTCTAAAATTATTGATTGCAAATTATAATTTTTTTAACTTATTATTTTCAATACTTTTTTTCGGAATTACTTTTTTGAAAACTATTTTTTGCTTTCAACCATTATTTTTGCTCTCCAAAAATTATTATTATTTTTTTTAAGCTTTTGTTTTATTATTTTTCCAAAACAATTTTTGTTTATTATTTTTTCGAAAATATATTTTTGTCGAAATTTTTTATATTATTTTTTTTAATTTATTGTTTTTTTTATATAATTTTTTCAAATTTATTGTTTTTTAATAAGTTTATTGTTTCTTAAATTATTATTTCCTAAACAATTTTTTGTTTCTGAAATTACTAATTTTCAAAAATTTCATAAATATTTTTTTGCGAAATTTAAAGTTTTTTTTTTCAAATATGAGAAATATGTTATATATTCTTTCGAGATACAAAATTTCAAACAAAAAAGTTTTCAAAAGTATAAATCTGAGTGGACAAAACTAAAGCACCCCCTGATATTTGTTAGGAAAAATAGTACCACGCTACTTTAAAAGTACGTTATTCGTTGAAGACGTTAGCAATAAACCGTTACAAATATTATTGAGATATTTTGTAAAGAGATTTTTGCCGTCGTCACTGTTCAGTTGCGATTTAGAGTTTATATTCAAATATTTTTTTGTATTATTTTTTTAAAATATTTAATTTTATTGTTTTCAAAATCATTTTGTTTTTTCAAAAAAGATGGTATTAATCCAAAAGTATTTATTTATTTATTTTTAAATATGTTTTTTTTCAAAATTATTTTTTTTTTATTTTTTCACAAATTATGTATTTTTTTTTTAATTTGTTTGTTTCTAATATTAGTTTGAATTTCAAAAGTGATGGTTATTAATCTAAAAGTTTCGTTTTTCAAAATTATTTATATATTTTTTTTTCACAAATAATTTTTTTGTTTCTAAAATTATTATTATTTTTTTTAATTTTGTTTATTTTTCCAAAAATAGTAATTTTTCCGAATATGAGTTCATCTATTCAATTATGTTTACTCGAATATTCTCATATAACAGTGTTAACATTCCTAGAAATGTCTGCTGCACTGCTCTATTTGATCAAATAGTTAGCGTTATGTGTACTTAGAAAATATCTAAACTCTTCAGATAACTTAGTTTATGAGGCAATAGCGCCTAAAGTGTTAATTGATAAGTAAATTTAGGAAAGGGGAATTTAGTAGAGTTTCTTTCCAAAGAAAATACAAATTTGTGAATATACCTAAACATATTTGCATTATTAATGACATAGTAAAAGTAAAATATCATGAGAGTAATTTATAGAAACTAGTATGGGAAATAAAAAATATATATTTTGGTTTATACATTTATTATGCATACATTTAAGTTAGAAACAGGTGCCATAAAAATTTAAAGTAAAAATTACTTGAATTAAACGGTAAAAGTTGCAAACTATTATTACACTGCAAGCAACTCAACGAACGACCTTTCACAACAAATTTCTTATCTATTGTCTAGTAGAAAGGTCTGTTTTTATTTACATACTATTAATTCAATTCAAGCCCAACTAGTGCTAATTTATTTGCAATTCAGTTTTCCATTATAATCGTTGTAAAAACAAGGTAACATTCTACGCTTATAATTAGAGCCAACACAACGTTCAATTATGATTGAGAAAGACAATAACAACATTAATTAATAATAAATTAACCAGCTAGCTACATTAGTTCTAATACAAATATATGAATGTATGTACATATGTACATTGTATGTGATTAATTGCATTTAAAAGCTGATAATAGCCAAGGCAATTAAGCAGACGCCCCTAAAAAAACAAAAAGACAAAATTACAGCTCATTTGCTTTCTTTAAATGCTTATTAGTTTCATGTAACAACAAATATTTAGTTCGAAAAGTCAATTAGCGCCTACATATCATCACATTGGGTCGAAGACGCACGCACCCGGTGTCAGGTGTCATGCTGTGAGCATAAGAATTGTTCTTTGGATAGTCTAGATTGTTGTGGGCAGTCAAAGATTGTAAGAGAATGAGACTCAAAAGAAAGCTTATGCAAATTACGGTTCGTTTATTTTATTTCACTTTTTTCTTAATATAATATTTGTGTATGTTTTCAAGTCTGCGTAAAAGCAAAGACAGTCTCAACTTGTTTTTTTTTTTTAATTTTTTTCATCTCATCTTGTTTATTTTTTTGTATATTTTTTATATTAAATTATGCATTTTTTTCATTTCGAATGTTTTACTAGTGACTCAGTGTGGCTTTGTTGTTTTTTTTTCTCCAGTTAAATAAATTTACGAAATTTGAGTATTTTTATGTGTAAAAAGATTTTGTTGTATTCATAAAATCTAGCAATTTATGTCTTTAAATTTATTCGTGACATTTGTCGATAGTTAAAGAAATTTAAGTAATTTAAAGCGCTTTAAAAACTGAAATCTAAACTCACAAAAATATAAAGCTACCCACACGCTCGCATTGCAGTAGGGTGTGTCAAGAACAGGTGTAGGTTTGTTTATAAAATTGTTACAGGCACATTCAATGAGATTTTTATCTTCAATTTTGTGTTATAAAATCTATATAGTGACTGTTGCGACATTTAAATTACATTAGGGTGTTTCAAAAAAGCAGTCTAAAGTTGACTTTATTAATTAAATAGAGCACTTCTTACCAGTGAAAACTTTCCAATTCATAAGATCAACAACAAATCTCCAAACGAGGTCTTATAACATATTCTGAAACCACCTACATACTCATACTCATAGTGATATTCACATGCAACTACCGCTCTACAATATACCTAATGTCATTTAACGCTGTGTGTGTCCACTTAAATGCTATTGAATTTGTTGCCCCGTTTTATTTGAATGAACTCGAAGATACGAGGAAAGAAGAAACTAAGACAAAAAACGAAAACACAAAAAATAATAATATTAAATAAAAGACCCGCGCCGGCATATGGCGTTGTTGTTGTGCAACCAGTTGGCGGCAGTTGGTTAAGCTACAGCCGAGACTACCTCAGCGATCAACAAAAGCTCAATATCCATAGCACTGCATTTGATCGATGCACAATTGGCTTATAAAGAAAAAAGTAAATAAACTTGAATGGAAATTTTATAGCAACACACAACGAAGTGGCATATATTAAACAAATTAGGGTGGCACTTAAATTTTGGAAAAATATTTGACATACCAAACTCGATATTATTAAAATTCATACGATTCGTCACACGATTTAAAGTCTCGATTTTGTATTGAGAAAAAATTTCAAAATCTTCAAACTGTAAAACGAACTTTGACAGCTGTCAATCAGGGCAATAATTCTTAGTACAATATCTTTAATCGTAGTACTACTAAGTAAAGTGCTAAATTTTTAAAAAATTTTAATTAAATTTTTTACGAATTGCCTTTAGATACTTCAA
Organism: Bactrocera tryoni; assembly: GCF_016617805.1. Taxonomy (NCBI): domain Eukaryota; kingdom Metazoa; phylum Arthropoda; class Insecta; order Diptera; family Tephritidae; genus Bactrocera; species Bactrocera tryoni. The sequence continues at coordinate 12,491,129 of NC_052501.1, read as the reverse complement.
AATTTAACTAAATTATAAAGTTACTTCAAATTTTTCTATATAAAACATATACATATGAATGTATTTGGCTATAGTTTTAAGCACTTGTTATTTATTATCTTGTTCCGGCATTAGTATTACTCGTTTTATCTTTATTCGAAAACTTATTCTTTATTCGTCGATTTCGATTTTCGTTTTGCATATAATACCCAATCAGACACAGTCGTTGTTTGTCGGCATCTACATACTATACACCGCTTCACAGGTCACTCTGCGTTCCCCCACAATGTCATACTGAACAACCAAGCTTTTCTCTCCTCGTTCGCTTTGTTTGATTTCTTGTGACATCATTTTCACTTTTGTACGACTGTGTCATACAGTTACTAATGAGTGCACAGATCACTCGAAGTAGCGGAAAAAGAGTGTGTGAGATAAAGATCATGATTTAGGTTTAGTTACACAGTTGGTTTCCAATGCCCAGAATTAGATGCCGATAGAAATAAAAAATTATAATTTTCGAATTTAGTTTAGAGAAGTATGGTAACATATATTGTGACAAAAGAGTACCCGGAAATTGTAAAAAAAACGAACATTTTTATGTATTCATCAGTATTTATTTTCAAAGTAATCCCCGCCAGATGTAATATACTTATGCCAACTATTTTTCCAGTCCTCGAAACATTTTTCATAAGCACTTTTTGTGATGGCCTTGAGCTACTTCAGCAAATTTTTGTTCCAAGGAGTTTGGGAAACAAGAAAAAATCCCACGGCGACAAATGCGGTGGTATTTATTGTGTTTTTGGTCTTAAATTTGGTCACAATCGTGACTTGATGGAATGGTGCGTTATCATAGTGTAAAATCCATGAAATGTTCTTCCACAATTCCGACCGTTTTCAACGGATGTTCTCACGTAAACGCCTTAATACGGCCAATTAAAACTGCTTATTGACTGTCTGTCTCGGGAAAAGAATCATGGTGCACAAAACCATGAATATCGAAAGTAAAAATGAGCAGCACCTCGATTTTTAAGCGGCTTTGGTTTGGCTTTTTCCCCTCCATTCCGATGATTTTTGATTTGTTTGCATGTCAAACTTATAAACCGATGTCTTCTTGGTAGTTACGTATATAATGCTCTTCATGAATGTGGGATCGGAATTCGCACGATCAAACATGTCCAAAGAGACCTGTTTATGATACGCTTTTTGAAGAAAATTCAGTTTTACTGGGACGAGTCGAGAAAAAACTCATTTCATACTAAAAAAATCCACCAAAATCATTCGAACGGAGTCGCGAGAGAAGTTGAGCTCTCTTGCCATCTCTCTAAAATTTGATTGACGATTTGCAAGCACCTTATCCTTCACTTTTTTAATATTTTCAAGAGTTGAAGAGGTCGAAGGTCGTTCAGAACGAGTCTTTGAAGGCTTTGTACCACTCATAGGCTGAATCACCATAAACCTTTTCCAACATTCGCAACTATTCCGCACACGAAATTTGTTTATAAATACAAAATTTGGTACAAATTCTTTCTTTCATATTTTTATCCATTGTAAAAATCGCAACGCTTATACGAAATATTATTTACCCGGGGAATTCAAACTACAATTTCCGGGTACTTTTTTGTCAGAATGTATATATGTAAAGTATTTACTATCTTTTAAAAATAATATAAACAAGCATAACTAATAATTATTTGAAAAAAAATGTCCACCTAATTCAAAAATCGCGCTGATGCAGACCCTCCACATACGCGTTTAGTAGTATTTGTTATTTCGTTACCCCTGCGCTTGAACTAAAACAATGAAGTCACCACTATACGAAACATTTTTGAAAATAGGTGTGCCTTTATTTGTTTTTGTCGGCTTTACATGTTTGAATATATTTTTTCGCTTTGAATATTTATCAATCGCCATCGATTATATATAGTTGTAAATGCATGAGTAATGCTTTAGTTAGTGCTTGCCTATGAATAACTCATGCGTTTTGGGTTCGTTGCGCATGCGCAACTCTGTCCGTTCGTTCACAGTTGAAACAAGGTCAATCACAGCGCTTGTCATAGACACACTTAGGGCTTCTTATAACAGCTGTGTTTTCTATATAAGTTTTTAATCCATTTTTTGTTTTTGTTTAAATTTTTTGTTTTTGTTTCCATTTTTTGTTTCACCCAATAGTTTTCACTAGTTTTTAATTTTGTTTTGCACTGCCTATAAGCCACAAAGTCTAATGACCGCTAAATTAGTAAAAACGGAAAAAGATATTAGTCTTAAATATGGCAAGTTTGGTATGAAATTGTTGTATTTTAACTGTTTACTGCGTCTTTAGCTTCGTTTCCCAGCTACAAGTTTAACGCCTTTGAGATGAAATCACCTTGACTTTGGCTTAAAATTGTGCTTGTGCTTGTGGTTACTAAGAGCATCGTTGTGCATTTAAGGGTATAATTATGCGGATTACACAATCTTAATTTTAATTAACGAAAAAATATATATAAGTAAACCTTTAATTGCTGGTATAAATATTTACATATATGGCTGGAAGATCTCTTTACACCTTCACGCTGTAGTTACTTAACTTGAGGAAATATTTCATGTTTGTGTTTATTTCTTTCGCTTAAGAACATTATTTTACTTTTATCTTTGCCGATAACCAAAGCAGGAAGCACACTTAATGTATTTGTCAGCGTGAAAAGTAAAAACCAAGCATATGCCTCACTTATGTCTGTATGTACATTTATATCAAGTATGCTTGTATACTTGTATATCAAGTATGTTGTTTTCTTGTCGTCATGTGCCACTGTATTGTTGCTTGCCAAATACCAGCTGCCTTATAAGGATATTCATCAGGCTCCATGCGTTGACTTATAAGGAAACTGTTGCTAATGGAAGCTGCATGACTAACTTGATGAGATGCGACATGATTTTCGCTCTTCAAAATTGACATGAGTGTATTTTTGACAATAGCAAATGTACGCTTTTGGAAAATGCTGCATTAAAACTGTAATATTTCGATTTTGTTGACAGTACTGAAGAAGATTGCACATATTTTGTGATCCCAAAAACATTTCCAATTTAGAGAGTTGGGTTTTTTTTTATATATTTTTTAAGTTGGTGCCCTGAAAAAAGGCTTCAAATTCAATTACCCTACCAAAACTGGAAGAATACTATTTTTTATGAAAGCCTAACAAGATATACATATTTAGTTAGTGTTAGTTTTGCCTAAATAACATACCAGCTGATCAAATTGACCCAACAGTTCCGTTCAGAAACTAAATTGAATCAATTTTTTTTTCCAGCTTATTCCAACCTTTATTCTTTTCTATTCAGGTTTGTTCTTAGTTTTTCCAAATTTCCAGAAGACACTTTTTATTTAGAGATGAAGATCTTTGTACTCATTTGAAGTTGAGAATCCAGTATGGTTACCTTCAGGAGATCACAATAGACCCTATATCGCGGTGCAATCCTCACTTACTTATCTAAACTACCTTCATTTCTAAATAAAAAGCCACTTCTGGAACATTTCATAGTAGGTGTAGGTGTTTGTTTGTTTTTTTCGATTCTATCAAACACGGAGACTTGCCATTCATGAAATTGAGAAATTTTTGTGTACAAAAGTTATGCACTTAAGTCAAATTTCCAAATAAAAGTTAACGGTTCACTGATCTTCAAACGCAATTTAATATTCATTCTTCTTTAAACTTAGCCTATAGAATAGCAAAGTACTTACATATGTACTTATTTATATGTACATAAGTCCATATATATGTTAATATATATTTACATTCTGTAAAATGTTTACTTTTCGTAGATTATTAAGCTCAGCGATCTATATTATATATTTTTATCAACAATCGTTGGCAATTATCGAGCACACGCGATCGAAATAAACACTTAAAAGCGATCAGGCAATGTAGGTGAGTTAGATTTCGAAATCGGACCCAATCGAACAATGAACTACGAATCAGAAGAGACTTTTTTAGTATATATTACTACATATATTTATACATTTATACCCTTAACTGGGTATATCATCACCTAAAATGAAAAACAACGTATCATCAAAACAAAAAAATTAAAATCGTGTTCAGATATAATAACCACATATGTATAACGGTTATAACCAATATATAACGGTTATTATATCTGAAAGCGATTTAAAATTTTTTTTGATGATTTGCGCACGTCCTCCTCATTTGTCGGATCCGACAAATCAGATCGATTTTTATCTATCCAAATTAAGTGCTTGTAACTTTTCTATTTGGTAAAAATTATTACCCAAATACAAATACGTTCCATTTTTCAGATCGGTATACTATGACATATAACTGTCATATAGCTGACCAATTGAAATACAAATAACGATTTTGTATATCCTTCTTTGCTAGCAATGCACTCCTGAAGGGTATCAAAGCTTCGGTGCAGCCGAAGTTAACGTTTTTTCTTGTTTTGTAAACAAAAAACTCTACAGCCGTTGAATATAGCAGGTTGTGCAAATAAATACAACTAAGCACATATAAACATAACTACCATAATATCACTTTAACAGTGAAAAAAAAACAAAAAAAATTGAGCGATATTAAAAACTACAAACAATAATTTATTGCTTTCAAAGCTCATTTGTAAATAAAGAGACAAAACGTAAAAAAATTCAATAGATACTATAGACACATGTACTCATTTTATAGATAAAAAGTAAGCTGTAAGTTTAACTGTGTCACAACTGCATTGCCGACTGCTATTTTAAGCCCTATTAATCACATTTCAGTTAAAACTTGACGATAAAATGATAGGCATAACAATTGGGAACAATAAAATGGCTGTGTTGGAGAGGTGGAGTAATGCAGCGGAAGAGCGGGGCGTTTTATAATTAACTGCAAACATATGTACATATATATTCGTGTATATCTGTATATACTGCTCGCTTTGTCAACAGCTCCGAGCTTCTCGCCTGACCCATGAGCGCCTTCATACATGACTACCTTAAATTTTTTTGTCTCTAAACGGGAAGCATAAAAAAATTACAATTAAATAACCGTCTTATAACTTCCTTCCCTTTCCAGCAACAGAAAAAATTCGCAGACTTGCACATATGTATGTGCATACGTATGTTTGGTTGTATATTATGTATAGGCATTAAAATTTGCAGCTGCTTCTTTGCCGGCTGTTGCGTAGTTAATCGGCTTGACGAACTTGGCTGCCAAGCGGACTCTTCTCTTTATAGCTTGGTACTTTTTGCTGCAATTTTTGCTACAACAGTGTATTCATGTTGTTAAAACAAGTGCACGGGTAGCATGTTGAGAGCAACGAACCCTTTTATTAAATTTCGCACTTCTGGTATTTGCCTTCTTTTTTACAAAGAAATATACTTCCAGGAGAGTTTAAGCAGACGCACAGCTGTTTCAAAAATATTTTTCATTTTTTGACGTAAGAATATAATATATATTTTTTTAAAGAAGGCGCTTTGTGGATTTTTTTTTATCATGTTTATTAATATGAATCAGTATTTATTTAAGGACAGCGTCGAATAAAATTGTCCGTTACGATAATGAAAAAAAACTTTAAAACCAGTAGTCCGATTTTTATAAACTGAAATATCTTATTAAAAAAATTTATTTAAAATTTGAAAAACGGGAGAAGAACCTAGTCCTTAATCCAATTATAGAAATTATTTTTCGACCACGGACTTTTGGTTTGATAAAAAAGAACTCGTCGTTTGACCTATAAATTTTAAAATATATTCTACATACCCACCCAACAAATATTTAAGGTCTACTAAAATGATACATTTGCCTCTGGAATTATAGAAATTACAAATCCAAACGTTATAAAAAAGGTTCTTCAGTCAGAAAACTTCATTCCTTTAACAAATAAGTTTAAAGTGGTGAAATTCTTTCTTAATCACTTAGGTGCTTTCCGAGGAACTTTCTTTTTATTTCGCACTTTTTCTCTGATTTGTTAACAGACATTGACTCCATATCTTTGGAATCGGGTTACTTCATGATTATATTCCTTAGGATGCCTAGGCATAGCGGAATTGAAGTAAACTGTAAGGCTCATGTGCTTGCTTGGACAGGTACTTTTGTCTTACTTTCCACTTGCATCACTATTGAATGGTTGAACATCAGGCGAGCTCGGCTGGTCAGATACTATCTACTGTACAGTATAAATCGCAAGCAGTCTATTGAGATCTTTACCCTCAGCAAAGCTCATTTATCAATAGTTAGAGGAGTTCTAACAAGATCCTGCCGGGTTGGGATTCTTGCAGTAAGATAGAACCTTTTACCGGATGCCAGTTGTAAAGCTGCTTGGAAGAGGATAGATAGAAACATGTCAATACCGGTTTTGCCAGATTAAGGCAAAAATACCTGAATTTCACTCCTTTCGATATGAAACAGCGGAAATAGAATAAAATATCTGAGCAGATTTGTGATAAGTTCTATGCGCTTTTTCGAGAATTAATATCAAATTGCAGGAGTTTTTATCTGGATTCACAAAGGATTGTACTTAGCAATCTAAGTGTGACCCTCCGTAATCCTGGCGGATCAACCACCTAATATAATCTAACCTAGCAGGCCTATGAAGATTTTTTTCGCTGGGTAACCTTTTTATATCCTTCCGCAACAATATAAAATTGCTTTCATTTAAAAGAGTACAAAACTCACAGCTCCTTCAACATATTTAAAATTAACTTTTAATTTGGAAAAAAAGCAAAAAACATGCGTTTAAAGACATAAGTGTTATATTTAACATACTCATACTCCTCATTCAAAGCGTGGTATTATTAAAGTACATCCTCACGTTTCCAATTTTAAAATGTTAATGTAAAGCATTACGCCGACTTCGCACGGACTTTCCCACATAAAGTAATTTTTCTGGGTGTGTTGGGATTTTATTAAAATAAAATTCGGTTGCGATTTCCGATCAAGTTCTGGGTGCTTATGAAATACTCTTTAAATATTTAAATAAACAACAAACTGTGCAGCAATTTAGTATTATATATTATATTAATCTCTCTGTGAACATATACTCGTATGGCAAAAGATCGGTCAACTCTGCTAAAATTTCACTGAAGCAACACAGGAAACAGCCCAGCTATAAGAATTGTTTTGTTATTTCTTAAAACCTCACTGAACTAGGAAGAATTTCCATTATCTTGCGACCCTACTTAAGCAAACATTCCTATGTCGCTCGCTTATAAGATAAACCGCATATATTATGCCATGAAACGTAAAAAAATCAATAAAGATCTGATTGTAGGAAGCATAATTGCTTGCTACGTTTAAAATTGGTTTGTAAATATGTATGTATGCATAAATAACCGAGTTTGCTAATGCAAATGAGCGTTTATTATAAACAAATTTTCAATCACATGTGAATATATGTACGTATTATCTCAGCTGTTGCAAATGCGAAAAAATACAAACAACGTGAAAACAATGAAGGCTAAATTCAGCTACTTGAAAATTATAACAACAACAAAAGCTATAACGTCAAGTACAATAATGTGACAACAAACAAATCAATGCTAATTCAGTTTCACTCAACAGGAAATACGAGTAACACGGCATTTGGAAGTTTCACAAAGCAGAGCGTAGCAGCTTGTCATGGCCTGTCTTGGTCTGAGCAGTTGGCTTACAGAGAACCGGCTCACCGCCAAGTAACTAATCATTTGACAGCACGCTTAAACCAGTTTCCTACCTCCCACTGTATGGTTTCCGCTACTTCTAAGCTATATTTAGAGTGATTTGCGCAAATATTAAAAGTTATGTTACATAATTAAGTTCAACCAAAGCTGAATTTTACTACTCCGATATATGTACATATGTATATTTGTACATGTGTGTATCTGATGTAAAATAACAACATATAATGGGATGAGAACTCGTTGTTGGGTACTGCTTACTGAAATACAAGTATGCAATGTAATGATGTTGTTGCTCGATCAGTGTCATTATCGTTCAATTTCTATGACAGATATATGCTATAGTGGTCCGATCTGAACATTTTCTATGGAGTTTGTACCATTGCTTTGGATAATAAGCCGTGCCAAGTTTCGTGAATATATATATGTAAAGTAAAAAAAGTTTTGCTACAATCTGTATGACAACCGAAAAACGAGTTGTTTCTGGAGACAAAAAGGCCTGTACAAAATTTCGGATCGATACCTCGAAAACTGAAAAACTAGTTCGCATACAGGGTTTGTCCGGAGCATTATAGAACTTCCGACTGGATTTGGTAGAGGGCGTTTCTAGCTAACGAACGAGCGACTGGTCAGTTGTCTCCGAGGACTTGGAGAGTCAGGATAAACATTTTTGCGCGATGTGTTTCTGTGAGCGGTGCAAGCCGAAAATGCAGCGTTCATTAGAGCAGAGAAACTCGGTAGGCTTACCCAGATGTTGCTTTAGCAAGAAGTGGTGTGTTTCGGTAGGACCAGGCCTTTTTCGAGGGCCGGAAAGAGGTCGCTGATGAAGACCGTGCTGGGAGACCTGCGACTTCGACAAACACCTACAATGTGACACGTCTGCGCAAAGTTTTGAACTCAGACCGTCGACTAATGAATTTGTTCCTCCTATACAAAACGTCAACGCCAAGTTTTACGTGGAAGTCCTCAAGAGACTCAAATGAAGTCAATCGGGTACGACAAGACATCGCTGTCGATTGGAAGTTGCACCATGACCACGCCTCGGCTCACACCGCCTTTCTTGAGAACAACTACCTAACTAAGACCGGCATCCCAACGCTTCCGCAGCCGCCATACAGCCTAGATGTAGCCCCGGACTGTTTTTTGTTTCCTTGCTTTAAAAAGCCGGTAAAAGGAAAGCATTTCGAAACGACAGAGGGCATCCTCCTCTCGGCTCTCAAAGCTATTCTGGAGAATGCCTTAAGCGACGCCTTCACCGCTTGGAAATCACGCTGGCAGCGCTACATCGGCGCAAAAGGAGCCTGTTTTGAAAGTTTTTATAGAATTGTAACGATTGGTTCCATAATTTGTTTTAAATCGGCTCAGTCTTATTACATTCCGGACAAACCCTGTATACACAGACGGTTGGCCATTCCAAAACCGACTCAGCTCGCCATGTATGTATATGTGTATTTATGGGGTCTGTAACAATTTCTTCTGGGTGTTACAAACTTCGTGGCAAGCTTAATATGAAGATCGTCTTCAGGGTATAAACATCTTTCGAGATTATTAAAGAATCTTCCCGCTTGCCGCTTGTCCACGGTACTAAGGGTTACCTAATATAACGAATATTTGGAAAGGTCACAAGCTTAAACCTTTTTGCAATTCCTTTGTTTGGAAAGGACTGTACCCATTTGCTCGTACATGTTCTATGAAGTGAACAATTTTGTCACCGAAAACAGCAACAATACCCGACTTTAAATTAAAAAAGGTTACGAAACATCAAAATACAAGATAAAGATACGTAAATTTTTCAGCCAAGATAGGGTTGAGTATCCATGAAAGTTTATATGCAAACAGCTTTGTTTACAGCTTTTTACTTTAAACCGTTGAAATATAGTATGACACATTAATATGCACAAATATGAGTACGTACGAAACAAAGAAACAGCAGCAGAAGCAAAAAATGTCTACTGTCAACACTGAGTCCACGTACATTGACATGAAAAGTCCACATCAAGTATTTATGCCGTCTCAAGTGATCGCCTAGGTATTTTGCTTATACGTGCAAAAATACAGTATTTCATCACATCTACACTTATACATAGTTAGATTGGAGCAAATGTGCTGCATGTTCAGTATCACAATTAATACAAAATATGGATACATATGTTGAAAATATATATATAACAGTATTAACTGGTATTTATTTACCAGATGTCAAATACCCCAGCGTGTCATGAGTAACATTGCTAAAGCTACCGCCTTTCACATTGCAATCGTTGAAAGCGCTGCAATCTTTATTGTTTATGCACCTGATACGGATATTTTTTTACAAAAAGAGATAAATTTCCTTTCTTTTGCAAATCAATTTCCATGTACTTAAAAAAAAATTTCCTTTGTTGCCAGCAAAACCCCCTCAAATAACTAATTTTATAGACAACGGTTAATTGAATTTCGGCACGTAACACTTGCAACTGACTTGCCACCTCGATGTATGTTTGTGTAGGTACACGTGTTTCTGGCAACACGTCAGGGTTTCTAATAACTATTAAAATCGCAGTTTTGTTTTATTTTTTGCTGACAACACTTTTATACACTTGCTATTTTGTTGTAAGTGTTGTGCACACCGCACTCAAAACGCGCAGTAATTTGCCTTGAATGACAGGGATTTAATTAAATAACTTGACAACTCGAATGTTGTTGCTAGTCACTATAGTAAGTCCTCCACTGTTTTCTGTGTTTATCATTTGTTTGTACTTCATTAAATTAGGCCCACTTAGTTATTGATATGTTTATGAGCGCCTATTATTGGTTTCATTTATTTATCTGCGTTCGTTTTGTTGTTTTTTTATACCCTGAACAGGGTATATTAAGTTCGTCACGATATTTGTAACACCCAGAAAGAAGCGTCGGAGACCCTATAAAGTATATACATATATATAAATGATCAGTATGTTGAGCTGAGTCGATTTAACCATGTCCGTCTGTATATATACGAACTAGTCCCTCAGTTTTTAAGATATCCTTTTGAAATTTTGCAAACGTCATTTTCTCTTCAAGAAGCTGCTCATTTGTCGGAACGGCCGATATCGGACCACTATAACATACAGCTACCATACAAACTGAACGATCGGAATCAAGTTCTTGTATGGAAAACTTTCACATTTGACAATGTATCTTCACCAAATTTGGTATAGATTATTTCCTAAGGCAACAATGTAATTTGCGAAAAAATTGTTCAGATCGGATTACTATATGTAGCATATAGCTTCCATACAAACTGAACACATAGTTACTAAAAGAAATGCACCTGTGAAGGGTATATTAGCTTCGGTGCAGTCGAAGTTAACGTTTTTTCTTGTTTTTAATTTTTTTTGGTGAAATTTGCTTACGACCCTTTGGAAGCGTTGATGTGTTTGATTGAGAGGTGCTTATGTGATTTGCATTTCTTTGCCGGCTGTTTGTGCTGATAACTTTTACAGTGATACTTCTTTTAAATATTTTTTAGTTAAAAATATATGATGGGTTCGATACATACATATATGTACTTATCATCCGGAAAATGTGGTTCACCCTGTTGAACATTTAGCTTTCGGATCGAAAATTTCGTTCATTGTTGAAAATTTCTCAACATTCCCGGCAAATAGTTTAAATGGGCTTTGAAGTAGTATTCTATTTACAAATTTAAAAAAAAAAAAATATTTTGAAATATGAAATGCTTCAAAACAGTAAGTTTAAGTGTTAGTTAAAGAATTTGCACTTTTTTGTTGGTTTTTTTACAAGACTTGATGTCCAATGGAAGGTGGGAGCTTTATGTTGTAATCCCGCTCTAAGCAGAAAGAGTTTAGGAAAAGGCTTGATTCCGTTAAAATATATTCGGGCTTTTACAAATGAGTGCCGAGTAATAGCCGTCATATAAAAAAATATTTCCTGTTACTAGTGAAGGGCCTGAATCCACGTTCTTCTGCATGCTCGTACAAGTCATCCCATTCTATCGGGAGATGTTTAAGTGCCTTCCAGATAAACATATTAGTCTTAAAGTTGTATAATAAGTCTTTTTATGAGCCAAAAGCTATCGCGTTATTTTATTATATTCCAAGAGTAAGGGTTGAATACTAGAGGACTTTAGAAATTTCTGTCATTTCCGATTGGTTTTTTTATAAGTATACTAAGGAATCCGGCCACACGTTGCTGTGGTCTACATTTTATACTATTATTCATATAAAAAAACTAGTCAATACAGTGGAAATTTTATTTGCCAATAAAGGCGAAAACGTTTTTGTCGGTAAAGGAATCCAAGGGATTGACTTAAAGTTTAATTTTAAATATGTTCATACAAATAAATTTTATTGGGAAAAATAACGAATTTAAGTCTGCTTTCTCAATGTCTGGTTACCAGCCTTTCTGTCCAGTTTATAAAGTTTTCCGCTTAATAGACTGTACTTAATAAACATCAACAATGTGCATAGTTAATGGAGATGACCGCTTAATAGAGCGTCCATTTATAAGAACTTTCACTCTATGGATTGCTTTTACTATCCTATCTTCTAAGTTGGTTCGAACTGGACACAGTGTGCTAAATTTTATTAAAATCGGTTCAGTAGTTTAGGCGTCCATCGCGGACAAACGACGTGACACGTTATTTTTATTTATAAAGATAAAGATTTAGCTAAACAAAGAGTAAGTTTGAGATCTACTTGATCAAGTTTCATATACTATAATTTATAATCGGTCAGTCTTATAGACGACGCTTAAAGTTTATTGTAAAAGAGTCTAATGATTGTTTTCGTGATCTTCTATGAAAATGTTTTGCAAAATACTGCAGAAAATAGGTATTGAATTTGAGTCTCTTCAAAATTTTATTCTATTTTGGTAGGATTTTCGAATAAAGACACTCAAAATTTTTGAGGTTATGTTGTCTAAACATCCAACTTACAAGTTGTACTTACTTAAGTTACAAACTCTTTCTAAACGGCATAGAGAGCACCTCACTTCACACAACCTGATTGATTGCTGTCAATTCGTTCCAATGATTAAAGTAACTAAAGGGATCAGTATGATAACTGATTTAGCCCAAATTATTCGACTCAACCATAATACTTAAAAATTGTGCAATAAAAATTACTAGGTCAAGAGTAGTTAAAAACATTTTCACTATTTTTATATATATAGTAGTTAGTTATATCGAGAACATACTCCACATTAAACCGAATGAAATTACATGCAAATCTCCGAGTTATCGCTGAGTGTAATTTTATACCACCGATGAGCTACAAATATTCGTTTGACACTGCAATTTCGTTGGAAATGTTTTCAAAACAAAGCTATTCACTGCCCAGCGAGCGCTCATAACTTTAATGAGACGGTCAATCCAGTTAACTGTAACAGCTATATTACCTTATGTGGTATTAAATATACATACAAGTATAGGCGTGCATACATACATATATATAGGTGTGAGTGATGAGTATATAGCATATGTAGGCAACATAGTTGCACGGGCGTCTATGTATTTACGCCAGTGTTGGAAATATGCGGCCGACAGCAACATGGTCAATTGACACAGCAATGCAAAGAATGAAAACGAAACGTTTGAGGGACGTTAATGGCGCCTTGACGTCAACACACATACATACTCGTAGGCATCAATACATATGGTACATTTGTATATAAAAACCGAGTGCCTACTTGTAACATAACTTGGCATACGCCGAGTTACTTTTTAAAACTCATTTAGGTGAGCAAACACATTTATCTTCTTTTACGCCTTTTATTTACTATTTTGCTTTTGTAACTTTATCACCTTTGTCGACAATTTCTTCATAAAATTTATGTTTGGCGATCTTACACTGTCACAACAAATCATATGTGTACATACTTATCTATGTCTACGATAGTGTTGCGCGTTATGTGGTGAAATTGTGAAATATTTATGGTGTGTTGGGGTTGCTCCGCTAGGTGAGTAACGCTGCTTTATTCGAGTGTGCGTGGTGTCATGTCGGCGGTTTGTTAATGAGATTTTTTTGTGTTCGTGACTGGGACAAAGTCAAAAGTGCCAATTATATTGCGAGTTGTTATTGGTTTTGTTGTTCACTCAATTAAATGTCATTTTCCATGTCTTCGCGACAGCCAAGTCACTTGACTTTTGGTATCGATGACGTGACAGTATTGTTGTAGTTCCTATAGCTTGTAAGCGGCCACATGCGCATAAAATCACGCGTGAGTTCTTAACCCATGTGTGCTCATCACTTGATCGTTGCTCGCTTTCCGGCGGACATATGTACATATTTTGACTTTTATTGTTTTAATATAATTCATTAGCTGGATTTGTGTGCTAATAAAAATATTGGATTTTTATTCGCCACTTCATTTACATAAATCAATTAGAGAAGTTTTTATTAACTTAATTGAGGAAATTTTTATTTTCCAAATCTTTTCTTCGAATATTTTGTTTTTATTAAATACTTGCGCTTGTTGCTTTTGGTTTGTGTTGTAATTTTGACGCGCCACGAAAGCGAAAGTGCATTCACTGCATTGAGCATGTAATGGCAATAACAACAATAACCAACAATAACAATAGTTTAGAGCTCGGGTATTGAGTGCATGACATAAATAAATTATACGCCAATGCTTGGCTTAATCAGTCAGTCAACGGCGAAAGCAGAACGGATGTGCTTTAGTGGGGTGCGTCGGCTGACGCGCGCGCCGACGTTTGTCATCTATTTGACATTTATGGTTTTTCGGAATTTTAAATGCATTCTAAAAAGATTTTCGAGTATTATGATTTGCCATGTGACGCGGGTCTATGTACTCGTCCAAAGCGGCGGCATATGCGGGCACCACTTACATGCCACTATTTTATACATATGTGGCATATACATATGTTATGGGTTTTGTGGTTGTTGCAGCCAATTGACATTTGAAATTTTCTTAATGCACTTGAGTTGTCAGTAAGTAGCTCGAACAACGGCGCATTGCATGCGTCAATGCAATTTATGCCTCTTGATTGAATTATCATTTCAACTGTGGATATTGCTTTGTTTAGTTGGCAATCGAAAAAAGATATGGAGTGTGAACTCGTCAGTCTGAATATGTGGTTTTGTGTACAACAACTTGTTTATGGCTTGGAAATGAAAATTTGGGAAAAAATTGTGTAGTCGAAAAAGTCTTTTCGTATTTCTAACCAAACTTCAACTTATGTTTTTCACACAAAATCCCAATTTGGATAGACATTGGGACATTGTTATGTTATAGTGATCTGATCTGAACAATTTCTTCGGAGTTTGCTTCACTGCCCTAGGCAGCAACACATGTCGAATTTGGTGAAGATATCTCGTTAAATGAAAAAGTTTTACTTACAAGAACTTTATTCTGATCGATAAGTTTGTATGATAGCTACATATATGTATGCTAGAATAGTCCGATATCGGTGGTTTCAAAAAAGTTGTAGCTTCTTGCGAAATTTTAGTTCGATATCTAAAAAAACTGAGGAATTACTTCGAAGAAAGAAATCTAGCTCTACAGTCGCTTCATTGGCGTCATTTTTCATTTATTATTCAAAGTCGGTCCATAAAGTATTATATCATAAAGTATTAGACCATACATCAAAGTTTTTGTTTCGAGAAAATTTTTTAAAGATCATTATTGTTCAAGAAATCATTAACCTCAAGTACTCCATTGGTGTTCTAACACATAAAAATTCAGTCATTTCATATGCACTGAATTATTTCGATGGACCCAGTAGATCTATTTGAAAATCACTTGAAATCAATAAGTGAATAGCCCAAAATTACTGCTAGATGTAAGATATTTTTCTATCAGTATACTATTTTGCCAACTCTTTCAAACGACAGCAAGCCATCAATTTCACTGTTTCACAATTTGTTTACCACACAATAAATCGTTTGCGTGGATTTAGATAAAAAAGAAAATATCTACGACTCACTTTATTTATCGCAAATGAAAATCTCAAATCGAAAACTCAATAAATTTACATAAGTTATTAATGCTCATTGATTTATTTGATTAATCCCGGAATTTTTTGACACAATCTACAACTACACAGCCACATATGCATATACTTATAACTGTGTGTGTGTGTTTATGCATAATTCCCGTCTGTGAACTCCATAAAATACTACCAAATTGAATGCCAACATTTTCTGTGAATTGTTTTGCTTTGTTGGCAGCACAGTGTCACACAGTATGCCACAGCACCGTGTAGGCGCATACAAAAATGCATAAAAGGTGCAGACGCAGAGCGGAAAGCCACAAAACATGCCTTAAATCGTGTCTTTCTAGGTGAGAGCTTGTGGCGAGAAGAAAGGCGTGCTGTCATTCCTTTGACTTTGGCCATCGCACAAGCACCTATACATACATACATATGCACAACGGTGATCACTCACAAACTTTGTTGAAAAAAATATATATAATAGCTTGTGAGTTGGACGCAAATTCGTTTGAAGGTGTTGTAGGCATATACTTTACTGGCGCTGGCAGCGTAGAAAGTGTGTGACGTGCAACAGTGCGTTTGCATTTGCCACGCTGCAGAAATGCAATAAAAATTTATGCATACGAATCCGCTTACAGTAATGCAAATGAATAAATGAATGTACATATGTATATGTATTAGGGTGTGTCATGTCTAGGCAACTTTGTTTAAAACGAAAAAAAGCAAAATTGCCGCATTTGGGACAAAGAGCAATCTGAAGAGTTGCAAGAGCTGCCATTTTATTCAGGAAAAATAACGGTTTGGTGTAGTTTGTAGAACGGTGGAATCATCGGTCAGATCGTGGGATATCACACCGTTAGACTTTTTCCTCTGGTTACATGTAAAGTCTAAAGTCTATGCAGACAATTCCGCTTCAATTCCGGCATTAGAGCAAAACATTAAGCGTGTCATTCGCCAGTTGTAAGCCTTAATGCTCCAACGCGCCATTGAAAATTGGACTAATAGGATGGATAATCTGAGACGTAGTCGCGGCCAACATTTAAAAGAGATAATCTTCAAAAAATAAATGCCAAAGAATGTTCTTTGGAATGATTATAAACATTCTCCACACATTTGAAGTTTCTGTATTTTTTCTTTAAAAAAGAAGGAAACCTCGAATCAATCATTCATATCGAACTATTAGTTTCTATGTATATCTTCAGAGTGGTTCTCTGTATGAGAAAATGTAACATAGTTGCAAAAAGCAAACAACAGACTTTTCTAAGTTTATTGGCATCTGTTTATTAACATTTAGGAAAAGTTCAAAATTTGAAAGAATTTTAGTTGCAAAAAGTTGACCAAAACTGACACACCCTAATATACGGATATACATGCGTTTAAAGTTAATGTGAAGTATGCATTTCTACAATCAGTCTTTTCCCTTTATGCTTGCCAAGAGATTTGCCTGCGAAAGCAGAACATAGTGTTATGTTTATTGACAAAAAATACATTATATGGAAACCCCTTAATTTGTTTGTTTCGCTAATTCAGACTTACTTGCCCGTCGTTAACGAAGTTTTTTAGAAAATAATTTAATATATTCATTTATTTTGTTTTTGATTGCTCAAACCTTGGCTTGCTCAACGGCAAATGTAATAATTTCTTTTTAAAATGCAACCATGTGCAAAAATATTTCCATCCTTGGATGACCATGAGGTCATTGCGATACTTAATTTCTTAGATTTATGGGCAAAAATTAAACGAAATCGTCATGCCAACAAGCATTTCAAAAATTTCTCAATTATTATTTGCTGTTGACCACCAGATTTGGTGGTCCTCAAGATTTTCTTCAATAATAACAAAAAGTGGTATATTACGTAGCCAACCAGTCTCTGCTCCATTATCTTAAGTTTTATTGTTGAAAACAGCTCTAGACCGTGATATCGTTGGAACACGTAACATTCTAATAACTGAGTTTACTTTGTTTCACTATCTTGGCTGGAAACAATGATGGTTTACTTTGACCCCTCTCTTTTCAATGTGTTAGGTTTGTGACTGCGCTAAATATATGAATACCACTCATATTGAAATAAAATTTGAGGTTTGGTTATAAAGTGGTTATATATTGGTTATAAAGTGGTTATGTATTGGTTATAACGTGGTTATGTATTGGTTATATATTGGTTATATCTGACAGCGGAAGTAAAACATTTTATGCTACATATACATATGTAACCCAATTTCGATTTTTTTGATGATACTTTGTTTTGGAATTTGGGTGACGATATGTAGATTTGATATACATATGTATGTGTGTGTGCCTTTTTGAAATTCACAAGTGGATATTACCACTTAAGAGCAGATTTTATGATAGCAATAACAAGCTAAAGCTATATACATAAGTTATATCATTTATTATATTAAAACATTGGTATATAGAGCATATACATTCCTTATTAACTACCTTGACAAATCGGTATCAGTAACATTTTTCCAATTACAAATATTTGCCATAAATAAGCTGAACTTGAGATCTCAAATGCTTCACAAAACTAACAGCTCTTGATTGAAGGTGACTTTTATGGCAAAAATAAACAGTTCATTTATTGTAAATTTCAAGATCATTGCGCCTGCTCTGCTCAAGCGCTGTTGCATGCAGTCGAAGTCTTTGAAACAATGGTGAACGGCTGATGCGGCACACCGAATTTAGACTTGTCAGGCGGTTTGTGCCATTCATGCGTATACTAGAACAATAGATTCACCTAAACGTACTTTATTCATATTAATTGCAATGCACGTAACGCTCAATTGAGCAACGGCAAAGCAGCTATACAATAAATTGTTTTAATTTCTGCTGAACGCCGGAAAGGCGCTTGCAACGGGCAATTAGTGTTTTCGAGAAAAATAAATAAAGTAATCCATATGCGCGCGCATGTACGTATCTAAATGCATTGAAAATTCGTTAATTCAACGCGTTGCCATTTATGAAACATTTCGCATTCTTAATGATACTGAGGTGACGCAAACAATTTGCATTCGCCAAGCCAGCGAGGCAAACGAATTTATTAAGTGGAGTATTGGGAAAATACGTCATAAAGCTGCATAGCTATTAAAAACCTGGCATAATTACACACTTTAGTTGCTAACATTTTTTAGAATTTTTGTATGTGTCTGTGTATATTTGAATGTATGCATATATGTATGTAGCATAAGCTAAAAAACCAGTTAATACTAAATGTGCGTTTTCCAAAAATCCCAACAAGTCAAAATTAAACATAACTTCTAAAAATAACAACAACATAAACTGCATTCAATTCTCGCGTAAAAAGCATTTGCAAAAACAATTAACTCGCGCACAAATCGTTTTTCATAAGTAATGGTAATAGCGCGAATAAATAACGCGTTTGCGGCGAGCGCTTATTAAACGGCCAACGGTAAGCATTTACCTATAGCTGACGGCCATTGGCGTTCACTTCGTTGAAGGCAAAAAAAAAAAAAACTAGTAAAAATGTATAACTTCAGCTGCGCTGAAGCTTTAATACCCTGCACAAATAAAAATAATTTGATTTTGATCATCCATTTTCAATGGCAGCTATATGCTATAGTGATTCGATTTGAATTATTTCTTCGGATATTCCACCATTGCCTTAGGCAATAAGCCATGCTGATTTACGTAAAGATATTTCGTCAAATGAAAAAGTTTTCCATACAAGTACTTGAGTTCGATCGTTCGTTTTGTATGGCAGCTATATGCTATAGTGAACTGATCTGAATTATTTCTTCGCAGATTTCACTATTGCTTTAGACAATAACGCATGCTGGATTTCGAGAAGATATCTCGAGAAATGAAAAAGTTTTACATACAAGTGCTTGAGTTCGATCGTTCGTTTTGTATGGCAGCTATATGCTGTAGCTATCCGATCTGAACTATTTCTTCGGAGATTTGACTATTGCCTTAGACAATAACGTATGCCGAATTTCGAGAAGATATCTCGTGAAATAAAAAAGCTTTCCATACAAGAGATCGGCGGTCCCGACAAGTAAGCTGCTTTTTTAGGAAAAAGAATATGCCCAATATTTCAGATCAATAACTCAAAAATTGAGGGAGTAGTTCGCGGCTAGTTGGCTAAGTAAACTCAGCCCGTCACACTGATAATTTCTTACTGGGTGTTACACGGTTCGTGACAAGCTTGTATACTCGGTACAGGGTATTAAGCTACAATAAAATGTTTGAAAAAAGACACTTTAAGCGCTTTGCTTTCGGCTTGCAACTTAATGACATCATATGTTCATATACATACATATTTATATGTACCATGTACATATATTTATGTAACATGCATGTATGTGTGCACATATACCCACACATCTGACTTTGGCATTAAATGTTTTTGCTAATCACTGAGTGCAGCACAAAAACTCTCTTAAGCCGTATTTTCCAAAGCGCTGTCGAAGCGCAACTTCAACCGAAAACTAAGCCAAAGCGTTAGCTTATTTATTTACTTTTTGCTATGCTTCTCTTTTGACATTTACTAAATTTTCTGCAGCAAATTTAAACTTGATTTGCGCTACGTGCGCCGACGTTTGACCAACCATCGACCAGAGTCAGAGGCGTGTCGGCAACATTGTCGACATACATATGTTTTACCAATGTTTTCTTTTATATTTGCGATTCCGTTGAAGAATTGCTGTGCGCATTGCTATTTTTAGTGCGCTTGCGCAGATTTATGTGTGTCTTGGCTAAGCTGCAATACTTGCCTTTAAATATATGTATGTATGTGTGTGTGATGTTAGAAAAGTTGCCAGTGTTGACATTTGATGGTGTAAATAGTTTATAGACATGCTCTATAATTAACTTAAGCAAGTTTTTTTTGTTTAATTTTCATTAGCAGTGACATGAGTTAGAAATATTGATTACTGGTTAATGTAAAAGTAATATCAGGTTACAGGTGCAGCGGTTTTTCCATTTTATATTTATGTGAATTAATATTATTATTTTTCTTTGATTTTCAATCAGTCGCTCCTCAATGCAACTCACACCGTTTCATTATCTGGTTTTTCCTAGCGAGCACGAATTTTGAACCTGTACTTGTTTTAGATTTTCCAAATAAAATTGTTTTTACTATCTATTTATATGACGTCATACTGCGTTAAAATATTTTGTTTTCGTCGAAATGAAAAACATCTAACAACTGCTTCAACGCTATGACACATTCATCAAAACTATGAACACGTTTATCCATTCCCACAGATAACGAGCGTAGATAAGATAAAAGTCGATAAAAAAATGTAAGTTAGAAAAAAGCACTAAAACAATAAGCAATCCAGCTCTAATATTCTATGCGGTTTTGTTTTAGAGACTGTAGAGCTTCTCTTTAAAATTTAAAACAAAATAGCCGTTACTTGCGGCTGCAGGGAAGTATAAAACCCTTCACCAATGCATTTCTTGTTGCATAAATGGGTCTTTTCTCGATTTTGTTTAGGCAGTTTGTATGACAGCCATGTGCTATGGTAGTATAATCTGAAATTTTTTTGTCGAATATTGTAGCGATGACCTAGATAATTATCTGTGCCAAATTTCGTGCAAATATCTTGTAAAACAAAAAAGTTTTTCATACAAATTTGAATTTCGTTCGATCATTTTGTATGACAGCTGTATGCTATAGTGATCAGATATCGATGGTTCCGATAAATGAGCGGCTTCTTAGAGAGACCAAGATATGTAAAAAATTTCAGATGGATAACTCTAAAACTCGCGTGCATTCAGGTAGACATACATGACTAAATCGACTCAGTTCCTTAAGTTGATCATTTATACTTGACAGAGTTTGCTTCTTTGTGTTAGAAACTTATAATTATAATGCAGTTACTAAAACTATAAAAACAATATTATAAAACAGTTATAACGGATCCATTTCAAAACTCATAAACTTGACAACTCTGTCAGCGCATGTATTCTAGTACCGTTTAGAGGTTTGATAACTACTAACTACGTAAACTATTTTCCTATTTCGTGGCTAATATTTAATAGCATATTCTGCAGACATATTTTTTCATTAAAAATATATTTATTACCATTTTATTGACCATAAAAACGGCACTCGTGTTTTATAATGACTATTTAATATGCATTTTTCAAATTTCAAAAACGTTCACGTGGTCCATTTTATTCATTTACGCTACCGCAGCGCAATAAAAATGCATTTTTTATCACCTCCTGGAGCCAATATCATCAGCAGTCTTTAGAAAGCCAATTCAAAAGAGGAAATTAAAAAAATATAGCATCCAAGCGATTGAACGGTTTGAAATATTCAAATTATAAAGCGCTCGTTTGCAGCCAAACACTGTGATAGAGTTGTGACATAAGAGGGTTTGTATAAGCGAATTTAAACGAGTGATTTGTATATATGTACATAGATTTGTATACGTACATACATATGGTGTGCATACGAACATGCAATTCAGATTATTACAATATAATAATTATAAATAATGCTTTTTCGCCCAAGAGCTAAGTGATCAGGACTTTGCTCTTCAGAAATTTTGTGCTCTAAGTTAAAATTTGTCTTCAGATCGAGATAATATTTTTCTAAAGAAAAAATCTGGCAAATTTGTGCTTGAAGTTGAAACCTGTTAATAAAAATGACTTGAGTTTTCTAACTTTTTTATCGAAAACATAATCATAATTTGATACACACTTTTGCCAGATATTTTCAAATCTTCAGCTTCTGCGGTGTCCATTTTTAAACCTCTTCCGGAAAGTTGATAGGTTTTCATGAGCAAACAGCTCTTTTTAGTCGAAAAAAGTCTGTACAGCGTCAAAAATGTAGCCATATAATAAGTTTTGGGTTCCATTGACTTTCGAAAATGTGGTCCAAGAGGATTATTTCTTCACACTATAATAGTTTTATGATGATTGGAATTTTGCCGAAACTATAGCTTGTTGTAGCTACAAAAAACACGTTTCATAATGATTCCTCTCTCTGGCCGAAATGCCATTTGTAGCAGCGTTTTCAAGAAAAATTGCCCTCTGTCGTCAATACATAATGTGTCGTATCAATGTGATGAAAAAAAACCCGGCTTCATATTCGACATCGAAATTCTTTTTGATTATTGCGCCTAAATATGGTCGGGCAATAACAACAATAAAAAAATTAGAAAAAAGTTATCCCACTGCAAACTCAACATCAAACTCATTTCTCACATTCTCAGAATTCTTCAGGCTCGTTTTTGCCATCTATAAATGCCGAGTCTGTACCGAGATGATGATGCTTCATCAGAGAACTTTATTTTTATGTGAAAATTCACAGCAGCAAATAACTGTCAATGTCAAAATAAGATATGACAAAAACACCATTAGGACCACCCTGCTGTTGGTGAGTATGTACATACTTATGTATGTATGTATTTTTGTATGCCGCCGATAGCCGAACACTTCAAAGTGGTCAAACGCGCTTTTCAGCATAATTTTTTCACCACATACTATACTTCAATCGCATTTTTATTTGCGACTAACAAATATTTCCAATAGAATTGTGCAAACGCTCAACATACGACTGCCAACTATTATTGAAATAAAAAAACAAAAATAACAACAACAACAGATGCTCTTTGCTTGCGTGCATTCAAGCGGCAAAGTGTTTGCTAAAATTGATGATCTGCCAAAGATAATGAAGTAGATAATGATGCTGGGGACGACGTAGACGCAGACGTAGACGACAATGGAGGCGACAACAATGATGATGTTTAGTTAAAGTCATTACAGTTAGACTGTGCGATGTTGGAGCATCAACAGCGATAGCAAGTCAAACTCGCTTTGGGCCAGCAGCAGATGGCTGTGATGCTACCAACTCCATATAAGTATGTACATATGTATATAAATGTGTTTATGTATCAAATTTATGTTTGTGTGTGTATGTTTTCAATTTATGCATGTATTAAATTTATGCATGTACATATGTATGTATTGAGCCAGCATGATTTTCCAATGTGCCTGCTTGTGACTTGTTCATTTGCTAAACTTGCTATTAAAGCTTAGCTGTATTGTTATACTAATGTATAGTATTTTGTTGTTATTGTTGTTGGCAGTTCACACACTGCTCACTTTGCTGGACATGTGAGTCGCTCAAACGAGTCAGTTGACTCTTGTGTAAATTTAATGAAGCTGCCATACGATACTTTTGCTGTGCATACGTATTTGCATATACATTTGCATATATGTATGTATTTATGCTTATTTATATGTATACATACACACATAGCTATCTATAAGTTAGAAAAGTTATATTTGTCGTATAAACTAAACAATATGGGTATTTTTTCTTAATAGTTTAGTAAACTTATCTAAAGTGCGATCGGTGATCATGACTTGATCTTCTCGTTATTTACAATTCAAATTCAATAAGCGATATTTAGAGAAATGTAAACAATAATAATTTAATGAAGAAAATAAATATATTCGTATGTTAGTTCATAAATATCATTAAAAAGGAGATTTACGAAAAATTAATGCGACACTTTTCTAACCTTGAATCAAACAAATTTTCTTTCAAGAAATTTTCACATTTTTTTAAAATACTTAGTATTATCAGAAAAAATTTTTCATTATAATCTATGAAGAAAAGACAAAGGGAAAAGAAAAAAATTAACTTCGACTGCACCGAAGCTCCAACAACCCGTACAGTTTCATTTCCTATATCATTAAATAGTATAAAATGATCTTTATATTTATTATGATTGGTCACTTTGTATGACAGCTATATGCTATAGTGTTCCGATGTGTGTAATATGCTCGAAGATTAAACAGTTATCTTGGGCGATAATCTATGCCAAATTTCTTGTTGATATTTTGACGATTAAAAAAGTTTTTCTAACAAGTACTTTTTTTGGGTCGATCAGTTTACATGATAAGAAGGAGAAGAAGAAGTTTTTATGACAGTTATATACTATAGAAGTCCGATATGAACTATATGTTCGAAGATTATAAGATATGCCAAATTTCCTGTCGATATTTTTTCAAATAAAAAAGTTAACCGTACAAGAACTTTATTGGGCCGTTCATTTTGTACAGTAACTATATGCTATAGTCGTCCTATATCTATGGTTCCGAAAAATGGGTAGGTTATTGAAAAGAAAATTACGTACACAAAATTTTAGATCGATATCTGAGACATACAGACTGACGAATAGATGCAAGTGGCTAATTCGACTCAGATCTTCATATATGGACTTTATAGGGTATCCAACGTTTTCTTCACGGGTGTTACATACTTACTTCCTAGCAAACTTAACACACCCTCTTCTGGGTATAAATGTTTCGTAATCTCAAATTCACCAATAGCATAAATTTGCTTTATTAGTTTATATACCATATAGTCTAAAAAGTTCTAAAAACTAATAGAATATAATTTTCAGTATAATTTGCAAAAAAATTACATTTTGAGGGATCTCGTATCGTTTTAAGGAAAAACAAATCTTATTTTGCAAATTTTTGGTTTTATTGTATTTTTCATGGCTTTTAGGCTAGGTATTATCCTGTTACGTACCTCGAAATGTACTAAAACGAGGTTAAACAACAGTAATAATATATTGAAACTATTTCGCTCACTTTTTATATTTTATATAATAAGTTCCCAACCAACTTATAATATTTTTAATCATTTCTATTTTTGCTATAAATTACTTTGAAAACGCATTTGTAGCTAAAAATTTTAGCAATTTCAAGAGTGAATTTGTTTTTGTTATCTTTTTCCAGTCTTTATTTTTTAAGCTTTTTTTTGTATGTCGGCATGGTGAAAATGAGTCACACACGTTAGCTGTCAGAGCCATATTTAGCGATACCGGTTGTGTTTTGTATTTACAAACAAAAGTAAGCAAATATAAATAAATCAAATCGAATAAATCTGACAAGTAATTTATTTAATTGAACGATTTATAATAAAAAAATAATGAAATAAAAAATTCAACAATTTAATTGATTTAATCGGTTGAAGCATTTTATTTTTATATGAAATTTATTAATAAATTAACTAATAAGTTGAACGAAATTAGAAAATAAATTAAATTAAAAATTTAAAAAAATATAAAAATAAAAACAAAAAAAAAAATTTCAAAGTAAAAAATAAAATTAATAAAAAGTTTGAATACTTTTTTAGTATAATTTCCTCTAAGTAGAAAACAAATAAAATTAAATATTACAAAAAATTTGAACAAAGTGGAAAATAAAATTTATAAAAATTAGAAAACATTTTTTTAGTATAATTTTTTTTTTAGTTTTATAATATATAGTAATTATGAATCAATGCTAACATTGCTGAAACTGAATTTTATTAATTTATTTTGAATAAAACAAATAAAAAAAGAATATCATATAATATTTCTTTAACCAATTCATTCCTTCAAATATCTTTTTCCCGTACCTTCCTTTGACACTGCATTCGGAAACTGATATGACTTAATGCTATATACAGTATATAAATATCTGTATATATGTAAGTATATATACATATTTGTATCTGTAAATCAAAGCATTTTGTTTGTGCGTCTGAGCATTTCCAGTAACACATTATGATTCCTTTGACGGGAATGTTTTGTGTGGGCCGCTAACTGCATGCTGCTGCAGCTGCAATTTTCGGAACATAGCACCACAAACAAACATAAGCAAAAAATTATTTATGCATTAACCAAATAAAAAACTGGTTTTGCGAGAAATTCGTTTGTATGCTTGTAAGAGAGTAGCTTGACAGTCCCTAAACGTCAGCCCAGAAAATTCAAACATTTTGGAAAGATAAAAGTCGTCTCTCTACTGCTTAAAAGCTAAAATTACAAACTAGAACATAGCACAAACAAAGTCTGCACAGATTTCTTGACTTAAAATTGCTGCTTGCTTGGGTCTACCTATCTTCTTACATATGTATATACATAAGTACATATTTTATACTACGCATGCGTATGTAAAAACCGTTCATTCGCTGCCTGAGGTGAATATTTAAAACGGTCCGTTCTGACTTGTTGCTTATTTTTGGCCTTTTCTCTTCTGCATCAGCAGTTACACCGCGTGACGAAAGTACGAGCTCAGCATATTTGCTCGCTTAGCAATCGAGGCACGCACACAGACATACTATGTGACTATATGTAGGTGTGTGGTGAATTGCTCTCGTGTGCAACCGTGCGCCTGCGTAAAATGTGCTACGCTTGCAATTTTACTGATTGTCTCGCATTGCAATGCGTTTTTCTTATGGGCACACAGCTGCTGACATACATAGAAAAAAATGTGTAAATATGCGCATTGCACGAGTTGAGTACCTTCGTACCTCAGCTCTCACGTTGGCCTGTCCGATTTGCAAATGTGTGTCCCTCATTTCCTCAAGCCGCTTCCAACTGCGCAATAGGTAGGTAAAAGGCGGCAGATCGGTTCATACATACAAACATATGTATTTGTATATGGGTATATGTATGTACGTGTATAGGTATACTTGTGTAGTAGGTATGCTAAATACATATATCTATTTAGGACCGGCTTTTGCCAGACTCGTACTGCAAGTATTTATATCTAGTTCCACTTATTCTTATCTTTCGCATTTCATACACTACAAAGGTATTTGCGGAAATCTGTCTGTATGTACATACATACATACATACATACTACATATGTAGCGGTATGCGCCTACACTGTTGGACTTTTGCTTGCAGCTGTTTTCCAACGCTTTGCTACCAGTTTTACCATCAGGAAGGTATTTTTTTGTTTACGTCATTGTCGTTGGTGTCTAGTCGCGTTATTCCCTAGTTTTACACACCTACATATACCTGCATATGTGTTGGTGCACATATGCATGTATGTTGCTGTGTTTTTTCTTATTTATATTTCAAATTCTTGCCGATAAGGAACCGTTAACCTTTCACTCCGCGCTTGCGCCATCAGAAATTTCCATCCCACCGATTGTTTGCCATATGTGCCATGAATTTATACATACATACTTACATACATATGTATATGTCTTGTATTATCTGTATGCGATCGTAAGTACGTCTGGCTTATGGCTAATCTCGCTACTAATCTGCACCGCTAGTCGCGGTACTAAAGTTCTTTTGATTCCAAAAAGTAATAAAATCATTGTTTACATAATAAGCGGTGGCTTAATGAAGTCATTATTTTTTGTCATAAATAAAAAATTTGAAGAAATCACGACACTTGAACTTGTGCCGGCTAAATAAATTTTATTATTTGAAGATAAGGCATAGGAAGTCTACGTATGCAACAATATGCGTGTTTGTTGGGCAATCAATGCCACTTATCCAACGTTTTCTTCATACAAGAAATTTGGTTTTTTTATTAAAATAAATGACTATTTTTATATAAAATAGCTGAGTGGCTTGTAGATTGTCTCAAAAAACGCATAAATTTAAATTATTACTCCTCAGAGTATAAAACATCTCATGTCTCATTTTTTTTTTTTTTTTGAAATAGTACTCTGGAGAATTCCAAAGTATTGTATTATTAATACCGTATGTATATATTTAAAATTTTTGTACACAAACAAATATTTAAAAAATGAATCCAAACAAAGCAATTTAAATTGTTTTCAAGCTTATACTGATCTTTTCCGAGGCTTAGCTTTGATTTACCCAAAGTTCTTAATTCATAATTATTGAATATTGAATTATGAATTTAATTGGTTTATAAATAAACAAATTAAAATGTTGTCTAAATTAATATTGGCATTTAAAAAAATATTTTTTTTTTCAAGTTTGTTCGTTTATTCTTGTTTATTGATACTTTTAAATATATACGAAATTAACATAGTCCCGAATGATAAGCCCTTCAAGGTTGTCTTTATTTTTGGAAATGGGAAAAAGTCGCATTCGCAGTGTCAAAAATATAAACTTTACGAGGTGTGTTCAATAAATAACGGTATTTTTTGTTAAACAAAAAAAGTATTTATAAACATTTATTTATTTCCACTTTAATGTTGTCGCCTTTAATATAGTTCCCATTCGATATTATGCACTTATGCCAGCGCTTCTACGAATAGTCCAAACGGTCCTCAAACTCAATATTTGGGAAAGTCTTCAGCTCTTTCAGTGATTTTCATCTATCTTCTTAAATGATAAGCCCTTTAAGGTTCTCTTCATTTTTGGAAATAAGAAAAAGTTACACGGAGCAAAGTGGCCGAGGCTGGGGCATGATTACAGTATTACTTTTGGCGCAAAGTTCACGAACAAATTCTTTGACCAATTTCCTTTAACAAACGAGAATCGCCAAACTCATAAAAATATGTCTATTCTTACTGCCTGCTACAGACAAAGTAAGCAATTACCATAGCTGAAAATTGTTTCTTAATTAGGGGCATGTTCCATGGTTGCCTTTTATATTTCGGGATTTGGCAACACTAGTGTTGCAATCTGGAAATTCACAATTGTATCGTAACGTTTGACATTTTTGATGTTGTACATACTCAGAACGTTTTGACAAAGCGCTCTTTGTGTTGTTTACAGTAACTTAAAATATTCTTTTAGACCAAAAATATGGAATTGAATTGAATGAGTGGAATTTTCGCGGGATTACTTACAACTTGTGATGTTGATTAACTCATCAAGAGTGCTATAGATGAACTTAATTCAAGTTTTGACGATGAAGTTCCATCAAGGACCAATGTTTATCGATGGTATGGTTCAATTGAGGTCGTAGATCCCTCAAGTATGAATTTCAGGAAGATCGTCCAAAATCATTTGAACTTAATAAAATTTTGGCTATGAAGCTCTATCAAAGACCAGTTTTCATTGATGGTATGAGGAATTCAATCCTGTTCGTTATTGATATTGGAAGATGAGCATTAGTGGGACTACCATACATTCAGTATTGCATGAACATTTTACTGTAAAAAAACATTGTTTCGCCTTGGATCCCACACAATTTGTCAATCGTTCAAAAAAAGGCTCGTGTAGATTGGTCGAGTGATATGTTAATATTCCCTTAAATGAATAATAGTATGGTGTACTGAAAAAATATATTCAAAATATTGATGCAATTTGCAGAAGAAACATATGGCAACGTTTTAACTTGATTGATTTTTGAACATTTTTATCCGATAAGTATTAAATTTAGTTTCTATATGATGAAAACTGTTCGAAAAGTGATTTTAGTAAGTAGTATTTTCTTCGTTTTCTTCATTTCTCTTCTTTAATGTTGCTTTAAATTTACTGGGAGTAGTTTCTTAAAACAAATTTGATCAACTTAAAAGCTGTTCTAAGTGCTTTCAGATATACTATGTTTTACTTATCGCAGCTAAACCACAAGCCTCTAAGCAATGAAACATTTTTATCAAATTTTAGTGGAACTTTTGGGTGTTTGATTTACAGTATATCAACAAGGGGTCTCACGAAGTCAGTAGTTTATAAAATCACGAAATTTTTATAATTAAAAAAGACCTTGTAAGTTAGGCTTCTGTTAAACTATCTTCCATTAAAAATTTTTTATATATTATTTGGACTGTAATTCGGTTATGGTTAGACTGTAATAGTATTCAAAAAGTATTTTTAAAAATGTAAAGTCATATACTATAAATAAAATAGATATACTTGAATATTAAGTTCTTAATACGCGATTTGTACTTATATTTGATTGATGCCTCTCTCCATTCGAAATATTTGCTGTTCTCCAAACATGTTTCACATGTTCAAAACATTTCACCAGTTTAGCAAAACCGCAAAGTTTATTACCCAGCTTAATTGATGTACATAAAGAAAAGTACTTTAAGCAAGTTTCTCTGGTAAATGTAAATTTTATGCCATAATAATTATTAATATATTGTAGTTGAAAGCTTTTTGCATTTACTTTACATTTTATTATATACTTTTACATCATGAATTTTCATTAGAAATTAATATTTTTAATAGAACGCAATATATTCTGAAATATCCATTTTATTATAATAGTGAAAGGTGTTTCACAATTCACGATAATTGCTTCTGAGAAATGAATGAAGTAGACCTTAACCCTCGTAACTGAATGATTATTTTTATCACGCGGAGAAACTACAAAGTATGCGTAGATTTTTTTTTTTTTGCTCAGTAAAATACTTTAGAGTGGAAAGTAGTACATAGTAAATGAATAAAATTTTTTTCAGATTGCATCATATTCAGAATATCATGCTAGCAATATCAGAGAATTATTATTATTATTATTTTTTCCATACATTGAGAAAAATATATGCATTTTTTTCATACACTCAGAAAAATAGTGAGAAAAATTTGTATATCATCAATACTCCTTATGCATACAGCGAATGAAGTCATCAAATTTCAGTGATTTGGTTTCGATTTAGTAGAATATTTAATTCGAAATTGCCATTTCTTTATTGCTCAAACTCAAACTTTGTTTCGGCACCTTTCGCGATGGCTTACAACATCCCAACTCTATCATAAATACCCAAAACTGTTCATGTAACGCTTGACGCTTCGCTTGTGTAGTGTGGCAGCGTAAACACCTTTAGCAAATATCGCTAATAACGAGCTTAATATTGACTTAATATTGCATTAATAAGCTATTGAAACAGTTGCGTTATTAAATTTGGTTTTGTAACAAAAAAATTGCGACTTAAAACTTTCAAATGCGTTGCGTTGCGCCCACATGTGGCAAGCCGAGAGCACATGAACGCTCGTAAAATGCAGTTAGAAGTGGAAAGAATACAATAATGTTGACAACTACTAAATACAGCCGCATTATTTTACTTGTGTGTGTGTCTGTGTGATGAAATGGTGAAGGTGGGCTGAGGTGGTTCGACGTGAGGGCGGAAGCGCCAGTCAGTTGTATGTGAAAGCGTTAAAGGTAGAGTTCTATTTTGAGATATCGCCATGTCGCCAGCGACAGCGATCACTGCACACGACTGGAAAAAACGGTAACAAACGAGCGGCCAAAGCAAAATGACGACAAACAAAGGTAGCGACAAAAGCGAACGAGCAGGGAAAAACGTAATACGAAAGATAAAAAAAAATAATGAAAATGATGAAAATAAAACGGAAGAATATGTACAAAGAGTTGTGCGGCGGTGAAAAGGAGCGTAGTAAGTAGTTTATGGCAGTAGGCAAAATGCTGTGGTGGTAGTGATTTGTCATACCAATCTGCTGAGCAAAGTGGTAGGAAACGTGTTAAACGCGCTGGTATGATGCTAGAGAGAGTTAACACTATCCGATTGCTCTACGGAGCTGATGCCATGTCGCGCTGCTCTAACATCAGACCATCTACCAACTAACTAACCAACCAAACAGTCAGCCAGCCAGCCAGCTCGCTTAACGACGACAACGACGACGATTTTATGACTTTTTATTTTATGGGTAGTTATTTATTATATTTTTTATTTTACGTAAAAAACAATGCACGTACATATGTATGTACATATGTGGGCAGGTAGTTAGGTACTCGTTCATCGAGTTTAACTCAATTATATCATCAAAATGGAGCGTAAGTACGTGCATATATATGGGCAGTAATGTGTGCAAATGATTCTTAATTATTCTAAGAAACGTAACTCACCTTGAAATATATATTCGCTGCTACGTTGAGTAGTTAGATATATCCTTTGATAATTATCTGATTATAATCCACAAATGTTTTCTCTGAAAATGCAAGCACAATAAAGGTACAGAAAACCTGTTACCGTTAACAGCAAAACAACAACAAAAAGCGACTTTGAGAGAAAAAATCACCACAAAGATCAAATGAATTTGTAGCTCAACTTTCTCGCAGTTATGCACTTAAAAAACAACTCTACTTTCAAAACTGTTTTTGAAAATCTTCAAAAATATTTTCATTGAAATTTCAAACAATTGCAAAAAAAAATCACAAATAAATCATCACTGTTTTTATATGCTTCAGTTCGTTATTGTAATGCGTATATATATTATTTGCACCTATGTACATCTGTATGTATGTATGTACCTATTGCTTTGTAATTGAATTTGCTTTTTTACCGATTTGTCTTTCGCAAGCCGCTGTACGTTTTTAGACACGTTTTTAACACCTGTTGGTGCTCGATACAACTGAACGCTCTGGAAATTGAAACTCAGCTAATAACCAACTGGCGAACGTCTACAGTCCGATTGCCGAGCGCATAGCGGCGTCTAACCAAGTGTGGTGAGTTGACGCACACACATTCAGGCCGCTTGTGCTTGTGTGTTGCTGTTTGTTGTCTCACTGGAAGCGCGCACAGATAAGCACTAATACAGTTGCGCTTCTTTGACTAGGCACACAGATACATGCTGATGGGTTTGTGTGCGTGTGTGCGCGCTGCAGATGCGCTTGTCGGTGCAGTTGGAGAAAAACGCCCACAAATTTCGTGGAATTGTGTGCGCGTTTGGTGGTTTTTCGTATGCTTGGAGATATTTCGGAGTTGTTAATACAGTGACTGCAAAATGTAGTACTTTTAACAGTTTGGTTGACAATTGCATGTTTAGATACATTTGTTGATTTCGAATGAAATATTTTAATTTTCCATGATTTTTACATGGAAGTATTTTAGGTTTAAATGAAATATTTTAAGTTATTTTAGGTTTATGCGCATAATTCTATGTTTTGTTTAAGTTTTATTATATTTGATTTGAAAATTAGCTTTAATATTAACTTTTTTTTATTAAATTCGTTTTCCTTTTAATTTGTAATGTTTTATTTTTCAGAATGCGGATAACACTGAATCCTGTACTTTACATTTACATACATAAGAAACTCAAGTAAGTTTTTAAACATATACATACATATACCACGATTTAAAAATTTACAGTGTGCTTTGATTTTGGTTTATTTTTCTTTTGTTTAAATTATAATACATATATACAAATTTCTCTTACAAAATATTTGCTGGCTTATTTCCCAAACCAGTATTTTTCCTAGCATTTCAGCTTAATGCACATGCGTGTGACGATTTTCAATTATGTGCGCCTAAAATTATGCCAGCTAATGTGTAAAAAATACTGTTTAAATACTAGTAGGAATTTCTCTGTTTAATATCATTTATGCTTAAAAATATCTGTGTAAAATATGTGATTTAACATTTAGTTATAATTTTTTTTTTTTAAATATCGTACAAAAGAGTTCAAGAAAAAAAGTCAAAATTAGTCCTTAAAAGATCGAGGGTGCTCTGTTATACACACATCTGATCAAATTGGAGGCTGATCCATTTAAACTGCGCGCGAAAACAAGAAGTTATATATTTTATTCTTAAGGGATCGTCTCAGTGTGACCCTCCGAAAAATCACTGATTTTCGCAATTTTTTTTTTAATGATGAATTAACTAAATAGTCCGATTTTTTTTATAAATAAAAACATTCATGACGAATTATACATAAATTGTTGAAATGACACTTAAAAAAAGTTCCTGTACGATGTCCACGATTGCGGCCACAACTTTATTCTAAAACAAAAATTTCAAAAATATTATTAATCTGTACGAAAGTCGTTACGGATGCTTTTTTGGTTTCGGCATCGAATTTAGCGAAAATAAGAGCTTCCATAGCGCGATAGCGAATGATGTTAAAAATGTTCTCTCCAAATTGGAACTAGATATATTCAAAATTCTTCCTTTGAGAGTAGAAACCGTTTTGAAAAACACTATTCTGAGGAAAACGCGTTCAAAGATTGGAGTCGCTATGTTCCCCACTCTGTAACGCGATGCGAAAAGTTTGTTGCCATGGAAAATCCTGAACAACCAGTTTTTCGTTCCAAATTCATTCTTCATTACAAACAAAAGAATTTAAGTCTGTGGGAGATTCAGTTCTGTTACTGACAAAAAATCGAAAAAGTTAAAGAAAGAGTGCACACAACTTAGGTTTGGCAGCAGAGAGATAGCAGAGATCTCAACATCTCTTATGGATCGATTTGATCGACTCACCACATTTTGGTTAATGGTTGGGGTATGCAGTGTGTCACTAGACTTGTACCAAAAGACCTGAATCTTCTGCATAAACGCATCATTATTGGTGACGAGACGTAGGTATGACAATCTAGTGAATGGCGCTCCAAAAATGACCAAAAACCCAAAATTCTCTAAAGACATTAAAAGCATCAATGGCGTTGCCACGCTTGTATTGCCTTAAAAGATTCCCAATTTGAAAGCGATCAGAAAGAGTTGTATTAAAATACGTAAAAATGTAGATTTTTTTTGTAAGTCCGGGTCAAATTTGATCAGGTTTAATAAATAATTTTTCCCAAAAGAGTTTACAAAATGGCTTTATTCAGAGACAAAAATAACTTATTGCATAATTTTTGACTAAAATAATCATTATGTGGGTAGGTGGCATATATAAGTAATAGAACATTTTGTTTTTTCGGAGAGCTATATAAATTATCAGAAATCTGATGATGTGTTGTCAAGAGAAAGTTCTTGCTATAAATAGGTGTGTGGAAATATATCTCCAACGCAACTATCGCTATGAAATACCGTCATACTCAGCGATAGTGAAGTGCCGCTTCTGCGACATGAAGCCGGAAATTCCTGATCTCATGATTCTAGACTGCACGGCAGTCTTTGGACGCAGAAACAAGGCCCTTGAATCTAGATATCGCAATAAGCGTCGCATCGTCTGAATAGCACTTGGTCTATGTGATTCGTTCTGACAGAGCAGAGGGTGCAATAGACCTTAGTCGTGTAAGACTCAATTTATAATACCATATATTTGTATATCTTTCTATCCCTTTTTTAATTTCTTTAAAATTACCATATACTCGTACTACAGTTTTTCATTCTTGAACAAATTTGATATCAAATAAAGAATTTGTGACGATTAATTTTAAATTTTATAAGGGCGCTCGCTCATCCTATGTTATAAGCGTATGTGGTAATTGCACTACGATTTATAACCTCGTGGAACTCAAAGTTTCGAACATTTGGCATTTTATAACTTCTACTTTAAACGTAAATGATGCACTTTTAATATTTATTTATTAAAGTTTTATTTGTTTCTTAACATTATACATTTGTACTGACAAATGCACAACTATCAAAGGCCAACTGGTAACTTTTATGCATTGCACAGTGACCTCGCACTGCCAAATATGCACACATTATGCGAATATTCATTACAATTGACAATTCCATGCTAATCCAGCGTGTGCAACACTACATATTTGAACAAAACAACTCATCCAACAAATTTACATGCAAAGCGTTTATTTTCTACTAATTCCCGATGACTGTGACTGTTGCTGCAGTTTATCAGTCAGTTAATTAATGTGACAATTTGTCGCTCAACACTTTCCATATTTTACATAAAACAAAATATTCGAAGCAACACGAAATAACTAACAATGACCCTACCAACTCACTGAATTTCTTCAAAGCGGTCAAAAGTGAATAAAAAAGCACTGAATCCATAGAAAAGGCATAAATCAAGTTAATAAAAAATAAAGGAAAGCGTTTAACCAAATGCGGCAACTAGTCAGTTCAACGAGGGAGCTAAGTTGCCTCGGCGAGTAATGTGGAATAAATTGCTGTATTTTTATTTTTGAATATGAAAAATGATTGGAGCGACAAGAAAAATATCACTAGTAGCTAAAATATAATCAAATATCTGTTTATTATTGCACTTAAATGCGGCGTTTGTTGCAACTGCTGCGGCTCGAACAACCAAATTTGGCTAAAATAGCCAAGGCTTCACTCTTCGTAGGCAGCAACAACTTTACAATACATTACTCCTGAAGCGCTAATTGTTGTTATTGTACTGTTGTTTGCTTTCTTCTGTACGGGGATGGCTTGATAAGTCACTTTTTAAATTATGTAATTGAAATAATTTTGATCAATATATTAAGATCAATAATTTTTTCTAGCCAACTGCCTTATTTATTTTTAATTTTTTTTTGTAAAAATTTGTTTTTAAATTATTTATTTTTTTTTGTTAAACTTTGATTTTATTATTATAAAAACACTGACTTATCTCACTACTCTCCTATTTGGGTGCTCTAAACTGCCCAACTTACATATATGGCCAACAAAATTGTGGTGACATTTTTTTACGAACTCATCACCTCTAAGTATTCGCTTTTGATGTCACTCAATGACGACAACAACAGGCCGCTAATGTCAGCGTTGCCGCGTTGATGTTTACTATTGGAGCTTATGACATTGTTAAAATGTTGGGGACAGTGGGTAAACGATGATGATAATGATGGCGATGATGTACGAGCGCATACGAATTTGGTAAAATATGCGATTGAATGAAATTAAATGGGTAATCACATGAGACTTGAGACTTTACTTGCTGTCTGCGCATGTGCAAAAGCACTTCGGTTAGTTTCACACTAAGCTACTGAAGCGGATGGCTTGGGAAGTTGATTTGTTGAGTAAGAAAAGATTTGAAAGAAAAATTTATTTGATGAATTTTTGATTCAAAAACTCATTTTTTTTCTGTTATACTGCTTAATTGATTTCATGTACAAAATGTCATATCTAAATAAAGGTGCTGATGAATTTGTTATACCCGTTCATACCAGTATTTCCGACTAATTTCTCTCAAACTTTATTCAAATGAACTGGACAGCTTCTCACCTTTTCGTTCAATTCGACATAATATTTGATATTTATGTGGCTTTCGGTACACTCGATAACATGGTTTTAAGTTTTTTTTTGGTCAAAGTTTTATAAGTTATAGATGATCATTACGACAAGTATGTATGTTTGTGCGATGGAAGAGTTTAGTGATCGCCACTGGGTTTCCTCACAGAAAGACCTGTTAGGGTGCTAAAAAATAATTCAATTGTTATAAAACGGCGGCTTCATCTCTGCGATCTATTGACGAAAGAGTTATCGGTGGGAAGAAACCATTGGAGGAGAGGGGCAGTGAGCTTATTTACGGATTTGGATCAAAGCTTGCGAGGAAGGTTGGTGAAGGGGTTTACTATCAGGAGCTCTCTATCAACTCCAGCTTTAGACTTTTTGACTATTGCAGTGTCTTCCGATCCGAGGTTGCCATTAAGCCATTAAGGTAGCAGTAGATCTGCTGCTCAGGAGTGCAACCTCCTTCAGAGAAGTGACCATTCACTCAGCTACGAGCGCCTTGAACATTTACATTGCGTTCGCGATTGGTCGCTATCAACAGCATCGAGTGTCTTTATGATAAGAATATGGGTGCCATAACGGAATCGCAGGAAATTGTAGAACTAATGAGCTGGCAAGGAAAGACACCCTAGAGGCGCCATCGGTGGAGTGGAATGGGATCGGGTCGGTGCTCCCGCATCCTCTTGTGTACTACTACTAGATAGCTGGTCTTCGTGGAAGCGTGGCCACCATATGTAAATGCGTTGTCTCAAAAGCCTTTTGGTCCAAAATTGATCGCAGGAGATATAGTAATCTCTTTGCCCTCAGTAAAGATAGTCTCTCCCTAGTTGTGACGATTTTAACAGACCATTGCTCTATTGGCGTCCATGTTGTAAGGTTGGGGCTCTTACCAGACGCCATTTTCAGAAGCTGTATGGAAGGAGATGATGTGCAAACAACTCAACACTTCCTTCTTGACTGTCTCGCGTTTCGGATTTGAAATTAAACGCCTGTGCAAACTTTATTAGCTACTTATTTATAAGTTCGAACACAGGAGTTCTTCTTTACTATGGCTTCACGAAGGACTACATATACCAGTCCACGTGCGATTTTCGATCAGCCATCTAACCTATAATATTGAAAGAATTTTTCACTGTGCAATACGCAGTAATTTCGAATCCGGAAGGTCCGTCAGCTCAGCACGCAAATCTTTACGAGTAAAAACTCTTTCCTCGGAGTTTTAGTTTTCAAATCAGATGACAATAGTGCTGTAGTTTCCGTAGTCTTTTGTAATGATTTTCGTCTTCCCAAATTAAAGTTTTATCCATTAGCACCCAGAAGATGTTGATTTAAGCACTTCCGTTAGTCCGCCTTATTTGTTGAGATATCGGTCTGACATCCGGACACACTCTTTTCTTCCTAATATTTTGTTCATCAAAACAAATATTATTATAAAATACCTATTTTCCTTATTAAGTAAAACTAAATGGTGGCGGCGTACCTATAAATCATTGGCTATTGCACACCCTAGTGCCCCATATCCTAAATTATTCAAAAGCAAATTGATAGCTATTATAATTACTGTTGTTTAAACTGACACCTTAATTAAATCAACAAAATTAATGAACAACTAATTTTAATGTAATTTATATTTGACCCTTCTCGATATCTCCCAGTTCACATTCCTTTGAATTACAATTTAATTAAACCAAATGATTAAATCGTCACCAGAAAAAGGGGACCGCAGAAACATAACAAATTAGATCAACAAAATTATAAAAAATCACAAGTGCAGACATATCCATATGTGTATGTATGAGTGTAGTCGTAAATGCCTGGTAATAAATATGACCACAAACTCGTGCACCAATCTAAATATACACACATGAGGGTGTACTTAAAGTCTAATAATTCACGACAATAATTTGTGACGCCCAAACTCCCTGAAGGCGGTACAATTGATTTTAATTGCGTGCACTTGAGTCGAAATGTGCGCTGGGGTCACTGGAGCACACACACATATAGCCACATAAGTTGCGCTATGAAAGTGCAGAACAATTGCAAGTGATAAAACAACAACATCGACGATAATGAGCAGGCAACCACACAACAACTACAATTGCGGGAGTGCTGAGCGAAAAACAAAACACCGGTAAGAGCTGACTGTGTGGGCCACACTTTACTGTTGTTGTAACAAATTAAAAATTACAAAGCGAACAACGTCAGCACAAAGAAAGCACAACAAAGCGCGAGACTATAAAGGGGTAATAAAAAAGGTGATTAACGAACAGACGACCTGATGAAATGCACTGCATATGTACACATGTTTGTGTGCGCTTTAATGAGATTTAAATAAACACTCGACACTAAAGAACTCACTGAGTTATTTTGAAGGCCGTTCTTGTGTACCCGGTAGACTTGACAGCGCCACGACTGTAATATTCATTGAATAACCACAACGACCAACCATTCGCCGTTGCGTAGAAAGCGTTTAACCACCATTTGATACACACTGCATACAAACAGACAACACTCAAAGTTGTTGTAAGCAATCAGACAAAGTCATCAGACAGCCGGTGTGCCGGTCAAAGAGTCATCGACACCCACCCACCGCTGAGCACTTAATAGCCGCCATACCACAGTTCCCGGCAAAGTGGAAATCCCTCCACGCTTATGGACGACGTATACTCGGTTGCGCACACAGAACACACCCAAAAAGCGGCGTCACTTCATTAGTAATAACAACAACAGCATCCGCACCGGTACAGAACAGTGGATCGATAGCACGAAAACATAGTATAGTTGGACCTCGTTAGCTCGATAGTTTTAAATGAAGTTCTTACATGCAGTAAACTGCATGCCAACTGATTTCGGTGGATTTGGAATCTCAAGTAGCAATATTTACTAATCCTAAACATTTGTGAAATGGAAAAAGTTTGCATTGAGGCTCATTAGCTGATCGGCGTTCTGTCTGTTGGCCCCCATGTCGCCGTTACAGTCATAACTTCCAAGTTGTAGATAATTTCATCTATCTTGGAACCAGTATTAACACAAACTACAACGTGAGCCTCGAAATCCAACGCAGAATAACGCTTGCCAACAGGTGCTACTTCGGACTGAGTAGGCAATTGAGAAGTAAAGTCCTCTCTCGACGAACAAAAACCAAATTATTCAAGCCATTCACCATTCCCGCCCTGCTGCATGGTGCAGAGGCATGAACGATGACAACATCTGATAAGTAACGAGTTTTCGAGAGAAAGGTTCTGCAGAAGATTTATGGTCGTTTGCGCATTGGCACCGGCGAATACCGAAATCAATGGAACGGTGAGTTATACGAGATATACGACGAGATATACGACGAGATATACGACTTTTTCTTGATTTTGTAGCATTTGATTCAATTTTATTTTGTTGTCCATTGGTTTCATTTAAAAGCAATAAGAGACTCTTACGCCTACCATAGAGGAATTCTGTTGTAGACGATATAGCTTAGAACGCCGAAAAAATGGCCAATGATACTTGATCCGAAATATTTATTTTTTTTAAATATGGTCAGTGTTAGTCCTAGTGAAAGAGAAAAAATATGTTTGAAAGGTCGGAATTCTGCTCAACTTTCATATGAATCAACAGCGACAGCCGTCATCAAGTCGAAAACATTACCTGTTTTGTAGTCTTCCATGGAACCTCTTTCTTTCATGTAGTAACTTATAAATTTTGATTGCTTCCCATCATTGTGAGAGATCCTTATAACTTTGTAATGCTTAACTGTTATGCTTAATCCTGGTTCTTACGGAAAAAATTCTAGTTTTGGATACAACATTAAGTCAAGTCTTTTTTAGTTCAAATTTAAATAAATTTCATTTCATTTCGGTGAGGCACGTGAACACTGTGCAACACAGCCTCCGATATCTCGGCTAACATCCATGAACATCGCACACCCAAAGGCGCAATGTACACAAAAAATTTAATTGAATATTTTCGCTTTTATTGAGATTAATGGAAGCTGGAATCTTATGGTCGGTCGGCCGTTTGGCTTGCTGCTCTGTATTGGCGCTATTTTCACTCGTTGCTCGCTTGTTTCTTTGGCTTTGTGCGGCCGCTGAGGATTTCAATAGAAAAGTGAGTTAATTTTCTGCTCGTTTACTTTATTTCCACACATTTGTTGGTACATACTTAGCCACCTATTTGCAAATGCAAATTTTGTTTTGTTTTTTTTTTTTCTTTTTCTTGCAAATATTTCAATTATGAATATTTGCGCATGAAAGATTTGTATATACACTTGGTAAATGGGGCGACGCGTAGAGTGTTTGAACTTGAAATTTTTCACCTTGCACAATTGGCTTTTGTGCGCAGTTACTGCTTCCTTTCCTAACTCTCAGGTAGGCAGGGTGGGTGCAGTGTTCTTTATTGGGTTAGTTTGAAAATATATGCATATATGTATATATACATGTATATATTTCTAATATGTTTATTTTCGGCATTGGCGTCATCATTTGCGCTTTTTGCGGTGGCTCTCTCTTTGTGTAGTTTATGCGGTCAACCTTTAAGTGATCAAGCTAAGTCGGAGCTAAATGTTAAATTGAACATTTAAAATCATTGTACTGTATACTAAGATTGTTCTTTCTTGAACCCCATTTAAATCTAAATCATCATTTTCTCCTCAGCTTGGGTTGATGTCTGACTAAGCATTCAAATTCATCCATCATTTTCCCATTGTTTGTTTAAAAAGCTTCCAAAACATTTATTTCGAAATAATAGAAAACATCGTCAACTATAAAATGTATACAAATGTGCTTTGAGGGTTTGATCTTACTACAAAACATTTTCATTTATTTCTAGTAACCTACTATCGTATACATTATACTAAAATTTTAGCCTACAAAAGAAAAATGAATAGCTTGAGACATTTGCCTGTCATTCAGCGACTAGTAAGTATATTTTGTTTTTTTTTGCAATAATTAATTCAATGAAAATACTTGTCTCAAACGTCTATTCATCGTACTTTCTTCTGTGTTCTAGCCGTCCATTCATGCGTAATATTTGTTTGCCGTGTAATCGGTTGAGAATTTCAAACAATGGTTAGAATTGTGTGAGTTAATCTAATCATTTATATATACATATGTATATAAATGCATATTATCTATATATTTGTACATACAAGTACCAGAACAATGCGGTAGTACTCATAGATTACCCAATACGCATACCAATTAGGCTGACATTGCGTCTACATAGTAATTTATTAATTATGAACGAAAATGTTGGAGAAAAGGAAGAAGTATAATAAATACGCACATCTTTTTTATAAGGATTATTGATAAATACAGGTTTTTTAATAAAAGCGATTTCTCTTCTTAAAAAAGAAATATACTATATGTTAAGGAAACTCAAATGTTTTTTATTTAATGTGAAGCTTAATTGATACAGCATTTAGTTCTGAATATGAACATTTGAATGGCTTCCTCGACTTCTTTTGCAGGAATGAATTCGATGAACTCATTTTTTTTTTGGTATTTTTCACTAAATAAAATCTTATGTCATGAATAGCATGTTCAATATTGACTTTTAAAAATTGATAAGAGTCTGGTTTATTGTTAAAAACCAATGAATTCAAATAACATTTAAAGAAATAGTCTAATGGTGTTAAATCGCGACTTCCTGGACGCCTTTCAATGTCACAATTTCTTAAAATAATTGAGTCCCCAAACTTTTCTTGTAATAATTCGGTTGTTTCACGTGCTGCGTGTTTATTTAGAAACAGATTTTGTCAACATCATCTTCTTCCAATTGCGCCCATAAAAAGTTGGTTATCATCGGTCTATACCTCTCTCCATTGACAGTGTGCAACCAGCTTCATTTCGAAAGAAGTTCGGACTGATGATTCCACCAGACCCAAAGCCACATCAAACTTTCAATTTAGGTGAATCCGATGGTTGTTCATAAATAATTTGTGTATATTTTTCGCCCCAAATTCGACAATTTTGTTTATTTACCCCTCAACTCAGATAAAAGCGAGCCTCATCGGAG
Source organism: Bactrocera tryoni (assembly GCF_016617805.1). Classification (NCBI taxonomy): domain Eukaryota; kingdom Metazoa; phylum Arthropoda; class Insecta; order Diptera; family Tephritidae; genus Bactrocera; species Bactrocera tryoni. Next base: position 12,448,057 of record NC_052501.1, on the reverse strand, counting down.
AAGATGATTGTTGTTCTTGCATATATCTTTTTATGATGAAATTGTAAACATTACTGAATACAATGAAAAAAATTAATTAATATGGTCGTAACGATACTTAGAAATCACATCCTCAATATTGGAAAACCCGGTATACGCAACAGGTGTAATAACAAAGGGATTAACAAATTCTGATGAACGTATTCCCAGAAAGCAACAAGTTCAGTGAGAGTATCCAGGAGGAGTTTACAAACTCCGAGTTCTATGATAATAAATCTATTGTAACTCTATAGAAGATAAAAAAGAGTACACACAAGTATCAGTTCACTATATATTTTCTTTGAGTACATATTTGGAACATATCTTTATCATAAGCAACTTCAGTTGCACCGAAACTATATATACACCTATTCAAAAATACAAAAAATTCGTTACAACAAGTAGATTGTGATTCTGATCGCCCAGTTTGTATGGCAGCTATTAGTAATCCGATCTACATTATTGCCTTAGATAATAATCCATGCCAAATTTTGTGAAGATATCTTGTTAAATGAAAAAGTTTTCCATACAAAGATTTTATCCTAATTGATCAGTTGGAATGGCAACTATAGATGTCTCATATCAGTGGTTCCGACAAAGGAGCAGTTTTTTAGGTAGAGAGGAACGTCTGCAAAATTTTAGATGTATATCTCAAAACCTTAAAGACTAGATTGCTTATATACTGACAGACATATAGATGAACAGACAAACAGACGGGCATGTCTAAATCGACTCAGCTCGTCACGCTGAACTTTTAGATAATAGGGTCTCCGATGTTTCCTTCTGGGTGTCACAAATATTGTGGTAAACTTAATATATCCTGTTCAGGTTATAAAAATAGAGTATGAGACCCAAACCCTTTCCGACAGATTTTCTGAACGATACCCCGAAAAAGTTAAAGAAGTAGGGCTTGAAAATGCATCAGCACTGCTGGTCGAGATGTGCTTTTATGAATATAAGTCGAAGCTGTTCAACAATCTAGCGAATGGCGCTCAAAAATAAGCTGTTAGCGAAAAATTCAAAATTCGCTGAAGTCACTGAAGAACATCCCAGCCAGGGCGAATATACAAAAATTAAAATTACATTAAACGGTGCATTGCTTGTATTGGCTCGGGGCCTATTTTGATGTCGATCAGAAAGATTTGTTTTAAAATACGTGATTTTTTTTTATCAGTTCGGGCAAATTTGGTTGTTTCTAATTGGATCTCATTTCTCTATCATATGAAATAAAATATGCCGATTAAAAACAATGTGCCTTTCTCTTGGTTAGCATTAGCATTATTACTAACAAAATTTCGAAAAACGTGAATTTATTAAAAATAATTGTAAAATATTATCATAAATTGTTGCTTAAAAAACTCGTAAGCTTGATTTATTTTCGCCTTCTTAATTGACGACATGCAAATCGGCACTACTTAGTACATACAGACGACGCTTGCAAAGCAAAGGAAAGCTATGCAAATCGCATTTATTTATGCATGCAACGAGTTGAATTGTCGCAACAGTTGAGTCGCTTTGAATGACCTTAAAAGGGCAAAGCAGGAATCTTTTGTTGTGACACTACAACGGTGTTTCTGCGCTTTTGTGGAGTGCTTGCGCAAAACGACACCACATAAGGTCATTGACAATGCGCCCAAAGCAAAACAAAGCAAGCCACGCAAAACGATCAGCAGTGAAATTGATTACAGCGCAAGTGCAACATTTATTTTTATTATTTTTATTTCTGTTTTATTACAACAAAAAACTCTTAATTGACCACATTCGATTTGTGTAGTTTTTATTTCCACTTTGCGGTTCGGATTTTTGGCACTTTCGGTGCCGCATTTGGCTTAGTGTTTCGTCGTCATCGTGCTCGCACTGATTGACGGCGTCCAACGAACGGTGCAGTGACACACTTTTGATGGGTTCGCTGGTCAAAATTTGGCGATTGTCGTTACGATAAAAAACCAAACAATCAAAAAAAAAAGAAAAACCGCCAAATATTTATGTACCGAATTCGGCACTATTTTGTTTTTTAGAAGTACTCGTGCTTATGGAAATGCAACAAAGCTTAAATTCTAATTGATTGGCCGGATGGACAACGGATTTTTGACATTAAAACGCTTTTCAATGCATGAATACTTTACACGAATGGTAAAATAAAGTTAAATTATATATGCTGACTTTATATTATGCATAGTGAGTCAAGCCTCTGTGTGTGCTTCTTTCTTTTAATATTCTTATAATTTCTACTTTTCTTCCAATTTTTATTGTAATACTGCGTCGTTAAAATTTCTAATTATGTAACGTTATAACCGCGCTCACTTTTACTGCTCTATTGTGTATCATAAGCTTTGTCGTCAACTCTTGTCTCAGAACTGATTATGGGAGCATATCTGCCAGTCATAGAAATTTAATTAAAACTCATAGACATATACTGCAAATATTAAAGATAACTAGGTTCGCGGAGTCCAATAAGAAAAAATTAAGTCAACATTTTTATTAAAAAACATTAAAATAAGAGGAAACGATAATCTAATAGTAGTAATACCCTTTATCGGTGTAAGGTGGTCTGAAATAATTTTTGAGCGTAGTGGGCGAATATCGGCAGCTTCTTGGGTAGAAAAAGACGTTTGCAAATTTCCAGGTCGATATCTCAACACTAATAAACTAGTTCGCGTGTATACAAGCGGACAGACGGAGAGACGGGCATGGTTAGATCGACTTGGCCTTATTATTTACATAGTACATATTATGTAGTCGAAAAAGTCTTTTCGTATTTTGTCAATAGATGTTGTTGCAGTCCTATATCCCCAATGCTACCAATCACATTGTATCATTTAACCCTCATCGAGACCCTCGGGTCTGGCCAGGCATAATTTGTTTTTAAATGTTATTTAAAAATATTTAGAGTTTAGCAAACGACTTGCGCTTCCAGGTAGCTTCCTAGAATTTTATTGTCTATAGAATTCAGAAAAAAAAATTCAAGGATATCGTATCGAAAAGGACGAAAAAAGGATATTATAATATTACACCTTAGTGCACCAATGGTGCTTGGCTAGACCCCATATATTTTGTATGAAAATATATGAACTTTGGTATGTTTCTATCACTTCGCACGGTTGATTTATCTGTTTTTGTTTTTCATGCTCGTTACATGTCCAAATTGGTTTGTATGTTTACATATCTAGGTCAAATACTTTAGCCGCTAGAGCGTTTTAAAGGTTAAGAAAAATGTAATTTTTCTCAAAATATTACATTTTTTGTGAACGCTATTGCCACGCCAAGCTTGAACAAGGCAGTCAATTTGATTTCAACCAAATCGAGAGGTAAGAAATTTCAAAAATGTATCTATTTTGTACATATATGAGTGTAAATACAACACTTATTTCCATAAAAATGTATGTAAACACCATTTGGCCTAGCCAAGCACCATTGGTCTCGACTAAGTGTATCAGACCGTTGGTCTCGACCAGAGTTAATAAAAAAAAAAAAAAATTCGGGGAAGTTGAAAAAAAAGTTACAGCTGTTTACGGAGACGACGTTGTATCAGTTCGTATATCACAACAATGGTTCGATCGCTTCCGAAAAAGTCGATGAAATTATGGAAAAGATTGATCAGGACCGTCACATAAGCAGCCATGACATTGCTAAGGAACTTAACATCTGCTCGATGTTTGAGTACCACATGAATTGTCTGTGAGTTGTTGAACTTTAAACGCGTTTTTCTCAAAATATTGTTTTTCTGGTCGGTCCGGGTCCTAACTTTCTTTCTACTTAACCGATGTTTCAAATTTTAACAGGCTGTTCTACACGCTTATAGTCACGCTTTTTTTCAACCCTAACTTTTTATTTTACAACCCTTTCTTTGCTAAAATAAAAGGACTTTTTTCAAAGTCCGCCATATTGTTATTTACCCTTGAAATTTTACTTCATTAATTCCGACCAGAATTACTTGTCTATAGATTAAGAATAATCAAGAATATTTGATTTCAGATAACATCACGGGCCAAAATCACCCGTGCCACCCACGTGCATTTTTTTTTGAGGTTCCAAATTCGAGTGACAATAATAATAGTAATATCGTATTAAATTTTTTTAAATAAATTTTTTATTTTTTTTTCAATATGTAGATAAAAACACTCTAAATATTCAAGATAATTCATTTTTATTTTCCTATAAAAAACCACCCTCCATAGAAGTCATGAAAATAGGTTACCAGACTACTAACTTAAGTCGGTACACCTCAGAAGTGCCTTGCGATTTTTACAATGGAGAAAAATATCGAACAAAGAATTTGTCTCAAGTTTTGTATTTCTAACCAAATTTCGTGTGCGGAATCGTTGCAAATGTGTGAAAAGGCTTACGGTGATTCAGTTTTATCAAAAACACCAGCCTAGGAGTGGTACAAAGCCTTCAAAGACGTCGAGAGATCGCTGAAGACATCTCTCGTTCTTAAAAAGGTAAAAGATATGATGCTTGATAATCGTCAGGCAAGCGTTAGAGAGATGGCAAGAGAGCTCGACATCTCTCGAGAGTTCGTTCGAATGATTTGGGTGGATATTTTGGATATGAAATGCGTTCTTTCTCTACTCGTCCCGATAAAGCGGAATTGTTTTCAATAAGATTACGATTGTGACCGTATCTAAGGCAAAAACGCAATTAATACTGATTTTTTCTTGTTCCCTAAACTGAAATTACCGTTCCGTGGAACTCGTTTTCAGTTGATCGAAGATATAAAAAAAAAATTGCTTATTTTGGAACAGAAGACCATCTCAAAAAGTGCTTTTGAAAAGTGTTTCGAGGGTTGGAAAAATCGGTGTCATAAGAGTATTACAACTGGGGGGAATTACTTTGAAGGCGAAAAAATAAATATTGATGAATAGTTAAATATTATTAACAATTTGTCCTAATGTGTAAATATATTTCATTTTATTAAATTCCATTCCAAAAGTTTATTTACAAAATCTCCTTACATACTTTCAGATAAATAAATAATAAACCATGGAATGTGCGATGAACGGTATTCGAGAAATGAATGTAAGTTCGAAAAGTTGTATTCTATTATATGTATTTCCAAATTTATACAAAAGTAAACCATAAAATATGCAACAATCGTTGCTTTTAGGTAAATGTTTATTTGATCTCTATTTCCTACCGTACTTTCGTAGCAATCAAACAATTTTGTATGCACAACTCTTCGCGAATGTACATATATATAGTATTTTTTTTTTTTTATAGTAGGGGGAAGCAACCTACTCCCAACTCATGGCTCTCCCACGGAACCACCGATTAAGTATTACTTCGTGAATATATATATGCATAATTTTTCAGGAAAATTAATTTACATATATGTGCCCATGATTTTGAAAGTGGTATAAGTCATATTTTTTTTGTTTCGAGATATTTAGAGTTTTGCATTTTAAAGGATTAAAAAATATTCTTGCATTATGGATTATGATTTTTCGACAGTAAAGTAGTCCCAACAAACAAGTATTTATTATGATTGTGAAATTTATAGCCATTTTTAAAAGAAAATGTGGTTTTGAAAGGTTTAAATGACTTGTACCACTTTCAAAATTAACTGCATGACTTTATAAATGACTTATACAACCAAGGATGGCCGGATACCATAAATTTATGATCAATTGTTTCAACATTATTATCAGATGACTGAACAATTTTTAACCATATTAAAGCTCTGTCAATGTTTCGATTTTGTCCTGAGCAGGCATCACTGTAAGCTATTATATGCTTTTGAATGGTAATGCCCCGAATGTGCTTTAAGATGCAGGACGCAACTTCTTGTGATCCTCTTGAGGCGATTGTTTCATCCCATGCATACATTTTAGCATTTCCGTTGTTGAAATAATGAAACCCTAAATTGTATATGTACATACATGTTGCGCTTATAGTAAGCTACCGAAACAGAAAGTATTGGATAAGGAAGCGCTTTGTATAGCTCAAATGTGAATCCGTAATTTTCACTCGGGTTATCTTTTGTTTTTTTGTATGTGATCTGTTCAACTTTTTCTAGCCCGTTCGGTACTTTTAAGATGTGAATCATGAATTTCCATAAGATGCAACTTCTCTTCTTCATTACTGGATGCTTCAATTTTTAGTTTTATCGAATCACACTTTTGTCACGTGTCTTTACGAGTATGAAAATTTAGGTTGAACTCAGTATTAAATATTTTTCCATAAGTCCACTCCTTTAAAGATGATGTATTATTTTCGTCACATTTTTCCCACATATACCCCATACATTTTTCGAATATCTAAGTCAGCACTTAGATACTTTCGACCTGAAGTGTGATGTGATCGCGTGCTGAAAAACTCGGAATATGATCTCGTACTACTTTAATTTTTTCTTCATCTGTTTTTCTAGATGAACTAGCCATTTTGCCACGACCATCCATTCTAGGTGTTTCAGAATTTAAGGCACGGCTTAATCTTCCGTTAGATATTTTGAAAGTATCCAAAAAAAAGTTTTGCAAACAGAAACTTCCGAACTCATACATACATATAGATGAAACTTAAGACTCCATTTTCTCATATATCCTTTGTGATTTCTGGAGCGTTTTTGTTTTATTGATTGTTTTCTAATCAAACGATACAGAAACATATTCTGTTTTTCGAAACTTGCTAAATTCCAAAAATATTCAAAATTAGCTTTTCTGTGTTCATATCCGATTCCATTTAAACACTTTTTGGAACAAAGACAATCTATATTTTCGAAAAGTTTAGCACTCACGGGCTGACAGTTCTTTGTTTCATATTCCTCTGCACGATATCTTGTGCATCATTCTGTTGATTGCGTGTTCTCTTTCTTGATTTCATTTTGTTTTTTTCCATTTGTAAGGGTTCCGAATTCACTTTTAAACTATGAGCTAATTCATCAGAAGACGATATCATTCTTATTCGTTTCCATTTCTTGGGAGCATTACTTATATTTATTCGCCGTAAAATGTCTACAATTAACTTTAAATAGTATGTAGGTTTTTATATTAAAAGTTTTACTTCATCATACCTGAACCACTATCTGAAGACATGACAAAATTACTTTGTGAACACACCGACTTATACCACTATCAAAACGAACAATATCTGTATTTCATTTAACAACTAAAAAATAAACACATTTTAAAGAGTTAATTTGCATGGCGTGCTGCTAATCTCTTCAGATTACGTTATTTTATTAAGATTTGATAAGTAATTGCTGATAAAATAGATTTTCAAAATTTTTGACTTATACCACTTTCAAAATCAAGGGCTCATATACATATTATCGACAAATATTTCTACTATTTTCCTGCAGTTTTCCTAAAGCTACACTTTTTTCATAAATGCCCACAGTTTAGCTCTCCAAACGCACATCCACTATATTGCACATTAATGTGTCATAAAGATTCCAATAAATTTGAAAATGAACTACTTCAATCGCTCAGCTTTTGCTGTTCGTATGTATAGTAGTAATTGAAAATGAAACTCGTTACTTTTTACTTTATTCACTTACATTTCTCTGCGATGCTATCATGCAAATTCACAATAAACCCGTAACCTATTTTTAAGCTTAGTTCCCCTAACGTACTTCGAAGTCATTCAACCAGCTCCAACATTGTCTTTGCATGCCCAAAGAGCAGACGCATTGAACCGGAAGCGGCGGTCGTCCGACGGCTAATATTTCAAGCGTAAAATTAACCAACTAGCCCAGCAATGTGCACACACACCACAAGTCAAATTTAGTTATATAGTATACGTATATATGTGTATAAAATATAAGTAAAGTACTACTTCAAAGTGCTTCCTAATAGTTGACAGTTTTGATAAATTTCTATGTCATAAATAAATGTATGTATATATGTATGTATGTGGTTGAGCATTCATTTTTGGTGCGACAATTTATTTTAACCAGCTATTAAGTACCGTTTTGTTTTGTTTCCTGTAAGAACATTATATTTATTGCTTATTATTACTGTAATTGATTTTTGTATTTAATTACATTAAATTAATGGAAAATTAGTTAGGCAATTTAATTTGCATTTTTCGCACTTTTCATTCAAAATATAGTCTGTATTTATTTAATTAAATTTAATAACTGCAAAATTATTATCTGAAATGTGTTGGAATATATTAATATCAACACCACATCTTTCGTGATTAAACTATAAATCTTTAATAAAAACCTAATGCCTATAAAAACCTGATTAATTAAACCCAAACACAAGCTTTAAGAAAATGCGGAATATTATTATTCAACTTTTAGATATAAAGTGAGATAATAGAGAGTGAAAAATTTCTGTTTTTGCTGGTTCAATTTAAAATACGCTAACACCCATCGGAACTCACTATAGTGGCATTTTGGTTTTCTGAGAGTACACTACTACAAGAAATAGTAAGACTTTGCTCATAATTTGAACATTCCTAATTTATTCTTCAAGATCTATGTCGTCCCCCCTCAAAAAATCCCTCTTGGCCTCAATCCTCCTTTGCCAACGTTTTTTCGAAACCTCGAAACAGTTGTTAAAGTCAATTTCCGGAATAGTCTTCAAAGCGCGTGGTGATTCACGTTTATTCACGTCTTCAATTGCTTAAAACGGTTACCTCGGAGTAGTCGGCTGAGTGAATATGGTAGTTAAGGCACGATATTGGTTGAAAATTCGACGAAAAACTCACCAAAAATCAATGCAGTATGCGACGGTGTATTATAATGATGCAAAAATCAAGCGTTGTCGGGCCATAATTCCGGCATTTTTTACGAAAATCTTCACACAAACGACGCATAATACTCAAATAGTATTCCTTGTTAATAGTTTGGTCGGTCGGATGGAATTCGGAGTGCGCCACACCTCAATAATCGAACAAAACTGTGAACATAACTTTGATTTTCCACGATATTCGGTCGATTGATCGTCTGTTTCCGAATTGTAAGCATAGCTCCAAGACTCGTGGCCAGTAATATTATGTTCCATGACATTCTGGTAGTCGGAAAGTATTGTTTCACAGATGCTAACGTGACGCTGTTTTTCGAAAAAATTTAGTGATTCTAGAACCATTAATGCTTTCCCTTTTCTTAGGTCCAAATGATTTTACAAATTGGTTTTCACTGATCCTCCCTATACTCCAACGCTGCCAATAAGATCTCTGACTGTTAATCGTCGATTCTCAATTTTAAAATAAAGGAATTGGTTCTATCATCAGTTGATGTTGATGGCCGTTCTGGATGTGCTTGGTTATCAACGCGTTCTCGATCCTGTTGGAATAATTTGTACCAAGCAAAAACACTTGCTCGCGAAAAACAATTATTACCGAAGGCCGCCAGAAATTTTATTCCGCGTACATAATTTAAGGGAACCTCTTTGTTGAATAATTTCACTCATAGTAAAATTCACCGAATGTACCTTATGTACTTCAGAAAGACAAGACCATATCTACTGAACACTCATGATTATTTTGATGTGACATTTGGCAAAGATTTCACTTACAGTCATAACAACCTAAAAAAAAATTCGACGAATGGCTATTTGCGCCAAATTTACATTTAAAAGTCTTACTATTTTTCGCCCACTGTGGCATTTTCTCGTCAATAGACAATTACACTGGTAAACAAAAACCCACTTGTTTTCTGTGACATGAACAGAACAAAATGTTTATTATGTAACTGTAGCTGCCACAAATGCAGAAAATAGCTACAGATTTCTTCTATTACCCATAAGTTTTTTTTGCTAGGAGGGTTTTTGTTAAAAAAAAAAAACAGCGGTAGATATATTATTTTTATATTATTTTATTAACATAACATAACATGTTACTGTCGATGTTTTTCGGCGATATTTTGTTTTTCGAGTATCCCTTAAACTTGCACTTCACTAGTCAGGGTACCGTGTCTCCATAGCAGAAATGTCTTGTCTCTAGTGTTCCCCATGTTCGTCACTAACGGCCCCTAAATTTTCGGGGAAAAATCCAGATGGGAGTCCAGAAAGTGAATTTTAAGAGACATGTTGCAACCCATATTTTATAGGCAGTAAGTAGATCTTTGTTATTGTCAGCATTCACATTTCCAAGAAAATTTTTAACAACGCTTTTAAAGGCACTCCGGGCTCGTATTTCAGTTTCATTGAGTATTTCATCAAATTTCATTAGTTCATTTGCGGATCCACAAATATGCCCTTCTTACTTTTTGCTTCACTGACTCTTGGAAATTATTGTTTCAGATACAAGAACCCTCTTCCATTAACATTTTCGGTGTTCCAGAACTTTTTTTTTGAACTTTAATCACACTTTAGATTTGTCGTGGACTCGTGTACTATATTAACAAGACCCAAAAAATTCAAATCTTTCTGCCGATTAGATTGCTTGTTCTGACAGTCCTCCATACCTTCAATATACGCAGTATCCATTCTTCGTAGATTGTATCTAAAAAAAAAGTTCTCTTGAAGATTAAAAAAATTACGGTGTTTTAAAAATATATTAATTTTATACAAAATTTCGGATTTGAAAAAGAAACTAGTAGCTCATTGTATAATATTTTTTGTTATTATATCATAACTTACAATCCTTTAAGGTTTTTAAAATCCATAAATAAATATCTAACTTTTATAGACACAAAAAATATTTTCTTTCGCCGCAAAACTCGTTTCACTTTCTCAACGCTTATCTAAAATTTATTACTTAAATACATACATACATACCGAAGCTTCGCCCAGACGTCGCTAGTCGAAGGTGTCAACTGAGGTGTCCACGGTGATGTCTCCACTTTCCGGTGTTGCGTGCGTTGTTGGAAAATACCGTAAATCGTCGATTGAATGTGCAGGGTGCGACCACCGAATGACCCGGCCAGCATAGTTGACCTTGTGCAACAATCGGCAAATAACTGTAAAGTCTGGTTTACCACACCGTTGTCGCGCCAACAACAAGACATACGAAACACCTTCGTTGCAATAAAACGTATCTACATTGAAACACAAATTCACACAATTTGTTTATGCAGCAACAACAACAACAAACTATCCAATCCGCAATCAATAGAAGCAGCATTAAAATCTGCGTTTGCGGCTGGTCACCAGAAATGGACAAATGTCCCATGTCCTCGCATGCAGCTGCAAGTGCTGTCCGCAAACAGTTAGCTACTATTGTTGTTGCTGTTATCGCTTATTGGCACTTTAGTGATGCTTTTCCAGCTCATTGTCATTTGTTTGCCATGACGCCATGTCACCACCGAAGTACAACGCACAACTTAGCTACTATCGGTTGGTGAGGTTGTTCAGTATACACTCTGTGTAATAAGTATTCGAATTAGGTATACATATATTTTAGGTTGTCAAATATCCCCTTCCGCTTTTTTGCTCTTTATTCAATGTTTTATAAAAAGTGTTACAGTGATCGGATTTAGTTCAAATATGTGCCGTTTCTTTCGATAATCTGCTCCATCTAGACGGCAACTTCATAATACCCCCCTCGTAGAAGCCACCGCCTTATTTGCGAAGAACTTGGACAGCCGATTTTCAGAAGCCTCTTTTGAGTTCAACTTTACACCAACTGGGCATTCGCCACAGGTGGTAATCACTTGGAGCTATGTCCGGGCTATATGGTGATTGCGATAAAACCTCCCATCCGTGCTCCCGTAGCTTCTTACCAGATATCAACGAAGTGTGTGGTCTGGCATTGTCCTGGTGGAACACTACACCCTTCCTGTTGGCCAACTCTGTATGCTTCTGGTCGATCGCCTGCTTCAAGCGGTCCATTTGTTCACAGTAGATGGTAGAATTAGGCGTCTGACCATATAGAAGCAGCTCATAGTGGATGATTCCCTTTCAAACCCACCAAACACACAGCAAAACCTTCCTGGCCGTCAGTCCCGGCTTGGCCACTGTTTGGGACGATTCACCGGCCTTCGACCACGACCATTTTCGCTTGAGATTGTCGTATGTGATCCATTTTTCATTGCCAGTCACCACCCGTTTCAAAAATGGGTCGAGCTCGTTCCGTTTCAGCAGCATATCGCAGGCGTTGATTCGGTCCAGAAGGTTTTTTTGCGACAAATCATGCGGCACCCAAACGTGAAAGTTTTTTGTGTATCCAGCTTTCTGCAGATGGCTTAAAATGGAAATGCCACATGCCGGTCTAACTCGATGTTTTCCATGATTTGATCAGTGTTCGTCGTCACAAGCCTTCCGCCGGCTGGCTTATCCATGGTGTCGTTTTCACCCGCTCTGAATCGTCGAAACCATTCCTCCGCAGTTCGAAGTGATAGAGTACCATCCCCCAAAATACCATTAATCTCACGGAATGATTCTCTAGTCATCTATATCAGTAATTTAAACCTTACCAAAAAGTATCCATCTGTTTTAAGGAAGTAACTTTATTTTATTTAAATGACGAAAGCAAGAATGAACAGGTTATATTAGGTTTGCCGAAAAGGAAATGTCGGAAGCCCTATGAAACCCGTCCCTCAATATATATGCTAATTAGTCTCTCAGTTTTTGAGATATTAATCTGAAATTTTTCACCCGTCCTTTTCTCTCAAAGAAATTTAATCAGATGGTGTACTTGCTTGGAGCTTATTGAGCAGACTGTATCTCAATATGTATTGAGCGAACACATTTCTATGCAACAGCTAGAGGTTCAAACATCTAAGTGTTAGACTTTAGCCACCGGACAGCTACATCAATGAGTAAACAATGCCAGCCGGGCCGTGCGAAGAGTCGTACATTTCTCTGTGGCATTAAGGATGCCAGGCAAATATGAGGCTAACTAACTTGGGATTTGTTTGAAGTTTTTCACTCATTTTTACTTTTTTCGTTGCCTGGTGGCAGTAATTTTGTTGCAGATGATCTTGTCTGGCCTGTTGCAAAGCATTTTGTTCACCTCCTCACCGCTTTGCACTCACCAACATCAAATGCAGACTAGACCACCGGCAAATGTGGTTAAAATGGCAAATATGCAAGCGTTGGAGCTGCCAATGGACGCACGTCAGTTTTACTATATGCGACTCACATTTCAGGCAGCACTTTGTTGCTAGAAATGGATTGCTTTTCACAATATTTAACCGTATATTTGCTAGAAAATTATTTACTTAGTTGAGCCGTCGTTCTTAAGCATTTCTTTTTGTTATAATGTTTATTTTCTTTTCACGGTGGCAATGTTGTCTAATCAATGCCACCGAAAATTGATGACTTTACTCCCACATCGCTTGGTTGTTTCGGAAAATATGATGTATTGTTAGAAGTTTTTTTGTCTAGAGCTTCGTATATTTGGGACAGAGAATCTTGGAGCATACTTTTTAGTAATAAAACTGCGAGATGCATGATCAAATCGTTGAATTACTTCAGTCACTGATGAAAATGAGAGAGTTTAGTGTTGTGCTATGATTACATCCCTTTGGCTTAGGGTGAAATGCAGGAGTCTTTTAAACTACTTGTCTTTGGTAAAGTTCGTCTTAGGGTTTGCAAGACTGAGGTTGAATCAGAAACTGACATTTGTCTTGTGCCAAATAAACTCTAAAATTGAGAGCATTACCACGAGGTCACCCTACCAACCGTATTGACTAAGTCTTCCTATGTTTTATAGTTGCATCACTGGGATTTCCAGATCATTAATGAGATGACCTAAGTCACAGTTATGCAATAAATCATTTTTGCGCAATTTTTTGAATCCCAATATGCCTTATAGAAGCACCAGCTCTAAAAAACGTCAAAATTCCGAATTGAAATAAAAAGTGAGTTCTCAAAACATGAGATGAAACCTCTTTCTTGCTGTATAAAGTAAAGATTAGTGTGCTCTGCCTGGTTTACTGGAATCTTTTTTTTTTCAAAATTTACACGCTTATGCTCAAATTAAGCTTTGATATTTTCTTATTTTTCGGGCCAATTTAGGTATTCACCAAGAATTAATAAGAGCCAATTTTTGATACCCTGTTCTGATGTGTACCCTATTTGTGTGAGGGCGTTTTGCATCCACCGGAATAAATAGCAGTCAGGAATGATTAAGTCTGTAAGGCGGGCAAAACACTTTCCAGTCATGGTCAAGTGGTCGATTGCCTTGTGTCTAGTCGCGAGTTCCCGTAATCGCTCACTTAAATTTATTAATTCTACGTTTTTACGTTCTTAACACTTCTGGCGTAAAATACTCGCACTTATTGCAGTTTCTTCGAAGAAGTCACAATTTCTGCCATGTGCTAATCATAAAAACTTACATAACACCAATTTGCTTTTATACAATTTTTCGTCAACCATGCAGTCAATATTTATTGACTTTGCAAATCAAGCTTAATTTGCAGTGGAATCTTTATAAATGAAAAAATAATAATATACGAGTATGTACGTATATGTATACTACGGTGGGTAAAAAGTAAGACTTTTTAATTTAAATTTCGCGCGAAAATTCGTTCGTCGAAATATTTCTTTTTCAAGGTTTGGATGAATATCAGTGACATCTGTGCTAAATTTAACATTATTAACAACTAACACATCAAGTGAAATTATTCAGCAAAGAAGTTCCATTAAATTTGGTGTGCGAATCCATATTTCTGGTGTCGAAACGTTTAGAATGTTGGAAAAGGCCTTGAAAGACCAAATTATTCAAAGGGGGTCGAGAACGCGTTGTTGAATGCGGCCATCAACATCAACTGATGATCAACCCGTCAATAAAATAAAGAAAGTATTGCTTGTGAATCGACGATTAACAGTCAGAGATCTTAATGGCATCATTGTAATAATGGAAGGAATAGGGAAAACTATTTTTAAAGATTATGTGGACCTATGAAAAGTAAAGCACGATTGGTTCCAAAATCACTAAATTTTTTCGAAAAACAGCGTCGCGTTAGCATCTGTGAAACAATACTTTCCGACTGCCAAAATGTCATGAAACATAATACTACTGGCGATGAGTCTTGGAGCTGTGCTTACAACTCGGAAACAGACGATCAATCGGCCGAATATCGTGGCTAAGGTGAGTCGAAGCCGAAAAACCACGTCAAAGTAGGTAAAAAAATCAAGTTTTCTTCGATTACTGAGGTGTGATGCACTCCGAATTCCCTCCGTTCGGCCAAACTGTCAACAGGGAATACTATATGAGTGTTATACGTTGTTTGCGCAAAGCTAGTTGTAAAAAGAGGCCGGAATAATTGGCCGACAACTCTTGGCTTTTGCTCCACAATAAAGCACCGCCACATACAGCATTGATTCTTCGTGAGTTTTTCGACACATTTTCAACTAATATCGTGCCGCAACCACCGTATTCGTCTGATTTTGCTTCGTGTGACTTTTGGCTATTCAGCAAACGACCGTTCCATAATTATGAACAAAGTCTTACTATTTTTTGCTCGTGGCCAATTTGTATCGAAAACTGTACACGAAATATGTGGTTGTCAACCACAACAATGAGTTACGTCATATTGGCGCAAATAAAAGTTGAAATCGAAATTGAAAAGAAATTCACGAAATTCGTAAACCCATCAATTTCATTTAAAGCACTTCAACTGTCTTAAAGTCCATTATTTCGTACGCTCAAATTTAAGACCTAAATACTGTGACAACCGCGTTTCTTTTGATTTATGTCTTTTGAGATTTTAAGTGGTTAGCCCTACATACACGCGCACATATGTAATTTGAACTTGAACTGAATATTTATTGGCACTCGATCGCCATAACTCAGAAAGTGCGCGTGCAACGACCGGGAGTGGTGGAATTAGATATGTATGATGGTTCTATGTACTTATGAACAAATTTGTGTGCATGTATGCGTATGTGTTATGCACATGTGATTATGTATACCCTAAATATATCGAATAACTGAAAAGTGAAGTTGCTGGTTTGTTGACTTTTCGTAATGCAAAACGTTGCGCCAAACTTGATTTAATACCAGCAACTTTTTCGTACAGAATTTTTCTCAGCAATTTGTTAAATTAATATGCTTTCATAGCAGTTCGTTGACTTGAGTTGGAATCAGCTGATTTCCTGGCAGGTTTCTTAACTGATTTTAAACCGTTACTCGTGGCAGTAGTTTATCTAACGAAATTTATGTATGTCTGTATATTTATATATACGAAAATTAACAAATGAATTTAATTTTTTTTATGTATTTACAATAATTTAGTAGCAGCGCATGATGTGTCAGCTGTGGCATTAACAAGTCTTATTTACTTTTATAAATGATAAAATTGACACTTTTGTATTTTTTCTGCCTTTCTTCTGGTGTTCCATCGATTAAAGTTGGTATATATTTGAGGAAATAATTTGTGTTTACTTTCAAATTGATAGAAATTGATGACATAAGTTGTTATCTACACGTAAATGGTTAGCAACAAACTTAAAAAATAATAATATCGAAATAAATAAAACAAATATTTGTGCTCGCTTGTGAGAACAACCTTGAGTGGCTATGACATATGCGAATGTTATATAATTGTTGGGAGAATCTTCAAAAGCACAAAGCCTGCGAATTTTGTCAGCTGTTATTGTGGAAAATATGATATTTAGATAAAGAATAAAAATAGATAAAAAATCAAAATACATGTCTATTTCTCAAAGCAAAAATGGTTTATTTGTTAATTACGACAAAAAAAAGCTTTTTCTTTAACAGATATTTTCTTGTCATGGCTTGGTGAGATGATCAGGCACGTCTCTGGGTTTGCCTCCTTTTCACAATCAAAACTGGAATATATGGCTGATATGTATTAGGTATTTCCGCTAAAACTTATTTAAAATTCCTCAGATTATATGTATGTATATGCCTAAAATAGCATAGTTTAGAAAACGAATTTGAAATTATCTTTGCTTCAATAAAAGTAATTTCCTTATTTTTGCTATAAATTGAAGATTTTATAATCATTATTAAAATAATTCGATTTAGGTCAAATATTAACCATTTTATTCAAACAAATTTTGCCATTTCGAAGGTAACTTCATAATGGCCGCTTCTCAGCAATTGTTTTCTTCAAAGAGTCCAATTGTCGACAGTGCAAGCCACCACCCTTTTCGCTTGATATTGTTTTAAGTGATCACGGTACATCATCATGAAGAAACAATAGATTTTTTTTTATACTCTCGCAACAAAGTTGCTAAGGAGAGTATTATAGTTTTGTTCACATAACGGTGGTTTGTAAGTCCTAAAACTAAAGGAGTCAGATATAGGGTTATATATACCAGAGTGATCAGGGTGACGAGTATAGTTTAAATCCGGATGTTTGTCTGTTTGTCTGTCCGTCCGTCTGTCCGTCCGTCCGTCCGTGCAAGCTGTAACTTGAGTAAAAATTGAGATACCATAATGAAACTTGGTACACGTATGTCTTGACTCCATAAGAAAGTTAAGTTCGAAGATGGGCAAAATCGGCCCACTGCCACGCCCACAAAATGGCGAAAACCGAAAACCTATAAAGTGTCATAACTAAGCCATAAATAAAGATATTCAAGTGAAATTTGGCACAAAGGATCGCATTAGGGAGGGACATATTTGGACGTAATTTTTTTGGAAAAGTGGACGTGGCCCCGCCCCCTACAAAGTTTTTTGTACATATCTCGGAAACTACTATAGCTATGTCAACCAAACTCTGTAGAATCGTTTCCTTCAGGCATTTCGGATAATAACCACGCCCACATCCCATCCAAAGGTTATGTTGAAAATCACTAAAAGTGCGTTAACCGACTAACAAAAAACGTCAGAAACACTAAATTTTACGGAAGAAATGGCAGAAGGAAGCTGCACCCAGGCTTTTTTTTTAAATTGAAAATGGGCGTGGCGTCGCCCACTTATGGACCAAAAACCATATCTCAGGAACTACTACACCGATTTCAATAAAATTCGGTATATAATATTTTCTTGACACCCTGATGACATGTACGAAATATGGGTGAAATCGGTTCACAACCACGCCTTCTTCCAATATAACGCTATTTTGAATTCCATCTGATGCCTTCTCTGTATAATATATATGTACATACATTAGGAACCAATGATGATAGCGGAATAAAACTTTACACAAATACGGTATTTGAAAAATATGTAAATGACGGATAATGAAATCTCGATTATCACTTTATCATGCGAGAGTATAAAATGTTCGGTGACACCCGAACTTAGCTCTTCCTTACTTGTTATAGAGGGGAATGTTTCGAAAGCCGGAGTGCAGAACCTTAATTCGCTAAACCCAACCTATTCCCAACTCAAGACTCCCCCACGGAACCACTAGATAAGATGTTACTTCGTGGGCGTGACAAGACATTTTTCGTCTCCTCTGTAGCACGAACGGACTGACGCCTATTCTGCTGCAATTGTCTTAATTTTGTCGTTGCCGCTTCTCGAACAGCTTTCCACTTCTCAGGGGACTAACACATAAGTGCAGTAATATTTTTCCACCGTTAAGCTACATTAGAGTTATTTTTTCCAATATTGTTGGTGCCTATGAGCAATACTTCTGTTTTGTGCTCAGCCAGTTTTAAACTCATCAAATAAAACCTATGACGTCTTACTTTTATTTTGGAGGTCATTAAGTTGTTTATTTACACCTACCACTATAAGGTCGTCCACGTATGCGATTAGCTTAATCTTAATCTTAGCACCACATCCTACATAAGATTCCATAAAAGAGGGCCTACTACTGAACTTTGTGGTACTCGCCTTGAAATAGAGTAGCTTTTGGTGCCTTTGTTGGTGACGTAGATCACCCTTCTATTTTCAAAATAACTCATAACAATATTTATGAGGTATTGAGGGCGGTTTGTTCCTATAGAGCTTCGAATATACATATTTGTCCATTTAGCAGAGTTGAATGCATTCTTCACATCCAGGGTAATCAACGCACAGTATTTTTTCTTTTTACTAGACCTCATATAAGTAGTATAGTTTTAGTAGTATAGTAAAGTTTTATATTCTAATATTCTTTTAAAAAAAGTGGCAATAAAAACAAAAATCGTCCACAGAAGCTACAGTTAATATTTCCATAGAATACAAGCGGTAGCCTCGGCGTACCATCGTCATCCCATTTCAAAAAAACAGTTTTGAAAAAAAAAAACGATTTTAAAGCTGGTTAATCCAAAAGTAAATTGATAATTTTTTCACTTTCTTTAAATCCAAAAAAAAAATAAAATTTAACTCCAAGATTAAGTAATTGCTTTACTCATATCGATAATTAAATTTTACTCCAATTGAAATCAAGTTCTCCTCATGAATGTTGTTCATAATAATAACACCTTCAAAAGAGTAAATACTTCTTAAGCCTTTCTGCTTTCAAATTATTCGAAATATTGTAATTTTAATAGACATTTGAAAGTTTTGTAAGTGTAGCTTTACAAAGTCATAAAAATATTTACGTTTTGCGCCCAACCGAGCCCATTTTCGGGCTTTTATTCATAAAAAAACACATTAAAACACACCCAATTTTTCAAGTTTCATACTCCCTTTTTTCATATTTTCCACGAATATTTAATGTTCTCAAACAAGAAAGTCAGAGATTAGTTAGCTAACATAAATATAGTTAAGACCTTTTGTCTACGTTCCATTGCGCATGCGCGCCACGTGGAGGTAGCAGTGCGCGCATTTATTCTACGCATCTAAAGTTTATTTTAGCTTATTTTGTTTGTACCTTCTCCTTTGGTAAATATGAATTCGTGAACGATTACCGAAAACTTTACTTTCATGCTTATGAGCACGCACTGCGTCCCCTCCCATTCATGCGCGCCATCGCACAGCGCATACTTTTGAGTGTATGAACATATGTAACTTCGAAAACAAAAAAATCTGTGGCACGTAACGTCAGTTTACATTCAGTCATTTAGTTTGAGTAAAAGTTACAAGCGTCAACAGATTTGGGCAGTGATTGAAATTTTATACGTTTCAGATATTTTTTTAAGTAGCACTACCAACTTAAATAGACACAATTCCGTTACATATTTGGTCATGCGTGTCCATACATATTTTCACATATGTATGGCTGTGTGTGTATGTATTTGTGTGTGCGGTGGTGTAAAGGTACGTTGGACATCAAAAAGCCCGTAGCTCGTAAACATGTCAGCAAACTCGGTGGAAATTGATGACAGTAGCTGATATTTTTTGTTAATGAGTATTTGGTTACATCGAAAATGAATTTGGTGGAAGGTGTGTATGAGCTATTCTTTACTCATTTATTTATTTTTTTCTTCGCGTGGAAAAATGCTCAAATATTTATTTCGTAGAAAACTATTGCTGATGTTATTTTCTATGAGACTTTTATTTAATTATATTAGATTCAAGTGATATTGCATTTTTGAAAAGCTTTCTCTTCTTCTCTGAGTGGCATATACTATTTAATTTTGTTCCTTATTTACCGGATAGTGTATTTCAGAAGTTACAAATGTAAAAATCTGCTAGCCGTTTGCAACAGCTTATAAATAAGTAAGGAGTTCTATAAGATAAATATCAAAATACACTCGAGCATAATAAGAAAAAGCTCTGACTAAAATGTTACTACTAAAGAGGGAGTAAGGTTAATTCGTACAAAACAAGGCATGTTTTAGTGAACCTTTTGTGTCGACAGCTCTTCATTAATACCAACACTACATTAAAGTATGATATTCTTGGAAGTTGTGAAACATTTTCATGTAAAATATTAAAAAAGAGGTTAATTGCAGTAAT
The DNA here is from genome assembly GCF_016617805.1 of Bactrocera tryoni. Classification (NCBI taxonomy): domain Eukaryota; kingdom Metazoa; phylum Arthropoda; class Insecta; order Diptera; family Tephritidae; genus Bactrocera; species Bactrocera tryoni. Next base: position 12,427,456 of record NC_052501.1, on the reverse strand, counting down.
TACTCGAACATGTTTCGAAAAAGGTGAATTGTGGTGCCCATATCATGGTGTTGGCTCATCCGAAATCAGTGCAGATTCAACCGTTAAGTAATTGTTTTTCTAAGTTACGCCAAAAAGAAGTTTTCGAAATTTAAATTTGTAAATTTTTTGGAAAACTTTAAAATAGCTAATTTCTTAATTTAAAATAAAAATTATTTACAAATCTGAAAATGATTCTACGAAGCTAGCTGGTAAATTTTGTACAAAAATGAGAAATTTAAACACCAAAATCTTCATTAACAAATATTTTACAATTTCACGGGTATACATACATATATGTACATATTTCAAGAATATAAAAAAAGACCATAAATTTTTTAAGAACAAGATTAATAACTTTTCGAGTTAAATGGTGCTAAAATAGGCTGCAGTGATTCCGGTTTTCTCTGTTAGTAAAAACTAAAAACAAAAATTCTCTCTAGAAATTTAGAATGACCTACGGTAGAAAAAAAAAATAAACATAAACGCCCGCCCATCTTCGAACTTAGCCTTCTTTATGGAGCCAAGGAATACGTGTACCAAGTTTCATCATGATATCTCACTTTTTACCAAGTTACAGCTTGCACGGACGGACGGACAGACGGACGGACGGACAGACAGACATCCGGATTTCAACTCTACTCGTCATCCTGATCACTTTGGTATATATAACCCTATATCTGACTCTTTTAGTTTTAGGACTTACAAACAACCGTTATGTGAACAAAACTATAATACTCTCCTTAGCAACATTGTTGCGAGAGTATAAAAAGTTGTATTTTACTCAAAATTTGTCGTTTTTTTTTTTGGTTTGCCAAAATTCGACATTTTTAAACTTTTAACATTTTAAAACATTTAACATTTTTAAACCACAAAGCAACCAGCAGAGCAATCTCGTCAAAGGTTGTTTTAATAATATAATATAAACATAAACTGTCAACAAACTGATAGGATCTTGTCAATGTGGCTCTAGGCCTGGAAAATCAACGGCTGACCAGAAATTCACCATGCGTGAAATCTTGGGAAAGAACCGTGAAAAGAGGATCGGCAACCACCACCTCTTCACCGATTTCAATGCTGCTTTCGACAGCACGAAAAGGAGCTGCATTTACTATAGGGCTGTGTAAACTGACGCTGAGCGATACCAAAAGCTCCATCAGGATCGGAAAGGATCTCTCCGAGCCGTTCGTTACCAACCGAGGTATCAAACAAGGCGACTCTCTATCGTGTGATTTCTTCAATCTACTGCTGGAGAAAATAATTCGAGCTGCAGATTTGAATAGAAATGGTACAATCTTCTATAAAAGTGTACAGCTGCTGTCGTACGCCAATGATATTGATATCATTGGCCTCAACAACAAGACTGACTAATAAAGCGAAGCAAACGTTTAGTAGTGAACAAGAGAAATACTAAATATCTCCAATCATCAAACAAATAGTCATCGCACTCGCGACTTGGCTCCCACGTCAGTGTTGACTCGGCTTGGAGTCAGCATTAACATCAACAACAACGTCAGCCTCGAAATCCAACGCAAAATAACTCTTGCCAACTAGCTACTTTGGACTGAGAAGTAAAGTCCTCTTTCGAGGAACCAAGCCCAAATTTTTTAAGCCACTCATTATTCTCGTCCTGCTATATAGTGCAGAGGCATGGACAATGACATCATCTGACGAGTCGGCGTTACGAGTTTTCGAAAGAAAGGTTCTGCGGAAGTTTTATCGTCATTTGCGCTCTGACAACGGCATATGGCATTAGATGACATTGACATAGTTCAGCGAATTTACACCCGCGGCCAAGCGTAACTTACCACCTGATATTTTTTCACTATTTTCAATTTTTTCGTTTTTTGGGTAACTTTTTTATGGATTTAATAGAATACGGGGAATATATAGATGGCTCGAATATATTTGGTTAACTGTTGACTTTAATCTGGCCCGTTTGTAAAATTAAATTGAGACAACTTTTTTTAATTTGCACACAAGTCTTTGATTTCATTATTACTAATTCTTGTAATAACTTAACAACATTTTTTGTTTCAATTGAAAATGGAATTACAACATATTCAAAAAGAATAACGGGAAATCTAATATGGCGTCGGTCCACCTCTAGCGGATATTACAGCTTCGATACGAGCAGGCATTGACCCAACAAGTTTCTCCAAAACACTGCTTGAAATTTCCTCCTCCCAAACACTTTGGAACATTTTTTTTTAGCTCTGGTTTACTTTTACTTTTTTGACAGAACTTATTTTTTTTTTAATATTTTATATTTGTGTAAGTCAGAGATCACTTCGTTAAAACTTAACGGAAAAATTCCATTACCGCAATAAGTACCATTACAATGAGTGATAGAACACGTTTTCGCTAGAAATTTCTTAATGGTAAGTTACGTTTGGCCGCGGGTGTAGATAAAGCGCCTGCGCTGGCTAGGTCACATAGGTTCATAAAAATATGCTGAAACAATCGAATATTCACAAATAACTATATTAACGAGAAAAAAAGTTAACTTCGGCTGCACCGAAGCTGACATACCCTTCACAGGTGCATTTCCTTTAGTAACTATGTGTTCAGTTTATATGGAAGCTATATGCTATAGTAATCCGATCTCAACAATTTTTTCGGAGATTACATTATTGCCTTAGAAAATAATCTCTACCAAATTTCGTGAATATATCTTGTCAAATGCAAAAGTTTTCCTTACAAGAACTTTTTTCCGATCGTTCAGTTTGTATGGCAGCTATATGCTACATATAGTAAGATGATCTGAACAATTTCTTCGGAGATTACATTGTTGCTCTAAAAAATAACCAGTGCGAACTTCTGTGAAGATACATTGTCAAATGTAAAAGCTTTCCATACAAGAACTTGATTCCGATCGCTCAGTTTGTATGCAGCTATAAGCTATAGCTAATGAGCAGCTTCTGGAAGAGAAAATGACGTTTGCATAGTTTCAAAATGATATCTTAAAAACTGAGGGACTAGTACAGACAGACGGACGGACGGACAGAAAGACGGACATGGCTAAATCGACTCAACTCAACATACTGATCATTTATATATGTATATATATACTTTATAGGGTCTCCGACGCTTCTGAACTGAACTGAATGGTTTAAGGGTACTTTTTCTGCGCCAAAATTATTTTTAATCGCTATCTGAAACTAGAAATACCAGGCGAGACAAATTTAAAATAAATACAATTCATGTCTCTATTTGTGTGAGAAAACTACTGTCGGGAAGTATGTGTCCCATGAGGTCCGAAACTTATAAAAATATCAACAAAAAATTAATTTTTTTACAACCCTTAATCATGATTCAATTTCACGGCATGATGTATAAAGATCGAATCAATCTAATAATTCGAACTTTGGTTTTGTTTCAGTACTTCCTATACAGTCTGTTCGAGTAAATTTGTAAAGGTTTTTTGAATAGACTTCTTGTGAAAACAATGGATTTCAGCAAAATTTTCCTACTTATCTATTGTTTCAAGGTTGAGGATTAAAATATCGAAAATGAATTGGTTGATGCAGTTCCCAATTTTAACTTGTCGATGGTCGTTTACAATCTTTAAACCTTTTGTTAAAAATTACTTAATGTGTGGATATTATTTGAATGGTTATTGAAGCATATTTCTAATAATAAAGCAAAGTTTCATCAAGCTAAAATATTAATTGGAGCTGGAAGGTCTACTAGAGCGATATCATAACTTCTTCTATTAAATTGCCGTATTGACCTCATCAAATCACCGTATAGGCAAATCGAATCACTGCGCTAAAAGTTTCATTAAACGATTGTTAATTTTTTACATTTATTATGTAATTTTTAAAGACATATCTACTTATCAAACCGTTATCGCAATTGACACTCATATTTCACAATATTTATGGCGACAAAAGTGAATGACATACATACATAAGTTCATATACATATACATACATATGTATGTATATCAGATGGAAACTTATCACTCCTAATGTCTTGACAATTAAGATTGCAACAAAATCGCCATGCTGTGTAATGGAGCTGAGTACTGTACTCAAGAGGAAGAAGGAGAATATACTATAAAAGATATGACGAAAGCTTCATTAATGCACTTCTGCAAGTGCTTGAGTTCGACTGTTACATTTATGATGCGATAGAATACAAAAACAAAAACACCATAAAATAAATAAAAACAGATACTGCTTTAGTCTTGCGGAAATATAGAGCATCTCGCTCAACATCAAAATACGGAACATGAAATCAAAGCAAGAAGTGTTCATGACTTACTTAAGCACATGTCCAACAGACAGCAACTTCTGAGTAGTTTTTAGTGTTTTCCGAAGCGTGTCAGCTGTTGCAATAACAAACAGATTTCTTGTGGAATTGTTGCAACTGCGAAGCATCGATTTTATGGCCGCAAAAATAAATATGAAACTCGGCAACACTAAAGCATAGTGCTGTTTAGGAAAGAGGAAAGTGTTATGCTTTGGGTTTGTGAGTTGGTTGTTAATGAGTTTAGATAAATTAGTTCGAAAACTTATTTGTTTTGACTTATTAAAAAAAATACCTTACATGTGAGAGTTGCTATATATATTTTATTGGTTTGGTGGTAAAATCGAATTACTTTTGTGAAAGCTTTTGCAGTTTTATATCCTTTTTAGTGTATTTCCTTACTTCCATGCTATTTAGATTTAATAGTTTAGAAACTATTGCGATGAAATTTTATACAATCATGCAAGCAATTAAATACATACATCTATATATAATATATACATTTTTATAAACACAACATAATTTATCGAAAACTCGAAAAATATGCCTTCAGCAAAACATATTTTTTACACCAATCTTTTAGAAATATTTTTCGTAGCTCTGAAATTAAATGAATTTTAAGCCAAATGTTTTGGCTGTCTAATTATAAACATACAACTTTAGTATTGTTTAAATTAAGCGAAAGTTGCTAACCTCAGATTTGTAAGATCGTGATCCCAAAGGTTAAAGAAATGTTTCTGCATTGCAGTTAAATTAAATAAACGAATAAAAGATAAATATGTTTTGAAATTTCTTAACCTTTTTAACATAAACAAGTGAGGAAGGGTTAAGTTCGAGTGTAACTGAGTATCTCATGCTCTTGTAAACTGCAAGAATCAGTTTTTCACAAAATTTTTCATTTTAGGCATAAACATACATAACTAACATATTTACCAATATTTCCGGTATAAAGTCAGCCGGAAGTTAGATATTTTTTCTATTAAGTATATGGGGGCTGAGGGAATTATTCATCCGATTTTTTAAATTTTTGTCAAAGCGGCATATTATTATCAAATTAGGATTCTGTCTGAGTTTTTATAATATATCTCATAAATCGACCTATATTTTCGATAAAAGGTTCGCATTAGGACTGGGGCCCCTATATTCGATACCTGAGAGCTTGAACAGTTTTGAATAACTTTCGGTCATAAGCTGACTTATCTGGCATAAAAGGTAGTATTCGTACCAAATTTTATTCTGATATTTTCATTCGAGGCTATTTTGTATACTGGAAAGTAAAAGAACCGTTAAAATTTAAAATTGTGTTATAGGAGAAGTAGGCGTGGTTACAGTCCGATTTCGCTCATTTTCATCATCGAGTAGGTCCTGAGATATGGTTTTTCACCTAAATGTGGGCGGTGCCCATTTTTGACACCGGCTTCTATAAAGCCATCTTATGCCATCTTTGATGTAAAATTTAATGTCTCTGACGCATTCAGTTATTGATTGGAGGAGTGGGCGCAGATTGTGATAAAGTGGCATCATGGGGTTTTATTTCCTTCGAACTGAGGCTGAAAATGCCGTTGCCATCAATAGCGAGCGTTATAATACGATGTTGACCGACCTTTTTAGTCAGAATTTGATGAAATCAAATCGAACGATCTAATTTCCAACAAAAGGCACTTTCTCATGTTTCACATCTGATATGCCTTCACACACACATTGCGTGCAAAATTGGCGACTCGGTAATTTCAAATAGTCAAACAGCCGCAAAGATCATGTGATTTAACGCCTCTAGATTATTTTCTCTTAGCATATGTTAAATCCAAGGTTTACGCCAATCAACCAGCAACGTTCGAGGACCTTGAAAACAACATTCAGCGACCTATAGCCGAAATTCCAGCCGAAATACTGCACCGGGTCATCGAATATTGGCGTAAACGGGTGGATAAGAGCACATGGAGTCATGGCGGCCATTTGGCCGACATTTTGTTCAAATCATAAATGGCAGAAAATTGTCTGCATGACATTAAAAAAACAGAACCAGAATTTTGACCAATTTTGAGTGTTTTATTTCACTATAATATCATGTCATTCCTCTCAGTGGTCCCTTTGTATACAGAAGTAAATGAACAAGATGGCAAGCTGAGTCGATTTAACCACTACGATCTGTCGGTAGATACACGATATTTAAGTTTTCGATCTGAAAGTTTGTACACGTCTTTTTTCTTCAAGAAACTGCTTATTTGTCGGAATATCAGACCACTATAGCATGCAGCTGTCATATAAAGGGAACCATCGACATCAAGTACCTTTTTCATTTGAAGACATTTTCACCAAATTTGACGTGGGTTATTATCTAACTCAAAGATGCAAGCTGCGATGAAGTTATACAGATCGAGTCATTTTAGCATATAGCTGCCATAGAAAATGAATGATCAAAGTTCTTATAACGAGTCCTTTTTATTTTTGAAGGGTATTATAGCTTCGGCTACCGAATTTAACGCTTTTTCTTCTTTTGTATTAAGTACTTATGTGTCTGTCAGCCAATAATTGCCAAGGTCTTAAACATGATTCATATTAACTGCAATCTAAACACATACTTATGGCAAAATCTCCATTGCAATAACTTACCAAATTTTTAAGAAAATATAGAATAGTTTTAATAGCGTTATATGTTTATAGAATATCTTAGAGTAATATTCCACAAAATAATGATCCACTTAGTATTTTTCATTCTCTCCAGCGCTGTGTTAAATTTAAATATTTATCTTATCGTCAATTCTACATCAAATACCTTTCTTAATAAAATCATTTGCAATGGGAATTTTCGGAATTTCATTCACGTTGCGATAGCAGTAATAATAACAACACCTTCTTCAACGCAATCATCGCTATCAAAAAGTTCACACTTACTATACAATCGTAAGTGTGGCGAAAGCGGACACAGATTGCTCGAGAAATGTCGGTCTATTGCTGACGTATTTGCCAGGAAATAATAAATATTCGTACTAAGGTAATTCCAAAATGGACATACAAAACTTTGCAATACTATACATACATATATGCAAAGCAAGTGACGGATTCTGCGAGTGTGGACCACTTTGTGGGTCACTCCGTCCACTCATATGTTGGTTTTTCTAATTGAATTATCTGTTTAAATATGTTATTATTATAAAACACTTGTTGGGCGTTCTCTAATGTAAATCACTTTCTTTGTTTGTGGTGTCCATTGTACATTCAAGTTTCTTTCTAGTTTTAAATCAACATTCTTATGTAATGAATCCACTCGTTTTACGGAATTCAATAGTAATAATTTCAAAGAAAGTGTCTTCTATCATTTATATTTTCTTTTCAGCTCGTTGCGTACAAATATTTCCGCTTTCTCGAAACCCATTCAAATGAAGAGCTATTGATTTACAATAATTGCAATTCGAAAAATAAATAAACATTTATGGCTTTTATTGCACTTAATGTTTATTTTAGTTTTTGTACGGTGCTTAATATTATATTAATTGACTTGATTGACCTTCAGAAAGTTGCTTTATTTTCCCGCTAGGGGTTCCGAATGAGTTCTCTATATAAACAAAATAAAATATATATATAATAATATATAATATATATATAATAATATATGATATATACATATATAATAATATATAAATATATATAAATTTCATCTAAATATTCGCTAAGAACTGCTTATGGTGGAAAAGGTTTCAATTCTGAAGTTTTCAACGACACTCTTCTAATGACACCATACAATTGAATAATAATACAACAATTTCAAGGAACACTGAGTTTTTTGAAGAGAAAAATAATATTATTTTTAAGTTATTTCTATTTTACGTTCGTAAAATGCAGCAAAGCGAGATTGTCCCCATAGACTTTAGACTTTACATATGGTAGCAAATCAATCGCCAAGATCACGAGTTTCATTTTCAGGCGTCAAATAGTTGGTTATTATTGAAGAAAAATGGACTGATGATTCCAATGGCTCACAAACCGCACCTCACCGTTATTTTTTCTGGATGAAGTGGCAGCTCTTGAATCTCTTCAGGTTGCTTTTCGCCCGCAATGCGGCAATTTTGCTTATCTACAAACGCATTCAGCCAGAAATGAGCCTCATCGCTGAAAAACGACGGATCTTCTTGGAACTTTTCAAGAGCAAAGCAATGTCGCTTGGGAAGGTCGAGCGGTTTCAATTCTTGCAAAAGCTGTATTTTGTACGCTTTCAATTTAATGTCTCGTCCAAGTTGCTGCGAACGATGTCGAATCGACTCTCCACGGTCTTCGCGTACACTCTCAGCTACGGCTGCTATATTTTCTTCAATGTGTACTGGACGTGGTCTATGCGGTAGAATATTATCCAATAATGCATGGTAGTTCTCAAGATAGGTGATGGTGTTGCGAATACATTCTTTACAGAACGTGAGTTTTCTTAAAAAAGTTGAACGATTTGTAAACGTTGCTCTGACGTAAGTCTTTCCATGCTGAAATGCCAAAGAATACTAAAAAAAAAAATATGACACCTTGACACGACTCACACTTGATCTGTCAGAAAAAGTATTGAAAGAAGTACCTCTACTTGAATCACCCGTTACATGTAGATGGTTGGCCGAAATAAAAAAATCCAGAAATCAGTAAATAGTTCCAAATAGAATCACGCTAGAATTTTATATTTCTAAGAGCCATTGGGTTAAGGGCACATCTAGTATGACAGCCTAAAAAAGTGTTTTTTGTGGGAAAAAGCTACATCAATACGTGTTTAGAATATGTATTTTAAGAATACATAGGACATTTTTTAAGATAAAACTTACACACGATTTCCGACGGCGTTAAACAAAGGTCCCTCCCGCTGCAGTGATCTCGTTCTTCTACCTGATGAAACCAAACCCAAACTCTTCACTAGGAGCTATTGTTCATACAATTATTGTAAATTGTTCGGCTGTAATTTGCTTTTTCATTGGGAGTGGTTTCTAGGTAGCGGGTCTCAAATCTAGCACCTCGCTCGGTGTGTAGTGTAAAACTTTATACACATTTAAAAAGCTAGCCGCTTGTCTCAAGACCCACCCCCTCTCGAAGTCGCACCTCTGGTGAACAGACGCTGCATTTAGTACCCTTAAACCGAATATATCGGAGTGACTCCGCTGAAGCTTCTCTTTTAGCCGTGGCACCATGCTCCACACGAGTTGGCTACCGCATCTTACACAAGGGTTACTCACGTTTTCGGGGTGCGCCACAAGGCAAGAGTAGCTATTAGACACAGTCCTGCCAATGCATCTGCTAATCCAGAAGCATAGCTATATCCCATTTCACCCGTTGTTACGCTGTTGTTAACTCGGCTATAACAGAGTAAGCGGTGTCTACGTCAGTAAAGAAGAAGAAGAAGAATGCCACTGCTTGGAGAGGTATGTTTTATATATAGTTATCCGATTTTTCCAATTTGGACAAATGATTAATGTAATCAAAATTCATCTATGTATTAAATTTCATTGAGATTTCTCTAAAACGGAGAAATTAATATTTATAATTCCTAAAAAAATCGGTTTTAGACCCATAGTCTCTTAATAAAAATTGTGCAGAATGATCCGCAAAATATTTTCCGCATCCACGATTTTTTCGAAAAACTTTTATAGGGATCGGATCAGTTGTATCCTAGTAATCAAAGATGAACTGTTACAGCCGATTGAAGTGAATTAACTGAGCGGCTATACTTTACAAAAGTTTAATTCAAAAAATGTTTATCTAAAATTCAAGTATGATATTTTTAAAGGCAAATACTATCGATACTAATATGAATACAAATATATCATTATAATAAAAATTTCACACTAGGTGTGCCCCTCACTGATTAACTTTAAAGTGCTTTGTATTGGACGACGCACTGTCTTATTAAATTGGCCTGAATATATGTAGATATGTATAATCCACGAAATTGTTTAGAAAAAGCTACAAATGTATATTTTTATGTATGTGAATATGCTTCCTCTAGTACCATTGAATATTTCTCCAAGTGCAAGTGCGAATCTGCAACAACAATTTCTTGAAATTTCAAAGAATGCACACTTCGCTCCAAAATTCAAAACCAAACTATTTAACCACCTGACGCATGCGAATTGTGTCTATATATAAGTCTGCATGTGTACGCCACAGCGTTTAGCCATAAATTGTGTAAACATTATTAAAAATAATTCAACCACTGGCTATTTGTGGCAAGTGTTAAATTTTCACTAAAATAAACTTTCCATTTTACGACTAAAATTCTCACTTATACGTGTCTTGTTATTGTGCACAATTGACTTGTTGACCTATAGACGCGCCGTTCGCACACATGCATAGATGTATACATATGTTTGAATATATACATACATACATATGTACATGTATAGCGGTGCATTGACTCATTGCTCAGCTATAAACAAAATTTCCCACGCAGATTTTCATTTGTGAATTCAAAATAAAAATTTAGGTACGCATACATATATACAAATATACAACTGTGTGCGTTTCAACGAATATTCGCGGGAAGTAAGCAATACAAACTATATTTATATATGTAAACAGCAAAGGTATTTATGTCCCCTCACTGACAGACAAATTTTAACAAGTTTTATTTTTAGCAACAAAATATTCACGGCATGCAGCGCTTATGCATCACTGTCAGCCCGCCAATAAGTAGGTGAGTGTGGCAGTGTGCGTTTGACATTAGGGCGGCATTTCAATCTAATTAACCTCAGCAACATCTCTTTGCTGCACACTGCTATTTGAAGTGCTTTTGTTGTTGTCATATACATACACATATGAGAGCACATGTGGCAGCAGCACTCACTTCTGGTGCATGCAACAAGCGCCGGCCAACTGTGCGTATGAGTGAATGCAGTTGTGCCTTGAGGCGTTACTCCGACAGTCAACAGCTGTGAAGTGATAAACAATGAAATTGAAATGTGAAGCATACAGACAGACACACAAGCGTATATACATATGTATGTATGTATAGAAGCTTATGTGCGCTTGGAAAGTGCCAAGTGCGTTTCCTAGCTGAAAATGATGTGTGAGAATGCGTAGCTGTAAATTGAGTCTGACATTCAAGACTTTCCATAACACAGCGGGCAACTTGGTCATTCGTCGTATATATATACCTATATGTGCGTGCATATGTGAGTGTGCATTTGGACGAAATGCATTAGAAGCTCTCTACGAGTGCACTTGATGAAAATGTTTCAGCAAATTATCACATCCACTTACTCTAACATATGTATGTACACACCACTTATTTACTTACTGCGTGATGCGCACACATACGCACATGGCTACGCATAATATTCACATTATTAACAATTTGTTTATTTTCCATTTATTTGTTTAGCTTTTTCCAACTAATTGTAATCGGAGCAAAACAGCTGATGTGCGCTGATGCCAAGTAAAAGCACAAGAGACATAAGAAAATTAGCAGAACATATGCCAAACTCACGTTTGCTACCAATGCTCAGTTTTCTTGTCCGTCCGCTGTAATCTAATACAGCAAGTGTCACACGCTAATAGTGTGTTTATTCCAATAGTCTTCTATTCGATCATTTTTCAAGGCTAAATGTATGTATCATACATGATACATATACATATATTGTATGTCGCCACCTATCATGCATTAGATACTTTTTCATTTACCGCACGTAAGTGCTTACAAACACTTCTTTACCGTCCAAACAAACCTAATGTACGGCGAGAAGTGTTGATAACAAGTCAAATAAACATTGTAAGTGTAGTAACTAATTTTTGTTGTGTTGTTCACTAATCGCTGAAGAGTTAAACTCGTGAGCGCCAACGCCGAACTGTCGCAAGATAATTTTTCATTATTTAACACTTCCTCTAATGCGTGACAGACACACGGAAAGTATGTATTCTTCTAGATAAACTGAGTTAAAATTCGAATAAAAGGTTTTTAAAAATAAAAGTAAATTAAAAATATTTTTTTCCCTTAGAACCCTTTTTAGGTTTGCAGATTTGTATACTATATTAGCTATAAGAAATCATCATCATACCCTGTATCCTCCACTGGAGCGTAAGACCTCAATAAGGCTTCTCAAATAGGCTTCTGTTTTTTCCTAGCATCTTTAGTTTGCTGCACGATATGCTAGAGATCTCCTCACCGTGATCTTAGGGCGGCTTTTCTTATGACTTCCTTGGTAGTTCCCATTCATAGCTTGTCAGTAAACTTCTGTAGTATCACTTTTATATAGCTATTCGTTGCTGATGACGCTAGGCCATCACACCATGAGAATATGCCGTAAGCATCTGTTATCAAAGCTCTAAATTTTTCCAGTAAATTGGTCGGTTACAAAGCAGGTTTCACATCCGCAAAGCAATGCGCAGACAATATTGAACTTAAATAGTATAATTTGTGTCGAATTCCAGATTTTATGTAATCGAAAGGAACCAAGTCTGGTGTATACGGCGGGTAGGGTAGCAGTTTCCAGCGAAGTACTTTGATTGTATCCTGCACCTGTCGTGCAACAAAATTACTTTGCCGTGTCTTCTGGCACATTATAGTAATTTAATTCGAACAATACTTGGTTTAAATTGATCATTTGTTGTTGTAGCAATTAGTTTTAATAGTTTTAGAAGTTCGTAATATACCACCACCCTTCTGATCCCACTAAACACAGAGCACTTTAACCCATGATTTTCTCCGTTTAGGATTCTGAAAGTAAATCAAATTTTCATCGCCAGAGAGATTTCGATGCAAAACTACACTTTTGGATCTTTCCTATAACTTTCAAACAGTGTGCAACATTTAACATAGCTGTCAATTGCTTTTTACTCAAAGTATCATCTTCATCTAATGTTGCTTGCAATTCGGTGTCTTCAAACTTATTGGTGGTCTTCCACGTTCTTCATTCCTCACACTGAAATCATAATCTCTCAACCGTTGAAACCATCTTTTACATGCAAAGCATTGGTATTGTGTATATTTTGTCTTTTTAAATGAACTCTGTTCGAAATTTCTTAAAATTATAGGCAATTTTCAGTCTTCACTGTTGTAGAATTAGATACTTCTACTGCTGATGAAGATTATTTTTTTGAAATCCAATAATCTCGGAAATATTGGGTAGTCGAAAAAGTCTTTTCGTATTTCGAATCAAACTTCAACTTATTTTTTTATATTTATGCTAATAAATAAATAAACAAATATGAACCATTTTGAGGCCACTTTTTGCAATTTTTTCGCTATAGACATTATTTTTAACTTTTTTTCATCTTCTCCGGTTTACAAATTTTTGGTTAAATGCAGCTTAATATCTCACCTTTCCATTACTATAAAGTATGACAAAATGTGATCGTTAGCATTGGAGATATACGACTGCAATTTAGTAACAGCCTCAAAGCATTTTCGTTCCCTTTAAAAAATTATTCTTTAATTATGGTATTTGAAGATTACGTGGAACTGTCTTTTCATATTGCTCGTTATCAACTAAATAAGATTCAATTGCATACCTCACACTTGACATTTGTTAGTGTCACTTTCTACTTCAAACTAATGGTTTCATTTAATACTATATATTATATATAATATTAGTTTTTGTAATATGGATCTCATATGTTAGGCAAAGCCAAAAACTTCACCTTAAAAAATTTAAACCGGCGACTGGTGAATGAGTAATAATGCGCGCATGGTCGGCAAGTTCAGCTTATCATTAACACCCAGCCGAATGATAAGATATGGCAAAAAATATTTGTACAATAAATTCTTATGCGAGCACAAAAGGGTGCGAAATCGGTTTTTGTGGGTTGGGTGGGAAATGTTGGCGAGTTCAACCGAAAAAATATTGGTGTTTGTTTTAGCCTTTTCAAATGTGCATGTGTGTGCTTGTGTGCATTCTGTTTGCATTTCGTTAAAGGTGACTTCAGATTTTATATACTTATTTCATTTGCTTAATTCTCCGGAATTTTATGCAACGCAACACATTGTTTGCTAAAGTTTGCGAGGAATTCTTTGCACATTGTATTATGGAGTTATTGCGTATAAATTAAATACTTAAGTATATACAGTTAAAAAAATCCCAAAAGGACATTATCGTTACAAATTCAGTTAGAATGTAATATGGTAAAGCGAAGACGCGTTCCCTCTAGAGTCGAGCGCAACGATTTCGTAAACTTTAAAAGTTTTTTTGTGGCTACAACTTATTGGCCCGTAAACACTGAAAGCTTGCGACCGCACATAAATTCGTACCACTTTAATATTCCCTAAGCCATAAAAACAATTATTTCTGTAAAAGTGAAGAGTACATATGTATGTATATGTAATCATAGATAGCCCCAAACGAGCTTTGCCAAAAAAGATAGTTGGAGCATGCTTCTTGCAAATGGTTCTCATATAAATTCTATATTAAGAGTTTAGACGAGGGATTTGCCTTTACGAATTCATTCACTTTTCTTAACATTTTAACATTTCTTTGAGTCGCGCTGGCTTAATCAAGCACACTTTCATGAAATATATAATAGAAAGTAAGGCTTTCGAGATAAACTCTTATAGCATACGATTCTAATCAGAATTTTTATGAAACCCCAGATGGGTTTCGACAATTAAAAGATCTGAAAGGAGGGATCTATGTTTGAACTTTACTGTTCATGGCCTAGTATAAGATCTCACTCAAAATCTCCGTATGCACAAAAATCCACTCCTTTGCCTTTGAAACCAGGATATTGGGGCCATTGTTATTGTAACGGTTATCTAGTCCCCGTTAGGGTTGAAAGGTTCAAATCAGCGAGGTCATCCAACGGGAGGCCTAGGAAGCGTGCTGTTTCGATGGGGTCGAACCATAAGGAGAGGTGGTTAGAGTCATTCGGAGACACATTGAATATTGGACATATGTTTGGCATGTCGTGTTTGATTCTGAATAAGTAAAAGTTTAACCTGCCACAGTACCCAGAACGAAACTGCGCAAGGGACAGGATTATGCTCCTTAACTGGAAGCATACGGGCCTCCCGTTATAGTTCACCTCGTCTGCGTTTCATTGCATCCAGGCGACCGGCGGTGGTATGGCGTGGTTAAGGACCAACCGGCCGATTGTCTTCTATGTTGCCCCATGTTTTTATCTTTTAGGATGTGTTGCCGGCCGGTCCTTAACTCTTGAAAATTTTGTAGCGGCTCTGTACTTTGGCAATAATTGCTGTGGTACGAGGATTGAATGAGCAGAGGCTGTCTAGAGTCACTTAGTGGGGCAGTCGGAATTTTAACGCCATCGACTGCAATATTAAGATCAAGTCTGTACTCCTTTGTCCTATTTTTGAATATGGTCGCTGTGGAGTTAGTGGGGGAGAGTGTTACGCTCCGTGCAGCGAGAAAGGTCAGAGAAATAGTCCTTTCCTTCTGACCACTTGTTTTAAGCACGAGGTGCTAGAAATTCCATGTGGGGGTTGAGGGAGTTTCGAAATGTAGAAATTGAACAGCAACGGGGAGAGAACACCACCTTTCTTTTCAATTTAGAATTTTTACTCGAAACAGTACGATTGATTGCCAACCGCTCAGGTAGTTCATAGTCCACCTCTTTATCCCTGGAGGGAGCGTAGACTTTACCTTTTTCTCAAGTAACGTTGTGTGGTTGACTGTGTCAAAGGCTTATGACAAGTCCCAGGCTATGAGGATCGTCTTTCAGGGTGGTTTTTGGTTGAGGCCGTGAACTATCTGGGCGTTCAAGTTCTGTGCACTTTATGATTTGCTAGATACGGTGACAGTTCTTTTTTTTTTTTAGACTTTCCACAAAGCCTGATCAGTCAGATATTTTGAAAAGATATATTTAAAAATCAAAATATTAAAAAAATTCCTTCCATAACTTATTTCGATGAATTCTCTGTGCTCTTACTGCACTGCGGTGTACATGTAATCGCTGTAGCCCCAAATTGTAAACCCAAGTATCTTATCAACGCGAGTAGCGCCAAAATAAATATAAAACTCGTATGTACACATTCGTGTACCAAAACAAAGCCTCTACAAACAGACTCACGCACACACTCCTATTTATATACACAGCCTTAAAACTACAAACTGATAAGATAATGATTATGCCTAAGTAAAGTCACATAGCAAAGTTTTGCTCGTTTTTTTGTCGATTCTAGCAAATGGAAATAAAAAAAGGAGCACTGTTTAGAGAGAAGCTCGAGAGCGTTTAGTCAGTTGATTTATTGTCCAAAAGTTGGCAAGTCACTTCTTTAAATAAAGCTGCGCTATCTAAAGCTTCAAATTAGCAAGTGAGTAAAATGTTACTAAGATATCTCTAGAATAGCAGGTGATACCTTTTGCAACGAAAAAAATGTGAAAACTTCATAAACTGCAAGTTAAAGTAAATATTAGAAACATTATCTAGTATTAATAGTCGAGCAGACACTTGCAATAACTTTATTTAGTTTGCCGAAGCAGATGTGTGTTTGTGTAGTGATAATTATCATATCTTATCAGTTATATACTCATATATACATACATACATGCATATATGTTTTAAGTACTCTCACTCTTTTGTGCGATTACTCACTATATCGCCGAAATGATCTCTGAGAGTTAGTTTAAGTAACTCCAAATTTGAAGAGTGAAGCTTTCAAAGCTACCGAGTCTTATTCGTTTTGTTTGTTTCAGTGTGGAAATTTATACCTTAGCGCAGGTTTTTATAGTTTGATATTTTGGAATTGTTTAGTTCGCCACTTTTGGGAGAATTACATATCTCGAGACCAGTCCGACCGATTTCAACTAAATTCCGTATATGACATTTTACTGATATTCCTATATTACCACCACCTTAACCATAAGTTGTATGAATGGAACCCAAACTATTCAATTCCCTGTGTACCGAATATGTGGACCCCAGTGTCTATAGTTGACTTTTGACCGAAAATATCAGTCAATATGTGAGATATATGTATAATTGAAATTCCGGGATAGTCCTTTTCTGACAATAGTATTTCTGTGTTTTAAAAATGGGTTGAATTGAATCAATACTTCCCTCAGGCTCCATATACCTAATATGTATAAAAATTTTCGAACTTCCAGGTGACTTTATGCTGGATATATCGGTCAATACGTGGGTTATTCCAATAAAAAGAAGAGTGCGAAGTAATTTTACTTATAACAGTGTATTTTTGTGCCTAAAATGGATTACATTGGGCGAAAACTTGACTTAGCCCCCATATAACTAATATCAGAATTTTCGAACATCCGGGTGACTATGCTCCATAAGATTCTAAGATGAGGTACCTCAATTAAACCTATGGAACATTTTTTTTAGTATGTGGCATGGTAATAGTTAACAGATAAAATCGGGTCGATACTACCCCAATTGATACTTGCAAGTTGCAAGAGCATAAAATGTTTGGTTGCACCCGAACTTAGCCCTTTCTTACTTTTTTAACGTTCCTTTGAATGACAAGTATCGTAAAATACCCCTTCCCGAAGAAGAATCCGTCCGTCAAAATCGGCTTTTTAATTATTCCTCCAGTATAATTTTTCTAACCTCAAAAAAATAGAATTTATAGAATGGCTAACATCATTTAATAAATGCAATTTCGCTATAAAAGTAAACTCAATTACGAGTGTGTTCCTACCGACCCGCTTATCTGTCGTTATGACTAGTGAATAGGTACGTACTACTTTTCGATTACATGTGCTTTGCTGCGAGCATTTGCATTGCTCTCCACTCGCACGCTCGAACGCTCTGCGTTTTAAATTTGCTTAAGCGCAGCTTGTTAGTATTGGTGGCATTTGAGTCCGTCGTCACGCAGCAAGCAGATTTTTTGCGACCACCTCACCGGTGTTTGTCTCACCGTAGTCCATTCATAGCCGATGGCAGTGGCGCTCAGTTGCCGCTGCCGCTTTGTGTGTGCATCTGCCGTGTACTCGCGGGCTTCACAATACAACGCACACAGTGGCACTACAAGCGCACACAAATGTAGCTTGCTACCTCATTAACGTGTTTGTTGCCATAATGCTGGAAGGGGTGGGGCAGGGAGGATCGCCAAGCAGGGGACTGTGTGTGTGTGTGCATATGTGCCGCGTGCACTCTACTCGCTGTGCTCCTCTCCACCGTTCTTCGAACGCCCGTGCTTTATTGCCATTTCTGCTTGTTGTACCTATGCCTATGGATGGGTGTGTGTGCGTCTGCCACTGTCCGCGTGTTCCAGCTGCGAGTGCGAGTGCGGCTAATTTGTCTTTTTTAGTGTGTATTTCTTTTATTGTTATTATTATTATTTTTTTCTTATTTGATATTTTTGGTTGTGTGTTTCCACGCGGTGAGTACCCATACCTTTACATATACATTCATACATACATACGACTACCGCCTGTGGGCTTAGTTTAGCGTTTGGCGGTTGTTGTTGGCCTGCTGGCGGCTGGCTGGTAGTCTGATTGCTGGTTGCTTTTGCGCTCGAGCGCTTACTTGTCGAAGAGCTTTCGTGCTGAGCGGTTGGTGCGGCGTGAATTGCCTGCTTTTGGTTTACTTTGCTTAGTGATTCGATCGTTCGATTATTGTGTGTGTGGTGTGCGATCCAGTAAGTTTGCTATTCGTTATTGTCGGTCGTTCGTTGTTGGCGGTGTCACGCGTTTTCTGAGCGTTTCGAAGTTTTCAATTGAATAAATTGTACGAATTTGCAAAATAATTTGCATTATTTATTGCCGAAAAGGAAAAAAACAACAAAAAATAGCACGTAAATTGTGTGTAAAATAATAACGGTACGTTAAAGTGTTTTTAAGTTTTTTTTTGAATTTCTGAAAAATAAAAGAACAAAATTGTGTCAGTTTTGACGTATATCTGTCCACTGTGCTGGCCACCTTACTTGTTGCGCTCGCCTTTAGTGCGCCTTCTGATTGAATTTTTTGTACCAATTTCATTTTTTTGCTGCAAATTTCAACTCGAAATTTGTTCTTTCTCAAAACAACGGTAAATAAAAGCACACAATATCGTTGCAACAACAACAATGACAGCAAAATCAACGACACTCGCCCGCAACAATAATTTAAGTGAAAATTGAGTGGAAATAAAATTGTTGTTTTTGCAAAAAAAAAGCATTGTTTGTCACCAGATTTAAGAAAAAAGCAAAATACCATTTTTTTTTTGCTTTTTTTATTTTTGTATTTGCCCACTTTGGTTGTTGTTAACTGATCGTGCAATTTTTTTGTTTTTGCTTTTTATCTCATTTGCTAGTGGCTTGTGCGCACATTGTTGCTGTGGGCGCTTGCTTTTTGCGCCTGTCGCAAACATTTTGACATTCGTCGTTTTGTCTGTTTTTGAATACAAAAACAAAATAAAAAAAAAACTTAATTGAAGAAACAAAAAATCAGCGCGGTTTGTCCTTACATTTGGCTTTTATTGTTTTGCGTTCGTTTTCGGTGTGCCAATGTTGTTGTTCGCGTTGCTGTTGTTGTTGTCGTCACCACACCGAAACCGCATCAGCGGCAATAGCCACCAAGTGGCAGCAACACCCATTGATATCGGCGACATATGGTTGGCGCAGTCAGTCGTTTATCGCTTTTGAAACGCGCCGCGTCGTCGTCGTGAAGTGTTTCTGCGAAGAAATCAGCCGCCTAATAGCTGCATAAGATCTTCAGACACACAGCGCATGAAGAACAAGCACAAGCAGATACATTAAAATCATATAAAAACTCAGATGTGCAACACAAAACCCAAAAATAAAATTAAAAAATCTGCAACAACAACAGCAACACAAATTAAATAAAATAAAGTAGAAATAATCACAGCCGAAAGCATTGTTGCGCCCGATTTTTGTACGCGTTGAAGGACTTTCGTTGACATTTGGTTTTTGGCTGCAGTCGCCGCAACTGTCTGCAAGAATTTCGTGTTCATCTTTTTTTTACATTCTAAATTTTCAACTTTTAACTGCCAGTTTTTCGTATTTCGAGGCGGGTGTGTTTTAACGTTTGTATTGTTTTTTTTTTGTTGGTGCGCACGAATCTACGCTTTGCGGTGCATAAATTTAGCGTGTGTGACATTGAAAAAATAACAACAAAAATATTCATAACTTTTTATGTTTTCTGAAATTTCTATAAAGTTGCACATTTGGTACAATAAAAGTGAAAGCGTTTGAAAACAATGCAAATGAGTGCTCTAAAAATGCAAACAGTGCTGTAAAAATAAATGCAACAAAAAATTAAAGTTGTAATTTCGGAAACAAAAATAAAATTTTCATATGTGAAAAGCGTCAATTAAAAAGTAAAACGACCAATAACCAGAAACCAATAAATCTGTGTGCAAAAAAAAAATCTTTTAAAGATTAAATGCTGAAATAAATTGATGTGAAAAAATATTTTTTTAAACAAACAAAAAATGCTAAAAAAAATTTGTGAATTTGTTCGAATAAATTGAATAATTTCCGAAAATTACTTAATTCGAATTTGCAATCAGTCAATAAATCACTGCTGGAAGTTGAAATGCTCACGACTTACCTGTTTTGGTTATTTATTGCTTCTAGCGTGCGTTCTGAAATTGAAATACTAATGATAATTAATTCCAAAAAAATTGAGAATTTCAATTTTTTTGAAAAAATTTCAGAATTTCAAATTAATTTTTATTTTTTTTTTGGTATTTTTACGCAAAAATTAATAATAAATTCATGTGATGAGCATATGAGCGCAAAAGGCAAAGAAATAAATTAATTATATAAAATCATTTTATTAAGAAATGTAATAAATAAAAACAAAGGAAAGTTAACTGAATAAAATAAAAAGGTTAATAAATATAAAACCGTTAACAAAAGAAGTAATATAAATTTCATAAAATAAATGATAAGAAATACAAATATAAAGATAAAATAAACTACAAAATTAAAAAAGGAAAAAATGTGATCATAATAATAATTTAATATATGTAAATATATATACATATATATATATATGTATGTATATATATAAGGTTGAAAATAATAATATATTATACATAAAAAAGACAATAAAAAATAAAAAAAATTTATAACACAATAAAAGTTATAATAATGTAAAAAATAAAAAAAATATTCAAGAAAGTGCAGAATTGGAAAATATTATAAACATATAAACAAAATTAAAGATATAATAAATGTATGAATAAAAAAATATATAACGATCTAAGAGTAAATACATTTATTTATAAAAATTGTGAATTATAACCTTACATATACTGAACTATATAATTTAAAAATAACCAATTAGTCAATATCTAAAATGAAATATTAAAAAATAAGCCACATAATAGCTACATAACAAAATATATATATATATGATAAAGTAGAAAAAATAATAAGCAAAAATTAGTTATACCTAATTGTTATTGAACATATTAATTTAATGAAACTAAAATATAAGTAAGATTAGAAAAGATAAATTATAAAAATTATTTATGGAAAATAAAAATTAAAAATACTTTCATTAAAATTAGTTCTAACGAAATAGTGAACTCTGTTAATCCAAAAAACTATTTGTAAAAAAATATTTGCCTTCATTTCACAAAAAAAATATATTTTGCTTAGAAAAAAATTTTAGTTCATTAAAAAAAATGTTTACTCACATTTTTTTAAATTAATTACCAAGCACTTTCTATTTACATTAAAAATATTAAGATAATAAAACTGTAATATAATTAAAAGATAATGAAAATACACGAAAAGATAAATTAAAAAAAACCCTAAGAATACACTTCAATTAAATTAAAAATGTTGCATTTAATAAAAGAAAAATTATTTATTCAAAATTATAATAAAAATCAAAAACAATATAGTACATTCTATTATTTCAAAATAAAAAAATATTTTGAAAAATTATATAATTTAAAAAATTGGTTTCAAAAATAGTTTTATTTGATTAAAAAGTGTTTTTGAAAAACAATATTTCTTTTAAAAAAATGTTTGAAAAAAATTTTTCTTTAAAAAAATATTTTGAAAAATGATATCATTGAAAAAGTTATTTTCAAAAATAATTTTATTTGATTAAAAAGGTATTTTGGAAAAAAAATTATTTCATTGAAAAGTAATTTTTTTCATTAAAAACTGTGTTTCGAAAAAAAAATTTTGATAAAGAAAAATTCATTAAAAAATATTTTGAAAAAATTATTTCAATTCAAAAATAGTTTTATTTGATTAAAAAGTGTTTTTGAAAAAAAATTATTTAATTGAAAAAGTTGTTTTCAAAAATAATTTTATTTCATTAAAAACTGTGTTTTGAAAAAAAAAAATATTTGATTCAAAAAAAGTTTTGAAAAAAAATTTCATTAAAAATATTTTGAAAAAATTATTTCAATTCAAAAATGTTTTGAAATTAAATACTAAAAATTTCCAATTTACCTATTTAGTCCTTATTGAATATCAATTTTCGTGATTTTTTTATTTAAAAAATTTTGTACAAACTTCCTTTGGCAAAAATATTATAGAAAGGTATCCTTTTTGGATGTAAATGCTCTAAGCTACGTATTAAATATTACCATGGCTAACTGGAGCATTCTCACATTTTTTTGTCCTCATAAACTCCAAAATCTGCCTGAAATATATGAATATATTACGTGTTACTGATATAAACACAGTCAAAGATGATTAATCACCTTGCTAACAATCAAGCTTTGCAGTGCAAGAAACCTCATCTAACTGCTAACAAACGCATCGAAAAACCCCCGAAAGCTGTGAAGATCATATGAGTCATATTAAACGATTTTTTTGCATAATGTACTAACAGACATATTTTAATTTAAATTCCAATTCTTTCTTTTTTGTGTTTTTTGCTAACTTGTTTCGTAGATTAAAATTTAATTGTATGCAAAGTACTTGAAATGACTTCACAGCTTTGATAAATTTTTCGAACAAATTCATCAATTAGATAAAAATTTGCATAAAACATTGGCGAATTAAACCGAACTTAACTAAAGTACTTAAGTGAACAGAAAAGCAACCCTGACACGTGTGACCTTTTTCTCACTTCATACTTACACACACACACACACATTTACCGCCAATACATGCACATATTGTTAATTATGCTAATTAAATTTTGTATATATCACCTCCACTTATAGTTTACTACATACATACATACATACCTAACCTACATGAGCCTACACATATGCCTGTGGACCTGACTGTCTGCGGATTAATAAAACCTCAATTAAGGCAATAATATTTGCTTAAAACTACATTCAAATAAAAAACAAATTCTGTGAGTCAATGAAAAGTGCTTGACAAAAAGATAAAAAAAAAACAACAACAACCACAGCGTTATAGTTTTCAATTAAAAAAGTGAGGAAGAAAGTACGTCGTGTATAGTAGAAAGAAACCCAACCATAGTGACACACAAATACAAAGCAAAGCAAAATATAAATATTTTCTAAGCGGATTAGCTGAGGAAAAAGTAAAAAAAACGCGCTCCACACTACAAAAACTACCAACTGTTGGGATAAGGGTGAGTTTAGTTGGCTAATTAATGCTTAGATACAGTTTTGTTTGAAGTTGCATGAAATTTCCACAGTTGCCAAGCAAAAACAGTATAAAGATTATAGCTATAAAGTAAGCGCTATGACTGCGTGCGTGTGCGTGTTGTAAGTGTTGGACTTTAGCTTATGTGGTTTGAGAAATACTGGGTGGTACTTATGAATGTGTGTGTGATGTATGTAAAAATTATGAATATGACTAGTAAAATTTAAATGCGATAAAGTTTTATTATGTAATAATATAAATATGTATGCTTCCACATGTGTATGTATGTATGTATGTATGTATGTATGACGTTTGCGCGCTTAAATCGACTTTGAACTTTGCGAATTTGTTTTGTATTGTTGATTACGTGCGCATTTTATTACAAATGCATTAGGGTGTGTCAACATTTTTTTTTTATTCATACCGGTTATGGAGTTAAAGAAAAAAAAAAAAATTAATTTTAATGAAAATGTTTCACAAAACACGATTTTTTTTGGGTAGTCATAATTTTTCGAAGCATTTTGAATTATACTTCAACTTTTGAATTATACTTCAACCATCATTCATTTTTGTAAAAATATTTTTTTGTTTTTTTTTTCTTGCATTTGCAAGAATATTAAGCATAAAATTCTTCTTCACTGCCAGCCACCTTTTTTCGAAGGTCGTCCTGGAGATGCGTTACAAGAGCAAGAGAATCCCAAATATCACCAAATCAATCATCGATTTTTAAAATGTATTAAATTTTGTGAATGTATATTACTTTTATTTCTTTATTAAACAAACATCTATTAAAACAAAATCTCAAAAAATTGCGTTATTTCCGACTTGCAAGTGGTTATAAGCCCTTAAAAGAAATTTAGAGGTAGGAGGCCTCTTATTATTAATATTAATAAAAAGCTCAGATTTTAAGGTACTTTCGTTTAGGCCAGAAAATCTTTAGCTTGATCTTTTTTCTCAAAATAAAAGTTTCCAAAAATTACAAATCTCGTAGACGTTTTCTTTATCATGCTTGAAAATATTTTACGACACAGCTCCATTATTATTCCTTATTACTCTATTTGCTTGCTTTTAATTCGTAATATACTATTTACTCAACTGCCATTGAAAATGCTTGAAAGTACAACTGCATAAACTATAATTTACTATACACACACATATACATATGTATGTAGTATATATAGGTATGTGCACGAGGGCTAATATGCAACAACCATAAAATAAAATCAGCAGGTATGCAATTAAACAGTTGTAGTTGTAAAGGGCACAAGCGAAGGAAATGATCGTCATGCTATGCTTCTTTTTTACAAACTTGACCTCATTTCATAATTCGATTTTTTTTCAAAATTGCAAATTAAAAATGTAAAAATTTGTATTGCTAAAATACTAAAAATAAAAGTACTAAAGATACGTAAAATTAATTGACATTGAACACTTACATACCTTTAAGGTGTGTATCGAAAATTTGCTTGTATTAAAAAATTATAAATGTATAATGTTTGAAAAAAAGTAAAACTAAAAGAGACTACAGTTAAAAATTTAATTAGAGATTGTACAAAAAAAGGTGTGTTAATATAAAAGCAAAAAATTAAATAAATTAAAAAAATATTCCACACCGGCATTTGCCACAACAAATCTACATAAAAATTTTTAATCGCAAATGTATTAGCTCAACATGATCAACGAAACTTTTTGCAACCGCAAAAACCAATTTTTTTAAAAAGAAAAAATTCTTGGAAATTGTTAAGTTTAACCAATCTTGGTACTTCGAAAAAAATTACTTTTTAAGGGGGTGGGTAAGTTTTTAAAGGCAAGAAAAAGAATATATTTGTGTTTCCGGCGACATATTGGTCGTTTAGAAAAAAATATAAAAAAAATGCAAAAAAATATTTTAAAACTTTACTTCCCCCCTTAAGATAATGGTTTCGCCTGCAAAACTACTTCCGCATGTTCAATACCTTGTATGAAAAACAAAAAACAAAAACACAAAAAAAAGAATTTTTCTTCGAAGCAAAAGATTTAGCAGAATTTGGTTTTCTCTGAATTTGTAAGTCTTCAGGTACTATATTATGTCTTGTATTTCGTTACCATCACTTTTTTCTAACATTTTTTACTGTTGGGTCTGGTTTGTGTTTATAAATGGTTGGAAAATTCAAAATTTTCAGAAATTTTTTACAGTTGGTCTATTTTGTGTTCAAAAATGCTTGAAGAATTCAGATTTTTTCGACATTTCTTGTTGGTGGTCTACTTTGTGTTCCAAAATGCTTGGAAAATTCAAAATTTTCAGAAAATTGTTGTTAGTTGTCTATTTTGTGTTCAAAAATGGTCGAAAAATTCAAAATTTTCAGAAATTGTTTTACAGTTGATCTATTTTGTGTTTAAAAATGTTTGGAGAACTCACATTTTTCCGACATTTCTTGATGGTTGTCTACTTTGTGTTCAAAAATGGTTGAAAAATTCACATTTTTCAGAAATTTTTTACTATTTTTACTATTAATTTTATAAAAGTAAAATTTATTAATCAAAAATACACTCTTGGTATAAATTAAACCCAAAAATGTTAAGGAATGTATATTTGATTGTGGAGAACATCTTTCCTATACCACTTAAAAACATATGAATTCATTGGTATAAAATTTATTTTTTATTTGGAAAGTGCACAATCTCTCTAACTATCATATTGCGTTGCATTTCGTTTGCTCACTGGGTTATCAGAATAATTTTTTGAAAGTAAACCGCAATGCCAATGTAGCAATTATATTGCTCGCGAGGCGATTACCACCGCTGCTGGAGTCGGTGCATGCAATAAACAGTAGAATTAACAATTAAAGCGTACAAAATAAATATGTATGTATGTATATAAATATATCTACAGTTTTGTAATAAATTTTGAAAATTTTCGGTGTGCAAAATAAGGGAAAATAAATATGAAAAGTAGTAATAATATAAATCTAGAGGTTTATATAAATATTTTTATCAGGTACTGTTTTTTCTATATGAGCTATTTTTTGATGTATTTCTGTATGCTTTATACTACCCTAAATATTTTATGTTCTCCGAAAAATTGTTAAGTTCGAACCACTATAGCATATGTATAGCTGCCATACAAACTGACTGTTCAAAATCAAGTGCTTGTATGAAAAAAAATTTTATTTGTGAAGGGTATTATAGCTTCAAGTCCAACTACTTATTTTATGACATTTCTTTTATATTATTTAAACTTTTAGTATATTTCCTATATTATATTCCTGCTAACCAACTAACTTTGGTCCATTAACTAACTTTAATAATATTCCCATTAAGATTGTTTTTATTTTTCTTCGTCATTTTATTTTATCAATACACGTACACGTTGAACGTGCTCTACTTCTATTAATAGTTTGAATGTCATAGCGGGAATGAAGCAAAAACATCAAATATAGTATACACATACATATGTATGATGATAGCAACTAGCCCACCTTCAAATACCCACACAAACAGCATATATAAATAAATTTGTGTGCATTTTCATTTCCACGAATTTCAAATTCGGCATTTGATGCATTACTTGTCTTGGCGCACTGTTTACTGCTGCCTAATTGCTTAGCTAGTAGCTAAGTTGCAGGCGCATGAATCACAATAATCAATTTTCAATGACTTACTAATCTGATTTCGCTTACGCAGCGCGGAACTTGAGTAGTCCATTTTTGTGCTGGCTGACCTTTGAAATAATAACAAAGAAAGAAAAATAAAACAACAAGTCACTAACAAATACAGAGCGGAAAAAATAAAAAAAACATTTAATTGAAATAAAAATAAATACCTATATAAATACTTGAAAATATAAAACAAAACTAAAAAAGTAAAATAGCTCGAAGTATTTATTTGCTAATCCTAAATTGTTCTTTTTATTTATTTTTGCTAAAATCATATTATTTATTTTAGTTTCTTATTTTTTTTGTTAACTTATTTTAATTTTTAATTTTTTTTCAATTTTTAATTTTTAAGTTTTTTTTGTTAATTTTTACTTTTATTTTTAAATTTTTTTATTAATTTTT
Organism: Bactrocera tryoni; assembly: GCF_016617805.1. Classification (NCBI taxonomy): domain Eukaryota; kingdom Metazoa; phylum Arthropoda; class Insecta; order Diptera; family Tephritidae; genus Bactrocera; species Bactrocera tryoni. Next base: position 12,399,733 of record NC_052501.1, on the reverse strand, counting down.
TTCAATACATTTAATTTTTTCATGTTTTTTCTTGCACGCCATATGTTAACTTTTAAAGAATTTGCATACATGCATAAATTAAATTCTTAGCTGCGAATATTTCATTAAATTAATGTTCACGCCACTGCTAACTTTTAGTGGTTTAACCGCCCACCTAACAGTAAAAAAGCGTTGTTTCGTTTTTTTTGTTGAAATTTCCGTTTTTATAGGTGCAAAAACGACATATGTTCAACTGCAATTTAAGCTGTTCACGCAATCAGTGGGTGTCTTCAGGTTTTTTTTGTTTGGAAATTTCATTAATGCATAGGCGGTTATTAATAAGCATCTTGCAAACGATCAAAATTGACACGAAAGGAAGCTTAAAATATTATTGCAGTTATTAAAAGTGATGGATTATGTTTAGCTTTATGCAAATTGAAAAATTTATCTTAATTGATTATTATTAATTAAAGTTATCTATTTTTAGTAAAATTCGATGAAGCCAACATTGTTTTAAACAGGGCACAAGGCTTTGAAAATAGTAAAAATTGAAAGAAATTCAAAAGAGCTTGAAACTCATTGGAAGATAAAGTTAAAATAAAAGGAAAAATAGTTAACGGGCTATCTGTGGAGGTAAACAGTGAACGGTTTATCTGGGTTTCCAGCAAAGCTACGAGTCCTATATAAAAAGGTTACATGAAAAAATTTACAACTTTTGTTTCAAAACCTTTTTGACATAACCTAAAAATGAATATGAAAAAATCAAATATCCATTTTTTTTTAGTTCTATCTCGTAACAATTTTTTTTTTTATTTTTATTTTGTCCAAATAATATTTCTTTATGGAAATTTGGTGTAAACTTACCTACTTATGTTCTAAACACACTATATTCCTTTTTTATTAGGCGGAAACCCATTCCTCGGGTAAAACAACCATTTTTCAACAATTTTTTTCTCATACAAAAAATGAAATATTTGCTTAGAATTCTTCATTGTTACAAACATACACTATTAACAAAGATATTCTAAACTTTTTGGAATATTTATATTTTAAAATCGTCCATTGCGACGCCATTTCTGGCGACCCCTCGAAAAAAAGATGCGTCCGCGTTGGCAAAAAAAATCCATGTTTTAGTTAAAACTTTAGCTTAGAACTTGGACGAAGGACGATGTAGGCTGAAATATCTACTTTCTGATGGCATAAAAAATATGTGCATTATTATACTAAATTTTCTAATGCATCAATGAATTAGAAAATGAAAGTAAAATGGTGACTGGTTTTATAAAAAAAAGTTATGGGTTGCAATGGCTTGGCTACACAAATTTTAGACGTGAAAAAAACTCTTTAAAAAAACAAAAAATAAAAATAAAACACACGTAATTACAGTGTAAAAATACACTTATCTATATATTAGTGTATGTTTATTTATTTAAACAAAAAAAGCAAACTCTAGGCGATTAGCATTCAGCGTGACAATGAAAGGCGTTGAAAAGGCGTGTTGTTTGACTCAGCGTGAAAAGAAAAGCAAAAAAAGCGAGCAAAAATTAAAAGGAAGTGCCATTACGAGCAGAAACAGCTGATATTCATAAACACTCGTGCTCAATATAGTGCGAAGTGAGTGTCGAAGCACAATAACGTTGTCATTAAATTGGCAAACAACGACGTTGTTTTTTTTATAATTTTCGAAAATTAAACTACACGTTTACCACACTATAAGCTATAAAAAGTGGTGATTAGTTTAAGCATTAAAAGATACATATATACTAAAGTGAATTCTAAGAAAAAACAAATTAAATCATTATTCATTTTGTTCATGTCTTAAATTCGCCACGGCGCTTCACTAAAAGCAAACGGAAAATCTTCATAAGTGTTTTGGTGTTGTTTATTTTTTACTTCAGCACCTTTTATTGTGTAAAAAATAAGACTTCCGCAGCGGTCGTTTGTGCAAGAAAACGGAAATCGAGAAGGCGTAAAATATTTTCAGGTTTCGTGTTAATTTTGCGCCTCATTACTCACTCAAGTGAGTGTGAGTACGTAGTGATGCATGAGCGAGTGAGTGGCGGTTTGGCGAAAAACGCTTTGATTTTCCATAAACAAAACAGTTTCTTTGTGTTTCGTTATCTTGTTTTGGTTTTATTTTTTCTTTTCTTATTTTCAACTAGCACATAGTTCATAGTAAATGTATGTATATATATTTCTTTATAAGATATTTGTATTCGTTTTATCGTGGCTTTTGCTAATTTTTGTTGTTGGATATATTACACTTATTGTACTGATTTCCAGAATTCTCCGTTTGATTTTTATTAGTGGATAAAAATGATGAAGATTTGGCTTTCATGCCAATTTTGCAGAATTTTAAACTGGGCCAATCAAGAAATAATGATAACTTTAATAAAAATGTATAACTCAGGTTTTGAGATATTTGAAGCTCTGTACAAGTCCTTTTATCCCCAAGAATAGCCGCTATCGGACCAATCTAGCTTACAGCTGGCATACCAACTGAGCAATCACAAACAAGATACAGATATTTGATAATTATTTATTATTATTATTTTTTTTGTTTATCAACACACAAAATATTTTACATTTTAGAAGCTGGCAATGATATTTTAATGTAGGTCTTGTTTGAAAAAATATTCCTTGTAAAAAAGAACTCAGAATTTGGATTTCTTGTAAATCAAGAGCAAATCAATATTTTCTTGTAAGCGCTAAAGTTCATTATAAATCCATACATTTCTGGGAATTACTCTTAACCCTCAGAAATATTGCAAAAAGCCAGCAGGCAGACAGCTGATAATTCAGAATATTCACGAAACAAGTTCAACATCATATGACATCAGAAAATCCGTACAAAAAACTGCTCATAAACACTTAAACATATTTGTACTGTTTTAGTTGTAATTTACATATACCATTAATTATTATTTATACTATTTTTCTCACACAAGATACCGGTATTTTGACTTGACTGTTGGCGGTTAACAGTGTGACGCAATAGCTTGGGCTTTACTGCTTACTCATCTGTGTTAAACGGTTTTTGCCATGTAATACTTTTGCGTATTATGTATATAAACATACATACAGACATATAAATGTTAATAGTATAATACTACAGACGTCATGGTGTCACAAAGCTGAAAAAATTTGAAATTTTTAAATTTAGATTTTTTTTCAAATTTTTAAATTTTGATTTTTTTCAAATTTTTAAATTTTGATTTTTTTAATTCTCAATGAATGGTTTTTTGTTTAAATCAATATTTTTTCCACTAAAAATATTTTAAATTTAATTTTAATTTGTCCTAGTGGCAGAAACATCAGAAAAGTTTTATACTAAATAATAAATTAAAAATAAAGATTTATTAAATTTAAATTGTTTTAAATTTTTTTTAATCTAAAAACTTTAAACTTTTTTGAGCTTTGTGCCACTAAGACAACTTAAAATTAAATTTAAAATATTTTTAGTGGAAAAAATAATTGATTAAAAAATAAAAAAAAAAAAATTTAATTTAAAAAATCTTGACTACTTAAACTGAATGTATGTATATGCATTTCTCACATTTAGAATATTGTCATTTTTTGAATCAATATTTTTTCAACAAAAAAGTATTTTATATTTTAAATTTTAACATAATTTATATATCCAAAAATACTGCCAACACCGTAATTACAGCCAAAAAGTGATGCAATCAAAGAACACTTGCTATTCCTATCAGCAAAATATCGGCAAACCTTGATATGTAACATATTTCCAAGTGATAAAAGCAATCATTATGCCTTTGACCTAAAATCGGTATTAATACTATATGACAAGTGCTGAAGCTAGACAAATGCTATATAACCCAACAACTAAGCAGACAAGTCCGACCGCAGTTAGTGCGAAATAAATCACTTTTCCGAATATCTATGTCGGCACAAAATAACTGAAATAGTTACGTACTTATATGCATATATATGAGTGTGTGTGTTTGCACATCGAAAAGTATTTAAGCACTTAATGTTAGAATAAATAAAGGTGTGTTATTTTGGTCGCCGTTGACTTTGGCGCTTGGCACTGAGCATGGCATGCCGTTGGTCGCTGGCGTAATTTCGAAATATTTCACCAATTTGTTCGCTTTTATCGCCTTGTGGCATTGAAATGCTTGTTGCAGCTGATAATAGACTAATCTTTTACGAAATATACGAATTGCGATAAAACTTCCTTATCTACTGATAACACCAGTTATCTGCGGTGGTGTTCTAGTTATGTGCTCTTTATTTGGAAATTGAACCACCTGTAGTTGACGTAAGTGGGCAAAAAATATCAATTACGTGGCTGGTGCAAATATATAGACATAAGTGCATAGGCATTTACATTATTACTAATAATTTGAAATTTTCCGAAGAGTTTACTCGGGAAAAAATGTTATATTTTTCTTAGCTTCCACTCAAGCTTATCTTATCTGTGCATTTTATACGTGGAAGTATGACTTTTGTTTTATTAATAATTTGTTAAATTCTTACAATGTTTACATTGTATGCGCTCAGCAAAGAAATCATCTGTCTGTCAGCTGCCGTGCTTCCTGCAAATTAAGAAATATTCACATTCCACAGTACAAAAAATGTAATTATGAAAGAAATCATCTATCTGAAAGCTGCGGAGCTTCCGGTTAGGCTGCAAATATGTATTCATATTTCAAAATGTCACAGAGACAATCGGAGATTACAGACTCCCATGCATCTGTTTTAACTACCGCAATTTCAGCTTAAGAAGCTTCAAAAAATCAAATTTTTTTTTTGCTTAAATCTGTTTAAAAATAATCTGAGAATATGTCCCCAAAGTTATAGACGGGAATTAGAAATAGAAGGGAAATGGTGACCGAGCGTCTAGCAGATATACGGTATTAGCGCTTGGGCAAAACGCGAAAACTTTCATGCGCGATTTCTCGGTTTTTCATTTTTACGATTTTTCTTAATTGGCGGACAGGATAGAAAAAAAACTAAACGTCGTATGGAATTGGGGCAAAGTTTATTATCTTTGGTATTAAATTACCTTCTAATGGGTTGTCAAAAAAGTCTTGCGGTATTTTTATTGAATTTTTTTTTTTATTGAAATTGAAATGAATTTTTGACGACTCATGTCCAGCTCTTGACCGATGCTACGGCTGCTACCATGCCGGTCTCTTTCGACCAATTCAGCGAATTTATCGCAATTTTCGACGACAGGCCTTCCGAAGCGTGGCGCATCTTCGACCACATCTGCACCAGAACGAAAACGTAGAAACCATCGTTGTGCGGTGGAAATGGAAACTGCATCGGGTCCATAAACTGCACAAATTTTATTGGCGGCTTGAGATGCATTTTTGCCTTTATCGTAGTAGTACTGTAAAATATGCCGTATTTCCTCTTTATTTTGCTCCATGTTTGCGACGCTATAACTCACGAAGGACTTAAAAGAAACGACAATCAATCAAACACGTGTTAGCGCGTGAAATGAGCTTTTCAAAAAGGTATAGCATGACCCGATGCGGCGAATAAAACAAGAACTACGGGCTTTCAGCGCCAACTAGCGAAAATACCGCAAGACTTTTTTGACAACCTAATATTTAAACCAAAAGAAAACAACTAAGAAAAGTCAAGTTTGAACATATTTTTAAACAACATGAAGTAAGATTTTTTTCGTCAAAAACCACTTTTTTCAGTTTTTAAAAAATTTGTAAAATTTTACACTTTTTTTTGGAATTTTCTTAGTTTAACTAGAAAAAAATTTATTAAAAAAATATGAATCCCTTTGAATTTTTTGTTTCCGATATAAATTGGGACCTGCATCCTGCCCGGCGTCCGACAAATGCACATGCGAGATGCATCGTGCAATTGCTTCCCAAAGGTAGAATATCCAAGATTTTGTATCCAAAAAATTTGTGAATGATGTTTAATTATATAACTATAAACCCTAAAAAGTTCGCTTTAATCAATTATTTCTTTCCCAAAAAAATTCTCAAAAAAATCGATTTTTGAAGCCCCTAAAGCAGAAACTTTAAACATTTTTAACCCTAATCCGTTTCGGATAAATAAATCACTCAACCAAGCATATAACTACAAGACCATATATAAATAGCTAACAATAAAAAAAAAGTTTTCTAACATTTGCTAATTATAGATATTGCTTTGTTATTGTGGTTCAACATTCTGGCGTCGAAACAGAAAAATATACATCTAATGTCTGTAACTATTTATGTACATGGGTGCATATACATATATTTCCCTTCTCATATACAACAGATTGTATCTGTGGGTGCTCTATTTCGATGGCGGCTCATAGTTCCCCTGTTGGCTAAATATTTATTTTATTTTGATATTTTATCTGCCTCATATTTATGTTTCTGTTTTAGTTTATTATGTGTGCTTGATACCTTGTGACGCTTTCCTACAATTTTTGTGACTTTTTTATGTTTTAGTTTGACAAGTTTATTTAGGATTAGCTGTCTTCAACCTGTAGATGCTTGCATTTTCTCGATTTTATGGGCTTTTGTGGTAAAATTTCAGAGGTGTAAACTTGAAGGACTATAATTTTGTACAGTTATGTAAATATAAGACCCGTTAAGCAAAAAACTAATACTGTTTGTGTATGAAAAAAAAAAATTTATTCGTAGCATACGAAAAAAGATAATACTTTGTTCTGAAAGTTTATGTTTTCTATGTATCTATATACTATACATATACATATAAATGATTGTTTGTCTGTATGTCCTTTATGGAATCATAAACTATATATTGTATTTGATCATATGGTAATCTTTAGCAAAGTTGCTGTGCATGAGCTAAGGAGTTTCTGAGCGAGTACGACCAATTTTTGACAGATGACCGAAGATGATTTCGCACTTTCGTTATAATTAGTTTATATCATCACCTAAAATGCAAAATAACATAACATCACTTTTCATAAGTTTACAGGTGAAAAAAAAAACGATATAATAGAACCCTTTCATATTAAAAAAATGAGTTTTGGCTATAAAATGGTTATATATTGGTTATATCTGAAAATAGTATGCTATATATATGCATGTAATATGTTGTAGTGAGTCATAAGCAATAAAAACTCAATTTCGATTTTTTGATGATACGTTATTTTATTATTTTACATTTTAGGTGACGATATTCTTATCTAGTACTAGGGTGATATAGGCTCCTCTAATGTCTATAATATTGTAGTGATTTGTAATATTTGAAAGCTCATAAATAAAATCATACTTTCAAAATTGAAATTATAATTTACTTTATTGATTTTAATTCATATTTTATACTGTTCAACACAATTCAGTTATAAATATATGTATATTTTTATTGAACTACTTTACTCTGTGTATGTATTATATACCATACATATACATATATATAATATATGTATAGTACATACAATATCTCCAGTCATATGTCTGTACTTATGACTAGGTTTCAAAGATTCCGATTCGCAAACACATTGCCGCAATGTCAATCGCCTACGTCAATAAACGAATGCAGATAATGAAAAAATAATAATTAATTATGCTTTGTAGTTTCTATCTTGACAAACTGAAAATACAAGAAACTAACTCAAACATACACTAAAACATATACTTACATACTTGTATAAATATGTAGAAATTTAGTCAGCAGTTGTCATTTATTAAAAGCCGAAGCACGTGCAAATTGATTAGAGTGTTGGCTTTGCGAACTACGCTTGTATTTGTGTAGTTCTAAAATTAAAGCGTCTAACTTGTAGCTAAGTTAATAAATTCACAAATAATAATGTGGATTATTCAAATATTTATATTTAATTTATTATGGATTTATGAGTCTTATATCAACTGAATTTAATATTCCATTTATTTCAATTCGAAAGAAACTTCTTTTCAGCGAATCATAGCGGATTTCTGTTAATTAAGTTTAAGTTTGTTAAGCTATTGGCTTAGAATTTATTAAACGAGTTTACTATTAAATATGCAAATTTTTTTTATCATGCCAATATAGCACGAATATACATGTGTAGGTATATAAGTATCTGATTTATTTTTGGCGTAGAAAAACGATTGAGATCTGAACCAGCGAATCCGGATTTGTTGCAATAAAGCTTTCCCTCCCATAAGCCTATTTTATATATTTTAAAGTGTTGTTAGACCCACGCGTATTAGTATTTTTAAAACTTAATATTTGTAACTTCCATATACTTGACCCAGTGATATGCCTATCTAACCACAAACTAACCGCAAAATAATTCGAGCATATGAAGTAAAACCACATTAAACAGAAAAATTCAAGAACAAAATTTAAAAAAAAAATGTACATATATATACACAGATGTATAAGACTTTGCATAAATACAAAACTTATTATAAAATATCAATAATTAAATGGAATCAAAGTACCTTAAACTATGTCCAAACAACCTCCTAATCGCCCAATTAAAATAATTTCAGCAATTTAATCTCTAATTGTATTAAATTTGTCGCATATTAGTGCAATTTCAACTAATTTTAGCTGGAGTTTCATTGGTGTTGCCAACCTATAAAGTGAAGATTTGACAGATAATCCAATAGCAGAAAAATCAGAATATATATAGTTATTGCTCACGAAAAAGTTGATAATTATTAAAATGAACTTTAGCTTTGATATACATATATTAGGATGACGAAAACGTTGGGACAAAAATCAGTCAAATAAATGTTTTATTTCAAAAGTTCTTTTTGTTCAAATAAAGGATCACTTTGTTTTTTACTAAATGTGGTCAAGGAAAAATACCATATATTTTTCGTTTCTTTGTTATATAAAATTAATATTTTTCCTTTCTTTGTTATTAAAAATGTGGTTAAAATAATTTTAACTATGGAATAACCTATAATATCTGTGGAAAAATTACCAAATATTTTTCGTTTTTTTGTAATCAAAAATGCGGTTTAAATTATTTTGACTACGGGCAGGCGTAAACTACGATATCTGGGGAAAAAACCACTTATTTTTTGTATATTTGTTATTTAAAATGTGGTTAAGCGAATCGCGCCAAACACATTCTTTACAGAACGTGAATTTTCGTAATTCAGTTGAACGATTTGGAAGCGTGGTTCAGACGGTAGTCTTTCCATGATGAAATGCCAAACAATACTGGACAAAAATAACATGACAGCTTGATACTATCCACACGTGATCTTCAAAGACGGTTATTCAAAAAAGTACCTCTACATGGATCACATGTTAATAATACTCATTACATACATATATTTTAAGATATATGTTTCCGTTTTATTTCTAGGGGCCCCCCGATGACCTCTACATCGAGGCACAGAAACATCAAAAGAAAGAAAAAATACTTCGCAATATTAAATTTTCAAGCTTATTTCCGACTCGAAAAGCCTCTTATAAAGTCCCTTAGCTATTAAAATCTATAAATTTTATCAAATATCGTGAAAGCATAAATCACAAATGGTAGATGTAGATCGTTTAAGCATTTAGTGTATGTTGCATCATGTGCATTTTTATAATAATATTGTCAAAAAAGTCTTGCGGTATTTTCGCTAGTTGGCGCTGAAAGCGCGTAGTTTTAGTTTTATTCGTCGCATCGGGTCATGCTATACCTTTTTGGAAAGCTCATTTCACGCGCTAACACGTGTTTGATTGATTGTCGTTTCTTTTTAGTCGTTCGTGAGTTATAGCGTCGCAAACATGGAGCAAAATAAAGAGAAAATACGGCATATTTAACAGTAGTACTACGATAAAGGCAAAAATGCATCTCAAGCCGCCAATAAAATTTGTGCAGTTTATGGACCCAATACAGTTTGCATTTCCACCGCACAACGATGGTTTCAACGTTTTCGTTCTGGTGTAGAGGTGGTCGAAGATGCGCCACGCTCCGGAAGGCCTGTCGTCGAAAATTGCGATAAAATCGCTGAATTGGTCGAAAGAGACCGGCATAGTAGCAGCCGTAGCATTGATCAAGAGCTGGGCATGAGTCATCAAAAACTCATTTCAATTTCAATAAAAAAAAATTCAATAAATATACTGCAAGACTTTTTTGACAACCCATTATAAATAATAATAATAAAAAATAAATACTCTAATATAAATATAATAGTAACCGAAAGTATCAAATATATAAAATCACTTTTAAGCCGCATACAAGTTTTCCAAATATGGCTACTAGATAACGTTTCACTACTAATCGAAACTATTTTTTCCAACTATTTTTTCTCATGAGAAATTTAATGCGCCAAATGATCTATTGCCTGGAATGTGAGTGTACGATTGATTTTAGTACTCCCATATATGTTTTCCCGCCAATGCAAATGGTTATGCCATAGCAAATTAATTCAACTGCAAGTATTTATTGCCGAATTTTTACAATAATTGCACGTCACGCCGCGGTGCATCGATAAAAAGTGAAAAGAAATAACTTTCGCGAGTCTTTAAAATCGGTAACATTAAAGGATTTTTAATTGCGCACCATCAAAGTGCCAGCAACATTTTATTTTATACCATGAAATACACATTTGAATATATTTCGAATACCCAACGATAAACTGAAATTCTTTGGGGTTTAAAAGGTAATTTTTTCGCTTTTTTAGTTTACGAAAAAATATATATAAAAACCGTTAAACCAAGTTATAAAAATGTATTTGCCGCTCATGCAAATCCAAGCGCAACAAGCAAATAAAGTACAGAGAATCGAAAAAGCGCGCGTAAACAACAACTGCAAGGCCAGCAATTAAGTAAATCAAGTTACGACGTTTGCACTTCAGCGGAAAAACGGAAAATTAACAAAGGAAAAACAACAACACAACGCGCTGCCATCCATCAATTGCTGACGAAATCGTTTAATCGTTTCACAATTACAAAAATCATTTTTCTTTGCCGAAAGTAGTAAAAACAAGCGTTTAAAATGAAGTAAGCACTAACAACAACAGACCGTGGCTCCGCCAACGGACTACCGGAGGAAATCGGTGTCGTTTGACTTGGCAGCCAACGTGAGTGTGTTGACCTCAACGGTGGCGGCAGCAAAGACGAGCAGTCTTTACCACGCGCTGATGTTGCAGAGTTGCTAATAAAGCTTTAAACATAACAATAGCAACAACGGCAAGAAAGTGACATGTGCCAAAATGTCTGAATTGGTGGCAAAAGCGCGCAAACGCTGATTAGACAATTTAAACGCTAACTTGGCAACTTGGCGCGCGAACTACATTCATATGTGTTATACAGACATGGCAGCAGCTAGAATTGCCAACGACGCATGAATTGCCATTTCAGTCCATTTCTTTGCAGACTTTTAAATTGTACTTTAACAAACTTTTTTTTAATTTTATGCCATATGCCCGTGTGCGCAAGGTTTTATGCGCTTACTCTTGAGTTTTTATGCTCAATCATATCTTTTGTGTGGTATTAACTTGTATATAATATTGTAGATATGTTCATTTACATTATATTTCAACGTAGTTATGATTACAAAACACTTGCGCTTGCCTATTCGTTGTGCTTAATGCGTTTGCGCCAAGTTACATGGCCAGTACAACATGCGCATGCGCGTAACGAAGATGTGCTTAATTGACCCACAATGGCTGCTGGCATACAGCAGCAGCAACACACGTAATAAAAGTGTAATTATTACATGTGCAAAAGCGAAGTAAAACATTTATTACAAAATTATATAAGTTTTGTATAAAAAGTTGCTTTAAATATAAAAATCTAAGAAATATCTATATAGTGTGATAACTCATGGAGTTGACTTGAGTTTAACTTTTTTTTTTCAAATTATTATTAGGGGTTTTTCAATAGGGAGCTACAAAAGTAGACCGATAAGGACAGCAAACGACGCCATTTTTTCCCGCTCTTTTGACATTTCTCTTCAGTAAGATTTGCCATTTCATCATGGAAAGATATACGATCCAACAGCGAGTCGAAACTATTAAAATTTACTACCGAGATTCGGAGTCAGTGGCTTCAACTTTAAGAGCGTTTCGTCCAATTTATAGTTGTCATAATCATCCTGTCAGATGAACAATTGAGCGTCTAGTGAAAAAATTTGAATCCACAAGCATAGCACAAAATGTTCCCGTGTCAGTGAGACAAAGAAGTGCTCGTAGTGTCGAGAATATTGCTGCCGCTATCAATTGAGGAAGACCCAAATCAGTCTCTTGCACATCGTTCTCGAGCGTTGGGCATCTCTGTGACATCGCAGTGGCGAGGTTTGGGAAAAGATCTTGGCCTACATCCTTACAAGATCTAATTGACGCAAAAACTGAAGCCGCTTGACCGCCAGAATCGTCGTATGTTCGCGAATTGGATTGAGCAACAACTTGAAAATGATCCGGATTTTCATCGAAAAATCATCTTCAGCGATGAGGCTATTTCTGGCTGAATGGCTTCGTCAATAGGCAAAATACTCCATGATTCACTATTGCATTCCGAAAAAAATTGCGGTTTGGTGTGGTTTATGGGCGTTTTTGATCCGTACTTCTTCCGTGATGATTAAGACCGGCACGTTACTGTGAATGAGAATCGCTACCGCTCAATGATAACCGAGTATTTTTGGCCCGAATTAGATAATATGGACTTGGACAATATGTGGTTTCAATACGGCGCTGATAGTCTTAGCGTTTTGTTTTGAAATTGTTGGATGAATTTCTTATTATTTGCGTTGGCACATCGCCAGAGTTAATGTTGAGTTGAGCCACTGAGAAGAGCAGGGGAAAAAGGTCTCATCCTCGTCATCACGATTTCTTCCTTATTAAGAAAATAGCTAATTTTTCACTATCTTTTAACTTTCTTGAATTTTTTAGAATATGACAAATTATAGTATATAAATTTGGAAATAAATTGTATTTGAAATAAACTTTTTGAGGGTGATATTTTAATGTCTAAACTATCGAAATATTACAAAAAAAAATTGGGTTTAATATCTGGCTTCTTTTGCTAATTTCATCCTTATGGTAATATCGTATACCTGGAAAAAGCCACCTACATTTATGTATATATGTTTTATGTAATAAGAAGATGGTTAGAGAATGTTGAAAGGCCCGACTGTCGTGGGCATGGACTTCTTGTTGTATCATCATGCGGTTATCCTGAGTAACTTTAGCCAGTTTGATCTCCGTAAAACGTTCAAAATCTCGCCAATTGTACTAGCTTTGTTTTTCTTTTCGTAAAATTCATAATAAAATTTGTATCTTTTATCCAACATGTGCGGTATAAAAGTATTGCGCTTTAGTTGCGGTTGCGTTTTCTGATTTCTCGGTTTTTATTTCTCTTTTATCGAGTTGCAACATTAACTGCGTTTTCACGCCACAATTACGCAAAGCATTTACGTGCTGCCTGTAGCCATACACATACACACCTGCATGTGTGTGTGCTAAAAATGCGCCAGACAAATTACAAGCAAAGCGCGAAAACCACACACACACACACACATGTGTACATGGCACATAGCAATGTAAGTGATCATAGCGAATCATTGTTTCATTCCATTGGCATATTTCTGTTTTAATTCAATTATTTCTGCAATTCTTTGCATGTAAATTCACTCGCATGTGTGCATTAAATTTTTATATCAGCGATATTCGCGAGCATTTTTCCCACAGTCATCAGTGCTATAAAAAAAAAAAAATAATAAAATATAAAATTAAAATGAAAATATTAAATACTGACAAAATGGCGGCGTTTAATAAGAAATTAATTGAATGGAATTTCTTTTAAAATACTCACTATTTTTGGCCAGCCAAAGTTGGATTTTCTTTCATATTAAGAACGATAGATCATTCTGTGAATAACTCGCACAACATTGACAGTGATTGGATCATTTGTCTTCGAGTAGTCACTCAAGCAACTTTGTAAAATGTAGTTTTGAGAATAACGAGTTTAAAGATCCTCGTATGCTGATGGAGTTGATTCAACTGAGCGATTACATAGTAGAATGAAAACAATCGATTTAAATTTTAATATGTAAAAGCCTGGCAAAATATGAAAAAAATTACTATTTATTCTAATTTACTGAATTTTTTAACATTTGTACTTGCCTCTAGCCTAGCAAGGCTTATATTACAGCAATTGCATTGGAATATTACTGTTTTGCTTTATTAAACACATTTAAATAAATTTTTTTCTCTTCTGTCTGCGGTGCGTATTCAGAATTCATATGAAATATTAATTTCCATCATTTAAATGCAATGACGTGCCTTACCTGTACTCATACATAATTATTCCATGTTTTCATGCATAGCTTGGTAAATTCCCGCCTGCCTTGGTGGGTTGTTATGTGTTTCCCAGTACACAGTGCACATTTTTATATTCTCTTTAATTGCTTCGCTAGAAAAGAATTGGCTTTCACTTAATGCATATGTAGGCTCATAGAAATGGACTTTTACACACCAACAAACACACAAACGTGCTTCCAGCGAAGTAAGTTTTGCAATTGTACCTCCCTATGCATACAAATTAAGTTATAAAAAGTTAGTATTTTTTATTATTTGATAATTTTACTCAATGAATAGTACTTGTAGATGACAAATAAGCTAAATGTAATAATTGTAAATTTTATAGCACATACATACATATGTACCGTACATACACCTTTATGCAATATGTATGACAGCTCAGGCCGATTTCCTTAAAGTCATTCATTTATTAGACTTTTCTAGGTAAAATTTGTACATTTTATTGACATGCTATAGGAGAATCATGTTAAATGCAATTCATGCTTATTTTTATGATATTTAACTGACACGTATGTTACATGTATATTAGAGTGGGTGAAACAACGGTTTTTTTTTTTGCTTGAATTGAATGCTTTACAAAAAAGGAAAGTCTTTCCGTTACAATTAAAAGCTCAAAGAAATATCTCTTATCGAGAGAAGCGCAATATTCATTTCCCCTCTTCCTCGTTTTTTGGGCAACTTTCTGTTTTGATTTCCAAAATAAGTTTCGTTTTTGTAAAAAAATGTACGCTTCAATGTGACCTAAAAAATGCACAATATTTTTAAAAGTTTTATTTCTTCGATGATTATCTATATTATTTCTAAGAAAGGCTTGGGAAAATTTCAGGTCAATCGTCCAAGCACTTTCGAAGAAATCTTCCTCACTGTCTCTGAAAACAACCTTTCGAATACAACACGCTGAAACTTTTGAGATCACTTTAAAAAATTTCTACAAATACCCTCATAACTTCGAAAAAAAATTTCAAAGAATATAACATAATAGATAACTTGGCGCATTTTACGTCGAGATCTTAAATTGAAAGAGTACAAGAGACAGCTTGTGCAAAAACTAAAGCCGCTCGACTTTCCCAAAAGATCCGACATTTTCGAGTCAAATTTTCTTCAGGGATGAGACTCATTTCGGACTCAGTGGATATGTAAACAAGCAAAGTTGCCGCATTTGGGACGAAGAAGAAACCTGAGGAGATTCAAGGTCTGTCATTTCATCCAGAAAAAAACAACGGTTTGATGTGGTTTGTGAGCCGATGGAATCATTGGTCCATATTTCTTCAAAAATGATGCCAGTGAGAACGTAAGCGTCAATGGCGACTATTAAAGGGCCATGATAACTGACTATTTGATGCCTGAAATAAGCTCTTCGGTGAGCAGATAATTTCAAATTTGGGCTGGTCGATTGGCCACCAAGATCGTGCGATATCACATCGCTAGACTTTTTCCTGTGAGGCTAAGTCTAAAACATCACACATGTTATTCGCCAGTCACCAGTCGAAATGCTCAAACGAGTCATCGAATATTGGACTCAATGAATGAACCAGCTGAAACGTAGCCGTTGCTAACATTTGAAATAAATGGATAATCTTCAAAAAATAAATGCCAAAGGATGTTCTTTCGAATAACACAGCCCGACAAAATTAAAAAAAATGTTTGCTTCTTTGAATTTATCGACTGATTCTAGTTAATTTAGGCGCGCTGAATTCAAATCTGTAATCAGTTTGTCTCTATCAGCTCTAGTTTTCCTCATATAGCCTTTTTATACCCTCCACTTAACTTATGACCTGAAAAAAAATAAAAAGCTATATCATGAAAACTAGAGCTTTTTCTTTAAAAAATTAAGGAACCCCGAAATGGATTACTATATATTTAAAAATTTAGTTTAAAAATGTATACCCAGTTCGACGAATTGCTTTTGCGAAGACCATTTAACTCGAACCGTGTTAGAAAATAAAAACAGATAATAACTGAACTGACATATAATCTACACAAAATTGTATACAAGATACATATGTTATTAATATTCCTAAGTTTTAAATATATTTTATACTGATATTGAACGAGTTAGTGAAACTTTTTTTCCTTGTCTTTCTTTATAGAACCTGATTAGCTGACGGCTGTTTTTATCAACTGAATTCGTCTCGGACTTTTCATCATTAAAAAGGTAAATAGACAATTGTGAAATTAGTGTCGTAAAAACTCCTAAGTAGTAATTCAATCAACCAGTAATTACTTCAAGTAACTTTAACTTGTTATCATATTGCACTTACATTATTCTCTCATGCAAATCTTTACTGTTAAATTTTATAACTTATTACTACTATAAAATCTAAATCTACGTTTAATTTAATTGTTTAATCGTTCCTTGAACAAACGTGTCTCCCTAACCTTGACGGACGTATCCCACAAATTTTGTCAAGATCATGTCTGTCGCACAACAGTAAGACTACTTAAATGTGAAATGTTTCAAACATACCGTCAAATAGTGGAAACCTTGTCTATTCTATTTAAAATTCAAACCGAAAGTACTTTGACCCTACAAAACGTAATTTTTTTAAATCTCTGTGTTATTCTGTCAGTCCTCACATTTTCAACTCTAAAATATAATAAGTCTCGCAAAATAAAGTAGTATATTAGAAAGCACAGTTATTTCGTACATAAACCTATAATCGCTTAGCCGTGTATAATTTTAACAAAGAGTAGAAATACGAGTGAGTTTAACGCCATTACTTTAATGTCAATTTCAAGAGCACCAATTTAGTCACGATCTTCATTAGGCTAGATCAGGCGATATGAAAATTGCGCAAAGAAAGACATGCGTGTGTGAGAAAATGTGTAGTGTGTATGTATATGGATATTTACATTTAGACACACAATTGTGAGTAAATCGCCAAACCAGTTCAGAAGCTGCGCAAAAACATCAATCCGTGAGACAGCAACGTAAGTCATCAGCGGGACGCAATGCCTCAACCAACAACGACACTCGACAGTCAACAAGCAAAGTCAAGTCACCGCCACTGACAGCGCCAATGATAGCAGCACACAAGCAGCTAGGCTTGGTTGAATGGCTGCAGCTGCTGA
Organism: Bactrocera tryoni; assembly: GCF_016617805.1. Classification (NCBI taxonomy): domain Eukaryota; kingdom Metazoa; phylum Arthropoda; class Insecta; order Diptera; family Tephritidae; genus Bactrocera; species Bactrocera tryoni. The sequence continues at coordinate 12,382,472 of NC_052501.1, read as the reverse complement.
GACAAGTGAGAAATAAGAAATAATACAAACCGCCAACAATCAAAACAAGTTGTTGGCGCTTTTTATCGCCGCTTACGCCAATGTGTGCCTGCAAGCCGGCCGGCGCTTTTGGACATTCATAACTCGATCGATTTGAATCGACAAACGATCGTTGAATTGCGCTTTAGCGACACGCACACACAGGCAGACATCACTTGTTGTTGTTATTGGCTGGTGGTATGGCCCATACAAGCTATCCAACGAAGCCGTCGTGCTGTCTAACCGCAATTGGTAAAAGTATCTCAGAGATAAGTTGCGCCGATCAATAAAATCGGCAATCTGTTTTGCAGCTCTGCAAGGTAGCGCAGCTGTCAAGGCTGACATTGCCATTTGCAACAGGCGGCTAGCTGCAGCAGTCAAGTGGCATTGGCAGACACCAACGAGCCGATCGAGCCGTGTGGCGCGCTGTTGCAGGTGAGCAACAATGTTGCCGCACTTGGCGCAAAAACCTGACTTTTGTCTATCGATATCGGCTAACTGCTGGAGCGCTTATCAGTCGCCTGTAATCCCGCTGGTGCAATTGTCGTATTTGTTTCAATGCAGCTGTTTTGATTGTTTGTTTTGTTGCTTTTTTGTTTGCCCATTCGTTGGGCGTCTTAAACGTGTGTGAGCGTGTGTGTCTTCGTTTTTTTGTTACTTTTGCACACCTTCGCTTCCCAGTTATATGTATACATATATGTATGTGTGTATCTAATTTGCTGTTTGTGTGTGTGCATCTGCAGATTGGCCGATAAATTGTCAAGTGACTCGAACAGTACGCGCTGTACGTGCAAGTACATTTAACTTTTTAACTGTTGCGGGCACTTTTAGCTATCACTTGCTAACTGTTTTCGCCCGCACACTGTACCAGCGTTGCCATTGTACGCCAACAAACTGACACTTCACTGTTACTTTTCCATTTCGATTGCATTTGCAGCATTGATTGCACGATTTTCCACTTTTGTCGGCACTTTTGACACTTCGCCCGCGGCTGCCTGTTGCATGTCTCCCCACCGCCAGTTGTGTTTGCTCCAAAGAAGCTACATTTATACTCGTGTACACGCACATGCAGTTGTGCTTGTGTATAGGCGATGACTTTCTGTTCGTTTGGCGCGCACGTGTTCACGAGTTGATCGCTTGCACCTCCTCACTTTTGGACAACATGTGCGGCAAGACACAACGGCGTCGACTACTTAAAGTTTCGCCTTGAGGGCAAATTACAATTGGCAGTACTTAGTTGGTGTTGTATCCATGAATTGAAATTGAAGAATTTTACGCTGAATGCTGGTGGCACTCGCATTTTAACCAAGTGGGCTAATGTAGGCCACCAAGCGTGTTGGGCGTTCGTTATTTACATACTGAATGGTAGTCCATTAGGTGGCATGATAAGCGATGGCCATAAGTACCTACATAAATGTAAAATCACTTTCATTGTTCGTAATGCTAGTAGATTGTTGGAATGGATGGTGGTTTCAAAAATGAAGAAAACAAAAATTAAAAGGAAAAAGGGAAATTACTCTTTGATTCATAAACTGTGGCATATATAAGGTGTTCCAGATCACAAGAGCATTCGGAAACGAATTAGCTGATGAGGCTGCCGTATGACTATCAAATCAGTCCAAGAAATACGTGCGGCGCTAAAAATGATATGCAGTAATATTTCCGAAAGGGTTGACAAACAGATCAAGGTGATATATTGGGTAGTCGAAAAAGTATTTTCGTATTTTTTCAATAGATGTCGTTGCGGCCGTATATCTTCAGTACTACCAATCATATTGTGTCATACCATATGTATAGTGTTGGAAAGGTGAGATTAATGTAACCAAGAAAGATGAATCTCGGGAAAGTTGAAAAAAAAATTACAGCTGTTAAAAAATGAGTGAATATATTGAAGAAATTCGCTTTATTTTGAAATTTTTTTTTATAAAAAAGGGAAGAATGCCACGTGAGCCGCCAATGAAATTTGTGAAGTTTACGGAGACGATGCTGTATCAGTTCGTGTAGCACAACAATGGTTCGCTCGCTTCCGTTCTGGAGCTTTTTGCATACATGATCTAGAAAATACTGCAGTACGGTTGTTGGTCGAGCGACAGCTCAAAGTTTACTGGCACTACATGGGAGCTTGGATGGGTATTAGTCACAATGACACATCTCAAAAGTGCTGGGAAGTAGGTATTAGAGAGAACGTCTTCTCTGATTCTATCCGGCTTTATCTAGAACTCATCTTAAATATCTAGGAACTCCGAAGTTTCGCAGTACAAGGAACAAGATTTAAACTTTGCAAAAAGCGCCCTATATGACGTATACTTCAGCTCGAACTAAACTAAATCTCCCTCTGGCTTTAAAAATGACCAGGAGATCCATGCACTTAAGTCGTAATAGACAGCCAGTATAACCAAACCTAACCTGCTAACTTGACTGCGCTAATTTTGAGGTTCAAGTCTAGATGAGAATTCGTCAACCTAAGTTAGAACAAACTATTCTCAGAGATTCTTTTAATTGGCCCGGATCCAGCAAGATGTATGTAGATCAAGTGCATTATAAGAAATATTTATTTCGCATCAACAAAACATTTTCCGATTTTGGTTCTGTTGGAATACAATTGATTTTGTAAAGAATACCTAACGCTTTTCATAACGATCGCAATGAATTTTTCGTTTCAGATAATATATTATAAGTTATCTCCTGGAGACTCAAAAACTCTCACCCCATCGTTTATGTTAATATCTGTACATTAATCTCTGTACCGCACATTAAAATCAATATTCCTTGGAGTCTGCTTGATGTGACTATACGAAAATTGAATGTTTGGAAGCGTATTTCAATAAAAGTCATAAAATTCTCCGTATTGGTAATGGAATAATATTGTGCTGATATCAAAACTAATTATATTCTGCTCGCTTCTTACTTCACAACACCACATACATAGTTAGGGTAATCATCAGCTCAGTTTATAATTCTTTAGTCATCTGTCATTGACACGTAGACAGTAGACTTGTTTTGCTCTTAAATAATTCTTTGTTGTTGTTTTCTTTCCTGTAAACATACAGTGCTGTGCTGCATACTTAGTATTTTTGTTGTATGTATATCAAGCCAACAATTAGCATTGAGTTGTTGATGTTGAAGTTGAAGTTGCAGCACGCACTGTTTATCCAAGCTAAAGGCGTCTGTCTTTTGTTATTGTCGTTGCAGCGTTTATATGTTTGAATGCAAAAATGCCAATTTTATATAATATTGATGTAAAAGCGCTTGTGTGCATTGGAAGTAGTTGCATACAACTTATAATTTTGCATGCCACTGCCTGGCAGTAATTACTGTCCGAGCGCATATGGCTAATTTGCAATGAGCAGTGAGGCAGTTTTATATCTACTAGTATTAGGGTGGATCGATACTTTTTTTTGGAAGTTCATTTCATTTAGGATATTTTATTTTTATTTCGCTAAGGATTATAATACAATTGGCGCAAAAACAAAAAAAAAATTAATGCGATTTACCAATATTTTTTATTGAAATTTTTCGTGGGCTTAAAAACAAAATGCATACTTAAAATGAAGTTCAGATATACGCTTTTTTAACAGAATTTTTTTTAATTGCCACAATCAGTTACTCGCAGTCAAATGATCCCCTATCGCTATCAAATTTTTTTTCCAAGTAATGAAATTCTCCAGAAATGACCTACCAGCTTTTTTATCCGATCAAAATTCGAACTTTGGAAAGCCCTAAATTATCAAAATTTTGGGTAAAATTCAACATTTTCTTTTAAAAATGACTAAATTTTGCCAATTTTCGTTTTACCGCAGGTCGTTGTGCTGATTATTATCTCGAGAGATTTTTTAATTGACCCACCCTAATGTAAAATATACGCAACTAACTAGCATATCAAATAGATTATATAGTAAACCCATTGCACCTTATTTCGATTGTTGCAACAACTGGTCTCGGCTGCCGTGCAGGCCTCGCCTTCTGTCCATTGTTTGTTGTGCAGCATAAAGCGCTCCGTCACACAATTCCCTGGTTGCGTGTAGGCATGTCTGCCTATCAATAGACTGCCGTGTCTCTTTTGCATACATCAAAATGCGCCAGCATAAATATGCGCAATCGTTTTTTAGGCTTTGCTTGGCCCTGCCATTTTATATATATTTTTTCATGCACCGCCACAATTATTGCAACACAAAAATTGCACAGTTGTTGCAGCGCACATCACGGCTGAGGGCAATCAACATTGTCTGTCTCGCCTGATGTACATATGTTTGTGTGTTTATGCCGCCGCTTCAGTGACATGGCTTGGCATTCGTCTAGGGGCATAAGTGCATAGCAATGACAATTGCAAAATATTTAGCGAAAATGAACTTCTGACTCAATTGCCAGTAAAAGCGGGCAGCGCAGCGTATAAATGCCCGTCGACTGTTGTGTCAAGCCAAGCGCTTTATTATTTTTTTTTTTCGGCTTAGTCGCTTTGGCTTTTTAACGCTAATGAAATAGCTGTGCAAGCACATAGACACAGGCATACATATGCGCATTTGTGCACATTTCCGGTTTTGTGTAATGTGGCGTCGGCGTTTGCCGGCATCATCATCATCAGGCGCAGAATTTCAACACTTTCTCGCCGCGCGAACGAGCTGCTGTGATTGCAGCGTTGCGCTTCATTTGCGCAGCAGATCAGTTCCGTTTTGTCTTGGCATATCCGCCCGCGCAGACGCCACAATTCAATCATCATTTCCCGCCAGCAGCCTGCTTGATTCCTCCGTCCCGTCAATCTCTACTCATGTGCTGTGCTCTATGTCTGGCTGTCGCTGCAATTACGCGCTAACTAAGCTGTCAGCAATGTCACTGCGCTGATCCGTTTGTGGTTGAATTTATCTGTAATATTTATATTTTTATTGTATCATTTCTATTCTTAATTTATTTTTATTTCTGTTTTCTAATTTTGAATTGTGTCTAGTTCAAGGTCGTAAAGTCACCGCTGGCATCGGAAACTTTCAAGTTACAAACATGAGTGTTTGTTGGCATGTTTGTAACGAGTATATTGTCGTTCGTTCGTGGTTGTAGCAACAGTAATTCTCAAATACACTCTTAGCAAATAGAAGCTCGGCGTCTGGCGGTTAATGTAATACACGTGTTGTTGCATACACCCGGTAGGAAATGGAAGTGCCAAGTTTTACCTTGAATTTCCAGCTATGTTTAATAAGCATAAAAATAAATTATAACTGAAATTTTTTAAAGTTGCTCCTTGACGTACAGCATGTGCATTTAGTTTATATAACAATTTCGACGTAATTTCAGTTCAAGTTCTCAATGGAATTCATTAATTTGATCCACATCAATTATCATCTTATTCATTATTCTTCTTCTTCTTTACTGACGTAGAAGCCGCGGTTAATGCCGAGTTAACAACAGCGCGCCAGTAGTTTCTTCTTTTCGCAAGGTGGCTCCAATTGGAGATTTCAAGCGAAGCTAGGTCCTTCTCCATCTGGTATTTTCAACGGGGTAGAGGACTTCCTCTTTCTCTGCTTCTCCCGGCGGGTACTGCGTCGAATACTTTCAGAGCTGGAGTGTTTTCGTCCATTCAACGACATAACCTAGTCAGCGTAGCTGCTGTCTTTTCGCTGAACTATGTCAATGTCTTCATATATGTATATCATACAGCTCATCATTCCATCGAATGCGATATTCGCCGTAGCCAATGCGCAAAGGACCATAAATCTTTCGCAGAACTTTTCTCTTGAAAACTCGTAACGTCGACTCGTCAGATGTTGTTATCGTTTATGCCTCTGCACCATATAGTACCACGGGAATAATGATTGACTTATAAAAGTTTTGTTTTCTTCGTCGAGAGAGGACTTTACTTTTCAATTGCCTACTTAGTCCTAAGTAGCGCCTATTGGCAAGAGATATTCTGCGTTGGATTTCAAGGCTGACGTTGTTGTTGGTGCTGATGTTGGTTCCAAGATAGACGAATTACTGTTAACAGTGACGTGGTTGCCAAGTAGCGAGTGCGACGATTGTTTGTTTGATGACAGGAGATATTTCGTCTTGCCCTCGTTCACTACCAGATCCATTTGCTTTGCTTCATTGTCCAGTCTGGAGAAAGCAGAACTAACAGTGCGGGTGTTGAGATCAAAGACACCAGCAGCTGTACACTCTTATAGAAGATTGTACCTGCTCTATAATCTCTGCAGCTCGAAGATAGAAGACGTCAAATATAGGGAGTCGCCCTGTCTGAAAACTCATTTTGTATCGAACGGCTCGAAGAGGTCTTTCCCTATCTTGACGGAGCTTTTGGTGTTGCTCAACATCAGTTTACACAACCGTATTAGTTTTGCGTGGATACCAAATTCAGACATAGCGGCGTAAAGAAGTTTCTTTTCGTGTTATAGAAAGCAGATTTTTTCCCAGATTTGGCGCATGGTGAATATCAGTTGTTGATTTTCCACACTGATAAGGTCCAATCATTTTGTTCACGGTGGGTGTTAATCTTTCACAATACGCTCGATAGAACCTTATATGGAATCGGGTTCACCATCTCCTGGTGTTATGCTTTCACTGCCATTCAGCAGGCTGGGGAAGTGTTCCCTCCACGATTTTTGTATGCTCTGGGCATCAGTCACTAGATTATCTCTGAGAGTTCTACAGGAATATGATCCGGTCTTGAAACCTACTGTTAGTCGCCGCATCTTTTCGTTTTGAGAAAAACTCAATTAAAGTTTTTGGAGCCGATTACTCGAAGTTATATATACAAGTATATAAGCAAAGAAATAAATCAGATTTTTTGGAAGTGGGTTTAACCACTTAAAATTTGTTGTAATCAAATTTCAAAATCTATAAAAAAGTGCACAATTTCAAAACAACTTAGTATATTTCCTTTATGTATTAATTGATTGACAATTTCCTACTGGGAAATACATATGAATATGGTTTAGTTGCCTGTTTAGTATAAGCGGTTGCACTTGTCACTTACACTAGGTTACTTGATCTCAACTGACTTCCATTTACGTACGTATATGTATGTGTGTAGGTATATGTTTACAGGCGTGCGTCTAAAACAGATTAATCTGTGTAGGTAATTGATTTGATTGTTTGATAGCATTTATTTATTGTATACAACAACTGAAAATGTTCTTGGTCCAGTGTCCGTCAAAATGATTGCCACGCTTTTGCATTCAAATCAGACATATACCTGATTACATATGTACACATTTAGACCGTTGCTAGAAAAAATATTTGTTTTGTAATAGATCTAGTTCATTGATATGAAAATTGCTACTGAGCTGTATTATTGAGCAATGAAAAATTATAAGCTGAGTAACTTATTTTTTAATTAAATCATTTGTATAAATGTATATACAATATACATATGTACATATATTTTATATATACAGTACTTACAACGTATATTATATGTATATTTCTATGCATATGTACATGGTTTATACCTGTTGTTTTGGTGATGGTTCTTTTATTATTTTATATATTTCATGTTCTTAATTTTAACCCTTGTGCATTCTTCCGCCACATATCTTATATATTTTTTGTATAATTATTATCTTTTCATTCTTATTTAAGTCATCTATGCATTTTAAATTATTATTATTGCTTCTCAGTAAATCATTTTCCATGCAATTTCTGTATAAGCGACCAAGCGACCTATGCATTATGCATTAATTGCGAATATCGAAACCAAATCCGATTAGTCAATCCATTGAAATACTTAGCAGAATACTGATTTTTCATTGTAAAGCAGTGGTTTTTTAAAACTTCCCTTACTGTGTGAATTACCACTACTATTTCACGAAAAATAAAAAGATATATTGGAAAAAATTTCAGTTTTGGTTATGAAATGGTTATATATTGGTTATAAACTGGTTATATATTGGTTATATCTAACATCAAGAGCTGAAAATTTTATGTAATTTGATATAGTGAATCGTAAGCAATAAAAAACTTAATTTCGATTATTTTGAAGTTACGTTGTTTTGCATTTATGATGACGATATGCGTTAGTATGGGGAAACGAATAAGTCATCTTTCTACTTGTTCTTTTTAAATGTATATTATATTTTTTTGAAAAACAAATACTTCGCAATTACCTCCATAAATAAGTAGCATTATCTACAAGGACGCTTAAACTTGTAGTAAATACTTTATTTGTTACTCAAACAATGTTACTCAAGCATTTTACAAATTAGTACTGAATGAGCATGATACAAGTGTACTGTATTATACTTGTATATAGTATGAGTATGTTTGTTATAAGTATATATGTTTATAATAAGCAGTTAATACATGAATTAAATGAACAAGCTGTTATTTCTATAATTAACTAAAACAGCAAAGCACAAAAACGAAAACAAAATTGGCACAGGAAACAGTAAACACCCTTGCCGGCCGACATTTCCTGAAATCAGCTGATATTTTCGCACACAAAATATTTGCGAAATTTGCCAAAAAGAACTTTTTCATATTTCGTTTATATATTTTATTGTGAGAAAAACTGTCAAATAAATATATTTTTTGATGGCAGTGAAGGACACGCTTCTAATCGCTGATTATGGCATCACTCACGCACGTCAGCAATATTTTTTGTGGTCTGTTTCCTGCATTTAGACGCACACCCACGCGTGGTATTGTCGCTTAAATGTTGTTGCTGCTTTTGAAAACAAAAACTAAATATATTTGTAGGTATTTCGAGGCATTTGGCAACGGCGATTTGTCAGACACAAATATTTCAAATTTATTTATTTTTTTTATTATTTTCTTAGCGACAAATTTTTCAATATCTTTTACATGCATGCTTCGGACAAAACTGTTGATTAGCTTGGTGAACTATTTATCACGGAACATGCCACTTTATGTCGCACTGTCAACATTAAGTGTTTGAAGCAACATATTCAATTTCATTTAGGCTGACAAAACTATTTAGTGTGAACATTTATTATAAGAAGACAGGCCTTTATTTATGTGTTTAGACTTTATATTAGTTTATACATATGTAAATGTATGTGTTTTGACTGCTTTCTTTGAATGAATTTTTTGTTTTTGTCCTATGTGAGTCTATTATTAGCAAAATTGTTTAAGCAAAATATATATTTTCTTATGGCTTTTGCGCAAACTAATTAGCACACTCAGTTAGTTGACTGATAATTATATAATAATCATAAAAATAGGCTTGTAAAAATTATTTTTTTTTTGGGTAATATAACTTAATATATGCAAATATTTTTTTCAAATTTTTATAACACTTTTTTCATAAAAGCTAATCGATCTATATCACATGAGCGCTCACAGTCTACGCTGATGTAATTTTAACATCACAACTTTTATGACTTTACCCGACATTTATTGTTGCCGGTGCCTGATAGTTAGGTAGACCTTCATTGCGGTGCTAATTGATCTGTTGTAGTCAATTAGCATTGAGCTGCTGAAAAACTAATAGCACAGTGACGTGCGTACGCGTGTATTTCTCAAATACGACAATAGCACCTTATTCACAGCGGCGGTTCTAGGTGTAATTATGACTTTGCTTGTCTTTTAGCATTAGAAAGTAAGCGAAATGCATAGATATCTACAGTATATACTTGACTTCGACAAAAAATAACTTAACATCACTTTTAATAAGTTTACAGGCGAAGTAAAAACGATATAAAAAGCCACTCATATTGAAACAAAATTCCAGTATCCGTTATAAAATGGTTATATATTGGTTATATCTGACAGCAGAAGCTGATAATTTTGTGCTACATATACGTAATATGATTTAGTGAATCGGAAGCAATAAAAACTCATTTTCTGTTTTTTTTAATGATAGGTTGTTTTGCATTTTAAGTGACGATAAACAATTTATATATTTTAATTTGATTATTTTTTATTGCATCTTTTTAAATTTTTGGCACATCACCTGACTAAAATTATTTATATTAACTCATTTGTCCTCACTCTCATATTTATTTATTACTAATGCTTTAAATAATACCCCTAATAGTTGCAGTTTGTTTATGCAGCTCAACAAACTATCATAATAACTGCTATTATTAATAATTTCCTTCTTGCTTATTAATGTTCTATAATCAACTTGCAAGAAAAAAAAAAACAAAAACAATTACGTTAATTCTAATTGAGTTGAAAATGCGTTTGCAATACTCAGAGCATTAGTCGCCCTGTCTCTCGATTTAATTAAGTGAGTTTGCAGTGACATAAGATTTAATTAAGTATGAGCGGATTCCAATGTGTGTTAGTAGTTCTAAGTCCCTACAGTTTAGTCAGCTATGCAATTAATGACATGTGACATGAGAAATAATACGAAAATTAATTGGCTATTGAAAAATGTAGACCGATCACCAGCACTAATTAATTATGTAATTGAATAATTGAGCGCTGAAATATGTCGTCTGAATTGATGTGTTTTCACATTCCTGCGAATAAGAGAGTGTCCTGATGATATCCAGCAAATGGAGTAACCCACAAAGTGAACTAAAAGTATGTGCATGTTTTGTACTTAAAGTCCGATGAAAATTAGAACAAGAAAAAACGTTTTCTGAGGCTGTACCGTTTTACGAGGGTTGCCTTTTCTATTCTAGACAATTAGAGAACAAAAGCAAATACTATTTTTCGAAAATCGCTTTATTGTTTTTCAAAATATTCTCAATTCAGATCTATACACTTTTGCATATATTTGAACAAATTGTTGAAGCACCTTTCCAACCCAGATTGAAATACCTCCCAAGCATGCGTTCTAAAGGCATCAACTGCCTCTTCAGGTGTCGAAAAAAATCTTAGTTTATTTTTTGCATATGGTAATAAAAGTAAGTCTTTCGAAGTCAGCTTTTTCAGGACAGTCACTGTCGAATGCTGTTTACTTTCGGGCTTATACGTATTAATGCACGATTCATCACCTATCACATTGTAATAGACGTTTTCGAAGCACCGTTATCATATTTTGTTTTTTAACATTTCTCTCGACAAATCAACACAAGCCATTTTTGCTGCGTTCGATAAATTGTGTGGGATGCAACGTGAAAGAATTTTTCCTACAATCAAATGTTCATGCAATTCCTGCAGTTGTCACGCTAAGTCATATGGCATTCTTGCTAAACCAGTTTGCCCACATAATCAATAGTTTTCGAAACTCGTTTTGGAGTGATCTACGACCTTGAATGAATTCAATGAACCATCGATAAACACTAGTTCTTGATGGATCTTCATTGCCAAAAACTGATTTAAGTTCATCGATGCACTGTTGCTGAGGTAGTCCACATCGAAAGTTGTAAAAATAATCGCGCGAAAATGTTCGTGATTTAATTCTATTTTTTGTCCGAGATGAATATTTTAAGTTACTGTGTCTCCTAAAAAATGTTCGTGATTAAATTGCATTTTTTGTCGGAGACGAATATTTTAAGTTACTGTATAACTTCAAAAATGTGAAATTTTACGATAAAGTTGAGAGTTGCTAGATTGCAAAACTGGGGTTGCCAAATCCCGAAATATAAAAGGCGGCTATACATTACCCTAACTAACTGGATCAGAATAAATATAAACAATAAATATTTACCACAGTTGATTAGTTACTTTTTGGATAGTTTTGAATAGTATGTTCGGGTTCGGGTCAGAACGCTATGACATTTTAAATTCAGCCTTTGTCTGACATTAACGGCGCACTTGCATTGCTCTTCTTGTTAATCTTTTGAACTTCAGTGAGCTTCATTTGTTTAAGACACAACAACAATTTACCGTTATTCTATTTGTACATGGTTACACGGATTTCTAAATCAGCTGAATTACTGAAAGTCTCTCAACAGACTATTGATGCAAAATAGTGACAATTGTGAAATAAAAATATGCAAACTACCGTTGGTTAAGCACAACAACACACATAAACTTTGACAAAAGCTTGTTCCAATCAGCGACTGTGATTTACAATGCACATTTTATTCGTATCTGCCAGTATAGCACGCGTCAATTGGTACAATGTATCGTGCCACAACCAAGCTCCACTTGCCGCTTAGGCAATTTATTGCAGTTTGCTCACCTTACGGCGATCATTTGCTATATCCGCACCAGCCGAACAAAGCATGACACAGAGACACAATTCTATGGCAAACTGGGACATAAAAAATGCACACAAATGCGAACGATGTTAGTGCATTAAAAATAGTAAAAACCAAAGTTAAAAATAAAATTCGAAAACTAAAATAAGATAAAATGGTTGTGGCAATAAGTATGTGCTTTATATGTAAACGCCTACCGGCAGCCTCCCACAACTGCAGCCGACAAAGCGCAAACAGTTCGCGCAGCCATGCATGCATTGATTGTCCAGCTACGCGTCTATATACATAGTTATGTATGTATATGTATACATATATGTACGTGTATACATATATGCGGTGCGCCGCAATTGACTTGGATTAAACATGGAACGGTTGGTCAATTGTCAGCGGCGATGACAACAAAACGACCAAACCAAACAGTTCATCAGTCACCATGCTGCACATTGAACGTCTGTTAGTGAAATAAAAAAAAAGAGAAAAAGAAATAAAAAAAACGTTTATAAATGAAATTTAATAGGCGTGCCACCCAACTCAACAGTTCCTCCACAACAATGCATGCAAATTCATTTACAACTCATTTATGTAATGCGACACGGCGACATTTGCAACGCACCAGCGATATCTTTTGCACCTAATTACCTACATGTGTGTGTGTGTGAACCCACCTACACACATACTTAATATACACATATTAAAACTTTTATTATTACTTTGTGCAATTGTTGTATGCCTTTTGTGGCATCCACAATGCCTCTGTGTGGCTGCTGCATGCAAGCGATCATCAGCGATCAGTAAAATTATCATTTATATTACGATCAGCTGCTTCTAAATGGCACATACATAGTACATTAGTACCTTTGTACGTGTGTTCTTGCACGTGTTCGCAAGTAGGCTGCTGATCGAGTGCACTTTATCGTTCGACTTTGGGTCGTTTGATTGAACTCAATTCAAATATTCTTTATTGCAAGTGCAATTTTATATTTCTTTGTGTGTTTGGTTGCATGTGCATATACATATGTATGCCTTGATAAAAATTGATCAAATGTCGCCTAATTGAATTGTAGGCAGTTAAATGGGTTTATGAAGTTCGTATAAAGTTTTTTTGTGAAAACTGAGATGATCTTTTACATTCGTTCTAATTTCTATTATACAAAACTAATTTGATTGTATAGCTCAAGGCAAATGTGGTAAATTAATACAATTTATTGAAAATGTAGTGTTGACTTTTTACAATTGGTCATTGTACTTTATATGTTACAAATATGCATATGAAGGATGAAGGATAGAAATTAATACTCTACAAATAATTGAACAAGTGCTTCTTAATCCTGCAGTGTCTAGTAAAGAGTGCGAAAAGGAGACGGAATTTCTTTCGGGAGAGGTTGGTCAAATCTCTAAACCTTTCTCGGTCGTAATCTACCAATGGCAGTTTAATGTGGCGCATTCCTGCACTCTGATCAGGTGTACATGGTTTAAAACTAATAGGCGGTTCAAAATACTCCTCCACTAATAGCGAAAGATGCTCGGAAAACAGTGCTGGCATTCAGTAGTAGGTCTATCTTTCTATCTCCAAATGTTTTTGAGTACATTATATGGGTTAAGGGTCAGATATCACGATTGGGTATTTTCTTTGGCAACTCCAAATCTAATGAGCTCGATTTATAAAAGCCCCAGATCTAAACGACTTTAATTTGTTAATTTTTGAAAATGTTATAAAATACTTTTTACGGCGTATTCTCTAAATATTAAAATTTTCCAAAAGAAGTGTAAATCATTCGTCCATAAAATATAATATTTATGATAGGTCGTAAAATTTCGGTAAAATTCCGGTAAAATGTTCGACTCCGATGCTTGTACGACTTATTTTCTCTTCTATTGCAAAAAATTAACTTTTTCCAACTTCCATTAATATTCAGAGTATTAACCTAATCTAGTTGTTTAGGGGGGCAGTAGTTTAGTTTCCATTAAATACAATTAGGAAATCGTCAGAATTTTGGATTTCACAAATTCAATGGCTTTAGTAAATGGAATATATTTTGCGATTTCTGATGACACGTCAATATCTTGGTCAGACATTTTTAGAAATAAAAATCCGGGTCAGAAGCTCTAAATAATCCTCATAGCTGCTGAATTCAAGGAGATCTATAATTTAGAAACATCTCAACATTTCCTTCTTGACAGTCCCACCTTTGTGATATTTTGGTCAAAATATTATGGATCTCACCGCATAGATTTCAATGATGTAGTGGAATTAAAGCTTTGCCGACGCATACGATATATCAGCCAAATAAGATTTCTATCTTAAGGATGCGAGTTTCACGATTTTTAATTCTGATTTGACGAATTGTACTCGAATAAATACCAATTACCTTTGGCATATTTGACTAGGATCAAAAAATAGTAAGACTTTGTTCACAATTTTAAAGTTCTTAATTTATTCTTCAAAATCTTTGTCGTCCCCCTCAAGTAATCCCCCTTGGCAGCAAAATACTTAAGCTAACGTTTTTTCAATCCTCGGAACAGTTGTTGAAGTCAACTTCTGGAATATCCTTCAATGCGCGTAGCGGTTCACGTTTAAAGTCTTCAATTGACTCAAAACGGTATATGTGGTCCTTAGAATCTCCATACACATAACATAATGTATTTTCGGCATTCTGTAATTAATTTCAAATAATTATGAATAACATACGTATATTTTGTATGTATGAATGACCTTTCGGCGCATCTAACTGATGATTTCCATTTGCGCATGCGCAGATGTACATTATGTCTACATTTTCGAAAAGCTAACACGTAAACAGCAGCTGAAAGTTGTCACAGCCACACCTGGCGGTTTACAACCCTGAACTTAAAATTAAAATAAAAAAAGACACTTTTTTGGCAATGCCAGCAACCATATGACACATGAGCATGACATGTAGACACGTATGTACATATAAACTGTTGTTTTTAATAACATTGACCTAATACCGTCACTTTCGTGGTGGTTTAACGAGTTCTCTCCGTGACAAGATTGTTTCGCTGAATTGAACCATTTCTCCGCTCTGCTGCCGCTGCTGTGCTAATTTGCTCAATGAGCGTTGTATGAAAGGCTACCAAAAAATGCCGAAATGAATTAAAGATTAAAAAAGATTGCCCAACAAAGTACAAAGTAAGTAGTCTACTTTCAGTTCTTCATCCTCATATATTCGGTGTTGAGAACACGTTTGCCACAAATTTTATGCAAAATTTAAACTAACGCACTTTAAAGCTGCGGAATTAAGCGGTCGACACGTTAAGTGGCAAAATAAATTTGCACAAACAATGCACATATGATACATAAGCAGCATCTGTGTGCTGGTGAATTTAGTTTGAAAAAAGTGGATTGAATGAAGAGCGAGTTCGAGCATACAAAAGTCTGTAGATATTAGTAGACATACATATACACGCGAGCACTTGCATCTATGTGGTTGTAAGTGGATTTCTAAGATACATTTCGTGTATTTTGAAGAGTGCTTGCGGCAATTTATTTAAATTTTCTTTTTGGCAATTCTGCGAATTCTATTCTTCTTCTAGAGACAGCAAATACATATGTAAATATGCTCAATCTAAGCGCTGATGTGTGTGCGAGCAGACAAACTCATTTTGTCTTTTCTAAATTTGTTCGCCAAACTCCGGTTTTAAAGCTGTTGCTTCCGTTGAAATGATTTGTTGGTTTTGATGCTTAGGTATATATGTACATACATACATACGTATATATACATATGAACGTATATTTATTCGTATTTACTATACCCTTAACAAGGTATTTTAAGTTTACCAACAACCCTATAACATCCGAAAGGGCTTATATAATATATAACGAGCGCCACGAGTCCGATTTAGCCATGCCTGCCTGTCTGTGAGTACGCCAACTAGCTCCCCGACTGTTGATATATTAATCTGAAATTTAGCACAAGTTATTTTCTCACTAAGAAGATTCTTATTTGTCGTAACCGTCGATATCGGACCACTACAGCATATAGCTGTTATACAAACTGATCGTTCGTTTGCAGTTCTTGTATGAAAAACTATTTTATATGATAAGATATCTTTTCGAAATTTTGCGTGCATTAATGCCCATAAACAACAGTATAATCTCTGAACAAATGGTTCAGATCTGCTCATTATAGCATATAGCTGCCATACAAACTGAACGATAAAAATTAAGTCTTTACATTGAAAACTTTCTTATTTGACAAGATATCTTCTCGTAAATTGCTGTAGATAATTGTCCAAGAGAACGCTACAAACAACGAAGAAATTATTCAGATCGGATTACTATAGCATATACATACATAGCTACCATATGAAATTACCGCTCAAAGGCAAGTTCCTGTATTTACATTTTTTAATTGTGAAGGGTATTAAACCTTCGGCACAACTGATAAAAAAAATTCTCTCGTTTTTTTTTCAAAACCCAAAATCGTATGATTTTTGGATTACTCACACCAGCAGCCTCACATAACGTTTCGCGCATGCGCATATGCATGTCCGCCTATATAGTAAACTATGCGTTTGTTTGTTTGTAAATTTGTGTATACCTGTGAATTTTGAATGAACTCGCGCGTATGTTAATTTCAATGCCGTTAAAACTGGTTGTAGACTTTGGCAAAAAGCAAACAGCAAAGTCATTTACATATTTCCTTGCGGCGTTCGCTTATGTATAATGATTATTAACTTTGTTTTTCTACTTACTTCATTCGGATTGAAGGGTAACATGCACGCTTGGCTTTTTTAAGCCATTCGATGTGAAAGATTTAGCAAAAATTTGCAAATGAATGAAAGCATGAGTTCAACGTTCATGCAATGCCTTTTCAATAGCGTTTCTTTAAATGAAATGAAAGTAAAATGTGTTTATTAATATACGGCTTAAATGAAAAGTTTTAAAAAATATATTTTTATGCCACAGTGAGGTCAAATCATTGTAATTATTACTGAAATTTGGTTCAAAGAAAGCCAAGTAATTACAGTTTTTGAGTGCAAGTCATTCAGTCTGTGAAATAAAACGGAGTGTTATTACAAATTTATGCATGCAGGGTACAGTAAGCGCTGGATACGAGTGGCGTTTTAATTTTTAATAGTATAGACTGTTCAAATTTTTGTTAATAAATGAAATATTTTCGACTTAAAATACATGAAAGCATTGAAACATTAATTTTTATAGGCCATTAAAAAAACAATTTCAGTGGTGGAATATATAAGACATAATTGTGTCACTAGCAGTTTTACTATCAGACAAAATTTGGCAACAGTTTTTTTTTTTCTTTGAACGCTGGTCATTGAAATTTCGGACGAAATATAAATATTTTGACCTAATTCAAACGATAATTTCAATACTCTTTCAACATTTTCTTGGCAATATTCGGATGTTTTTGAGCAAAGTTAATATCAAAAGAAACTCTTTGTTTCGAAAAAAGAAAGAGAGAGAGAGAGAGGGAGAGTGTACTATCAAAAAGTGGATTTTGTATAAAAAATTTTAATTTTCATTACTTCATCGGGTGTACCGAAGCTACATATATCACCCTTCATAAGGTTACTTAGAAAGGAAAAAAATGAAGTTAGTGGTCCGATTTAATAAACGGACGAGATATCATGGAATTTGTCCGAAATATTCTGTCCATTTTATAGTTGCCGCTTTTATAAATTCTTATTAAATTATGGAAATTTTTAAGAACAATAGTACCTACATAAAAAGATTATAGCAACCTAACTGTCTTGCGCTGGTGCCTCTTTTTCGCGGTGGCTGAACGGAAACTAATGGGATAATTGTCATTGATTCACTCTTGACTGTTATTTGCTCGCATTTATTAGTTGAATAGAAATATAGTTCTGAGGTGACTCTAAGAATACATTTAAATACTCGTTTTTGCCCCCCTATATACCCCCCATATACGAACAACTCTATTAAGGGGTTATACCAATGTGACACTTTCAAAAAAATTTTTTTTTGCTTTTCGATAGTTTATATTTCCAAATTTATACTGTGAAATCGGCAAGGTAGTATCTTTTGAATGACGGCGTTGTAAAGAACAACCGCTCGCAGGTACAAATATACAAGATGTGTTCCAAAGTAAACAGGACAGGACCATCTATATGTATATGAGTTTCATTACATTCAACATGTGGTCCAATAAAAATCCGTGATCACCGGAAATTCCATCGAAACTGTCCGTAAATTCATCAAAAATCAGCCGAAATCATCATTGAAATTCATGGAAATGGAATTGAACATCTCCAAAACATCGATTTATCGCATTTTGACCGAACATTTGGGCTTACGAAAGGTGTGTGCACGGTTTGTTCCGCACAAATTGACTGGCGATCAAAAATTGAGAATCAGAATCAGAATCCAACATTCGAAGGACGTCTATTTTTTTGACCAAAAATCACATTTTAACCATTAACCACTCCCGTATTTACCTGATATGGCGACTTCTTCTTTTTCGAAAAAATGCATTTGCCCATGAAAGGAAAGCGTTATGCAGACGTAGAGGCCAGTCATAAGGCTTGCACCGGCATACTGGCGGCCATACCGGCCAACGAGCTAAAACACTCGTCCGACATGCTTTTGGACCCCGCAAAAAGCTGTATTGAAGCAAAAGGAGACAATTTTGAATAAAATAAATTGATTTTGCCGAAAAAACTATTTCTTTTGTTTTTTTAAGTCCTGTTTACTTTGGAAAGCACCTTGTATAGAAGTAAAACTTTAAACGCGTTTTTCTCGAAACGACATTTTTCAAAATTGCTGACATCATAACTCAATTAAAACTGAGTATTGTTGAATACATTTACTACACAATGACCTACGATCTTTTTGATTGGTTGGAAATTGTAATTAAAAATCGACCATTTTTTACCTAAATAAGCGAAATTTATTTTCAAAATCACGCCATTTTGTTAATTTTTGATATTTTTCAAAAATTGTAAATCATTGTATAGGAAATATTTTTAAGTTTAATAAACGTTTTGAATTTTTTTCTTTTAGCTACTCATTTGCCCGGAGTCATGTCAGCAGTTGGGGTATTTTTTTGTGGCACCTCCGAAGATAGCACATAACTCTGTTATTTTTTAGTAATTTTAATCCAGTACATGATTTAAAAAAAATTTCGAAAATCGCCTAATTTTTTATTCGTTACACTGGTGTAGCCCCTTGAGTCAAAAACACTGCGACGATCAGTGTTCGGTTATGAGGAATCTCATATACTCGAGAGGATCTCTAACTTCTGATTTTGGGTGTTCGAAACTTCGTGACTAATTTAATATACCCTTTTCGGAGTATATTTAGCCAATAATATGCTCAATATTTCAAATCTAAAAGAGAAAAAATATTTGCTAAAAATTTATTTTATCCTCTCAGGTTGGGCGCTCACTCTTCGTGGCAAACTTAATATACCCTGTTCAGGTATAAAATAATTACTCATATATTATAAACTTTTTTTAAACTAAACTGGTTAAATTGCCATCCGAAAAGAATTAATTATGCTAAACACTCAACACTAGTAAGGGTTCCCTCATAATTAGCCCTTCATTAGAATAAAACTTTGCATTGCAAATATGCAATTATTTCGCCATATTTGAGTTGAATACCAATTTCGCTGCTACAAATATTAATTTCATTTATTTATTTAATATTTCTGTTTTGTGGCACTTGGAAAAAAGTTGCAAGAAGTGGCATTAATTGCCATTTATTTGTGCAAATGCAATGCAAACAGACAGACCAAATGATAAATGTACACAGTGTTAATTTTTCAAACAAGAGTAGCGACAATCACGGCAACAACAAAACAAAACAAAACATGTATAAAAGGTGTTAATGACATTTAATGAGTGCGCCGCCAGTTTACATTATTATACAACAACAAGAACAGTAAATCGTTAGTATGCCGCAGCAACAGGTCGTTGCAGCAGTGAGTGAGCCACTTAAATAGATAAGTGTCGCCTCACTGACAATCCGTGACACATGACAATTGTCAACTGTGTTATTGTGTGTGTGTGCTGTTGTTGTTTTAACTGCTGAATGATGCAACTATTTAACTGTGTATTGGCAGGTGGGTGTGTGCGGTTTGTGGGTAGATGCATACCTGCAGTTTGCTAATTATACATATTTATGTATATATGTATGTGTATGTGAGCAGTTATGTGTGGTTGTAGGAGTGTATGTGACTAGCTAAGTGGCAAATATGAAGTTACATTTTGCCGGCTTTTGCGGTTTCATTTACAAATACATATATACTTATTTAAGTGTGTATGTAACTACATAAAGTTGTGTGTGAGAAACGCAAATGAGTAGGAAAGTCAAAAATCGAACTGCATTAATCAGCTACTAGCGGCGATGCATATCGATTTACGAACTGAAGTTATTTGCTGACTTGTAGATTTTGCCGCTGATGCATTAAATATTAGATTTAGGAAAAAACAAAACTCTGAAAAAAAATGTACTCACTTTGACACTTGAAAATTGATGACGTTCAAAAGTCGAAAGCAAATGACGCATTGCTGCATGCCGTAAACGTTTGTCATGTCGACATGATGTTATAAACCGATTGTGATGGTGTAACTGCGAACATGAGTAAAATACAGCCATATATAAATACATATGCTGCCACCATGCCTTTTGTACCTCCTGTAAATATGTGCATGTGTACGTGCTATGGTACAAATAATGTGTGCAAACTATTTTTAAGCACTGATGCGATCATTAAAACGTCACACTAGCGTAAATCAGTGACAGCCTTGTGACAGATATGGCCATCACGTAAATGTTGTATAACAAACATTTGCGTGCGGTAAAAGTCGAACCGGTGTAAAGCCGATCAATTTGCTCGCCACGAAATAATAGATGTGGCGTATCATAAGTTTTATTCGTCGTTATCATTCGGTATTTCGACAGACGCTTAATTATATTTTAATAATTGTCGATTGCAAAATATTGCGATTGAAGAAAGTTAAATCGTAATTATAAGTTGCTTTCGAGTGTTTTATGCATTTGTTTTTGGATTTTTCGATTTTGCTATTGCCTTAATATTTGTTTTTAATTGACTCTCAACTCTAAAGGGTGATCCATTTCGAGGTTCCCTACTTAAAAAAACACAGAAAAATTCAATGGGAAACTTTTATTATCATTCAAAAGAATATTCTTTTGCATTTATTTTTTTGAAAATTTTATCTTTCAAGTGTTGGCCGCGCCTACGTCTCAGATGATACATTCGTTGAGTCCAATTTTTGATGACTCGTTCGAACATTTTGACTGGTAACTCGCGAATGATACACGTGATGTTTTGCTTCAAGGCCTGAATCGAAGCCGGATTGCCCGCAAATACTTTATACTTTATAATAACTTCTAACGGTGTGAGATCACACAATCTTGGTGGCCAATCGACCAGCCTAAAAGTTGAAATTATCTGCTCACCGAAGTGTTCTCTTAATAAATCTTTTGATTGATGTGATGTGTGGGAAGTGGCGCTGTCTTGTAGAAATCAAATGTCACCGAAATCCGAGCTTCCATTTCAGGCATCAGATAGTTGGTCGCCATTGACGGTTAAGTTCTCATCGGCATCATTTTAAAGAAATTTCAATCGATGGTTTCCATCGGCCCACCAACCACATCAAACTGTTTTTTTTTTCTGGATGCAAATTTACTCTTAAATCTCTTCAGGTTGCTCTTCGCCCCACATGTGGCAATTTCGCTTTTTTAGATACCCATTGAGCCAGAAATCTTCTTGGAACTTTTCAAGAGGCCATAGAGCAAAGTAATGTCGCTTGGGAACGTCGAGCGGCTACAGTTCTTTAAGAGTTACTGCGAAAGGCGCCGAATCGACTTCCCATGGAATTTTGCGTAATACGATCCTTAAAAATCCTTTAGCTTCAGCAATATTTTCTCAATTTTTTTTTTAGTTATCGGTTCTCGTACTAAGGTATTTCTCGTATCATTGCATCACTACTCAACGATCTCCAAATGCTTATTGACATACCTATAAGTACACTCGATCTCGATTTAATATTGGAATACTTCTCTAGTACACCGAAAACTCATCCTACTTTCTGCTGCTTCATCTAAACTTCAAATCTGTAAAGCTTACATGCTATCGAAAACAACTTAATCCAATTGATTTCAACACATTTTCATTTAGTTTTCTGACAAATTGCACACTTACTTACTTTCTCCTCCGCTAATTGTTACATACAGAGTAAACATTGCTTTTCAATTTCGTGCTCCATAACATCCAACAGATTATATGGAAAATTTGTATGCTTAACCTGTTCGCCTGTTTTTTACAAGCGCACAATTAGCTAGCGCTCATTTATCATGAACTGTCAAATTAAGTGCGCATGCAACGCTCTGTGCGAAAGTTGTCGGCATGCAATGGTCAGAAGAGGATGGCAAGTGTATCGAACTGATCACTGTTGATAGACAAACAAATGGCGGAAAAGGTGTGATTTTTCGTATTTCCTGCATTTTGTTTGTAAATCAAAAGCATTTGCTTGGTTGTTTTCAAGGAGTTTCAATTGCTTAATTATTATTTACATTTCAAATGTAAATCTCTAAAAATATGAAGGTGCTTTAAAAGTGTTTTAGTTGTATTTGGAAACTTCTATATCTTATATCTATAAATATTTTTAATTTTTTTATCTGTGTATATACTCGAAATACTTATTTGCTACCCACCCAAACTACTTCTGAATGCATGTTCTTACTAATCTTCATGCTGATCGTGTGCTTACGCCATATAAAAGGAAATCAAAAATTAACTGAAGTGTCAAAATGTCTGTGTTGTTGCAAAGTAAATTGTACAAAAATAGCATGTTCACTGACTACATCATCAACAATAATAATAATAGGAACATCAGCTTCAACTGCCAGAAATGGCTTGAGTACAAAAGCAGCGCAGCAATGCCAAATCAGTTTTTCGAAATTTGAATCTTTTTTTTATACTTTTTTTTTATTCTATGTATGTACATATATTATTTGTTGCTACTGAACTCCGCCGAAAAGTGATGATGACAAACGAGCAACCTTGACTCATTGTCGCAAAAATTAATATTAGATAAAAACAAGCAAAAAACGTTAACTGCGGCTGCACTGAAGCGACATATAATAGTTATGGCAGTTGCGTGCTATATTAGTTCGATCTAAACGATTGGCTCGTCGCGCTGATCATTTATACACATATTTTCTTCTGGATGTTTCAAGCAGGGTGTAACAATATATGACAAAAAATAGTAGAATTAAAAATTAGAATAATTTTGTGTTTAGATAATTCAATAATTATTTTAAAAATAAAAATAGGCCGTTTTATCCAATTTTTGATAGAAAAAACATAGGTTAGATATTTCTTATAATAAATTATTTAATATAATACATTTTTAAAAATCTCTGAAATAGTATTTTTTAACCTCAAGTACATGCTTTGACTTCTTTCTTCTGCCGTGTTTGCAACAAACGGAGATCCAAGATCCGAAAGATTTTTAGATATCTTTAAAATACCTATTAATGAATTATAAAATCTTTTAGTATTAATAATTTCCTACAATCCCTGCCGGATTAAAAGTTCAGAAAACTGCAGTGCACTTTAAAACATTGCTGGCTGAACAAAATATTTTATACTTTCTCCATCCGACTTACTCTTTAAACTGTGTCACTTAACTACCTCTTCATCAAATATATTTATTGCCTGTAATAATTTCAGAACTGATTCTAATCTCTTTTAATTTTCTCTTTCCATTGCAGCTACTTTCACTAAAGGTATGTTTGTGAACTTGTATCTATGTTTATAAAATGTCATCACTCTTAGTTTTATTCCTTGAAATTTATCACAATTAGACAAACACAAATGGCAAAGCTCGAGTTGCTCGCGCGTGCCATATTCTATATCGAGACTATAAAAGATGAGCGAAATAATAAATTTCGAGACACACACACATGCTCAACCCATTGATGGAGACAATTTGTGTGTCTCGTATGCCTAATTTCTGTCAGCTAGTCATTTCCCCTCTAGTAAATTGTTGAATTTATGCTGTCACATTTCGTTTCAGTCACTTAGCAAATATTTCACGCTCATATTTCGAGTTTTTTCTCCAACTACTTTTATAATTTGTATAAAATTTCGTTAAAAAAAATGTTTTTTTTTACAATTTAGCATTGTGTTTTAATTTCCATTCGCTTTTGTGGAACATTCTTTATTATTAGCCTATGACATGATCAAATCAGCGCCATAGTTACCATATTATATGTATTGCTGGTGATGTTTATTCGTTTTGTATATCAGAAAAGCTGACGCAATTCCAATTCATAATAGCTGAAAGTGAAACTCCACTGGAATAGCTAAGCGCTTTTAAATATCTGAAATTAATTTTGTACTTGCACGTTAATGGTGTCAAGCCGAAAAAGAGTAAAAATGCATGAAGTTAATTACTTGAATAATTCATAATTATATTTAAATGCATTTTTTTGAATTGATAAAGTATTATGTCATCACGAAAACAAAAGAAACATTGATTGCTAGAAATTTTGTTCCTATTACGATTTTTTTAGTGTATCCCCTCATTTATATATCTTTAATTTAAGGTTTTTTTTGTAGACAGAACGTTTTTTTTCTGCAGCTCTTAACAAATTCAAGTCATTCCTTTTCTTTACTTTGATTTTCAAGGCTTCGATTATCATTCGTTTAAGAGGTTAAGTCCACCTGTGAATTTCAACAACTTTCTTATGCTTTTGTATCGAATTATGAGTATATATTTGCTAATATTCCACGAAAATTTTAAATTGATCCGATAATAATTTCAGAGATATGGGCTCGTTTTTAAAGTTTTTTTAAGTTAGTGCAGTCGGTTATCAAAACTTGAAACGCTTTTCTGAATCGGTGAGAAAAATTTGTCCGAAACGTCTGCTCCGATCGATATGATTTTCAGACAATAATCGAAGGAGTAAGATTTTTAATAAAACAAATCGATTTTTTCAGCCTTTCAGATTTGTAAATTTTTTTCACCAAAAAAAAAACGATTTTTTTGGGAAACCAGCATTTTGTCAAAAATCAAAATTTTAACTACTCCTTCGATTATTACCTGTATAAATCCATTATAATAAAAAAAGTTTGTTTTTTGGATTTAAAATAATTTTAAGCAGAAAAATCTGCCTTTCCAACCATCAAACACCTTTTTTCGTTGGTCTTTCTATAGATCGGCAAATCTAAAATTAGTCAAAATGAATCGACGATTAATAGAGTATAAGAAATAAATAAAATTAACTATTTTGTATAATTTTTTTATTCATTACAAAAAAAAATCTCCATACAAAAAATCACAAAAAACGCGTTTTTCTGACTTGCGAGTGGGTATAACCCCTTAATTGAATTCTTAAATAGACAAACATAATTTTAGAATTTCACTTAGAAACTGTTGCTGTTAGTTTTGGTTTTGTTTATGGTTACAGTCAGACGAGCAATATATGTATATATATATTTACACATCTAGGTTACTTATTAATTCGTTCTTGTATATACATACATGTATGTACATATGTGCGCCTTTCGTTTCCATAAAGCACAATGAACTTCACTTTGTCCAGCCAACTCAGCAAGAATTTGCGAAGACTTCACTTAATAGGGGATCAAATATAAAAGCGACAAAAAAAATACAAGTGAGTACTCGCACTCGTAAAATAATCATAAACCACTTAGTCATGCCTTTTTTCTAGTTCAACGGTTTGTTGAACCTTACATTGGCATAAATCGCACTTTTTTAGGCATTTTCCCTTGAAGC
This sequence comes from Bactrocera tryoni, assembly GCF_016617805.1. Taxonomy (NCBI): domain Eukaryota; kingdom Metazoa; phylum Arthropoda; class Insecta; order Diptera; family Tephritidae; genus Bactrocera; species Bactrocera tryoni. The sequence goes on along the minus strand of NC_052501.1, from coordinate 12,356,634 downwards.
ATTGAAATTTTAACGCACTCTCGGTTAAATTTCGCGCTTTAATTTAAACGCCAACGATTTCATTACATATGAGTATATGATGCTCTATATGTATGTATGTATGTATACATTTAGGCATACAGAAGTCAAAGTGGCATATAAATCATTCGAAATTCGTATTAATTTCATTTAATCGAGGTTTCTTCGCCTTGTATAGTAGAATTCAAATATAAAGCATTAAAAAACCCATTTTGATATATATATATATATGTACAGGATAATATATTCAGCCTAATAGAAACGGATAATATGTATGACTCAGCCTCTATTAATATATGTAGTTATAATCATATTTCAGTTTTTCCCCCAAAACATAAACAATGTCTGCTGTTGAAAATCTATCTCGAAGTACCAGCTGTTGAATTTTAAAAGTTATGAGCTCACCTTTATATAATAATTATGAATTATCTACCTATTTCCTCAAAAAGATATTAATTTACTTTGTATTCTGTAACATGTATAATTTTCTTACAAATTCTTCCTTCTCTTAAAAAAAACAAACTCAGATAATAATACTTTACATTTTACAGCCAGCATGGAAATATGAAACTAATAAAGAGTGAAGCAAAACTGTGTTAATTAGTCCAACTCACCGCTTATGCAATACCCGCAAAAGTAATACTCCGCAGAGCTTAACTTAGCAAGCTTTATCTACATACATACATGTATGTATGTATATGTACCTATGTTAACGACCAAATGCTTGCAAATGATAGCACAAAAGAGTAGGAGGCAGAATATTAAAGGTATTTAGAGGTTATATTCGGTTGTCAGTCAGATTTTTGAGTTTTTTTTTGTTTGAAGAAGCATTTTATTTAACAAGCAAATCAAAAATGTATATTAATGAAATTTAATGCACTTTAATAATCGGTCATTCATTTTGGAAAATGTTGAGTTCCCTTGAACCCGTAGCCGATATCCAAGAGGACCTTCGAAAAAAGATGACTAGCGATGAGGAAGATTTGTCTGCCTAAAATTATCTCAAAATCGAAATTAAAAAAAATATATTTGTAAAAGCTGCATACAAGTAAATATCGATAGATCAAAAATGTAAATAATTTTGCTTTCAGAAAACTGAATTGCCGCGAAAGTTAATTATAGCTTTTATTGGTAACTTTTACTGGAAAAGAAATGAACTTCTGGTGTTTTAGGAATAACTTGTATAGAAAATGAAAGCTTCAAATCACATGCCTCTTTAAAAAAAACAAAAAAAAAAACACAAATAAAAAGATGAGACACTCAGTAAATATTACCGCACACCTCTTCAATGGACGTTAACAAACATCTGTTGTAGCAGTACTAATTAACAGATCACGAACAAAGTTTCGTTAGACTTCACTTGTTCTGTCAGAAAATCAATACACTGTATAGATGTGTACACACTTGTAAACTACTTATATTGATACATAGACGATAATTTCACAACTGCATATCACACTTCTCAGTAAATACGGAACAAGCAATATTTCCAGTATATTTACATATGTACGAATATACAAGTACGTGTAAATACCAAAATGCATCAGCATGCAAATAAAGTTTGATGTGCAGCCTCTGCATAGATTTCTTATACATATTGTCGAGCACTCAGAAATACATTTTTGTGAAATAAGAAATATAAATATTCGAAGCTTTATCATATGTTAAACTGCCTTTCAAGTTCGCAGTTGAATTAGCAAATCACAAATTGACTATACTGCAGATAGTTTAATCAATTTAAAATGATTTTAGAAAATTCATGCTACAGTGTTTGTATGGTTGAAAATTTCATCTCCGTTCTGATTATGTAGAACAAACTATCGAAGATCGTTTACAGCGCTGTGATCTCAACTATATGTTTCCGTTTTTGTACTCTAAGTTTCTCACTCCAGCTGGCGGTTACCTGCCCGGCACGGACGATTGTAATTTCTTAATCATTTCTACACTTATCTTTTCTCTCACGTTTGCCACACTTAAATAAAATTATATGACTGTGCAATATGTCGCAGTATTGCTATCGATTTCCATAAATTTCAAAATAATTATTTATTTAAAATTTTTCATCCATAAAGCAGATAAAGATATTGTATGTTTACATAACACTTAAGCGTTTTATTCCACAAACAAATGAGTAATTTGCAGCTAAGTGCCACTCGTGAGCGCTCTAGCGAAAAATTATGGAAATTTTCAAATGTTCCTCAAAATGTATTCAATGTCTAGAAATGTACCGTAATCATATGTATCTTATATTAAGTGCGTTAGTATAGGTAAGCGTGCTAGTACGTATTTACCTCGTACTCCCGCGCTTGCTTCTTTATAAACAAGGCACCAATCCAGGCGTTAAAACGTTACTAATCACTTGATTGCGTTGTTAATTGTGCCCAGCACCTGCTTTATAAAAATATTTACTTTTATGCATTCAGAGCTCAGTCTATTTATAGTTGAAGATAGCAACGCTAAATGGCTGCCAATTTGCATTTTAATTATAAAGAGTGTTACAATAAAGTTTATTTGAATAATAATTCAACTATAAATATTCAACAAATAAAAAAATATTTGCAGGTAAATAAATACTTATACATACGAGTACAAGTATATTCACGTATAGATAGTTGCTATCTTTGAGTTACTAATCTCACTTTTCCAAACCTTATATGTGAAAGGTACAAATTTGTTGATACACCGTGGCGTATGAGTTATGTGAAACTTGCTAAAGAATTTTGCAGTAAAATTTGTTTGATAAAATGTACTTGCGAGTACTTTTTAGAGATTTTTTTAATTAATCAATAGATTTCATTAATTTTTATTTCTTAGAAGTGTACCAAAACCTTAAATATTGTATCTCTTTTAAGATTACACCATATTTTAGAAACGGGCAGAATAGAAATTTGTGAAGAAAATGGGATTTTGCTAATTAATCATTAAAGACCCATTAAGGATAACCATACACATTTTTTTTAAATTAATTATTAAGACCAGTCTACTATGTTCAATTTATTATTTTCAAAACTTTGGCTTAAAGTAAATTTGAAGGTCTTAAAAATGTTTCAATTTATTAAATTTTTTATTAAAATGTAAATAACATTTTTTATGCACTCAAATTCATAATAGTAAAGCCAGTAAAAGAGAAATTTGGATTTCCGTTTTCATACACCTACAATAACAACAAAGATGTTTTGAAATTTTTCAAGGAAAATATTCAATTCTTGGCCATTACAACGTCATTTTCGCGTTGGCAGCAGAACTTTTTAAAGCATCATCAAAAGTAAAAAGAAAAAAACATCACAAGAAATAAAAAAGCTAAGACCAAATTAGGAATTAGACGAAGGTAAAACAAAAAAAGTGAAAATTGATTTCTTGGGCGAGCTTTTATACACATTGTGGCATAAAACACTCGGGAATTTGTAATTAAATCCCCCGATTACATGATATTTGAAAAAAAAAAATATTTTGCTATGTTGGTCAGACTGTCCTTAATTACCATACCAAATATGAGCACCATCTGTCAACCAGTTTGTTTACAGCAGCTACTTAAGTCAAACACCTTAGTAGGGGGTGCGATTTTTACAATGGACAAACATCTCAAACATAGAATTTGTCAAAAATTTTGTAGTCGAAAAAGTCTTTTCGTATTTTGTCTATAGAAGTTGAAAAAAAAGTTACAGCTATTCAAAAATTAGTGAAAATAATGAAGAAATTCTCTACATTTTGAAAATTTTGTTTAAAAAGGGAATAATGCCACGCAAGCCATCTATGAAATTTGTAAAGTTTACGGAGACGATGCTGTATCAGTTCGTGTATATGTTCGTACATATTTGTTTTTTCATTTATTATTATAAATAAATAAAAAAAAGTTTAAGTTTGATTAGAAATACGAAACGATTTTTTCGACTACCCAATATTAAAAATATGAAGGAGGCTTTAAAATCGTTACATGGAATGGCCGAACTTAAAGACAAAACCCTATGAATACCATCGATCAACCATCGTATTCACCAGATTTGGCTCCGTGTGATTTTTTCTTGCTTCCCGAACTGAAATTTCCGCTCCGTGGAACCTGCTGAGGGCCATCCCAAAAAGTGCTTGTGGAAAGTGTTTCGAGGACTGAAAAAATCGTTGGCATAAGTATACTATCTGGTGAAGATTAATTTGAACACGACAAAATAAATATTGATAAATAGTTAAATGTTTTGCGATTTATTTACAATTTACGGGTCCTTTTTTGTCACAATATACATATGTAGCTGATGCCAAAATTATTACTCTGATCAACTTTAGAATTTAGGACAATACTCTGGATATATTATAGAATTATAGTTAATAAAACAATATTTGTTTTTTTTTTTTTAATTTGTGAAACTCATTTTCTAAGATAAATTTCAGTAAAAATTTATATTTTTTCTTCTTAAAGAGTATATAAGATAAAAAAAATTAATTCCCCCAGTTTAGAAATTCAGCGAGACTCCTAAAATTCTTTTTTTTTTTATAAAATTAAGAATTTTTCAAGATTATCTTGTCTTATATAATCGTTCAAACTTAATGTATTTAAGCAAAATATTTCGTAATAATAATGTATAATATTTTGAATTGTATAACTTATCATCTTAATTGTTTGCAAAAATTCACTTTCAAACCAAAATATGCATTTATACATATGCATACGTATATGTTTATATGTGTACATATTTGCACCATAGACCACCGCGATGTGCTCTAGCCAAATAAATATAGACACAAATGTGCACAATAATTTTCAATTTCATTTCACTTGGCACAGTGCCAAACAAATTGTTATTGTTGTTTAAGCAAAATAATATATGTATATGCACATTAATTCACCGTATTTATACATTAATGGTACGTGCATGCATTTAAACATATTACTGAAGTGTTTTATTTTAATTATTTTATTGTTATTATATTTATATATTTGTCTGCGCGCATTAATTCCGCAAATAACTCAACACACTTGAATCATGGTAACCAAACAAAAAAAATATAAGCAAGTAAAACATTTTTTTTTCTTTTTATTGCAGTTTATAGCTTTTTGATTACGAATCTGAACTGTTTATTCAGATTTAAAATGTGATTTAGAATTTTTTATATTCTTCTGTGTTCTTAGCGCTGCGCCGAATTCTATCTCAAGTTCATCTCTGCTATGTGTCTGACAGTGGCAGTGTATTTCTATATTTATGTACATTGCTGAACACATGCGAACTGAAAAATTTATTTCAAAAGTATTTGCCCACATTTTTGTATATTTTGTGTGTTGTTTGTTGGCGCTGCTCCGTCACTGATAGTGCGATGCCCGCGGCAACAGCCATTGCACTCAATCAGCAAGCTCAACTACTTGTTGCTTACGCACACACACGTGCGCTTGCGTTTATGCACACACACACACACCTACATTCAAGGAAGGAAGGGTCAAGTTCAAGTTCAATGCTTAGCTACCGCAGAAAATTGTTTGCTTTGGCTGCTTAGCAAATTGTTTCCTGTGTGTGAAAATATGGCAGTGCGCTTGTATGGAAGTGCCTGTGTTTGTCTGCTAACTTCCTGCCTGCTGCCATGCTTTGACTGAAAATGTTGAATGCAGTATGCCTGAAATTCTGCGAATTTCCAACGCCTTCTGTAGCACATTTATGCAATGTTGGTAAGTGCGAGTTGCAATTTTGTGCAAAGATTTGTGTGTGTGTATATGCGTTTGTATATAAATTGTTTGCACAGCGTGAATTGGCTTGTGGCGAGAACTCATATTGCATTTCCTGTTTTTGGCTTTAACAACACCGTGTCTTTCGTTTTATCAGCTTGAATTTACTTCGCTTTATATATTTTCATGTATTGACTTTGAATTAAATTCTAGAAAATGTTGTGCGGCTACAGCAATGTTTTTTTCTTTGACGTTTTATAGTAATTGTGTCTGTGCTTATCATTTTAAGTATTGTGAGTTTATTTTATTACTCACGCACATGTACTAATTAAAATGTTAGAAATTTTATCGCTCACAGATTCATGAAATATATGTAAGTAATAAATATTACATACAAATTTTTTAAGGTCAAAAATTAATTTCTATAAGGCCGTTTTTAAATTCACTTCAGGAAATTTTTCAATTTTTTACTATAACTGAAAGAGTCAATATACGAAGTTGATGCCTTCAGAAATTTGTATTAAATACATATATTGTCGTTATTTTAAGTTTTAAAGACAAAAATCTTTGGAGTGATTGTATTATTTGATTCAACTTAAAGGTTTATAAGCATTTGTTCTATGAAAAAATCGGTTTTGCAAAGACGAGATTTTCTAATAATCAAGCACTGCGTATACAGTAATATACTCTGTCTAAAGCTGTGAAATTTCAATTTCAAGCGAAAAATGTGCCCTTTTGTTGGCAATACAGCTTCTGAGCTGATACACTCCATTTCTTTCACGCTTTGTGGAGCGCATGATAATTAGGTGATGTATATCGTAACAGATTTTACTTAAAAGTTCGACTATTGTTTTTTATATGCCAAAAAAGCTTATGTTTCAAATGTAAATTTCTTCGTTCAAGTATAAGATATTACAGTTTTTAAGTATCTTGCAAAAAATTAGATCGATAGGTAACATGGTCCCTGAAAAACTCTGCTCACTGCAACGAAACTCTTTGAAAAACATGATTTCGAGATAATGGCATTTAAAATGCTCTTATTCTTTATGAAAGTTTTACCTGGAAGTCTTCAAGGGACTGAAATGAAGTGTCAATCGAGTCTGAGAAGACATCGCAGCCGATTGGAAGTTGCACCCGGCTCACACCGCCTTTCTTGTGAATAGCTACTTAACCAAGATCGGCATTCCAATGCTTCAGCAGCCACCCTACAGCCCACATGTGGACTTTTTTGTTTCCTTGCCTGATGAAAGGCAAACATTTTGAGACGACAGAGTGGATCCAAGCAGCATGCACCTCGGCTCTTAAGGCTATTCCGGTTAATGCCTTCCGTAACGCTTCATTGCTTGGAATTCGCGCTGGCAGCGCTGCATTGACGCATAAAGAGCTTATTTTGAATGTTTTTAAGGAATTATAATGATTTGTTCAATAATTTTTTTATTACTTTCCGGACAAATTATGTATCACTTAAGAAAATTTGAAAAATGTAATTTTTAGAAAAACGCACTTAAAATAAACGGCTGAAGGTGATTTAACTGATTTGATGATCTGAGAAATAAATGCCATGTAGAGCTGCCAAAATCCTAAAACAATGAGTCATTTGTCATGCTTTCCCAAATTACACTCGTAACCTTCACCAGTGGTTTATGAAGCTATAATGATGACTAAACAAGTAATTTAATGAAAAAATACAAAACAAAAAATCTATAAAAAGATTTGTGTGTAGGTTGAGTGGGTTATAGTTGCGCGTAATTAAATTGATCACTGCCGCCGGTCTCATAACCGCCACGTAATTATTAACAAGCTAATAAAATAAAGCAGTAATTGCAGACAATTTAATTAATAAAGACCCAAACAGACAACAGTACTGGCACATAACCATTTAAATTGCGTAATTTTGTACGGCTACATTGGAAGTGGGTAGTTGGTATTTTCAGTAGGGTAGTACAAATATTACTGCGATATATGTATGTATGTGTATAATTTTGGACATTAATGGCACATGTTTTTTGATCATTGCCCATATTCGAAGAAATTTCACTTTTTCCTGTAATTTGATTCGCACATCAATTAATGCTTAAGCTTTTTCCAAAAAAAAAAAAAATAATAATATTAAAAAGTAAATGCGACCCACCCTAATATATAAAATTGCAGCTTTTTAAGTAATATAAGTCTTGCTTTAATTGTGCCGGCAGTGACAGTGACAGCAGCAATGACATTGCGATATCTGTCAGTAGTCTGGCTGACTTTTTTAATTCCTCTTATTAAATTTACCAATTAAAATCAACGAGGGACGAAACGCCTTAAGCGCTGACAATTCTTTAATCATATGGCAGCATAAAAAAATTTTAAATATAGTACTGGAAAGTTATAACGCTTGGGCATATGTGTATTGGTGCATAAGTCCGCATACTATATTTTATGTTTGCATGTTTGTATGTATCGATGTGTGGGTGCTGATGCTTTCAAAAGTAGAAATTCAATTGTCGTGTGGACACATTTAAAGCGGGTCTCGAGAATTAAAAAAAGTCCTTAATAGAAAATCGTCAATCCGCACAACCCAGCAGCATTAATATACTCAGCTATGTGTATGTTTGTCACATTTTCTTTTGGTGTATTTCTCTCTGGGCGCCTAGTTACGCTTAATGCACCCATTATAGCACATACCGACAGCTATTTGTGACCAAATGTGTTGACCATTTCACTGTGGCAAGAAGGAGCAGTGCCAACGCAACAAACCACAGTTGGAGTCTTATGGTCGTCGGTTTTAGAGATTTATAACTGCACAGGCGATTTGCAACACTGCGTAGGTGTTGTAGCATGCCATATCAGTGGCAAGAGCCATTAGGTTGACTCTGATTGGGTTTATTTGAGACTAAAAAGTCGAAAGGCGAAAACGTTGACGATCACTTAAGCCCGCTGCACAGTCACCGCATATAAGTACATTTGTACATATGTATGTATATTTAAGCTTTTCTATTGTATATATGTAGGTGTGCAACATTTAAACTTCCCGCAGTTAACAGCTTGACGTTAGTGTTGCAACAAACAATCGAATGCGGCACAATTTGAAAACAGTTGGCAGACAGCTGGCCAAATAAATTAATAACAAATAATAAAACTGTCACATGGCCATTGGCCCGAGGACATTTGGAGGCCAAGTGTACGAAAAATATCTAACTCGGCAGTAACAAAGTAAAAGGCCGGGTTGGTTCGCTTAAGCCGTTGCTTATCTGCATGCACATATCTACATATGTATATTTGTTTGTATGTAAAAGCGGCAGCCTCAAGCCGCTAACTGAAAACAGCCAATTAGAGCTTTCACCCAAAAAATGAATGGATTTTCGCATTTCGCATATTTTTTTCAAATTCATTCATACATGCAATTATTAATATAATATATTCAGTGATTTATTAACATCGGCATTTTTTTAAGTTTTTTAGCTATGTTGACTTGCCTCCCGCAGTTATGGCAAATACTTCATTAATTTCCCACATTTCAAATATGTTGTTGACAGTAAAATAAAGCACTGCAATCGTTTTGTAAACCTGCTGGCGCATTTCTCTTGCACTCTTGCATCTGGGCAGTGCGTGTGTGGGTGTAAGTGAGAGCTCGCGCCGCTTGGGCGTGCAGACAGCAATTGTAGGCAACAAGTGGCAGGCGACATTCACTATTGAAAGCGGTGTTGTTGCTACATAATGCAATAAATTTAAAAAAAATTAAGACTTTAATACAAAAAAAAATTTAACTAAAAAATTTAATCTTTGAAAATTTATTATTTTTAAAAAGTAGCATATTTACACATGACTATAGCGAAAAGTGAAGGAATTATGGTCTTTAATTGAAATTATTTGCAAGATGAGATATTTTAAAAGACTAACTCGTGCACTTTGTTAAAATTTCTCAAATTTCACCTCTCTCCGAATGATGAGACAGGGTAGATTAAGCTTAGCTCAAAGCTTGTACGAACTAGTCCCTCAGTTAATATCGATCTGAAATTTAGCATACTTCCTTTTCTCCCTAAGAAGCTCTTCATTTGTCGAAACTACTAATATCGGATCACTATAAGATATAGCTGTCATATAAGCTGATCAATCAAAATCAATCTTCTTGTATGGAAAACTCGTTTATTTGACAAACTACTTTCTCAAAATTGGGCATACAAAGGATTTTTTCATAGGGAAGCTACAAAAGTAGACCGATAGAGACCGCAAACGACGCCATCTTTTTTCCGCTCTTTTGACATTTCTCTTCAGTAAGGTTTGCTACTTCATCATTGAAAGATATACGATCCAACAACGAGTCGGAATTATTAAAAATTACTTTCGAAATTCAGTGTCACTGGTCTTAACTTTAAGACCGCTACGTCCAATTTATGGTCGTCATAATCGTCCTATCAGATCAACAATTGAGCGCTCTCACACATCGTTCTCAAGCATTGGGCATCTCTGTGACGTCGTTGTGACGAATTTTGCGAAAAAATCTTGGCCTACAACCTTACAAGATCAAATTGACGCAAGTATAGAAGTCTCTTAACCACCTCAATCGTCGTATGTTCTTGAATTGGGCTGAGCAACAACTTGAAAATGATCCGGATTTCGGCGGCGTCATTGGACTTCATGTGGGGCTACATCAAGTCTATGGTCTATGCCAACAAGACAGCGACGATTTATGAACTTCGTACGAATATCGAACGTGAAATTGCAGCAGTGTCGGCCGATTTATGCTTGAAACCCGTCGAAAATTGGGTTTATCGTCTGGACTTCTGCAAGCGTGCTCGTGGTGGCCGAAAATAAAATTTCAGATCGAACCGCTATAGGATATAATTATTATTTGACATATTAGCTCCATGGAATTTGGCATGGAGTAGCGTCCAATACAATGCCAGAATCTCCAAAAATCCAAAAATATTTTTCAGATCGGACCATTACAAACACCTTACAAACTGGTCGCTCAAAATCATGACTTTAAGGCAATTTATTTTCAATTGACAAATTATATTCACGACACTTGAGAAAGGCGATAAGCCAACATATAGCTCAGATACACTATAAGAGTATGAAAAATACAGAATAATTCGTGTTTGAAAAGTTGATGTTCTTTTTTAGGAATTTCGAAATTCAAGATCACTCCCGACACAATCGTCTTATGTTAGAGAAAGACTATTATAGTATTTTTTTATCAGATCATTAGACAGCCTTAGTTATTGTAGTTTTGTTTAAAAGACGATAAAAACCATCATAGAAATATATATATTTTAGCCGGTTGGACAGAAGGTTATATTTATTTCAAGTACATTTTTAAAGTAATCGGAAGATTTGGAAAAAACCGAGAGAAAAATGAATTTCTATAACAATTAAAATACTATAAAAATAATAATTTTACTCTTTATCCTCAATGGGAAAAACTTGAAATCACACCCTTATAATATTTAAGCAAATCAGCTGCAAACATCACCTCTTTGTCTATGTCCGCAGCACACAGCTGCAAAAATTTCAAAGCCATGCTAATGTTCCAATTATTTTTTCGAACAAAATTTCCTGTTATAATGACGGTCACAAAATCGCGGCATTACTTATTTTCGCCACATTTCTAATTAGCCAACCGACACTGTGCATATTTATAGCTCACTGTTTGTATGTGCATTTGTGCTCCACTATCTCCACTTGCGCCTATCTGCGAAATTACAGAGGCGCACCCATTTATCTAAGCAATTTTAACACATTTGCATTAGGAAAATTGCATTTTAGCCAACTTGTTGCGCGTAATTGACCATGTAAGTACGTGTGTTGTACGCCTTGGCTTTTTCTGCGTGATTTTCATGTCCGCCACAGCAAACAACAAACTGGTCAGCGCCACCGCAAAGTGAGTGCGTTGCATGCAACAAAACCACTGACGTACAAACACATAAATAATTCGCCGAGATAGTTATCTCAATGCAACGATTGCTGATATGGTAAACTGGAAGCTTTCGGCTGCGATACAAATATATGCCATTACATACGTATGTACATACAAACAATCAGGCTTGTTACTGCACATATTTGGTATTTTCTAATTTAGTTGCCATGAAATTAAAATTGATGATCAGTTTAGCTGAATAAACTCGTAGAAATTTGCTGCAGATCCTTATCGTTTATAATCGAATTGTTATGTCGGTATTTAAGGTGAATAAATATATATATATATATGGTATGGTATACCATGTATACATATGTAATCTTTATTGCTCAATTAGTGTAAAATGTCACTTTTTATAGTTATATTTTGTTTGGATTGGATTTTTCATTCAAGTTCTACGCCTCGCCTCTCGGAAACTCTTAACGCGGACTCATCAGATATATCAGGAAAGGAATAATGAGTGACTTATAGAGTTTTGTTTTTGTTCGTCGAGAGAGGACTTTACTTCTCAATTGCCTACTTAGACCAAAGTAGCACCTGTTGGCAAGAGATATTGTGCGTTGGATTTCGAGGTTGACGTTGTTGTTGGTGTTGATGCTGGTTCCAAGATAGACGAAATTATCTACGACGTCAAAGTTATGACTGTTAACAGTGACGTGAGAACCAAGTCGCGAGTGCGATGACTGTTTGTTTGATAACCAGGAGATATTTCGTCTTGCTCTCGTTTACTGCAAGACCAATTTACTTCGCTGTCTTATCCATTCTGAGAAAGCGGAACTAACGGCGCGGTTTTTAATACCAATGATATCAATATCATCTGTATACTCTTATAGAAGATGGTACCTTCTCTGTTTAGTTTTGCAGTTCGAATTATTTTCTCCAAAAGTCGATTGAAGAAGTCACACGAAAGAGAATCGCCTTATCTGAAATCTCGTTTGGTATCGATTGCTCGGAGAAGTCCTACCCGATCCTAACATAGCTTTTAATGTTGCTCTACGTCAGTTTACACAGCCGTATTATTTTTTCGGGGATACCAAATTTAGACGTCGCGGCATAAAGGCAGCTCCTTTTCGTGCTGTCGAAAGCAGCTTTGAAATCGACGAAGAGGTGGTGTGTGTCGATTCTCCTTTCACGGGTCTTTTCCAAAATTTGGGGCATGGTGAATATCTGGTCGATTGTTGTTTTGTCTAAAGCCACACTGATAAGATCCAATCAGTTTGTTGACCGTGGGTTTTAATCCTTCACACAATAAGCTCAATAGACCTGCAGAGGGCTAATAATTTTCTTAGAAGTTTTATCAGAAACAGACAGAGTTTTGACATTACCTGCTGAGGAATAACCGTAGTTATCCGACCCGTTTACAGCAATATTTGATGACCCGCTGCAGCATTACGGCTGGAATTTCAGCTATAGTGTGACGAATGTTGTCTACGATCTCCTCGAGCATTGCTGCTTGATTGGCGTAAACCTTTAATTTAACATAGGCCCAGATAAAATAATCTAAAGACGTTTAATGGCATGTTCATGGCGGCTATCTTTCTAGACCATTTTTTGAAATTATCGAGTCGCCAGCTTTTCACGCAATGTGTCCATTATACGTGAAACATGAGGGGGCCACTGTCTTGTTGAAAATAGAGATCATCCGCGTCGATTTCATTAAATCCTGGCAAAAAAAGTCAGTCAACATCGTATTATAAAATGTATAATGTCGAAAACAATAATACCCGATGATGCTGTCATACCACAACAATGCATTTTTGGCGATGCAATTGCGTTTCATGAACCACACGAGGACTTAACTCAACCCAATAACAAAAATTATGCTCGTTGACGAAGCCATTAAGCCAGAAATGTGCCTCAACTGAGAAGATGATTCTACTGTACTTAGAAATTATTTTCCTTAAGTGGTTTTGCTTTATCTTATATCCCATCGGTCTTCAATAAAGCTCTCATAAAGCTTTAATTGTGTAAAAATCAGACCTCTTGAGAACAACACTCGTATTTTTTTTGTTTTTATAAAAATATTTGTGTGACGTAATCAGCTTCAATACATATAATATAATATATACAAAGTAATTATATCTTTATTATGGTTACTGTATTCGCACTGCCAACTAAGTTACGAATAAAAAGCGTTGTGATTTCTCTAGAAGAGTGACATTCTAAGTAAATATGAAGGCAAATAAAAGTTAATTAAAAACTAGCTTGAGACGCGACAAAGATACCTGTATTTGCGAATATGATAAGAAAGTGTTAAGCACATCAATTATAAAGATAATTTTGTTTAGTGGAAAGAAGTTTATTAATGAACACATATATTAAATGCTTTATGTTTGTTGTTGTAATTGGAAGCACCTTAAAATTTATTTTTGGAAAGTCACAACTCATTTTAATCATAGGAAATACACCTAAACTAGATAAGTATATACTATATACCGACTAAGTTAACTGCAAATGCTGACGTAAGAAGAGAGCGAGTGTTAGACAGTGAGAGAGAATTTTATTTTGTAATCTATTGATAACTTATCAATGTGGAAAAGAGCAGGTGTGGAAAGAATTGGCAAGTGTGAAAACGTACTAGGAATTTCCGTAGACTCAGTTTGGGTTGGGTAATAGATGTAATAACAACGAAGGTGGCAATGTGTTTTGGACTAATTTAGAATATATAGCGAGAGTAAGAAAACCACTACTTCTACCTCGAATTTGGAGAAAAATATTAATAATAATTCATAAAATTGTGTTATTTATTGAACTAGTTTTATTTTTCAACTAAACGTAACACTTTTTACTAATTATGTAATCATTCTTTCTTTCACTTCACAGTTCGCCACATAATCAGCTGATTCGCACATCAACTCCTCTCCGCTTTCTGTTATCTACGCCCCGCAGCTATATTTGGGCGCTTTGGCACCAGTTGCTGCCGCACCTAGTCGCTAGAAACACACCACAATGCAGTCGTTACGTACACACTCACGAGCTTTAAAGCTGCCCATAGTCTACGCCGCTTTGCTGCTACTCTGCTGTCTACTTGTTGAGGGCTCCCCCGCGCCGAGCAAAGAAGCAATTAGTACGGTAAATGCTACAACAGCTGACAGCAGCAACTACAACTGCCCAGCTGATTGTCAATGCGTTCTGGCGCAAAACACACACACACCACTGCTGCACGCGAAATGCACCAGTTTGGAGGGTCTCCGTTTATACGAAGCCAAGGAATCCTCACTGCCCATACACTCGCTGGACTTGTCCTACTTGAATTTGAAACGCTTGTCACATCCGCTGGAGAAGCTACCCAGCGTCACATCGATAGATCTGTCGCACAATGACCTCCACGAATTCGGACATTTGGGACGTCGCATTAAGAAGCTGAACCTCAAACACAATCGCATAACATCGAGCAAATTGACCAAACTGCCGGCGCATGTGCAAGTTTTGAATCTACAGCATAATGACATCACATATTTGCCGCTGAACTTGACACATCTGTCCAATTTAATGACACTTGAATTGAGTCACAATCAAATTAATTGCTCCTGCGAAACATTGGAGGTGCGCAACTGGCTGCAAGAGCGCAACGTTTTTATGGAACATGCCGTCACCTGTACATATCCCGTTGAAGTTAAAGGTAAGTCGTGGTTGCAGGTCAAACAGTCGGACATTTGTGAGCACGAGAAGAATGGACGCCTCAACGATGAGGAGGATAATGAGCTGATGATGGGCGATCAGCCAGTTGAGGGTTCCGGTGATCAAGACGATGAGGATGAGTTGGGTAAAGCATTCATGCCAATCGAAAAATCAAGCACTGCGAAAAATAGTGTGGCACAGCTCGATACTGTCGAGGGTTCGGGTGATTTGAGTGATGTCAATGCGCCTGTGAACTTAGCCATAACTACCGTTTTGCCAGCTGTGGAGAGTTCGCAAGAACATGTTACAACCGATGCGCCACCGCTACCCATCGAACAGGAGGAAGATGAGGATGATGGTTCCGGCAGCGGTGGTGGCATGCTCATCATCAATCCCAGTATTGCACGCGAAAGTTCATTTTTAGATGATTTCGACACACCCGATGAGGATGACACCGATGACAAATTCGACAATAAACCGGTGGAGAAGCCCAAATCTGAGGAGGAAGAGGAGGATGACCACAAGGTGGCAGCTGACATTTTCGGCGCCGGTATGGGCATATTCGATACCGACGAGAATGCTGAGAAAACTGCAGAGCCAGTTACCGAGGAAGCCATTGTACCGGTTGTACATCACAACGTTGAGGCAGAAGATGTACCTAATATAAATACCGAAGGTGCCACAAATGGTGAACCTAGCGCCATACAGACCGCAAATGTAGGTGGTGAACAGAAGGACGACAGCAAAGCGACATATTTGCTGTTGGGCGTGCTTGGCTTCATTGTTGTCGGCTTGATACTCTATGTAGGTATCAAGCGTTGCAAGAACAGTCATAATGCCGCACACGATGCTGAAAATCCACGCCAAACCGAATTACTCGATATGGATAAAAAGAATTTGGGCAAACCGTTGCGTAATGGCAACGAACATTCGCCACTCATTGGCGATCAAACCAAATCTGATCTCGCGAAACCGATAAATGGCACCGGACAAAAGAAACCCTACGATGCGAACGATGTAAAAGATGGTCCCGCCCAACAACAACCACTGCTGAACGGCAGCAATGGCACATCGCCAAACGATGAAGTGAGCAAAGAGCAGGCAGCACCTGTGACCGAAGCGTCCGCACCGCATGAATACCATCCGATCACGCCGCGCTACCCCACACCGAAGTCGCCACGTGCCTCCAAATATGCACAATACCCGCAGGAGGGTGCCGAGCACAACAACAACAACAATGATGATAGTTATCTGCCTTCGTCGCCGAAATTAGGCCGTTACTCGCCGGTGTATTCACCAGAAACGGGACGCGTCAAAATCAAGCTGACCGAAACACCTCGCCCCAAAACACCAATGTTGGTTACGCGCAGCAAATCGAACGCGGGCGATATCATAACGACGCCTGTAGCGGCAACGAACGGCATTGATAACAATACGCTAACTGTGCCCGGCGTGCATGCGCCCACAGCGACGCTGGTAAATGGCCACTAAGCGGTGTGGTGTGGCGCGATGCGTTGCGTTGAAAAGTGTGCGACGTGCCGTACACGAGACGCTGCCGCTCGCGTCAAAACGGTGCTAAACGAACTAAAAGCTACTAAATTAAAAGTTTAAACAAATACCAACAACAAAAACAAAAAACTAACATCTTGCAGCGCAAATTGTATAACAAAAGACTTCGAAATGAATTCGTATGCAATTCTGGTAGAAAGAAAGGGTTTGGTGGTTTTCAGTTGTCTAGTTTGAAAAGTGTTGGAGTAACGGCTTACTGGTGTTGTGCGCGCTTAGAGTTTGAGTTTAAGTAGCTGGTTCCAGCAACATTTTCTGCAGTTTCGGCATTTTTCGGCACACGCTCGGCGCTTGAGTTTTGCTAGCGTTTTTATGAAAGCTTAGTATATGTAGCAATAATTTTCCAATAAATACTACAGAAACCAATGTTGTTGCATTTTAAAATTGTTTACATTTAAATCACTTTCCTTTGAATTTTTAATTTTTTTGTTTTAAATTTTTTTAGTTCAATTTTTTTATTTTAATTCTTTTTATTTCTTTTTTTGAATAAATTATGTTTTGGCTAAAGTTCTTAACTTCTTTTTTATTTTTAATTTTTTCGATTAAATTATTTATTTTTTTATTTTTTTTGTTAATTTTTCGCTTCGATTTTAACATCTCTTTTATTTTTAATTTTTTTGATTAACATATTTTTTTATTTTTTTCAATTAATTTATTTTTTTTTTTAATTTTCTTATTTAAAATATTTTTTATTTCATTATTTTTTGAATTTTTATATATTTTTTTTATTTTAATTTTTTTTGTTTAATTTTCTTTTATTTTGTTTATTTTTGGTGTTTTTTGTAAAGAAACTTTTATTGATTTTTCACCACTGTAATATAGGTATGTAGTACTATTGCGGGAAACAGAGAACAATTGTGCCAAGGAATTGTGCCTTATAAAAAGTTGTTTGCAAAAAAAGTACTAACTGTATATATACCAGTCAAACAACAACAATAACACAATATTATTGAATAGGATGAAGTCGTTGCTTATAAGTATTAAATAGTTGACTAAAATTACATATACTTCTAAAGAATTTGTTGTGCGAAAATATCATATATAAATATAGCGTCACTTAAAATAAAAAAATAATGTCATTTTTCATAAGGCGAAGAAAAATCAATATAATAGAAACCACTCATATTGAATCAAAATATGGTTTTTGGATATGAAATGGTTATATATTGGTTATATCTATAAGTCAAATCAGTTGTGAAATCGCCAGATATTTCAACTTCAAGCAAATTTTCTTCTTAAAAGCATATTTGTATCTATAAATTATTTTTATAAAAATAATATTGTTTTACTTTATACTTTTTCCATACATACACTAAGCTATGAACGCATTTAGAACGTCACGGGCCGATCTAGCAACGCATTTCTCAGAGTATGCATACGAGTATGATCGGTACGAACAGCATCAAAGACCCGAAATATGCCGCATTTAGGTTTAACAACAAAATTAAGTGCATAAACTTTTGAAAAACTGCAAAAAATATCAGTCACTCCAAGTGCCTTATAATCGTTAGTTGGTAACCAACACTTTGTATTTGAAAACCCCGCCAAACCTAAGCTTCTTCTGCCAAGCTGCGCGTAAAAAACTAAAAATGGAAAAAAATCAGCCAACTGTTGAAGACAAAACTAACGAAATTACAGTTAGAAAAAGCAACATTATCATGTGATAGGTTAATTATATACATACGTACATACATAAATAAATTATTTAAATAATAAAAAAAAACTATTTGTTTGTAAATGCTAAACGCAGTTTTGTAAAAAAAAGTTTTTTTAAAAAATATTTGATACTTACAGATAATTGTATAAAGCGCGAAAGCAAGCAGAAAACTAAAATGAAGTTTCATATTTAAAAGTTAAAAATTTATAATAAAAAAATTTACTAAATTGCGAATTATATATTAAAGTCCAAAAAAATATATGTATACATGAAACTTTATTTAGAAATAAAAAATTTATACATATATAAAATATATATACATAGTTTAAAAATATATAAATTAATTATATTTAAATAAATGTAAAATATATATATATATTCAAAACAAAAATATATATTTAATACACACTTATATTTACAGTTATATACGTACATTTGTGTAGCTGCGAAAATATTATATATTTTTCGAAATTGTTTTTGTAACGACATGTACATTCTAACTAATAATAACGACGAGCTGTGCGTGAAGGCAAAATATGAAAAACAAATAATATTGTAATTTTATGAAAAAAATATAAAATAAAATTAGTTCTAAGCGATGTGTTTTAGCTAACGCACATATCAAGCACTTTGAGTCAACAAAAAAGTAGAAAAAAGTAATTAATTAAAAAGTAATTAATTAAGAGTAATTAATAATTTTAATTAATTACAACTTAATTTTAATTAATTGTTTTATAAGATTAATTAATTTTTAATTAATTAATTTTAATTTTTAATTAATGAATTAATTAATTACTTTTAATTAATTATTTTTCAATTAATTACTTTTAATTTATTACTTTTTTCTGAATTTTTTTCTTAATTAATTAATTTGAAATTAATTACTCTTAATTAATTTTTTCGAAAATTTATTTTTTCAAAATTTCATTTTTATTTTCTAAATTTAAGCTTTTATTTTATAAATTAACAAATTTAAAACAATGCAGTTGATTGCTATGAAAATTGTTTCCTTTCTAGCTAGTTTAATGAAAGTAATTTTGTTTGTATGTAATCTTAATGTATTTAATGTAATTTTAGCGTAATACCAAAGTTATCTTTTATGCATACATACGTACATACATAAACAAGTTTTGAAGCATTTTTTCTAGCTTAGTGAAAAATATTTACGCTTCACTTTACTTTTTACCTTTCTTTTACCAATTTTTCGTTTCCTACGCCATTTCCTTTTGTTCAACGTATATTATATAAATACATACATACATACATATGCAACTTATTTAACTACGAAATTGCTAAATTTATTGCATAATTGTTAATCGAGTTAGCTGAACTTTTCATTTTATATTAAAAGCAACAACAAACATTGCATAAATATAACCTAAGCTGCCTGTAAGCAAAACGCGCAAAAATGCATACATACATATGTACATGCGTATATATGTATGCTTGTGTATTTCCTTTAAAGAATAGTTGCAAAATTTAATTTTCAGTTAAATTTCTAAACTCACACCAATTTTTGTTTCAATCTATTTAAGCTCAAATAGTTTTGAAAATAGTTTGCATATGTTGCGTTGCAAGCAAATATGTAAGTATGTATATCAGTTCATTTTAGTTTTATTGTATAGAAATTTTAAAAATTTAACTGCTATGCTTAAAATATTTCTAAAATTTTATTTAATTTAATTATAAATTAAAATAATAAATAAATGAAATCGAAACATAATCGCCGAGTTTTATTTGGATTGCTTGAATTTAAGGTTTGGGATTTAAAGAAAATTTTTTTATGTACCAAATTTGCTTTGTTGCCTCCTTAGCAGACCTAAAAACCTGCTTTTTGATTTAAGCACAAAAAATATTTATTTAGAAAAATTTTCAAATTTTTTTTTTTTAATTAATTTTTTTATTCAATTATTAGTTAGTTTTAATAAATTTCAGTAAAATTAATGAATAAAAAAAAATTAAAATTTTTATCATTACTAATATTACTTCGTTTTCTTACACTAAGCCCTGAAACCATTTTTGAGACTAAGAACTTAAAATTAATAAAATTGCATTAAAAATTAATTTTAATTTAATTTATTTTTTCATTTGATTTGATTTTTTAAACCTTTAAAACCCTTTTGAGTTTAAGCACCAAAATTTTTTACTAATAAAAAATTAAAATTTTTCATAAATTAAATTTTTTAATTAAAGATTTTCATAAATTAAAACTCTTTTAATTAAAATTTAATTTAATAAAAAAATTAATTTTTTAATTAATTAATTTTACCAATTTCCCCACAATTTTATTTTTTTAAATAAAAATTAATTGAATTACCAATACTATTTTAAATCCTTCATTACTCTCCTTTTAAATTTTGAGTAAGAAAGTAAGTATTATTTCAACAACATATCACAAATTTTAGTATTTTCCCATTAAATAAATTTTTTAAGTGAAATTGGATATTATTTCCATTATTAATATCATCTCAAATCTACCCTATACATCCTTATCAACTAACAAAAAAAATAAGTCGGTTATCAATAAATATTTCATCCATTACGGTATTTCTCATTAAAATAATTTTTCATAATTTTATTTAATATATTAACCAACATCGAAATATTTTTTCAACTAAAAAAAAACAAATTAAATTAAAATATAAATTTTATTAAAGTAAATAATAACAATTTTTCAAATATTTCATTTAAAACTATATAATTTTTCGCCAAACACGAAATTCCCACTCAATTCCATGCTGCACTGCAACTGCGCACTCACTCACACAACTCTGCCGGGTTGCTGGCGGCGTCGCCTGAAAAATCGCCGCGTGCACAAACTACCAGTTTCACCAGGCGAACAGGAGCGCTAAGTAGGCGGCCGCTGGGCTGCAAAAATGCACAGCCACTTCGCAAACCAGCGCTAGCACGTACAGCAACCAATTCAGTTTATGCGCGACAGCGCCATCTGTGAGTGAAATTACGCGATAGTGAAGACATCCGACGTTAATAGTAGCATGAATTTAGTGTGTATACAAACCATAACTGGCATAGGGTGCTTCAGATAATTCAAATTACAAATTTCTACATCAAAACTAAAATTTCTTAAATCAATTTACTAAATTAATTATTATATAGTAACGTCTTTTAAATTATTACATTATTGTTTTTTGTTTACAAAGTAAAAAACAAATACAAATACAACTTGCTAAGCGTCAGACGACTAATAACATTACTATTATTTTACAATATACTATTAAATGTTAAATACTTTTCGTTGAACGCACCAACATACACCCACATACACATTTGTAAGCAGTTATGTGCGTATGTTGGCCTAACCGCTAGCTTCAGACAGGTCGCTTTGTAGCGCACTTAGAAAAGTGTTTCGCGCATTGGCTTGTGCACCACCACAATGGGATCTCTATCGGATGAAGTGGAAGAAGACTCGCCTGCCGCCGCTGCGGCAGCTGTAAAATTACCGCTCGCACGCCTATTCGTCGAGTTCAGTCGTTTCTTACGTCTGCCGCGTTCCAAATTCGTCGCCGAATTACCACCACCACTCGACGATGTGTTGTGCAATTCAACTAAGGAGGAGTTCTCCGCATCGACTACCACCTGAAAATCACTGTCGTCTGACGTAGAGTCGCGCGGCTTTGGCACTTTACCGAAGTAATCTTCCACAGCTGGCGCCAATGGACTGTCGGCGAGTGCAGTGCCCACGTCCGCTGATGTTGTTGGTGTTTTCGGTTTGCGACGCGCAAATGGACTGCCCGGCTTGCTGTGATCATCAAATTCCGGATCTGTCAGGAACTCAACGCTGTCGGTGCGCATGGTAGCGCGTTTGAATGGCGGTATTTCGGCCACTTTCGGACGTCGTTTTGTGTACGGACTATGCTCGAAGCCTTGGAAGTTTGCGATTTTCTCGGCGCTTTGTAAATTCTGCGACTTCAAGTGGGCGGCGGGGAAGCGTGCACCTTCAACGCTCAAACGACGACTACGCGAATTGCTATACGCCACATAGCCGGTGCGTGCGAACGGTGTTATGTTTGCGGTGCGCTCCTTGACGCGATTCGAAAGCATTTCTTCGCTGCGAAAACGCTGACGATCGTCTAGCAATAAGTCGGCATCCTCAATATCGCCATCGGGATTGGTTTGTGAGCGTCGTAATTTGTTGCGACGGGTATGTCCCGTTTCAGTCAAGTCCACCATCGATTTAGCGGGACGCTCAAGTTTTGGCATGCGTATGGCGTCTTCGTAGGAAGGTAAGTTGTTCTGAAAGAAATTTGGCGCATTCGGCGTGGCGGGCTCCTCAAGCATACGTTGATTCTGTGCCCGTCTGTAATTATAAGTAGAAATTTTTATATAAAACTGATAGTTTGAAGAAATCCAACTTACATCTCCATCATTTCATCGCGGTTCTGTCGATACTCTTCACGATTGCGCCGTTGCCTGCGGCTTTTTATAAATCTCCTGAAGCCGGTGTATAAAAGTGTTCCAACACATATGCCTAAGAAGCACAGCATTATCACAGTCCACGCTTTCTCCACTTTGGAAGAGCGTCCATTAGGTATCCAGACACTGCCACAAGCAGCTTCCCAGGTCTTACCATAAAGGTAGGACGGTGAGGCACAACGCACATAATTACGATCCTTTAACTGGAATGACACGAAAGAAAGAAATTATTCGAATTATAGATAGGGTATAGAACTAGTCAGAATCCCTAGTCGAAGAGCAAATAGTTATTAAAGATCTATGCTCCATAATCTTACCTTCGGTGGCACTGCAGTTAGAAAATCGTAAAAGTCGATAAATGTTGGGTCGTGACAGTTGCAAACCCATGGATTATCACTAATCCAGATGGCATCCAGATAATGATTCGAACGAAAATAATCAGTCGGTATTGGGTTCGTAAAACGATTGCCACTCAAATACAACCAAGCCAATTCCGGAAATCCGGAGAAGGTTGCATTCCTTATGCTCGACAATCTACGAAAATGACAGGTTTCATAAACACATTTGACACCGAAGAGCATTTACTCACTTGCAGTTACTCAAATCTAAACGCTGAAGCGTTTCGGAGTGCATATTCGACGGAAACTCTTTGATAAGTGTTTTGGACAAGTCGAGCCGCTGTATTACCGATAAGCCCGTAAAGGCATTCGCATCGATCATAATGATTTCGCAACCGCTTAAGTTTATTTCACGCAATGAATTCGATATGAGTTTCGTAAATTTCTCCATAACATTATGACTTAGGTTAACCGAGACGAGCACATCGTTGGAACGAAACAAATTCTTATCGAGCAGCGCTATTTCGTTGTAGGACAAGTCGAGCGTCGCCAAATGAGTCAATTTAACGAATGCATTGGTTTGTATATTTCGGAGCGAGTTCTTTGCCAAGTCCAGCGTCTGCAACTGTGTGTTATTGGCAAAGGTGTTTTGATCCAGAATGCGTAGCATGTTACCGCGTAAATATGCATGTGCCAAACTGGGAAATCCACTCAAATTGATTGTGTCCAAACTGCAAAAAGAGGCATCCAACTCCAATAGGGTTTCGGATATTATCACATCCTTTAATTCCATTGCGAAATTCCTTGAAACATTTAATTTTTCCAAATTTGGCAAACCTTCAATTAGCGTTGTCGGTATGCGTAGCAAGCTGCAGTTGCTGAGCTCGAGCCCACGTAATGAGCCCGATGGTATATTATTCAGGGTAGTAAGTGAATTACCCGACAATGACAAGCGTTCCAGCGCGGGTAGTCCATTTATAAGATGATCACCACCAACTGTTGAAATACTGCAATGCTCCAGCTCCAGATTGGTCAGCGAATCACTGATCAACGTTTGCTCCGCCTTGAAATCCGTAAAGGTTTCCAAATTATTTCCACTTAAACTGAGATGCTTTAAACTAATGGCATTACGAAAAGCTTCTGTTGGATTTAGATCCGTCCAACTGTTAAAATTATTGTTGGCGAGTAAGAGGACGCGCAGTGCAGTAAATCCAATCAGCGCATCGGCATCTAGCTGGCTTATATTATTGTTAGAGAGATCCAAGTAGACTAGTGATTCGATGGCAGCGAATTGTGTGGGAAAATGATCAAAATTATTGCCCGACAAATCGAGATGGTCGATCGGTAAATCGGAAAAGTTGGGATACTCCGTTAGGCCTTTATGTGCACACTCCACGCAAAGGCTGTCGAGTACCCAAAAGCATTTACAGTTGGCAGGACAATTAAGCGCAGAAGCTGTCGATGCGAGAAAGAGCAGGAGGGTGATGGTGAGGTAACAGCGGGCTCTTGACATTTTTTACACGAATTTGCGGCGATGGTTTGATGTGATATGTGACATAAAGATGCGCTGAAAAATGGAGATAAAATTATTAAACATTTTAAAAAGCAATAATATTAGTTGGTTATGAAGGAAAAACATTCTAAGTGCATATAACTGTCTCGAATATATTGAAAGATTTACAGTTTTAAAATTAGAGCGGGATGTATTATAAAAAGCGATTGGTTATGAAAATTTTCGAACCTCATCCTAGTGATATATTATTATGAGGTCTGCAAATTATTTAGAATAGTTAGGATTATCCGATTTAGATCAAACGTGCACTATTTTGTCAGGATTTCCAACTTTTGGCGAGTCTCTATCGATCTGTCTGGCTTGATGTTGTCCTGATGGAACTCAATTGCCTTCCTATTGACCAAACACAATTGCCTCCTTCAAACTGTCTTCTTATTGACAGCACATTTCCGATTTAAGCTTTTGGTCATATTTGCTGACAGGTGCAAGTTTTAAAGTCCTCTTCTGACAAACAAAGACCAAACATTACAAGTCCCTCATTATTTCCGTCGTGCTATAAGGTGCGAAGGCATGGGCAATGACATTATCATCATGAGTCGGCCTTAGGAGTGTTCGCTAGAATGGTTTTGTGGAAGAGTTATGGTTCTTTACGCTTTGGCCACGGCAAATACCGCAGTCGATGGAACTATGAGCTGTTCGAGATATACGAACCACTACAATCTGAAAATAATGGACTTCTCCCATACTCGTCGATCATTTTGCTTATTTACTTGTATATACAGTTTTGCTTTGTTATTATCAGGTAAGTAACTTCATAAGTTTATTTGAAAGCTAGTCCTAAATCTCTAAACTAATAGAAAATATTGGAATAAGAGAAAAAATTAAAAAATGTGAAATAGATATATACTATACCTATTATTCGTAAATTAGCGAATAAATGTAAGGAAACGAGCACCTCTTCAATGCAAATCCAATTATAGTGGAAATCTACTTTATCTAATGCTTCTGCCAGCTAATAGGTGCGCTATTTCGCATCCAGGTTGAACCGTTAAGACAAAAGGAATATCTAACTGGATGGAGTTTTAACTAATTTTCAATAAATTTGGGTACACAAACAAATAATATTAAGTAATTTTAACAAACTTACAGTTTTACACATAAATCTATTTCCTACTTGTAGATAGAAGGTGATAAATTATTGTTAGCAAGGCAATGTGCGTACCTACTTTAGAGCGTAATAGTCATTAGTTTCCAACCTTTGGCATTCGCATATATTCGACGGGCTGAGTCATATCTGCTGGTATTTGGTAGTAATGCAGCAGGTAATAAAACACACCGCTAGGGCACACATGTACGAAAGCTAATCAGTAAATAACTTTGATAAAATCTATAAACCCGGGAAAGTCAGAAAATTAAAAAAAGGCTGCCCTAATTCTCTCCCTATTTGGCACAGGTGATTGTAGTAGCAAGGGGACCTGTGATCAAAAAATTTTGAAAAAGTTATATAATAAGTTTCGTGCATATATCTCTTAAACCACTCTGGCTACAACAACCAAATTCATCTAGCGTAAATATTATACAAACTCCTACTGCCAGTGTAGGATAACCCCTAGATGAAATCGGATAACCCCGCTCACTTCGCATATAACGGTACTGTTAAAAATCTTATTAAAGCGGCTCACTTTCAGATGAAAACACCTTTTTTAAGACCCGCCAGATCTTTTTTGGCGTGTGGCATTCTTTCCTTTCGAGTGATCACATTAAGAAGCACCCAGTATCTATAATTGACTTTTGACCGAAAATATAAGTCTATGTGTGAGATAAAGTATGTACAATTGAAATTCAGACAGAATCCTTTCCTCACAATATTTATTCTGTGTATCAAAATTTGGTTGAATTGAGTCAATACTTTCCTGGAGACCTCATATATGTATGTATCTAATATAAAGATTTTCGAACTTCCGGTTGACTGTATACGGTAGATATCGTCCAATGTGTGAGTTGTCTTAATAAAATTGAGAGAGCATGTTTCTCTTATAACGGTGCATATTTGTGCTTAGAATGAATATAATTGTGTAAAAAATCGCCTAAGACCAGTGGTCGGCATGAGAAAATCTGTCACTGTGTTGGTGAGCACAAAAAAAAAGTAGCCCAGTGAGAAATTGGAATGAAAATTAAGCATCTAATCTAAATAATTAATAGTATGTTGAAAATTAACAAAATGTCTTTTAAGAATATATTCCCTATTATCTTTAAAAGACTTGGAACATAAAAGCCATTGCATGGCACCAAAGGCATTTAGAATCATAAAATATTTCTTGCAGGGCATATTTGGTTTTGCGCTATAGTCTTGTGTGATGTTAATTCGTTGCTGGCTCGACAACGACTGAACGATAGAGCGTAAGCGTACGTGTGAAGTTAGTTTGCACAATTGTGCTAAGAAATGCCGACCACTGCCTAAGACCCTATATAACTAACAGGGCTTAAGTAACTGAAGGTACTCCCCTGGCATTAATTCTTGCAAGTTACTAGAGTATGAAATAGCTCTTCTTACTTGTTTCATAGTGATTCTATGTTACACGTTTGACACACACACACATTGATTTTAAGCACAATTTTAAGGAGTTGCGGAGGGTCTAACAAAATACAAGAAAATATGTGATAGTGGCTCGTTCTATATAATTATTAAATTCTTAAAATCTATTTATATATACAAGTACATATAATTATAAACTAGGATTAGATACCCTATTATTTAAAATGTAATTTCAATCACTAAGGCAGTAGTAGTTATGTTCTTGAAACTTATTATAAAAAATTTGGCGGTATTTTAGTCTACTCAGAGGAACCTGTAATTGATAATAATGTACATATGTAGGTATGTATGTATACAAACGTAAGCATACATACTTTTATATTCACCCTTTTAAATAATTTTGCATATTTTTAAAATTAAATGTCGCAAATTCAAAACATTTATGATAATATTTGTTTACAATGTTATCAGTCAATCCATGGCGTGTGTATTTTTAAGCGCATATACAAATAATTAATTATGTGTGAAAGTATGTGTAAAGTATTTACATTTATCATTAAGCAAGTCGGTAGGCTTATTTTAAGTTCATATTTTGCCTTTATATTTTTCAAGGTTCTCGCACACTCAAGGGAAATTGCGCCATTAATAGAGAATTTCTTTCATTTTATATTAATGCAACAAGTATTTGCATGTCGGCATACTATGTATGAATGTATGTATGTATATGTATAAACGAGATAATGAACTTTGATAATATACAATTTTATAGAGCAAATGAAAAGTAAAAATTCTTGGTTTTATACAGATTAACGGACAAAAGATAGCGATAGTGCGAAGTTTCGTTCATATTCACATACATAAGTATGTATGTATGTATATACCATGCAAATATGTTTGCATATGTCTCAGTCGTTTTGGTCGAAAATAGAGTTGGGATTAGAAAATACCGAAATATTTTAGAGTTTTATGTTTTGGTGAAAGTCAGAATTGACGGCCAGAAATATTTTTTTGTACGCTTTTTGTGATTGACAATGAATTATCTGGTATGAGATGTTGGCCGATGGCACTAAATTTGGATTTGTGCTAGCAACAATCAGACGTTTTGAAGGAAGCAATCACCCAGAAACGGGTAGCTGTGAATAATAGGCGAGGAATGGCATTCCATTAGGACAACGCCAGGCCACACATATCGAAAGTGCTTTGCCAGCAGATTTGTGAGCTTTGCTGGTCCGGATCAGACAGTGACTATAAATAAATTGAGGTTTGACTTAGCACACTGATAGACTCCAGTATTCTGTTGGGTACTATTAAAGCAATGTGATTCTTATTGGGATACATTGATTCAATTGCTTTGACCCTGCGTCTACAGACTACCAGACTGCCTCAAACACCCAGTAATTAGTATCTAAAATGATTTTGTTGGTGAAAAATTCGCCTTAAGAAAAGCTACTAGGATTTCTATGAGAGTGAATAAACACTGCTTCTTTGACCTAAGTGAGATCCTTTTAAATATGCTAAATAAAACCGTCAATTTAATGCATAAATAATGGATTACTTTTTGCTAGAAATTATATATAAATTTATTCCGTGTAGTCGTTTTTTTACATTTCACAATTTATTACTGACAAATTAATACATATGTATATATTTATTATATTATGAAGACCTTTCAGCGATGTTGGCAGACACATTTAGTGGCTGAATTTATTTCAAGAATTAATTTCTACTAAAAAAAATTTAAATATATATTTTGATTTTGTTTCTGAACCGGTACTTCCACTATAATAAATAATAAAAAAAACCAAAAGCGTTTGACTATTATTGTTTCTATTATAACTCACAACATTGTATTATCTACACTTGCATATAAATTCTTATCAGCGTTATCTGTTCGTATCAAAGTAAAAATGCATGAAAGTTTAATGATAAAGAAATAAGCATACGAGCAAATACACGGGCACCTGCATATGTATACTACTATAAACAAAAAGTAGTAAGACTTTGTTCATATTTTAAAATTCTTAATTTATTCTTCAAAATCTATGTTGTCCCACTCAAAATAATACCTTTTGGCTCCAAAAGACATGTGCCAACGTTTTTTCCAATCCTTGAAACAGTTGTTAAAGTCAATTTCCGGAATAGCCAGCGATTTACGTATAATATCTTCAATTGAATCAAAACGGTTTCCCCTGAGCGGTTATTGAGTTTGCTGAATAGCCCGAAGTGACACGGAGCTAAATCAAGTGAATAGGGTGGTTGAAGTACGATATTGGTTGAAAATTTGGCGAAAAACTTACGAAGAATCAATGCAGTAAACGACAGTGTATTATCGTGGTGCAAAAACCATGAGTTTTCGGCCCATAACTAACCTCTATTTACGAATAGCTTCGCGAAAACAATGAATAACACTCAAATAGTATTCCTTGTTGGCAGTTTGGCCAGTGGGAAGGAATTCGGAGTGCACCACACCTCTATAATCGAGGAAAACTGTGAACAGCCTTGATTTTTGACTTGTTTTAACGTGATTTTTTCGGGTTAGGTTCACCTTTGCCACGATATTCGACCGATCAACCGTATGTTTCTAAAAGTCGAAAGCAAATGTCCAAGACTCGTCGTCAGTATACATTTCTTGACAACCGGGTAGTTGAAAAGCATTGTTTCACAGACGTTAACGTGAAATTTAGTAATTTTGGAACCAATCGTGCTTTCACTTATCTTAGGCTCAAATAATCTTTCAAAATGGTTTTCACTGATCCTTTCTAAATGCTCTGATCTCTGACTGTTAATCGTCGATTTTTAAGCACCAATTTCTTTCTTTTATTGACGTGTGGATCATCAGTTTATGTTGATGGTCGCCCTGTACGTGGTTCGTGATCAACAAGACGGCGCCACTTCCCACACTTCGCATCAATTAATCGTCTTATTGAGAAAACAGCAGATAATTGCTGGCCGATTGGCCACTAAAAACGTGTCATATCACACGATGTGGATATGTGAAGTCTAAGGTCTATGCGCACAATGCCGCTACGATTCAGGTTTTGGAGCAAAACGACAGCACGTGTCATTCCCAGTTACCAGTCAAAATGCTTGAACGAGTCATCGAAAATTATACTCAACGGATGAACCATCTGAGACGTAGCCACGACCGATATTTGAAAGATCAATCTTCAAAAAATAAATGCCAAATAATGTTTTTTCTAATGACAATAAACATACTACTCCATTAAACTTAATTTTTCTGTATTTTTTCTTTAAGAGAAACTCGAAATGGATCACCCTTTATTTTTTGACCACTGTAGTATACTAAACTTTTCACTTACATACTTGTAGTGGTGGACTATATTTTACTAACGGAACTATTTAATTTTGCTTTGTTTTACACGAAGCTTATCAGATATTAAAATGCCCGCCGAAGAGCTTTGTCAAATATAAATATTTATATGCTCTCTATATATACATACATATCTATATATGTATGTGGACAATTGATCACAAAATGTGTATATTTAATATAACATAATGCATCCATAGTATATAAAATTGGTATAAATGCATTTCAGTGTATAAAGAACGAGTTGTCGGAAATGACGTCAGTAAGGAAATAATTTTGGATTTTTAGAACATTAAACTGAAATTTTAAAAAGCTATCAATTATTTTTATTTTATTTATATTTTTATAATATATTACATTTTATACTCATTATATGCCTTATCACACCGAAACGTACTAATATAACACTTATGTATATACACACATCATATAAGTATGTATATGCACATATTATTAGTCATACCTTAATACTTTTAAGCAACGCTCGTGATATGAAGAATACTATTTTTAATTAAATACTACAATTTTATATGATTAATTAATGATTAATTGCTACTAAGTGTTTGTTCGGTGGGTTTTTCATGTACGTAACTCTAAATTTTTGTTCGCCCTTAATGCACTTGCACAATAATGCCTCTCTATTGCTGTTCACATATTTCAAATTTGACGTTTCACTTCCTCACTTCCCCGTAACTGATCTATATTTCAGCTATCACTACAAGTATGCGTATCTATGGGCACGGCGCGTTCTTCGTTCGGATCGTTAGCGCGTCTCATTCGAAATACATTCGATTACTGATTGCATTTACCTGTTGCGTTGAGCATACGGATTGTGTAGTCTTATCAGCAAAAGACACTCACACATACATGCAGACTTGAAATAATAGGCAGCCCTTCTTTCATTCAACACTTTTACATGAAACTCTCACCCGGCATGGCAAACGTTCAGATAAGATAAGCTAGATTGATAAGGGAGTACGCATTGTCTATAGTTTGGCTTCTATTCCGTTTCAAAAAATATAAATATATATTTGTATGTGAATATGTGTGCAGATTATATGGACAAGTGGGTAATATTTGCGTATAAAAGTGTTACGAACAGTGTTGCACTATTTTTTGTAGTATGATTTGATGATGAGCATTGAAATATTGGGGGATCAACAGGGAATTGAAACTTCGTGCCTAAAAGATAAAGCAATATTGTAGGGTCACCCTATATCTAAGCTTTATGAAAATTTTGATTTTGATTTTATAGAATACTTAATATACTTACTATTTGAGTAATGAAAACTAGCGATTAGTGTTTGTAATTCGATACACAGCAAAAAAAAATAAATAAATAAAACATATGATTTTTGTAATCTCATAAAAATAAATGATTGTAAAAGCTGAAATACTAAGTAGAAATTTTAGTTGGTGTAATGGCTTTTTCTCGAAGCCATGTTTTCAGAGTTGGTCTGCAAATTCGAATCCGAAATGGCTTGCAATTTTCACACGACTTTCTTAGAAATATTGCTAAGTAACTACCGCAAGAACAAGATTTTGACATTAATTTACAACTTGAAGTGTGATTTTTTTCGTAAAAAACTTTTTTTAAGAAGCCGCCATTTAATAAAAATCAATATTTTGAATAGTTTTTCGATCATTAGCTGTATTCATTTGTAATAAAAAAAGTAATAATATTTTTTTTTTATGTACATTGCAATAAATTTTAAGTAGACAAATCTTTGTCATCGCTAAACACCTTTTTCTGGAGGTTCTCCAGAAATCAGCCACGGGATCAAGGGTATCTAAAATTTTTCAAAATGGTTCGCCGTTTTTTAAAGATCATAAAATTCTGTAAATAGCAATTATTTTATTTAATTTCTAAATTTTAATATACAATTTTTTAATTTTAATAACACATTTTTTTAAATAAAATACTTCTTCAAAAAATCATGTTTTTTCTGAATTGCAAATGGATAAGACTTCTTCAGTAAACTACTAGAACACCAAATAGTTGACCGTCTAAAACTTCGTATGACACGATGTCCTCATCAAATGAATAAATTTGTTGCGTAAGTGTAATTTTAGTAATCAATTTTAAATTTTATCGCTAATGTTCTTGGTTAACTTTTAGTGGAAAAAAGTACTTCAGAATTTTATTTGATTTTTTCGATATATTAATCATTATTACATTTGTGACAGCTGTAACTGCAGTTGCAGTTTCCGCTTTGTACACATGTCTACTTTCATATTTTAGTTAATTTGCTGCATTATATTAGGGGAGTTCTGTTAGCCATGCCAAGCATGCTGCAATGTATTCATTGAGTGATATAAAATAAAGGGTCCACCAACAAGAACGAAGTGGTGTTAAACCGTAAAGTCTACGTACGGATTTTCATCATATATAAAGTGCATTTTCATCATACAAAAAGTGATTTCTGCGATTTTTGCGATGAGTGAAATTATTGAACAAATAAGTTTCACTAAATGTGGTGTGCGGAATCAAATTTTGATCTGATGATCAACACGTCAATTAAATAAAATAATTGGTGCTAGAGAATTAATGTCTGTGAAATACAACTTTTCGACTACCAGGATATCATGAAACATATTATTGCTGGCAATGAGTCTTGGGTGTACACTTGCGACCTGAAAACAGACGGTCAATCGGCGGAATTAGTTGGGTGTGACTTCTGGCTGTTCAGTAAACTCAAACGACCGCTCCGGGGAAATCGTTTTGAGTCAATTAAAGACATTAAACGTGCATCGTTATTGACTTTAAAAACTATTTCGAATATGTGAGAACCTTTGGTACAAGTGCATTGGGGCCAAGCGGGATTACTTTGAGGGGACCGATGTAGACTTTGCAAAATAAATTAAGAATTTTGAAATTATGAACAAAGTCTTGCTGTTTTTCCCATTAGTATGTCTGTTAATTTCAATTTTAATTAAAAATTCTTCCAGAAAAAAATTTGTTTTCATACCTCAGTACACACAAGTGAAATGTTTTACTTTAGCATATATATTTTCAAGTTCTCTTGATGAACATATTAATTAAAATATAATAGATTACTAAGTAAATTTTGTTAATATAATAGAACACCCATAATGTATGTATGTATGTAACATATTTTTCCACTTGCATTCAAATACCCACCTACCTAAAGTATGAACTCTAAATAAAACCACTGCGCCTCTCTCTCCAACTCTTTCGCTGGTACCACCAGTAAGCCGCGTGAGTACATACAAGTAGTGATAGCAAAGTACTGTGTTTTGAGCATTCAAGGGAGGAGTTCGAATGGGGAAAACGTCTTAAATAAATTTTGTCAACAATAATTCGCGTTGCCAAATGGAGCTGACATTCTGAACACCGACTATTAAGTTTAAAAATAAGTAGTTGCACATGCAAACAAACCGTTATACTAAGTACAAGTACACTCATTTTCATTTTTGGCTGCAGCTGCGCGATGCAAGAGCGTTCAGTGCTTTTCAACTAACAGTTAGAGATACAGAGATTGGGTAAGTACTGGTACTGTCTTTCCGTTGCCATTTACGATTATTTATATGGTTGATTGCTAAAAGGATCAAACGCAGAGACGGAGCAATGGAACAAATTTTGGAGGGTTTACTATTGGTTTAGATACTTTTCTTGGCAACAAATTTATAAAGAAAGAAAGAAGTTCGTAGTTCTTGAGAAAGAAAGAGACCAGGAACAAGTTATTGCATTTTGAGATCAGTGGAGAAAAATACTAAGAACTCTGATCTTCAATTATGATTTCTTGGTTTATAATTGAAGATCAGAACATTGAGACTGATTTTTAATGAGATATAAAGGAGAAATAACAGTAAATATTTAATAAATAAAGAAATGTGGACCCGACTAAAAACAGTAAGTCGGTTAAGTTTCTATACAAGAAGAGTACAATTTCCATATGACGTCCATGAATGGATGTCAAAAGGTATTATCAAAACCCAGAACACCCTAGATGCCCAAAAGCTGATCTGTACTGTGTACATTCGAGAGAACATTTTTCTTATTTTTGCATTACTGACGTTTATGTTGTTGTAACTGTCAACACTTAGTTACCAGATGAAGTGTGGAAAGCAGCCACGACAGCAATGTCTCAAAACGAATTATTGTAATGAAGCGTGTGCGAATCACAAGCGACGGGGCGCAACGCACACACATACATATGTATGAACATGTCAAGCATATGAGACAGACAAACTTGCGAAGTGATAAACAAACAGATAAATAAACAATAAAAAGAAACTTAAACAACAACTGCGGCTAAATGTGAACGACTTGAGAAAAAAAAAAAGTGTAGCAAAAACAAGGAGAAACCAGGATACAAACGGATAACAAATGACAAACCCGAAAGTTCAACAATAATTAGGTGGGGTGCGGGGTGTTGCAGTGTAAAATGAAGCTTCTGCAGTTTGCCTTGACAATCGCTGAAAGGAAACAAGCCACAACGCTGATACCAATTGCAATTGATAAAGCTGAGTTGGCGCCGCAAACGGAAACAGTGAAACTGTGATGACAATTGAAGAAACGGCGGGTGGTTTTTGCTTTTCTTATTGCCGTCACACTTAAGTAAAAAGGATCAAAATGTGTGCGATTTAAAATCAGCGCAAGATGTTCGAAGGTAAGTGCTTACAAAGAGTAACGGTAATTTACCACACCACCCCTCAAATGAAGCGCGCGGTATACGCTTACCTTTGTGAAAGCATAATCGCCGACAATGTTGTCACCATCGCGCTGACAGCTGTTGCTCTGCCGCAATCGCTCATTCGCCTCATCTACCGCCACGCTCAATGCGCATCGCTCATCCCTCGACATTGCCGGGACACAATGTCAACATTATTGTCATCAGCGTTAAATGAAAACGATTGGAAACTATTGAAAAGTGAAGCTGGTGAATCCTTCAGATGCGCTGCTAGGTTACGCGCCACAAAAGGGCCGAGTGCGTGGGTGGGTTGCAGGGACGGCTGGACGCACGATAAGTCTTCGAATAATGAGCAGAGAAAAGAGTGCTTAGCGCTGGAAAATCGCGGTTTTACGCTTTTTGTCATTTTAATGAAGCATCAAGACTTGCGACTTTGGGGCTTCAACGCCTCACTGCTGCCGCTCAGTGGATAATTAGCCGCATTTTGAATGCTAAGGCGCGTATGCCGCGCGCAATGGTAGCAAGTTAATATGCAATACGATAATGGCAGGCAAACCGAGCGGCGCGGCACGTTGGCGATGTGAAATCGCACAGTTGAAATCACAAGTTAATTCTCTTGTCAAGTGTTTGCCCCCGCCTCTTGGGTGGTTGGTGGGAGCGGCAAGTTCATCGAATTTACTTTAGTATCTATGCTGTGCTCGGCGCTTTGTTAATGGATTGATTTTGAAATTTCTAATCCTACATTGCTATTCACGTGCTTTTTGGGGATTTTTCTTTCGAAATTTGTAAAGAAAGTAAGTCACAAAGAAAACAAAAGGATCTAGAAATAAGAAATAAGTGAAAAAGTTTTTTTTTGTTTTTTTATTTTATTTGGAATTTTTATGGTTTTTGCATGACAAAATGTTTTTATATTCATTTGGGCTTTAGTTGGCTTTACTGCGGTGATTTGCTTAAGAAACAGGCTCATTTCCATTTAAAGTCGAGTCTTTGATAATACGTACGTATGTATGTCCAATATTGCGTGTTTTAGGTGTGGTTGCTTAGTGGGGTGTACATAGTGTATATACGCACCTATGTATATAGTAATAAAAGGAGGTCATAAAAGTGAAAATCTAAGTAAGCTGCTTAAACGTGCTTGCGGCTGGACCTTGATGTCATACTGAATATATGCTATACATATATACGAATGTGTTTGTGTGCGCTTTTAAAGCTTTTAAAATGTTGCAATTTAGTATTAAAGTTAAAATAAATTACTTCAGTATTTATTTAAATTAAAACCGTAAAATAAATAATAATTCGATTATTATTTGTTTTTGTAGAGCTGGACAGGGTAATTAATACATATGCTTAAATCTTAACTGGAAAATTCAATTCTTTTACGTAGTCACATGGGTTTACGGGCTTCGGAAAATCGATTTTTCATTGTCTTATTAAATTAGCTAGGCTAAGTACGCGGTCCTTAAATGCGTTTTTCTCGTAGTCGGTTGGCAAGATTTCTTGAGAACAGCTCACCCGATTTTCATGAAATTTTACACTGGCCTTTGAGATACAATTCTTAAAGACTTGTACGACGGATATTTTTTCGATTGCAACTATTTCAAAAAAGTCCCGAAATTTTCAATGAAATTTTAATTTTTTTAAGTTAAGGTTTTAATTAAAACACGTATGTTTTCACTTTAGATGATCATGTGAAGAGTTATCTTGCCAACGCGGGCGCATCTTTTTCCGAAAGGTCACCGGAAATTGTGTCGCAATGACCAAGTTTAAAATATTTTTTCCGAAAATTTCTTATATATGTTTATAACAATAAAAATCTAATAAAATATTTCATTTTAATATGAGAAAAAATTCTTCAACAAAGCTGCTTTTACCCGAAGAAACACATGTAACCCCTTAAAGAATATCTAAAGTAGCGCCCAACTAGGGCATCATGCGTCTATAAAACTTTGCGGGTACTATAACGTTTTTTTATACATAGGACGCTTGAACACCTAAACATTTTCCATGAAGGAAAGTTGTATCATATAAATTCAGTTCCTCAATTGACATCAATTCAATAAGTCTTCTCGTTTTTTGTCGACATGTGTGCACTCCGAGCGCTCCGAACGTCGAGCGGTATTATTATTTTTGAGCCTTTTTCGAAACCTTCCAATGGTAAAGTGGGTTTCTACATTAATTCTAAGGTTATAAAGGAACAGAAAATGCAAAAAAAAAAAATATTTTTTGAAAAAACATTACACTATTGACCCCTTAACACACCTTTTACTTCGATGCCATCAACAAATCTTGATTTAACGAGTTCCAAGTTTGACTCTCTGCTATCGACACGATCTTCTCCATACATATTTGTCCCCCCCGGCGGCTTAATTTTGTTTACAAACTTTAGAGAGTAGTTATTGATGCCTAGTAAGCCTATATCAGACTTTCCGAAATTATACTTTTTAGAAGAACCCTTCTAAGAAGAAGTGGCTGGGACATGTGTATCAAGCTACGATGAGACCATGCCAATAATGAAATCAAAATATTGCTAAAGCTTTCGTTTTTCATTTGTAAGCTTGACATTTATCAAATCGTCTTCGTACAATTTTATGTTCTGTATTGTATTTTGGTAATATAAATATTAAATACATTTTTAATTTGAAGAAGTTTCAAATCTCGCTTATATTAACGCCACTGATAGTTTACGGAAATATGTTATAATACATATAATGGTAAATTATTTCCAAAAAAAATTAAACGAGCTATGCTGACGCAAGTCTAACTTTGAGCTGCAAAACTAAAAAAATTTAAGATTTGCTGACTGGCGGACTAAATAACGAAATGACAGGATTTCAAATATTTGACTGTTAAAGTGCACAAGCGTCTGGATCGGAAGAAAGGAAGGAATGCTGATGTCATGCTAGTGGCAGCCACAATTGCTTTCATGATTATGATTAAAAAGTGTGACAGACATTTACGCTTTCAGTTAGCAATGATTTCTTTGCAGTATATAAGTATGTAGTAAGTAGACGCTTAAAATTTTTTTTGGGCAGCAAATAAAGCACAGCATCTTCAGTTTTTTTATTGGCTCTCGCGATGCCATAAAGATAGCATACGTAGCAAATCATATTCTCCATTGCTTACTCCAAATGTCCAATAAATGTGAATGTAAGGGCCTGAGGGTGAGCAAGCGGCAAGAAATCGAGCATAATCGCAACATAAGCAATTTGCTGTCACTCCTGCTTGGCATACATTGCTATCTCGCCTTTATTGTTATTTTGTGGTGTTTTGATTATTTTAATGCTTTAACGCCTGCAAGTATACTCCCGAATATTGCGACGTCACCACACATTACATAATGCTAAAAATACATTTATAAAAAACAATTTGCGCTTATCTGGCGGGCGATTCGTCAAAAATGCGTAAATTTGCATTTTGTTATTTTTTTATTGTCTCGGATTTGAATATTTTGTTGCATTCGTGGTTAAGGGCGTCGCTTTGGAGGAAATACTATTTTTATGTAAGACTTATTTGAAATAATGTGCAATAAGAAAAAAATAAATAAAGAGGAGATTGACCTACATATATGTCGGTTTACAAAGAAATCGGTAGTATACGTTGCTGCTCAGTAAGGTAAATCAGAACTATGATATTTATTTACTACCATCTGAAAAATGAATTTCGTTTTAATTTATTTAGTGTTTAGTGAAGTACACTTTTACAATAAATAATTTAAAATTAAACACAAGGAAATATCTGAGTTCTGAGAGGAAAACGTACCGAAAAGATCTTGTATACACCTAATTAAATGCAAGAAACTTGAGATAGTAGGTATCTCAAAAGATCTGACAGGTGATCCAAGTAGAGATACTTTTTTCAATAGCCTTTTTTGACAGATCAGGCAAGAGTTGTGTCAAGCTGCCATTTTCTTTTTGTTCAGTATTGAATGGCATTTCATCATGGAAGTCAAATCGAACCAGTCGTTCAACTTTATTACGAAAATTTACGTTCTGTAAAGACTGTGTTTCGTACGCTTCGCTCAACTTATGATCAACATAATCGGTCTACTGAAAGTACTTTTCGCAACACCATCATCCATCTTAAGACCTAGCATTCATTATTGAATAATATTAGACCGAATAGACGGCGTCCAGCACGCAGTGAAGAAAATATAGTAGTCGTAGCTGAGAATGTACACGAAAACTGTGGAGAATCGATTCGGCGCCGAATGCAGCAACTCCAACTGACGGATAGAACGACTTTGGGACATTTTACGTCGATATCTTAAATTAAAGCACACAAAATACAGATTGTGTAAGAATTCAGACCCTCAACTTTCCCAAGCGACATCGCTTCGTTCTATAGGCTCTTGAAAAGTTCCAAGAAGATCCGACGTTTTCGAGCCTAATTATGTTCAGCGATGAGATCCTTTTCCGGCTCAATAGGTAAGTAAGAGTAAGTTTACCGTATTTGGGACGAAGATATTTCATCAATTCAATTAAGAAAGAGACCAAGCCATAGTAGAAACAATGGACTTCACCTGCTCCGAAGAAGGCAAAAACAGATTAATTCGGCAGAAAAGTGATGGCTACCGTTTTGGTGGGTTCAGAAGGTGATCTACACCAAAGGTACTCACTTACAACTAACACTGCATTTGTTTAAATAATACGCCAAATGTCTTTTGCTTCTACTGTCTGGTATGCGTTAGCTGACTTGATACTACAATGATATGATAATCATCTTTCCGAACATTAGCTGTAACAAACTATTAATCGTAATAATTTTTGTTATTCCGAGAACCCTGTTGATGCGGTTAGTTTTGATGCAGATGCGGTCACACTGACGTACATCGACGATCAAGAGAAGGACAAAGGGTTACAGGGCTCTACTATGCCGAAATATAGTACCGACTTGACGACGAATCGTGGAAGAAAGTTCTCATTTCATTTAGAAAAAAGTGTACAACACCATTATGCACCGGCCACGAACGGTTGCCCCATCCAAAAAACATATACTTCAATTTTGCACAAGGATGGCACACTTTGCAGACCTCCAAAAAATGTATTTCTAAAGCGGGTTAAATACTATCTTCACTAAATAAAAATCACTTTGGAAATGGAAAATTCATATTCTTCACCTAATTTTTCTTCTAACTAATACAATGAGACCAATCAAATTTTAAATACTGCATTCAATTGATTTGGGTAATAAAAGTACAACACAAATCAAACAAGCACAGACTCAGCTTTATCTTTAAACCCTTCAATGTAAGATTCTACACCCTTTTAGTAATTCTTAATTCTCTGCAAAGCAATAACTTCTTACACCACATTTTACATTCCAAACATAGACAAACATACAAAAAAATCAAAATCGCAATTATTATTCCTTAAAGGCATTCCATGTTCCCCAATCTGCGAGCACAACGAAATCTCTGCTTGGCTTTGGTATTTGGCATACTGACAGCGAATTGCCAGATATCTTAAATAGCAATAAATTTCGATTTTGCCAACTTAAATGCTTTATGAATTATAAACTTATAAGAATAATGCTGCTGTTGCTGCTGATTCCTGTGCGCAATTAGGAGGAATGAGGGCGCTAGCACCCCTTGGAATGTCGGCACAAACTTGCGGTAGAAGCAGCGGTACCTCATTCGAGACACGCTTGGTGCGAGTAATGAGTGTAATGGGGTTAAATGGGTCTTAAGTATTTTTAACATGCCACCAAATCGTACAAAAAGTTTTGGCAAGCAACTTACGAGTAGAGAGCGAGTGTAGTAGACATAACAAAACGCTGTCATTTATCCTGCGGATGAGAGAGGAAGAGGTAAGAGATTGGTACACCTGCACGGCAAATGTAGAATCACAACGATTACACCACTCCGCCATATAAAATGGCCGACAAGACAACATTTCTAAAGATAGCATTTCGCCTGTTGGCAAGCCTTTCTGATTTAAAAATCTCCTACTTTGATATTAAGACATAAAATTTCCTCAGCACACTCATACATACACACAAATTCTTAAACCCCGCTGCTAGCACTCACTCGCTCCAAAGCCGATTGTCTACAAAGCAATCACCAGCAGGGGGCTAATGAGTAGAGTAGCAAAAGAAGAGTAGCGGGCGAATATGAGGAAATATGAGGAGCTTGGTTAGACGCAGTGAAAACGCTTAAAGATGGTAATAAATCAATTCGTATTAGTTTTATAAAATTTATTCCAGCAGCGCGTGCGTATATGTATATCTCTCTGCATGAGCATCACCCCTTACGTTCGCCAGCGCTGCTTGCTTGTAGTCCATTTGTGTAGACCAGCTAACCTTAGCTAACCGGTTGCTATACCATCGTAAATATGCATTGACTTATTTTAAGCCTTCTACCACCTCCAACGCTTTCGAGGTATGTGTGTGCGTAGTGTACTATGGCACTTTAGCGTTATGAACAAATCTCGACTTTTCAGAGATGACGGCTTCCGATAGCAAGCCGAAGGTATAAAACTTCTAAAGACAAAGCAGGTGTCTGACAATTTTGGTGAAATACTTTTTTTTTGAATGGTGTACTTATAAGAATACTAAATTTTATGGAGAGAATGCTACAAAATTCATTTCAAACACATTCATTTCAAGCATGTAGCCTAAAACTATGCAATGAAAGTATGTATAAAATGACCACGAAGAGACATGCCCATAACTCATACCTAGCGCTTTTTGTGCATTGCATATTCATACCTAATTTTCCATTGCATATTTTGTGGCGCCCGAAAAATATATATGGCTGCAAAGTAGGTGAAAATTCCAGCCTTCCTTTACTTCATTATGGACTATCTTCTTACAACTTGTTGGATTTACATCCAATTTCGTTATTTCTTTCCTTATTTTTGGTGGAAAAGTCTCGAGATTTTCTGAAATTTATAACCTCTCGGCGCCGTTTGAATGACTTTGCCCAAATCGCGCGTACTAGCACACATACATACACACCTTTGGTTTGTGTATTTGTTGCATTTATGAATTATCGCTTGACAATGGGATTATCATTTTTACATTAGGACACTCGGCATGACTTCTTCTGTGCGGCCTCCTGTTAGTAAGAAAGAAGTTAGACGCTCTATTGGAGCTAATAAAGCGGACAGCGCCATTCATCTTAAATATACTGAAAGACGAAGCCGTGAAGGAATGTATTATAGTATGTATGCATATAGCTTGCAGGTAGTAACTCTCTTGGGGGTAATTTTGGCTTTGCGTAATTATTGTCGTAAATAACTTTCACCATTAAAATCGTTTTACAGAGGCGTCTACACACCCGCTAACACGTGATAACGGAAAGGACCAAGTCAGTGTGCTGAAAACTTTTCATTTCTTTTGGGGTTTTATTAAAATGAATTGAGTTGAGCCAAAATTGAATTAAATGAATATTTTCACACTCTTTTCTTATTTCAGATTTATTTGTGGCGGTTTGGAATTCTTCTGCAGGTAGCAAACGGTTATACTTCAATTGTATTAATGAAGTGAAAATGAATGGAGAAATGTAATATCAGCCGAAAATAGTTCCAAAATTCTTTATTATTGAGTTCCACGAAGAGGTTTTTAACAATTCTGCAACAATTTCCAAAAAAAATATTAGAATGGTGGGGGGTGAATTAAAGGTGGGAGTTGGTAGTTGCCGAAGTGTTGGGTCAGGTAATTGTGGTCAATAGTCATGTAAATGAGAGAAGATAAGGAATTTATGTGCTTCTCTTACTTTGGTGCAAAGTAAATCACAAGAGACCAAATCAATTGCTGAACGGTTAATCTGATAGAGGATTTAGCTTATACTCGTTATTTTATTAAAAGAAAAACATTTTAGTGACATTTCGTGCCATATGTTTGTACAATATATCACATGTGAAATATACAGTGAAATTGCGACTGTTATATGTGTTCGTCATCGTACCAAACAGAGGCCAAATTCATTTTTTCAACGACTTGATAACCTTATTATAATGTATACATATATATACATATATATTTATGTATATATAAGTTAAGACTTACTTCCATGTCCTAATCAAAATTGACCGGGACAATCAAAAAAATATTATTACTTATTTGAATACTAATCGTTTTTATCGTTTTCCAAGTAGGCTCCTGAGCTATTACAGATTTTATTCGGATAGTAATAGGATTTAAAAAATGTATTGAACCTATCGTTAAAATCTTTTAAAATAGGTTACTTTTGCGTCTGCCAGCGCGATTTCTAAGCATTGAAGGCGTCACGGAAGGCATACTCCGAAATAGCCTTGAGAGCCCAGGTGCATGCTGCTTGGATCCCCTCTGTCGTCTCATTATGCTTGCCTTTCGTCGGACTTTTCAGGCAAGAAACAAA
This sequence comes from Bactrocera tryoni, assembly GCF_016617805.1. Lineage (NCBI taxonomy): Eukaryota > Metazoa > Arthropoda > Insecta > Diptera > Tephritidae > Bactrocera > Bactrocera tryoni. The sequence continues at coordinate 12,313,081 of NC_052501.1, read as the reverse complement.
AAAAGTCTGGTGGCACCATTTGGGCTGTAGGGCGGCTTTGCAAGCGTTGAGATGCCGACCTTGGTTAGGAAGCTGTTTACAAGAAAGGCGGTGAGAGCCGGGGGGTTGTCGTGGTGCAACTTCCAATCGGCTGCGATGTCTTGTCGGACCCGATTGATCCTTCGTTTGAGTCTCTTGAGGACTTCTAGGTAAAACTTGGTGTTTGTCTAGGAGGAACAAATGACGATGCCTTTGAAGTCAAAAAAGGCAATGAGCATCGTTTCACTTTGGATTTGCTCATTCATCAGCGACCTCTTCCTGGCCCTCCAAAAAGGCCTGGTGCCACCGAAACACAACACTTCTTGCTAAAGTAACAACTGGATAGGCCTGCCTGCTCATATCAAACGTCTCTGTCGCAGATTTACCGAGTTTCACACATAATTTAATCGCGTACCTTTGCTATAACGAACCCTGCATTTTCAGCTTACGCCACTCACAAAAACACGTCGTGCGAAAACAACTGACCAGCCGCTCGTTCGTTAGCTACGAACGCCGCGGCGGGAGAAAATCAGTCCTATTACTTTCCGGACAAACCCTGTGCAAGTACATATAGTATATCGACGGTTAAGCAAACTTCTAATCCAAAGTTTTATTATAAACCTCGAGTGAGATGGTCTTCAGTTTTTTCGGTTTCGACTAAGTTTTCGATAGATTGTTGGACAGTAACGGTTTGATGAACGAAGGGTCCTGAGCTAAGCTAGTAAAACTTATCTCTAATGCTAACCTGACCATTTTTAAGCAGTGTTTCATTAACTTTTCACTTTCTTATGAGGCAAGTTTTCGAAAACTTCAAGACCGTCGAAAACAAACAGTTTTCAAACACACACTAATGATCTAAGTAGAGGTACTTTTTTCAATAGCCTGTTTTTGACAGATCTCGCGTGAGTCATATTTATTTGGCATTTCATCATAGAAAAACTTTCACCTGAACAATGTTTACAAATCGTTCAACTTTATTACGGTAATGCATGTTCTGTAAATGTGTTTCGTGCGCTTTGCTCAAATTATGGTCAACATATTCGGTCTACTGAATGTACTATTTGCAACACCATCACCCATCTCGAGGACCCAGAATGCATTATTGGATTGGATTCAACGGAATAGACCACGTCCAGCACGCAATGAAGAATATATAGCAGCCCTAGCTGAGAGTGTACACGAAGACGGTGAAATTCGGTGCCTTTAGTAGCAACTCGGTCTGATATATGGAACGACTTAGAGCAGTTTAGGTTGAGATCTTAAATTGAGAGCGTACACAATGCAGCTTGTGCAGGAAGTGAAGCCGATTGACCTTTCCAAGCGACATCCCTTCGTTCTATAGGCTCTTAAAAAGTTCTAAGAATATCCGAAGTTTCGAGCCAAATTTCAGAGCAACTTGAAGAGATTCAAGAGCTGGTGCCGGTGAGAACGTAACCGTCAAAGGCGACCATTATCGTGCCATGATAACCGACAATTTTGTGCCTGAAATAGAAGTTCGAGATGTCGGTGACATTTGGTTTTAACAAGACGGCACCACTCTCACATATCGCATCATTCGCCAGTTACCAGTCGTTATGATCGAACGAGTCGTAGCCGCGGCCAACATTTGAAAGAGATATTCATCAAAAACTAATACCAAAGGATGTTCTTTGGAAAGGGAATAATATGGGAAATGCATTAAATTTGAAATTTCTGTGTGTTTTCTATTAAAAAGTAGAGAACCTCGAAATAGATCACCCTTTATATCAAAATCCTAACAAACATAAAAAAGGTTGTACCAATCTAGTTAAAGATTTTTATCGATTTATGTAGTTAACTCCCGTAGTTTAAATGGTTCATTAATTGATTAAATGTATGTACGTATCTATACAATAATAGTATAATGTATATTATAAAATAGATATTATTTAATACATAAATACATGATTCTATTTTTTAAACGAACAGTAAGTAAATCCAACAGTTATCTTACAGTTGGAAGTTTAGTGACATAGTTTCGGAATAAAAGGCGAAATGTTTCCAACATTTTTTATATGTAAATTAATACTTCTGATTTATGCATATTTAATGATTTATGCATGAAACGAACTCTTATCTAACTCAAAGAACTAGAAAGAGTAATTTCTTAAAATCATCGATGTTTTACTCTCTACACTTATACCACTGCTAAACTAAGAAAATAATCCCGAAAATATATATTCCGTTGCATCGCCATAAATTATAATTAAACTGTTCGCGTTCTTAAGATGTTGCTTCATTAGTTTGCCAAAGGATGGGAAAGCGTGTGCTAGGCTTAAAAAGAAAAGCAGCACCGTGAATATGTATAGAAAAAGGTATGTGAAAGCAAAATTCTTAAGACAGCAGGATAAGGTGTGATAGCAAGCTAACTTACGCCGGGAGCTTAGCGAAGTGCCAAAACTGGCAGCATGTGTGCCTCGCCAGCAGAATCTGCGTATTTGCTGTGTTTGTATGTAAGCCAAGCGTGCTCTTCTCGTAACGGATGGACTAGTAGTTCACGCATTTTCTCAAATACATATATGTATGTATGTACGCATGCATACTAAATTGCATTATGACAGCCCAAAATTTCACAAACGCTGCGCTACGCTGTTCTTCCGCTTGGCCAGCAAGAAGACTGAAAGCAAAATGTCTGCACAGCATTATGGTGAAAATACGCTAAGAAAAATTTGATAGCGTTTCGCTATCCTTATAGAATAGTAAAGCAAATACTCGTATATTATGACGAAGGATTTACCATAAAGACTAAGGACATCAGGGCAATTTATGAGCTAAGAGTTGTGCGAGCACATGTGTCTTATTAAAAGTACGTAAGACTTTATGTATGTGTGTGTGTGTCGGTAAATTTCCTTCCTTTACGCAGGTTTTAAGCGTAATTAAGAAAATAAATAATAATCGTAGCGAAGCCAGCAACAAAGTAGCGCATATGCATTTGCTACTCTTGTAATAAACATATTTATTGAGAGGAACGTACCGTAAGGCGAGGGATGTTGAATGGGCTTCTGAGATACGTGTTATATGTGCAGATTTGAGGTGACTGTATTCGTTTATTATCAAAAGGCCTTTAGAATATACAAGACACCTATGAGAATTAAATGTGAATAAAGAAACTTTTTCGTAGGTAAACGTATGAGTTTTTTTAAGGACAATTACAGATATGTTTGCATAGTTTCCATAAAATATTAAATATTACAAATATAGGGACATAGTAACATTAGTTTTGAAAAATTCAGAATATCCATAAATATCTCGATTATTTGCGCCCACGCCTCGATGGAAGAGAAGGACGATGTGAGCAAAGATGGCGTCTATATGCGCTTGGAGCGCATCAATGTTGCTGCCCCCATCACGATGTCACAATCCTAAATTCAGCCTCCACGGTGAAAAACCCCAAATGGGTTGAGGCTGACCCACTTCGCCCGGCTCCGAAATATGGTTATATGGGTACAAAATTCCAGCATAAGAAAATTCGTCAAGCTATCAGGTTGTCTCCGGATCAAAAAGCCAGATCGATCATGTTGTAATAGGTGGAAGACACATCTACAATGTTTCAGACGTGCGGACGCTTTTGCTGCAGCCAAGATACGCACTCGCCTCTGTGCAGCAAAAATATCACACGTCAACAAACTCAAAGAAAGTTCGACGTCGAGAAGTTGCGATCACAACAGACAGCCGAACGATTTTCTTCGCTCTCTAAAAGCACTCATCAGCAACAGAGTATAAGGGAACTGTGGGACGGCATTTCAAGCTTCTTACGTACAGCTACAAAGCTAGTACGATGAAGGAGTGCCGTATTGCAGAGGAGAGAAAACAGACTTCCTACCTCGCAACGTTGCAATCGACCGGCGTGCATGATCACGGGCGGGATAGGATAGATACCGAGAGTTCAAGAAGGAAGCGAGACGCATATTCAGATAAAAAGGAGAGAGGCCGAAATAAAGCGTAAATTCGAAGAGCTTGACAAGCAGGCCGACAGGGATATTGCTCGAAAATTCTATGAATAGTTGCAAGTGCGGAGTATACTCTTTTAGAACCCCCCGAGAGGATCTAGCGACTGATGCAAAGAGCATACTGAAATTATGGTGGGAACACTTCTCTAATCTGCTGAATGACAGTGTAAGGATTACACCAGGAAATGGGGAATTCGATTACCCAATCGATGACGATAGAGCGGACGTTCCATAAGGAACAGCGGCTATGCTGGCTAGGTCATGTCGTCCGAATGGATGAAAACATTCCAATAAAATTAAAATATTTTTGTTTTGAAAAACTTTTTAGATTTGAATTTCTTTTGAAATTAAAAATAAAATATTCATCATCGTATGTTTTCATATCAAGATTAGAATATCTCTCAAATTAAAACCACAAATATTTAGCAAAAGCACTGTTAAGACGAAGGACTCTGCCACTCAATGTTGTGGTCAATAAATTAATGTACATAAGTCCGAAAAATATGTAATTGGATTACATCCGTTTGTAATTCCTTTATTGGCAAGCATACCGCTGCTGATACTCATGCGGCGTATCAACAGTAATAACCCATAATAAAGTCATTAACTAATTTATCTACCACGAACATGCAATATGACACAACCGCAAAGCAGAACGGGAATGAGACGCAAACAAATAATTATATTAAAACTGCAGTGCTGACTCTTCTGAGAAAACTCCACAAATACCATCTTATTACACCCGCTTGGCAGTGCGCGAAAAGCTGCCACACAACACAAATCACAAATCAAAGTGGTATTAATATTACTTATGACCATTTAATTGGACTTTTATTCATTTGTACTTCGGTAGACTTGTATTTGCTCTCAATTTGGCAAATTACAGCAAACTAACAACACCGCAAAAGAACAAACACAAACTCAAACACAAGCGCGGACATACACGAATATGCGAAAGCTGAAATGCTATACTTTATTACAAAAACAAATGCAGTCGCAAATAACTAATAACGAGCACAGCTATTGCATTCAACCAGAATGGGCGACATGTCCTTGCGCACACAATCGCCAGCGACCGCAACACACACACACATTTATACATAGGTATGTATATGCGTTCAACCCCGTCACATGCAGCGCTTTCGTTGTCATTGTTGTTGTTGTTGTCATCATCGTCGCATCATTGACTCGCATTGGCCACTGCTATGCGCCGCAGCGCCCAAAAGCAGGCTCATTAGTTTTATTGCCCCAGCATATCAGTCAAAGCCACAAAACTATTTATGTGCGACTGCCACGGCCACTAGTTATCGCCACCCCGCCACTCTTATGCCAAATACAAAAGCCACTAATGCTATGGGTGCCCATGCCCGGTTACGTCACAAAGTGTGGACACAGATTTGGTGCGGCAAGGGGCGGGATAAGGTCACATTTATAGTGAGTAGTTTTGCGTTTTATTTGCAGCATTAATTGCCCGAAAATTTTCTTCATCTTTGGCAGTACATGAGAGAGTATGTGTGTGTTCTTCGACGTCTTGACAGCCATTTCTATGCGTTCAGGATCTTAGAGTGTGCTGTTTTCTATGTCTGTGTTTCGTTTGGCTTTCGCTTTGGTTTTATTATAATTTTCTTTATACACTATACACAGGTATATATGTATGTGTAAAAGTATGTATGTAATATTCCTTTTAACAAATTGGCTGTTATCCTTTTAATACCCCAACTAGCGTTGCTAGTGTTTGTTGTTTTGACAGCGCTTTCACTTCATTCGCTACTCAATTGCGGGTATTCCTTTGAAGAAAACATTTATACGTTCTACATATGTATATGCATATGTGCGTGTATTTATTAGAATAAATACAAAAGTTTTGTATTTTATTTACTACTACTCATAGTACTATTTTTCGTCTTTTTATCTAAGGTTATTCTGTGACAATTAAGCTTGTAAATATATACTTATATAAGTTAGATTTCAGATATTTTCTCGATTTAAAGATAATTACTCAATAGAAGTGAAAACTTAAAAATTTTAAGTTAATTTCCGAGACCCAGTGCTTATTATCCTATCCTTTACCTTGAACTGAAGATTAAATATTACCACAAAATAGTTTTCTACGAGTTAAGTGGTTAATTTTGGAAGAATCTTGTTAAGTTTTAACAAAATTATTACTAATTTCTGCTAAGTATTTGTTTCAAAGTTGTTGTTTCAAATACATTAAAATGTCTTATTCAAGCTTTGTAATGGAGAAAGGCAGCAGCTGTACACATGCCCTACGTAGCTCCATTTCTCATTCGTCAGACTGAAAATTCGTACGCGAATTGCGAATCAGGTGAAATGCTCAAAAACATGGTTTTCAATGCCCTTAAGAGTGTATATACAGGGTTTTAAGACTATTTCTAATGTTGCACGTAAAAATAGACCCCGAAAAACGTCCATAGAAATAGACCGCAGAATCACTACCATCTCCCGACGAGATTCAAAAAAGAGTTTTACTGACTTTGGCAACTCTTATTGGTCTTAGACCAATAAAAGAATTGAAGTAAGTCGTTTGAAGTGATGAAAAACAATTAATGGCGTGGGTCCTGATGGTTTAAGGTATGTTTACGTCGAAATATGTATGGCGACATCCTAAAAATGGCACGTTACCATGGTCTGAGGAAAATTTGGCTGTTATATGGAAATTCAAACAAGATAATGATCCAAAGTGCACAGCAAAATTGACACAAAACGTTTTGTTTTTTTGTATTGATCCCATCAATGTTTTAGAGTGACCATCGTATAGCCCAGACTTGAACCCTATAAAACATCAATGGGATGATGTTAAAAGAGCCATCATAATAAAAACGAATTTTAAATATGTTTTTTCAAGTTTATCATAAGTTTCATTAAAATGACTAATAAAGCTGTAAAAGTAAGTAATTTATTGGAAAATTACGTAATTTATTTCAAAGTAAGTGACGTTTCTAATTAGCTGTCACGTATGTATGTACGTATGTATATAACATCGTGTTACAAAGCTATCTATTTAGATGCTCAATTCACTTTCAAGGTAATATTCAATCCTGACTTGAATGGTTCACTCATTCTGGGTAATGAAAGCTCTATAAAAGATGCAGTAATCAAGCGCTGTGAAGACTTGAGGAAAGCTGAATGAGTTTCAGTCATTACACCCCTATTTTGGGACATGGAATGATGAACCCTAGATAACGATGGTCTTCTCACTTAGCTAGATGACGTCTTTTCTTTGAGTTGTTTGGCCATTAAGCCTTATTAAATCAAATGTGTCCTTGTAATCGAGCAAATGAGTAATAATTTTAACAAAGAAATATTTGGATTAAATAAATAACTTTTTTCGACTTAAATTATTTCGGTGTTATAGTAACTATGGTCTTCAGCGCCTGAAAATATTCCTCAAATAATTTCGAGCAGTACTATCTAGCCGACGGTCCTATCCCGGAGCGGGCCGAGATACTGTCAAGCAGAAATAATACTCAATCCTGATCCCAATCAATCTCACATCGAAGATTGGTTATCGATTTAGTGTGAAACTCATTAACGGGTTATACCCACATAGAAGTCATATATTCAGAATATCCTAAAAAAGGCGGTGAGAAAGATTTCACTGCTTAAAATCTGCTAAAATCTAAAAACCGAAAAAAATTGTTTTCTACACCTCAGAGAAGCTTAAAAATTCGGAACTGTTACAAAAAACCGTATACCATTGACCATTACGTGACTATTATAACTTAGAAGATCAAGTGAAAATTTTATGTAGATCAGTCTAGCCGTTTTGGAGAATTTTTCTTACCAACCCTGAAAACACCGCATCGAGAAAAACGTATTTAAGGCTATGGGGGCTGATTATACTAAATAAAAAATTTTACACATACATTATTACCTTGGATACTATTTGGCGAACAACTTGAAATTTTCAGAAAATATTTTCAAATTTAAATTCGATAGAATACAGAAGTGTGGTCTGCGGTGTTCAAATACAAGATTCTCCTAAGAGTTTTTTACAAAATATAGACTGGCTAAGCATTGTCTCTTGAATGTTGGGTCAAACAAGAGAAACTACTATTGTGTTGCTAAAAAAAAGTAGAGAAAGAATATCATTTGCATATGTAAAGATCTAATATGCACACATGTGCCTTCAGCATTTCGGTTAGCTGAAACAGAACGTGCGAGAACACGCCCATATGACGAAAAAAATAAAACAATACGAATGAACCAAAACACTGCAATGCAGGATATTTGAAGAACAAAAGCTTTGAAAATGCACACATGCACACACGTGCATATATATATATTTATGTTACTTGTGCAATGAAATGAAAAAAATAATTCTCATTTATGTGCAAATGAAAGATAAGAGCAAAACACCAAAAGCATGCCAGAGAGCCAATACCAAGCCAACGCTGCTGCCAGCAAAATCGAGCTATTCGCGCATACCGCTACAAGAATGTGTTGAGGATTTTTCCACATTGTTTTTGTAAGTCTATTTATTTGGCTTGCTTCCTCCTCTGGATGCAAATTATAGAATTCTCACGGTTGCTGGAACGCCTTTCTTATTTGCTGCTGTCCGTCTGTTTCCACGCAAATGGAATTCGCACAAAACAACTTTATCCATTAATTAAAATTACTACGCTCCTGTTTATATATTTGTATGTACAAACGCACCTGAATATATATTTAGTGAAGAAGCTCTTATTGTGTTAGTTCAACGCATTGCTGCAGAGTATTTACGCTATGATTTGTAAATATTTCGCTCATTGAAATAACACCTTTGATAACGGTGAAAAATACTGGCTCGTTTTATTGCTTTTGAGTGCCGAAGTTATGTTAGTATTTTTATTAAATAATATTTGTGTGAAATTTTGCTTTATTATTATTTCTTCTGATAAATTGTTTCCCGCAACTTTTTCATTTGCTGGTTAAAGGAGCGACTGAGTGTTGCTTGTGGTCTGCAGAAGGCTTTCATGTACATATGTATATGTATGTGTTTACAAGAATAAACCAATAGAAGAGAAGATAAATTCAAATGAAGTGTACTTTTTAAAAGTTTTTTGATGAAGTGGTGTACAAAGCTAATAATTGTTGCTTTCTGGTTTTTGCGTTTTGAAGTAACGTCGGTATAAATCTGTCTGCAGAAAGTGTTAGCGCTGACTTATTGATATTAAGAATGAAAAACTTTGAATTTATTTAGTCGTGAATCAAATTTTAAGAGTCGTGTAAGTGTATCATGGCCAATTAAGTCATTTATTTATTAAAACGTGTTTGTATTTCCAACTTTTGTTTATTTTTGGTACGGCTGAGTGCAATAATTTCGAACTCACATAGTTTTAATGGCACTTTTTGGTGTAGAGGGAAAATCGCATAAAGAATTTCACATTGTCAGGGTTACTGTTGCTTTAAAGTATACAAAAAGTAAAAAAAAAAACAAATAGAGCAGGAAAAGTTCACAATAATTTATCAAATAACTGTGCAAATCGTCATATATTTGATAGAATATCTATTTAAACAAGAAAAGTCGTTAACTTCGGCTGCACCAAAGCTAATTACCCTTCACAGGTGCATTTCTTTTAGTAACTATGTGTTCAGTTTGTATAGAAGCAATATGCTATTGTAATCCGATCTGAACAATTTTTTCGGATTTTATTACCTTAAGCAGTAAACCATGTCAAATTTTGTGAAGATACCATGTCAAATCCGAAAGTTTTCTATACAAGCCCTTGATTCCAATAGTTCGGTTTGTAAGGCAGCTATATGCTATAGTGAGCCGATCTGAACAATTTCTTCCGATATTACATTATTTCTATGAACAATAACTCTTACTAAATTTCGTGAATATATCTTGTCAAATGTGAAAGTTTTCCATACCAGCACTAGATTCCGATAATTCAGTTTGTATGGCAGCTATATATTATAGTGGTCGGATATCGGCAGTTGCGACAAATGAGCAGTTTCTTGAAGAGAAAATGACGTTCGCAAAATTTCTAAACGATATTTTTAAAACTGAAGGACTAGTTCGTATATATACAGACGGACAGGCAGACGGACATACGGACAGACAGACAGACGGACATGGCTAAATCGACTCAACTAAACATACTGATCATTTATATTTGTATATACTTTATGGGGTCTCCGACGCTTCCTTCTGGGTGTTACAAACTTCGTGGCAAACTTAATATACCCTGTTCAGGGTATAAAAATGTTTCAAAGATTATAACAAACGCCACATGAGAGAAACTAATTTGAGTTTCTTTTCAGAGCTATTTAGAGCAATAGTAAGGTCTAAAATCAGCTGACGTTGAGCAATACCAAGAGCTCCGTTAGGATCGGGAAGGACCTCTCCGGACAACGGTAAATACCGCAGTCGATGGAACGATGAACTGTACGTGATGTACGAAATGTAGGATAACATTGACACAGTTCAGCGAATTAAGAGGGAGCGGCTACGCTGGCTAGGTCATCTCGTTCGAATGTATGAAAACACTTCAGTTCGGAGAGTACTACGTCGGGGGAAGCAGAGGAAGAGGAAGATCTCCACTCCGTTGGAAAGACCAGGTGGAGAGGGACTTGGCTACACTTGGTATCTCCGATTGGCGCCAAACAGCAAAAAGGAAGATCGATTGTCTACGCCAATAACGAAGAAGAATTTATTATGAAGGCATTATGAGCATATTGCTTCTATCTAAAGCAAGAAAAAAAAACTTTCGCCAATAATCTATGCCGAAATTTGGTAAGATAGTTTGTCAAATAAAAATTTGTTCCATTCAAGGACTTGAGTTTAATCGGTCAGTTTCAAGGGAAATTCTTTGCTACAGTGTTCCGATCTGAAAAATTTGTTCGAGATCATTATCAAATAGTTTCTATGGCAGCATAACCTACAGTAATGCGATATGGGTGGTTCCTATAAAAACAAAATCAGCTAAATAAACTCAGGTCGTCACGCTGATCATTTATATATTTACATAATTTATAGGGTCTCAATTGTTTCCTTCTGGGTATTATCAACTCTGCTTAATCAGTATCAATATTATTTCAAAAGTTTTAAGTAAGCGTTGCGCTATTGCATAAAAATATTTTAGGAAAAACACCTTTTACTATAAGCAACATATTTTATTTTCCGTCAAAATTTTCTTCTGTAAGATCCACACAATTTCGTAAAGAAAAATAAACCTGGTAATGCTATTCTACATTGATGTGGGTAGCTCAGAAATATAGTTTTCAGATTTCTGACACATATTTTTAGATTTTGAAAATTTCATCCTAAATTTTATTCTTAACTAAAGGAAATTAGAATAAGCTGGATTAGACATTAAAATGGTAAAAATCGCCTTTCGAAATTTTTATGTTGTCTTTTACATAATATTGCTTATAAAAAATCCTTGGTGAATTGGCTTCGATGATGTTTTTATAGAATTTAACTTTCTTCCCTTGAATTATTATATAGTCCAAAGTCTAACGTCTTTATCAGTTTAATGACTAAATTGAATACAATTATACTCCAGCATTCAGATTTGTCAACATTTTTTTTACATAAGTAAGTGTTAAATAATGACTAACAGAATAATTTCATAACGGAAAGTAAAGTAAAGTAAAAAGTATAATAATTTCCACTCACACAGTAGGATATTCATAAGCATTTGATGATGAAAATGAAAAGATAGTAACTAGTACGAAATACTAAGATTGAGCAAAATTCACACAAACATTAACATTTTCAGGGCGATTGTATGATGCCAATGAATTATGAGTACAACCGAAATGTTCCTCTGTAACAAATGAGGTAAATTTTGAAAATACATGGACAACAGTAAAAAAAACCATAATAATTGCCAACAACACCACAACAAAAACCGCGTACTCATATCGGAGCCACCACAAGCGGCACTAACCCCGAATGGCGCAACACTTGCAAAACGGAAATCGCACCAGCGGAAACAGTGTAGTGGCACACACATGAATGCTTTATGGTTTATTTATTCAGTTTTTCACACCGCGAAACAAGTTGCACGTGAAGCCACCCAATCATGCCGCCAACTGAGAAATGTTAGGTGTAAGGACATGTATGAAGAGTTTCGCTATATTGCATTTGCTTTGCTTTATTACTTTTATTTACCTCCAAAAGAATGAAATGTGTGCTCTTTCCGTTTAGCGTTGTTCTCGTTGCTTGAGATGATTTTTCCCAGTGCTGATAAACGAAATGGAAATAAATATTCGTAAAAATGTTAAATTACTTTTCTTATGTGGTCTTATGAACATACTATATATGTGTAGGTAAATGTGTGGGTGCCGTCTGCAGCATCTTAGAAGTACAACAGAGCATATGAGTTATCTGTCGAATACACGAATACAGTGTTGGTTTGTAGGTCCTTTAACAAAGTCAAGGAAATGGCGTGAGTTATGCTATTTGCAGTTACACATGTATGTATGTATGTGTGCAAAGAAGTGTATGCATGACTGCAGGCGTTGTGGCTGGTGCGATTCAAAGACGTTCTATATCAGTGGATGCCATTAATAGAGTACCTCTACTAGCCTCTGCTTGGGCTCAACTCACCCTCCCACCTCGTAACACACAAATTCAAAAATGCTATGGCACAAAATGTCTGTATGTAGATATATTGCCCGACGCGATAACGCAATGTTTTGTTCTGGGTAATTTTTTATCGCGAAACTTTTAAATTAAAATGCATCTTGGTTGTTAGCCGCGCACAGCCTTAAATTTGAATAAATGGCATACAATATTTATTAGCTGATTCACAAGACGAGGTATTATATATTCATAAAATATAAATATGATAATATTGTTTTATTAATATATATGTAGGTACAGCCTTCGGGAAGCTGTATGGAAGAAGATGAGGTGGAAATAACTGAGCTCTTCCTTCTTGACACCCTCGCGTTTAGGAGGTCAAGACTTTAACACTTGGGAACGCATACGTTCAGACATCCCACCGTACTGATGGCAGTTAAAATTAAACGCCTATTCAAATTTGTATTGGCTACAAAGCATTTTGCTAGTTTATAAGTTTGAAGACAGGTTTTTATTATTTTCTATGGCTCCACAAAGGACTTTATATATCAGACCGTGTGCGATCTTCGATCAGCCATCTAACCTAACCTAACCCATAGCCTTTGAAAATCTTTGCTTTCTGCCTTTGCTTTCTTGACACTCCAATCGATAAGACATTTGACTACGAAAATGTCTAGACTACATTTTTAATAATTTATACAGGACTGCCAAATAACATACTATATATATGTATATATGTATATATAGAACACTACATATTCACAAATCATAAGGCGCATTTGAGGCCATTACAGTGATTCGAACCACGGCAAACACCTATCGCTACTATTTAGTTACACTGGTAAGGAAATTGCTAATATAATACTTTTTAAATTATTTAATATCTTGATTGCGTGCAACATTAAGATGAAGTTCAGAAGTCTGAAAATATTAGCAGTAGTGCGGTTGTCCAAGCTCAAGACTCGTATTAAAATTGCAATAATAATGTGAATCTGTTTATGAACTGATTTGCTTGTTTTATTTGTATCTGCTTAACTTGGTAATAGAGCCTTTGTTATTCTATTAATTTGTAACATTATCCGCCTTTTCCTTGCTGGCATAAAGATTTTCTCTATATTATGCGTAATGGTCTGATAGAGATGAACAATCAACTGCTCATATCAGATAGAGCATAACAAAATTTTAAACATCTCTAGATGCGGATCATGTAGATCAAAATATTCTTCATGACTTCCTGGTTTTTTATATGTTGCTTATAGATGGATACTTCTGTCGTATTTGTACATGTATACATACATATATAGAAGTTCTAAGAAATGTGAAAAGGCCGGCCAAAAAGTGCATTTCATAAGAACCTTATTCATGTAAGAAAGTAAGTTCATCGAATGCGATCACTAATTGAAGAAAATTAGACATATAGTATTCAAGAGGTTTTCACTGCATTAATTTCTTCGTTAAGCTTGACCCAGCTTAATATTTAATTTCCTGTAAAATCCAAAAAGAGATAAAAAAAAGAACTTCACCTACTTTTGGCCAGACATATACTTTATTACTTTCTTTCTACCTTTCTTGACATTTAGCTCTATTTAAAAGGCTCTGTGGCCTACGTCTTATTCTACTGTTTATAGCTTTTAAGGCAAAAGGTAAAAAAGTCGCATGTTATACTACTGGGAAATATAACACTCTATTTTAGTAGCATAAATGCTAACATGAGAAAACTATAGTATTGCTGTTTACAGAAATAATTTAAAATTTTCAACCACCGAGAATTAGCAAACACATTACGAATGATAATTTTCCAAAAAAACGTATAATTTATTTTTAAATTTCACAATTCACTTACCACAAAACAATTTAACTACATTGTGCATTTTGCTCTTGTCGTATGATTTCTGCACCTGTAAATAAAGCGCCATATCTATGCATCTGGTGTCTTGACTAATTACTTTTTTTATACACACACTTAATATTGATTTTCGTCGAATTTACACATACATACATTTTGTAAATATTTATTATTTGTACACTTTTTACTAGCACCGATCATTTCGAAACATGCTGCAAAACTTCGCTTTCGTTAATTTCCGACCACTTGCTTTACATGAATGTGTATGCAAAATGCAATTTGATTGAGTAAAACGGCTTCTATTTTATTCATATATGAATGACACTTTATTTACATTAATTCACATTAATTATAACAAAAATTGAATTATTCTAATTTTAATAAACCACGCGAACTTATTTCGTAATTTTTGGCTGCCACGTGTTTGCGAATTTATTGCACAGACGTACTAAACACGAACCTGAGTTTGCCGATTAACATAAATATTCCTTCGTTTTCTCTTAATGGCAGCTATGTTAATACTAACAAATTCTGTTAGCTTACTACATTTATGTATGCTTGCAGATGCAGTTGTACTTACTGTTGTAACAGAGCATGTTAATGAACCGCACTTAGTAGCTGTTAATCACATTTTGGTACTTACTGTTGTAACAGAAGAGCATGTTAATGAACTGCACTTTGCAGCTGTTATTTCCATTTTGGTTTGCCAACGAATTAAAACACTTGCATTTTCAATTTTACATTTAAAATTTTTTATTTCTCGTTTTAATAATTTGATTTTTGCAATAAATTGACGAATATCGTATTTTTATTTTACAAATTTGAAATATTATATTCATTTAGTTTTATTTTACAGTGCGCTTAAGAGCTAAAGGAAAACAAATAGTTTATAATACTTCCGTATTAAATACATTACATTTTGTTTACTAATGCAAAATTTTAAATAAAATAACTCTTTTAAAAGTTTGTAACTAAATAATTTTCTTTAACTGGTTTAAGTGCTTTTGCTTATTTCTATGTTGTTTTAATTATTGTGTGTTTTTGCTTAAATTATTTGGTGCAATTGTTTGCATAAGTAGCATTTATAATTACATACTTATTTGCATGTATGATTTCTATGTATAGATTTTTGCTTTGGAACTTTGAAGTTTTCAATAGCTGCCTTTTGACTGGCATATTGTTAGTTTTCAGCTGTAAGAATTTTTCTTTTTCTGTGTTTGGAATCTATTTGCTTCAAAATTAACTCATGTATTCCAGTTGTTTATTTATTTTTAGTTTTAGTGGATATACAAGTAGATGTGGAATCTCGGATATTTTCGTTTTTGAATACTTTTCTTCAAAACTAATAACATTTATAAATTAAATTGACATTCCAACCAAGTCTAAGAAAATACTAAAATGTTAGATTTTTTGATGCATTATATACAAGCCAGTTGAAACACACTGCCTAATTATCTTTCAGTGCTTCGTGTTTTTTTTTTTCAATTTTCAAAACCTCATAAAGTGAAATGGATTTGAAATAATCATTGGTAGTGGAATTGGTTTGAGTATGAGTCTTTTTCACATCTTCATATTTTTGACAGTTTGCACTTGGTTTATAACTGAATAAACCAGTTTATGCATTACGTAAATTTTCAAACATCTACTATGTTTCAAAAATGTCTTATTTTATGGTATCAAATACCCAAAACTTATTTTTAAACAAATCATATTAAAACATAACCACAAAATATCTTTTTGTATAACATTATATAAGTAATTTTAAGAATTCAATAAACGATATGTGCATTCATGCATTTAAATAGTTTTTTAAAACTACCAAATACTTTGCTGAATGATTATTCCTAATTGTCTCAGTGACAATGAAATGAATTTTTTTTTAATATTTATGTGTAGAGAATACATATTTCTTTTTATTTTCATATGCATTTATTCAGCTGGTTTTTCAACATAACTTTTTTTTTTTTTTAAATGGTTACTATATTAAAAAAATTTCATTACTTATGCTTAGTTTAAAAATAATATTAATTCTTATTTTTTATTTTTGTTTTTTATTCTTGCATATTTTATATTTGCTATATGCGATTTAGAAATGCCATCTTTGGTTTTCACTATCCTTTAACTATATTTATTAGAATTTTTAATATACAAATTATAGTTTAGTATATCAATAAATCGTACATTAAAGTTACTTGTGAAGTTCTTTTCTAAACTAGATTTATATCTATTTAAACTGATTTAATTGGAATATATTAGAAAACCGAAACTAATTTTTATTTATGCTAAAATTCTATTTTTACACAAAACATTTAAATATATTTTTTTAATTTCAGTTTTTATTTTAATAAAAATGTCTAGATAAATTATAAATAGTTATTTGTCATTTTAAATGTTTGCGATATACATACAAACATTCCTAGAATAATGCAAATAATTTATAAAGGACATGCAATTTTATAGCAAATTTTATTGAGACTTTATTTACACGAAATGAGCTGCTGCGCACATATTGCCTGTGAGAGCAGTGGTTCATAAGAGAAACAGAAACGTAGTGTTTTTTAATAGCAATAACGGAACTGACTTCATTCGAAATCTTTACTAAAATGCGAAAGAAATAATAATCAACTGCTGTAAACTATGTATATGTATAGTTTATGCACATTAGGGTCGTCATTAAAATCTGAAAAATATTTTATTCGACAAGTCGAAGAGTTGTTATAAAAATTTTTTGTTTACCGAATTAAATTATATTTTATATAATTGAGAATAGAAATTAAAAAAATCACCAAATTTATGCTTTAAAGACCACCCTAATATACAAACATATATATTTGTATTTACGTTTATCAAACTGCAGCACTAGAAAAATTAAATACAATATTTCTTTGACTCCATACTTGCATGCCCGCTGCTGGGTATAAATGTTAGCGCAACATTCAGTCCCTTTATCACTGGTAATCGTTATTTTGACCTAACAAAACTTTTTGCACAAACCTAATTTAAAGGTGTATAATTTACGTTTTGTTTACATTACTCTCTAGTATTCATCTATCGCATTCGCATACAAGTAAAATTTTACCGTTTAGTCGCGTTCCTCATATTTGCTTACGAATGAGTTCAGGCCTTGTAGTTGAGAGCTGTCATAGAGCGACATCTTTAGGCGTTTGCATTTGGCACGACGATTTTTAAACCAAAACTGTACATTTTTACTTTCCAAGCGGGGGAACTTTTGTCTGTAGGAAAGAGTATAAGAGGAATTGTAATTAGAATATAGAAAGTAAAATTGTAGAAAGCTTCATAGTTTTACTAAATTTAGTTAGCAACACTTATTTAAATATTAAATAAAGTCAAAATATTTATCCGTCCTCGTGCTCAGCAAAGGATTTCTGCCAAAAACTGTCAAGTAATTATTTGGATTTTTTTATATTTCATAATTTTCATAAAAATACTTTCAAAATTTTCAAGATACATATATAAAAAGATCTTGAAAAAGAGTCTGAATTTTTCTTCGGCAAAGGGTTATGGATAGGCTTTTCGCGCTCTGTAGGATATCCCAATTAAAAACTAATAAGTAATTGGCAGGATTTGTGAAAGGTTTCCTAATTTCTTATGTAATATTGGAGCATGGCATCTCAATTTGATCCGGGAAAATATACCTGTGCTTATGCCCAAACTTTTTATTTAAAATTTAACCTGTTGTCCACTGAACAATCATTAATTTTCCCTTTTCTCAAACAGACAGCATAAATATAACGTTTTTACAACTCACCTATAGGGCATTGTGTTCAAGTCCTCCGTGTACTTCAGTATCAGATTGTGTGATGGATGTGTATTTAATGCGAACCATTGCTCTAACTTCGGCACTTCAGTAACTGGGTCGATGAAAGTACGATTCCGTTTGCGACGCTCCTCGTTCGACATGCTCGACAAATTTAGACCGCTCGGGTTCATTAGCGCATTCGGTGGCATACCGGCAGCAGCTGCTGCAGCAGCGGCATGATGCGCGTGCGGATGATTGGCAGCTGCTTGACCAAAGCCCGGTATATAATGGCTCATGTACATGAATGACTGGGAGAACATCGAATTGGGCACCATTGGAAAGGGCAGATCTTTACGTTGTGCCATGGCATTAGCCAAATCTGGTGAAAGTGAACGATATTCATCTAATTGAGACACATCATTCTCGTTGTCATCGTCATCATCTTCCAAATCGAGATCATCGTCCTCCTCTTTGGGTGAACTTATTTTGGGTGAGGAATGTGCTTGCGGTTGTGTATTAACGGCATCACAGGATTGCTCATTATTATTAATAGTACTATTATTGTTATTGCTACTACTAATGTTGTTGTTATTTAGGTTGTTTGCATTGTTGTTGTTATTGCTATTATTGTGTTCTGTTTCATTTTGCTGCTCGTTAGCGGTATCCTCATTCGAATTGTCACCGTGTTGGTCATCGGTTTGTGCGTCATTCGGTTTGGTCTGCGCTTGAGCCTCCTCTTCGGTATAGCTGCGCGAACATGAGCGCAATGACTGGTTGAGTGAACCATTTAACATGGTTTCATCTTTAAACGCACCTTCGGCACCACAGTTGTCACGACGACTATCGCCCAAGTCCATATTGCCTTCAGCACCTTCGAGCGGCGAATTGCGATTACGTTCGTGCGTGGTGAGCGACAACGGTAATTGTGGTGAACCGGGTCGGCTGTTGTCTTCATCCATGTCATCCGAGTGCTGTGACATTGTGTCTACATCTTCCGATTTCAGGCTCAAAGGACTTTTCAGGTAGTCATGTGACATGGCTAAATTGATGTTGCTGCTACTCATTTGCTGACTACCACCGCTGCTGCTCGAGCTTTGACCCAACTGACCGTGCTGATTGAGCATAAAGCCATTCAAGCCGGGATGACCAAGTGCTGCCAAACCGCCACGCATTTCTGCTCGCTTCTGAGCGGCGCGTGCATTTTTAAACCAATATACGACATTATTAACGTCCAGTGGCTTGCGACCACGCCGCGATTCCAAGGCGTTCAACTGCACCACGTAGGTTTGTATTTGCTGACGCGAGGGATGTGGATTTTCCTGAAACCATTTCTGCAATTTTGGCAATTCCATTTCTGGATCGAAACTCGTGCGCATGCGCGTCTTTTGATTTGGATACTGTGAATGTGGATGGTGATGATGATGATGCATCGAGGGATGCATGGCCGGATGTACCAACATATTGGGATGATGCGCTGCAGCCGCCCCCTGCGGACCATGATGTGTCGCATCATTCATGAGCAGTGAATCACGACTGGCATTAAGTCCGGGTATATTACTGCCCGGCATATTGCCCCCACCGCTGGCAGCATGTAAACCAGCCTGTGCAGCTGCAGCAGCGGCAGCGGCTGCGGCAACGGCCGCTGAACCTACGGGGAAGTCCATTTCGTTGGGCACTGATGACGGCGCTGTTAGGAACGGTAACATTTTTGGCGTAATACTAGATTGTGGCGTGAGTTGTTGCGACCACCATTGGTCGAACTTGCGGCGCAGCTCATCGGAAATCTCGCCGGCGGGAAAGGAATACGGATTCTGGTAAGAAGTTCGGCATATTTGCGAGAGCGTCATCTGTGGGTGAGAGTAGGCAGAAAGGAAATAATATTAATTATTTTTGTGAGAAGATTATTAGGAGGAATATATGGAAATATGGGGAAATATATGCGCTTTAGTGCGTTGCTCTCTTAAAACTGATTTTAAATAAATTATTCGGTGAGTCAAAAACTTAAATTTAAAATCGAAATTCATAAAATTTTTTTAATATTTCCAAAAAAAATAATTTTTTGTTAGTCTTTGTTCTAGTTATTGATTGATAGATATAGCAGCTGAAACTGAATATATCATACTATGTATAAAGGTAATAAAGTAAGTTATCTATAATTGCATGGATCTAACTGCTAGTTTTTTCCACTTTAAGTATGTTTACTTTAAAATTAGTGACGCGCTAACTTTATAATGAAATGCTTATTTTTATAAACTGCACTCATTACCCAATGAATCCCATGACTGCTGATGCCCGAAATTTCCCAACTACATATAATCGCCAATGGCTCCATATTTTAGCCCATAAGTACACAATCAGGCCAATAAATATTAGCGTTTGCAATGAATGCACTTGACTAGACCGTTTTTCCAATAACACAAGTTAATGCGCTGCCTAAGCTCAAGCAACAACAATGCAATGTCATTAGCCAACAGACAAGAGTTGAGCGATTGAACACTAGAAAACTATATAGGAGTATACATATATGGAGCATATGTATATGTATGCGATTTTGAGCAAGTGGTAATGCAATCAACCAGCCAACAAAATTCAAACCGTATTAATCCTCAGACTAATAACCGAACTCAACGCAACGTGTGCGTTCGTCTGTACCCAACACTGAACATACACACACATCTGTTGTATGCATGCATGTATGCGTGGTATGGTATAAAGCGCTTTAACACAGCAAACATAAATTTTCCAACCCACTTCTGTCACCTGCTAAGTGTACGCCATAAAAATCACGACACAATATTGTAGGCCTTTCGAGTGCTGTGGGATTCGTTTAGCTCATAAATGGGTTGGCGTGATTGCAAGACGTTAAATCACTTCAAATTTCAAATTGTTATTCATTACGGTGACAGCTCATATCAGCAAATATATTTACACATGTACATACACACATAAATACATATGTATGTATTATGTATTTATATATATTTATATAAATGATTACTGCTTGGGCCCAAAGATAATTGGCACTTGGTTTGCACCATACATTTTGACCATCGTTGGTGTATGACGGCGCGTATGACTAGTGGCATTAGCGCTAAGTCAACAAAAAACAATAACATTTAACACAATCGCGCTAGATAGCCTTAACTATGAACAAAATATGATTATTTTTTTGATCGCGAGGTATAGACAAGAACGGCGTTGCTTAAGCTCATAAGATAAAAACAAGCAAAAATAGAATTAGAAATACACATACATATGTATACATGTTTATGTATGTATACATAGGTAACTGAATGTATATACAAAATGTGCTTTACATAACCCATACTTTGTAAGTAAAGGTTATTGCATTGGGTAATGCCCGGCGCGATATCGGTTACCATTATCAGCTAAAGAAGACACCCTAATCACTTAAGCTGCATTTGGCATTACGTAGAACAGTTTGTGGGTATGCATGTACCTATATATAAGTATATAATTTTTTTAATATATTTTATTTTATTTATTAATATTTTTTGTTGTTTGCCACTGGTTTTAACAGTGGTGATTTTGCTGCTGACGCTTATGCGCAATAAATTGCATGATCGCTTACTTAAGTTATTTTGATTTAGTTGTAGGCTTAACGGTAAAAATATTAATACCTGATAACGCATAAAACCCCCATAAATGCATGCTGTTGCACGATATTTACAACAATGCATGGCAATGTTTAGTTTTGTAATCAAATCAAGCTGCAACAAATCAAAACATGCAAACAAAAGCTTAGATAAATAACTAGATAAACACTCATGTATGTATACCATATACATATGTATATAAAAACCAAAAAACAAAAACGTTAACTACGATTGCACGAAAGCTACAATACCCTTCACAAATGCAAAAGACCGCTGCCCTGACAAGAACCCATTCCTAATTTCGTCCCCTCAAATTAAACAAATTTGCATACATGTTCTTGATTCCGATCGTTCAGTTTGTATGATAGCTATATGCTAGAGTGCTCCGATATCGCCGATACCGACAAATTAAAAGGTGATTTTTTAATTTATACTTCGCGTGTTTTTCGAATCGGTAATTTTCTTTCTTGTGCAAGTTGGTAGTACTGTTAGTGATATAGTATATGCTAAATTTCACGTCAAAATGTTCATTAGTATTTGACATACGCGTCGTTTTGTGAGGCTCTTAAAGTAAATTCTTCAATTTTTGCTATGTATGAATTTATTGAAAAAGTACGATAATTCACCATCTCATACTGCATTGGTTATTCGTGATCATTTCGCATTCGCCTGATTTACTTTCGTGTAACTTCTAGCTATTCAGCAAATTCACACGCTCACTCCGTTTTGACTCAATTGAGGATATAAAAGCTGAATCGATGAAGACTCTGATGGCCATCATGACGGAGGATTTTTCCAAATGCTAAGATGACTGGAAAATTCGTTGGCATAAGTGTATTGCAGCGAGGGACTACTTTGAAGGATATGAAATGGACAAAATTCACCTTTCAATTTGATCACAATAGTATGTATAATTTAAGAGGCCTCTGTCGTTTCTTTAGTCCAGAGTTTGTGGAAAAACTTGGTGAAATTATTGGTATCGATTCATATTTTACGACGAGAATGTTGAACCAGAATTAAGGTTCTGAAGCACACTGCTCTAAATGATATAAAAAATCTCTTGTCGATCACTTCAAACGTTGTATTGAGTCTAATGGAGTATATTTTCAATAAATAATATCCAAATCTACGTATTCGAATGTACACAGTGCCTGAAAACCTTTTGCTAGTTATGGAATAACTCGAAAAATATTTATTGGACTTACTTAAATTTTTCAGAGAATATTTTTAATACTCGTAATACTATCAGAAAATGTAAGAAAATATATATTATTGAAAGCTCTAACTATCCCGAGCCCCTTAAGCATTAAACACTAACCACAAACCGGAGTTTAGCAAAGAAAAATTTTTAATTTAATCAGTCATTATCTCCAATATTTCGGTATTTATCGTGATAGAAATCAATTCCACAATGAATTATTTGCAGAAAGAGTTAGAACAGTTGCACCAAATGTTGCTTGTTTTATACAAGAGTCTTTTAAGTCTTTTAAATAATAAAGCGGAAATGTGCTCAGAATTTCTTAAATCCATAACTACCCTCCCCTCATCCAAAAAATGTCTCAAAATGTAGTCAAGAGTTTCCGAAAAACACCAATTATTGTTCGTCATCAAAATCATTAATAATTTCTTTAGTCAACTGGCCTTTTCAGCTTCAGTTCAATACAATAAGATAATAATATAGAAACAAAAATAGCAACAAATCCAAATTAATGAAATGTACATACAAAAACAAAAGTATTTCACCAAAAAGGTGTATTGCTTTGTTTATCACATGATTAGCACTTCGCTTATTACGTATATACGATACTTTTGATGTAAGCAGTTAATATAAAATAATTAACTTGACTGAAAGGGAAAATACTGATTTATTTATCAATGGCATCGGTACGAAGCAAAACGAGTATTTATAGCAGTACAAATCGAATGTACTGTTATAAATTCACTTGAGCAACGAATTTCACTTGATTTATCATGCGTTAAGCTTGTAATCGCAAATATTTGCCATGAGTCAAATGACAATTTTAGGAAATATTTGTATGAGTCAAATATTTGCCGCATAGATAGATAGATATATGTATGTATAAGAATAGCTGTATAAATAAGATAAGGGTATAGCTTAGCGAAAATTAATTTCCAAGAACGCTATTATTGGGTATTTAGAGGTAATAAACAAGCTAAATTATATTTGAAAACAATTAGAAAAGCTAATTTTCTGTAAAAAACAAAACAAGAAAACACATTAACTTTCGCTGCATTGAAGTTATAACATAATAATAATATTATATCTTACGGCAACTACATATACATATGTATATATTACATATATGTATGTATTATTAATTCGAGAAAATGGAACGAGCCAACGGTTGGCATCCATTGGAAAATCTTTTGATAATACTTTCTAGCCACGTTGTTTGATATGAACCAACTCTCAAGTCCAATTAAGGGGTTTCGTGGGTTTACGGGTTTCAAAAAATCGATTTTTTTTATTACCTTATTGAAATCTACAACACCTCTAAACTATTTTACTAAATTTTCAAGTTGATCCTAGTAATAGTTTCGGAGGTACAGCTTTGAGAATTTGTGCGTTCGAGTCTAGCTAGGCTAAGTGTGCGAATCTGTGTTTTTGAAGCCGATTGGCAAGATTTCTCGAGAACTACTCAACCGATCTTCATGAAATTTTACACAGGTCTTTGATTTTAGATTGTTTTTACCCAAGGAAATCCATGTAAAATATTTTGTATGAAGATCTTTATATAAATTTTGACCGGTCAGGTATCTGAACAATTTTTTAAGTGATTGTACAGCTGCCTTGGAAAATCATCCACGCCAAATTTAGTGAAGAAATCTCGATCAAATCAAATAAAAAAATTTTCCATGCAAGACCATGGTCTTGATCGATCAGTTTGTATGGCACCTATATCCTATAATGTACCGATATCGGCAGTTCTGACAAATAAGCAGCTTATTGTGGAGAAAAGAACGTGAGTTCACATTGTTATCTCAAAAACTGAGTCACTGATTCGCGTATATGCAGATAGACATGCAGAGGGATAGGCAGGCATTGCCAAATCGTTTCAGCTAATAATAGTGACCTTTATAGGGTCTTCCAAAACTTCGTTCCTGCTGCTACGTGGCATACTGGTTAGGTAATAATAATCGACAAAAGTGATTCCGCAGGTTGTGTGAATGCTATTTAACTGAAGTTTTTGTTATTAATCTTAAAGAAATGCAGCGTAGCTGTATTGTAGCAATAAATACATATATTAACTTCACAATATTTTGTTGTTTTGTTGTTCACCAAAATTGAGGTTAGGTTAACTTTTAATTGGCATATTGTGGGTTTTTTATAACTAAAACGTGAAGACAGCAATTTTCACTGTCATTTGTAAAAAGTACCATCTAAGCACGGTTAGAGCTCAACATCACTAGGGTTACCTAATCTATCTAGAAGATGAAAGAGTTATTGGGCGCTAATTACATGAGGGTTTCCTTTATGTGAGCAGCGTGGGAAGGCAATGCAACTTTGCGCTCAATGTAAAACGCTACAAATTATGGTTACTTTACAAAATAAATTGATTCAAATGCGGATTAACTTCATATAATATATATCTCTATATACATACCGTTATATACTAAATCAAAGCATGTACATATATATTTATGACTAAGCACAGGATATGGCATAAAGCGCTGAAATTGTTTTTATTGTTTTGGTTTGTAGGGTGGGCGGTTTTCACAGGTACGCAGGCGGGTATACGTTTATACAAAAAGCTTTTAGACAATAAACCGATTAGTGACATAAAATACTTAAATACCCATTTTGTTAGTTTCTTTGTTGGCGATAAACCGATTTTGGCGCACATTTCTTAAGTTCAAAGTGAATATGTGAAGAAATGCTAATTAAAGTTTACAACTACACATTTTGAATTGGTGGTATTGCGGTGTATTACTATTGGTTACTAGAAAATAAGCATTAATAATATGTGCTAGTTGGGTAAATGAGACCACCTAAGTCTAGAATATTACTTTTATGAAAAATTTGATTTAAAAAATAGTTTTGAGTAAAATTTTTGCTTAAAAAAAAGACGAAGAATATGTTTTGTATTATATAATTACTTAAAAAAACTATTTTTAAACACTTTTTTAATCCACTTCACAATTGAAAATTTCAAAAATAGTAAATCCCTGAGCTAATATATTGAAAGTATTTATTTAAGTGTGCAAAATAGCAAGTATTGAAGTATTTTTTAAAATCAAAAGAATAAAATTTAGTTTTATACTTATTTCAAAAGTCAAATTTTATGCCAAGCTACTAAAATACATTGCACACTCACCTCATCAAGCGGACAACCGGTGGAGCGCAATACTGTATGCGATTGCAGAACGAGCAGTTTCAATAATTTATCCTTGATTTCACCGAAAGTTGACGGTTTGGAACGCAAAATGACTATACGAAGTGTAATAACCGAAGTCAACTCGCCGATAATATCACTGACGGGCACAACTGGATTATCGGAGATCATTTCCAAAGGTATGGGTTTCCAGTTCTTTATCATAATAGAACCTAAGCATACAAAATAATAAAAAAATGGAAATTTATTTATGCAGATACATATGTATGTATGTATGTGTAATACAAGTATACAAAACTAGAATATTCAGACTATGCAAATAACACTAATCAATCCACACTCACCTCTTGCCGTGTTAACCGCCTCCTGTGAGTAGCCCAGTCGTTGTAGCGCAGTTTGCACCAATTCCGACCAGGGCGTTGCCGCGGCCATAATCACATAACTGTCTGTCTCGATATTCGTACGCCGCTTCCATGGACTGCGCGAGTCGATGGCGAGCGAGGCTTGCAATGAATGCACCGATTCGACGACACAATGCAACGGTAGCGATTTCGCTGTAAGTAGAAATGGTGAAAGCGTTGTTTTAGTGTTAAAGACATTTAAAAAATTTGAAATAAGAGCACAAAAGTGAAGTTTTCAACAAAAACCGATGTAATTTACTTTTGTAAAAATATACGAGAAAATTTTGATTGAATAAACAAAAGCTTTCTTACGATATATTGAGCTCATTTGTATACTGATCTTCTTTAGTAGGTAAAAAAACACTGATATGTAATCCCAAAGTAAAGTACCTGAGCTCTGACGGCTGACAGTATGGGCAAGAGCTTATACGTTGCTTACAAATATTACATATCTTGTGTATTTTTACGATTATTCTGAAGGTTTCTGCAGAATATATTTCATTTTAGAAAACTTTGGAATAAAATTACCCTTTGACTTAGGTTAAACTTACTAAACTCACTTATTTAAAGTGTACATTTTATCTGCAAAACTCTCTTTTAATCACTTTGAAAGTATAACTATATGCTTTTGATCTTTTTTTGTTCACACGGACGTTTCATGCATCGTACAAACTCACTAAGAACATAACAAGTTGTAGAGGGGAGTCGACCAATTATTATACAG
This sequence comes from Bactrocera tryoni, assembly GCF_016617805.1. NCBI lineage: Eukaryota > Metazoa > Arthropoda > Insecta > Diptera > Tephritidae > Bactrocera > Bactrocera tryoni. The sequence continues at coordinate 12,285,853 of NC_052501.1, read as the reverse complement.
GGTGTATGCGACTCGTATTATGTTTATGCACATATATATTTTACATATATGTATGTATGTATACGCATATAATATAAAAACAAACAATAATTATAAAAACAAGTTTTTAATATGAATTTTATTCTTCAGAACTAAATATGTACTTTGCAAATTATGTTTCAACAACACTTAAAATATTCCAAATTTGCCTTAATAAAAAATGTATTTAAAATATCTGCTATATATTGCGTATGTATATTTACAAGGTTGTTGCTATTAACAACCTTCAAAAGAATTTCATTTGACATTTATCAATCAATAGGTGAATAAAAATGTGTCAGTTGTAAAATAGTTCAAATGTGAAACGACGCATAAAAATAATATTTATAAGAGAATTACAACACATTACACCGGGATCCCAAAAGGAGTCCCGTCTATATCCCGAATTTTCCGAAATTGAATTTCGTGGTATTCATTTACTTGAATTGATAAACAGTAATGCTTATAAGAGAATTGCAACACATTGTGCCGGGACCCCGAAAATAATTTCGAATATTTTCGGCATTTTTCGTATGCCAGGATCTCGAAAGGAGCCCAAATATTCCGAAATTGAATTTTATTCACAGGAATTGATAAAAAATAATTATTATAAGAGAATTGCTACACATTGCATTGCTAAACAATAATGTTCATGTACAACACATTGTGCTATGATCCTGAAAGTAGTCCCGTATATAATCCCGAATTTTACAACACATTGTGCCAGGATCCCGAAAGTAGTTGTGTATCCCGAATTTTCCAAAACTGAACCTCGTGGTATTTATTCACTTGAGTTGATAAACAGTAATGCTTATAAGAAAATTGCAACATATTGTGCCGGAGCCCGAATATAATCCCGGATGTAAACGGAATTTTTGGAAATTTAAGTTCGGAGCTTTTATTGAATTGAGTTGATAAGCAGTATTTGAAATGAGAAAAATACATATAATATGTTATGCCGGGATCCTGAAACCCATCCCGGAGGTTTTCGGGATTTTCCGAAATGTAAGTTCAGGGATTTCATTAAATTGAGTTGAGAAGCAGTAATTACTTTGGAGAAATTTATAAAACTTTATGCCGGGATCCCGAAACCCATCCCGGAGGTTTTCCAAAATTTAAATTCTGCTTTCATTCAATTGATTGGATAAGCGGTAGCTTTAATTGTTGAGTTGCATAAAATATAATCATAATCCTTTAACATTTGCTAAAAAAAATTCCTATTTTTTAATAAAAAAAAATCTTCGAATAGTATTATAATTATTTGTTAACGTGTTTATATGTCATTTATATGATTCTATTCGTATATATAATTTTTAGTTAAAGCGCAAATTTAAATAATTTCCTTACTTTAGGATTTCGATATTATATACATATGTATGTATGTACATATATACTATATTATTACACACACTATTTCTAACGAATTCCGAATTTTAAGCAATTAATATTCAACTCAACGTCTGCGTATACACTATTTATGAAAAAACAATAATTATTAAACTATTAACATTTGCACATACACGAGTACATACGCATTGCTTTGAATTGGTACGCTCCTACCTGTGTTCTTGCAAGCCTGCCATAAGTTTTGAGCCTCTTTGGCATCGTCAATCTTCAAAGCAGCGATCTCTAGCATTTTGTCTACGTATAAGGTAGTTGTTGGGAAGTTTCGAATTATAGCGCAAAAATGCGGCGATGCTCGACATGCCACTGATTAGATTTTTATGTGCTCAATGCTGTGCAATCCTTTGCATTGATTAACTTCATTTAATTTTAACTTTCTTTTTAGTGCTAAAATTATTGTGAAATGTTTTTTGTTGGCGACTCTGCAGTACATGCGAATTATAACAGCTATTCAGTGAGCACATAAATGGCTTGAATAGTTAAAAAACACACGCACAGGCTTAAGCTAAGAAAGGCCAATAAAAATTGCGCACAAAATCGGAAAAATTAAATCAACTGTTAACGGCAGCGAAAATCTTGCGACTAATCTGATTTTGACGGGAGATCGCAAAACAAATACCAAAAGTTTTGGGTTTAGTTACAAATTGAAGCACATATTTACATACTTACGAATATACCTACAAACGTCTAAAAAAAAATTTGTGGAAATTTTTAAATTTTGAAATTAATGCGCAATTTATAATAAAATGCGCAATAATATTTTTTAAAAAATGCGCATAAAAATAATATATGAAATATGAAAAAAATTCCGATTTATAGATACATATGTACATACATATGTTCCAAAAATCTTTCTCAAAATGCGTTTTACTTTTATTATTACAAATTCTCATATTCATAGATGGATTCCGCGTACAAGTAAGCACGGTGTTCTAATGTCACATTGCAAATTATAGAAATAATCAAATTAAATAAATTTGCTATCACAGGCGCAGCCAAAATAATATTACGTTGATTATTACATCACATTTATGCCAAATCGCTTTAGCTTTCCCTAGAGCCCAGTAAAAAATTAATACTCATTTGAGAAGAAAGCATTACGCTTAATGGAATAGCTATCTTTCATATTAGCGCTGCTTAGCTGTAAACGCCCACCCGCCCACATCACCTTAATGACCTTATCAGCGAAACGTTGTTCACGCATAAATAAATCCTGTGACAACTGCTCAGCGCCCACAAGCTAAACAGCAAAAAAGTTATTGTAACAAAAAAATATTACAACAAAAACAATACTACAACAAAAAAACGATATTACAAAAAAAAATATTTCAACAAAAACGATATTACAAAAAAAGTATAAAAAAAAATCAAAAACAGCATCAGTGAACTTATCGGCAGCACATTGCCGTTAAAGCCACTTCTTTCCGGCACAAATACAAACGCAGCCAATTGCAACGGCTAACGATAAACCACTGCTAAACCACCCCCTCACAATTGCTTCGTACAATTTTTTTTTATTGACAGCTAGACGCGTGCCGACTTCGTTGCAGTGGCTTAAGTTAAAGACGAGCGTGCGCTTCCGCGAGTGCTTGGGTGTATGCGTGTATACGTGTGTAACTGTGTATTTAAGTATGAATTTCATTTCAAATTGTCTTGAGCTGATACCGAGCCGATGCGATTTACTTTCTCTGGCTTTCAATTATTGCCTGTTGTTGTTGTTGCGGCGTTCTTTGATTTATCTGTCCTTCTGTGGCAACAGCTTCATTATTTTCATATTATTACGTGCTGTGCGCTTGCTTGTCCCTAGTATTAAATCCTCGTGCAGCTGATTGCGGATTGTACTTTGTGTTCCTGTTTAATAAATCCACAGCCACTTAATATCGACTGGTGGCTGTTTGAGGCCGTTAAGGAGCGTGTATTGAATTTGGTGCTTGTTATCTGTTTTTTTGGTTGCTACAAATTGAATAGATGGCATTACAGAACGGTGTTTCTGGAGGGAATTTGGATTTATCATATTACTTGGAGTAGAATAGGTATGCCAATAGACTATGGGATATGAGTGGTACACTATTTAAGATATGAGTGGATTTATTTTAATATTAATAAATAAATAATTTTATTTTTTTAAGAAACGCATGTGATATATCTTGTCACTAAAAATAAAATAGAAAATCGCTGTCAGATATAATAACCAATATATAACCATTTTATAACCAAAACTCAAAATTTGTTTCAATATGAATGGTTTCTATTATAACATTTTTCCATCGCCTGTAAACTTATGAAAAGGGATGTTGCGTTATTCTGGATTTTAGGTGACGATATGTACTACGATATATTGCGAATAAACTGCATGTAAACGATGGACTACAGCTTGCATTATTATCCAAAAATTTGTTTTCTAATACTCTTAAATTTTAATAATTACTGCTGAAATTAATTGTAAACTCAAGACTTAAAGTCCAAAAATATATACATAAATACTTTTCACAAAACATAATAATATAATTCTGTAATTGCCTGCAATTATGCACAAAGGAAAAGCTTATATTGAGCTTCAATCCAAAAACTCATGTGTACATACACACATGTACACCGCTCCCGCCACTCACTTGTGATAGCTCATTATGGAAATAATGGTTATTTTTCTTCACTTAAGTCGCGCTAATTCCAGCGCATGCATACGCACGCACACACTTTCACTCTTTTATACGCAAATGCGAAAGCGCTGACCGTTCATCCAAACGCACTTTTGCCAACGAACAACAAATAAGGACATAATCCATTGCGCCGTCAATTCAATCGGCCATATTCTCCTTGCTTTGTATGTTTGGTATGTGTGTATGTATATTATGCTCGCGGCATCGGCCAAAAAATCGCAAACCCATTTTGCCTATGAGCGTTTCAAACATACTTACATGTACATATATGTACATATGTGCGTTATTCTTCCGAAACGTGGAAATGCGTACGCATATTCACGCGTGTACTGCGTAGCCGCTGAGTGGCTGCGTGAAATCCGCTTTTGTTTTAACCTCAAATCATGGTCGAGGATAATGGATTTAATGAGTTTATTATTGGTGGCCGACGCGGTGCGGTGCGGTATGGCATTTGGGTGGCCTAACGGTTGGCGTTTGAAGCATATGAATCTGTGCCCGTAGTGATTAGCAAGGCGGTATGAATGCTTTTGTAGGTGTGTAACGGTGAAGCAGCGCGTACGCTAATAACTTCTGGTTAAAATGCAAATGCTCCTCATATATAGCTCTAATACATATGCCCATATGGATAGAGTATAGTTTAGATTTGGTAATACAATTCTGGATTTAAAAGAAGCCATCGAATGTTTTTTTGGGATACAAGCCTTACTGACAGACAGAGGGAGAGACAGTCGGACAGAGATGAAAAAATCGACTCAGCGCGTCACGCTGATTACTTATTCCTAGTATATAGGGTGTCCTATGCTTCCTTCTGGTTGTTATATACTTCATGGAAAAAATTCAAATATCTTGTTCACGGTAAAAAAAAATTGTGATTATAAATAATTTATATATGTTTATTATATAATATATTGTTGTGTTCATATAATCCAGAATCTGCGGCGAATACTTTCCTTGCTGGGTATACATACTCAGTTATATTCGTAACATGGCATGTACATATGTTTGCATAAACACGTCTATCAAATATATTTGTACCTGTATGTGGATTGTTTAGTGTGCCTGTGTGCGTTCTACAGAGTGCATTACCGTAATAACATGACAAAAACATCACCATAGCAGCAGCAGTAAAGAGCACAAACAATAATAACAACAAAAATTGCAATAACTTTGCACACATTTGGTCAACAATAGCCTGTAGCTGTAGCAACAACAATAAACACCAAAACATGCCTACCAATGCACATACCAAGCATAAACTTACACACACACCCACACACATACAAAACAAGAGTAAAAGCTTGCCAGCGGTCACTTTTGTTTTGAAAAAAATTACAATAAGGTATAAACGCGAAATATGCCGCGAGCGTGTTGTCGACGTATTATTGGTCAGTAGCTTTACCTAACTAACCGCCACTGCGCCCACACAACCCTCTCAACGCTTCACTAGTTCATATGGTGGCGATTATGTTTATGTGAGCGGTGTTGGGTTGCCCGCATTTACGCATAGTTGGGTGAAACTGGTACATAAGTTCAAATTTGTGGTGGTTTCGGCCTATTTGCTGTTTAATATGACTGCTGTGGCTGACCACCCATCATAGTGCAAGCATTGTGCCCAATATGCTAATGTTAGCAAATGAGTACATCTATTGTGTTGCTGTGGTATGTCTGTAGCATATATGTATTTGTAACGGTAGCAAGGATGTCGTAATTATCTCATAAAGTGCCCGTTGGTCGAAAATTTCATATATTTAACATTTCTTAAGCATAAAAGTTATTATAATGCTATTTGAATTTAAAGGTTTTCTTATAATTCTAATATTTTCAAGTTGGGGCTGTAAGTTCAAAATTTCCAATATACAAATACTTATTTTAGACTGTAATTCCAAAATTTCCAATATATTTATTTAAAAATAATTCAACGACTGACCAATAGTAAATAAATATACATTTTTGAATATTTGAAAGAATTATTTATGAAAGTAAGATTTAGTATGGTGAAGACTTAAAAATACGATTTAATGTAATCTTTAAAATTTTATATTCAATTAATGTTACAACTGAACAATTTTTTTGATAGAAATTATACCATAAAAGGGAACTTAATACCTACTATAAATGTTCCACAGAAATATTTTCTTTAGCATTTCAATGTCAGTTAGCAGCGCTCTGTTAACAATATAAAAGAGAAAATACGCCATAATTTAAACGTTTTCTCCGATAAAGCCGAAAATGTGAGCTTAACTGGTGAAACTGTGTGTAGTGCTTATGGTCGTGGTATTGAATCGGCCAGTCATACGAAATTTTAGTCCAGTCGGTAATTATCGACGAATTTGAATTATAATTCAAGCATTGTTTTCTTAGCCAATCAGTTGATTATTGTACAAAAAACTATCATTTTAACTAAGTTTGGATACAAAAAGAAGTTTGTTTTACTACACATTTTTTGATATTGGTATAAAGTCATCTACGTCAGTTTAACGCCAGCCCACACATCGATAGTGACTCCCCATGAGCTGTGGGACCTCGGTCGGGAGGTACTTTTGGACCTAGCTTAAGGGGTTACATGGGTTTACGGGTTTCTAAAAATCGATTTTGTCTATGAGATACAATTCAAGCCTTTAAGGACGAAGGATTTTTTTTCGATTACAATTATTTGAAAAAGAAATTTCGCGAAATTTTCATTGAAATTTAAATTTTTTTGTAAAAATGTCTGCCAAAAATCCAATTTTCAGCAGTTTTTCCCTCGTCCAAGTTCTAAGTTAAAGTTTTTAACCAAAACACTTATTTTTTCACTTTAGATGATCCAGGAAGGAGTCGACCTGCCAACGCGGGCCAACAGATTGTTTTCAAACTGACAGCTCATAGAAAAGGCCAGTTGAGAAAATCAAAAACCTCAACCGATTATGTACCGAACATCGAAATAATCACAAGGAGAAAACGTTATCACTATTCTTTCAAGCAATTAAAAGCTTAAAATTAACATAAAGCCTAAAAATTGTAAAAGGCATATATAGAAGCCTCTATTGTTGTTCAAATAAAACACGATTTTTAAATCGTAGAGGCGAAAAAAGTTTTATTTTTACGAAGCGCTGTGTCAAAGCAGAGCTTTATCAATGCGCTGAATCTTCGTCAGACACCGCCAAATAATAGTGAGTTTATACAAATATATATTTACTACATAACATGTATGAAGATTGCTTTTATTTCATATCAAAAACTGCAAACACACATACATACATGCTTACTGCGATATTATTATTGGTAATACCGCCACAATTGTCAATCGCAATTGGTTAACAACTGCTATGGCTCGTCTGCAGTGGATGCAACAACAAGAACAAAAAGATTTCCACGAGCCGTACAAAAACGATTGCAGCACAGTGTTGATTTAAATATGAATGATAAAGTGAACGCAGTATTTATGTGAAAGAGTGCTTACATATGCATTTACCTATATTTATACATATATACATATGTATATATATAATACAAGTATATTTGTATATGTAATGCAGATATATGCACATATTACTGATTTACTTTTGTTGGAGCATTGGGTGTTGCTGATTCTTTGGCGCTTGACGCTGATGGCGTGGCACTGCTAATGAGCTTAACGCACGTAATACTATTATTAATTATTCCAATTATTAAATGTTTAACCGACAAAAATCCAATTGTACAGCGCGCGTATGAGCTGCGGTAATATTGTGAAAAAGTGCCAAATAGATTTTAAGTGGCCGAAATTATGAACGCACGCACTTTCAACAGACACACGCACGCATGTACGCATATGTACACACACACTCACACGCTTTTTGCTGCTAACTGCAGTAAGTGCATGCTCTGCGCTATTTTTTTATACGCAAATTTTCCATATTTCATTCGCATTGATAATAAAACAAGCTGCCGCGAAATATGTTAATTGAAAATCACTTTTTCCATTATATCAATTTTGATGATGCGTTTGCACAATATGTATTTAACATGTGTGCGTATTTTATTCTGTTTATGGTATGTTTGTACTATACACATACATACATAGTTGAAGTGTACATGTATCTGCTTAAAATTGCATTTCATTCAGTTATATTTTTGTTCGAAATAATTATTGTTGTAGAAGTGTTTAAACTTCCTTATGGTGAGCGTTGTGTGCTACCTTAGCATATGCTGGTTAAAAATGGCGTGCGCTGGTGCGTATGAGTAATGTTTAATGCTGGGTTAATGTGTAGTAAGAACCTTTGTGCATATGTAGACATTATGATAGTTAAAAATTAAAAAAATAATCATGTAATTTGTGAAAGTTAAGGGAGTGATCTTATGTACGTATATATCTTACTCTGTTTCACTGATTTACTGGTCAACTGGTTATAGGTTGCATTTAACAAAACATTTTTAGTAAATATTTCAAAAAATTTTAATTTTGAAATGAAAAATTAGAAATAAAATTTTCTAAATCTAAAATTAACTTTAAATTTAAGGTCAAGTTTAAAAATTAAGTTAAATAACTTTTTGGTTCCTTATAATTTAATTTGAATTGAGATATTGGAAATAAAAATTTAAAAATTTTCGAAACCAAGATCCAGTTTAAGAATTTTCATACAAAATTTAAATTAAATAAGATTTTGGTTACTTAAAATTTAATTTGAATTGAGAAATTTGAAATACAATTTTCAAAATTTTGAAAACTCAAAATAACTTTAAATTAACGTTTGTTCCAGTTTAAAATTTTTCTATAAAAAATTTAAAAGTTAAAAAGTTCAGTTAAATAATATTTTGGTCAATTAAAATTGAATTCGAATTGAGAAATTAAAAAATAAAAATTTCAAAAATGCGAAAAATAAAATTATTTTCTAATTTAAGTTTTAGTTTTAAAATTATCATAAAAAATTTAAAGTCAATAATTTAAATTAAATAATATTTTGGACACTTTCAATTCAATTCGAATTGAGAAATTTGAAATAAAATTTTCAAGAGCTCAAAATAACTTTAAATTTAAGTTCCAGCTTTAAATTTAAAGTGAAAAATTTCCAGGTTATAAATGTTTCGAGAATTTGATTATAGTTGAAATCTAGTTTTTTTATATTTCTAACAAAAAAATCACTTAATTCTCGTAAATTCATCATTTGTTTTATCCTACTTTAAAGCACACTTAAAAAACTAAGCGTAACGGTATTATTTAACCCGAAAGCGCCTAATCATTATCGTTATTGCTTATTATAATAATTTAAATTATTTATTGTAAAGCTTTCAAATGCTATGCATATTTGTATGTACAAACATATGTGTGCGTGCATTTGAACCACAGAAATAAAATATTGCTTATTATTATAATTAGCGGATATTTTGGCAAAAGTGATAATTAAAATATGAATAATATGTAAACCGATTAGTATTTAACTTGAAAAGCTTTTCAGAATTAATACAAACACATGCATATGTTTGTATGTATATTAAGTAGTATTTAGTATTTATGTGTATTTTTTATTAATTCATAAATATTAGCATAGTATATGGTATTGCCGTTGAGTTTGTATAGCAGCGGAGCTAACTTGGCATAAACTATGTGCGTTTGTATTCATAAATCATAAAACTGAATTATTAACAAGCCAAAAACAATATTTTGCTGTGTGCGCCATTACAATTATACGTTAAGTATATTGAATAAGCAACTAAGTGTGTATGTATGTGTTAATTACTAGAGATTAGTACAAATGCAAGCCATAAAATTCACACCAAAGTATTGACATCTCTGTGCTCCATATTTGTTTTAAAAGTTATAGCATTATCTCTCTCCCTTTAACAAAAGTTGATGTCATTTGATTGGTGATGGAAAATTATGCCGAAAGGCCTAAATTAGTTGCTAATTATTGCTATTTTGAGATGCTTGAAGTAATTCAAATGCGTAAAGTGATATTTTATAACAATTTTTTTAATAGTTTACATATGTGGAGAATATTCGAATTATTTTAAGGGAGGGACTAGGGTTTCAGAGTAAAAAAATTCTGGTTTTGCGAATTTATTTCTTAAATATGGATTGAGTAATTTTATTCGGACCTTTTGTATATTAATGAGCACACTTTTGGCAATATAAAGTAATTTTTCATGCAGATGAAGCGTAAGCCGGTAACAGAGCTTCCCCCAGAATGACTTGGAAAAAAACAATTTGCGGTGTTCACCATAACTCGGCTGGAAATTATCCGAAAATAAAAAAAAGAAAAATTAGTCAAACTATAATGAAGTCTTCCCCTCAATCTTCTCTGATAATTTTTTTTCATTTAAAAAGTCCGCAATTTTGTGGGTGTAAAATACCCTTAATGTGACAAAATTTTTTTACTAATTTTATTGTCTTTTTCTCTTATTAATGTCAAAACCTAAATTTCAAATAAACCGATTTCTTTCAAACTGAGTACACATTTTCTTTATATGACCTTTATGGTGAGAAAAAAAATTAGATTTTATGTTGTTACTATCTTTAAAATATTCTAAAATTTTAAATATACTAAAAAATTATTTTTGATGTGAAATTTTGACTGAAATCTATAACTTTTTTGATTTTCAGATGACTCATTTTTACTCTCCACTCGATTAAACTCTAACAAGGTGAAATTTAATTGTCTTCTTTGATAGTTTTGTGAGTCTAGAAATATGTATATCAATTGATAAAGGATATTTATAGCAATGGCTCAAATTGAGACCTCTACACAGGAATACCCCACTAAGGCCCTTAAGGTACGAATAATGTAAATATAATTATTTTTCATATTAAATGCTTGACATAAAATCTAACTGCATGTAATGCAAATTGATTCATTTTTTTTCTAAAGTGAAATTTTGCTACTTATAAAAAATAAAGACATTAGCTATAAAAAAAATATTTCTATATACTGAAAATAGTTGTGAACTCAGTTAAGTATAACACCAACATCTCCATATCAACTTTTAAGTAGTAGTACCTAAACACACACATCCTTTTTAAGAAATTGACCACTTGACCTAAGAAATTTCCAAGCAACGCCTAAAAGATGCCACAAATACGCCAGCATTCGCTTAAGCTAAGCTGATACAGTACAGAAATAAGCAACGAAATGCCTTCACCACTTGGTATGTGTGTTTGCATTTACGCAAAGAAAAGTGGCTGGCCGTTGTATGCTTTAATCTCCGCACAACAACGGACCTTCAAGTAGTGCCACTGCGCGTCATTAGAAAACTGCTCTTAGCTTTGGTCTTGTGTTTTGGTGGAGGTAGAGGTGAAGGTTGAAAGTGCAGGATTAATTGTCAGGGGTTGGTCAAGTTAATAACGGTATATTCTTAAATACTAAAGAGAGCAAACAGTGTTGTATACGCATATATACATAAGATATGTACGGGTGTTTAAGTGTGTTTGTATGTGTTTGTATGAAACACCTCAAGCCATTAAGTAAGACAGTTTTTATTGTTGTGGAAAATTTGTTTATTGTTTATTTATGAACAACTTAAGCAGCAAATGCGAGGAGCAAAGCACTTGTGAGACTTTGCGAGCGTCTTCAACTATTTCAAGGGTATAGTTTACTTTATTGGCAGTTGATTGCATAAAAAATATTAAGAACTTACATACATATATGCTTAACAATTTACTTATCAGTGGTTGAGCAGTAGGAAATTAACGCAACTGACCGGATATTAAACATAAAATCCTAAGACGTTATAATAATGGAACCCACGAGAACTGAGTTGAGTTTGTGTTGAGGAGGAATGCTTGAGAAACTAATAATAGTTTGCACTGTTGATAGATATACGCACATAGGTTGGTTTATCTTTTTGTTTGCTGACGAGTGGGCAGTTGGCTTGGGTCACTTGGTGATTAGAAACTAAAGTCAAAATAGTGAGTAACTTTAGGCAGCATTTGCCTAATGGCTTAGTTTCTTAATTTTCTAAATAACGTACTTATCGGCCAGAAACACTATGAATAATGCCGAAGCGAACACATACATTAATATGAAATTACTGTACGCTTTGTTGTTGCACATATGTGTGTGTGTCTTTCTAACTGTTTTGGCATTTGCGTAAGCTTTTCTTACCCACATCAAAATCGCTTGACTTTTTTCTCGCATGAAAATTTTCTGTTACCCATTGAGGCATAAACTTAAACACTTTATAATTTCTTTGGTTTTAAATTTCTTAGACTTTTGTTTGACGCTTTGTCCTACGCAGCAGCATAAATCCTTGATATTTCCTTGTTTTATAACATTTTATTTTATTTTTGGTGTTACTTTTTGCTTTGCTGCAACTTCATTTTCGGCAGCGACTTAATTCATGCATTTTAATTTATAATTCCTCGGCTTAAAATTGTTGCCGCTCAGGACCGCCCGCAGCGGTTATGATCGAAGACAAGTTGATGCGTACATATGTATATACTATGTGTGCGTTCTTATGTTGTACACTTGGCTCTTCTTGTGCAATTCTTACAATGGCATTATTGTTGTTGCTGTTGTTTGCCAATGGCGCATACATTATTTTACACTTTTAATAGTTCTTGTTTGTCTCATCAGCACCTCCTCGAAGCGCCTCATATGCTGCGCTTTATTGTTGCCTTTTGTTGTTGTTGTTTTATGCCAACTTGCTGTGCAATAATCGCTGCATTTGAATGAATGCTGCCAACAAATTTCATTGTTGCTTTGCATTGTTGTTGTGCTTATACTTTCTTGCCTGACAGCGTACAAAGTGAAATTAAAAGTCCTTATTGGCTTAGAGCATAGCTTTGTGTATATGTGTGCGTGTGTATGTGCACTGGCAAGAAAGTTGAAAGAAACTATAAAATCCTTGTAAGTTCATGCGTATTAAGCTGCCGCATCTGAACTTACCGCTCGGGCTTCGGCTTCAGCTGTTGACGTCCTTCCAGCTTTGAACTTGCCAAACAAACTCACGTACACATATTCAATATATCGCTTGCTTGTGTGTATAACATGTTTGCAAGCATATTAATACTTGTAGGAATATGTGCAAAGTTGTCAAGCTTAACACCAAAGTTGTGTATTTTGTTGTTTATTATTTGCGCCTAGAAATCCCACAACCAGAAACAATGTATTGCTGCTTTGCTTATCAATGTTAAACGGCTTGAATTTTGGAAAATATTTTGAAGTATTGTGAATAATTTTTTTTTTTAATATTTTTAAAGAAGAAAATTTGCAGAGAATCTCACATTTGATGAGTGAAATAATGTTTAAACCTCCTAGAGTGGACATCGGAATCTTTACAGTTTTCGAAACTGGAAATCTTATAGAAGTTCGTCTATAAGCTCTATGAGTCTATGATGAAACCACCGAAAAGGAGGCGATACTGTTGAGTATAAATTATGTTTTGATCTACTCGATTAGTTTGTAAAATTGTTTAAATTGTGGTAAAACCACTAGTTGCATCATACATTTCGAAGAGGATCAGAGAAAATTTTTAATGTTAAAAGAAAATATGTTCAAAAATCTCGATTACACTACTGATTTAAAAAATTTTCAGATTTAAAAACTCTACTATCTACGCTCATTTATATAAGAAGTTGTGCGATTTTACTCTGTTAATGATTTGTGATAGTTCTTTATAAGTTCGGGCTTAGACCAACCCTGTGTATAGTAACCTACATAATGGGTAGTCGAAAGAGTCGTATATCTTCAGTGCTACCAATCACATTGAGTTATACCATATCGTGTTTAAAAGGTGAGATTTTAAGCTTCATTTAACCAAAAAAAAAAATAAATAATAAAATAAGTGCGGGCAAGTTGAAAAAAGTTACAGCTGTTCAAAAATTAGTGAAAATATTGAAGAAATTTTCTATATTTTGAAATTTTTGTATAAAAATGGGAAGAGTGCTTTCGATAAAATTTTCATTCAACTTATAGATAACACTGAAAACTGACTTATAGAATACTTTAATTCATGTCAAATACATATGTATATCTTGAAATATTTTATAAAACAGAAATTATTTCATAGTAATGAGAACTTGCAATCTTTTTCTTTTCTAACTCTGTAATCAACAAAATTTTTCAAACCTACATGCTCGTAAGTAAGTGCCAACAGTTTCATCAGCGGGTTTTTGCTTCCATTAAATACAATAAAAATTATGTAACGGTTTGCTACTTGTGCCTTAGTGTAAACGTCCACTTGTAATAACAATTTTTTAATAAATGCGAAATGCTGGCAAATTAACGGTCGCAAAAACTTGATCTATGGCAATTATGCAGTGAGACATACAAAACAAGTTTTTTTTACATTATTGGAACTTAAAAGAAAATTTGTTTAACATTTTGATTAACTGCAAATTATAGGCATTTCGAGGTGTTAAATGGTATATGTAATCTTTTAAATTGGTTTTTGTTATAATTTAGAAATATGATGGTAATATACTAGATATACAAGTATATATGATAGTTTTAGAAACATGATGGAAATATTTATAAATATTTGGAAAGATTTGAGAAATCGTAGAGCTTTGAAAACTGAAAATTATTTTAAGATCTAACTAAAGTCACTTAAGACTTTTGACAATCGTAACAAAAAGTTGTGGTATAGTTATAGTATTTTCTTCTTCAGTTCTCAGACTCCTACGTCCAGCATGAGGTAAAGTTCAGCTCATCTTAACATACCTCCATCTGGCATAACAAAGAACCAGTAAGTCTATGTATGGCTTAACCGCTAGCCAGTGTAACCTAATCTTACCTATAATCCTTTGCTTTATTTACTGAAGTAGTTGAGCTCTGGGCTGATAAGTTTTACTTCCTAACAAAATTTGAGTGGAACAATTAATCAGTAGTATCCGAAATATGGCTTCGAGACGTTAATTTTGCTTTCGAATAGTTTACTAACATATAGAAAGAGTTTGGTTAGGTTAATCTGATAGACCAATAAGCCACGCATAGACCAGTTTTGGTTCTTTGCGATACCAGATGCAGTTCACTTTCTAAGTCTAAGAGGAGTGGTCATTGTTTAGGATGCCTGCGCTTGACGCGAATGATAACAGACTCTGCGGCCTCACTGTCGATACCTTTTCCAATATATCATACTGCAAATTTTCTTTTAGTTTTTTATCCCTGTAAGACCCTTATGGTTCACATAGCATTTTGTGATAGTTGTATTACAAAATATCTGACCAAACCTATAGAAAATATTTACTTGGACGCTAAAAGTTTTTCTGGCGATTTTTACCATGGAAGAAAATTCGTAACCAGTTGTCTTGGAATTTTATTTGTTCAATCGAATGACGGCTACCGAATCCGAGCAGTGTTTAGGGAAGTCCACTTTATCACGACCAAAAATATTTAGTGAAGTTCGAGAGTTATCGACAACTTGCCTTGTCTACATCTACCTGTCTTAATGGCAATAACTTCCAAAAAGCTAAGGAAACAAAAGCAACATCAATCTCTCTAGGTCGATTCAACACCAATAAAGATCGCAAAAGAGATGCTTGAGAACTCCATATTCCTCAAACGCATCTTTATAGATGATTCAGCCGAGGCTTTTTGATAAATATGTGGAAAATTGGATTAAGCGTTGACAGACTTGAATTGACTGAGATGCCTTTTTTCGCGATTTTAAAACAAATTTTTATTATTGTCTGCAAAGTACAGTTAAGTTATTTAAATATTTTTGTCTGTACGGGATTTCCGCCATGCTGAGAAATCAGCCAACTAGCCTAACTTAACTTAACTGGGTCGCAGTTGATCAGTTGGTATAACAAACACAATTGACTTCAGATATTGTGAAGAGCTAAATAATGATAATTAAGTAAAAGTCTTAACAATAAATAATTTAAGAAAGTGCGATGAGAAAAAAATAAATATGAAAAATACGAATACTTTTTGTCATGAAAAATTAACAGAATATTTTATTAAGATTTTCAAATGCAAAATTGTTATTAGAATTATTTTAATAGTTAAGCGTTTGCCTACAACAATGCCACAACTTCTTGAATACCTGTGCAATAGATATCAAAATAAATCATAAAATATTATTTCTGTAAAAATATTCTTACAAATCACTTAACTGCAACTTAACAAAAAGCTTTCTCAATTGTTTCATACTTTCTCTGCAAAAAAATCAACTATCGTCTTATAAGAAAATTGCCTAATACGCTTAAAGGAAATTTCAAAAATTCCAAAGCGCTCGGCAGCCACTTTACAGCAATTGGCTAGCGGCATTTGCAGGTAAAGAAAAATAGCAACAACAATTGCAGGCAGCTTAAAAAAGCTGAAGCGAAGCTTATATACGTGTGTGTGCGTGCGTATGAAATGTACGAGTGTGTGTGTGAGCTGCTATTTTTATGCGCACATAAGTGTCATCTTAATGAAATGTCCTCAAGCAGCAATTTATAATAACCGACCTTAGCGTTGTAAACCTAAAGTGGCTAAACGCATACACATACAGGCTATGCAGACACTGTGTGGGTTTGTTTGTGCACTTGCCGCTTATGCATAACCCAACTGTGGAAAAACAATGCTTATGTGGCATTAGCAAGGGCATTTAAGTTGTCTCAACTTATTTGCGTAATAAATATTTTGTATTAAATCCTCATGCTACGCAGGACATAAGCTGCAAGCTGCGTATGTATGTGTGTGTGCGTGTGGGTGAGTGTGCGCTTGCCATGGCGCCGTAAGCAAAGACGAATTAGGTTGAAATCCTTTTTTAGAAAATTTCAACAATACAACAAATGGTGATTTGGGACTATCATCAGGTGAAATTATTTTCTTAAAATTCTATTTCGAGCCAACACACACACACACATACACACTTATACATACTTACATACACTTAAACTGCAGCACTTGCTTTTAAGCTTAAGCAATTGCTTGCTGGCTTACTTGGCAGCTGGAAGAAGCACACGTGTGTGTGTGTTATACTTATGTAAGTATGCTTGCATGATTGTGCTTGTGCGAGCCATTGGGTGAAGGATGTAAGGCAAAGGACTAAAACTGCAAGAAATTTTCAACTTAACTTAATTCCATAGAGAAGTACAGAGATTTTCTTAACTCATTTTAAGCTTATATGACCAGAAAACATGCCAAGATGGGTCATGCACGCACGCACACACACAAGCATACATATATATCCACACCAGCGAAGTTGTAATTTCTATAATAAAGCGTTACGTAATGCATATATGCAGCTTAACAATACAAGAAACAACGAAGACAAGCAGCAGTTGGTCGGTTTGGGTGAGAAATTGTGAATATTGCTGGACAGTTAAGACACACCAACACACCGACACAATATTTCAACAATGCATATTCATTTGAAGCCACAATTTATATGCACACACACACACACGCACAAATATGCAGAGACTTCGACTGCAAATACAACATCTTTAAGTTGGTATTGTAGAAAATCCCCAAGAATACACTCAACAAAAAAGGTTTCTTATGCCAACTTAATACTGCTTATTGCTTACCGCTTATTTGCTGGCGTTGTTGTTATTACATGCATGCCATATTCATTGTTGTTGTTTTTGCTGCTTGTAGTATTCATGCTTAAGTCCCAAGTTTGTCTAAAATGTAATAGCAATTTTAAGTACATAAGTGGCTGAGAATATAAACTGGACAATTCAGCAGCCTTTCTGTTTGTGCAGCGTGCTGTGTGCAACTGTGGCACTTGTAACATTAATTAACTGGGATTTTTGTTTTTCAAATCAAAATCTTATTCGATTTCCAATTACATAAGTAGTTGGCAAAGTTGCAGCAATGTTGATATGTGCTTAAGCATATTATTGCGATATTTAGTTTTCGGTTATAATTTGTGGTTATAATTCGTTTGGTTTATGCGAAACTAATTCGCATTGTGACATTATGTTACGAATTTGTTTTAATTAAAAAATGTTTGGATGCATTTAAGTTGTTAATTTTATGCAATAAAATTGAGGGTTAACGCGTGATTTTTTATTAAACGTAAATTTTTAACCTTAAAAATCGCATTAAAAATTAAAATTAAAATTTTACTTATGATTACATTCAAAACCGAAAAAATTTCCATGTTTATGATTAAAAATTCTGTGTTTGAACTAATTTATTTTAAATTATTTCGTCATTGCAAAAAAAATATTCTTGTTTTATTTTGATCCAATTTTTAAATTTAAGAATTTTTGAAAGTTTTTATTTCTGTTTGGGATATGAAAAATTAAATTTCCAATTTTTGTTTCCCTTTCTTGATTAAAAAATTTATTTTTTTATTTAGTTATCGAGTTTTTAAATAAAAAAAAAAACATTTTGTTTAATTTTAGTTTATTTTTAATCTCAAAAACCGGAATTAAAATTTTTAATTGCATTTTTTTTTTGTATAGGAGATTCAAAACCATTAAAATTTCTATGTTTATGATTAAAATTTTAAAAAATTCTTTATAGTTTATAATTACTTTTAATTATATTGTTTCAGTTAGAACGTTAAAATTAACCTTTGTATACCTTTTCGTTTCATTTTTTGATCAGAAAATTGTGTTTTTTTTTACGCAAAAATTTTTAAATTAAATAATTTTTGAAATTATTTAATTTTGTTTTTGTGATCAAAAATTCAATTTCCAATTTTTATTTCCCCTTTTTAATTTAAAAATTATTGTTTTTTTATTTCTTGATCGAATTTTTAAATGAAAGAATATTTTATCAAATTTAAGTTTATTTTAATCTCAAAAATCGCATTAAAAATTTAAAATCAAATTTTTATCCATCAGGTATCACCTTCAAAACCGAACATTTATAATTAAAGATTTAAAAAATCTGTTTCTAATTAACTTATTTTAAATTATTTTGTCATTGTGTACAGAGAAAAATATATAAAGAAAAGCTTATTTTTAATCAAATTTACAATTTATAGTTTTTTTAATTATATTGTTTCGGTTATAGAGGACTAACCCTTTTATGATATAAATTTCCTTCCATTTTTTTCAGCAGAAAAACATTAATTTTATTTTGCTCAAATTTTTAATTTTTTTTATAAAGTATGTATCTCAATGGTTAGCATAACGAGCTGAGTCTATTAAGCCCTGCCTGTCTGTCTGTATACCATACAAGCTGACCAGGGGTGGATCCAGAATTGAATTTTAGGGGAAGCAGAATATAATTTTGTACTTGATTTGATATATGTGTAACTATAGACTATAATTTTAATTCCCATTTGATACATATTTCTACATTGATTTTACAGCATAAAATCAAAACGGTGTTTGCTGAAAATAACATATCCAAGCTCACTCCCGTGGATCCGCCACTGAAGGTGACTAGTCTCACAGTTTTAGAAATATCGATCTGAAATTGCACACGTTCTTTTTCCCCCAAGGAGCTTTCTCATTTGTCACTGACCATACAAGATAAATGATCAGAATCAAGTTCTTATAAGGAATATTTTGTATTTGTGAATTTTATTATAACGATTCTTCTTGTTGTTAAACAATATTTAAAGATAAATATTCATGTTGATGTTTGATGATAAATGATAGATGACAATAACTTACTGGACTCAGTGGTTTTTTTTTGACGAAAGCCATAAAAATATATATAAAAGTAGAAAATCTATTTCTTTGTAGGATTTTGCAGAATCTTTTAGTTTTGATTGCTTTGTCAAATATATCAGTAAGAGAGGCTATATATATATTTTTTTCATTTTTATCGAATATCAAATATATGTACTACATATATATTTTTTTTATTAAATTAAATTTCTTGGAACAGGAATGATCCTTTTTTATTTAAAAAATATAAACAAATCTAAAGCACAGGCAAAAATATTATTTTTTTTTGTTCTGGCATAGTTATAGTTTAAAATTCCACGAGACTGATTTCCCATCATGACATGAGAACTCATTAACTAACTGAATCATACTCAAAATCAACAATCTTTGAGAGCCCAAAAATTGCTAGAGAAAAAACTGAATATAAATTGAGGTCAAAAGAAGGCAGTATTGTTATTGTTATAGTGATTAGAAGTCTGCAATCGATATATTCGTGCTAAATACGAAGAGTGTAAATAAGCATTGACATTTCTTAAAGCAAATAAGCTTATTAAATTACAACAACACAAAGTACAACAAATGAGCAATACCTTTAATTTTTGTCATAATAACAAACAATGCAAGGCATAATGTCAACAGTATTAGCAACAGCTATGTATGTACATACAACTAAGTGCATATTTTGAGGCATGCAACATGTATTAAATCAAATACACGTGTATATATGCTTCTACTTAATAAATGTAAGTATTTCTATATTCACCTATACTCATATAGAAGCACATTTACATATGGGCATGGTGCTTAAGCATTTTTGCAAGACCGAAAAGAATCTAGCACTGCACTAAATACAATACTTATGCAGTTTCAGCTGACATGTTGCTTGTCGCTAATGCACTTTGTTGGTCGGTTAGCTATTTAGTTTGCTAATATGCAAGTACAATCCGAACAGTCGCAGAAATATATTCGCCGCTTGGTGTTTCCATATATATAATCCAATAATAATGCTATTAATAACAGTGGCGTTCAAATGTGTGGCAGCACAGCGTTTGTGATTTGAGTGCACGGTTAAGTACATACATATGTAGCTAACAGTAGCTATGAGGTTGTAGGAGAGCGTGTCACACACCCATCTAACCGTTTTAACATGTCTTAATGTAATAGTATTTGCAATTGGCAGCTTTAACACACACCTTAAAGATAGTTGGGCTCACTGGCGGAGGAAATATACAAATTCTTATTCTGTTTCGACGTCTTTGAGCTGCTTTTCAGCTAAGTTGCTTGGGAATGTAGAATGAGTTAAGTGGAAATACCAATGTGGCGGTTGCATCGGCGCATACATATGTCAACAAATGGTTAGTCTGTGACACCTTTAGAAAGGTCAAATGCATATTTTGTCATTATGTAAGTGAGATGAGGAATTCCGCGTTAACCCGCTTTAAATTGGTTTTGCAGTGGTTTGCCGATGACGATTTGGTGCAAAATTTGTTTTTTTTTTTGGTTTGAATTTGAAAACTTTTGTAGTTTTTTATACAAAAATTTGGTTTTGATCGTTCAATTTGTATGGCAGCTATATGCTATAGTGATCCGAAATCGGCAGGACTGACAAATTAGCAGCTGGTTGCTGAGAAAATTACGTCTGGCACATTTCAGATTGGCATCTCAAAAACTGAGGGACTAGTTCGCGTCACCAGTCCTTTATTCATATTATCCTGAGACCCACTACAGAGTAGTAAAATTTTGACAAGCTTTACGTTACCGTTATTATGTGTATAGTAGTCTTCTAAGCGAAATTAAAAATTCAGTTATTTTATAATTGTTTATATTTGTACACTACACTGTTACTGTTAAAAAGTATTAAAATTTTTTTTGTAAAAATTCTGTTATAATTTTGTTTACAAAGTTTTTGGGCAGTTATAAATAATATACATATTATTGAACAGTAATTTCCCATTGAATTCTGAGCAATTCAGAGCATTTTTTCGTACGCTGAAGGACTAAATTATAACATTTTCAAAAAAAGAAAATTTGTTCAAGAATTTTCAATTTCTATATATGGTACCTAAAATGCAAAACAACGTAAAGTAACTTTTCATAAGTTCCCAGGCAAAAGAAATACGTTGTAATAGAATCCACTCATAATGAAATAAAATTGGAGATTTGGTTATAAAATCGTTATATACCATATATGGTTAAATATTGGTTGCATATTGGTTATATATTGGTTACATGTTGGTTACATATTGGTTCCATATTGGTTATATCTGGCAGCGGAAGCTGAAAAATTTTATGCTATCTATATGAAAGCATAGATTGTGATTCATAAGAAACTCAATTTCGATATTTTTGATGATACGTTGTTTTGCATTTTTGTTGACGTTATATTTTCATAATGAATTTTAAAAATGTTTTGTTTTTATTCTAACTTTCTTACTATAATTTATTCTTTTTTTTAGAATTTTTCGGTTATTATATAAAAGTTGTAAAAAAGTTATTTAAAATATTTTATAAAAAAAAAAGATTTCATAAAAAATAGCTTATTAAAAAATATATGCACAAATTTAACCTCAAAATTTATTCGTTTATTGGCATTATTTTTGCAAAGAAGTTTTCAAAGAATTTTCATTTACCTAACCTTTCACATTTGCATTTCTGCTCACAACTCAGCACATTTTGACTTCTCGACTGTACTTTAAGTGTGTAAATAGCACAAGAAACTTAACTGATTAGCTTGGTTGGTCGGTAGTGGTCAGACTGACATAACCGAGAAGTAGAAAGCAAAATCAACCTTAAATCCCTTTAAGCATTGGCCACATGCACACACACACGCACCCATGCATATAAATATTTTTTATGGGCTTAGACTGCTTACTGATTTAGTTAAATCTCTTTACCTAACCAGGAAGTAGCAAGGTGTATATACGTATGTAAATATGTGTGTGCGAATAAATACCAGCAGCAAGAAAAATGACATGTGTACAGCTATGTAGCTAACTAAGCAAAGTAACCGCATAACAAGATTATAGACATGACAAAGACAATTCAGATAATGCGAAAGCATAAAATTGAGATTTAACTGAAAGTAGAGGCAATATACATACATATAGAGGCATATAGATAGTTTAGTTGCATATGTGTGTATATTTCTTGTATTCTTTTATGCAACAGAATTTGCATTTATATATATTTCTATGTGTGGCTTAAGCTTAACACAATTCCTTATAATATTTGGCATTTTTAAGCATTTAAAATCGAAAAGTTGAGTTTTATTAAATGAAATCATCTCAAATATTTGAGTTTAAAGCTTAAAAGAAATACTAATAAAACACTTTTGTACACACTTCTAATCCATAAATATATATGAAGTGATATTAGGCAATTTGAAATCGCAGCGGGTGCAAAATAAAGACAAAAACAATGCAAATATGCATACATAATAAATGTATATGATATCTTAAAGATTAAAAAAAATATATTTTTTTGTAAAATAAAACTCCTTGCGGTATGCTCACACATCGCAATATGGTTAATTCTGGCAAAAATAATAACAATATTATTAAGCAAATAAATGCAATTTTAGCTAAAAATGGAAAAAGTCTACCTTTTGACTGTGGCCGGTATGGTATGGCGACACCGACAAAAAGGATTAAGTGCAGCAATGTCAATCGTAGCTCAACGGCTTTCAAACACACACTCAAACATACATAGTTATGTGCGAGTCCTAATGTGAATGCAAGCATGTTAAAGATTTGAGATTCCAAACCACACAAACGCACATTTCTATACATCATATTTGGAAATGCCATCGACAGTCTGAAATGCACTCGAAATGTCAAAGATTAAGTTGGCATTGATTTCTATTATTATTTTTTTATTGTATTTTTGCACACTGCTTGTTCTGTGGCGACTTTGGGTTTTGCCGCTAAATAGGGAATTTGTGCAGAACTTCAGCAAATTGACGATTTTTAAGGTTTATCACAAATGAAATAAGTCAGTAGAGCATTTGAATGTGTAGAGCATTTCAATGAGTAAGCAACCCCTGCCTTTAAGCGGCAAGTCAGCACAGTGGGTCATTTATAGGGAAAACTAAAAAAAGATTCAACAAAAGAATGTAGGAGAAAAAATTGAGTTTAAACAAGTAAAGGTTGCCCATTATATTCGTTTCAAAAAAATTTAAAAACAAATACAACAAAATAAAGAAGAAACAGTAACTTCGTTTGCACTACCAACTAGGTTGAAGCTAGCTTAAACTCCACAAATAAAAAGTTTCCATACAACAGTTTGATTCTGATCGGTCAATTTGTATGAAAGCTACATATATGCAATAGTGATCCGATTTTAAAACTTTATTCGTGGATTGTAGCGTTAGCTCAAACATTATTTTGTTACTTGGTTACACATTTCGAGAAGATATCTTGTCAAATAAAAATATTTTCATATAAAAGTTCGAATTTGATCGTTCAGTTTGTATGGCAGCTATGTGCTATAATAGACCGATCTCCAAAATTTTTTTTTGAAGATTGTAGCGCTCCGTTGTGCTATATTCTATGCCAAATTTCAAGAAGATATCTCGGCAAATAAAAAAGTTTTCCATACAAAAACTTGTTTTTGATCGTTCAGTTTACTTGAAAACTACATGCTATAGAGGTCCGATATTAATGGTTCCAACAAAAGGATAACTCCTTGAGGAAAAAAGGACGCGTGCAAATTTTCAGATCGAAATCTCACAAACTGATGGCCTAGTTCGCTATATCCACGTAACACTATGCGACCATTTCACAAACAGCTTCGCCAGAAATATGTACGCTTACTATATTTAACATTCCCTTTAACCCATTGCAATGAACAAAAGCCAACAACAATAAACGAATGAATGACTGATTGGCTGACTGACTGTATAACTGACTTCGCAGGCTCGCCGGCGCTGGCTGCGTGAACGCTTGCAACTGAGTAACTGGATAAAGCTTTGAATGAATAAAGCAACTAATGTGCGACTGAATATGATGGATGAATGGTGCGAGCGGCAGCGGGGTAAAGCGTTAGCAATAAATACTCGAATTTCGATAGAGAGTGTGTGCGTGCGTGTGTGTGTGAGTCAAGTAGCATTGAAATCCTTCAGTTACACTTAAGCGGTGACTGCAGTAAGGCAGCAAAATGACGACAAAATCAAAAGCAGAGTAAAGAAGCTACTACTAAGATTCGCATACATGACGTACTCGAACGCTGCGCTGCGCTTTGCTTTGGAAAACGCTTCAGATATTCAAAAGCCGGATTAAAGGTTACACAAATGCGCTGCTTCACTGATTTACTGTGTACTTAAGCGGCGCGCACACATGCATACATGCACTCGCCGTGGCATATGAATAGAGGCGCACAGCCATACATGTACCCTCCGTATATAGGTATGCATGTATGTTTGTTGATAAGTGGTAGTGTGTGTGTGAGTCCTTTAAGCTGAGTGTTTTTCGACGACCTCCTTGATTAATACCACTTCAAAATATGTGCACTTGAATGTGAATTTCATTCCATTGTGCAGGCGCGCGTATGTATGTGTGCGTGTGCTTGTGTGAAAGATCGAAAGTGTTGAGAAATGCACAAAAGTCGTTCCCTCATATTTATCCATATGCGGTGAGTTGTTAAACCATTTGTGTTTGTATGCTTTTAGCGTTTGATTTTTTTCTGTTTATTTTGAGGGTTAAAAAGCTAAGCGTTCATGCGCTTCGTTGAGTGATTTCGAAAATTTTACGCTTAACTGCATTTTGTAGCGCTCTTAATCCCTTTTTGGTAGTTGTACGCAAATTTGCAGTAATGCGCTTGTATGTGTGTACATATGTAATTGTGTTTATACATACTTCTTATTTTGACAACTTGTGTTTGCTCATTACCAGTAAACTAACGACTTTCGCAAGGCAACATGAGAAAAAAAAACAATTAGGAGAAACGATCTACCGTTCAATTAGAAAGGTGCTGCATTGGTTTTTCAAAGATTTAATTAAATTATTTATGGCATTATTTTAATCATTACTAAAAAATAGAATTTAATTTTTTAAGTTGCCATCTCACTTGAATTAATTAGCGAGACGCGCTGAGTTGCCTTAGTTAAGTTCGTCTGCATGGAAATACGCTAAATAATTGCTTATTTTTTGAGATATCGACATGGTATTTTACTCACATCCTTTTCTCTTCAATATGCTACTCATTTGTTGAATTCGTTGATCTCGGAGCATATATAGATATAGCTGTCGTACAAACTGATCGCTCGAAATCAAGTTTTTGTTTGGTAAACTCTTTTATTTGACAAGCTATGTATACGAAATTTAGCATGAACTATTGACCAAGAGAACGCTATAATTTCTGCAGAAATCGTTCAGTTCGGACTATAATAGCCCATAGCTGTCATACAAACTGATCGATCCAAATCAGTTCCTTATATGGGAACACTTTTTATTTGACGAAATATCTGTACGAAATTTGGCCAAAGTAAATTTCAAAGACAGAGGTACAGTATCCGAATAAATTGTTCTGATCGGACTATTATAGCATATACTTGTATGTAGCTGCCATACAAATATAACAATTAAAATTAAAATAATGAGTTTTTCGTATCTTTTCATACTAAAAGAAATGCACCTGTGAAGAGAAGTATAGTGACGACAAAGTTAACATTTCCTTTTGTTTTTTTATTTATTAACACACGATATTGAAAAAATTTGTTCCGCAATTTTTGATTTAATATTTCTGGAAACAAAGAAATACGTAAATGAAAAATAATAATTTCAAAATATTCTTTTTTTTCTAAATATCAAAAAAAATATATATAAATATTATTATCAAACCGCAAAAAATTCTGAAATTATAAAGCAATAGTTTCTAATTTCCGAAAATGAAATGACTGATTAAAAATGATTCCTTAAAGATTAAAATTTTTTTTATTTTGAAAAATTTGATATTGAAAAAAAATTGTTATTTAAGGGATAATTTTCAAACTGAAAAAGAATTATAAATTAAAAAAATAAAAATTTCGCATTTTTTTTCTCTATTTTCAGAAAAAATTATTATGATTCAGTTATTGAATTTTATTTTTATTTTGGTTATCAGCTATGATACCTTAGTTATTTTTACCCAAAAATTTGCCATTAAAAAGTACTTATACTAAAAACCTATTTCGGAAGTCTTGAGCTTAAGTTATAACTTGAAAACAATTTTGACATGTACCTACGGCAACGATTGGATGCTTTGC
This sequence comes from Bactrocera tryoni, assembly GCF_016617805.1. Lineage (NCBI taxonomy): Eukaryota > Metazoa > Arthropoda > Insecta > Diptera > Tephritidae > Bactrocera > Bactrocera tryoni. The sequence goes on along the minus strand of NC_052501.1, from coordinate 12,259,068 downwards.
TAAATCCAACTCTGAATACTTCCACTATTAAAGATACATGATTCCGAAAGGCTAAGAATCCGAGCATCTGAGCACTAATAAACGAATTAAGAATACAATTTTCGCTCAACTCAAAGCTTCGGCTGCTCATAGCAGAACTCGAAGCGTGCTTCAGTGCCGTAAAGTCTTATGGCTGCATCGCCTGGCAACAAAGTGCACCACTTAAACAAAAGAGCACAGCCTGGTGGTCTGCGTTAATGTCATTGCAAACTTTCACTCAACAACACGCACACATACTTATAAATAATGTAAATACACACACGCACATGCAGATATTTATATTTGTATTGTGGCCTTAAATGCCACTGCTGCATTGATTAATATAATCCGCTCGGAGACGTTCCTGCCTGCCTGCCTGCTTGGTTGCGCGCACTCGACGCTGCTCATCGCCGATTTAATGCCCTCAGCAACACAACTGATTGGTTGCAAAGTTTTACTGATTTCCTTACGATTTCAAGCAGCTTCCTCATATCACTTCTTCCGCCGTTGCCTTGTGTTGAACAACTTCGAAGAAAATAATTGTCAGGCATACATCACCCCTTACTCACCGAACAGCCAACGTCACTGAGGCGAAGCTTTTACCAGCTACTCAGCCGTTGGTTAAATATAAGTTAATGATACTTATGGATATTTCGTTGTTGTGATTTTATTTTCACTTACAGCCATATAAATATCCACCCATCATCGCTTGCTTCCCCTCCCCTACCTTCCTCACCTCAACCAACGTTAAATACCATACTTATGTATATTGGCATATCTTTGCATTCGCATTTGCACAGAAAATCGTTCACCCTCTTCTGATCATCGGATAGCTTTGCCTTCGCGTGCACCTAAGCTCCCGGTAGCTGCGGCTATGCCCTTCATACCGTGCTCACCGCATCGTCACATTTCTTTTAATCGATCCGAACGTCTTTGTGCGCCTTAATCCGCTACCAATGAACTGCGAATTGTAGACTGTGTATTGTGCAACGCTGAACTCTGGGCTCGGGCTCTAAATTCATTTGAATATGCGCGACACACCGCGGCGTAAGGCGTAAGGAGCGGCAAAGCCAATAGCACAACAACAACTGCAACAACGTACGGCTGAGTAGTCGCTGCAAAATCAGTAGCAGTCGCAATAGTGGCAACATTAACAACAAACAACACCAACAACAGCAAGCAGCACGTGGTTTGAGAATGATGGCGCGCAGGATTTCGCATTTGGGCTTTTGATGGGGATGAAATTTGATCCAAGCGCACAAAGACGCGGGCAGGCAGACGGTGGCATCGATGGTGATGAGCTGCCAGCAAGTATTTGCATAAAGCATAACCTTTATTATGGGCTGTTGCAGCTCTATTCATTGAGTCGCTGCTTGAGCGGCCACAGTTCAACCAGCCGCAGGGGCAGCAACAGCGCCAGCGAACGGCCCGAAGTATCGTGTAGCTTTGCTTATGATTATATGTATATCTGTATACAGCTATATACAGTGTGTAGCTGTATGTTGACGATATGAAGGAGCTTAATTTTTAAGTAAGGATTTGCTGTTGGAATTATAATTTGCTATTGTTGTTGTTGTTGCTGCGCTTATTTGTGAATCTTATAGTTGATGCGTTTTATTTTTCGCTGCTTTGCATGTCGAGAGATTAAGCAAATTTTTTAAGAGATTTCAAGTTTCACAATACGAAACAACACACACACACACTCACGCATGCATAGCACTAACACAGCGCCTAGTTGTGAGTAAGCGTGCTTTGTGTAGCGCTCATTTAGCACGAGTGCAGATTTGCCTCTTCTCCTTATGTATCGTGATAATAAAATAAGCACCCAAAGTGATAAGATGGTGGTGGTTAAGTTGGTGGCTTAACGGTTGAACAGACGCGCTTATGCAGGTATGCATGCCACTTATATGTACATATGCATATGTGTGCAAGAAATGCAAATACATAGTTAAAAGTATTCGATTTCAAAGCACAATTGTTGTGCGCCCATCTACATATGTATATTCATATGTATGCAGAAATTAAAAGGAAAGGGCGCTTTTAATTCGAATTAAGGCAGCAGAGTTTGTTTTTCTCTTCATAACTATGGTTGGTGTGCTTAGAAGGCCAGTGGAAATCTTGCCTCAAGCACTGGATGGTAGCATTTGTTTTGAAGAGCATTTTAATCCGGCTTTACAATTGGACTATATGGATAATAAGATAAATTATTTTGAAGAAATATAAAAATTGTAAAATATTATTTTTATAATGAGGTATTGAGGTTCATTTTCATGGAAAAAAAATATATTTTTAAACAAATTAAACAAACAATGTGATTTCTGGAGGGAGTTTGAGGGTTTGGACTGATAGATCAATGATAGATCAATAATATGATATAAATACATACATGAATACAAATTTATATATCTCAAATATTTTTAATTGCTTATATGCCCAACAACAAACGTTTATTAACTGCTAATCGTATTGACTAATCAACAGGGTTGCAAAGATTTTGATAAACAAATTTGGGATTAACAATTATATTTTCTTTTTCTTTATTCCGATATTGCAATTAAAAATCTAAACCCCAAAATTGAATTGAAAATTTAAACTTTTTCCCCAAACACAGAATTAAAAACTTTAAAATCCAAAATTTTTAACATTATATATTAATCCCAAAATCAGAATTAAAAGATTTGAAAAATAAAATTTTAATCCTAAAATAATATTTTGTTTGAAAAATCTGAATTAAAATTTCAAATCCAAAATTTCAAAACTCAAATTTTAATCCCAAAACATAATCGTTGGAACATGTAAGTTTACCGACCTCTGCTGTAGAACATTGAATTTGATGTATCACTTGGAGCTCTATTTCAAAATGGTAGACGACGCAGTCAAAAACAAATTCAAAAATTATTTTTGATTAAGATTTGCAACATGTTACTAGAGAGTATAATAGGATGGAATCAGATAATAACCCCGCCCTCTCCTCATATAACGCTACTGTTAAACACTACTAAAAGCGCAATAAATCGATAACTAAATACGCTACAAACATTAAATTTTACTCCCGATATGGTATGAGAGGGCTTTAAGGGAGCCGGTGTCGAATTGTGTGTGTAGGTAGAAAAAATGATAGGCATGGTACCGCCCTCTTTTAGGTGAAAACACATGTCTCGGAACTTGCTCTACCGATTTCAAATTGTAAAGTGAAAATAATCGATAAAAATTAAAGTTTCTTTCACTTTCCAGTTTACAAATCAAAAAGTAATTAATATAACGAGATAATACTTTGCACAAAAAGTGCCTTTGAAATACATATGTATGTCACCTAATGACCAAAAGTTGAAACCAAACTAATCAGGCGCCCAAGTCCCGAATATGTGGACCCTACTATCTGAAAATGCCTGCATTATATGAGATATATAATTGAAATTCAGTGACAATCCTTTCCTAATACTACTATGTCTGTGTGTTGCAAATGGGTTTAATTGGGTTCATTATTCTCTTAGCTCCCACCTAATAGCTAATTTAAAGATTATCGAACTTCCAGGTAACTTTATGCTGCATATATCGGCCAATGAAGGAGCTATCTTAATAAAGTTGAGAGACTCAGTTCAGTGTTGTGTTTAAAATGAATAAAATCGGTTGAAAACTTCCACTAGACCCCTTATAACTAACAAGCCTTATGTGCCTTAAGGTATTTTCCCGGCTTTGATTCTTGCAAGTTGCAGGAGTATGAGATGTTCGATTACACCCGAACTTAGCTCTCCCTTACTTGTTCGTTGTATGGTAGCCAACTTGGTAACGTTAATAAATCCGTAGTAAAAATCTAATGCAACTAATGTGCGTCACACTAAAATTAGAGAATCCAAGCAGAAGTCGAGCATTAGTGCTTACCCCCGCTGTCTCTGTGTATCTCACTTTAACTTACGCACTTAAATGAGTGCTTTTTTCCTACACACACACACAAGCACATGCATGTAGTATAAACAGCGCGCTTACGCTAATGCCGACGCCAATTAAAAATGGAAACCTGAATAGACAAGAATAAGCCACCGCAAAAGTAACAGCGGTGAGGGCAATAAGCGGAGATAATTTGATAAATACATGTGAGTGTGCATATGCATGTGTGTGTAGCAAGCACACAAATAATAAAAAAAAAAAACATTGTAAAACTGTTAAATCCGCAACTAAACTAAAAATCTCAAACATTTATCCGCGTGATTATGTGCCACATTGGCTAATTGCTATGCCACATTAAGCTGTAGCCACAAGCTCTACGCGACAGCTGGATAGACAGACAAACAACATGTACAGACCCGGACTGCTAACTAAATGACTGAATAGCCAGTCAAATGGTGACACTGTTATATTAAGACATATTCGCAAACAAACAAACAAACAGACCAACAGAGCCAGTGGGAGGAAAGACAATCTTCAGCCGGCATTTCAGTGGTTGGTTGAGAATGTTGGCAGCGTAAATAAAGCAAAATGCGCGGGTTAGTTAAGAGTTACTGAGATTTCATGAAATGTTTATAAAAATTGTGAATTTAGTCATATAAAAAAGTTATCTATACAAAAACTTGATTTTTATTGGTCAGTTTGTATAGCAGGTATACGATATAGTGGTCCGATCTAAACAAATTGTTTGGATATTGTTGTGCTGCTTTGGATAATAATCTATGCCAATTTTCGAGAGGATACTTTTTCACATAAACAATTTTTCCATACAAAAACTTGATTTTGATCGGGCAGTTCATATGGCAGGTATGCGATATAGTGGTCCAATATTGTTGGGTTCGACAAATAAGCTATTTCTTAGGAAGAAAAGAGTTTGTGCAAAATTTCAGCTCAAAATCTCAAAAACTGTAAGGCTATTTATACTTTATAGAAACGGACAGGTCAACGTTTCCTTCTGGTAGCAATCTTTATATACCCAATTCTAAAAGAAAATATAATCTCTGTCTTCATAATCCCACAACCTATAATGTAACTTAGAAACTTTGGCAGCCACCCTAGAATAACTAGATAAGCCCAAACAAGAATTTGCCATCACCAGCATACAGTTTTTAGGATTTGTACGCATATGCAAGCAGTGCTTTTGATTTTGATTTCTATCTGCACTAAATAACATTTTTTGTTCACTTTTGACACTTTTCCTCTTCACTTTGCCTGACTTTCGCTTTGCTTCAATGACTTTGACGTCAACGGCGAAAACGACAACATGTGCGGGATTCAATTTAAAAGGATTAACTGCTAATTTTTTGTGGTACCACTGTGTGCCAAACAGCCAGCAGAGCGTTAGCTTAACTTATGCATAGTAAAACAACAATAGTAAAACGTGGAAGCGCAGCTAGTAGCAGCCGAGCAAGTGTTGTGCTTTTTGCTAAAGGCTTTGCATATTTGTTTTTGTAATATGTATGTGTGAATATGTTAGGCATTGGTGTTTGTGGTTTACATATGTCTTCACACTTCGGCAAAAGATGAGCTGTTTAAGAACCAACAAGTGGATCAAGCGGTAACATTACTTAAAAATATTTGTATATAAACACAGCGCTTTTTCAGAAAAAATGCTAAGTTAATAAAGTTTGGCCGTAAACCTAGTGGTTGGTGATATAGAGGAAACATTTTTTTGCAGAATTTTTTTTCCAATTAATGATAATATTTTTTTTACACACTGTAGTGCCTAAAATTATGTTATTCTATAAAAAAAAAAATAAATTTTTCGATTTCCAGACTTCAAGTGCTTTTTTATTAACTTTTTTCATTTCGATATAATGAAAAAATATGCATGAGTGTACATATGTATATGTACATACATATATGTGAAGTACTATTTTTCCTTCAAATCCATATTTTCCACCATAAATCAAGGCGTTAAAAATCAATTGTTCAAAAAGCAACTACTCTCAAAACACATATCACTCTTAAGTCACTTCCACTCTGGACAAATAACGGACAGAAAAATACGGCAAACACACTTGCAACACCACAATAACTATTATATCCATATATATGTGCATGTGTGTGACAAATATTGCAGCTCTTAGCCATGCTGGCACTAGGAAAACCACATTTATCCTTGCGGATTTGCGCTAATACACTCATTCGTCTCTTAACCCTGTCGCTAACGAAGCTTACGCTAGCTGCTCCCTGCAATATGTCATTTGTGTAAGAACACACACGCACACACACATAAAGCCATATACATTTTTTTCTGTTTATTTGTTGTGACAACACATATTCCTGCGAGTATTGTTACTTAGTTATTTGTTATTTGCTTATTTAACAGCGCATAGTCTAGTATTTGCTTGGATATGAGTGTCTGTTTGTGTGTGTGTGTCCTTTTACTTAATACACCCACTTTCTCTTGTCTGCGTGCACTAAGCTAAGCGCTGCTGTGTGTCACTTACTTACTTACTTGCAACTAGTTGTATGTATGTAAGTGTGTTTGTTGGCCTTTCTATTAGTCTGTCGTTTTTTTTTTTCTGTTTGTAGTTGCATTTCGCATGCCAGATTTGCGATTTTTTGTGCCTTACTTACTGCTGCTCCTTCTGTTGTTTACATTTTTTATTTGCCTTTACTTGTCGTGTTTGAATCCCCAACACCCGTTTTGTTGCAGCAACATTGGAATTAACACCAACGCCGGCAGTAGCAGCAACAGTACGTGCACACACAAGCAATAATAACAACAACAGCAATATCGTCAAGTATAAATCTAGTGAACTTCACAAGGATTAGCCAGCATGAAAGCATCAGATTTGAAAGCTTTTCTCATCGTTGCTTTCCTTGCTTCTGCTGTTACTTCTGAGTTTATTTAAGCTCTGCATGCTACAGTATTGTATTGTTTGCTTTGTTGTGCTGTGCTAAACTTTTCGCCGATGTTTGTTTTAGTTGTTGTACTTGCATTTGATTTAGCCGGCATATTTACAATGATTTTTCTGTTGTTATACTGTTGTTGCTCGTGCAGTCCAAATTTCTCCAGATCGTGTCGGCGTTATTTTTCTTGCTTTTATTTTATATGTGTGCAAAGAAACACATGTTAATAAGCTGTTTTGTACTTTTTAGATGCAATGCCTGACAGCTGATGTGGAAAATTTGCAACTGACTTCAGTCAGTCATTCGGCGACATGAGTTCAAACGTCTTGTTGGGTAAAGAAATCCAAAAATGAGATTTGAAAAATTTTCTGGATTGCGCTATGAAGATTCTGAAGATCAGCGCGCTTATTTTTTGGTGTAAAAAAATAATTATTATTATTAAAAAAAAATAATAATAATTATATACTTTGGAACATATGTATATTGTGTGATATGTGCCAACTTTTATCAAATTCCACATTTTTTTATCCAAATTTTTGTAAGAAAAAAAATTTTTAATGGTGAGAGTTTTATATATTGTACATAATTGGCAGTATAAAAAAACAGCTGAACAAATTTATCTTAAATATATTTGGATAGTTAGGAACATGGCTTCTGGATTTTGAAATTATAGGGCTTTATTTTTTTTTTGGTTGCAACTTTTTGAAAATTTTTGAAATATACGATTTCTTGCTAAAAAAGTAAATATATGGAAAAAACAATTAAGTAGCATTCAAGAAAATTATTTGGCTATGAACGTTGTGAACTAAAAACATATCTATTGTAGTTTAGCTCCTTAAATCCGTCGGTAAACGGATGCATCAATATAGTTCGAATTAATTTTCAAAATTTCAGATTTTGTTCAGCATTATATTTGATATCTTTATCGATTCAACTTCGAAAAACTTGAATTTGATTTTATTTTAAAGTATTCTCGTAAATACAGAAGCGTTTCAAAAACTACTACTGTGCCTACTAGAAAAAAAATCTTTATTATTTTTTATACCTTCTGCAGGGAATGTTAGTTTAGCACGAAGCTTGTAACAACCAGAAGAAAACGTAGGAGACTAAGATAGGAAGGAGCTAAGTTAGTCCATGCCCGTCTTACTGTCTTTATATACACAAATTAGTCGCTTAGCTTTTGAGATATCGTTCTGAAACGATGAAACGTTCTTTGCTCTCCTAAAGGCTGCTCATTTGTAGGAATCGCCAATATTAGACTACTATAGCATATAGCTACCATACAAACTGAACTTTCAAAATCAATTTTTTGTATGAAAAATTTGAAAGTGAAAGCATTTCTTCACTAAAGTTGGAAAAAGTTATTGCCCAAGGCAAGGTCCCAATTTCAAAACAAATTGTTTAAATAGGACCACTATGGCATATACAAAACTGTCATACAAACTTATCTATAAAAAAAATTGTATATAAACGTTTTTATTTGTTAAGGGTATTATAGCTTCGGTGCACACAAAATTAACGGGTTTTCTTGTTTTTAATTTATTTTGTTTTCTTTAATTTTTCTTTAAATTTTCTTCTTTTTTTTTAACTGAGCGCTTAAACTTTTCTTCAATGCGGATGCTGTTACTACTTTGGAAACAACTTCCATTAAATTAAAAAGTAAAGTTCTAGAGGCAAAGAAAATTATTTTTATCTTACTCATTACACAAAATAATATCAACAATATGGAACTAGAAAATACAATTGTTTTAACGACCCTCTCAACAAAAATCAGAACTAACCAATTTGGTATAATTTTTAGTAACAAACACAAATTATATACATACAAACATATGTACATACATATGTATGTATAATTATTTAACAAAAAAACTTTTGGGCAGCTTATCAATTTCACAAGTGCCACATTCACCAACTCAAATCACGGCATTAATCAGCAATCATTCACGCAATTTGATTTTTTTAGATTTTGTTTTCATTGCCAATTAATTCGCATAATTTTCCAGATATTAAGCATTTTACAGCTTATTATAAAAATTCGTCAACTATTTCTGCGTATTGTTTTTCTTATTTATGGCTTTATGCTCTGATACACGCACACACACGAACAACACAGCATTAACACACAAAATTAGACAGATCGATGGGTATCGCAGTAGCACACCAAAACACTTAATCCGATCGGCGAAAAAAATTTTGTCGCTTCGTAGAGTCGGAATACACGAAAATCACAACAAAACAAATTTAAGTCAAATAACATTGATAAAAAATCCACCTGAATAGTAAAAGCTATCAAAAAAGCCGTAAGAAAGAAATGCGCTCACCAACCTTCTTCCAGCATGTCGCACACGTAACTGACGCACCGCATGAGCGCCAACACCAACGTCAGTCCACAAATGCACACGCACAGCCAACAGACAGCCAACAAAACAACCACCATTGCCAAGGTACATACACTTACACACACATACTTACAAGCATACCCACCATAGCAGTTAGTCAAATCTCAACGCCAACAGCGCCAGCCAGCCATCGCTGCTCTCCAAGCGCTAAACAGACGCCACATCACACCAACACACTCCAATACCAGCATAAACAAAATAATCTTTGATAAACAGTGTGGCGCGCAACATGTGGCAGCAGCCGAGTCCAACCAACCCAGCGAGAGCGTGAGTGTGTGGGCCCTCCCCCCAAAGCAAATACAATACTAGTATGTGAGTGAGCAGGTGTTTGTAATATGTGTGTGTGTGTTGTTTGTGTGGGAGCGAGAGCATGTCCCCAAACACGTATATGGAGTATACATTTACACCGTTGCTCAACGGCATTGCGCTCTCAGCTCACTTTTCTATGCGTGTGATTACAGCGCTCTCCAACGCTCGCTGCATTCATACACAAACACTCACACAGACAATGCGTTTGTACGTGCTCCCGTTCGTTTGTTCGTTCATTCGTCTGGTTTATCGTGCCATATCAGAGGGGATTATGCGAAATGAATGGAATTAAGGATTAATTTCGAAGGGATGTCATTTAGACGGGATAATTCTGTTTTGTATTTTATGCTCGAGTGATTCACGGCATTTAAGCGCTTGGATGTGGTGGACGGATAAAATTTGTGCGTATGTGTTGGCACGTATTTATGGCGCACAGCAGATACAGTAAACATTATTTGTATGTATGTAAGTATGCGCAACGCTGTGCCGGTTATGCGTGCGTAGTATTTATAAAAAGCAAAGCAAAAACGAAATTAATCCGAGAGGAAATACACTTTCGATACTGCGGCACGGTGTGGCAAATAGATAATAAATTAGGAAATAGCGGATTAAGCATTTTTTATTGAATTGGCATCTCAATAATAAATAATAAATTAAACTCTCTCGTGACTTATGCTGGAGTAGAAAAGTAATTGTGAAATGTGTGTTGGTGGCCTGAAGTTAGCGAGTTTTTGGAAGGCAGTAACAATCGTATGGTATAACAGTTAATGTCTCGTATCATTGTATTTTTTATTCAATATTAATTGATAAAAAATGAAGCAAAGATTTAGGTTAAGCACCTAATGAAGAGCATTTAAAGGAAATTAACAAGTCAAATCGCTTTTTTTTATCAAATCACGTACTTAAGGCACGAATAAATTATAAGCTTAGACTATGAACCTAATTCTGTAATGAGAAAAATCATAATTATTTATGTCGTATAATATACTATATATGTATACATATTTAATTTGCACTTATGTATATATGACCCTTATTTAAGGTTAAGAGGGAGGTTAGAATTTTCAAAAAAAAATTTTCTTATTTATTTTATTTTCTTAATGTAAATGTATTTAAGAATACACCCAGAAGATTTCATATCGTTTTGGTGAATATTTTCGAAGTTACACGCAAATTGGAAAAGGCGTTTCAGAGTGCTTGGAAATACAAGGCAAACTTTAAACGCGTTGGTCAGTGACCTACATGACTCGAAAACACCTTAACCGATTAGCCTTAAACGATCTTCTTAAATATATATTTAGTAATTAAACGAAGTTGTTTTCTCACCGAAAAATATTTTTTTTATAAAGAATTTAAAGCCGAAATTCTGGTCAAAAATCGTTTTTTCTTTAAAAAAGAGAAAATTTTGTCAAAAACTTCAATTTGCTTTACTAGATTTAGTATTACTTTAACGAAATATGGTTGGCTTTTTAATTTCAGAGGATTCAGTTGAGCTATGTGTATAGTGGTAAACGTTGGTTTTGAGAGGCTCCCGGAGATCAGCTGGAGTACCTTTCAAAACAAATATTTTTATTAATACAAAGTCTTAAAATACAGTTAAAAAATATCATAATATGTGTACAAATTTTTAGATCAATAAATTTCAAAATTTTTTTCAGAAAAAAATTCTGGAAAATTTGCCTTTTCGGTCCTCTAACTGTAAATAATCCTATAATTTAATTTTTTGAAAATTGAACATTTTCCTTTGTATTTTTGGAATAAATTCGAATTTAAAGTTGAACCGACCAATATTTTCAAAAATATGCGGGTATTTGTAATCATTTAACTAAGTGTTAATGTTACGGATTTTTCTCGAAACTGTGTTCTAAAAACTGGCAAGTATAATATCCCCGAAACGGCTAAATCGTTATTTTGGAACTGAAACATAATTTTCTCAGATATATTTTTCATGTAATGAAAGAATGTAATGGCAAAAACTTAAATGTGTGAAGTTATTTAACTAGATTTTGTCCAAAAGAATGACTTTATTGCATCAATGCTATTTTTCGAAAATGAAACAAATTTTCTATTTTTTCGCTCGTTGCCTGTATTTATCTATTCGGAAAATAAATCATTAATATTTTTTTAATTCCGATAATTTTAAACAGAAAGAGATGTATTTCCGCTTGATATATTTTCGAGGAGGACTTTCAGGAGATCGTCTAGAGGAAAAGGGGAACTCAATTGAAAATAATATCTGGGTATTAAATTTTATTAAATTTTTAAAATGTACATACATATGTATATTTGACGTATTTGTGTAATATTATGGATCTTCAGAAAAAAATTCCGAAAGGTGAACTTTTTTCAAACACACAACTATGAATTTTACTTAATATTAAAATATACTAAAAAAATAATATTTTAGATTGTCTTATTAAGCTAGATTCTCATCTTTCGAGAACCACCTTTTAAATAAACTCTGTTTTAAGCTTAAAGTTGATTAAACTGCCTAATGGCGAGTTCGAACGGGCTTAAATATACATCTCTGAAGCAATATACATACATATATAAAAACATATGTATTTGGGAATTACATTTTTATATTAATATATTCAAACAATATACGTATATTTTTCATTATTATTATTTTTTATTAAATTAATTTTTTTTTTAATTTTGTTTTCTTTTACTGAAAAATTTTCGATCTCTATATAAAAATCTGCTTTGTGCTCTGATATAAGACGCGCAGCAAATACATATGCATGTATATATAAAATAATTTAAAAAACTGTGTTTTTCTAATGAAATACTCAAGTCATATATATGTAGGTATATTTTACGTTATTTTTATTTTTTTTTTTTTATTTATTTTTTACTTAATTTTATATATTTTTTTAATGTTTGTTTTGTTTTTCTTTATTGAAGAATTTCCGATTTCTATCCAAAAATCATTTTTGCGCTTTGCAATAACACGCGCAACAACACACTGTGCTACTTAATACCGTGCGATCCATAAAACGAAGAGTTAAATCCGAAATAATAATCCCTCACGAAATTAAATCCCACGCCCACATGAAAAATCGCAAGCAGCATAAGCAACAAACAGCAGCAGCAGAACAGCACAACAGAGCGCTGTACTGTTATTGTCGCACGGTCACTCTGTCATACCGTCACACAGTCATGCCGTTGGCCTACCAGACACAAACCGACACGACACTGCCTAGCCGATGCCGTGTTGCCACTTTAGCAGGTTGAGTTTTGGTCGGCTACCACTCGACTGCTGTTGCGTTATTTCAGCTACAATTCAACCTGACAGACGGCGCGCAGAAAAGTAGCGATGTCGGGTAACGAGCAGCGCTGCCGGTTTAAGGATTAACGCAGACACAACAACAACCGCAGCAACACAGCGTGCCGACACATACACACACACACTTATTGTTTGGCGTCAACACAAAGCTGTGTGTATATGTGCATGGAAGCGGAGTGGAGCGGTGACAGCAGCGGAAGAGCTAAGCTGAATCGCGTTGAGCTGCTGCCCACCCAGCTATACAGCGCGTAGCGACAGTAGTTGATGTTGGTGTAGAGTTGGCTTTTGCAACGGCTGTAATGCCCAGTGCAGAAAATCGTTGGGATTAATGTGGAATCTGGCTTATTTCGAAAATATGCTGTCGCTCAGTTATAAAGCTGGTCGCCATTCCCCGCTCAGCGGCCGAGCTCAGACGAAAAAAATACCAATACACCGATCAGCAGAGCTACAAGTATGGGTGCAAAAACAAAAAAAATAATAACCAACAACAAAAAATTGGAACGGTATAAGCAGTCATTTGATCGGTGTCGAGGGCGGTAGGGGTCAGTTAAGCCAACAATAGAGAGTTCAATGGCGTAGGCATTTCGATAGTGAGTGCCGCTTGGCTCGCAGCACCGATGCGCTTATCATCCTTGCTACACTAACACAACAGTTGCACAGCGCGTCCTGAGTTGGTGATGAGTGCGCGACTAAAAGCCCACACAGTAATATGTGGCGCAAATCTGGAGTGAGCGGCAAACAGCTGCTAGCGTTATCGCAAATCCACGCGCGTGCAATTGCGAAAAGCTTAATGCAAAGCTCATATGTGTGTGTGTGTGTGTTTGTGTAATCATATGCATTCACATATACCCAGGTATACAGCTAAAATATGAGGATTTGTATTTGGCCGTTTGTAGGATAAAAGTCTGGGCAGCAGACAGTGTCAGCCTTACTCATTTTCATGTTAGTCAAAGGCCGATCCACTCACACACCGTGAAGGCGAGCGAACTGCGGATTAAAGACTCTATATTTATACAGTGAGATGTGCACGTGTACGCAGCTTTGTCTGTGTGTTTGCACTCATACACTTAAATAGCGCATCATTAAAGCGTCTAACGGACAAAGGGAATGCCATATGCGATTTGGGGCTAAGCAAAGCCGGCACTTCATTACATTTAACCTCCCCCATATTTTGTTGGCGTTTCCTTTTATTTGTATTTGCTTCGGACTCTCGCCGGCTCTCATACTCTCTAGTTGCTTGTTCTGCTTTGGCTGGGCTGTTTCCTAAATTAATGCGCCAGGATAATCCGTCGATCAATAAAACGTTGCAGACAGAGACGATGTGTACGCGTAGTCGGAGGGGTATGTGCGAGAAGGTTATGGAGCAGGTTTTCAAACAGTGTATGTGTGTAGAAAGTATTTTGTCATACTGTAAATAATACATGTTTATATTTCAGAAATTTGTTTTCAATAAACGATAATGTGTAGGGTATATTTTTTATATATTCTTAATATTTCAAAATTTAAATAAAACGTGAAAGAACCGTACCGCAGCTATAATAGCATTTCTTAAAGTATAAATGCGTATAAAAATGTTTATTTTGATTTTGTTACGTTAGTTTGTATGGCAACTATATGCTATAGTAATCGGATCTGAATAATATTTTCGCAGATAGTACCGTTGCTTTGGGCAATACTCTGTGCTAAATTTTGTGTAGATATCTCGTCAAATGAAAAAGTTCTCCATAGAAGAACTTGAATTTGATCGGTCAGTTTGTATCGCAGCAATATGCTATAGTGGTCCGAGATCGGCGGTTCCACCAAACCAGCAGCTTATTGGCGAGAAAATCCGGTCTGCCAAATTTCAGATCGGTATCTCAAGAACTGAGCGACTAGTTCGCCTACTACAGCATAAGTCTGATATCGGCATTTTATTCTAATTTTTGTTGTTAATATTTCCACTTCAGCTTCATTATTTTTAAACTGCGCAACTAATTTCATTTAAACCACTAACTGGCTGTCATCTACATTTTGCCATTGTCGACGCCTCGAAGCACTACACATACATACATATGTACATATGTATATCTCTAATGCAACGCATACTCGCTATTATCTGTGCGTTTGTAACATACGCTTGGTTGCGCTTATAAACAGGGCCAAACAACACCCTTTACATTATCCCCAACAACACTACCAACAACAATGGGTGGCAACAGTAACTGTGGCAAGACTGAAATACAAGTTTCCAACTCAAAGCCGGAAGCACCGGTAAAGGGGTTAGAGAATGAGGAAATGCTCTTCATTTGTGTCTGATGAGATTAGAGTTAAATCCAGATAAAGGGATAAAGGATTCACTGTGCTGCTGTTGCTAGCGCTGTAACCATTGTTGCTGCAACAAACGGTGGTGGTTATGTAGACGCAGCAACGAGCACTACATTCACAATGTGGAAGAGGACTGCAGCGCCGATGCGGCTGAATGTCTTCGATTTTGGCGGCAAATCTAAATCAAGCAGCAACGCAACACAAACAAGCAGGCAACAAAGTGTTAGCTAAAACGGTATGTTGCTGGTTTTGTTGTGCACGTGCTTATTTCGGCTCCGCTAGAGCTTTCGTTGTCGGCAGATTTGTTGGGTAGCACCTTCTCATCCGTAAGTATATCTACGCTGGCGTCACAGTAGCTGCTTGAGGGCTTTATACGCGCTTTCGTTTGTTGTTGCAAGCAGTGGTTTACGACAATGCCGAGTGCTTATCGGCAACGCATTTGTGAGATTTGCGCTGGCAGCGCAGTCACGACGGATAAGTGCTCAGTTATTCATATGTATGTATGGAAGTTTATGTAGGTAAGTATGTTGGGCGCTTCGTGCGGATTTGCGAAGTTTGAATCCTTTTGCGCCAGCAAGAAGGTTAAGCGTTTTATATTCCTTCGCATATTGTTTGCACTGTGAGTGTGTGGTTTTTGCTTGAGTGTGTATTTTATTCGTATATACTATAATGTATTACGCGTGTTGTTGTTGTGGGATTTCTTAACGCTGCGTTCGCTGCGCCGAATGGGTGTTGCTTAGACACTTTTAATACAGCTAGTGTTTGTTTGTTTCTTTCAAGGATTTGAAAGTTTTAAGCGAACACTTTGGCTTTTGGATTTCGCTGGAGACGAGCGACGAGAAGTTGAAAGGAATAGCGCATTTAAGGGCGTATAGGAAATGCAAGTGTTAAATTTTGTATGGCATATAAATATATTCTATTTGTAATATTGTATGAAATATAAATATTATTTATCGATGTAGATTAAAAAAATTAATTTTTTTATCGAAAAAAATACTAAAAATATTAATAACAACTTCTGAAAATAAAAAAAAACTGGTGAGAAAACATGGAAAACTTTCCGTGGATTGAAAATAAAAAGACTTGTAGAAAGAGTTTTTGGAGATTTCATTATCTTCTATCCATTACCTAACATATTTTGAAACAGCTGCCTTTTTATAAGACCAATCGAATTGTATAATTGGACGTTTTTTTAAGGGCCAATCATTAAAATTGGGTTCAAAATCATAAAGCACAATTCTCCTATTTTTCGAGCAAATACCTCAAAAACTTTTCGACAGCTTATAGCTCTTAAAGTTGAGGCCACTTACTCCGAATTTCGGTAGTAAATTTTAATAATTTCGACTCGTTGTTGGAGCGTATATCTTTCCATGTAGAAATGACAAACATTACTGAAGAAAAATATCAAAATAACGGGAAAAATCTGGCTTGAAGTCCCTATTGGTATATTTTTGTAGTGCCCTATTGAAAACTCCTATACATCACATATAGCTTTCCATGCGTTTTAACTGCTCTTGGTTTAAATTTAATGCAAGCGAATATATTTGCCCCCTTGAGCAGTTTCTTAATTTTGATGAATCTACAATTATTTTAATACTTTGACAACTCTCCATATTGACATTTCAGTACAGAAATTATATTTTTAATACACTTTAATGCCGAGTAATGCTTCATACATATGCATATATGGTGAAGATACCCAGTAGGAAAATTCTGTGTTCACAAATATTTTTTTTATTAATATCAAAACCAGTATAATGGATATGGTATAAATTCTATTTCTATGTAAGCCCCTGTGTTGCGAACTTTTCAATTCAAATATTTAGGATTAAAAATTAAATTTTAAATTTTCCAATCTTGGAACTATTTTTAAACTAAATGTTGGAATTAAGAGGAATTAAAATGAAAGATTTACATTTTTCTAATTTAATCAATATAGTTAAATGTAGTTAAATTTTAATATCACAAATTATGTCGATTTTTTATTAGAAATAAGCTTTCCTTATCAAAATATACAGAATATGAAAGGTAACCAAAAATTTTTAAATTCTAAAATTATATAATTTATTTTTTTTAATTACTTTTTTAATTAATTAATTAATTTTTAAATTTTTATTTAACAGCATTAACGCAAAGACAAAAAATTTTTAATTCCAACAAATTTCCTCAACTTTTTTCAATTTTTATTTCCAAACTTGCGATTTACACTTTTTAATATTTTTGAATTCGGTATTCAGGATTAAAAAAATAGTGTTTAATTTTAATGCCGGTATTAAACTTAATTTTTCTTAATACCATTTTCGGTATTGAATATTTTTATCATTCCGGTATTGGATATTAGAAATTTGAAAATTCTTTCAATTACGAGTTTCAAGATAACAGAATAAAAAAAAATTGAATTTTATTTTAATTGATTTAATTTTATGTTAATTAAATTTTTTTAAATCATCATTTGCAAAACTGATTATATTGTATATACAAATTTTTAAAACGCGTCACAATTCACCTCTACACTTTTACTGTTTACTGCAAGCAAAACGACTTGGTGACATATGATTCTATTTTTCAATGCTGCAACACCGACTTTTGGATATACATACATATACCATATAAACATTTGAGTTGCAATGTTCATTGTTAGCTTGTATGCGTGGTTCAACGGCTTGTGTTAAGCCCTTACTGTTGTAATGTGCTGTGCTCAGAGATTTGAGTAAACATGTATGGAAGTAAATGTGGTGCTGATCTTATAAAAAAAAATATTTTTGACGGCCATTGCATGTGTACGACAGTTAACCAAATAATTGGGAGCGGTAAAAAGTTTCTTAGTATACTATTTTGAAAATTGATAATTTGTTTGTAAGGAAAATTTTATGTCTTTCCAAAATTGAGAGACGATTTTTTTACTTAAAGGGCCACATGGGTTTACGGGTTTCAAAAAATTGAATTTTTTATTCATATATTAAATTAAACAAAACCTCTAGAATATTGTCCTAAATTTTGATTTAAAGTTGATCAGAGTAATAGTTTCGGAGATACAGCTTTGAGAACTTGCGCGCTCGAGGCTAGCTAGGCTAAGTGCGTCGTCTTTAAAGGCGTTTTTCTCGAAACTGTGTTTTTGAATAGGTTGGCAGGATTTCTCGAGAACTACTCAACCGATCTTTATAAAATTTTTACCGGTCTTTGAGATAAAATTCTTAAAGACTTGAGCGAAGGATTTTGTTTTTCGATTACAACTATTTGAAAAAAGAAATGTGGAAAAATTTTCTTTTTTTTTTGTAAAAATGTCTGCCAAAAATCCAGTTTTCAGTTTTTTTTTCTTCGTCCAAGTTCCAAGTTACGGTTTTAACTAAAACACGTATTGTTTTCACTTTAGATGATCCTGTAAGGAGTTATCCTAGGGGTCACCGGAAATGCCGTCGCAATGGCCGAGTTTAAAATATTTTTTTCCAAAAATTTCAGAATTTCTTTGCTAATAGTGTATGTTTTAACAATAAAAAATTATAATAGAATATGTATTTTTCTATATTAGAAAAAAATTTTTGAGAAAATTACCTGGTCATTATAAGGAAAAATAATTTTATCATTTTCTTTAGATTTTTTCCTTTTCCAATTTATTTGCTTATTATTTGGAATTTGTCAAACAATCACTATGAGTCCGTTTCCAATAATATGACAGCCACTGTAAAAGTGCAATGGCAAGCAAATATGTACTTGCGGTGCATATAACTGTATGTTTACGAAATATCAGTATATGCCTGCTACGGCAGACACAGACTCGTCGGTATTTGCAAATGCCACATGCAGCATGTTGCAGTGTTTAAGCAACAGAGCAGTAGTGGTATTTTCGGTGTTGAGGCACGATTTCTGGATTAAACGCGATTTGGCAACGCAAAATATGTGATGTTACGCGCAAAATTACCTGTATGGGGTGCGAGCGATTTCTTAAATATTTACGCAAATATCGGTGCTTACAAACATATGTACATATGTACATACATACCATACCTATATTTATGTATGTGTGGATGAGTTAAATATTACAAAAAAACAATCAGAACCAAAATATGCATTTTATGGCAACTAGTTAAAGGGTTTAGAAGTTTTGTTGCAATTTCGTATTGCAGAAATTCTGAAAAATTTCGTTTTCGCGCTTAATTTTGAATATTTTGAACAACACACTTGAAAATGCGAAGCGTGCAGTTACAACAGTTGACGGATTAATAAAATCCGTCGCACGTCCGGTTGCCAGTCAGATTATTGTTATTGTGACTCCAGTGCTTTGTTGTGCTGCTTTTGTTATTTTTACACATACATACATATGTTTATATATTACTACAAATTTACATACACATACACATATGTGCAATGGTTGCATTTGTGTGCCTAGTTAGGCCCACTTTGTGCTCGCTGCTGTTGCCTGATATTTGACAGTCATAAAAATTATATCAAAGTCTACGTAAGCCATAGATACGGATGCGCAGAAGTATTGGAAATTCGACAATAACAACAATAATATCAGCAATGAGTAATAACAATAATTTGCAAAATTTTCCATTAATCATCCTGCTCGCACATTGACTGCTTTGGCTGATTGCAAACGAACGGATAGATTGAGAGCAAAATGCGTCGAGCATGCTATGCTGGGATTACCGGTGGGTGGGTGGTTGGCTGAGTGAGAGGCGCTGAGTGGAGGAGCACATAGCTTTGGGAATATGCATAAAGCTAAGGATTAGGCGCTGGCCCATCATTTAAAATATCAGCATGAAAAGTGACGTTGAAGCATTTAGCAAACGCTATATAGTACGTGCGGATTAAGGCGGTGATGCTGGCGCCGACGGTGACGCGCACTGCTGTACATATAGTGTATCCAACAATCCGTAAGCATAGGGATTAGTGCGCAATTTTGTGTTGCTTTGTTCAGATGGATTTATATATATAGATATACGTACATAAATGGATATAAATTAATGAGTAAATGGTGGATGCAGTGGTGTATTCTTAATCAAATTAAATTTCTGAAATTGTTTCATTTAAGTATCTAAATAAAGCAGGGTCGATAACTAGAATGTAGTAGGATTAGAAAACGATGATAATATAAAAAAATATGAAAGAAAAAAAAGTACCGGCGATCTGAGTACGGGAAGTGAAAGGGTGGAGAGTGATTTAATTTTCAAGGTTAAAACGCGATTTAACTCGAGTTCAAGAAAAAATACAAGTTCTATGGAAAAAAGTTGAATGGAAAAGTTTTTGGTTGTACAAAGATCTATTTTCGCATAACATCAAAATTTATGTGAAAATGTAAATAATCGAGTTAATGGATTCTTATTTATAGAACAGAAAGCTTTATCGATGTTCGGAATAAACTCACCTTTTTACGTCTCACTCACAATATAAACTTTTGAATTCAAATATTAATATTTTCACTTAATTTGGACCTAATGTGTGAAAAGGTCCCTAATTATACCCTGAACAGTGTTTGGTATTAAGCTTGCCACGATGTTTGTAACACCAAAAAGAAAAAGTCAGAAATCTTATAAAGTATATATAAAGCGTGACGAGCTGAATCGATTTAGCAATTTTCGTCTGTCTGTCCATCTTTCTGTCCGTCTGCCTGTATATATGCGAAATAGTTTCTCAGGTTTTGAGATATCAATCCTAAATTTTGCACCTGCCTTTTCACGCCAAGAAGTTGTTCATCTGATGGAACGGCTGAAAACGGAGCACTATATGCAGCCAGGACGGAGTCATGTATAGATGTTCAAGGAGGTGAGACAAGTTCTCTGATTGCCATTCACTTGGAAGTGACCAGAAGCGTCCTCCAGGTAGCCAAATAACATCCGCATGAAGGCGAGCTTAAGTGAGAAGGCGAACCATTTCCTCCCCACGGTTGTGCGATGAGTTTGGGACCCGCCATATAAAAATCACCCCCAATTAACAGTAAACATCAGCTTCGTGAGAGAAACCCCCCGTTTTAATGAGGACCACAGGAAACGTATAACCGCCAGTAAAGAAGATATGCTGCCATGCTAGCTGAACGATCGGAACTATGTGCTTGTATTGGAAAATGTTTCTTTGGCGAGATATTTTCACGAAGTTTGGCTGGGTGACTACTTAGGGCAAGAAATTGTTGAGATGGTAAGTATAGCATATAGCTACCATACAAACTGACTCATCACAGTTCTTGTAAGGAATATTTTTCTTTGTGAAGGGTATTATAGCTTCGGTACAACTGAAGTTAATGGGTTATTCTTATTTTTAATCGAAAATTGTCACATCAAAATATCGGTTTTTTTTAAGCCTCAAAAATTGAGAGACTTATTCACTAGTTCTATTGGTGATGAATTGAAATTCCTGGATATCTTACCGACCAAACAAAATTTTTGTAAAACTCTAGCATTTTCAGTATAAGGAGAGAAGAAAATCTATGGATTTTGGTCTCTAGCCGTTGGTGATGGTAGCTTGAGTAAACGTTTCTTCAAGAAGGAGCTCTGACAAGAAAATGTTTCTCCTGCCCTTGAAGAGTCGAGAAGGACTACCATATGTTGTTAGCAAAGGTATAGAAAGAACTTTTTTTCAATCAACAAGAAAAAAATCGAATTATCTCGAAAAATATTTTAGTAAACCCTACACGTTCAGTTTATCATTATGCATTACAGAAACGTCAAGTTTGACCGGAAATAATTTATGCAATTACTAAATTATTTACAAAATGTAAATAACATATTATATTATTTTTCATTAATTTATTATGAGACCGCACTTGGTTAATTTAAAGACGGCACAAACATAAAATCTAACACTAAAGTCATATTTACATACTTAGATACATACATACACACATATATGCGTGCTTGTGTACTCTCAAGGCCGACCTCAATAGGATAATTATACAATTTAATTAATATGAACAGTTCTAAGAACTCTTTAAATGCAGTGAAAGCGAGACAAAGCACAACTACATATGCAACGGCAGGGATTAATTGCAATACACATGCATACACTCATACATACATAGAGCCAAATAGTTACACTTTTCAACTTAGCAAAAATAACAATAACAAATATTTCATACAGAGTTTAAATCAGCAGCGTTCTGGAGAAAGACAGGTTGCTTCCTCTCTCCCATGCAATATATGCCTTTGATTAACACTTATGCTTGTATGTGTTGTTTTGCTGCAACATCTATTGCTATTATCGCATTTGTTTGTATTGTCGTTAGTGCTAATATCTTTATGGCATGTCTTGGTATGGCCCCTGATAGTTATTTTGCCTAAATCTTTTGCCAAACTGTTGCCTGTTGGTTACGATTATGACACAGCAATGTGTTCCATGTGTTGCAAGCACACACGCACACCACTTACCAATGCGATCCTGAGACATGCGTGCATATTTATATATACATATGTATAATGGCATATATCGGCATAATAGTTGGTGAAGGTGCTGACGGTTGTGGTGAGTAGCTGCGAGCCTAGTCGTCAAGCTTACGAATGCATATGCTTATTGATATTGGCGTTGCAGTGTGGCAGTAGGCGCTGGCAGCAACAGCAGCTGAGCGCCTCCATTCATGCATTGGTTGCTCTATATCTTTCGGGCCACCTCATTCCAGCAATGCTAGGCGAATTTTAATCCGTTTATAATACGCACATTTAAGTGTATGCCAAACGGAGAGGGTTATGCACATAGCAGTACGAGCTGAATTAGGAACATACGTTTCCAAGTGAACCAAAATGATGGTATTATTTTTAAGAAATTTATAAGTTAAACGAAGAAAATTTCAAGATTTTTGGTATTTAAGTAGTATTTTCAAACAATTGTAGCTACTGATCAATTGGTTTCAGTAAAATTGGAACTCATATATGATTTTTAAAGTTGGGTCAGGTTGGAAGGATTATCTTATATATCAAATATGAGGTCTAGTAACAAGAAATTCATTAGGAAGCTTTATCTCACGTTGTAAAAGTGCAATCTGGCAACGAAATATGGCATTCGAAAGATAAAATTAGGATAGGATTAATGGAAACCATCGAGTCCGACCCTTATGTAAGCACTGTTTCGAGCACTCACCATTTATATCGATTTAAATAGGGTTAGACTTAAAGGAGGCTCGATGGAGAACAAGTTAATGGCATCATGGACCGAATTTGCATCTGCGAATCGCTGCTAAGTCGCAACAGAATCAATTTATTTCTAAAACGGATGGTTACTGGTGATGAAAAGTGATCCTCCGATGACAACATCAGGCGAAAACGATCGTGGTCGAATTACAGTGAGCTCGCCGGCTATGTTACCCAAGCCAGGATTGGCCGTCAAGAAGGGTTTTGGTTATATATAACAAAAACAAAGCTTAATTTTCTAAGTCTGACTTATAAGAGTAAGCAAATATCAAACGAAAAGATCGAAAACGAGATTTAAGAGAACTATGGAACGGTAATGAAATTCCTTATCCACATCGAGACTTTGGTTCATGAAATTCAGAAATATCAAGCCGAGTTCTTAAAAATCAGGACAAATGGTGCAACAAGAAGGAAAAAGTGTGCTGTCTGGATTTGTGAATTAGAAATTTGATTCCACCGGTACTCAGGCGTGCGTCCGAACTCCTCAGCCTGAGGGGCTTACAAAGCTTTCTAACATATTGCATAAGCGCTGTGATAGTTAAGAGCCCAGAATTGAGACTAAACCAATAGAACACAAAAGATTTTTGGAGTAACTTTAGAGCGAGACCTGCTTCACGACACTACAGAAAGTACGATCAACGGTTCTTTCGCCGGCAAGTACTGCAAGTGAGTCGTAAAATGGCTTGCTGGGTTATTGAGAACAAACGTAAATTTATAGGTAAGGGTATACAACTAAGCTGCTCAATCCTTTTGCTGGCAACTCTGCATATGTACATATGTGTATGTGCACGTGTATATTGCTGCTTTGGCTACAATTGCAAGTGTTATTGTTGTTACCATTCAAAGTGTATTTATGTTGGCATGCATGTTTGTGTAGTTCAGCTGTTATTACCACAACCAGCCTGGTAGCTTGCAACCTTGTTTAGAATTTGTGCGCTGAGCGTGCTCAGCCTCGGCTGAAGCAACTGCTGCAAGAGCTTTAGCCGCAGCAACATGACAGTCCTAGTACAAGGCGAAGCGGCAAAAGCAGCAGCACTCAGGCGGCATGCGGCAGGTGGCAGCAACGATGGCAGCGTTAGGCAGCGCAAGGATTAAGGATTTTGTATAGCAAACACATTTGAATCCTCGAAATTTGTCCCATTTCGTAGATAAATTTAGCTATCGAATTCATTTGTAGCAAAATTCGTGCTAAACACACACATGAACGCACACATACACATATTTCACAGTGTGCATACATGTGCAGCTTGAACGTCGCTTGTGAGTGTTTGTAATGTGCTTAAGTCGCACACAAGCAAGCGCACAATATTTTCAGTGTCAGTGTATAATCCATGCGAATAAATTGTCTTACATATACAAAGGTAAATGCATTTAACTGCGTGTATATGTGTGCGTATGCCTGCAGATTTGTGTATATACATACATGCATATGTATGTGTTTGTTTGATAGAGCATTTGTATGTTGGCTGGCACAAAAAGCTTTTTGTTGTGCAAATCCTTTTTGCTTATAACTCGCATGCTCACCCACCGGCTCCCGCTCGCAAATCGAACTTTCGGCGAAACACTCACACACATACACCCGCACTAGCAAGTATGTATGTATGTCGGCATGTTGCTCTCCAAATCAATTCTTACTAAATCCACTGGCGGAGGTGCAACAATTACAGACACGAGTGTTTTTCCATCGCTCACTATTTTCAACGATCCTGCGCTTATATTATATAGATTCTTGTTTGTATCTGTGTAGCATGTCCCTGCGAGATTCACGATTAAACACATACGTACGTACAATGTTACATTTGGCATATGCGAATTTCGTTTGCGACTTAAAATTTTGTGCCAAATCTACTCACATATGGCGTTTGCATAATGCTTAATGCTTAAGCTCGGCAGGTGTGCGAGCACTGGGGGTGTGGAGGGAGAAAGCTACAAAAAAGCTTGGAAAGTTTTAGTTGCTTGTAGTTTGGTTGTAGCTTGCGGATTTTCCTATTATTTAGAGTTGATAGTAATGATCAACGCAGAGTTATTTGACAATAACCGAAGTGATCATGAATATGTTCATATAAGCGATCATAGTAGTCAAATATCAACTCATATGTACATACATATATAT
Source organism: Bactrocera tryoni (assembly GCF_016617805.1). Classification (NCBI taxonomy): domain Eukaryota; kingdom Metazoa; phylum Arthropoda; class Insecta; order Diptera; family Tephritidae; genus Bactrocera; species Bactrocera tryoni. The sequence continues at coordinate 12,233,712 of NC_052501.1, read as the reverse complement.
ACATACAAATATATTTGGAGAAACATGTTTAGAGCTGCAAACTAACATAAAAAATTTATATTTTTCTATACTTTCAAATTTTTTTCTAAGAATTGGAAAAATAAACGTAAAGAAAGAAGAATACTACTACTTTATAAAAAATTTGGAAAAAAGTTGCCATACCACGTTAAAACTCAAGAACGTATAATTAGTTTTATGTTTTTAGAATTTAAATAAACTTAAAAAGCGAGTTAAATTTAAAAAACAATGTAACTTCAAAAACATTTTTAATGGAGTTGCCAGATTGCATTGTTTTCAAAATTTTAAAATAAATTTTCTGGATTTGAAAATGTCAAAATAAATGGAATTATAAAACATATGAACTGTCAAAATCTTTAGGTGGACAGTACTTGTAAATTGAATTATAAAAAATATTAAACTAAAATTATTAAACTAAAATAGAGTTGCCATGTATGTTTAATATTAAAAAAAATAATAATTTAAGAGTTAAAATAAAAGTAGTAAGAAAAGGGAAATTATTGAATTATTATCACTTTTTCTACATGTTCTGTATAGCTCTCTACATAATGGCCCACCAAAAATTGAATCTTCAATCTTCACTTTTGCCCGGCCAAATAGACCAACATTTTTGGGAAAATTAAACTTTTTTGTAAAAATGCCGTTTTGTCAATTTTGATTTTTTTCGAACTTAAGTCATTGTATAGACAATATCTTCTGATAGAGAACTTTTATTTTTTATTCTTATAGAAATTGAACGAGATGAACAATTGAATGAATTATTAAAAAGAAATTTTTGCATCTAAACTTATTTCTTCTCCTTAATAAAATTTGGACATATATTTTTACAAAAAAATAAAAAAATTAAGTTCTATTCTCTTTCTTTTAGAAACTGCCACAATTTTCCCTCACAAAAACCAAATTAAATTTTATGAGTTTTAAGTAGACATGCCATAGATAAACATACGCAGTCTACAATAGTCACACTACATACATATCTTTATGAAATAATTTTATTTCACATTCATTTCTCCATTTAGAAGTCAAAACGCATGGCAATTCTATGCTAATTTTTGAAAATCATCACATTTCATTGTAGCATTAAGCCACTCAAAGCTGATTCATAACATTTTCCCTTCAAAAATTTAATCACATCATAAATTATAAACGCCAAATTACACACGCACATATCAACAAACACGCACACAAACACAAATGCGAAGGAAAATTTATGCAGCTAAACTGATATGCAAAATAAAAATAATAAAGCTCGTCCACCCACACACACGCATGCAGAAAGGTCAGTTGACATCTGCTATTGCTGTTATTGCTAGTGTTGGCATACGCAAGCATGTCTGAGTGTTAGTGTAGATGTCGATATGCAAACATATTTATGTACATATATGCGCATATGCCAATGGCGGCGCTGATTGTATTGTTGTGGCATTTAGAGCAAACACATGCAACAAGTGTTGCCGCTTGCTAACTACAATACAATAGCATGCAACAATAACTGTTGTGCTCGCAACTCGCTTAACCCATTCAACTAAGCTCTCATGTCATGCTGTTGTTGTGGGTGCGCGCCAATAACTATGCTACACCTATAACACACTTGCACATACATACATATATGTATGTATGTATATACACACATGCATGTTTGTTTAAACACATATTTATATGCGAAAGTTTGCTGCCTGTGGAGTTATGTTGCTGCCGCTCCTGTTGTTCGGTTAGTTTGTTTATGCCTTTGCATAAAGCTCGTCATTGAGTTGAATAGTTGGCCGCTTGGTTGGCTGCCTCGTGAGCTGGTTAGTTGACAGTATGACTGTGTGCGCCGTTGGATTGTCGGATTGCTGAGAGCTCATATTGCCAACAGTCTGCTTACGCATGTGCGGGTGTTGGGCGAGTATGTTGCCAACATTCGTCACTTGCCACTGCTCGGCAACGTGCAACTATTGTTATTTATAAATGTTTAGATGTAAAGAGCTCTTGCGAAAATCCTTAATCCTCTTCGTATAAATACCTCCAGCCCCCCAGTACAAAACCTGCCAAACAAAAACACTATATTGGAGGCACGTTCGCAGCGAAGGTTACAACTACGTATATATACATATAAATGTGCTTGTGACACCTGCGTAGTTGATACAAATGTGAATATGCACATGAGGTGCCAATACAAACAAGCACACGTCTCGTCAAAGTGCTCAACTGTGCCGACACTCACACATATGCACATACATATATGCGGCAAATATTTCAAATACTAACTGTAAATCTATGTGAAGGCATGCGAATAAAGACACATACATACACACATGTAAAATCGTAAATTTGAGTGTTTGTGTATGTGTGTGAGAGCTTATGCTTGGGACGAATACTATTGATGATGCTGATCAAATAGAGGATTTTCGCAAAAATTAACACATAAAACCTCTCTATCAACGTTTGGCATATTCTCAGCAGGATATATTGAGCACACAAAATAGTAACAGCAACAACAACAACAACGTCAAGTTTGTTGTGTTGTCGGTATTTGGAGTTCACTCTGCAGCTTACTTACTTAGCTGAGTACGCATGGATCAGTTGAGGCCCTGCATTGCCCTGTGATGCGATACTATGCGCTGCTAGGCTATGCCCAGCAAACACCCTGTTTTTGAAGTCAGGTGTGTTTTATTGTTGTTGTTGTTGAGTTGAAGGCTGTTCTTACTTACAATTGCGGAAATTGCAAGCTAAGCTTTTTCAATGACACTCTACTCTTGTAGCTTTGCAGGTTGCAAGTGCGGGTTAAGCGCTTCTCCTAACATTTTTACTGGGTGGCAACAGCGGCAGCACTACTGGATTTGCAGCGCATTAAAGCTGTATTTACTTTGAACAAAATTTGTGGTGGGGGTGGTGAATTACTACTTCTACTGGAGGTGCTTTGAAGCACTTTATTTAAAAGACTTCTTGATTTGAAGCTGGGGTGCAATATTTTTGGTTTTTTATTAATATGGATACGAATTTCTTAATGGATTACGATAAGATTTTCTTATTGTGGCCTTAAAGGTTTATATATAAATATATGTAGCTTTAGAGAAGATATGATAATAATTCTTGAAGAGTGCGTTAATGCTGTGAAAGAAGTCTAATAATTCTAACATACTCATTGGTATTGTTATTCTTTAAATTTTAAGTGGTTTTGTAGCTCTCCCATATCTGCATATTCGAACTCAACAAAATTAGTGCCAAAAATATGTCTAATTTATTTTATATTTTTAGAAATTAAAAGCTAATAGCAAATGGAATAAAAAATATGTAACTCCAAAAACATTTTAAATGGTGTTGCCAGATTGAAAATGTCAAAATAAATGGAATTAGAAAACAGATGAACTGCAAAAGTTTTTGGATGGAGTTGCCGGAATTGATAAAATAAATTGTAAATTGAATTAGAAAAAAATGCAGTTTCAAAAACACTCTATGAAAAAAAAAAATTATAGAGTTGTTATAATGCGACTAGGAATTTACAAATCAGTTTCGTGTTTTATAATTTAATATGTAAAAGCAAATGAAACTTAGATAAAAATGTAACTACAAAAACATGACATGAACATGAATGTAGTTGCCAGACTACATTAAATTAAAACATTTTAAAATATATTTTTTAGAATTGAAATTGTGAAACTAAATGGAATTAGAAAACAGATGAACTGCAATAATATTTAGATGGAGTTGCCGGACTGCATTAAATTTTAAATTTATTTTTTCAGAATTGATAAAGTAAACATAAATTGTATTAGAAAACAGATGTAACTACAAAAACAATTTTAATGGAGTTGCCAGATTGCATAAAGTTCAATTTTTTTTTTTTGGAATTTGAAAAAAGATGGAACTATAAAAACTTTGAATAGAGTTGCCAGCGTACATTAAAATAAAAATTTTGTATTTAATTGTTTTTTTATTAATTGAAGAGGTGAAATAAAAGTACATACATAAATAAATTAGAACAAAAATGCAACTACAAAAACAGGTATAATAGAATTGCCAGCTTATATTAATGATTAAAGTATTTTGTTTTTAATTAATGAGTTAAAATTAAGTGAAATTGAATTGGCTTGATATTAACTGCGATTTTTGTAAGAAACTGTAAAATTATTTGACGATTATTTTAACATATTCTGAAAAAGCCTTTTATTTGATGGAAAAATTTTCAAAGTTTTGTAATTAACTAATGTTGAAAATACATAATTTATGTGAGGATTAGAGTAAGGCCTTATAAGAGGCGACATTTTTCAAGTATTCCTTAAATATATTATTTTGCAGACTGTTTCCAAAATTAATATTTAATAATTTAATAATTTACACCCTTAAATCAATTAAGTTAACTTAGAGTTTTTAAAAATTATAAACCTAAACATGTTCATTTCGTTAATTTTTTAATTAATATTAAATGTCTTTAGAATATTAAACAGTCATAAACACAAAACACATATGCTGATGAACAACCTGCTAATACGCAAAGTGATATAAATTCGTGAGACAAAACGCACATCTACATAGAAGCATATAATAACATATTTACACAGACAAATCGAGTGCTTATATGTATAGGTAGCTATGCAATTCTATGTGCTCGTCTTTGTGCGCATTCAGATTTATCGAGCTGTGCACACATTAGAATGTGGCGATGGGAAATCCTTTGGATTAAGGATTTGCAGCATTTCGTCGCTATATACCATATATACATACATAGGAAGAGTATACACATGGAAATTGACAGTAGCACTCACAGTAAGCAAAGCGGCAGAGGTGAAATGTAGCAATGTGCTGTAGGTGCTGTGGTAGGCGAAGACTTATGAATGTAGTTGGTGACAACATCGATGAATGACGCCATTGACGATATTGTCAGCGCCAAAATGCCAAACACATGCAACTATGCATGCATATGGTTTGTGTTTAATACATTGAGATGTTTTTGATGATGATAAATGTGCGAGTTTGTTGACGGACAAAAGGAGTGGTAGAATTTGTTAAACGTGCAACTCAAATTTGATGAAAACGGGTGGTAAGCACCAGAGATTTGGAAAAGTAGTGTGTGATAAAGGCACTTGTTTGAATGCTTGACAGTGTTGGAGATATATATGTATATATATACATGTATTCAAACAAGTGCCTCTATCACACACTAGTTTTCCAAGTATGATGTATGTACATATATACACTCCGCTGACAAACACTTAAAAGGTTCAAATTATTTATTTCGAGCGTTAAATAGCATAAAGAAGAGGTAGAATTCTTTATACGTATGTAGGTCTTCATACTTATGTATAAGCGCCTAAAAACTCTTCGATCACATGCTCATATATACATATATGTATATTGTTATAGAACTAGTGCGTTTATGTGTGTTTGTCTACACATACTTTTATCTCTCTAACCAAAAATAGTGACACACTTCCCTCAAAGGCTTCACCTCTACATACACCAGCAGTTACCAATACTAACTCACTTGCTATTATGTAACGGTACGAGTATGTGTTTCAGAATTTTGGATATTGTTGGCGTTGTTGTTTGAGGTTCGTACGCACGACATGCACACCTCGAGTTGAAGCATGTACTTTCTAGGTCATAAGGGTACCTATGTATCTACACATAGTTGAATTAGATATTTGATATTGACAGAGTTTATAGATAATATTTTGTTAGTAATATCTGTAATGGTATTAAAAGTATAAGAATACGAAGGAAAGTTGTCAAATCTGGTCTATAAAGAGAAGGTAGAGCTAAATTGGATCAGTCGGGAGCATTGAATCTTAATCTCATTCACATTTACATTTGAGTTAAAAATTTCATAAAATATGGACCTTAGGTACTCAATGGTTTTAGGGTTCCTTCCATTTTGTATTACAAAAAACATTGCAAGGTAGACCACCTTTAGAAATGTGGAGGTGATGGTTGAAGCAGCAAAAAAATTTAGCTCGGAGTAAAGATTCTCCAGTTTTGGTGTTGTACTTGCAGCGTCATAAAAAATTCTGTCAGCAGTTTTGAAAATTCGTCGCAGTGTTCAGTAGGATAGAAAATTTGGTATTTTTCCGTTAGATGTTAAACAGTTGTGAAAACGGACTTACCTATTTTCGAGGCTGGTATGATGCTATATTTTCGGGAAATTCGGAATAAAAGCTCTTCTAAAATGTGACTTCTAATAAACAAAGCACTGGTGGGAATTTTGACCTTTTTTCTAAGTATTCTAAAGTTTCATTTTTTTTGTAAAAGTTATCAGTTTTTTTCCTTCGTCTAAGTTCTAAGTTAAGGTTTTCACTAAAACTAGTTTTTTCACTTTAGATGATCCTGTAAGGAGTAATCTTGCCAACGATAATAGCGTCGATATGACCGAGTTTAAATAATTGTTTCCAAAAATTTTTGAATTTCTTTGTTAATAGTGTATGTTTGTAACAATAAAAGATTCTAATAAAATCCTTAATTTTTTTTGTGAGAAAAAAATTGTTTTGGAAAAAGGCTTTTTTACCCGAGAAAACCCATGTAACCCCTTAAATCTCAACTTAAATTTTATACAAAATTGTATTTTCACTTTCTCTGTCATGCCTTGACGAGTCTTGCGTATTGTTTGTGTTGAAAGTATTATACAGTGTTGTGGTTTTGGCGTAAATCCCGCCACATAGCTCCATATAGAATAGATATTACATTTATGTAAACGTTATAAAAATTGACACAAACACACATAAACCACATATACTCGCAAATAGGGATTTATTTGTAAGCACCTAAAATCAATATTTTCCTTTAAATGCACATTTTTGGGCAAATCCTTGAAATCCTTTAACCGTACCATATGAAAATAAAATCAATAACAACAAAAGCAACAGCAAAAGCGAAGGCGAATTAAGAGCTTTGCCCTTAAATACAAATCGTTCTGGGTTTTTTGTTGAATAATTGTTTTTGCTTTATCATTTACTGCCGCTTTGGTTTAGCGAGTCGTTTGCATTTAGCAGTAAGCACACATACATATTTATATATGGTACGTTCGTAAACATGTGCGGCTATGCATTTAATTTCGTAGCAGCGAATATATTTGCCTGGCAACCGCAATGTTACAATTTTCATTAGCGTGGCCGATTAATCCCTTTAATCCCTAAGCCGTTTTTGAATTATTTTAATGCCATCGCTTTGTAGCTTCAGCAAGCGCGCCAACGAATGTACACACACATACACATTTGGTACTTATGTATATTGGTCTATGTATATTGGTGTGTTTGCTTTGTGGCATGCATATATGTATATGTTATTTGCAGCAAATAAAAGGGGTCGCTATTAAAGCCTGCCTTTGGGCAACGTTATGATGGTAGTACTCATACCTTCCTGCTACATCTATCTGCAGATGTGTGCGCGTTAGGTAGGCTGATCAGCTGATTTTTATATTTCCTGGGTAGCGGTAATTTATTTTAAAGCCTCTCTTTGACTGCGCGCATTAGTAGTGGATTATCGAAAATAAGAATCAAAATTAATGATTATATTGAATTTTAGTATCATAATTCTTGTTAATACTAAAAATAATTGAAATCATTATTTAGAATTAGGAAAATATTCGAAGCTTAAAATATTTCAAAAGGCGTTATGTTGCCTACGTAGTGAGGTAAGTGAAAATTTTTGTTTAGTATATGACATTATATACTTTGAACCCCATCGAAGCATCGAAACTTTATTGAGCTCATTTTTGTAGCTTGGTATTATTTAAGGGGTTACATGAGTTTCCTTGGACAAAAAACAGACTGTTTTCAAAAATTTTTTCTAATATAAAAAGGATATATTTATTAGAATTTTTATTGTTCCAAACACACACTATTATCAAAGAAATACTAAAATTGGAACAAAATATTTTAAACTCGGCCATTGCAACACCATTTCCGGTGGCCCCTTGCAAAAAAGACGCGGCCGCGTTGAAAAAAATAGGATTTTTAGTTAAGACCTCAACTTTGAACTTGGACGATGAAAAAAACCGAAAATCCGATTTTTGGCAGACATTTGTACAAACAAAAATGAAAATTTCAGTGAAAATTTTCCGAAATCTTTTTTTTCAAATATTTGTAATCGAAAAAAATGCTTCGTCCAAGTCTTTAAGAATTGTATCCCAAAGGTCTGTGTAAGATTCATGAAAATCGGTTAAGTAGTTCTCGAGAAATCTTGAAACCGACTTCAAAATCACAGTTAAAAAAACGCGTTTAAAAAAAAGCACTTAGCCTAGCTAGCTTCGAGCGCTCAAATTCTTAAGGCTGTATCTCCGAAATTAAAATTTCGGAAATTGGACTAACTCGAGTATCACATGTAAAAAGTTATGACGGAATATGTGTGAGACTCGAGTAAGTCCAATTAGTTTGATGCGACACTGTATATGGAGGTACATAAACACTTTTTGTTAACAAAAAGTTAAAAAAATGTACCGTCCGTCGATTTCAAAAAAGCAATTTGGAGAAAAAATAAGTTAAAATATTAAGTGTTGGAGCTGATTGACCCAAAAGCAGGAAAGTCGAAGCTGATTATTCAGGGTAAAAAAACTTTCCACCAACGGAATAACGTTATTGGCCTGTGGAGTATACTTTAGAAAATTTTTTTTAACATTTTTTTTTTTTTTGATTATCTTAGACTAGCCTAAGCTGTAAATAATTTGCTAGAAAATGTATCCAGAATTATTAACTGACTTCCAACTCTCCAATATTAGATCTCTCTAGATTATTCTGCCTTAATACACGCTTAATAAATGCATATATATTTGTATATACAATATATAAGTACATGGTATAAGCACCTATATATTCCAAGTACACTTTGATGAATGCTTATTGCATAGGATTAAAGGATTTGCCCATTGTACGGCTCCACCATAGCAAAAACACATGGTTTCCGAAGACATACTTCAATTACACATTCACTACAGCTTTGTTTCCTCGTTCGTTCACCACCTTTGCACGCACACACTGCTTGACAACGACTAGTCGCACAACTGAATCGTCTGTGATTTGATCAAACGAGTGTGAAATGTTATTATTTTAATGAAGTAGTGAAGGGGAGACAAACGAGTAACTAATCCTTGAACAAGCATTGGAAGTATTAGGAAATAAATAATAATAGGGTTTGCAAGGTTGCGCTTAAGCAAGGCAGAGAAATTGCCAAAGCGTAAAAGCAAAGCCAAAAAGGGATTATAAATTTTATAATGTTGGATACGCAGACTTACTTGGCGAGTATATATCTATGTGTTTATGAGAATATATATATGTATGTAAGCTGCTACATGTATCATTATAATTGAGGGATAAGTGTGCATATAAATTTATGGATAAGCAGTCAAAGGAAATCCGGTAAGGCTGGGTATGTGGTTGGTTTAGGTGTGTGTGTGAGAGTCGCTTGAATTAATAGTAGCGAAAGCGGTTGCTATAAGACCGATTTAAGGCAGCAAACTTTTAGATATTTTATAGTTCAAGATTGGCTAAGATTTATACATAAGCTCAGGCTTGTTGGTTTGCAGCTGGCGGCTTATAGAATTTTATAGAGAGGATGAGAGAAAGAAAAGATTAAAAGGGTTATTCGAAAGAGCACGAGTGCATCAGTTTTAAAAGGTTGTTCACAGACTTTATTGACGACGATTGTAGGACGTTGAACATTGTTAGATGCTCTAATTACGAAAGACGGTACGAATCAAACGTTCTAAATTATTTATCATTTTCAATTGAATAGTAGTAATTCTGTTGTACTCACAATTAACTTTCGCTGGATCAAATTCACGTGCGCGGCTTTCCAAAGCCGACGGCGTTGACGACAACAACTGCTCCGCCTGTGTGGGCACACCAGCAACGCCGGAATGCAATGAACCCGCAACACCGCTCGCCATGCTGCTAGCGACTGCATTCAATGCAGCCGGTGGCAAGCAACTAATGCTACCAACCAAGCCAGGATTGGCACTAACAACGCCACCATTGCCGGAGCCGGCACGTTCATCGCGTTCCATCATCTTTGGTGTGACGGCCAATGAGGCATTCTGACTAGAAGGTGTCGAGGAAATGTGACGTTCGTTGTCTGCGCCCGTATGTGTGTTGGCATTCGGCGAGGTGTTGGCATCTGTGGAGCGTGAACGCACAATAGCCGTATTGGCGGCGCCAACAGCCAAGCTAGCCGCCAAATTGCCGAAATGCGGACTGCGCGCCTCATCGTGGGCGGCAAGTTGTTCACGTAACTGTTGTTGATGCTGCTCATGCAGTTGCTGTTGATGTTGCTGCTGTTGTTGTTGTAAATGTTGCTGTTGTTGTTGATGTTGCTGCTGATGTTGCATCTGCAATTGCGCCAATTTGTCTTGCACACCTTGCAGCGAGGGGCGTCGCCGATAATTGGCCGCAGTCACAGCACTCCCACCGCCTTCATCGATATTGGTCGCGGAAGCAGCACCCGGTGTTGCGCTGCTGCCGCTGCCGATGCTGTGTGGTGGTGACAAAGAATGCTCTTTCTTCAGCGCCAACTCAGCTAAACTGGCTGTGCCGGCGGGTTTGATGCCCTGCGCAGCGGCAGCGGCGGCCGCATTGGCTGAGGCGGCTGCAGCAGCGGCGGCGGCATTTGCAGCGCGTGTCAATGCCAAAGCCTGGCTCTGCAAGAAAAAGAAAATTTTTATTGTAAAAGTATAAAAATAATGTCTCAAACAAATGAGTATTATAGATTGGTTTTTGTAAGACTTATTCTTTACTGTGGCAACGACTAATTGTGCGCTATTTAAGTTTTTATTTACTCAAATAAATGTTGGCTTAATTTGGTATAAAGCAAGCCACCAACAGATAATTAACTGTCTTGCTACTTTATGTATTTCTCTGCTTATTGTTTATTTATTGCTTTTAAGCAGCGAATTTCTCTTGCCTATCCGCACAGCTATAACTAAATGTGTGTATATTCAACGGTTTTTGTGATTTTCAATATTATTTTTGGAAATTTGCTGCTAATTGTTGGAACTCTCGATCATTGTCAGCGCAATGCCTTGAAGAGTAATCACGGCTTGAGTAGCAGCCAACCCAATTTCGTTCAATTCTGACACGCTTGCTTTGCTTGAATGAGCTGCTGGTAGGTATGTATTAGTTTTATGTAGAAAAAAAGTTTGCCACTGATCGTCACAATCAATTTCATGATCACCATTGAATAGCTGCTTTGCACGTGTGCATGAATAAATATACACGCCAACGTACATAAATATGTATATTTCTTTATAAATATACATATATGTATGTATATGTATCTAGCATTGTGTTGATTGTCACTGTGATTGGATTGATTTACTTACTGATGACACTTGATTTGTTTGCCCATCAGCGCAGAGCTTCTAATGATCGACACACAAGCTGCGGCGCTTGATTGGCGCAACAGTTGCCTCTTCTCTGTTTCATTGTACGTTTTTTCTTCATTAAAAAAACTATATATATACAAATAAATAGCAGCTTTTACTCTTAAATATATTTAATTTAGGTTTTGAAAATTTAACGAGCAGCCAGTCAGGCATAGTGCCCTAATTGAATGCCTCACATGTCTCAATCGTACGATCAGCGTGATCACTTTTCAGTTTTTATTTCATTTATTTACTTTCCTCATCTATCACACACTTCTCGCGCATTATTATTATTGTGTTTCTTTCACTGCCATTTTTTGCGCTTTCACACGTAGCTAAGTAAATACATGAGAACGTGCGCTTATTGGTCATAAAGCTTTATTTATAGCTTTTTTTAGCTTTCAGCCTCTTTGCTCTGCACTTGTCATCTCATTGAAATCAAAAAATTCCATTTATAACTTTATTAGCGAAAAGTTAACAAAGTGTTGGAAACTTACTATATATTTCAATAAAAGTCTTGAAAAGACTCGCTTTGTTGCGCAGTTATCTCCGTGTTATACAGATTTCTTGTTAGATCTAACTTTACTAATGATTCCCATGCATTCACTTGTGACCGTTGGGTCAACTGCGCGCAAAACAAAAAAAGTATTCTACTCGAAAATATTCCAATTATTCTAATTGCGAGTTTATGGCTTGGTTAGAAAGATATTGGTTTGCTTATAGTACTACGTTTTGTTGTAATTTGTGAAGTAAATGTGTATTTACGTATGTACATGATCATTGAAGATCATCAAGCTGCATGCCGTAGAGGTCAAATAAGATCAGTGTGCTTCAGTCATAAGTATTCAACAACTTAATTAATTGTGGCAAATGAGCACAGAATTAAGGAGATTGTTAATGTAAAAGTAGTTACAGATCAGTAGGAATCTTGAATAAACTTAATTACATAAGTACTGTCAGAGCTACGTACTATAAAAGGCTATAAAATGAGCTTAAAAGCTCCAAAAAGTTTGTTTCAAAGTTTTGTTAGCAAATGAAAGTTTCAAAAAAATCGCAATAATTATACACGTTTTCAAAAAATAATTTATTAACAAATTCATGTTAGCCTTCTCTGATGCTCTCTTAATTTGAGAGTGAAAGCTTAGAAAGACTATATCTTGCTTTAAAAATTAAACTCCCTATGAAAATAGTTATTGAAAACTAAAAAATAGTGTACAATTAAGATACAAACAAGATAGATAATATTATCAAGTAATACCATCTGATGAAATTTGACCCGGACTGGTCCATATAAGTTCGTGTGCACTTTGAACTCCATCTGTTAGGTGATTTTTACCATAAAAAACGTCAACAATGAGTTTTTTTTTTTAAATTGTGTTTCCAATAGTATCATCGCTACGGAATCGTTGAAAATGTTGCCCAAGTGTTTGGCGGCGTCAACTTTATCATAAGCACAAATATTAGGGCTCAACTCATGCAGTGAAGGGATGGTGTCATCAAAAATTTGCTTTATGCGAGTTATCATTAATGAAATCAATTTCGAAAAAAATTGAAAGAAACAGTGCTTGAAAATCGTCATGTTGGCATCAGAGAGATAGCAGTGGATCTCGGCACTTCTTATGGAAGGACTCAACACATTTTGATTAATTTTTTGGTTTGAAGCGTGTCAATGTTTAAATTATACCAAAATATTGTGACTGATTTTTTGACCAAACACGAATCGAGCGCCATCGTTCAGCCACCATATTCACCAGAGTGACTTTCTTTTGTTTTCGAAACTGAAAAATCAGCATCGGGGATAGCGTCATGAGTCCATTGAAGCTATTAAAACAAATGCGCTGAAGGAATTTAAGACTATTGAGACAACTACAACTACATATAAAGAAAATAAAAGATTTGTTGTGAATAATATTTATTCTTCCGATTTATAAATTATATATATGTATATATGTATATATATGTATATATATATTATATATATATATATAAGGGGCCTTATCTAATCATCCAATCATCCCTCCCTGAGAGTTAAAGTAAGTCACAGCCCAATGAAGACTTTAGAAAGCAACTGTGGTTAGTTTATAAAGTTTTCAAATACGCTTGCTGCAAGGAAAAATATTTCTATAACTCACGGCTTGACCTCGTTAACTCTTTAATCCATTACTTACGGAGCGAGTTCTCGAACGACTTCATAATGAAAGTTGGCGTATTAAGAACGGTTATTTCTTAGGCGGCAATATTTTTAAATAGCCCTTTTGTCGTATCACATTTTATCTCTAAGTCGATGCTTTGTAACTCTCAACATTTTAGTCAGTCCAGAATCATCCTACTGCACCTAATTTCAACCCATTGCCACACTCAATTCTTATGAATTCAACACTTCATTGTGAATACGCTGCTATCAGCGAAATCTGCATAAGATCTCGCTGTTGATCCTGCGGATAAACATTAATCACTACGCCGAAAAATACTTCAATCAAGTTAATGTTAAACCTTATTTCAAACACGCTGCATAGCTCAAGGCTAAACTTGTCAAATAAAGTCGACTGCCACCACAACCAAGCGACGGCTAGTGTGGGTAACTCGGACGGCAAGTAAGCGGGTATTATCGATGGGCGGTGCGCGGGTCGGTGGTGGAGAAGCGTGTTCAGAAATTTAATAACGCAATTTTCTCCCAGCGACTAAGTCTTTCAGCATACACATGCGCTACATAATTTTCTGCCAGCGAAAAGGCAAAAAAGCAAAACAACAATAACAAAAAAGCGCCAAACAAAAAGTACTTTTTTCATACGCATTCTTTCGGTTTATTTCTGCAGGGCTGGCAGCCCGCCGCAGTACGTCAACTTCTTTTCTACAGTAGCCGCATCAAGTTAGCGATCAACGACATCAAGTGATCGATCTCAAGTTATAATCATCTTTCCGGCAGTGAAACAGCAGCGGAAAAAAACACCAAGAGACCGGCAAGCAGGACGTCTGATGAGGGAGCGACAAGTGCTCGGCTTGCGTTTTCGGCAGTTATTATTGGCCGCAGAAATTCATTTACGCTTTAATAAAAATATACCACCCTTTCAAGCGCACGGGCTCACGGGCGCACCGGCATACAGGCGGTAATGGCGCTGTGACTGCTCACTAGCGATCGTCGGCTGGGCACATTTTGTTGGCATAGCGGTGTATTGTCGTCCGTAGTCAGCGTTTAGCTGGAGGCGTTAAAATTTTTACATTGATCTGTTGGAATTGCAGCAGCTTTCATTATGATTTAGCTTGATACGTCAAGTCCACGGGAGAGGCAGTGGCAGGGGTGTACGGTCTAAAGTCATCAATGGACAGGGATACAGCTACAGACAGCTACCGTTGCTGATGCAGATGAAGTTGATTGAAGCTCAGCCCGCGACAATCATGTGGATGATGTTGCAGTGTAATGGTGTGTGTTCATGTGCAGTGACTGGCGACGGGCACATGTCAAGCATCATACACAAATTGACGAAAATTCGATCAAAATTTTAATTGATCGCCCTGCAGTTATGCTGAAATTGCGATCAACACAAAGCTGCCAGAGCCAGTCGGTCAGTTTGGTGTATTAATAAAAAAGTGACTTGAGAGGAGTAAGCGAGTGTTTGGTAGTCGATCAAAAATTTACTTACATATGCCTGTTCGTATGTTAGTGCTGAGTAAGTTCGTTGGTTGTTTGGTCACTCACTTGATTGCTTGCTGTTGGCGTTGGCTCAACGCTTGCCAAAGGCCATGTAGTGACTGTGATTATGTTAATATTAGCTACTGCATCGATTTTGATTATACAGAGTATTTACAATAATGAAAAAGTGGCACGTATGCCGGTATGTAAGCCAATGCGTATTATTTGGTGACCGGAAATTCGAATGCTAATGGCAAGAAAAATGGGCTGATTTAATTAAAGGAGTGAAGCGATATATTTACCCTTTATTGACGTCAAGGGAGATTACTAGAGCAGTCCAGCCAGAGAAATGTGTAATCTTAATTAATTTATTTTGAATATTTTTGGTAGCTAAAAGTGAGTTTTTGGGGTAAATTTCTTAGGTTTCCAACCAAATTAGTAGATCAAAGCTTTTATGAAATATTTGAATCCAAAATTATACAAAAAGTATTTTCAAATATTTCGAATGAAAATACCTTCTAGATAAAATGCATAAAATGATCAGCCATGATATATCTAGATCTACCAAAAATCTATCAAAGGGTCTTAGAAATGTTGAGGAAGTCGGTTTAGTGACTGATGCTAATAGCATACTGAAATAATGGAGGGAACACTTCTCCAACCTACTGAATGGCAATGAAAGCATAACACAAAGAGATGGTACAACTGCTTCAATAACCGATGAGGATGAAACAGACGTTCCATTGCCCGACCATGAAGAAGTTCGAATAGCTATTACCTGTCTGAAGAACAACAAAGCAACGGAGGCCGATGGATTGCCGGCTGAGCTATTGAAATTCGGCGAAGAACTGATAAGGACAATGCATCAGATTCTTTGTAGAATATGGTCGGATGAAAGCATGTCCGATGGCTGGAATTTAACTGTGCTCTGCCCAATTCACAAAAAGGGAGACCCTACAATCTGCGCTAAAAACAGTGGGATAAGCCTCCTCAACATCACACATAAGATTTTATCGAGCGTACTGCGTGAAACATTAAACCCCACCGTCAACAAACTGGTTGGACCTTATCGGTGTGGCTTTAGACCTGGAAAGCAACAACTGACCAGATATTCACCATGCGCCAAATCTTGGAAAAGACCCATGAAAAAAGGGTCGACACATACCTCCCTTCGTCGATTTCAAAACTGTTTTTGACAGTACGAAAAGAAGCTGCCTGACTGAGCAATACCAAAAGCTCCGTCAGGAACGGGAAGGACTTTCTGAGTCGTTCGATACCAAACGAGATTCCTGACAAGGCGACTCCCTTTCGTGTGACTTCTTCAATCTTGGAGAAAATAATTCGAGCTGCAGAGCTAAATAGAGAAGATACCATCTTCTATAAGGGTGTGCTGGCGTACGCCGATGATATTGATATCATTGGCCTCAACAACCGTGTCGTTAGTTCTGCTTTCTTCAGAATGGATAAAGAAGCAAAGCAAATGGGTCTGGTGGTGAACGAGGGCAAGACGAAATATCTCCTGTCATCAAACGAACAGTCGTCTATCTTGGACTTAGCATTAACGCCAACAACAACATCAGCCGCGAAATCCATTGCAGAATAACTCTTAAAAACAGGTACTACTTCGGACTGAGTTTGCAGTTGAGAAGTAAAGTCCTCTCTCGACAAACAAAGAGCAAATTCTACAAGTCACTCATCATCCCCGTCCTTCTATGGTGCAGAGACATGGACGATGACAACATCTGACGAGTCGACGTTACGAGTTTTCAAGAGAAATGTTCTGCATAAGATTTATAGTCTTTTACGCATTGGCAATGGCGAATACCGCATTCGATGGAACGATGAGCTTTACGAGATATACATACATGTATGTACATATGTACGACAAAATTGACGTAGCGTAATAAGAGACAAAGGCTTCGCTGGCTAGATTATGTCGTCCGAATGGATGAAAACGCTCCAGCTCTGAGACTATTCGGCACAGTTTCCGCCGGGGGAAGAGGAAGAAGAAGACCTCTAGTCCGTTGGAAAGACCAGGTGGAGAAGGACCTGGCTACACTTCGAATCGGTGAAAAAAAATTCTCCAAAACTGCTGAGCTGGAAAAGTTGAAATTCATTTTCAATCTAAAGTTGCCATCTTGAACTAGCGCTTTGATTATTACCTGTACATTTTTTAGCGATAACTACTCCCCAATTAGCTAAATAGATGCCTTCAATCTAAAACTTAAGCACACCATATTATCTCCACTGAAGTGTCATAACGCCAAATATGTCAATGTCAAGAAAAAGTTGCAGAAATTTCAAAAAGAAACAACAACCATAAACTACAAATCCAATAAAAATCAACCTGGCTGCAACTGACAAATAACTTAACCAAACCTGAAGGTAAGGGCAAAAAACCCAAAAAATGCGTGACAACAACAGCAGCAACAACGACAACACAACTGATGTAGCGCACATCAATTAGTAGGCAACCGCAACATGGCATTTTCGGTACCAAAAATCTCAAATAAAGTCAACAACAAAATAAGAACAACCAGCCACCTCAAGAGTAAACTACAATTTACTAAAAATCAAGTAGCAGCTTCTGTACTTGCCACAAAATCCAACAGAAACAACACAAAAATAAAGCATTAAGCAAGCAATATGTATAAGAAACCAAAGTTAAGCCACCACTAAGGCCCACAGGAATGTACAAATGTTGCCACATGCACACATACAAACATACGGTCATATGCCATCCGTCTCGACATCAACATGAACATCAACGCCGTTGATCAGCGTAAATTGAAACTGTTGTCGAAGTTATGTATCTTGCCAAAAAATTACTATACTAACTAATATTATCCTTGTTATTGTTGTGATGTTTTAGTTGTTGTAGCTGTTGATGTTGTCTGCTTTGGTTGACTCTTTTTGGATTGGCATGATGACTACAAGTTGACGTTTGGCTGTCGTCGCGACGTCGCTTAATAACACACATCACAACAGGTAGTCGCCGTGGCCACTTTGAAAATGCAACAACAACAACAATAATGATAAAATATACACATTTCTGCATTCTACATTATATATATACATATGTATATGTGTATCGAGCGACCATGTTGCAAGAACGCGTAGTAGAGCATGCATCATCGAAAATTCGGCACAAAAATGCAATCCCTTGGTGGAAAGCTAATGCAATGCGTTTGTCTGATATGTGTGTGTGAAAGTATCACCAACACTGATCGTCATTATGCAATAAAGCTACATTTGCTCATATGCGTAAATTACGTGCCACAATGACGTTGTTAATGTTGATCGCAGTCTACCTTTTATCGAATGAATCTCTTGACGATCGGTTGCTCAAGAATTTGAGATTATATACATAGGTATTTTATGCCCGGAGCTTTTGAGCTCATTCAAGAACCTCTAAATCTATAAGTCAACCTCAAATTTTCCGCAAAGATAAATGCTTTCTCGAACCAAGACATTTGGCCCTTCCAATAATCATTAAGTGCGTTCCTTTCGGGGCTATAAAATATTGGTTTAATCATAATTACAGCTTGTGCAAGAACTACAAGTAAAGATACTCGACCTTCCCAAGTGATATCGATTTGCTCTATGTGCTCTTGAAAAGTTCTAAGAAGATCCGACTTTTTTGAGCAAAATTTTTGTTCATCGATGCGGTCCATTTCCGGCTCAACGGGTATTTAAACAACAAAATTGCCGGATTTGGGACGAAGATCAACCTGAAGAGATTCAAGAGCTGCAATTTGATCCAGAAATAAAAAAAAAGTACAATTTGGTGTGGATTGTTGGCCGGTGGAATCATCGGACCATATTTGGAAAATGATGCTGGTGAGAACGTAACCGTCAATGGTGACAGTTATCGCCCCAGGATAACCCACTATTTGATACCTGAAGTTGAAGCTCGTGATCTCTGTGTCATTTAGTTTCAACATTACTGCGCCACTTAACACACATAACATCAGTAAATGAATTTATTGAGAGAACACTTGTCTGAGCATATAATTTCACACTTGGGCCGATCGATTGGTTATGAAGATCGTTTTATATCACACCGTTAGACTTTTTTCGGTGGGGATATGCAAAGTCTAAACTCCATGCGTGCAATCTCGCTTCGATTCAGACCTTGGAGTAAAGCATCACGCGTGTCATTCGTCAGTTACCAGTCGAAATGCTCTTACGAGTCATTGAAAATTGGGCTCAACGGATGGACCATCTGAGACGGAGCCACTTTCGAACATTAGAAAAAGATAATCTTCAAAAAATAAATGCCAAAGAATGTTCTTTCGAATTTTCTGTGTATTTTCTTTCGATCGATCTTTTGGTCTTGAAAGTACCTGTTACTTAAAATCTTCAAAAAACTATCACAGTGAGGGATGAAGATAACCTTCTAATTGTGGAGAAAAGACTGATTTTCGTTAAATTGCTCGATAGTTATACTAGTAAAGGGGTACAAAAGGTGGGCCGACCCCGATCCAGTAAATTCTTATTATTACTTATTCCTATGTATTTTCATATGCCTAAATACATATGAATATTATTTCAACAATAAATATGAAATAAAGCCACATAACAGTGCGCGCTGAAGATTTGACTGAAAAAACGTCTCGCATAATATGCGCATTCATATCCTTTTTGGTTCAACAACAAACAGCAAGTCCGTTTTTATGGCATTATGCACAGAGGTATGTATGTAGTATGTGCACACAGATGTCGACGGCATACGCGTATGTCGCGCTCAGCACGGTCATCTTGTGCTACCGGAGTTTTTAATGTGTTTTAATCATCGCGCGCACATCTTGCTCGCCCGCAGTAGCAATCTGCAGTGACGATCATAATGATGATGATGATGCCTCCACGATGCCGCGTATAAGGCAGCATGAAGACGCACTGTCTGCCTGTTAAATATTTTTCGTAGCACACTTAGAGCCGCGCTGTGATCGTGCACGTGCAACACATACTTGCAACGTAAATGAAGAAATGCAGAAATATTACTGCGTAAGTATGTAAGTGTGGCTTGTGTGTGTAGCACTCATATGAAGTCGGTGATTAAAATATGATCGTCTGCTTTTAATACTGCACTTTGGCGAATGTATTATATTTACATCGATTATTTGATGAATTGTTGCATTGCCCGAGACATTTATTGAATGTGTGTCAGGCACGCACACTCAGGCATGTGTTGTGTGCTGGTGAATGCCATAAATAGATGGATATTATTATGCAGTTCGATTATCGATCGATGCGTTCGCTTTTTCTATAGCAATAGTATGTGTGTAATATGTGTTGGTGGTGAGTGATGCACTGAATTACTTTATTGTTAAAAGGCAATGGAAAATTGGAATTTATTAAATTAAACGACAGATTGAGTTATTGAAATTATATGTGCCATTTTAGGTATAGCTAAGCCCACTGAGGATCATAAGTGGTACGAAAATGGTGGCGGTGCAATTAATATATAGGAATGGTGTTGGTTTATGTAAGTTGTTTGAAAAACGCTTGAAGCGAAAGTGAAATGCGCCAATCTAAAATATTTTTTATGGTTTAACAAATTGCTGGTTGTACGGAAAGTATGTATCGGATACATTTTTTGGCACTTCGGTGAGCTCAATTTGTTACCTTTTTCAGCTCGACATTTGGATACTTCATTAGGAATCAAATACATTTTATAAATATCTTTATTTTGATTTAGATGAGTTAGTGTGTTAAACAGATATAGGCTATGATCGTCCGATCTGAACATTTTACACGGATATTGTCATGACCGTACTCCGATATAAACAATTTATTCGACAAATAAAAACTTTTTGTATGTCTTGGTGGTCCGATATCAGCGGTTTCAACGAATTATCAGTTTCTTAGAGAGAAATGGATGTCGACAAATTTTCAAATCGATGTCTCAAAAAGTGAGGGATTAGACAGACAGACAGACATGGCTAAAATTTCTCTTCCTCGACTGAGGGCGAGATTTTTAGCTCGCGTTCCTCGAAAAAACTAACGTCGCTGAGATAACGAGTTTCAATAACGGTCGCCATTGACGGACGTTCTCACCGGCATCATATTTGAAGAAATATGGACTGATGATTCCATCGGCTAACAAACCTCACCCAACCGTTGTTTTTTTCTGGATGAAATGACAGCTCTTGAAGCTCTCCGTTCCAAATGCGGCAATTTCGCTTGTTTAGTGACCCATTGAGGCAGAAATGTGCCTCATCATGAACAAAATTTGGCTAGAACACGTCGGATCTTCTTGAAAGTTTTCAGGAGCCCATAGAGCAATGAGATGCGGCTTGGGTAGGTCAAGCGGCTTCAATTTCTGCACAAGTTGTATTTTGTACGCTTTCAATTTAAGATCTCGACGTAAAATGTGCCAAACGTTATAAATGTCAGTCCGAGTTGCTGCGAACGACGCCGAATCGACTCTCCACTGTCTTCGTGTATACCCTCAGCAACGGCTGTTATATTTTTTCACTGCGTGCTGAAAGTGGTCTCTTGAAAAAAGTACCTTGATTTGGATCACCCGTCACACTTGCAAAACAAACATACGAAGAATCTTTACTAACCTGTTGCTGAAGATCCGATTGTTCAAGGCTTTAAATCAAATGAACGTTGTATAACTAATTTCGAAAAACTTCTCAACCAGTTAACTTTGATTTAGAAATCCATGTCTTAAAGGACCATATCTAAAATAGAAATTGATATCTAAGATGGCGGTAGACTTTATAGAACACTAAAATTCACGTGAAGTATCTCTAAAGCCCGTAAAATGTGTTAAGGTTGGACCTTACCATAATCGTTTCACCAATCGCGTCACCAAATCAAAACCAGCTCGGCCCTCCACGACATTTCGTTAATTTCTTACTCGCTTTGGGAAGGTGCGTAGAATGTAATCGTCTTGCAGTCTATTTACACCATTTTCGAAAAAATATTGATAATTCTTGCAAAATTACCACAATGCAATGCAAGTCAGTGGCAATCGGTTTGCGCATGCGCGACAACGTACATACCAAAGCGTACGAAATTAATGCCGGACAGTTGGATAAGTGTGAAGAGCATGAAAATATTTTTTTTTTTTCAAATCGAAAATATTAAAACTGCAAAAAATTGCATACTCATACACCTATACAAACATATAAACAGAAGTAATAGCAATAGCAGTCAAAAATGAGCTCTGGTGACAGCCAGCATAATTAGGGAATGCAATGATATATATGTGTGCATATGTATTGGAGCATAGCGGGTGCATAATGCAAGCCAAGAGTAGCCTACAGCTAACTAATGCAAGCGAGCAGGAGGAGCAAGCTCTTGGCCAGTACACCACGGACGACGGCACCACACATTGGCGGATTGCCAATGGCACAGCTTCTGTTTTATGATTATTGTTATTATTATGAATGCCTACAATTGGACATGAGCAGACCAAGAACGCACACATGCACACACACACATGCTAAGGCATACAGTATGCACAAATATGGTTGCAAGCAAACCAATCATCAGCTCGAGGCAGCAGCGTGTTCTTAAGCAAAGCCAGGAGATGATATGTTGCAGCATAGCATAGCATAGCGGGTTGAGTGAATTCCACTACGGAGAGTTGCGAAATTTGTATGCCACTGCATTTTGACCAAAAAATAAATAATTAAATGTTCGGCACAAAGTGATATTCACTGGAATTGCTTGTACGGTCATAAATATATGCTTTCCGGTATGTTTGTGCGTATGTGTGTGTAAGTGTGTTTGTGTTAGTTGGCAATTTGGCAAAATTCCTGTTGCAGATCAGGCCGTCTGACATTCCATCTTGTGTTTTTGATGACGTTGATGATGTCGAAGTTGGCGCTGTTGATGACAGACGCGCGCCTCCGACAGACAAGCAGCTCAACAAAAAGCTACAAGCTATTGGTAGCTTGTCAACCCGTTTCCACGGCGGTTAGACGCTGCTTATCTTTGTGTAACACCACGGCGTACCTAACTTGGTGCGCACAACTCCCTTCAAAGTTTTCTTTGTGTGTGTGTGTGCATGTGTTCCTGTTTTTTATTGTTGCAGATTGCAGATCTTGCTTGCTTGTCGATATTGGTTTTGCCAGATTCATGCAGCGCAAGCGCAGGAATGCAAACGCATTTTGATTTTTAATTATTTTCAATCGATGATCACCAAAGGATCGTCACAAGCGCAAGGCAGGCCAAAAGCAAGCGAATATGTGGCAAGCGAACGCCAAATTGAAGCGACGCAGCGCGATCAGTGGACAGATTTGTACAACAGTTTTTTTTATGCTGACTGCTGAAAGTCTGCCAAAGAGGCCATGACTTTTGAAACACTTAATCATAAGTTCGTATTGCGGTTTTTATTGCGTCTAATTAAAAACCGTGCTGCCGACACGATCGCCAATAAGTCTGGAAGTGTTTTTCTGCGGCGCCCTTTAAGCAAAAGCAATGGCAAAACAAATATTTCAAATCAACCGCTAATACGCCTAGGGAATGTATTACTTAAAAACAATAATCGGTGAAAAAATACAACAAATACCATAGGTGATCGTGATGATCGTGTCAAATCCAGTCAAATCAACTTGCACGCAATCCAGCCTAAATGTGTTTAAGAGGCGTATAAAAACCATGCCACCCAATCCCAAAATCTATAATACGAAAAAGGTATGAGAACACCAAGCAGGCAAGAGCGCAATAATCAGTGTATTTAGCAGCGCAAAAACTACCGAACTAAGATACGAACAGACATAATCTCAGACGCAGTGGAATGCCATGCGATCAATGCTCGTGTAAGCTACACAGACCAAAAAAAAATTATATATATGGTACATATATACCTAACATAAAACGAAATTCTTTGCGCGTTTGCGAAAAAATATCGGGTGGCTGGTGTTTTGCACAAAAATGTTGTACGCAATGCGTAAGATGACGTTCCTCCGTCAAGCGTCGAGCTGAACAAGTCGCATGATATATGCGTACGAGTAAAAATCGTTAATTTTCCGATAAAGATCACAAGATTGACACTTTTTGCAGCTGAAAAAGCAGCAATTGGCAAGCAGCCAACCAACCAACCCACCAGCCCAGCCAGCGATCAACCAATCAGGCGCAGACGAGAGCAGCAGGCGTTGAGGCGCAGACGAATAATGGCAACAGGGCTCATTCGACAGTTTGAGGGAAGTACATTGGCTACACATGCTATGTTGTTGTAATGCATGTAAAACATGCTGTTGAAGGCACGCAAGCGCGCGGTGCAGCAATTGAGTACGATAAGTGAATTTTCGCACTTCATAAGGCCAAGCAGGACGCTGACGTTGCTGATGAGCACTTGTGGCAACTCAGATGGAGTAACAATTTCGCGAGCGTTAAGCTATGTCCAAGCATACCAAAAATGGATGGCGAACAAGACAAGCGCTTGGAAGTTCTTTTATGATATGAAGTGAAAAAAGCAGAAGGATTCTTATAAGAATAAAAAATAAATACAAATAAAGCCAAATGAATTAACGAGTGGTATGACGAAAAAGTCTCCGAAACCGGACCAAAAATTGACATAAGCAAAACTGCGTTTCAAAACCAATCGCTAGGGACTTACACACGTACACTATATACAAGCAACAAAATCGAGCATTAAACGAATAAAGCGTACAGGGCAAGTCAAAAATTGGCAATCTATATGATGATTGATCGCATTTTGAGACAAACAGTAGCTGATCGCGTGTATCAAAAAACGCCAAACAAAATTAACTTGCAAGGCAGACGAGATGCAGAGAGGCGCTGACATAAAAAATATAATGTAGAGACGAAGCAAAGCGCTCGATAGAGTTGGTTGTGGAATCCCTTATGAATGTCAGCGCACTAATACTATGTCTTGGGAACAACATACAAAAAGTATATGCACATTGCTTTGGGCAATGATTTTGGAGTTGCACATTATTTTTATATTTGGTTGTGCTTTTAGAAGCTTCTGTTGTTTCGTTCTTCTAAAATTTTTGTAAGCATTTCCAATTAGGATATCTTCTGGAGTGGAACTGTTTATGCGCTTGCTCTTAAGTACTATAATTTTCGTAATTACTTCTACTGTGCGTTCTCAGGCTTAACTCACTTTATAGCTCTTAATATAAAGTTATAGTGGGCATTAATCCCAAGAGAGTCGAAATATTAATCAGATCAGGTTTAATTGAGAGATTAGAGAAAAATAAAGAAAGAGTCTACTTAAATTTTCGTAAAAATATATTTCACATGATACTGCTTTTCCATTGTCAGACTTTCTGATCACTGTTGCGAGTCGAACTTGCTGCCACTAAGGACGCGGTGGATTTAGTGCTTTGGGCTGCAACCTCCTTTAAAGACTTGACTCTCTGTCTATGCATTAAAGGCACTTTAAGGAAGGCCTTCGCGGAAGCTTGGCTACCATCAAACAGTATTAAATAAAGGGTAAACTTCACCCAGAAGTTCAAGGTTACCCTTAGCAGCAAGGCTGAACGAAATGATTCCACTCTCTAGCTACTGCTTAGGAATCTTACAATCAAGCGGTACACCGACGGCTAGAAAACGTCTCAGGGTATTGGTGCAGGAGTCGCAGAACCACGTACCAAACTCTCCATATCTATGGGAAGTTTGCAGGTGTAGGGATAACGGCTGAAAAGTCTAGCGGAACGTAACCGAGTGCATCTTATCTGAGTGTCCGGTCACAAAGGTATACCCCAGAATGAACTGGCAGATGAGCTCGCCACCTTCGCAGCATCCACCAACATGGTAGGACATGAACCCTTCATCGCGGTGGACAAACTCAGGCTACTTGTCGTATTCTAGACTGACCACTGTAAGCTCAAGAAGCATTTATATAACATGGGCTTAGTTTCTTGCGCAAATTACCGGCTCTACGACAGGGAGCCTGAAACTCCAGAACACCTGCTAATTGACTGCATAGCAGTCTGCAGACGGAGGATAAAGGCCCTAGGATCCTTGTTTTCGAAAAGGGATCACATCGCCTCACTAGCAACTAGCAGTATATTGGACTTTATCAATATACTGGGGCTAGGTGAGTCTTTGTGATTGAGGAGAGGGCCCAATAGACCGAAAGTCGCCCGTGGTACAATCCTTGTCTATTTATCTTATAATATCTTATCTACCAATGGTTTTTGCACTGTCACAAGATCGTTACTCTTTGTCTACCTTAGTCGTTTTCGGCGTCTACTCTATATACATATTTCAGAATCTTACCGAATATCAGCTGTAGGAGCTGTGTGGAAGAGCACTATTGGAAACATCTTAACACTACTTTCTTGTTTGTCCCGCCATTGCGAGATCAGGACTTAAACACTAAGGAGTTCACGCTTTCAAATATACCATTGAGCTGTTGGGAATAGAACTTAAACGCCTAAGTAGATTTGTATTGACCTCATAGCGCTTTGTCGTTTTATGTAAGATCGGGTATAGGAATTCTATTTTTATGGCTTCACAAAGGATGTGTATAGTAGTCGTAATCGGCGATCGTAATCTTGAGGAAGAGCCAAAGTAATCTAACCTATTCCATAATACTTATGTCCTAAAGATATAAATAGGATATGAAATGGTAGTTCAAAGAAAAATTTTCTTTCTTCTTATACTCGTATAGAAAAATACTATTTGAAAGCATGTACATATGTTCTCAAGGAAAGAGAATTCCAATTTTGAAATTTGTCTAACTCAATTTATAATTTGTTTAGGCAAACACATTCGACTTTTCTAATGTAATATTTTCTTTCTTCTTAATGTATACTAAAAACTACTCAACATTTTTACATAATCAGTAATTTTTGAGTTGACATATTTAGACAAAAGAAATATGTTAAAAATCCAAAATCATGTATTTGTTCCTTGAATTCAAGGCATATCTACACAATATACTTGTGTTTGAAGACTTGTTACAAAAAACCTCATATCTTTATCATCACTTAAAAGCCTTATGCTGTTATCTGTATACATTATACATATTGGAATTTGTCCATTATCTTCAAACAAAATCTGTTTTTCCAATTCTATTAAGGTTATGCAAGCTTTTGATAAATAAGACAAGAAAAAACTATCTGTCCTCAATTAAATATCAATAACGCAAAACATGACGGTTGTTTGCTTATGCTCCACGCTTCCTAAGAACTTTTTTTCAAATAGCATAAAAAAACTATGGACACACGTAAGTGCCTTAAACCAATAGAATTGTGGAACGCCCATTTGCACGATTATATAAGAACGTCAGTGTGATCAACTGCCTGCTTGAGTGAAGCTTCGCACTTTGCGTTACGCAAGTATCAATTGTGCCTCAATGTTGCAAGCACAAATTGATATAAATTGAGTAAGGCAGAGCAAACTAAAATATGGAGGAAAATAAGTAAATAACCTAACGAAGAGTAAAAGAAATATGTGTGTTAATTGTATAAGCGCAAAATCCGAGCGCATCAGGCACATCTACTATAGATTGAACTGATCACCGATCAAAAAATCAACGATCAAGAGGCATGAAACGGCGTTGATCAAGTGCGTGCATATATCACATCAGCAGAAAGCTATGCTTGAGCTGAGCTCGCAAATTGATATTTATTATTCACTTGTTGATGCGTAAAAAGTCTTCTTTGTCTTACTACCACAATTTGTAATCATAATAATTGTTACATTGTAACAGATTGACACAATTCATGAATATTTTATATTTGCCTTACATATTTTTACGATTTCATACCATCCATACATACATACATACAGATGTAGTATGCATATGTATGAGTATGCGCTCCACAACGTTAGTCTGCTCGCTTGTATATCGTATATCACTACCAATTAATTTGGTATTCGTGATTCTACTTAACATCGATTGACCTTAACAGATTAGTAGTAGAGCTTGAGCGTTGGGAGAACAAGTAGCAGACGGCCACAATGAAGCTGAATACTGTTAGTGGGCACTAAAAATGCGAGGAAAAATGTAACAACAATCTACAGATAATAATATTAATAAGCGAATTCTCAGCTTAGGTCATAAGTGGCCCAAAGCAGACAGCGCGCAAGCTAGTATACGACGCGATGAGGCAAGAGAGATAAAGTGGACTTTGTATTTGGATTGCGAGCAGTTATGTGCTTTATTTGCTAGATTAGTGTATATAAGCTAAACTTTAATTGCTTCTGCTTATATAAATAACATATTGAATATTGTCTTTGTGTCCAGGTTACGGAGAAAAATTTGAAATTAAAGAAAAATTGATTTTTTGTTAAGTTATGCAAAACAGATCTGAGAAGGAAACTCTACTCTTTAAAGTCGGGATTTCGTCTAACTTTTGGCACAATTTCAAGATCTCACAATTCGATATGCCTATATGAATAAATATGGGTTCCTCTGCTATAAATGATACACAATGTTTTTTAGAGTTTTTTCCTGGATATGGTAATCTAACGGGTGATCCAAGCAGAGGTACTTTTTTCAAAAGTCTATTTTTGATATATCACGCTGGAGTCGTGTCAAGCTGTAATGTTATTTTTGCTTAGTATTGTTTGGCATTTCATCTTTATTAGGAAAATTCACGTTGTG
Organism: Bactrocera tryoni; assembly: GCF_016617805.1. Lineage (NCBI taxonomy): Eukaryota > Metazoa > Arthropoda > Insecta > Diptera > Tephritidae > Bactrocera > Bactrocera tryoni. The sequence continues at coordinate 12,205,188 of NC_052501.1, read as the reverse complement.
TAAAGAATGTGTTTCGCGCGCTTCGCACAACTTGTGGTCAACATAAACTGCCTACCGAGCTTACTGTTCGCAACACAATCACCCATCTTGAGACCCAGCATTCATTATTGGATAATATTCGACCGAATATACCACATCAAATGTGAAGAAAATATGCCAACCGATGCTTAGAGTGTACACGAAGACCGTGGATACTCGATTCGGCACAGTTTACAGCAACTCGGACTGATGTATGGAACGACTTCACGCATTTTACGTCGAGATCTTAAATTAAATGCGTACAAAATATAGCTTGTGCAAGAACTGAAGCCGCTCGACCTTCCCAAATGACATTGCGTCGTTCTATATGCTCTTGAAATGATCCAAGAAGATCCGAAGTTTTCCAGCCAAATTTTGTTCAGCGATGAAGCCCATTCCTGGCTAAATGGGTATGTAAACAAGCGAAATTGCCGAATTTGGGACGAAGACCAATCTGAATATATTCAAGAGCTGCTATTTCATCTAGAGAAAATAAGGGTTTGGTGTGATTTTTGGGTCGGTGGAATTATGGGTCCATATTTCTTCAAAGATGATACCGGTGAGAATGCAACCGTCAATGGCGAACGTTATTGCGCACTATTTGATGCCTGAAATTGGAGCTCTTGATCTCGGTAAAATATGGTTTCAACAAGATGGCGCCACTTCTCACATATCGCATCATTCGCCAGTTACCAGTCGAAATGCTCGAACGAGTCCACGAAAATTGGACTCAATTGTACCATTTGAGACGTAGCCGTGGAGAGAGATAATCTTCAAAAAATAAATGCCAAAGAATGTTTTTCAGTGATAATAAACATTCCTCATTACTTATGAAGTTTCTGTTTTTTCCTTGAAAAAGTAGAGAACCTCGAAATCATTGTTTTAATTTTTTTGAAAATAATTGTGCCTCTATATATTATCAGACTATAACCAATCCCAGACATATTTAACAAATCACCTTTTTACTCCCAGTACAAAGATGAAATAATTCCCCAGCATATTCAAACCTAGTGTCGTGTACTCAAACGCACATAAATGCTTGCATATATATAAACCTAAATATTTCTTAAATACCCACAAGAAATTTATTGTGCTGATCATCGTCAGTCAGTAGGTCGTCGCTTTTGTGACGCAAATAGTCACTTAAACTGGTGACATTCTTATAAGATTTTCCATACAAGTGTTAGAGAGCCAAATAAACAAAAAAAATAGAAAAAATTATTAAAACAAATAAAAAGCGCAATTGATAAAAGCAACAAAAAATGTAGAGAATATGCGAAGAGGAATTCGATGTTGCATCTGTTGCTGTCGACAGTGTTGCCGCTCTTTTCGTCTTTCGGTTGCTTAATTGTTGGCCATTCCACTAACACATACAATACGTAAAGCGAGTTGTGGCGTATAACTTCATGTGACTATTTCGATTAATACCACCCAATGCAAACATACACACATACACTTACATAAATCAGCGTGATACAGCTGTGCGACGGCTAGTATTGCAACAAAGCGCCTGGTGCTCATCGCCGTTTGCGGCAACTACAACTCGTCTAGATGGACAATCGTCGTTGGTGTGCGCGCGCATGGAATACCGAATGCCGCTGAATGTGCTTAATTGGTGCGATTTAATTAAAATCTTTTACTACCGCTCAAAGTTTGCGCCTGCCTACATACACTCGCACACACAAACACACTTGTGTGATCATCGGCATCAGCGTCATCGCTATTGCAAATGCGTTCGCTGTCGCACCATCGATAAAAATACTCTTTCTTGTATTTGTACACACATGTATGTATGTATGTATATATGTGTTTGATTTCAGCAGATATCAGTTACATATGTATGCCAGCTGATGCCGTAAACGCTACACAGAGTGTTGATTACTTCGTAGATCCAGCGTTATTTGCGCTGCTCCAAGCGTGACAAGATCACTTAAGTCACTCTTAATGATTGATCAATGAAGCAATTGTAGCTACGATGCGATGCGATGCTGCTCTATTCCATTCTATTCCGTTAATTTGGAATGCCAAAGAGCGCTGTCAGGGGCGGACGATGGTTCAAGTAAAGTATTAGAATTTGCATATAAAACAATTAATGGCGTTGATGACGTCTGTTGTTTGCGCGCAGGCTGACCGGCTGGTTGACTGTCTAGCTGCTGGTGATCTTATTGCTGTTGATCGTTTTGATTTTGTTGTTTTCTATGTTATTAGCACTCGCTGGTTGTGTTGGTGTGTGGGTATGTGTACCGTTGCTGGCAATTGCCATATTATTGTGATCTTCTGATTATTAATAATATTAATTTGGTAGAGATTTTATTTATATTGATTGAACGGCAAGTTGAGTGACTAGAGAATTTTTAAAGAAAATCATGTGAGTAAAATTTCTTAGATCTACATTAATTGCACTTGATTATTGGGGAGGTTGTGGAACAAAACTTTGTTTATGATTAAAAAAATATATTAACTAAAAAGTACTTCCAATGTATCTGTCTGACTGTCCTTGAAATATGAAACATCAAAAATTTCATTAAAAATATATTTTTTTCCCCACATTGAATCCAGAGTAGTTTGTATAGTCAAGCACCAGGACGCAATACTTAGCTTCTAACACACATAGCAATTTTCTACAGTACAATTTTTTAACATTATTTCAGTCGAGAAGCATCAGAAATTAAAGATTTTTATGAGAAAATTAATCAATTCAAAATGTCAAAGTCTGACAGTGGTCAAATGTTTGTTTATATGACATCACATGAGCTTATTTTCCATACATTTTGCTTGGATGTAATCACATGACGTTACTTTTTAAAATGTCGTATAATGTGGAATATATTATATTACAAATTTTTATATAGAAAAAATTACTTAAGCACCATAACGATAGTTACTATGATATTTAATCACGTGATGCCAAGTGGGATGATTTTTGAGTGTTTGTTAAAAACATCGGTTTCAAAGTTTTTTTAAATCTAACAATTGAAAACAGTATAATTTATGAAGTCATATGATAATAAATCATATAATAAAAAATCACAAGATACCAAATCGCATGATATATTTGAGTTTGCTCATTTTGAAAGTTTTTCAAATTGCTTAGACAAAAAAAAATTTAATTTATTTATGATCACAAATCATATGACCAAATCACACGATGTCACATCGCTAGATACATGTGTTTGTTAGTTTCAAAATGTTTTAAATAATATAATATAAATTTTTAAAGAACAAAAAAATTGTATTTTATAAAGTCATATGATCACAAAGCATATGATAATAATCACGTGATATCAAATCATATGATTTAATAAAGTAAAGTGTTTTTAACCAGAATTTAGTTATAATGGGGTTACTTAAAGCGAAAACGTTTAAAGTCATATGATGAACAATAACATGACATGAAATCATATGATATAAAGTAAAGTGTTTTTTAGCCTAAAATCAGTTATTTTTGGTGAATATTGCTAAAAATATTTGAGTGACATCACATCCTTAGAAATTATAAGGGTTAAGGAGATTGTATGAAATATTTGCGATGTATGAAATATCATATGATAATACGTATAATTTATATTTCACGTTATGCCTTTGGTACTCGTATACTCTCATATAATCAATTCTTAGGGACAGTAGTGTAGAATTTAGAGAAAAATTAAACAGAAATAATTTTTGTTATTTAAATCAGTCACAGCTAACATACATTTTGCAATAAAACGAAATAGAATAAAACAGAAAAATAATATTTTTGTCGAATAAATATTCACAAACCAACTGACCTCAAATTGCAGCTGACTGTTTTACTGTCAATAAATGCTCGACTAATCGCATGTCTTTCAAAAAAACAGCAATTTTTTAAAGAAGCCTATAAATACTTAAATAGGAGTGTATATAGGCGCCTTTTGCGAATTTCGATTTCGAGTTCAAGTTCATGTACACATTTCCTTTCGTTTTATTTCGTGGTAAGCTGGGTATTTTTTGTTTTTACTAATATCACGCCCACTCTTGTGCCGGCTGCTATAAATGTTGTTGTACATTTATAAATTTGTATATCGACATATTGCTTTGGTAGGAATGCTCTTAAAACGCTATGGGAATTTTCAAATTGTGACTGATGAATATTGTCGCCGCATGCAAGCATGCCCATACTTACATATACATACATATATTCTGTAGGTATAGTAGACGACTGGCCACCAATACGTTCTCACGTAAGCAGGGGACAAAAATAAGCACGTTGCAAATAGTGAAAAGTAAAAGGTAAAAATACCGACAATGAAAGGAAAATTATATTTTTACTCGTATAGTGCGCTGCAAGTATACACACACACCAACCAATCCCCATATACGACATGTTTGTGTGGGTTTTAAACATTTTTTGCAGTGTTGCGCTTGAGGAACTTTTCTCCGCACCGCATCAGGTAGGCGGCAGTTCTTGCTTGTATTTATATAAATTCGTAACTTCACGTCTGTGTATGTATGTGTGTGTTTATGTGTGCGTGTTTGCTTATAGAAATTATTAGGTGCACATATGCTCGCACTGTTGCAAGATGAGCGCGCGTTGTTGCTGTCCAATTATAAGTCAATTAAATAGGTTACTCCTGTATTACTACACTGAAGGTTTGCTACTTTTTTCATTTATTTATTTTTTATATTTTGCCTTTGGCTTAGAGACAGTTGCGCTTAACGTTAGTTTTTTGCTTTATTAATGCAGGGGACACATTGTCATGCATAAGCGAGCAGTAGGCAAATTTATTACCCTCCTACTTATGGCTACGTTGTGCTTAGCCTACAGCCTTCCGCTGCATAGACGTGCTCATGTGAGCAGGATTACCCTCTGGTTAGCGTAATTTATTTCGTGTATATAGTGAATATATACAAATATGGCCTTGTCTTATATGAATATGTGTGTGTGTTGGTGTGGCTTAAACACCAGTTGTTCAAATGACATTTTTTGAGGAAAAGACTTGAGTGGCAGTTGATGAGTTTTTATTATTGTAATTTTTTGAATTGCACATATTTTTCCCATCCCTCCAGCGCATAATGAGTGTCGTAACGGTTTAGAATTTTTAATTGTTTTAAAAACCATGTTTTAACGAATTGGTTTCGGATGATTTCAGCGAGTGAACGAATAGTAACAATAATAAGAGTCTTTAAACTGTATAGTTTTATAAATACATATATATATATAATACATAACAGCAAATAGTATTGACTAGCCACCATGAAAAGAAATGTTGCTAATTTAGAGCTTTATAAGAAGTATTAAGGCGTATATTCGGCAGGCTTTAGACTTTAGTATCCGCATGTTAGCGCTCTAAAAATAATTGATTTTATTAAAAAATTTGTTTTTTGAATTACTTTTTCAATTTTAATTCTTAAATCTTCGGTCTCTCAGTTGAACAAATCAATCCTAACATGGAGAGTCCAAATCCTTTAACCTTAGGCAGATCGCATGATTGTTTTCGTCGGATTTCCTCTGGTTCTTCTATAGGAAAGCTACAGAAGTAGACCGATAGAGAGATATTTTTTCCGCTCTTTTGACATTTTTCTCCATTTAATAATGGAATCGAAATTATTAAAATTTACTACCAAAATTCGGTGTCAGTGACCTCAATTTTAAGAACGCTACGCCCAATTTATGGTCTTCATAATCGTCCTGGCAGATCAAAAATTGAGTCTCTAGTGGAAAAATTTTAATCCACAAGCACAGTACAAAATGTTCCCGTGCCAGTGGGAAAATAAGTGAGTGCCCCTAGTGTCGAGAATATTGTTTCCTGCAGTCTATCACACCTCATTCTCAAGCGTTGGGCATCTCTGAGACGTCGTTGTAGCGAATTTTGCAAAAAGATCTTGGCCTACATTCTAACAAGATCAAATTGACGCAAACCGCAGCCGCTTGACCCCCATAATCGCAATATGTTCGTGAATTGGGCTAAGGAACAACATGAAAATGATCTAGATTTTCGTTGAAAAATCATCGCTACCGCTCAATGATAACCCAATATTTTTGGTCCGGATTGGATGATATGGACTTGGACAAAATATGGTATGGCGCCACAAGCGAATGTCACAATCGATTTATTAAAAACCATGTTTGATGAACGAGTTATCTTATGAAATGGCCCTGCAATTCGCCGCCTCGGTCGTGGGATTTGACAAAGTTAAACTATTTTCTGTGAGGCCACGTCAAGTCCCTGGTCTATGTCAACAAGACCGGATGAATGATAAACTTCCTGCAAATATTAAACGTGAAATTGCAGCAGTATACAGTTCAGCATCTGGACTCCTGCAAGCGCGCCCGTGGTGGCCATGCAAAAATAAAGAATTTCAATGATATTCCAAACCGTTTTTGTAGCGCTATTATTGAAAAACTTGTTTTATGTTTATACATATAATGCGTGAATAATTGCTTTACACTATTAGTCAAAATAATGATCAGAAGACATCTAGTTTTAGAGTTCAAAATATTAAAAAATAAACAGATTTTCGAAGACGTGAACTAACTCTTTCAGCTGCCTTGGCATTAATCCATAAGCAAAAACTTGGTCATCATCGCTTTAAATAATTTTTTTTGTTTGAAACTTACACATCACTGACTTTGTCGTCAACATTTGCACCAAAAGCACATAAACGAAATATTTCCGCAAAAATTTTACTTCCCAAAAATTGTGTTATCCTTGACCCAGTTAACGAAATATCCGCGCACTGCGACAAAAAGTGCTCAACCACCACCAACGCTTACGCACATTGAGTCTTTCACAATTCACACAACAAAAAAATATATGTAAGACACATACTAAAAAAGTTAAGTTGCACATGCACTTTGCTGTCACACGCGTTGTGGCGGCAACATATGGTCGAAAAAAAAACACAATTATTATCTAAGTAGGGCTCTAGGCTATCGATTGTAACCCACCTTTACAAGTTCTTTTTTAGCCTTCGATTCTTATATTTTTTTACTTCACATACTTTTACAGCACTGGCACGTTGTTGTTGCAAATAGTGAAAATTCCTTTGTTCATGTGCAAAACCAATTGCCGCAAAGCATTTGACGGACTGCAGACATACTCATATGTAGATATATTGTAACACAGCTGAGGTAGTACAGAATCGAGAAGGGTAACTCTTTCAAAAACCGCGGTGAAGGGCAAACAATAAGAGAGTATTTCCTGTTAGGCCGCTGCAGTTTTAGTGCACTCGGTTGCAACAGTCTGCAATGCGCGTAAATAGAAGTGCTAAGCTATATATGTAGACATATGTACGAGTAAATATACTTGTAACTGTGTACAGTTTTATGCTCGCATACAGGGTATAACTGTTATCAATTTGTAACTGCATACATATTGTCAAAGCTCCTAGCGGCGGCAGTTTGCTAAGGAAAAATTTGTTGATAGTGAGTGAAGGGAAAATGGACCAAGTTCAGACTGCGATATAATGTGCACATATGTATGTATAATTGGTAAAGTAGAGTGCTCAGCGCCTATGGCAGTGCTGGTCTGGTGCGCTTGAGAGCAGCGTTCGAAAGGCGGCATATTTTCACTAGTTCTTACATATTTTTTTAGTTAATGTAGGTAAAATAGTGTTAAAGACAGACTACTCACATAATTACTACCTTGTGACAGCATACTGCAGGTTAGGTTACGTTATACTGGCTGGCTCTCCAGATGGAGCTTCCACTGACTAGACTACCGTGACTAGATCATCATTGCTTGATGCATGCTGAAGCCTCGATTAGTTTAAGCAATAAAAATAAATACCGGTAGAACCCCAAAACGAACTTGTTTCGGCCCAGTTCTAAGACAATTCATGCGTTCCGAATCAATATTCCTTTTGAAATGTTTGACGATTTTGCAGAAACTCATACACAAGAAAGGGTTATAACATACAGAAGGATACGTGAAAGGCCCTACAATATACATTTATATATATACTTGTATACCGACCAGCGTTTGCTTATACTAGAACAAGTCCCCAATTTTCGGGATATCGATCTCAAATTATGCATACGTCCTTTTCTCTTTAAGAAGTTATTCATTTGTCGAATATCGGACTACTATAACATATAGCTATCAAACAAACCCGCCGATCAAATTCAATTGCTCGTGATAACTTTGGTGTAACCGAAGTTAACAATTTTCTCCTGCTTCGTTTTTTTTTGCTTCTACGTTAGCACTTGACGGCAGCGAAAGCGTAAGTTAGTAGCGAGAAATTCTATAAAGGGGTCAGTAGGGTAATCTTAGAAATCCGCTTGAAACAAGGTATAGCTTCGATGCTCGTTAAGGTGTTATATCCAATTGCAAATAAGAAAAAAAGCGTTTTTAATAGACAAAAACTGCAAAAATTAATTTCATAAAATTAAATAATTAATTTTAAATGATTTTGGATTCCGTGGATCTGGCAACCAACCGTAAGAAGAACTTCCGCAAAAAGGTGTCTAGCTAAGAGTAAATATTCTTCTGCATAAAATTATCTATAATAAAAAAAAATCATTTATATGGATTAATATTGGAACTTATTGAAAGACTAGCCATAATTTCGAATCTTTACAAAAATGCATGTGTCCAAAAACAAGTCGCTCTTTTTTTTTAGAATCAACTTCAATTTTTTGGAGTATATTCTAAAATATATAGATATAATAGATAAGACCCGGGAGCCAAAACACCCATGTAAGAGGTTAAGCTTAGTGTTACTTACATTTTTCAACATTTTCAAAAGAAATAGTTACAAAATTTTTATATTAAAACCATATCTATAAGAAAATTTAGCTCATATACATATAAATTAAGAGAAAAAGCTTTTTTTTAATTTTGCTTAATATACTCGACCAGTTTTAATAGCTTCAATTTCTAATGAAATCCAATTAATTTTCGAACTCCCATTACATTACCACACAAAAAGTGTAACTGTGTGTTTATATGTAAATTTGTGTTACAATTGCTTTTGTTTGATGAGTGCGTTGCACGTTATCTTTCTTGCAACTTGCCGTCAAATGCATGCCAAACGTTTATGCACGCATACATACACCTGTAGGTGTTAAAAGGCTTGTATGAACAAGTACTGTCTTCTTTGTTATTGTTGCTGCTCTCTTGCCAACAAGCACTTGAAGTTGTTTTGCATGGCAAATTTTGGTCTAAGCGTTGCTGCAGAGGTGTTCGAGACAAACACCTTGCAGAACCCGCATACCTCCTATATAAACACATGTTTTGTTGTATATTTATTTCTGCAACTTATGATAAAATCTTGCATGCAACACTATTACATAAACGCCTAATTACATATTAATTAGCAAAAATGCGAGAGAAAACATATTTTGCTCAGCAAATATCTAACTAAATAAGTTGGCATTAGATTGCTTAGAAGTTTCCCAGACACTACTTTTTTTTGCGATCAAATATGACGTTTGCAGTTGTTAGAAAGTAAAGGCATGACAGCTGCTTACAGCAATTACAGCGAGCAACTTGAATATCCTTTGAGACAAACAAACACCGTCACACACACACACACACGCTTATATGCCTGCTCATTTGGTGAGGTTACAAAGTGCACCTTACTGCACCTCACCTCCCCTACGCACTTAGTTCCGCCACAGCTTGCTTGCAGCAACAGCAACAACAAGGTACAAGGTATATTCCCACTTTTTGCCACAGTCAGTAGCTGACCGTAATTAACCATGTGTAACATGGCCTATAGCTAATGTGGCCATAAAGAAAAGCCTGTCAGCCGTTTGCCGTCAATTCACACACACACACACACACATGCACACGTATGGTGTGTGTATATAACCTGCGTGTATATTCGCTGCATTAGTTACAAGTTACACGTGACGTAGGTAGAGAACACAAAACAATGATATAAATGCATTAAACTGGCACTGGTAATAATAAAATTAGCCACTACATTAGAAGCGCATTAAAAGGGCTCCATGTTTTATTGTGTATTAATAAGTGTAATGTTTTATAAAACCATAAATATATATTTTTAATACTTTTTTGCCGTTTCTATTCTTTTTGCTTTTTAATAAACTAAACTTGATTAAAGCGACTGACATATTAGTGTCTGCTAAATGCTATTTAGTTATGCTTGACAGTGTGCTATTTGTTACGATTTTTTATGACCATGCGAAATTAGTAGTAATAAGCCATATTAGTTTATACATACTTAATAATTACATTAATTTATTTTGTATAAATAAACTGAAACGCTAAAGAAAATGCGTTTTAATTATCTTAAGTGTGGCTAATTCCTATGAGTGGTGCACATAATTCCTTAAGGGAATGAGGAGCGACTTCAGGCAATGGGTTACGCAATGACGGAACTCTTCTTGGTAAAGACTTACTTGCTAATATTACAAAAACAACACGAAAGCGTAGAATAATAAAAACTGAAATAAAATTTTCAAACCACTGCATCCAAAATCTATTAAAACGTCAACCAAAAAAGAAATAGGATATGTGCTTGGTAGCTGATTTTCTTTTAAATGAATTTTATCTGTGTTGCTTTTTGGTTCGGCACTTATTTATTCAAGAAACCAAAGTTAAACTGACTTTAAACTTTTTCACCATTCTGGTAAGAATCATAACTACACTTCTGATTTCTGTAGTTCAATATGATATCGTTTGTCGCTTCTAAGCTTATTAAGGCACTTTTGTAAATGTTCACCACAGATTTACTGCACTCTCTCTCACACATCAAGTACGCTGTAATTGCGAAAGCTAGCAATGCTTTATATGCGTGTAGGTAGATGCTCATCACAATCTGGGGGCTCTCTCCCTCTCTCATGCACTGGTGCTACACACCTCTTGTAAGATCAATCCTGCTCTACGGTGCAGTAGTATGGTGAACAGGCAGACGAAAATCTACCTACCGGAAGTCAATTGAAAGGTTTTAGAGGCTCTCTGCGCTGTGCGTAATTGGAGCTTTAAGAACAACTCCAACAGCGGCTCTTAAGGTGGTACTAAAGCTGCCACCTACAGTCCTCTTCGCTAAAAACTGCACAGCAAAATAGGCGGGACGACTACTGTCTGCAGGATATATACATATATACATATAGAATCTTCGGGCATAGCTCAGTGGGTAATGGTGGCTGGGCAACCACTGACTACATGGTCCCTCTTTTCAACTGAGAAAGAACGTAAGTTAGTTACGCGCAACACGCTAACCATCTATGTATACGGATGGCTCGAAAAAGGACGATGGAGATGGTGCGGAAATATACTGTCCAAAGTTAGGCATAAGGCAACCTTTTAAGTTGTTGGACCACTGCAGTATATTTAAAGTTGAGGTCTTTGATATTGCAAAAGCTGGCCTCTAATGCACCTACAGGCAATTCCAGGGTCAACATCTACGTAAACAGCCAAGCAGTAATCAAGGCAGTAACCTCGTATCGCATTTCGGACAGAAGTGCTTTGGGAAGCAGAAGCAGGGCGGCAGTGGAAAGTGTTGCCAGAAGTAAGAAGCAAGTAGAGCAGGATACCAGAGAAAAAATGGAGCATCCCTTGTGCACTCGCCCCGCATTGGTAAGACTACGCTGTAAGCATGTCCGATCACCACGCAGAGTCTGTTAAATTTCGCGTCAAGCGCAGGATGACTTAGACTTAGCATCTGAACTCCATCTGGTATCACAAAAGAAAGGAACTGGTCAATGCATGGCTTATTGGCCTACCATATTAACCTAACCTACTGCACTGAATAGATAACTAAAAATTTACGGCAATCACAAGAATCAATTTTTTATGAAAAGAGAAAAAAGCATTAATTAAGGAAAAAATATCATTTATGGAGTTCATTATCTCGATTTCCACCGTTCACTTTGCAAGCCTATTAGGATAGTTGTCCGATTTGAACAAACGGCCGCACTTAGGCCATCATTAAGCCCACTGTGCTCCCGGGTGGTAACCAAATTGAGCCATATAAAGCAACTTGCTGAGGTGCTTTTTTAGGGTCCATTGGCTTCAACAACCTTTGAAGGGCCGAATCGTGTGCCAGAACGAACTCGTATGCCACTTTGTTGCCTTCTTTTCTTATATGCCTAAGTACTCAGATGATATTAACTGAGTTACCTCCAGATAATATAGTTATTGCTTGCTGGAATAACCTTACACCGTGAGACTTAGTATTGGCGCTACAGAGTAATAAAATAGTTTCGGGAAATCTTAGTAACAGATAATGATTTTCTAAAATTTAGTTTGCAATATTCCTCAAATAAATTCGTTCAAGAAAAAATGAAAAATTGTACATGAAACCCATTTTATGATGACAGTAAACATCAGTGAATAAGCAAATAATCTTCTGTAACTTAAAAAAGTCGCTCACAAAAAATAACCTCACGTCACTTTCATTTTTAACACCAAACTGCACTAAATAAATAAGAGCAAACGAGGCCAAATGTTTCAATAAACAATACTATATAAAAGGCTTTTAAAGAATGTAGGTCAAATACCAATTTAAGTAAAAAACTTGATCGATTTATCGTAAAATACTTAAGCTTCTCAATATATTCTGATATAGCAAGGGTTGAAGTGGAAATAAGAAAATAATTGTGCAAAGTTACCGCTCACTGACAACCCTTCGGCTAGCACTTAAGAACGATCAACCAAAAATACTGCCAACTGCACAACTTTTATTTTCTCCAAAAGCGAAATAAATAAGGAAACAGCAATACAAAAAATACCTACTCGCACCTAATTTCTGCGTGCCTATTTTATGTGCCACTTCTTTCACTAACATATCACGTGTTTCTTTTTCGTTTTCGTGTATTGCTGCTCAGTCCACATCCACAACAATGCAAATTGGTCGTTTCAAGCGCTTCCGGTGTACACAACAAAGCAACGAAAGTGAAGTTGGCGCGTATTAACCCACGCGTGGTCCCTCCATTCGCCTGCAACAACCACAAGCTGTATGTTACATATGTACTATATAAGTTGTGCGTGTGTGTGCACATATCGGGTTTACGACTACGTCATTTGCTTTTATATCTAAAACGACATTTATCTGGCACCAGTGATCTGCGCCTAAGGCTTGCTGCCTTACTGCTTCCTTATGCACTTGTTACCCACTAATATTTGCGCTTTTTTCTCTTACTTATAATCTACTTGCAGGATCGCTATGTAGACGAATATCTACAAAATACTGCAAATATATTACTAAAAACTTTGTTTGTATGTTTGTATGTTTGCATAAATACATACATATATACGCGCCGGGAAGCTTCAGACATTTTTTGAAAAGTGAAATTAAAAGGCCTACGAAATACCAGCCATAAATGCCGCTCATTTGTTTGCTATTTATGCATTTGTGGGCTCTTGAGCACACTCATTTATTGTTGTTGTTTTTGTGTTTGTTTTTGCATCTGCGTTATAGGCCGTTTTCTGCTTGAGCTGTACGCATTGACCTATTACAGAAAAATGGCAAAAATTCTAATTATTTTAATTGGCTCACTTGTAGGGGATAACTCAACTATTTTATTACATTTCACCGACTATGCAGATGTCTACAAATAGAGATATATGTGTATATACAAAAAGTTGACAGCTCTGAGTATTTTTTTGAATTTTTTTACATTAGCACCGGACTAAAATTGCATAACGAGTTGTGAATGGTATATAATATAAGAGTTCAATATTATATTCTATATTGTTACCAAACACAAGAAGAGATCGCAGAATCTTTAGGAGTCCTTGGGTCAACCATTTAAAAATTTGGTGATCTTAGCGTGGAAAACGAAGAACGTCCTGGGCGGCCAAAAAGATTAAGAATTGGAAACATTACTCGGTACATGTTGTTACCAAATGATATCGCAAAATCTTTAGGAGTCCTTCACAGATTCAAAAGCAAGGAAATCGGTTGCCATAGAAATTGAAGCTAAGAGGACTTGGAAGACAATTTTCCGTGTCAAAAATGTTGCTTGAACGCTAGAAAAAGAAGTAGTTTTTTCGCCCCAATGTGGCTGGTGATGAAAAGTGAAACCACTACGGTAAACCTAAACGCAAAAAATTATATTTGAAAGATTTCAAATAAGCCAAAACAACGGCATAGCTAAATAACCATGACTCCACGAAAACGTTCTGTATATGGTGGGATCAGAAAAGCGTTATGTATTATAAGCTGCTAAAATCGGGTGAAACCATTAATGGGGAACGCCAAGTACAACTCCTCAAACCGGCGCTGTTCTTTCGGGATGAAAAACCAAAATTGCCAGAAAGATGGAAAAATGTTATTGATTCAGATGGTCTATACTTTGGATAATAATATTATACATGTTTTTCTAAAGGTCATATCGTAAGTTACAGATCCAAGACTACGAGTATTCATTGAAGCTCAACTCAATTAAACATATTTTAATTTTCTAGTAAAACACAAATAGTTTGAGTTCATCTCAATGCACCTGAATTAACAAAATGCTCTAAAAAAACCAACCGTTTTTAAATGCTTGCACTCTTCTCTGCAATAATGCCATTAAATCCTTCTAACTCCCTCTGAAGACTGTGTAATAATATTTTTTCTATACTCCAAACCAAAACTAACGCTGAGCTGTCTCTCACTCATAATGCCTTTGTTGCTGCCACAAAATGAGTTAACTACAAAGCCAACTAATAAACTAATTTTCTGTTGTCCACTCAAAAGCCAGACTGCACTCTAAAATAAGGTACAGCAAAACAACAAAAAGCCGACACATATGCCGCTGCTGCAGTTACTTACTGTGAGCTCCTATGCTGCTTATCTCTTTGTTAGGTTTGCCCGCCTTCTATGCTCTTTTGCATTTTATTAGAATTTTAGAAGCTTCCATTGCTTGGTTTTTTATTATTTTTTCTTATTGTCATTTGTTTGTGCTTATGCGAATTTTAACCCGCAACTAAATTAAGTTAACTTCCTGTCTGTCTGCGTGTCCACCTATTGGAGTGAAATTAACGAACGCTTCCGGTTTTTGTGCAAACAATTTTTCAAATTTTTATTGTTGTTTTTGCAAATTTGTGTTCGTAGACGAAATGTCTGATTAGTTATTTGTTGTTAGAGAAAGGGTTTGACTTTGAAAATGAATAACATAACTGTAAAGAGTCATTAGTTTTATTGCAGTAGGAGTAGATGAGAGATATTTGCATGAGATAAACAAATTTGTGTAGAAAAGGATATGCATATGAAGTTATAGGTGCTTCATAAATATTTATGTATATAAGAAAGTACATGCATGACCTTCATCATCATATGTTTATGATAGCAAGTAGTCAGCGATGTCAGCTGGCCAATTCATAACCTAACTCTTCGTTTCTTTGAAGCAATGTTTTATTTGTTTTTTTTTTACGGTTAATTAGGCACTACATTTATTATTTCTAAAATGGACTGAGCACTTACTTGTGGAGCTATACCTAATTTGAGATTAATAAGGCGTCTTGAAAATATATATCTTCTTAAATAACTGCCGATATTGATGGTATGAAACACTCAGGCTTATGGTTCTGTATTCGTGGGTTATCAGGTAATGTTATTGGCGAACAAAAAAATCAGAATATTTTTTACTATACTCTCTTGTAGCTCAATATTTATATATTTGTATATATCTATTTTATCTCAATATCACTATGAGACGAACTTTCGGCATGATATGATATAATTTTCATCTTCTATTCCTGAGACAATTACCTGTTTTATGGCGCTATAGATTATTCTCACTTTCGAACATTGATTTCAAGTCTGATTCGCTCTCTGAAGTACATTTCAAGTATCAAGTGGAAGCGCCACACAGGCTCTTGTACCATTTCCCAAATTCTCAAGAACAGCAAAAGGCAGCGAGCTCCATTTGCTAAATTGCAGATTGATGACAACGTACCATAGAGTGTTTTCGGAAGTGAGGGATATCGAGGTTCCCTACTCTTTTAAAGAAAAAATACCGAAACTTCAAATTCAAGGGAATGTTTATTATCATGCGAAAGAATGTTCTTCGGCATTTATTTTTTGAAGATTATCTTTTTCAAATTTTGGGCGAGGCTACTTCTCAGATGGTTTATCCGTAGAGTCCAATTTTCGGTGACTCTTTCGAGCATTTCGACTTGTAACTGGTGAATGACACGCGTGGTGTTTTGCTTGAAGGCCTGAATCGAAGTGGCAGCCTTTACCACAGGAAAAAGTTTAACGTTGTAATATCACTCCATCTTGATGACCAATCGGCCGGCCAAAAGCGTGAAATTATCTGCTCACCCAAGTGTTCGCTCAATAAATCCATTGATTGATACGATATGTGGGAAGTGGCGCCGTCAATTGTCACCGAGATCACAAGCTTCAATTTCAGGTATCAAATAGTCGGTTGTCATGGCGCGATAACGGTCTCCATTGACAGTTACGTTCTCATCGGCATTATTTTTGAAGAAATATGGAACGATGATTCCACCGGCCCACAAACTACACCAAACCGTTGATTCTTCTGGATGAAATGGCAGCTCTTGAATCTGTTCAGGTTGGTTTTCGTCCCAAATCTTTACATACGGATTGAGCCAGAAATGGACTTCATTATTCTTTCAAATCATGCATTCAAATCAAAATTTGGCTCGAAAACGTCGGATCTTCATGGAACTTTTTAAGAGACCGTAAAACGAAGGTCGAGCGGCTTCAGTTCTTGCACAACCTGTATTTTGTATGCTTTCAGTGTAAAATCTCGACGAAAAATTAGCACGACGTTCTATATGTCAGTCCGAGTTGCTGCAAAAGGGCACCGAATCGACTCTCCACGGTCTTCGATTACACACTCGGTACGGCTGCTATATTTTATTCACTGCGTGCTAGATGTGGTCTCTCCATCGAATATTATTCAAAAATGAATGCTAGGTCTCAAGATAGATGAAATGGTTAAACTTTCCTAAAAAAAGTCTAAGTTTGAACCCTTTTTTAACTTCATTTTCAAGCCGCTAGCAGTTGAGATTTTCAGCAATATATCATAAAAATTTGTCGGTCCATACATTCGGGCTGCTAGCAAAAGCAGCAGCCACATTTTTAGAGCAACTACTCAACACTCGCAACATCTCCGCTATGGCAAGCAATAAAGCAAAATTTATGAATGGCAACGCACATAAAATTAGTAATTAAAACTATTTTCATATGCGCATTTATGGGAGCAAGCAATAAGCCCTCATAACTGCGCGAGCTTAAAGATGAGGCAATCTGTCGCAACGAAATGAGCGAAATGCATAGCTACATAATTTCCCAACAACAACAACACGAGCGTCAAGACGCAATCAGACAAGCAAATGAACGGACAAGAAGCAAGATGCTTACAGCGATCGCGGCGGTGATTGCAACGAAGTGATGCCGATGATCATGCTGATCATGCGCATATCAACACCAGCTTTAAAGCAACAACAAACAGCCATAAAAGCTGTGCGCATGCCATGGGGAGCGAAACACGCTTGATGACAGCCAGTTCGACAGCATGCTGCAGCGGTAAGAAGGTAGCCGCTGCCAACGGCGGTGTCAGCAACATATTTCTCATTGCTGCTTGATCGCATTTAAGCAACGTTTATGATTATGGCACGCGATTGTCATTGCGAATTGTTGTCAACGCGTTCGCTGTCCGACTGGCTGGCTGGTTGGTTGGCTGTGTGCCGTGTTGAATGCCTGTCTAGCTGCAGTTGGGGCAACAACAAATGCTCATGCGTAGCAAAGCAACACGCCAACATGACATAATGACAGCCCATACAAGTGCCATAACAATGCTGAAAGTGTTTGCTGCTGCTCTTCTTGCTGCCGCAAACTATTTGATATAGATTACGTTTCTTATTTTTATTTTTAATACATTTTATTTTTAACTTATTTCATTATGTATATTATTTTATTATGCTTATTTTGGTTTACGCTTACAATGACAATTACAGAAAGGCAACGCATAGCCAACATACTTCACATTGCGAGCGCGCAGCGAATGTCGCAGCGGCAATAAAATAGGCGACACGCGGACGGACGGCTAAAGCGATAGGAGGTGCGCAGAAACTGTCGCAAATGTGCAGACGGACCGACAGGAAGACAGACAGACCGCGCGTTCGACAGCCAGTCAAGTCGGCAACTAATTGTGCGTAAGTGTAAGTATGCGTGCGCGCAAATGTTGCTGCAACATGCTGCACAGGCACATACGCACACAGCGCGCGGCATTTCTAGCCGGTGCAGCTGTACCATAAAGGCAGCGGAAACTATGCGCGCAACTTTAATGTGCGGCGCGCAAATTAAATGCTCACGCACAACGCGCAGCCGGTTGCCGCTTGCAGGCAGCGCTTTACTATTTGCGCGACGCACGGAGGTTGGTGGCGTCAGGCAGGAGGCGCAGGTGCATTAATGGTGATCATCAGATGCCAACGCATGTAGCATGTTGCACATAGCGCAGCATTGCACAAACACACACATGTTGTTGTCCGTTGCGCTGACGCCGCTACTGTGTCACACCTTCGTATCAGAATCGAATGCAGAAAAAGGCGTTTAATGTGAAAAGTCTTTTGATTTCTATGTTTCATATGACTTTTATGCGCGCAATTTTATTTATTTTGCATTCAACGCGCATCTATACAAACGCCGCGCACATTTCTCCCTGCAACCTGGCTTTTTATTCATTGGCGCGAATTAATTTTATTGCCCAATTACTTCACAGTGCTTTGCTGCTGCGCCTGCAACACTTTTTGTACGTCATTTCTGCGCCCTTCCTGTGTCGCTGCGTTGACAAGTTGCGTGCAACAGATGTGGTAAGTGCACAATAGCAAGCAGAAACAACAAAACAAAAAAATTTGGTTGACAACACGTCGCCAGTTTTATGTGCTCACTACTAGTTTTTGCCGATTTTTGACATATTGAAGCTATTAAAGGTTTGTCAACCCGCCGCCGCAGCAGTTTCAATGTTTCCCGTTGACGCCCACTGGGCGCGCATCGGCTCTTCTCTGCTGTTGCACTTCGCATTATTGGCGCACTAAACACAACTAAGTAATTTTTATGTGTTTACAACAGTAAATTGTCAACGAAATTGTGCAGGAAAATTAGAGTGAAAAGTCAAGTGCTGCTGCATCCAAGACGCCTCTGTTGCATGGCGGTGCGTGTAATGCACGCAAATCTTGTGGCATGTGTTCTGAAGAATCGCATATTTTATGTGCACATTTCCCGCTATTTTGTTTTTGTGTTGTTTTTCTAATCTTGAGTGTTAGACATTCACATATTTTCGGCGGCAAGCTAATTGCTCTATTTTGTTGGAGTTTAAAGCAAACAAGCTTAAAAAATTATTTTTACATATTTTTTTAATACTTTATGTTAGAGTTTACTTAGAAGCAGTGTTTTCATTGCTTAAAGTTGAAAATTTAGATATTTATGAAGTCATTATTTGTAACTACAAGAGTGGATAATATTTTCGCAAGAAAACCTTGCTATCCGATACTACCTTCTCGTATACAGTTACTATTATGAAACGAATTGGCTCATAATTTTGAAAAATAAGACATGACTTAGCATTTTGGAAAAGAGCAATTCGGTAGGAAATTCGTTGATACTTTATTCTTGACAGGGAGACACTTCTCACCCGATAACGCCTGTCAAAAATTTATTTAGCAAATTTCAACGTCGTCGCCGGTAGGTTTGTGATTAGCCAGTCTCTGGTGTACCAAAAACCGCTACCATTGAGGATATCGCGACAATGGTTTTCTATATTTTGTCGGTATATCACAAAAGTTGGTCATATACTGCGAGAAAATTTGCCATGGCAAAACTGTTAGCGCAATGGGTGCCACATTTGCTTACTCTGAACAATAAGTGGAACCCTGAGATTATTTTACAGCCGCTGTTTATGATGCAATACAAAAGAGTTTCTGAACGTCGAAAAGACATTCTATCGAAAGAAGTCGAAGACTGGCCCATCGGTCAGAAAGGCGATAGCAATCGTTTTTTGTGACTTACAGAGCGTGATCTACACAACTACCAGGAAAAGCGAAAAACGGTTGGAGAGCTCTGGGTGAGGAAAAAATTGTCTATTGCACAAAGAAATGCATAAGACGAACTTTTTCGATTTAGGCGCCATCCAACAATTCTCCAAATTTAGAGTGATTTCCTTCTGTTTACAAGCGTGAAAACATCATGTGTCGTGCAGAGATTTTTGGCTCGAATGTGGAGGTTTCATGGGCACATAGATCTATTTTGAAGTTCTCCCCCGAATCGCATTTTTCAGTATTGTTAAAGCAGTTGAAGAACGAACCAAAAAACAAATCTTTCAGAACTACTTAATTGGTTTGTGGATAATATATTAATTTTTGCAGACTAGAGCTCTTGGTATTCAACTAACCGGATTAACCGCATAGGACATTATTCGAGCAATAATATTCGATTTGCAGTATCCGGATAGTCGTAAGTTGTTGAATATTTAATTAACCGCTCATTTTCGAAAATAGTCACAGTAGAAATACTATTCGAATAGTCGTTACATTGCGACTAACCGGTAAATATTCATACGAACGGTTACAAACCGGATATTCGATTAATCGGGTTCCGGGTTCTACGAATAACTTTAAGAGCACTTTTGGCAGATATTAAAAAAGAAAGAAAAGTGTTAACTTCGGTTGCATCCAAAATTTAATAACCTTCATAAATAAGAAAGTTTCCATACAATTTTGTTTGTTCAGCTTGTATGGGAGCTATTTGTTCCAAGCAATTTCGTGACGACATTATGTCCAGTGATAAAGTTTTCGATACAGGGATTTTTGTCGATAGTTTTTTATGTGAGCTATATATAGTACTATAGTGGTCCAACATGAACAAATCGTTCGGAGAATGTTTACGTTGCTTTTCACGAAATTCAGATCTCTAACGTAGAATATTCCTTTACTAAGGAAAGGGAAACTGCTTCTAGCATAAAGGGAAGTTTAACCTCAAAATTATATGAAATCTAGCAATAGTTTCTAATATTTATATTAGTTAGATTAGATTAGAAAAATTCAAAAAAAATTTAATTTGTAAGAAATCAAATGTTTAACTTTTCGCATCACTGTAGCAAACAGTATTTGCGATTTCCTTATATTTTTTCAAAAAATAATTCGAAGTCAATAAAAATATCATCGAAAAATGCAAAAACAGAAGTGACGTTTTCATGACAACCAATTGTGTAGTTATAGCCTAAAAGTACGACAACAGAGGATCGATTCCCTCACACACACACACACTCACACATACCCAAAAACTAACTTTAAATGAGGCATTTATCGTGCCTGTGTTCACACATTTTTGAAAACATTTTTCGAAACTACCAAATACGCGCATCCATATGTCAATGCCACCAATTCAAAAGCAATTGACGCAGCCGAAAATGCGCTCACGTCAGATTATCCCGTAATTTATGATGATCGTCAGCAAGGAAAAAACGAACGCAAACGATCTCTCAAGGATTTACGGACACGCAAGTAAAGGCAAGCGCACACATTGCAACAGCAACAACAACAACAAGTCAAAGGTTAAGATGAGCTACAATTACACACAAAGCAAACAACGACAAGAACAAACGAGAGATCAATCATCCGGCAGTAGGTGAGTTAATGAATGAAAGTAGCTACCGGGCATGCGGGGCAAGCAAACATACCCATGCAACCAAAGAACTAAACGCAAACCGTAGATAAGTTGCCGCTGCAAAGCAAGCATGCGCATAAGTGTGTGTGAATGGTGGCGGGTCACATTGCAGCAGCTGGATAGCTGGATGACAAAACGAAATTGTGTCATTCGTATGTAGTGAACAGGATATTACAACAAAAAGTGAAATTGAAATGAAAATAAAGGCAAAGAATAAAACAGTCAGCAGCAACGACAGACAACAAGGAGGGAGAATAGAAAAAATGTGATAAGAAGATACCGGAAGAACGCGAAGGAAACTCAAGCACACCGGCAAACATACACACAAAAGCAATGCTACTAAGGAGGCAACAGAGGAAGTGGCGCAAATGTTTTATTTACTATTCGTTTCATTATTGTTGTTGCTGTTGCTGACGTTGCTGTAACTGCCCATTCGTAACTGTAGGCTTTTTGTTTGCCGCTGCTGTTATCAAAATCACACATGCGCACACACGCACACGTATTGGGGCATTGGGCTCTGGTTGCATTCGAAAGATGAAATGACTAGAAGGAAAAAATCTATTGGGAGGCGCCGGAAAATGCAACTGCAAACACAAATTAAAAAACAAATTAAACAAAAACATTTGCAGCGACAGTAGTTGGAGCATGCATATGTATGTATGTGTGTCTCTGAGGTTGCAACCGCACAGAAGTGCCACTTCCCGCGCTAAAACAATGCTATCTTCTTTTTTGCTATCAGCCGTGGAGGCAAATAATGATGGTAGTGTATACAAATGCAATTAATAACAATCTTACTGCTTGAAAAAACACACACACGCGCTGAAAGCGAGAATGAACGCTTGGAAAATGCAGCAACGAGCGCAGCATGTGGCTGTGGAAAGCCAAAGTGGCGATAGTAATGGTGCAACATGCATGCAAAGCAACTGTTCGATCAACTGGCTGGCGCACAGACCAACCAACCATCCCCACTTGGACGGCCAATACACCTGTTTACACGCTGTGTGCGTATGTATGTGTGTGTGTATGTGCTTATGCTAGCAAGGAAAAATAGGCGCATGAAAGCGCCCGAGGCCTATGACGCTGCCCCTTAAGAGCACGGCATGTTTGCATGTAAGCAGCTAGCATATTCGTATTATTAGTAGTGCTGTTGTTGTTTATAACAACAATTTGTGTTATTGGCATATGTGTTAAATGTTTTGTATGACGCGCGCTCAGCAAATAGAGGGTGGAAAGCAACTGTCGTATGAACAAAACAAAAACACGCAAAATAACAAAAACAACACAAGCAAAATGAGAAGTAAGAAAGACCAACAGCGAACGGCTAATAAAGGGAGGGTGCCACAACGACAGTGAAGATGCTATCAGATAGATTTAAAAAACGCAATGTGCGCTGCAAAAACAAAGCAGAAAAAACAACATTTTTTATAAGCTATACATATGTACATATGTACGCTTGGCTATGAGCGTTGCGTCAGGCCGTCAGCCAGGCAGCTCGTAAATGTCAACTTGTAGGTAATTGTAAATTATACAAAAACGATGCACTGTTGTCTAACCTTGAATATTATAATAATGTTGCTGCAAGCATTGCGCGTTTGCTGTTGGGTTAGGTCGGCCATATGTTTTGGGGCAATACGACCAGAGCGGGAACTTGCGTAATCGCAAAGGGAAGTATATTATTATTTTATGCGAAAAGTAAAATATCGCACTAATAAATTATAGTAAATTTGTTTTTAATTCAAAATTTTAATATGAATTTAATAAATCATAAAATTAACTTAAAAATTAACTTCGTTTCAGAAGTAATGATAACGGGCGCTAACAAATTATCATGTAAAAATAGTATTTTTCAGGCATAACAAGCGAAGTGCGTACACCTAAGCAATAAACCAATGAAGCTGGGCGCGCTCGTTACAAGACTGGAAACCATGACCTGCGAAAAACTTCAGTTAAAGAAAAGCACTCAAAATCACTCAAGTATCAGACGAAAAAACCGAAAGACATTTGCAGATAACAGCAGAGGTAAACCCTTAAAGACATTTTTCGCGAAGCTGTGTCTTGCGATACTTTAATTGTAACTCATAATACTAGTAACATCTTGTCCAATGCAAACAGCAAAACTGTTGGAGAAAGTCGAAATGAATACGTCAAGGCACTTCTTTCCAACTGTGCAACTTCTGAAACGCTTAGGTTGAAGTATCTGCATAAACACACCTTCTCTAAACCTTGCGACTGGAAAGCCTTAACATATATTATTTGTAGTCAGATTAAAACACATTCTCGATAAAAGCCATGTTCCATATCCCGGAGTTTTGAGATACACAAAGGACCAGTGTTCACAGCTGTCCAAATGAGATCAGATGTTTAGTGTTAAATACTAACACATTTTTTAAACTCTCAAATACCTGCTTAATGAAGCAAAAAAAAGAGATGTGCGATACTTTTTTCTCACTTCTTGAGCGAATTGTAATAGTTGGAGTTTTTTGAGGCCCTAAACTGCCCTAACCTATAAAAGAATATATATATATAAGGATTTGTCCAGTAATATCAAGAAGAATGATGTGAAGCATTCCAAATATCTGTTAAAAACGTGGGAAATGGATAATTGAAGCTTGCGGGTTTCTTTTTACATGAAATAAATATAGAAAATTCATCACTAAAGTTTTTACATTTGAGATTTCACACAAACTGAGTTTTTAGGTGTTTCTCGAGTAAATTGTTAATGTGGGTCTCTAAACCCAAAACTCATACAAATTTTGTTTCATATGTGTACCACATATTATTATTCTTATTATAATTAAATAAAAAAAATTCGAAATTTAAGGTGTATTTCTTTTTTCCTAAATTAAGTTCCGTGGTATTAATTTTTTGAATACACAAGTTGAAAAAGTCATTGTTACACACTCAGCGAGTTTTCCTACGGGTCTTGATATTGGCAATCCTGCATATACTTTAAGGCATTTAATCGCGCCCTGATTCCCCTGTCAGTCCTTTCGTAAATTTCGTTGTATATCGTTCTAATTGACTTCCGTATTTCCTGAACTTGTTCGATACCTAGACATATGGCACTTTTGGAAATCTCATCAGCTGCTTCATTTCCCCGAACTCTTTTGTTGCCTAGAACGCAGTATATGTGCAGCCACTTTCCGGAAGCCGCAACATCTACTGCTTCCCTGTTTCCAATTACATTTTCTGATCTGAAATTATTGCCTTAATTGCTGCCTGGCCATCGACGTATATATCTATTCTTTTTATGTTTTTTTCTGCGTTGTTAGCTCTCTCGGCCGCTTTCCCAACTGCAAATATTTTCACCTGGAAGATAATGCAGTAATGCGGAAGCTTGAACGATCGTCTGAGATCCAACTCTGAGCAATAAATTCCGGCTCCCAATCCATTGGCCAGTTTGGATCCATCTGTGTAGATGTTGTAAACTCCACTGGTGTATCGTGGGCTTTCATCCATATTCCTTTAGTGTGACTAGAAATCTTCTCTCAAAAACGAGTATGGGTATGTAGTCAAATTTTTCCAACCGCTTTTCGAGGTATGCCCAAAGGTCTTTGTAGAGAACTCACCTAATGCCGCCAATTTTGCCGCAGAGCTTTCTACTACAATGTCAATTGGTGGTAGGTTGAATAACCTTTTTATTGCCAGAGTGGTTTTTAGGGTTTCTGTTATCCAGAGAAAGCGAGTCGTCTTACCCGTAAGATTGGCTTGACTACGGCTGTGTAGCACCAATATATGATGTCAGGTGATAGACCTTAAGTCGACTCTAGCATTTTCTTACATACGCATAGGTCACCACTGGCTCTTTTTCACTCTCTCCTATACATTAAGTTTCCACAGTCGCTGTCCAAAATTACTACCAAGTACTTGGTATGCTCCTTATTTGTCAATTCAACTCCATTGAATCTCGCAAGTTTCCATGGTGGGATTTTGTATATCCTTGTAAAGAGTATCGTATCCGCCTTACCAGCATTTACCACTAGGGTGGCCGATATCGCTCATCGGTGTGTGACCCCTAGAGCGCTCTCCATCACATCAAAGTAATTATATAATTCTAATATAATTTTAAATACTGTATTAGAATTAAAGATAATTTTAGAATTATTTTAAAATCCGCAACAATTCCTCAAACTTCACACTAATAAAATGTGAAAAAAATATTAACGCCCATTGATTAATACCCAACAATCTCATACTAAAACGCCCCCAATATATTAAAAGATAATTACATTAAGTTGATACGATAATAAGAGGAGGACTTTAAGCAGAATTAAACGTTGTAGTAATAATAATGTTGTTGGAGATCAGACTAAAAATGAAAGTCCACCATAAAAGTATAAACAAATATAAAATTTTGCAAAAAATTGAGTTAACTAAGTAATGAAGCAAGTGACAATACAATAAATAACAGTTACATCCAGGGAAATACAGACCCGTATCTTTGAAATGAAATGACGATGAAAATGCAGGGGCAGCGCACAAGTGAAAAAAGCTACAAAAGTAAAAGCGGAACTGGATTAAGTACAGATAACATGCAATTTGCAGGCGGGGGTGTACATCGCTCATCACGCGTTTTTTTCTCGATTTTTGTTTTCGTTTTCGCACTCACGACCAGACTGCGGCAGATAAGCTCTTGGGTTAGCACATGCAATCACAGCGACTAGCCGGCGCAATCCCAGTCGCGCAAATAAATGCGAACTCAAAGCTGTCTATTCACTTTGTTCACCAGCTTTACACGAGCGTTTGCACTTAGTGACACATGCACACACACACATGCGAACATATGACATTGTTTGGTGCAAACTTGTCACCTGGTGTAGTTGCACAAATTTGGTGAGGGGTAAAGATGAACGCCGCTAACACGCAAATTGGCGATAAAGCTAGCGTTTTTTCATGCTTAGCAACCACACACACACACACACGTACATGCGCGTGCAAGCAAAACTGTCGATATTGCTTTATGATTGTAGAGGAACACATAAAATAATTTAATTTAATAGTGGCAAGGGCATAACTCCGATTATCATATGAATAATCACTTGCACTTAAATAAATACTAATGAGCGTGGCTTATCTATTTCTGTAGGTACATATGTACATATTTTCATAGATATCCGGCGGTAAAGAAGTTGTGAAATATGAGTGATTGCATGCACTTGAAAAAGTAGAAGACTAGAATAATAAATTCCAAGTAAGAAATACAAATATTTGAAATTTTTTTTATACTCCAAGTGTATAAATTACTACATTAAGCTTTAGTGCTTTTGGTTTTTTAAATATAATTAAATAAATAGTTAAAATTAAATTTTCAAATTGGAAATATTTCGGGTCTCTAAGTGTTAATAACCCCTGTGAATAAAAAAAAATTGATTTTCTCGTACATATTGGGTAGTCGAAAAAGTCATTTCGTATTTTGGCAATAGATGTCGTTGCAGTCAAACATACTCGTATATCTAAAGTGCTACCAATCAAATTGTGAAAGGTGAGATTTTAAGCTTCTTTTAACAAAAAAATTAAATTCAGTGAAGTTACAGCTGTTCAAAAATGAGTGAAAATAATTAAGGAAATTCGTTATATTTTGAAATTTTTGTATAAAAAAGGGAAGAATGCCACGCAAGCCACCAATGAAATTTGTGAAGCTTACGGAGACGATGCTGTATAAGCTCGTCTAGCACAACAACGGTTCTCTCGCTTCCGTTCTAGAGATTTCGAAATTTCGATTTGCACTGGTGAAAGTTTTACACTGATGGCATAATGTCTCTAACGGAAAAATGGCAAAAAGTGGTCGACCAAAATGGTACGTATTTGTTTATTTGTTTACTTGTATAAATATAAAAAAAATAAGTTAAAATTTTATTAGAAATGCGAAATAATTTTTCGACTACCCAATATAATGGGTTATAAAAACTAAAAAAAAACTTACAGCAGTTCAAAATTCAGTCAATCAATATCAAATATCAACTTCTTCGTTTCCGTCTTGTTAATGGTATTTTTTAAGTTTTTGCGTTTCAGTTACATCCACGTGTACTCAGATTCATATAAGTCACATTCTTTTATAGCGTATTTTATCAGCAAATAAAATTTTAAAAATAAAAAATTCTAAGTTCTAAAAGCTTAACACTTCTGCTTGGGATATAAACACAAATCTAATCAATTTCTTATTAACGTGACAGCTACGAAGTTTACGCTTATAACGGCTTATACGATAAACACACACATATAAGCAACTGCAGATATACCTTATGAGTGAGCGATTTGTATATCCACGATAAAAAATAATAATTAAGCACACCAACACAAGGAATTACCCAAATATAGCCAAAGCTGATACGGCGTCGAAGGTAAATATTTACACAAATATAATAGATTGAGTTTTATAGTTGAATATTTTTTTATCAAAATCTCATTAGCAGCTCATTTAACAAAGTTTGACATGTATGTGTGTGTTTGTGTAGGTGTGTGTGATTCTTAAAACCACTTGAATTTAAAATCAAGCAAAAATAGAACTTATGTTTGTATGTATGTTTTCTCCATGCTGCTTCGTTCTATCCATCTATCAATAAAAGTCATATATACATTTATGTACATATATATCTATTTTAAGGTTGTTTATGATAGCATTGTTAGGGGTTAATCTAATCGCTTTACACATACATACATACAAATCCTCGCATATTTGCCACCCTTGCACCGCGACCATATCGTAAGACCCTAGAATTATTGCCGTTGTTGACAATTGACCAGCACGGTGCTGATTCTGGGTTCATGTGGTTTTTTCGAAGATAAAACTTGCATGCAACTAAATTTGTATTTGTATATTGAAAATACCAACAAATATACGAAATATTTAGCTTTAACCTCACCAGGTATCTTAATTCGTTAGTCGCTCATAATTTTCAATGGAGCCGCCAACTGGTGGCATCCAAGGAATTTTTACAAACGTGTTGGGGGGAATTTGTAACTTAATATGATTGATTAAGAGGGATTTGACAATAAGTAAACAACGCAAAAATAAACGAAATTTGGCATTATTTAGGCGGATTTATTGTGATTGAAGCTAAGCTCTTAGTAGTGTGAACTGCGAAATGACTGTTATCGCTGACTTAAAAATATTTAAATGAAAAACAAAAAAATAAAAAATAAACAAAATGTTGCCTATTATGATGGAACACCACTTGAATAAGGCATAAAGTTGTATTTTGCAAATAGTTGCGCAATTAACATAACTTTCATACCCAAAACTTGTAGAAAGTATTAAAACCTAAATTTCCTTTTATTATACTTTTATACTAAATTTTAATATTGGGTAGTCGAAAAAGTCTTTTCGTATTTCTAATCAAACTACAACTAATTTTGTTATGTTTATAATAATAAATAAATACATAACTGGATATATTCGACTGCAGCGACATCTATTGAAAAAATACGTAAAGACTTTATCGACTACCCAATATTAGTAAATTTTTTATTCTGATTTTGGTATTACATTTTCATTTATTTTTCAATCCATTTCGAGAAAATGTATTTTTAAAACGGAAAATTTTAATTACATCCTCACATTTTTTTTACGAGATATCTTTACAAAATCTGGCATTAGTTATTGCCTAAGGCTAAATATATATGTATGTCAATAGTCAGGCAGGTTTGAAGCAATAATCTCCCATCGTATTACGTCGGAGAATGTCCTTAGAAGCAGGGAAGCAGTATTTTTAGCGGCTGCAGGAAAACGGCTACATATAAACTGGGTTCAAGTTCGCAAAGGAATTCCAGGAAACGCAGCAGCTTATGAGATTGCCAAAAATGCCATCTGTATCGCTACCGAACAAGTACAGGATATACGGAAATCACTAAGAATTATATACAACGAAATTTACGAAAATGCTGACAGGCGGATCAGGGCGAGATGGAATGCCTTAAGTGCATGCAGGATCGCCAAGACCATCTGCAAGACACCCTTAGGAAAACTCGTTTGCTGCTTACTTACACGGTCTCGAAAAGATTGCCGAACATCTGTTGAGCTCTTGAGAAGTCATGATCTACTGGCATTATATGCGAGCCGGTTGGGCATAAGTGATAACGATACATGCAGAAAGTGCAGAGTAGTTACTATGAGAGAGACGCTGGAACATCTCCTATGCTTTTGTCGAGCACAATCCAGAACTCAACTCAAGTACCTAAAAGCTTCAGAGTTCAAAGGACAAGACGAATTGTCACACGCAGATATTAAGTCCCTCATCTAAAATTCAACTTAACCTCTATCTGGCATTAGTATGGACCAGTAGGTCTATGTATGGCGTGGTAGCCGGCTAATATAACCTTAACTATTGCTTAAGACAGTGATGCAATCTCTTAAGAAATTGTTTAGATCTGACCACTACAGAATATAGCTGTCATACAAACTGAAAGATCAAAATCCAGTTCTTGTATGGAATAAATTGTATTTGTGTAGTGTATTATGGCTTCGATGCAACCAGAGTACACCACTTTTCCTGTGATTTAGTTTAAGATAACAAGATTTGCTCAAATCAATGTCGCCCGTCGAGATTCTCTGTTCAAAGGTGACTCCAAAGATTGACCCAATAGTCAAAACTTTTGTAATAAAATGTCAATTTAAGAATGTTTCTGGTTTAATAAAGCCGGAAAAAAAGTTAAGTCTTTTATGGCGCTAGGCACGCATAACCTATTAAATATTTTTAGCATAATTTATCTTTTCAGCAAATATTAATAGAAGAACATCTTTCTATATATTTCGCTCCTAAAACTATAATTTTATTACTTTTAATATATTTGAAAACAAAATTTCAAACATTTAAATATACCCTCTGCTATTTACGTATAAGCACCTCACTTACTTGTATAACCATATAATTATTATAGAGGTAGGTACATATATCTACGCTTTGGATTATATATCCTTAAGCGTAACAGCATGATTCATCGACATAAGTACCCATTTTTTACTAACTAAGCCGCAGTAGTGCCTGGAGCACTTCCTTTCTTGTGTATTAGATTCCGGCGACTTCCTTTTATAGCGCACGCAAGTGTGTGATGCGGCAAGGAAACATTCATGAACATGCTTATGTGTGTATAAGCATATATTTATATATGAAGGTATGACAAAAATTAATCTTATTAGGCTGTCTAATCTCCACGTATGTAGAAATATACAGATGTGTGTACAGTTGCACCTATACGCATCTTTGGTAAACCATATCCTTTTACCTCGCGTACATACAAATAAAAGTGCATAAATGCATATTTATAGGTTTCTTGCTTAACTGTTTGACTGTGCATGATAATTTCTATGCATTTGTCAAATCAACAGCAATTCGATCTTCAGGTTCCAATTGACAAACTGGCAGTGCGATGTTTATACACAACAAACATGTGAGCTGAATGAAAAGGTGCGTTGGTACTACATACATATATAGTGTGTATGTATATCTACATATATATCTATGAACTGAAGATCACTCTGCGTTCTACGCAAATTCCTTACTCATTTCCTTGCGCACATTTCATCCTACTACCACATTTCCTTTGCTTTGCTTCTACATTTCAATGTATAGTATGTATGTACTTGAGAGATTTGTCTACATAATCCTATAATGTGCGTTGATTACGGTGACACGATCGTATTACTAGATAAATTATACCATGTCGCTTTCCTACAGCTTCTATTTACCTAAGCCATGATCATAGGTATACCGCCGATCAAAACTTCATGCATGAGCTAGTAGCTAAGGATCATGCGCAACTCGCGGTGATCGTGACGGGTTGATAGCTAATTTGTTGGGATGTAATTGGCAAAAAAACAATTCTGTTGAGATAATCAAATGATATCATCAATTGATATCATACGGTACAAGGAAATAACGATGTAACAGTAATAAGGATATGTGCGACATAATTAGTGAAGCATGAGCAACCCTTTGAATTTCCTTCGCTTCAAATTCAGGATAAATATAATGTCGATTGATTAATGATGTTATCTGTTAGAAAATTTGTGTTTTTAAAACACGCTCGTAAAGGTTGACAGTTGAGTTAGAAAAAAATTTAAAAACGTTTCTTAAAAATTTAAAAACAAAAAAAATCTTAAAAACTTAAAAAAATTATGAATTTGAAAATTATAAACTCTCAGTCGTCTAAAATCGCTATCACGCACATTCCGCTCACATTTTATTAAATTGAATTAAAATTTTCTTCACTTTTTTCTCTTTCATTATATTGTCGCTAATGTGTGACTTTTGTTGCGATCAGGCAATAGCCCTTTCACAACGATCAACTACTCGTATTTAACACAGCGCAACACGTTCGTTGACATTGTTGACTAGCGCTGGTGACGGTGCTGTTGCTGCTGGTGGCTTCTTTTCTCAGCGACATTAATTTTGTGTCGGATTTTAAGCCGGATTTAGTTAAGCAGCTCAACTTTGCGCCAAACATTAAAGCACTTCCTCCTTTACCGTGCACGCTCACGCTTATGATCTTGCTCATGTTACATGACGATCACCGTGAACGCGTACGATCGCCAAGTTCTACAAGCAAGCTTCACGAACATACTCAGCTAGTTTATTACGCCTCTTGACTCATACATATGTACATATGTATGTATGTATTTGAACATACGGCTTAGTTTCCATTGGCATTCATTCATTTTCTTAGCTTATAAAAACTTAATCTCTTTTGTATATGCTGGCATGATCACCTCTTATGCCATTATGATCACCTGTTACTCCCAGGCGGCAAAGCAGACGCATATGTAACGCTTAAGCACACATGAATATATATTTGAAGTATATGTGTAGTAACATACATTGAAAGTCTGTAGAGTATATCTACATACGTTGGTCATTAGCTATCGGTGGTCGCCAGCTACGAACAGCCAACCGGCAAGCGACCATTGGCAAACTAATGCAACCAACTTGAGCGTCTTATAAACTGATCTTTGTTTACTTTTCCAGTCAAAAGCGCTTCTACTTACACACACATACAAATGCACGTAGCCACCTAGACACTCTGGAGGGCGACAACCAACAGCGTGTCCGCCCATCTGCTATGAGCAGCACACCTCTCTCTTTTCCCCCACTGCGTGTCGTTGTCCACTTAGCAAAAGAAAAAAAAAAAAACAGAAAAACGAAATCCACATGAAAGCGTCTTGAATTCGCTGATAGTTTGCACGATCATGTCTGAAGCTTAAGCCTTCATGCAATGCGATTTTTTCCCCACCGTTGATCTGTTTGTTGTTATTATTATGGCGCGCACTTAAGTCACTTATACGCTTGGTAAGTCCCTTACCATATTTGTGTCAGTGCGTGGTAGTTTTGTTGTTTTTGTTGTACGGTGTAAATAAGTCGGTAACCAGTAAGTAGTTAATACTTTAAATAAATCGAGGTTACAGATTTTCTTTGACTTCCTTCTCGCGTACATGCCTGCCATTAGCGTTCGCGCCGATTTCCCTTCCAAATAAGTGACTATAACAACAACAAAAACAACGGATCATTTTTTGAGACTTAGCTGGTGATTTTTTCTTTATTTTAATTAAAATCATTGGTAGTTGTTAAAAGGGGAAAGAGAAATCCGTCGATCGACCATCGCGCCGATTGGGGTCCAAGTAGATTTGTGTTTAAATTTAAGTCAGTTGATTCGTGTTGAATTTATTATATAAATACATACAAACATATGTACTTATAATACATTGCATATGCAGCAACAAGAAAATTTATTTGTGTATGTGTGTTATTATTTGTGTGCTAAGCGCGCAGGGGCGTATTAAGAAAATCGGCTTTCAAATATGACTTGTAAAAATGCACGATTTGTACAAGCTTAGTAAATTTTCCATGGTTTCTGTGATCTTTGCTCGTTGTTTTCGACTGTTTAGCCGATTTCTTTAACCGTTGTTACGCTCATGGGACACATTAGGTAAATTGTAAAAATGCTACTGTAAAGATGTGGGAACCCTCACCAAAGGTGTTTTTATGGCTCAACGAAACCATAGTCAGGACTATAAATTGTATGGATTATTTCTGCGTTGCACTAGGGAAAATGTCTCTCAATGCTACTATACATATAGCACCCGTGGTTAAAGCAGGCAGAGAAAGTTCTGCTGAAGTCTTTCGAACTCATCAACATGAAATTCTCTTCTACTTCAATTGCAGTCCTGAAAATTTGGACGGTTGCGTCGCAAAGTCTACTCCAGGGGGATTTTTCTTTGCTCGCATAACGACGTGAGTTATTCGAACGGGTCGAAGTAGATGAAGAAAAAGCGTGGTGAGCTTTTTCACGGACGGTTTTAGCTTCAGAGAGAAAGTTTTCTGTAAAGCTTAGTTATAGGCTACCCAGGAATTTAAGTATTTTTCAGGCAGAAGTGGCTGCCATAAAAGTAGCAATAGACATATTGCTAGGAAGTACAGCATCTTTCAGGGAATTGAACATTTACTCCGGCAGCAAAGCAGCACAAGATCGATCTTTTACCTAACTATTCTAATTTCATTTTGATGGATAGAGACTTATTTTAACCTTCACATAAAATTTTTCTTTTAAACTCAACTAAACATGATGTGATTGTCCAAAATGCTTTATTTTGAAACAATAATAAAATATTAGCTTGGTTTACTTTGAAATTCGCTCCTAAAGTCTAAGATATTCATAGCAAGTCAATTTTAAGGAGATTTCACATGTTTTTGGTAGATTCTTAACAGCTCCAATAATTGAAAAACAGAAGCAAACTAATATTTATATTTGACACTCTTTCACATAGGAATAATATTTATGAGTGGAAAAAGAGAAAAAAATGTTTTAGAAAAAATGTTTTTGAAAAAGATGATTTTGAAAAAAAAAATGATTTTGAAATTAAGGTTTTTGATGAAAAATGTTTTTGAAAAAAAAAAATGTTTTTGAAAAAATTGTTTTTGGAAAAGATAATTTTGTAAAAAAATTATTTGGAAAAAATTATTAAAAAAAAAGAGTTTGTCAAAAATGTTTTTGAAAACAAAAAAAATGATTTTGAAGAGAAAAATCTTTTGAAAAAAAGTGTTTTCGAAAAAAAATGGAAAATTTTGAAAAAGATAACTGGTTCTGAAAGAAAATCTGGCTTTGAGAAGAAAAAAAACTGTTTTTGAAACAAAGTTTTTTTTAAGTAATCTTTCTTTTGAAAAAGAAATATAGTCAACATGATTTTTGAATCAATGGACAACTGTGGAAATGTTTTCTTACTATTTGTTGGCAGCCCAGATTTTTGTTTCAGTTTTGTCAAGCATGATACTAATGATGAAAAATATTATTCATTATTTTTGACGCTTAAATTAGCTGCTTAACATCTTTATTCATTAATTTAGACTTATGTACAATTATTGCAAGCCCTAATTATTGAACTCGAGTTTTGCTAAGAAGCCTAGTAAATAAATATTTTGATCGATAATCGGAAGATTTAATTGAAAATGCGTACATCGTCACCTAAAATGCAAATAACGTAACATCACTTTTCATAAGTTTACAGGCGAAGAAAAACGGTATAGTAGAAAATACTCATATTGAAACAA
This sequence comes from Bactrocera tryoni, assembly GCF_016617805.1. Lineage (NCBI taxonomy): Eukaryota > Metazoa > Arthropoda > Insecta > Diptera > Tephritidae > Bactrocera > Bactrocera tryoni. Next base: position 12,170,074 of record NC_052501.1, on the reverse strand, counting down.
AATTTGAGTTTTGGTCATGAAATGGTTATATATTGGTTATAAAATGGTTACATATTGGTTATAAAATGGTTATATATTTGTTATGTCTGACAGTGGAAGCTGAAAATTTTAAGCTAAAAAACTCCATTTCAATTTTTTTGATGATACGTTGTTTTGCATTTTGTGTGACGATATATATTTTTTCGAATAGTGAAAGGAGGATTTATTTGACATAATTTATTTTTCCATAAATTCTTAAAAATTTGAAAACTGGTCAACTCTTATTGAATTTCAACTAAGCTAATACAAAAGGTTATAAAAAATTTATACTCAAAATTTCATGAAAATACAAAAAAAAAACATACTAACTAAAATTATATAGCATTCCGAACAAATGAAAATCATCAACATGCTTTCAGATGAGCCGCGATAAGCTCAAAAAATGTTACTAGTCGTTTGCAGCTCCCAAGAGCTCAATAAGCCTCAATGAGCTTCTAAATGTATACATACGTAAGTATATACAATAACGTTTCATTTCATTTAACACACTGCAATGAAATTTCCCCACAATCTGCCATGCATCACATTCTCACATACATACATACGCGTACACCTGAACACACACTAACACCTACGTAAATCCAAGGAAATGACTTTGTACTATTTACCGAAATTTCTCATACCGATACACCTGTGTCACGCAACCGGCCGCAACCGGCAGTGAAATATTAAATCAAATCGCAATTAATGACATTGATGCACTGAAATTTCTTATGATTTTTTTTATTTTCGTAATTCGTACAAAAATAGATTTAAGGCAACAACAAAAACATATGAAATATAAATAAAATGTAAAGCGTTCACAGATGGGACAACAATAATAGGCAGCAACAACAACAACGAAATGTAGGCAAATCAGCCATGGTGGAGGTGAAAGACGAGGAAGCAGCAAATCCGCTGAAAAAATCAACTAAGAAGTGTTGAAAAAATAAATTAACACGCGTAATCATTTCGTAATCACACGCACCGAACGAAATGATACAGACGAACGGATAATAAACGAAAATCAAGCGCAATAAAGCAGGCACCAAAAACACATACACATACGCACACATGCAGCGGCAAATGAAACACCTTGTTAGTGCGGCAAAAGAGTACGAGACCATACGTGCGCAAATATGTATGTATATGTGTGGTACGCATGTGTAGTTATGTATTTTCAATCGCTCAGCCGCACATTTCATTGAGCTTATTAACTGTGTGAAAGATTAAATGAATTGTGGATATGCCATGCTGCTGCACGTACCTACAAATATGCCTACGAACACATGTACCGAAGGCATTTGTGTCTTTTGGGAATTAGAGGGGAAAGTGTGGTATATCGAAAACATGATTTAATGAACGAAAACATTTAATGACATTGTTAAATGATGACAAACGCAGCGGCGACACTAGCAGCAAACACCACGAAAATATATTTATAGGTGCACACACATATATCTATATACATATGTACAAACATGGGTATGGACATATGTATTTACACACTTTCCAACAGCCAGCGGATCTCGCTAAGACGTCTAAGCCCCCATAGGATTTGTTTGTTTTTCCAAATCATATTTCCCGCCAAGCACCTATCATAATTTCACAATTCACAAGAAAATAGAGGAAAAGCTGAAATGCTAAAATTTAGTTGGAAAATAAGAAAATCAATAAAATAAAATTTAGAAAAACAAAAACAACAACAAAAAATGTATACCAATCATATTGAGTGGCTGGCAAAATGAAAGCAACAAGTTTGACGAGAATTTATGGCATACTAAAATGACACAAAACACACGAACACATATATACATAGTACATACATATATGTATACTTACATATAATACTTATGGATTTGGTGTGTGGCAAGTATTTCTATTTATATACATAAATAGCAGCGACGATTTTGACTTATAATTAGGCGACGCCACCAAATGAAAGCAAGGTGGTCGGAATTAGAAAAGCGAGCAGAGAGATTTGCGGTAAGCATTGCACAAAACGAAATAAAGAAGATTTCGAGCTTGTTGTGAAATTTTTCTAATTAATTTAAATTAAGCGATTTTCCACCTTACACTTTTTTGTATATACATAGTAGATAAGTATTATCGATTGTGTCTTTAAAGCGCTTTCAAAACCCACCTATGCAGATATGCGAGCTTATGTCCAATGCGTGACTATAAATCTGCTGCACTTGCGTATGCCACGGATTGCTAATACAAATCGTATGCAACCAATACGCGAAAACATACACACATATGTGTTAGAAATCACACACTCAAGTGGATTAAAGTGCGATGGAAATCTATTTCGTGCTCGCAAATCCGCCGAGACGAAATTGCTTAAACGCAAGGTGCGCACAACGCGGTTGAATGGCCAGCGCAAGACGAAGGTTAATCCAAAGCACTGAGCAGAAATGAAATGCCAGCGCAATGTGGTTATAAAAAAGATATAAAAAATCGTCGCATGTCAGAATTTAGGTTAATCGATGTGTTATATAATGTGTCTCCCGAGCAGCGTTGCCAACATTGTATTAAAAAAAAAATATTTAAATTAATATTTGAGTTAATTTTTTTAAGCACTAAATACCGAATTGAAAAATAAAAACAAAACTTTAATCCCAAATACGGGATTAAACTATGAAAAAAATAATTTAACCCATACAACTGAATAAAAATTTATTTTTCATTTTTAAACCAAATACCGGATTGAAAAAAATCAATATCCAATTAATCTCCATATAATTACTGCCCGTAGCCCAATAGTTGCAAAGTAAGCAATAAGATTTTTTTTCTAAATATACACTTATATACAATCATTATACATTGGCACAAAAAGTATCCGGAAACTGTAATTAAATTTCCCAGGTAAATATTATTTAAAAAAAAATTATTTTGCTAAGCACTGGAAGAACCGTTGGTATAAGTGTATTACATCTGGTGAGTATTACCTTGAAGGCGACAAAATAAATATTGATGAATAAATTAAAATTTTGCGTTTCATTTACAATTTCCGAGCACTTTTTTGTCATAATATATTTATAAGATATCGTATAATTTAATGCGGATTATGCTTAATCCGCCGATAGAATGCAAAACAATAACGAGTTTGTAAGCAAACTCTTATGCGGTAATTGACTTATGACTTTATACATATTATATGTAAATCACATAAGGCACATTTTTACTGTTTCTATTAATGTTTCAAACGAAATAAAGCTCCACTGAGCCAGCTGATTAGGAATCGAAGTAGAGGGAAGGAGGTGCAAAATATCAACCGCATTCCCGCCGACCTAACGCTAAAATCATAGCGCATACCAGGGTGTTAGAGAAACAAAAAAACAGCGCTAACTTCGGTTGCACCACAGCCAGAATACTATATGATCGGTCAGTGTGTATGACAGCTATATACTACAGACGTCCTATATGGAAATATATTCATTCATATATTGAAGAGATGTTTAAGATAATATTTCCTATGAAATTTCGTTATATGTATATCTTGTGAAATAAAAAAATTTGCCACATAAGAACTTGATTCATCAATCAGTTTGTATGGTAGCCTCTATGCTTTAGTTGCCGAATAGAGGCGGTTCTGTCAAATGAGCAGCTTCTTTCTGGTTGAAAAATATACCTTTTGGCACCCGGAATTCTCTTTGGAGTTCGCGTATATACAGATAAACGAACATGGCTAAATAAACTTAGCTCGCTGATCATTTACATACATACATATACATTTTATAAGGTCTTCGAAGCTTCCTTAAGAGTGTTACAAGCTTCGAGGTAAACTTTATATATCCTGTTCAGGGTATAAAAAATATGAAAGGAAGTATTAAAATCAGGCTCAGCAACAAAAGTTACTTAGTAAAATGTTAGAAATTCTCTTTTCACTAATTTCATTTTCAATTTCATTTCATTAACTTTCTATGTGGACTAGATTCTAAACAACACACATTATTGTTGCATAATTTTTTAAATATTAAAGAGCACATATTACCTCTGAGCAATAAACAATGTTTTTTTCTTCTAATTCTAATATTTTTAATACTTCCAAAGCTTAATCTTTCAAAAGTAAGATTTCGAGATGAATTTCAAAAATTATAATTACTACGAGATATGTGTATAATATTATGGCGATACGATAAAACCAGATAATATCTCGTTCAAAACTTATACTTTTTGTTTTTGATTTATAGTACCTGAGAAACACCTAAAATTCATGCACCCAGACCAGAATAATCCCTTAACAAATAAGAAAAAATATCATACACTCTTTGATCCTTTGTTATTTAAAAAAGCAGATATTATTCAACTAACAAATATCCCCAAACTTAATCTGTTTGATTTTTTTCTGCTAATAACTTATAAGTCAAGGTTTTCAACAACATCCCAGCGGCTCTTGTGGAATTTAAGGAATATGTGAACTAGAAAATGCAGAAATTTTCAACACATCTGTGAGAATTCAAGAGATATGATTCTGATTTTAAAATATTAAAATCTTAAATTATTGGTAAATGAAATAAAAAATACAAACCAAAGAGCAAGCTCAAAAATTATTTGTAGATATTAATTGGAATTGGATTGCATACATAATAAAATGCTTAAAATATTTATCTGCTAATTAAATAAAATATAATTGCTGGATCGCTAAGCGCTTAGCGGAAACAGTATTTAATCAAATTATTTTGATTACAGAATTCCAGGAATGATATTTATAAACAGCCATGAACCAATATTCTATTTTGTGTGTTTTTAATTTTACAAGCACACTTAATCATGGCATATTATCGTCATTTTTTTTATAAATGTGACGACATTGTAAACAACTAGAACTTAACAAGGAATAAGGAAGCGCAAAGTGCGGGTGCAAACGAACATTTTATACTCTTACAACTTGCAAGAACCAAAGGCAAGGAAATGCCTTAAGATGTAAAATGTCAACCATAGTATCAGAATCTAGGCAGTTATATCAATTAACTGTTATCATGCCACATTCTAAAAAAACTCAAAATACTCATTGTCATTGAGATAACTTAAATATTGGCCAATATATGCAGTGTAAAGTCAACTGGAAGTTCGCAAATCTTTACATTATTCAGGGAAGTATTGACCCAAGGGAACTCATTTTTGATACATTAAATTTGATGGAGTCCACATATTCGGTACCTAGGGGCTTGAACAGTTTTGGTTGGATTTGGGTAGTTTTTGGTCATGAGGTAGCATACTTTAATGGAATTATACGCAAGTGCAAAATTTTATCCCGTTATATTAGTGGCTTCTGGATTTGTGTACTAGAAAGGCATGGTTGTTTATTCGAAATCGGTCGCTCGGGTCCCAAGATATGTGATTTCACCAAAAATTGGACGATGTTACGCTCATCGTTCACGTAGCAGTGGTCCGATTACGCTCATCTACAACTTGTAACTTTTTTAGCAAGAAACGCGCAAACCAAGTTTCATTAAGATATCTCAATTTTTACTCAGGTTACAGCTTGCCCGCATAGACGGACATTCGGACAGACGGAAGATCGCCCGTATTCCAACTCGTCTCTTTATCCTGATCATTTTCATATACATAACCCTATATCTATCTCGTTTAGTCTTAGGTGATACATACAACCGTTATGTGAAAAAAACTTTTATACACTGTAGTGACATGTTGCACGAGTATAAAAATAAAAATGTTATAGTATTAAGGTCAAGATTAGCGGCCTACGTTAAAGGTTTTACAAAAAATTTGGTTTTCAACAACCGTACCATTTATTGCAAGTCATAATTATTTATCAATTAAAATCACAGACGCTTCTAATCTTATCTATTTATTAGGCAGTTACAACAACCCTGTGGATCTATTGGGCGAAATTTTTATTAATAAAGCATAAACATTCATGAGTATTCTTCACGTGATTATCTCTATCTGCGGCTCTATTTGTGATAAAGGAATTGAAAACAAGAATATATTTGTGCATGAAAATAAATTTCCGCCGATGACGTATATAATCAGATATATGTATATGTAGATATGTATGTATTCAAATTGCTGCCCGTCGAGTCAATTCAAAAGCCTTCGACAAATTATGTTATAGATATACTATTAAATTTATAAGACTCTGCGGATAGCCTCGTATGCTATAAAAATCATAAAAATTACAGATTCCTATACATATGTATGTACATACATGTGTATATGTATATATAAATATATATTTTTATATGTGGTCTACAAGCCTATGCTCATCCACTGTCTGTCTGCTTATTGTCTTCATATTTTCTTCTTATTGCAGTCGCCGCATTTCCCGCACTCAACTAGCTTCGTATCGAATCGAATTGGGTCCGTTTAAATTCCAGTAGCCTAATGCGCATGCATTAAGTGTCAAAACTTGTGCGGCGCGCTTAATATGTATGAATGCATGTTTGTATGGAAATAACTATAAAGGCATAATAAAAAGGGTTTGGAGTTATGCACCCAGTAGAGAAAAAGGCGTAGTCGTTTGAGCGGTTAGTATGCTAGTATGAGTGGTTCGACCATTAGCTTTATATTTGGTAGTCGAAAAAGTGTTTTCGTATTTTGTCAACAGATGTTGCAGTCGTATATCTCCAGTGCTACAAATATCATACCATATACTGTTGGAAAGGTGTAATTTTAAGCTTCATTTAATCGAAAATAAAATTAAATTCGGTGAAGTTGAAAAAAGTTACAGCTGTTAAAAATAATTGAAAATAATGAAGAAACTTGCTATATTTTGAAATTTTTGTATAAAAAAGGAAAGAATGTTCGTGTAGCACACGCTTCCGTTCTAAAATTTTCGAAATTTCAATTTACACTGACGAAAGTTTTACCTTGAAGGAATAATGTCTTTAGCGGAAAAAATTCAAAAAGTGGTCTACCAAAATAGTAGATATTTGTTTATGTACTATTTATTATTACAAATACTATAAAAATTGAGAGTTGAAATTTTATTAGAAATACGAATATACTTTTTCGACTACCCAATATATATACATTCCTGATCCGCGTGCCTCTCTTACATGTCACAAATTTAGTTAAGATTTTTTGCTTCGACTAAATTTTTACGATATGGTTTTATTCACTTATTTGCCATCTATTCACCATCTTCGCTATTTGATCTTCCATAATTTGAAAATTTACGCCTTTATGTCTCAAATTGCTTAACACCTTCTAAACTTTTATACTCAGTGCCATTTGTACCTAATTCGTTCACAGATTTATTATTTAGTATCTATGGTACACATGAAGCTATCCGCTTATTTGTATTTTCCATTCACAATTTAGACGTTCTTATGCGGCTTTATTTATCTCAGCGTGCCTTTATTATTCTCGTTGTTGTTTTTGCTTTCTTACATCTTTTAATATTCATACTCGTTTGTTTTCTGCTTAGTATTTTCCATTCACCTCATACACCCGTTTGTTGGTATTTCATACTTAATTTCTCTGTTGTTGTTGTTATTGTTGCAGTTTAAGCTTAAACACCTTCCACACCTCTCACCGCCAGCGGTTTTTTACGCTTAAACTCAGCTTAAATCTGCATTCCACCTCTGCTACAGTTCATAAGCAACTCATTGTTATTGTTGTTGTTGTTTGAGAATTTGTTTTTATTGTGATTATTGTTTGAATGAATGTGGTTAAAGCTTATTAATTATTCAAATCCGCTGAGATTATAATAATTTATAACGATAAGTTGTCTCGTTCATTTATGGCAAGCGTTAATACACTAAATCGGTCATATGCTTGCATAATGTATATTACACATATATGGAAAGAGTATACCCGGTTGGAAAAATTTACTTCTGAGTACCTGGTGGAATATGTCAACGCGATCCTTACAGTTATACGCCTGTCTTCGAAACTGTTTGACAGAACAGGTTCTAATTTTCGAAAAATATTCTATATGTTCATTCGAAATATCCAAAACCGATTTTTGAGAATAAAACAAAAATATAACCTCTCAAGAAACAAAATTTTGAATTTTTTTTAAACTAAGAGATTAATGTGAATATATAAAGAAGTCTTTAATAAACATATTTTTTTTTCTTTTTTGAAGTTCTTATATGTTCCCTAAGAGATCTAGTATAACATTACGGGATATTGTTCCAAGCTGATGACATACCATTATGTGGCTTAGTTTTTAAGTCAATATAATCAGATTTGAATATTAAATTTCCAGAATTTTGGTTGTATATTCAAAACAATATATTCTAAAAAAGACCTCTTTGGGTACTGGACCAAACCAAATTCTTTCTAAAGGAATGAGTCGTAGTATGTTTTCGCGAATACCAAAATCAAGCATTTTACGAGTAGTTACGGAAAAAGTAAAAATATGGCCACCATTCAAGTTTTCCTTTTATTGCAAAGTATACGATAACGAAAATTTCAAAATTTTTTTTTTTAAATGTTTCAATTTCGGAGTTCAACTTATTTGTTGGACTTATGACTCAATCTCTCGAAGACATTAGTTTTATCCAGTATTGCTTTAGTAATAAGAAAATATATTGCGAAAAAACTCGTATATCCTGTATACTGCACAATAGCCACCTTCAGCCACCCATCATTGGCATCATTCCTACCGGGTTACCTCGCGGCTACAACCTTAATACCGCAGCGCTTAGAAAACGAAGCAAAAGTTTATTAGCACATTTGCGGATTTGCAACTAATGCTAATCTCTAAGCATAAATATGCATTAAAGGCTTATTGAATGTCAAGATTTTCCAAAGCATTATAAAGTGGGTACGAAAAATTAAATGAATAACAAATCGCACGACAGCTACAAAAACAACCGTACCTGTAATAAACGCGCATGAGTCAAGATTTAAAAATAAGCAACGTGTCCCCATTCCAGTATTAGATAATATAGTACGTGGCAAAGCAATACTTTCGCAAATTGCTCGATTTCTTCGCGCGAAAAGAACATTCATCGTTCGCTGGTTAACAGTTAACAATACAGATAGCCTTAAAAACTATTTATTGTACGCGAAAAACGTTTTAACTTAATTGCTTACACCCAAATGGCATTTTTTCCAACGCCAGCTAAGAGAATCTAGTGTAGTTGTTGTTGCGAAAAGTGGGTTAAGATATGAGTGAGTTCTTACATGTAGCACATACGTACTGATGTATGGTATACATATTGTATAATACCGATGTGTCAGCACATGGTGCTACACGCTGATAATATGTAACATTAACTTCAAAAGTACCGCTTTCTGCGATTTTTGGTGTTTAAACTTATCAGCTGATGAAGTTGTTAATGTCAGACGTTGTCTGTGGTAATTAAAACGGTGTTATTGTTATTTTTGCAGAAAATTGAAGGATGATTATTTCGAATGAAAATATGAATAAAATTGCATGCTGTTAATAACTTTTCGATACTTTGGTATTGGTATATGGCATTGCTGTTGGATTAGTTATATGGCTGATCAACTAGGGATTAAATATTATCTTTACGGGATTAAAAGCGCTTCGGGTAGTCTAGTTGTTCCTAAGTGATTCTATTATAAGGAGGTGCAGGTTTTCTATGATCTCCAGGAACATGGCTATTCGCCAGAGTTCATTATGGCGACGGCTAGCAAATAGCTTGTTCTAAATTATCTAAGACTATTTATTAAACAGTTTCCCAGCAATAAAGTTTTAAACATTTCTGGTAATAAAAAAATCTTGAATGCTACTCACTCTCCTTACTTGGAATTTGAGGTTAGCAAACTTTTAGAAATAAAACACAGTCGTAAGGTAGCAGTAGTCATAATAACTATTTTTTTTTTAATTTAATTAGGAAACAAGGCAAAGAAATCGAAAATTTAGGATATCCGACCAATCTTTTTAATTACCTTTTCAAAGCAGGCTTCGACAAGATGCATAGTATAAATATATTCGGTAGTTTCCGTTGTTCTGCGAAACAACAAAGCGGCGGGGACCGATGCGCCTAACAGTGTGGCCTTTAGGCCTGGAAAAACTAAAAACTGATCAAATATTTGCCATTTGCCAAATCTAAGGCAAGATCCGAAGAAAGAGCATCGACACACACCACCAGTTCGTCGCCTGACGTTGAGCAATACCAAAAGCTCCGTCAAGATCGGGAAGGACCTCTCCAAGCCGTTCGATACCAAACGAGGTTTCGGAAAAGGCGACCACCTATCGTGCGACTTTCAATCTACCATCACTTTACTTCTTTAAGAAGAAGTATAAGAATGTACAGTTACGGACGTAAGCCGATGATATTGACATCATTGGCCTCAACAACCGCCGTTAGTTCTGCTTTTTCCAGAATGGATAAGGAAGCAAAGCATATGGGTCTGGTAGTGAACAAGAGCAAGACAAAAAGACAGTCGTCGCACTGCCGCCTTGGCTTCCACGTCACTGTTGACAGTCATAACTTCGAACTCGTAGATAATTTCATTGATCTTGGAACCAGTATTAACACAAACAACAATTTCAAGTTCGAAATCAAACGCAGAATAACTCTTGCCGACAGGTTCTACTTCGCACTGAGTAGGCAACTGAGAAGTAAAGTCCTCTCTCGATGAACAAAGACCAAACGCTATAAGTCACTCATTATTCCCGTCCTACTATATGGTGCGGAAGCCGTTCAGCTCTGAAAGTATTCGACGAAATGTCCACCGGGAAAAGCAGAGGAAGACCTCAACTCCGTTGGAGAGATGAGGTGAAGAAGGACTAGACTACAATTGGTATCTCGAATTAGAAGAAGAAATTTTCGAACATCGCCGTGATGTGTTTGTTTTTTAAGTTTTTGTTGTTGAGTTGAACAATATAGCTATAGTTTTAAAAATAGGAACCATGTTATGGCTAAATGTTATCTAGAGAGAAGCTTGGTTGTAAAATAAATTCTGTTTAGAAAGGTTGTAGGAACGATGGAGGTCATGGTAGTAGAAAACGAAACGAAAAGTGGACTCCTGTATCATGTGTTGACGCTTATGGAAAATTTTCAGCATCCAGCCCTAAGTACTTGAGATTGCAGAAGTTATTCTCCACATAGACTTACAAAAATTTCAATACTACCAACATATCTATATTTAATATTTTAATATTCTATTACATCTCTCTGATATTCGACTACCACGCTCCTTGGTTTTGACAACTATAAAGTATGTTAAATATTCCCTGAACAACAACAACCTGTTATTGGTAAAAATGAATCATGTCTGGTAAAAATCATCACAGCGCGTTGGCACCTGTCCTCGACTTTGATGTACGGTGCTAAGCCGTATTTATGATAGATATATGTACATATATCTAAGAACTACGTGAGCAATACAACACCAAATAGACGCCATAAAATGCCAAAAACAAAATAAACACATAATTGTATGTATGTATGAATGTGAAAAAGTGCGATATTCACGCAGCAATCAAATGATTTCGGCCGAAATATTTGGCAAATTAAACCCTTTTACCACTTTGCTGCACCAGCCACGAACTCAGCGAATCGTTGGAAAAACAAAGCAGCCAATGACAACGACAACAAGCACAACAACGCACACCGAAACCGAAATCGAATGTTACAACAAACAAAAAGCCGCAAAGAAATCATCAAAAATCAACAGATTAAGCGTAAAAATTTATGAGCTGCTTAAACGCTTCATATCAGTTACCATTTGTATACACTTATTAGGCCAACGTATTGTTCGTCAGTACACACGCACACGCACTCATACATACGTGTATATGTGCTTGTGGCTTTTTGTGATTGAATGTGTGCAACAGGCGTGTGGTGCGGTGTTATAAGGCACGCCGCTTTATCTGCCTTCGTACATACACATACATACAGTGATGTGTACATATGTATGTATGTATATGCGAAAGTATGTTTGCTTGTGCATGTAGGCTAACATGTGTATCTGTCAATCCGCTATTGAGGCGTACAAAACGGCTGAAAGCTTCGAAACCAAATACTAGTATCGGAAAAAAAGAGTAAAGCAGTCAAACTATAAACGCCAATATTATCGCGACAATAAAATTAAATGCTTTATAATTAACAAAAATACAAAAAGTGATTTGTGGGGTTGTGGCACTTTACTACAAACCAAACAGAAAAAAAACATTGTCACCTAATAAGTAGGTATTTATGGTTTATTGTTTTTTTTTTCAGATTTCTGAAAATAAATATTTTATTTTAGTGAGGGTGCTTATACTTGTACATAAATGTGTGTATATATGTGTGTGTGTGCTTAAAGCTACGATAATTACTCACCTATATTTTTTAGCATTTTTCGGCTTTCACTCAACGCTGTAGATATTTATTATCTTAATCTCTACGCCTAGCACAATAACAAAAACCAACGATATAACTGTTATGTTCTTACTTTTCTTTCAATTTTTAGCGTAGATTACTGGCAAGTAAAGTTTGTACGCAGTTTTATTACCAACTGTCAATGAAGGATTAAAAGAGTTTTTATTTGTGATGGGATTTGCGCAGAGAGATAGGCCGCTGGTGATAAATATGTATGTGCTAATACACATGCGACACATTGGGAGACGGTCATGTGGCGTGCAAAAGCAGATATGGTGATAGCGCGCCACTAAGTTGGAGTTAAATTGTAGGGTTGACAACGCAACCGCATAGTTTAGCCGTGTGTATGTGTATGTGTGTGTGTTTTTTGTAGTCTACTAGGTATTATCAGCACGTCAACGCATTTTATAGTATGTATTTGCTAACTACTGATTTCCTGATTTGAAGACCATTTGAAGAGCGAAAATTTCTGCGGCATAATCAATCGCGCAAGTAAGTGCAAGATATATATTACTTATGTGGCTTATATCAAGTAACAACAACAACAACAGCAACCAATGCTACCGCACATTGTATGACAATGACATCACTATAAAGCTTAATGCGGCGATTTATTTATTATATAGATTTACCCTTTTTCATAATTTTTCAATAAGCTCGCCATAAGCCGGCACAAACACGCAGACATACAGAGACATAGCCGTAGGCATTTACAAATGCAAAGGCATGCCAGTAGGCAGATGCATGTGTGTGTGTATGTATGTATGTGTGTCATACATGTGGTATACGCAACCCCTGTCGTTCGGTGTTTGGAGCGCGATAAAATGCGTAAATCCCCACATACAAAATTAATTTATTAAAACCCGAAGAAGCTAACACTTTGGTGAAACTGATTTATAAATACATACATTTACCCAACTGTACATATATATTTGAACATACATACTTGTTCACATATTTGTGCTGTGTAACAAAGACGTGGCTGAGTTGGTTTTCTTGTTATTACTTAGTGCATATGTATGTGTAGGTGTTTTGCATTGCTCGGCGTTGCACGTTTCTCGTCGCTTAATGCATATAATCCTTTTTCTTCAAACTTAAATTTATCACTATACTGTTTTTTCTCGGATATACATGTGTATATATTTTTGATTTCATGGAATATATGTCCAATAACATTCAAAGCCTATTAGCAAAATATATTTTATAAGTTTTTGAAATATTTTTACAACATAATCTCTAACGGGTGCATCAGTACTAAGGGGCATACCTGGTATGAATTTAAAAAAAATATATTTTTTTCATATTACCCGGAGAATGGATTCATGTGTAGAAGTTCAAGCACGTAAAACATGCCACCAATGAAAGAGAAACAACAGTTTCGGACGAAAGACCCTCCCTTTTGATGACGACCATGCCATTAAAAATTACCATTTAAGGGCATGCATCTGGAATGACCGGTCCCATAATTTGGAAAGTGCCGCTGCACAGCTGATTGATGTCCTCGTAAGTGTAAATTCTGACACCTTTGCCGTCGAAGAAGTGCGATGGACGGGACCAGGACTAAAACAACTAAGTTATTGTGCCATTTGCTTCAGTGCCCATATAAAGGAGCGCAAATCTGTTGTAGAATTCGAGGTGGGAGAAAGTCTTCGTCGCCGAGCCCTGGCATTCCCCCCGTTGGATGAACGTCTAGAAAAATTCAACAAGCTCATGTTGTGATAGACATAAGACACGTCTCGCGTGTTTTAGACGTGTGTACGCTCCGAGGTCTTAACATTGACTCGCACCACTATCTTGTTGCAGCCAATATACGCACCCGCCTCCGTGCAGCAAAATACGCACATCAACAAACACAAAGAACGGTATTAGTTGATCGAAAGCATGCCCAAAGATTAGAATTTAAGTGTGCTCTGCTCAATCCAGAAAATGGGGAAACTCCAAAATCTGCGCCAACTACTGTGGGATAAGTCTCCTCAACATCGCTGTATCGAGCGTACTGTGTGAAATATTAAAGCCAACCGTCAACAAACTGATTGAACCTTAAAAGTGTGGCTTTAGGCCTGGAAAATCAACAACCGACCAGATATTCACCATAGGCCAAATATTGGAAAAGATCCGTGAAAAAAGGATCGACACACACTACCTCTTCGTCGATTTCAAAGCTGCTTTTTACAGCACGAAAATGATCTGCCCTTATGCCGCTATGTTTGAATTTCGTATCCCCACAAAACTAATATGGCTGTTGAAACTGGTATTAAGCATTAATAAAAGCTCCGGCCGGTTCGGGAAGGACCTCTCCGAGCCGTTCGCTAACAAACGAGGTTACAAGCAAAGGCGATTTCCTATCGTGCAACTTCTTCAATCTACACCAGGGGAAAATAGTTTTTCTATAAGAATGTACAGCTGCTGGCGTACGCTGATGATATTGATATCATTTGCAAAGAAAATGGATGTGGTAGTTAACGAGGGCAAGGCGAAATATCTTCTAAACATATAGTCGCCGAACTCGCGACTTGGGCCCCACGTCACTGTTTACAGTCATAACTTTGAAGTCGTAGATAATTTCATCTATTTTGACCCCAGTATTAAAACCAATAAATAATAGTTCGAAACATACCAGTGAATCAGTTATCATATCATTTCAGGTCATAATCTCAATAATAAATCGCCTATTCATCTATGGACACATAGAGAAAAGAACTTTGGCAAGCTTAAACACAAATACCGTTTAAAAGATACCTGGCTATCATCGATTAATGCTGCCACATTAAAATATCTTTTCTAGAGAAATATTATTTAATATAATTCTAAGGACTTTCTTCGGTAAGTGTACCATATATAATTGCGTAGATTAGTTCCGTCAGCTTTAGGAATGCAATCAATGGTAATGCCTGCCCACAAATTTCGAAGCAGCCATTTAATTGATTGTGCTATTAATTTTCACATATGTTATAGAGTAATTGCCTTTAAAGGTCTTAAAATCACAAATCGTTTTCACAAAAAATTAATAACGGCGACTAAGCAAAATTAAATATTAAGCTGGGAGTTTTTTAGAAAGTAAAAGCGGTCAGTGACATTTTTTTCGATAATATTTAATTGATGGCGTACTGAACACAGAACCCATTTTTCTACCAAATTTGGATTATTAAAAATAAAAACTTAGGATTAAAAACTAATCAGTTTGAATTCCTTACAAGCAAAATGTATAAACTTCATTGTATTTCGATAAACTCTTACTTAATTAAATGTATCACTCATAATGAATTTAATAAATGTAATCAACTTAATCTTCTCAATTATTTATTGAATGGCTTAATGGCAAATAATTAATTAACTTAATCACATTTATCAACCACAATATTATGCACGTTTGTTCTATTATGGACCACGAGTAAGCTTTGCTTTAAGAATTTAAAATGCCAATGAGTGAATGCTCTAACACAATACTGGAAAAATGTTTTAGCTTAGAGGTTTTCTTAATTTTTTTGATATAAAAACAACTTGAAGCCAAATTCTTCGTATTTTGGTGGAATTTTATGGTGAACATGCTCTAGTGATTTCGGCTTGAATGGCGAAGGGCGTTTGAAGGTGATGAACTGGAAGCATTACTCGAGGAAGGGTACACAGAGAACCAACAAAATTTGATGTCATAAAAATTGAACCTATGAAATAATGAAATGCTTTTTAAGTCCCACAAAAGAACTCGTTTTTGCATCGGAGCGTTTCTAGTGATGAAAAATGGACTCACTATGACTGCCCCAAAGACCAAAAATCACACGTGAAGCCTCTCCAACTGGTTAAATCAATGGCCAAGCTCTTTATTTGGTGGGATCAGGAAGGAATGCAGTTTTATGACCTTCTAAAACCGGTTGAAGCCACTAATAGGGAACGCTATCGACAATAACTCATCAAACTGAAGATAGCAATTGCTGAAAAATGACCAAAATTAGTAACTAGATCCGAGATCCTAAAAATAAAAAGGATACAAATACCGAAAATTTGTCTTTTGGCAGACATTAAAAAACAAAGTATAAAAATTGTATAAAAATTTCAATAAAAATTTCGAAATCGAAAAAATTAATAAAAAAAAAATTGTCCAAGTCTTTAAGAAGTGTTTTTCAAAGACCCGTATATAATTTCATGAAGATGGTTGAGTAGTTCTTAAGAAATCTTGCCAACGGCCTTCCAAAACACAGATTCGAGTAAAACCCGTTTAAAGACGGCGCTCTTTGTCTAGCTAGCCTCGAACGCACAAATTCTCAAGGCTGTATCTCCGAAACAATTACTCGGATCAACTTGAAAATTTAGGGCAATATTCTAGAGGGGTTGTAGAATAAGACAGTAAGCAATATTTTTTGATTATTTGAAACTCGTAAACCCTTAAAGTGTTTGTTTTTTATAAGTTACAACCCGAACCAAAAACATTTCCTGTCTATAAGCAGTACATACCCTGTAGGAAAAATAAATTTGAGTTGAGTTTTGTTGTTTTTTTTAATAAGGTGCTGATTTTTTGTAATACATACATACATACATACATACATATTACGTATATATTTTTTTAATTTTTTTCATTCATAAAAATATATGTATACTTTTTTATATAAATACATAATATATAAATTCAGAAGAAACCTCTACTAGTTGGTATGATTAAATGTAATTTCTTATAAATTCTGATATTATTTACATTATGGTCACCCTGTAGCGATTTTTTACGATTTTCCAAAGTTTTCCTACAGGGTTCTTACGACTCTTATACTAAATTAGCCAGCTTATATGTATGTATACAACCGCAAATATATTTGTGTATACATAACATTATTTAGTAACATTGTTGAGCGATAAACCCGTAAAAAATGGACTAAAATAATGTTAAATCAGAATTAATCAAAAATATACACTTAAAGATAAAATAATTACACACTTGGGACATAATCAATTATATTGCGGTAAAAAAACAACAACAAACAACAGATGTATCACTAAGTGTTCAACAGGCAATACACACACACATGAGCATTAGACATTTGTGTATATATGTCCGTGTATGTGTGTGTGTGTTGGCGAGCGCTTATATTATGGGCATTTGCACGCGCAATCGCATGACTTACGATTAAAATTCAATTCGTTTTTATTTTTATCAGATATTTTTGGATTAACTGCGCTGCAAACTCAATGAAGTAGATTTGTATGTGCATTCGCGCTCATGTGTTGTGACGCTAAATTGTTGCCAGCTTGTGTAGGGGAGCTTTGTTTGGGCGTGTAACCCCTTGCGCTTTGCGCCATAGCGCTTACGCTTTATGCGCATTTGCTTAGTGGGTCAACAGGATTATCTTATCTGTGACGCGGTGTTGAGTGCGGCTAAATGGCCACATTGGCGGCGCGTCGCTCGCCGATAGCGGCATATGAAAAACGTACAGGGGGTAAAGCGGAAGAGGAGTTAGCAAACTAAAGCGTTAAATAAACGTGCAAATGTAGATATGTAAAAAAAATTTTCGTCGGCATATTTACAAATTATATGATGGTGCGTGTGTACGCTTGTATTTATGAGCGTTTTATTGTTTATGCCTGCAAAATGCCGCAGATGTGAGTTAAATAAGTACAGGCGCTTACTCATTACAGTAATTCACGGAACTAAAGTTGCTTTTTAGTCTAAATTTTTTCTGATTTTTAAAAAACCGCACGATGTTGGAATAAAAAATTATTAAATTTGACATTTCCAATTTGAAAATTATTTTTATACCCTAAACAGGGTTTATTAAGTTCGGCATGAAGTTGTGTAATACCCAGAAGGAATCGTCTGAGACCTTATAAATGAAAAATAAAAAGAAAAGTTTTTGAGATATCGTTCTGCAATTTCGCATAAGTTTCTCCAAAAAGCTGCTCCTTTGTCAAAACTGCCAATTTCGGACCATTATAGGATATAGTTCCTTTATAAACAGAGCTTAAGGGGTTACATGTGTTTACGTGTTTCAAAAATCGATTTTTTTTATTGTCTTATTGACCTCTAAAACACATCTAGAATATTTTTCTAAATTTTCAAGTTGATCCGAGTAATAATTTCGGAGATACAGCCTTAAGAACTTGAGCACTCGAGGCTAGCTAGGCTAAGTGCGCCGTTTTTAAACCCGTTTTACTCGAAACTGTGTTTTTGAAGTCGGTGGGCAAGATTTCCCGAAAACTATTCAACCGATCTTAATGAAATTTTGCGCAGGTGTTTAGAATATAATTCTTAAAGACCTGGAGGAAGAATTTTTCTTCGATTACAACTATTTGAAAAAAGTGTCACCATATTTTCACTGAAATTTTAATTTTTTTATAAAAATATCTGCCAAAAATTCATTTTTTTCTTTCGTCTAAGTTCTATGTTAAGGTTTTAACTAGTATACGTACTTTTTCACTTTAGATGATTGTGTAAGGAGTTAGCCTGCCAACGCGGGCGCATCTATTTTTCAAGGGGTCACCGGAAAGGCGTCGCAATGGCCGAGTTTAACATATTTTTCCCAAAAATTTGGGAATTTCTTTGTGTGTTTGTAACAATAAAAAATTCTAATAAATAATTTCCTTTTTGTATGAGAAAAAATGTTGTAAAAGGCTGTTTTTTTACAAGAGGACGCTCATATAACACCTAAAACTCAAGTCCTTGTTTGCGAAAATATCTTCATGAAATGTGGTGTGTATTATTTTTGAAGGCAAAGCTATAATCTCCAATTTGACCGTTCAAAGTCAAGAAAAAGATCTTTTCATACTCGCTTATGGCATAAGAAATGCTTCCGTGCTGCTATGGGTGGTTGAGTATACACATTTTTTTACACAATAATGATTACGAGAAGCCGAGAAAAGCTTAATTTAATGTATTTTCAAACATTTGAGCGGGGCAAAACTATTTTTTCCAAAATTTATAGAACTAATAATACACCCAGAAACTTAGCATTAGTTTTAAAATTTTTCTTTAAAATTATTTTCCTAAAAAATTTTTTTTAGTATAAATTTTATTACTTTTTATCACAATACCAACCTACATACGTCATATCAACCGATAGTCGCGCACTCAAACTGCTCGAGTTTTGCGGCCAACTGGCATTTATCTGCTAATTAGAATTTAATTAATACCATAAACAATTATCTGTTTTGAATACCGCTTAGGCATGGTAATGCAGCGAGAAGCAAAGTGACGATAATAAATTAATGAATTACTTATTTTCACATAAGAGCTGTTACTCATTAACAATGAATATTCGTATAAAAAGTATGAGCAACATAATTCAGTGCACATTACTATTATAATCCACTGTACCCATTGTTTGCTTTAATTATCCTAACATTTTTGCACTTTAGCAATGACCCGGAAGATAATTACTACTGATATCAGTAGTACATACTAATATTTATCGTACATATACATATGTACATTTATGTTTTTGTTTTTGTTGGCACATATTTTTTGACTCTGAACTGAGAACACTTAATTTTAGGTTTGATCTCTTTGTACACTATATAAAGCGGTCATGCGTTTCTGCTTCACCACACAATCTCAATCTTTGAATGAGTTCAACTGTATGAGTGCGTCGTTGAGACAACACACGCCAATTAACAGTTAATACTGAAACCACTATGCCTATTGTCACCCACACACGTCGCTTGCTTCTTACTCATTGCCAATGTTTGTCTTGGACAACTGAGTGCCTGATAAGGATTACCGTAATCTGCGCTAATAGTCGCATAACGGTACACGAAGCTATCTGGAACGAGCACACACACATATATACTATATGTATGTATATATATACTATACATACTATATACATATATACAACATAAAGCAATTACTTTCATTTTCACCTTTATTTGGTTGTTGGTGAGGCAGCGCTGAAACAAAGCGAAAAAACGCACACGCAAATAAAAACAACAACACATGGTTAATGTATCGTTTACTTAGATTTTGCCTTTGTTGGCGTTGCGTGAGCTGTAAATTGTTTTTGTTATTTTTATTTCAGCATGTGCTTGTGTGAGTGGTGTTTATACACCTGCACGTGCTTGCGTGCACAAGTGTGTATATTTGGGTTTAGGCTTGGTAAGTCAAAGATTTTGCTTTATTTGCAATGTTGACTTTGTAATGCATTCATATGCTTGTGAGTTTTTGTGAAAAAATTTGTTTAAATCTTTGAGGTTTGAAGATTGTGCACAAAGCACAGCTTTTTTGCTCAGGGCGTTAATTAATGGCTACGTGCGAATTAAGACAATTAATAGATGAAATTAACAACAACAATTATTACAAAATGACAAGAAAAGAAATTAAAAAAAATATTTTTCCTTTTATAATTTCTGAAATAATTCGCCGTCGGCATTTTCATTTTTGGAATAAGCTTAGCTAAAGTATAGCAAAAAATCATAAATAAATATTTTTTAGAATATATGTATGTATGTGCTGGGGATAAGTAACTATGAATCGCTAGCGCTCTCGTCTTCCACAGACTTACTGACTTTTGGACACATATCAGCGTAGGAGACATTCAGTCTGAAGTTATCTCTGTTATCTATACGAAAATTAGCATTGATGGAGAAGCATAGCGGCAAGAGTGTTTGTATGCACATATGTATGTACATATATGTATGTATGTATATCAATTTTGGCACTTCACTTCTTAAAGTATCGCAAGAATGCTTCTTACGCAACTAGATTTATATTGATAATTGTTTACTTCACAGATAAGCATTATGCACATCGTGAGGAAATATATGAACAAATATTTTCATGAAAATAGGATTAATTGAAATTTTAAATAATTACATACATATATTTAACTACATTAAGCAAAATTTATTGAAATTGTAATAATATTGGTAGTCGAAAAAGTCTTTTCGTATTTTCTCAATAGATGTCGCTGCAGTCCTATATCTCCAGTGCTACTAACCACATTGTGCCATACTATATAGTGTAGAAAAGGTGAGATTTCAAGCTTCATTTAACCCAAAAAATTAAATTCGGGGAAGTTGAAAAAAGTTTTGTATTATATAAAAAAAGGGAAAAATGCCTCGCAAGCCACCAATGAAATTTGTGAAGTTTACGCAGACGATGCTGTATCAGTTCGTGTAGCACAACAACGCTTCGCTCGTGCCGTTCTGGAAATTTCGAAATTTCGATTTACACTGATGAAATAATGTCTCTAGCGGAAAAATGGAAAAATGTGGTCTACCAATATGGTAGATAGTACATAGTTGGTTCATTAAAGCTCATTATAAATATAAAAAAGTGAAGTTTGATTAGAAATACGAAAATACTTTTTCGACTACCCAATATAACATACATAAATATTGGCAGCTAACGAAAATTAAAGGCTAATAATATATGTTTTAGTAGCAACCCAAGTATAGCCCATAGCAGCAGCATATTTGGAACATAATGGCTACTTGGTAAGGTTCTTGAAGCTCTTCTATGCTTGTTAAACAAATTTGAGTTAATTTAGTGTTGCAAATAATGCATTGAAAAACAATTGAAATACGAATACCGGTTAAAAAAATAACCCCAGAAACCTCATTAAAAATATACTTTTAATTTTTAAGCCCAAATGCCGGTTTGAAAGAAAAAAAATTGTTTTATATCAAATGAAATTTTAATTTTTAATCAAAACTTTTTAACCCGGGGTTAAGTCGTAATCCTATGCAGGTGTATTTAAAAATTTTATATACTAGACTACATATATATACTTGTATAAGTGATACTGATTTAATAAAAGCTACGATTCCCTCCTTTTGGTGTTGACCTGAGCGACTTAGAACAAACATTATACAATGTGACAAAATAGTCCGAGTCCGTTCGAATGACTTGGTGGATATTTTGGGTATGAAACGCGTTCTTGGGCGACTCGTCCCGATAATACTGATTTTTTTTTCAAAAAGAGTACCGTAAACAGGTCTCTTTGAACATGAGAACAGCCGATGAGACATGGGTTTATGAGTTTGACATGCAAACAATTCAGCAATCATCGTAATGTAACCCGTTTTCAAGCGAAAATTCGATGAAGCAACTGAAGGCCATCCCGAAAAGTGCTTATGAAAAATGTTTCGAGGACTGGAAAAATCGTGGGCATAGTGTATTACATCTGGTGGGGATTTCATTGAAGGCGAAAAAATAAAGATTGCTAAATAATTAAATATTTTGCGTTTTTTTACAATTTCCGGATACTTTTTTGTCACAAATATTTCTAGTACAATTCCACTTATAAGATTGTACTCAAACTTCTGAATAAATGAGAATACTAAGAAAAAATATGTTTTGAAAAAAAACCCAAATTTAAGCAAATTCAGTATCACAAAGAAGATTTAAACAATTTCCCTTTATAAGCTTATTATAAATTTATTTGTTCAATTCACAACCTGTCGTAAAGCATGGTAAAATCGTAAAATTATAAATTTTTACACTTGTTTTTTATAATTTTACGATTTTACGATGCTTTACGACAGGTTGTGAATTGCTCAATTATTGTTCTATATTCTATATGGCTACCCTATGTGCGAGAGTGGCTAAATATTTATTTGGAAGCCAAGATAAATCATAAAAAGGCTACCACATATTTCCCAGATTTATTTCCAAAATATTTACAATAATATTAAACATTAAAATCGTAAGAATAGCGAGCCGAGAGAGAAGAAATCGCCTTCTACATTAAATTTGCTCGCACTAAGTATTTTAGGCCACAATTGTGTATAGTTTTTAAGCTAACTTATAGTATTTCTAGTTATCATGTAACGAAATGAAAATACGCTAAATAATTACCAAATTAATCTGAGTTTGAGCCAGCTATTTAAAAATTGCCAAATTATGTCTGAATAAGCTAAATATAGTTTAGTTAAGTGAGACTAGCGCACTTAGATATTCAAACACTGATTTAAATAAATGGAAAATGGTTTTCTGGTAACAAGAATATTAATTTCTAATTTCTTTAAAAAACATATACCAAAAATACTGTTTATCTTCATTTTAGCCTCAAAACTCACCTGTGGTCCGGCATTGGCGGCCACCCAAGCCTCTGCAAATGTTTCCATAGCACTTTGGAAATCCATACTTAACAAATTCTCACTTCAATAGCGACGGCTTTCAACTTTTCTAACTTAAAGTGTTTTTTACGAAGGTTTATATATTATTTTTAATATTTTTTGTTTGAACACGGCACTTATTGAAACTGATTCCTTGATCAAAAGAATTTATTGTATTTTAGTGACACTATTGTTTGGCAAAAAGCTTCTTTAGCAACGCATTTCCGATCAAATATGTATATAATATTTAATTTTAAATTTTCTCCATTGCCAATTGGACACACACCACATGCACTAGTTACAACGCGCGATTATTGAAAATGAGTGCAATCACTGAAAAGTCATTGTCGCTTGACCATTGGCGATCGTGTTGAAGCATTAGAACGCTAGTTAGGAGCTATACGCCGTTATTACTTAATTTCTCAGCAAGTTCTATTATAACTATTGGAAATATGGTTGCGCGCTTGAGTGATTGTTGGCAGCGGCGTTGGCGCGGCATCATTAGCAGTTCATTGCTCAAGCTGTTAGCGATGGCAGACAGGATCTCCAAAGCGTATATATATTTCATATATGAGGGAGTGCGCTTGCAGTGAATTTGGCGTATGAGTTAATATTTGCTCAGATTTGCCTAGCGTTGGCAGCAACTTCTTGCAGGCGCGACGCGCATACAAAGTCCGTGGCAGAAGCGTAACTAACGCGCCTAACGAGTCAAAAGCAGTGATGCATTTGAAACTGTTGACCGGCTGTTGATAAAGTTAGATTTGTTGATTGCTGGATGCTTAATGACGTGCTTTCTTATTGGTTTTACCGGGCGCTGTTTTGTGAACGCATGTGGGAATTTCGCGGCATAGGCTTTGAGGTAGCTTTTAAATGCCGTGAGTTCACACAGTGGACTTTTTGCGAAGTTCAAATAACTTTTATTTTTATTTTTAATTTTCTATTGTTTGCACTTGCTCAGAAATGGCTTGTTGTAGGAACTAGAAAACGACTAGCATGCAGCGGAAAAGTTATTTTATTTTTTTGCAATATTTGATGACGTGTTATATTTAGTTTTTATATTATCCTCTGTAAATTCACTTCACTATCGTTAGTCGTTTTCGACTTTATTCGCTATGTTACGCGTTACGTTAATTCGCTATTTGCTTGGATTCACTATTCTGTCCGTCCGTTTATCGACACGCACGCTTCACACTTGATCGGGCGCCATTCAACGACTGACTGTCAACATGCAATGTCAATTGCCACAATGATAAGCTCAGCAGCGCCACTCCAGTGTCCCCACTGTCAGCACCTCCAGTAAGCACACCACCGCCAGCCCCCTTTTTCGACCGACGCTTAATTCGTATTGACGATTTATTTGTTTTGCTGTTATAATTGTTGTTGTTTTTGTTGTAATTGTTGTTATTAACACTGATTTCTAATGCCGCATCATATCATCCATACACTTCAATTTGTAGTATGATGTTCATATGCCACCATTGACGACACGCCGTCTCCGCCCCATCCCCTGTCCACAATCATTAATTGCATTCGATTGTGTGTAATAATTTTTCGTTCAATTTATTATTTATCTATTTCACATGTGTGTACTTGTGTATATGCGCGCATTAAACTTGCTGTTAATGTTCGATTTGTTCTATTGTTTTGTTTATTAGATTTATCAGTGGTTATATCGTAACAAAATCGAGCAACATAACATCCTTCTACACTGTCAGTTGCCGCACAACTGATTCGGTTTTGCGCTCTCAACAATTCACCTCAATTTACCTTTCAGCACACATTGTTTGGTTTGTGTGCGTGTGTGTGATGGCGCGCACTCGTGTGTGTGTGTCGTATTTGCTCTCTGAATTTTGTTGCATTTGTAGTGGTGTTCATGATGGCGCTCTCGAAATTTTGCCTTCCTCTGTAGTGGTATGCGCTCTACACATACTCATACACTTTGGTCTCAGAAATGCTTCATTCTCTCACAAAGTCTTCCACCGTTGTTCCTATTGCATTGTTTGGTTGAGTTACCAATACTTTCTGTTAACTGGGTCTTTGTTTTCTAGCTGGCTAACTTTTATAAGCTTGGGTGTTTGCCGAAATATAGCATAATTCGCCATTTTATAACGACCATTGATTAGTTCTTGCAATATGATTCCAGGAGTATACAAATTTTAGCACCAATTACATGCTTTCCAAGTTCAGGTTTTTGTTTTGGCTAAGGCACGAGTATTTCTCTAATTAAGTCAACGCTTCTTGTTTTCTAAAATTTCTAAATCTTAGTACTGGTTCAGTGCCCTCTTCAAATAATTGACTTAACAAATATTTCGAAAAATGTTAACAGTATTTCGTTTTCTTCGACCACGCACATATTTTTGTAGGCAAGCAACCAAGAACCCAAACGCAATTCAACTTTGCACTGATCGCCATGTGCTTTGGTCGACATTGTAAATAAAAAAATCGTTTCCTTTTCGCAATATATTCGTATCGGATGTGTTATATTTGAGAATATTCTCACAGAAATAGTTTTGGCCTAGGCGTGTATCACCGGTACTTGGGGATAGTCTTTTGTAGTGATTACCGCTGATATACTGGCAGCCAACGTATTGACTTAGATCCCAAACCACTAAACGCGATATTCTTGAGCAGAGCAGTGAAGACCTTTTCGGCGGTCATCAAACTAGGTTTAATTCTATAATTGCAGATTTCTTTATTAAATTAATAAATAAAATGCCGATATAAAAAACTCTCAGAACACCGGGTAATTGGCAATATAAATATAATTTCTATAATTATTATTAACATCAAATACATTAGATAAACCACTTTATGCCATTTTTCCGCTAGAAACCTTATTCCATCAGTATAAATCGAAATTTCGAAATTTCCAGAACGGAAGCTAGCGAACCATTGCTGTGTTACACGAACTGATACAGCACCGTCTCCGTAAACTTCACAAATTTCATCGGTGGCTTCCGTAGCATTCTTCACTTTTTTACACAATCCACTAATTTTTGAACAGCTGTACCTTTTTTCAACTTTCCACAATTTTACCTTTCCAACACTATATGGTATGACACAATGTGATTGGTGGCACTGGAGATATACGACTGCAAGAACATCTATTGACAAAATACGAAAAGACTTTTTCGACTACCCAATATTATAAAATGTATGTATCACCAACATCGGCGGTTTCATGCTGACATGAGGATTAGGATCCTGGGATTTTCGAAGAAGTTTGAATACCTTGTTCTTCCATAATTTTAAAGTAATCCATATTATCAAAATTAATTTAAAATTATATACGAAGTTTAGCGATCAGATAAGGAACACTTGAGGAAATTTAGGTAATATTTGTTTGATATATTTTTACTTTATAAGCTATGAACATGCACTCATTGAAGGATTACGCTATCAAAAACCAACTAGTATGACATCTGTGCCGAATTTCATATCAAAATAATAATTACTGTTAAGTATACGCTTGTCTTTCTGAACTACATAAAGTGCTTTCGGCAGTTTTTTTAATATTTGTGTCCGGAATCAAATTTCTGGTGCCGAATGTTGGAATTGTTTGTAACGAGCAAGTGTTTACGATTGGTACACTTTATTCAAAGAGGATTGAGAACGTGTTGACGACGAACAACGTCAAGGACGGCCATCAACATCAACTGATGATTAGCACGTCATTTAAGTAAAGGAACTGGTGCTTGAGAATCGACGATTAAAAGTCAGAAATCTTATTGGCATCGTTGGAATTTCGGAAGGATCAGTGAAAACCATTTTGAAAGATCATTAGGGCCTAAGAAAATTTAAAACAGACGATCAATCGGCCAAATTTCGTGGCTAAGGTGAGCCGAACTCGAAAAAACCACTTCAAATTAGGTCAAAAATCAAGGATGTGGCCAGTTTTCTTTGGTTATCGAAGTGTGGCGCACTCCGAACTCCGTCCGACAGGTTAAAACAAGATATTTACTATTTGCGTGTTATGCGTCGTTACCTCGGAGCTATTCGTAAAAAGAGGTCGGAATTATGGGCCGCCATTTCTTGGGTTTTTTACACCACGATAACACACCATCGTATACTGCGTTGATTCTTCGTGAGTTTTTCGCCAAATTTTCAACCAATATCATGCCGCAACACCGTATTCGCCTGAGTTAGCTCGGTGTGACTTCTGGCTATTCAGCAAACTCAAGCGACCGCTCCGAGAAAACCGTTTTGAGTCAATTGAAGGCATTAAACATGAAGCGCTTCGTGGATTGGAAAAAACGTTAGGAAAAGTGTTTTGACGCCATGTGGGATTACATCGAGGTGAACGACATAGATTTTGAAGAATAAACTAAAAATTTTAAAATTATGAATAAAGTCTTACTACTTATTGCTCATAGTAGTAGGTTTTTAATCTGGTATATTTGGATCATTTCCTATTCTTTGAAAGGGAAAGTGCTTATACAAAGCATTAAGAATCATATATGATATTTTACATATGCATTATTAAGATGCAGTAAAATTAACAATACTCAACAAATCTGAAAGAAAAATTTGTGACTGATGCGCGAAGAGATCTGTGGGGTATTTGACATGTCCTTATTATGATTTTGAAATTACCGATTTTTCATTCATTTTAGCCAACCCAAACTTAGCCTCTAACATCACAGTCGCAAAATTGTATTGCAATTGTACTAATCTCATACGAGGCTCAACTCAATTAGCAAACTTTAGAAAGCATTCACAGCAAGTTTTAACAGCAGTAATATTAAAAGTTATTTGGAAACAACAAAACCACAAAAAATTTTATAAGTTCAAAGCTGCTTCGAGGAAATTTATTACTCCGAGAAAATTATAATTTCGTTATGAACTTATTATTATTGAATATGTATCGAAAATTTTTTAAAAAATTATTTAATATTA
Organism: Bactrocera tryoni; assembly: GCF_016617805.1. Classification (NCBI taxonomy): domain Eukaryota; kingdom Metazoa; phylum Arthropoda; class Insecta; order Diptera; family Tephritidae; genus Bactrocera; species Bactrocera tryoni. The sequence goes on along the minus strand of NC_052501.1, from coordinate 12,141,863 downwards.
TAAATTATTTAATGTATTATAAACATATACACTCCATGCATGTAGGGATATAACTGCAACTGAATTCATAATCCATCCTTTGACAATGTGAAGAGTGCATACGTTTTTATAGAGACCGGCTTTTTCAGTTACTCTCTCAACTGTGCATATGTTTTTGTGAGAGATATTCAAAACAAATCACACGCATACCACGATAGCTGTGAGCGAAAGTAAGCGCCATAAGAGAGCTCGAACTCAAGAGCACACACACATCTGCAAATTCCGTCAAACTGATAAGGGAGAACGAAATAACAACAACAATAAGTTAAAGCAAAAAAAAAACACAACACAAATGGCACAATCATTAAAAAATACAAATAAAAATTATAATTTATGTATTGCTAAAAATATTATAATTTATTTAAATATACCTACATAAATTATTAAAAAAATATTAATATTATATACATCTTATGGTGGCAGACCAAAGAAATCTCATTTGTTTTTTTGTGCTCTGAACAACTTCCCACTACACCTGTTCGGCCGCTTTGCATACGCCACTCTCGCAGCTGCTTATTCGTTTGGATTTGCGCGCCCGACGAAAGAGTCCGCTATTGCGCTGCTAAACAACCGAATGGATGGATGAATGGGTGGATTTTTGGATTCCGGTTTCAACCACCCTAACCCAACCGACGGAAATGCCGATTATGCGAGTGCGAAAGAGTCAACGGATACACAACCGCTATTTGATAATGCGTTGTAGTGTTTGCCAAAGTGGCATTGGCAATGGTGGCGGCGGCATTAGCGTTGGCGTTGAAAGTGTCGGGCCTCATTTGTTGTTGCTTTGTGCTGGCGAAATTTTCGTTGAAGTATTGTAGGTCGACAGCAATGCGAATGCATACAAAATAAAGCTAAAGCAACACCCACTCCTGCGCACTATTTTTCGTTGTCTCATTTTTCCTTGATGTTCTTTGGTGTACATATGTATGCTTATAGGTGTGTATGAGTGTGACATGTATGTATGTACATATGTATGTGCTCGATTTCAGGTTTAGTAGCAATGTGCAATGTAGCTTGTTGGTCCTTTTCCCAATGGTTGTTGCTACAACATTGTTATTGCTGCTTACATTTATTTGTGATTTTGTTATACTTGTTGTTGCTTAGCTTCGTGCGCGTTGTTGTAGTTAAGAGAGCAGATAATGCGCGCGCATTACATGCGATTAGGTGCCGTACGAAGGATTTAGCCAACCAAATACAAAAGCTGCACAGCACATAGCAATGTGCGTTGGTATGCGAGTGGGTATATAAGCAGGCGTATAATTAGACAAAAAATATTTCTATATACTGAGTTGAATGGCTAAGCACATACTTTACGAAAAAATAAAAAATACTCTCAGTTTGCTAAACAATTTTAATAAATCATAAATAGCGAAGGGAAACACTTTTTTACCTTAAATTAACGCCCTTATGCGCAATTTTGAAAGTTTTATGAAAAGATAATAACCCAAAATTCTTATTTACATTAAATAGCAATCTAATGAAATATTGTAATTGTTTAATTTTTCAACAAATTATTTTGTATTCAAGTTTGGAGAATTTTTGTACCTATGTATTTTATAGACGTGTCATCGTTTTAAATCCGCTTTTTTAGTATTCAAAACTTTAAAACGTCTTTTTTAAAGATCACATTTTCAAAGCCGATGCTCTTTATACTTTTGAAATTTTGAAGAATATTTATGTACACTATTTATAGGGGCGGGTCCAGAAATAGTTTTTTGGGGGGATATAAACATTTACTTGTAACATGAAAATTAGTATATTAAATATAGTAGTATGTATTTATACAGCTTAATACCATGGTGGTAAAATTTCAAATAGACCTTCAAATATCAAATCCTAATAAATTGAAAAAACACATTATAAATCGTAGACGTGCGGCCAAGTTTTCAGAATCTTTCGAGATCTGCTTCTGCAGGGACTTCAATGTCATGATGCCTGTGCAACGCCAGGCCGTTCAATCTATCTTAAAGCATGTTCGTCCTCAGCCACGTTTTCACCCAGCAAAGTGTCGAAGTAGAGCGTTCAGAGCTCGCATTCGTAAAAGCAAATGTGCATAATATGCGAAGAAAACTGTGAATTGTGGGGTATTGGACTTCATCGAAGTTCTTCAACTAGCAATGCAGTAGTCGGTAACTTGTTGCCTTTTGACTTTTGCTTCTGCCCCCAATGTCACTGCCAGTGATCAAGTTCACCTTTGCGCTTCAATCGTCGCATGACGTTATCCAAAAGGCCTTTGAGTCTATATATCAAGCAGCCAATAAGATTTTCCATTTCTTTGGTTTTAAAAGCACATACTTTTACTGGAAGCAGCAAGCTTATTTCCCCCATTTCCCCCTTTAAATCTGGATTTAAATTTGGATTTTAAGAAAAAAGTATTTTTTACAATAACAAATTGGCAAAAACCCGCAATTTTTCTTTCACATGCTCCAAAAAAATTAAAAATTTAAAATTCGAAAAAAAAACGTCTGTGGAAATTATTGGATAATTATATTTAACGAATAAACCTGGATTTTTTGATTTCAGATGAGCCAGTACCAAGTTATGAGAAGCTGCACAATCCTATATTTTTTCGAGATATGCTCGAATAATTGTTGTCATAAGCGTCATTTTTTATATCCCGAACAGGAAATATTAAGTTTAAGATCTCTTTTACTTTTTTGTGCTATAAAAAATGCTCCTTTTAAATGTATTGCACCTTTGTTTCAGCTGAAGTTAGCGACTTCTTGTTTTTAATTCTGATTATAAAAACTAGTTACACTTTTCAGCAAATTAGTCTAGTAAAAGCATGTAATAAAAAACAATATTATCCGTGGGCGGGCATTGTTATTTTGCTGCTTTTTAACCACTATAAGCTAGAGTATATGAGGGATATGTAAATAGATCTCTCAAAATGGTTTCAAAATTTGTTTGAGAAGCAAAGATTTGTTTAAAACACTGGATATCGCGTTGATAATTACTATCCTGAGGGAGCAACGGTTTTTTATAAAAATGTTAAACTAATATGCCGTTGTTTAGTATTTTTGGGAATCGAAAATACATTTTATAATTGGGCAAGAAATCCTACACATAATATTTTTACCTACATACTTGGAATTTGAGCTTTTTAGCAAAATGAAAAATTATATATTATTTTGAATAAAAAACTTGTATTTGTTTTAGAAAACTCATGCAAGTGTTACAAAACATAATTTGTTGTATTTTTCATTAAAAATATTTCCAGATTTTTACTTCTGAGAACTAAAACTAACTAATTATGTATTAATAAAAGTATCAGTTATAACAAGCAAAGCGATAATCCCAGACCCTTTCATGAATAAGGTTTTATCTCATATTTAAATTAAAAATTATTCCAAAGCGATTTCATTTGATTAAGTATTTAATTAGAAAGTGATTATTATTATTTAGGAAGCAAAGCCATTTTATAAAATTATGCATTTTCAATTTCTATATTTTCGGGATCGATTAAATTGTGTTTTTACAATTTTTTTCGTAAGTCCGTTGTATATATGTACATATGGATGTATGTATATATTCACATATGTTTGTATGTACTGTATATACATACATAAGCGTTATTTTATAAGTATGTAAGTCCATGAGTGGTACAACTTCTCCAATTAATTAAATCCTTCTCGTACAAAACTCGTTCCAACAAAACAAATAAATCAGCACTTTCTGCTGCCTCACACCTCCCAATGGCATATCAGTGCAGCCAAATGTGTGTATATATTGTATATATGGACATATTGTACATAAATACAAATATGTAAGTAGACATGTAAAAGCATGAACATCGTTAAATTGGCAGGTGTGCATGTGTGCGCTGTACGCGATTCACTCATTCGTTCGGCCGCACATCAGTATTTTTCGTGATCATATACCAACATGTGTTTGTTGTTGTTTCTACGCAACTGCATTGGCGCAGATTATCGCGCGCATCGTTGGTTTTGTTATTTTTATTCTCACGGCTTTTACTTGCTTTATCCCACCGCCCCAAACTTAATAGTACATAAGCGCGAACACGTACACCAACACGACAGTGCCGGTGTATAAGTATATATGTATATGTGTATGAGTTCCTTTGCGTAAATGAAGCATTTCACACAGTTCTAGTTAACGTTGTTGTTGATGGATTATTGTGCGCTCATCGGTAGCAAGAGAGCGCCTGTTTAGCACCTCGCATGCTTGGAATTGGAACCAACAGTGGAGCCAGAGAGGCAGCCGTCGGTGATTTGCTTTTGGTGCGACAGAGTGAGAGCTAAACACGCGATAACCCACCCTGCCCCCAAAAACTTAAACCCAGAGCAACAATAAAAACAGGCAATCGCCAGCTGAGACGAACGCATACACTGAACAAAAACGTAAATAAATAAATTAAAAAAAAAAAAAATAAGTAGAGCAAAAGCACAAAAATACAACAATACTGGTGCTGCTGCTGCTGTCGCTGCTGTGTTAATACATGTGCAGCAACAACAACTTTGCTCGTGGTGGGAAAAAATCGAGAAAAACCTGTTTGCCATGACTCCGCCTTCGCTGCAAGCTGATTGGCTTAGCTTGTCTGTATCTCATCGTTTGCATTTTTGTTGCTTTTGTTGGCCATCGTTGCTGCTATTGCCATTTGTGTTGTTGTTGTGCGATGTTATTTCAGCAGTTGTTCGTAACGAGCGTACTGTGTTGTTGTTCTTATTTATATTTGTGTAAGTAAGCGCCTACACGTCGGGGGGGTAGGGTTTATCTGCGCCTGGCACACTGATGTTGCAGGATTTTTGCTACGCTAAAATTTCGGGGCCAAAATACCGACAATATGTATGTGTGTGTGTGTGTGGGTTGTCAGGCGCCCATACAAACTTTATTTACCAGCAGCGCCGCTACTTTCGCCATTTTCCCCGATGGATTGTGTGATGCTGCAGTGTAGTGCTGTCATTGCGGTTACTGTTATTATTGTAGTTGGTGTAGTTTTGTTCACTAAACCCCCCATAATGTTTTTCTGTACTGTTAGATACCATCTTCCGTGCCCCAATCCTTCTCTTTTTTCCGCCATTACTTGCTTTTCATTTATTTTGCAATTTATTTCGTTTATCTTAAGTGGTTTTTGTGATAATTTTATATGTTGCTGATGATGTTGGCGGTTTTGTCTTCCTCTATCTACATACATAGTACATATACTCTATGACTGGATATACATACGTATGTACATATGTACATACATATATTCCACCCGCATTCTCCCGCCAGCCCTAACACTCTCCTCGCTCTAAGGCATTATAGTTTTCTTTTTTAGTACAGTTGTTAAGCTTTGCTTTTGCTTGGTTTCTTCATTGCCAGCTTTTATGTATTTTCTCATTTTATTTGTGACGTTCTTAAAACCCCAGCGATTCATTATCGTAGAAAGGCTTTTGGCATTGCATTTTCCATTTGCCGCTTAACCAGCGGAAAATTCTCGGAAACGACAGCACACTCAAATGGTTGGCAAGTGTGCGAGGGCGACGAAATGTGGTGTGCGGTGGCAGCAGTGGCAAGCACTAAGTACCAGCATTAAGTGGTATATTAAATTTAAATATTCCATTTTGGCATTCTTAAGCGCAGAAAGTTTTAATCGCTGCTTCTCCTGGGTGGTAACACATAATGGAAGTTTGCTGCTGGTATACCGTTGTAATGATAGTCTTGAGCTTGTCTGTTCAGATATTACATGATAATCAGTTAACAGTTTTCCAATATATTACATTTTTCTAAAAGAGCAGTTTCATAACTATTATTTTTATAGTCCTTTGCGCGTTGGCCACGGCGAATATCGCATTCGAACCTGGGTACTCTTGGAATCTCCAATTGGCGCCAAACAACGAAAAGAAAGAACGACTGGCGCGCTGTTGTAGACTCGGCTGTAACCGCGAAAGCAGTGGCTACGCCAATAAAGAAGAGTGAGATTTAAAATATCTAAACCAATATAAAAGTGTTTACTGTTGTCTGAGAGTAATCGGAAGGTGACGTATCAATCAACAAATACCAACTCTTCGACATATGTTGACGACATTAATAACTTTTTCTAAACATTTCCAAACAATCGTATAGGGCAAACAGCTTTGGCCAATGGGAGAGTTATTGTGATCCAGCAGGACAACGCCAGGCAGCAAAAATAGTTAGTAACGTTGTGTTAAGAGGTCGATCCTAACAGGAATCTCAGTAGGACAGCCTAGAACACCGGTACGTTGTGACAGCTAAAACTCTTATATAATTGATCATAAACCCTTATAAATCGACGAACCTTTCTACGAGTATCTCAAATTCTACTAACGTCAGTTTTGGCTATGTCTCCTGGTTCACCAAAAGTAAGACTACCGATATGTTTCTATCTTACAAAAGCTGGACAATGAAGGAGAATGTCCATAGATATTTACACTTCACCTTCTTCCATACAGCTGTGATAAATTGCGTGCGACAAAATAGCCTTATTGCATTATTGCCTATTGAAGAATGGAGAGAAGAGAGTTTCAGCGTCTTCCTGCTTCTTTTATAAACCAAGCTTCCTTGAGTTTTAGAGCGACCTCGCAGCAATGCACCGATGCCTACCTTCCTCTCTAATCAATATCTGGATAATATGAAATATTAAGATAGTTAGCCACTCGCCAGAAAAATTGATTTCCGTTCAAAGAATCCCGATCGGATAGTGTCTAGTTAGAAGCCCTACAATCACTGAAAGGTGGACTTTGAACTGAGGGCAAAGAGCTCACCAGATCTCTTACGATTCACTCTGAAATTTGCCTTCCTGTGCCCATTCTGCAGCTGGTGCGGCTGAACCTAGCAAGCTCATCAGCCTTATATTATACATAGTTACCTGTAACAATGCAATGACCAGGCACCCAAACCAGTCTAATCATGTAGTAACTCGATGTGATATATAAGTAATCTAGATATCGCTAGTCGTGAGCGCACAGTTAGCGAACAAGAGGCTAATATCGCATCCCCACTCCAAAGGAGGCTGCATTTCGGAACAGAAGATCTACTTTTGCCCATACTTACTAGCTTCTTATGATTTTTATTGGCCATTAATTTTTATAAAAAATAAGTAAGGAAGGTATAAGTTCGGGTTAACTGAAAATTTCAAACTCTTGCAACTTACGAGGCTCAAAGCCAATTAAATACTTTCAGGTGTTGACAAAGCTTGAAATTGAACTTAAAACAATCGACGTGAATTCTGTATTCTTTCTAAATTTAGGATTAGGAAAAGATTAGGATTTTTTACATATTACCCATTAGATGCGTTATAAAGTGAACCAGAAGTTCTTTAATATTTGTATTGGACAAATGGAGGCTAAGAGAAGTGATGACACAATTTAACTAATTTTTGGCACAAGATATAGGCGTAAGACTAAATGCCTTAAGACATGTGGAAAGTTTTACTCTAATAACTTTATTGATATTTAATTTGTGTACTGTTAAGTGAAAGAATCAGATTAAATTATAAAGTTTCTTATGTTGGAAGTAGATAGGCGTTTTATGGGCGTAGTAGTGGTCAGATTACGCCCATCCACGAACTTGTCCTTACTTTTTTGCCAAAGAACGCGCATACCAGTTTCATTAAGATATTTAAATTTTTACTGAAGTTGCAGCTTACACGGACGGACGGACGGACTGGCAGACAGACAGCCACCCGTATTTAACTCGTCTCGACATCTTGATCATTTGTATGTATAAAATGTGATCCATTTCGAGGTTCCCTACTTTTTTAAAGAAAAAACTCAGAAACTTAATAGGAAATGTTTATTATCATTCGAAAGAAAATTCGTTGGCATTTGTGGCAAATGTTGGCCGCGACGACGTCTCAGCCGGTCCATCTGTTGAGTTTAACTTTCGATGATTCGTTCGAGCATTTCGACTAGTAATTGGCGAATGACATGCGTAATATTTTGCTCTAGGGCATGAATTGGAGAGGGTTTGTTGGTTATCATGGCGCGATAATGGTCGCCATTGGCGGATACGTTCTCACCGGCATCATTTTTGAAGAAATGTGAACCGATGATTCCACGGGCCCTCAAACCACACCAAACATTTGTTTTTTCTGGATGAAATGGGGGCTCTTAAATCTCTTCAGGTTGCTCTTTCTCCAGAATGCGGAAATTTTGCTTGTTTACATACCCATTGAGACAGAAATGGGCCACATCTCTGAACAAAATTTAAATCGAAAACGTCGGATCTTCTTGGAACTTTTCAAGAGCTCATAGAGCGAAGCGTTGTCATTTGGGAAGTTCGAGTGGCTTTAGTTCTTGCAGAAACTGTATTTTGTAAGATTTCAATTTAACATCTCGACGTAAAATGCCGTCGTTTCATACATCAGTCCGAGTTGTTGCGAACGGCGCCAAATCGCCTCTCCTCGGTCTTCGTGTACACTCCCTGCTAAAGCTGCTATATTTTCTTCACTGCCTGCTGGACGTGACCTATTCAGTCGATTATTATCCAATAATGAATGCTGGGTCTCAAAATGGTTGATGGTGGTTCGAATAGTACGCTCAGTAGGACATTATGTTGACTCACACAGCGCACGAGACATTCTTAACAGAAAGTGATTTTCGAAATAAAGTCGAACGTTTTGCGAGTATTGCGTAGTTCCATGATGCTTAGAAGGATATTTATTTTTCTTTTTCTGAATTTAAAAGCATGTGCAGTTCATGTTTTTATTTTTTGATTTTGCCTGCTTAGACTTTTAGTGAAATAATCGGATCAAAACTCTTTCAGTTGTTTATCGAAACATTATTAAATTAAATTTTATGAAGAGCAACCATACAGTAGATCGCAATTTAAAATTATGGCTCTATTATTGACTCTTAAATACTATAAATTGAGCGTACTGAATTAAATTTAAAGTGAACGAGTACAAACTCTATTTTATGATTTTTAAAGTATAAAAAACTCCTAAATAGTTAGAGCAAAAGTGAGCCTTAATGTTGTTGTACGACGCGTCTGTTAAAATGAAAAATTTTTTATGTACATTTATATATTTCTACATAAATATAACAAAAACACGCACTTACATATATATGTACACCGTAAGTTCCAAAACCGACACATTCCAAACTCGCTCGCACTTTGCAGCCCGTCAGTAGGGGTCTGAGTCCTTTTTTGCCCCACCATTGCGCCGCGACATCAACGTCAGCTCAGTGTCACCCGCCAGTGCTTATACATACATACATACTGTGATGCCGACCATCACCACGAAGCCACCGTCAAGAAAAAAATCAATAAATTTATTAAAGTTTAAAACAAATTTGAACTTTTCCACATTTGCATGCATTTGCTACGTCATCAAATTGTAGCTTTTACTATGAAAACGAGTATATTGTATCTGAAACTTGGCACACACTTTTCCCTCCTGCTGTGACCGTTGCAGCAAAGTTCAAACACACAGTTTTAGCACAGGATATGCCAAGTGTCTGCTACAGTTATACATCTGCTTGGGTGGTATTCACCTTATTTTATGTTTAGGTATCACTTTTTTCGCTTTCATTATGATTTCTGTCATTTAATACTATCGACTTCAATGCCATCAGCCATCAGCAGCCGGTATAATAAAGGCGGTAACCAAGCGATCAGACCGCCAGCGTCAACACATCATCAACTAAGCACTCATACAATCGGGTACTTGTGCTTCAACGGCACAAAAGGACATTCATTAAGTTTTTGATTTCTGATTTTCATTGTTGATTAGCTGCGTAACGGTATAATACGCTGTGCTCCTGTACCAATTCGCAGTTGGGACGTTAGCGTTGACGCGCCGTTACGAGTATGTGGGCATTATGTGTTTAGCCAGACCAGGTTGTGGTGATGAGCAGCGATTGTCGTACTTCCGCTCGAAAATGTCAAGTTGATGTTTCCGGTTTTGTTGAAAAGCGTTTCATTAAAGGAATGCGTACTTCGACTAAAGAGCAAAGAGGGTGGGTCAAATCATTCGATTCGTAATAGTCGTGTGGTTCTGTTGTTATGAAATAATCTCTTTATTTTTGAGAATTTCAAGTGACATCAACACAAGGGAGTGCCTTAGCTGTATGGCCGGGTGATTCACTCTGATTAGTAGGTGATGCTTCACATTACATACACTTAAAATTCATAACGAAAAAATAATTATGAGAGTGTCAAACATCTTCAAGATATTACAAAACATGTTGTACCCCACAAGAAAGTGAATTCTAGTTCGAGGAGTAATCTAGTAATACTAAGGAATTTTTATTAATCTTGTACTACTTGTATATGCCTACTTCCGCAGAAAATTAACAAAATAGTCGGCTAAGATACAAAAAATCTTTTTCTGTCGATTAAAACTATTTTTGTATGATCGCTTTGATCAGCTGACTTCTGATTGCCTTCCAGGTATTATAGAATGCAAGGTTTTGAATAATATATTAGGTGTATATATAAATGACCTGCGTGACGATCTAAGTGTATTTAGTCATGTTCACTTGTCCGTCTGACTTTATATACGAATTCCTCAGTTTATTGAGATACCGATCCGAAGTTTTGCATACGTCCTTTGTTTGCTCTCCATGATGCTATTCATTTGTTGGAATGTCGATATCGGATTACTACAGCAAATTGCTGTCATACAAACTGATCGATCAAAATATAGTCTTTGTTTTTTCTGACAATATACGAATCTCAACAAATTTCGACATAAATTATTATCGAAAGGAAAACACAAACCCCCGGAAATATTATTCCGACCCCACTACTAAGCGAATGGTGGCAGAATGAACTGAGCGATCAAATTCACGATAAAAATCGTCGTAAAATTTTTTTTTTCCTTACTATTTAACTTTAATGCAAATGTTCGTTGGACCAGCTATGATCAGTGTGAGCATCCTTAATCTGCTCCCAGTCGCTCACTTTCCAAGTAATCCTTGTCCGGATGGCACATTCTTTTCGAGTCTTTTGAATGAGTATCACTTAACGTCGGGGGTCAACACTGTTAAGCGCACCTACAAAGTCCTGGCAAGCTCTCTTTTCTTTAATGTCTGTCTCCCATCTAGGGGAACTGCATTAGATTGTGACGTATTTGTGTGACGTTTGGATTCAGGTTAAAGTTTCGTTCACTAAGAGGTCGACAATAGAACGCAAGCGGCGGTGCGGCCTATATCTTCAGCTCCTCAAGTCATCCTCCTTCGGAGTGGCTTGCTTTTACAAAATCCAACTCTTGCAAGAATTCAAGCCGAACGACCATCAAGCGCGTCACATATTCGGTGAATGGGTTTAAAACGAAATAGTCACAGATCCAGATTTTCAAAAGAAAACTACTTATGTTTAGTACTGAAGCTCACTTTTGGTTGAAGCAGTACGTTAATACAAAAATTGTCGTGTTTGGAGTGATGATAATCCACAAGTCATTATTGAGACGGCATTAATATTTACATTATCACTGTACTATGTTGTGCAATATGGGCCAAGAGAATCTTTGGTCCATATTCATTCAAAAATGAAGCCGTTAGACAATTTTGAATGCTATAAAACCATGATTAATGACCTTTTACGGATTGAATTGAAATATTTTGATGTGGACCATAAAGAACTTCATTGATATCCCAAATATACGAGTACATGTATATCGTTTAAAGTTTAGTCGCAGTTTCAAAAATCGAATAATAACATGGTATCGCTCGAATTAATTGGTGCTGTGGTATACATATATTGTACATACAAATATATTGCATTGGGAAGACAGAGTCAAAGAAACGCAAAATTAAACAACTCAACACTGTGCATTTGCATTTACATGTGTATGAACCAGGACTTAGGATTCACCCACTAGTAAATAAGAAGTGCTCTTGGTTGTACAGCAAATCTTTTATGAATAGCAATTCCAATGCCAAAACTTCCAAGCAACAGCGAAATTTGTTCACGTTACGCAAAGGAAAAATTTTATTAAACGAATATGTACGAATAACTAGCTAAAAATTCCAACACACTCTTAAAAGTATTGTATATTAATAATATATGTATGTACGTATGTATGTGTATTAATAAAAAATGTACACAGCAATTAAAAACGAGTGCAAATACATGTAAAAGGGCATTAGTATATAAGAAACCACATTTACATACATGCTTCTATATACCATACATATGAACTCACACAATGACAAACAGTTAAACTGTTAGAAGGCCCAGGAAGGTGTTTGTGGGTTTAATGTGTATTTGCGAATACCCACTCAGCTTGGTATCCCGTTGGCTGTGGCACTCAATGTGTTGGTTGCGTTGGGCGTGTGGTTGCGTAGGGAGTGCCTAATGCAAAAACAAAGCGTAAGAAAATTTATCCATGTACTTGAGAGCGCTTGCGCTGAATTTGCTTTGGCAATTTGCTCCTTAGCGTTTACACCTACAAATATCTACATTAATGTATACATATGTGTGTCGACATGTGAGTGTGATTATGAAATACATGTTTTATACAGGATTTAGAAAAAACTTGGTTGAAAATTATATAAAAAATATAAATGTTTTAACATCCTTCTTTTATCATCACTGTATTAATACTAAATAAGCTAAAGTATAATCCCTCTGCTCTAACATTGTTAACTACATACATATGTTTCCCAAATTTGATAATTAACTATTGATATTAATTTGATAATTAAACTAAATCAATTATTTAAAATTTTTGAGGACACATTGTCATATATGTATGTATGTATTTTAAGATTACATAGTAAAAATTCTGACGAAAGAAATTAATGTTTTTCGAGTTCGAGATCCCCGACGGAATCATAAAAATAGTCCTTAACTACGGCAGTGATTCCGACCTCCTCCTTGGACGAAACCAACAACAAAATTATCGACTAAAATTTAATTTCCGTGCAATGATCTACGGTCGAAAGAAATGGAAAAAGACAAAGTGGAAGCTTTAAAAAAAGTTAAATTTTAGCCCAAAATACTATAAGTAAAAATGTAATGTTTCAATATTTACACATATGTCAACATGTTGCTACATAGTATAATAGTTTTGTTCCTCTAACGGTTGCATCACCTAAAATGAAGTGCCATATACAAATTATTGAGATGACGAAGCAAGCTGAAATTCGGGTGACTGTCTGTCTGTCCGTCCGTCCGTCCGTTTGTCGCTGCAAGCTGTAACTTGAGTAAAAATTGGGATATCTTGATGAAACATGGTATACGCGATCCTTAGTAAAACAAGTAAAGAAGGGCTAAGTTCGGGAGTCACCGAACATTTTATACTCTCGCATGATAAAGTGATAATCGAGATTTCATTATCCGTCATTTACATATTTTTCAAATACCGTATTTGTGTAAAGTTTTATTCCACTATCATCATTGGTTCCTAATGTATATATTATACAGAGAAGGCATCAGATGGAATTCAAAATAGCGTTATATTGGAAGAAGGCGTGGTTGTGAACCGAGTTCACCCATATTTCGTACATGTCATCAGGGTGTTAAGAAAATATTTATACCGAATTTCATTGAAATCGCTCGAGTAGTTCCTGAGATATGGTTTTTGGTCCATAAGTGGGCGACGCCACGTCCATTTTAAATTAAAAAAAAAAAGCGTGGGTGCAGCTTCCTTCTGCCATTTCTTCCGTAAAATTTAGTGTTTCTGAAGTTTTTTGCTAGTCGATTAACGCACTTTTAGTTATTTTCAACATAACCTTTGTATAGGAGGTGGGCGTGGTTATTATCCGATTTCTTCCATTTTTGAACTGTATATGGAAATGCCTGAAGGAAACGACTCTATAGAGTTTGGTTGACATAGCTATAGTAGTTTCCGAGATATGTACAAAAAACTTAGTAGGGGGCGGGGCCACGCCCACTTTTCCACAAAAATTACGTCTAAATATGCCCCTCCCTAATACCCCAAATGCGATCCTTTGTGCCAAATTTCACTTTAATATCTTTATTTGTGGCTTAGTTATGACACTTTATAAGTTTTCGCCATTTGGCGCGTGGCAGTGGGCCGATTTTGCCCATCTTCGAACTTAACCTTCTTAAGAAGCCAGGAAATACGTGTACCAAGTTTCACCATGATATCTCAATTTTTACTCAAGCTATGGCTTGCACGGACGGACAGACAGACATCCGGATTTCAACTCTACTCGTCACCATGATCACTTTGGTATATATAACCCTATATCTGACTCTTTTAGTTTTAGGACTTACAAAAACCGTTATGTGAACAAAACTATAATACTCTCCTTAGCAACTTTGTTGCGAGAGTATAAAAAGTTACAAGTTTGTAGATGGGCGTAATTGGACTACTGCCATGCCTACAATACGCCATTAACCCAAAACCAATGAAGTGTCATAACTAAGCAAGAAAATGTGATATAAAACTCTAATTCGGCACAGGGATTGCAGTAGCAAGAGGCACCTGTGGGCAAAAAACTTTTGAAAAAGTAGGCGTGGCCCCGCCCTCTAATAAGTTTAATGAATATATCTCCTAAACCAATAGAGCTACAACAACCAAATTTGATCGGTGCGATTATTATAAGAACTCCTATCGGCGGTATGAAAATGAATCAAATCAAAAGATAACCCCGTTCACTCCCCATTTAACGGTATTGTTACTAAATACTAAATAAATAAATAACGGTACTAAATACTCCAGAGACATTAAATTTTATCACCGAGATGACATGAGAAAGCTTTATGGGAACTGACGGACGATGGGCAACGCCCGCTTTTTGGTGAAATCCCATATATCGAGACCATACCAACATCCTGTTGACTTTACTTTATATGATTAGTCTTTTAGTATGTGGCATGTTAACAGTTGGAAAAATAGATTAAATCGTATCGATACTATCCCAACTCCCATACACTATATACATATTTTCGTTTTTCTAACAAAACCTTATGTGTCTGTTAGTATATGAGTAAGGCTTAGATCTCAAATTAACTAAAATTTTCTCAGTTGCTTCGGAAGTACACAGGCAAAAATATTTGTTTGTCGACTGTGATAAAGTATGGGGGACTTATATTTTTTTATTTCCGTCTTGGGATGATTATTTATAGGACATTTAATTGGTAAAACCGTTAATTTAAATCAAAAACTAGCTAAAAACATCTTCAACTGAGTTTGAGAGCGACTTAAGGTTTAACAGCTTGTTTTATAAAAGCTTTCAGTATGAGGTGAAAAATCCTTAGAATATGGACTAAAGCCAGGGTATGAGAGCAACAATGCTTCATTGCTCGATTAAGAAAAATGTAAAGTCTACATCACTGATCCATGGAGAGTTACTTAGGAAGCACTGAAATCAGTAAACATACTATCTATAGTGGAAAATATATAATACGATTGGGAATTTATTTATTTTTTTTTATGCAACGAACAATTTCAAGAGCACACATTTGTTTCATAAGCAAAGCAATCAAATTAATATTAAGAGAACTGCAATTATTAGCAATCCTTAAATTATATAACTCATATTTGTATTCTCATATTCCTAAGTGTTATTCACGAACATATATTAGCATTTAATTATATCTCAAGATCAACGTTTAGTTCATTATCACATTCTTGGTCAACACTTGGCGCTGCAGATTGCTAATGGTGTTTATCTCTAGCTGAATCTAATTGCATTTAAGTTTAAGTGCATTTGTATGTATCTAGAATATTGTAAATATATTTGTATTTACACACAGATAAACACCTACACTTCAGCATTTATTTACCCACATATAAGTATGTATGTATTTGTTGGAGATATGGATATACATGTTTGCATGCAGGCATTAGAATTTTCTAATTATTCTTCTTTATCATCGCTTGGCAGCGCCGCAAACAGGTGAACACAATAGCTACGCAAATAAAAGTGATTTAAAGTCAACAGTAATCAGCGTAAAAGTAAATCGAAATCTTATCGAAAATCAACCAGCTAACAATTAAATAACTATAACGGCAACAACAACAACAACACTGAGGCGAGCTACAAGTCACAATCGTTTTTGTTAGCGATTGTGTAATCACCGAGCGATCTCAAAGTAAAATCACCGCCAGTTTTATAAAGCCCCCCTCGCTACTTGCCGACAGATTGCGAGTTGATCACGAGCGACTGATCGTCGGTAATTTGAAGCATTGTTTATTTATTGTGTATATCAACACAATACACCCCGAGTTTCCTAGTGGAAATATAGTTAATGGAAAAAAACTTTCACTTCAGTCCTTGATAGGTGCTTCAAGCCAAACCCTTACGCTATTCTCGTTTCTCTGGACTAAAATTTTATCTTTAGATTTTTGTGAAGGATGGTGAGATTTTTTATTTATGTATAACACATATTTTTTGAATACGCGAAGTTCATAAATCTTCAGCGATAGTATACAGGGTTTGTCCTAGGACTGAGTCGATTTAAACAAAAATTATTGAACCAATCGTTACAACTCTTTAAAAACTTTCCAAATAGACTCCTTCTGCGTCGATACAGCGCTGCCAGTGCGATTTCCAAGTATTTAAGGCGTCACGGAAGGCATTCTCGCCAATAAACTTGAGAGCGGAGGTGCATGCTGCTTGGATCACCTCTGACGTCTCAAAATGCTTGCCTTTCATCGGCCTTTTCAGGCAAGGCAACAAAAAAAAGGTCTGAAGCACATCTGGGCTATGAATTCTCAAAAAATGCGTTGGGAGCCGAGGCGTTGGCGTAGTGCAACTTTCAATCGGCTGCGATGCCTTCTCGGACACGATTGACCCTTCGTTTGAGGATCTTGAGGGCTTCCACTTTCACTTTGGATTTGCTCATTCTTTCGCGCGAAAATATTTGTCCTGACTATCCAGGTGTTCGGAGACAACTGACCAGCCGCTAGTTCGTTAGCTAGGAACACGCTCCACCGAATCCAGTCGGTGTGAGCACGCTCCGAAGTACAGTCGCGGCGGATGAAAATCAGTCCTATTACTTTCCGGACAAAACATGTATATTCGTCAGAGACAGAGACGTCTGACAAGAGAAAGATTGAGTTTTTTTAACTACGGTTTTCACAGAAACTTGTGGACTCATTTGTAATGTGAACTTTTACTTAAACCAGTTGAATGTCTCATCTTATCCTAGCATTCTTCATTAGTGATGTCAGGAACTTTCGGTCCAGATCGTTAGATCACAACCTACAGATAATATAATCTCATTCTGATAGTCAGAACTTTTTAGGTATGTCTCTCTTCAACCCATGACGAAGTACATACATACGTTTATACTTATGTAGATATGAATAGTTAGCTTGTATGGTAATTGCTAAATCATGCAAAATACGCTCTCATGCCAGCCATGTCCTTATTAGCCTTTCTCCACCACAGTGCTCCGATAACGCCGCGCTATGCTCGTACATGCGATTTTCACATTTTCCATGCTGTTTGTATTGGTTTTAAAAACTGTGACGTTTGTGTTTGTTGCATACTTAAATACAATAACAACAACGGCACAAAAAGATTGCTTTAACAAAGAGGGCACATCAAACAGTGTGTCACAAAATTGTCCTTTTTGGTCACAGTTCAACCACAGCGTTAACCAGTTCCGGGTAGATAAACAACAACGTTGGTCAATGATTGTGTCAACAACGTCAAGTGGGTCACAACGGCCGCCAACGATGCTCATCAATGGCGTAGAACGCTTTTTTTGTTGTTTTCCTCATTTTCGTTCAGCAAAATGAGTCGTGCATATACATACATACATATGTGCCATGAGTGTGTACATATGTATTTAAGTTCATTTGTATGTATATATGTACCTGGCGCCGCTTGGTAATGCACATACCGCCCCGCAAATCTTCACCATGCCCAAAGCGCGCGATTTACTTTGATTTGATTATTGCTTTGATTAAGTTGGCAAGTCCAAGTGCGTTTTAAAGTTTATTCAACACTTCACTGCCGTAATTAATTTGATGAATTTGCTTTCCAGTTGAAGCTAAATCAAATGCCACTTAACCGATATGCGACACAGGTGTAAGTGTGGATGTGTGCGTGTGTGAATTCAGTTCGATTTATCACAAAAGTAGTGCAAATAGATTTAATGGTTTCACGTTTTTGTTTTGTGATTTTCAAATGCTGGTTGTTCATTTCGCAACCGTACTTCACCTTCAGAGCGCGTTACATGAGACTGATATTCCCATCGCTGCTGCTTCTCACAAAAATACTCACATATTTGTTTTGTTTGTTTGGCTTTTGTATTTCATTTCATAAACCAACGAAGAGTTTACCTTTGACGTCAAATATCAAAGTGATCTTTCTTAACCTCAACAAATATTTATTTTTAAAGAATTCGGATTCAAGCATTCTGTGATCATCCCGGAGATAGAAATGGATAATATCGTTTGGGCGCTTTGAATGAAACTAAGCGTTATAAAGAGCAAGGACTTTTTTAGCAACAAAAATTTAGATTACCGAAATTTTTATTGCGTTATATTTAAGTTAGAGAAAATAGAAAGGTTTTGGAAATGATTATATTATATGGAACTGGTTTCATGCGAGTCATCCATTAATGACGATAACTTCGAAACAGTTGAAGAATCTTCTTCTTCTTCTTTACAAAAACGCACCAGCTACTTCTTCTTTTCGCTACTTGGCGTCAATTCGCGATACCAAGTGCAGCCAAATCCTTCTACACCTGATCCTTTCCACGGAGTGGAGGTCATCTTCTTCCTCTGCTTTCCTGAAGTATTTTCATCCATACGGACAACATGACCTAGCCAGCAGAGTCGCTGCCTATTGGTTTTCTGAACTATGTCAATGTCGCCGAATATCTCGTACACCTCATCATTTCATAGACTCCTTTATTCACTGTTGCCTATGCGCAAAGGACTATTAATCTCCTGCAAAACCTTTTTCTCTAACTTAATATCGACTAATCAGATGATGTTATTATCCATGCCTCCGCACCATATAGCAGGACGGTAATCTTTGTTCGTCGAATGAGGACTTTACTTTTCAACCAGAGGCTGTATACTCTTATATAAGATTGTATTCTCTCTATTTAGCTCTGCAGCTCGTATTATTTTCTGTAGCAATAGATAGGAGAAGTCACACTGATACCTCGTTTGATATTGAACGGCTAGGAGAGGTCCTTACCGACATGTTGGAGCTTTTGTTGTTGGCCAACGTCAGCTTACACAGTCGTATTAGTTCCGCGGGGATTCTAAGTTCAGACATAATGGGATAGAGGCTGTTCCTTTTCGTGCTGTCGAAGGCGGTTTAAAAATCGACGAAAAGGTGGGCTGTGTCGATCTTGCTTTCACGGCATGGTGAAAATCTGGTCGATAGTAGATTTTCCACGACTAAGGCCACACTAATAAGATCCAATCAGTTTGTTGACGATGGGCTGCAGTCTTTCAGACGCTCGGTAAGACCTTATATGCGATTTTAAGGAGGCTCAACCCACGGTAATTGGCGCAGATTGTGGAGTCACTTTACTTTCGGCCTTTCGCAGCAGATTAATTCGAGGAAAAATATCAATTAGATGAATGCATCACTAACTAAGTCATATAGCCTCAAACATAAGCGAATACTTCAAATAGATGAAATTAAAACTGTTGTCAGTTACACATGTCTGTATGAAAGCCACGAGCGGTATTTATCTAAGAGACAAGTTTTCGTCAACAAGGTTTGGCGGCAACACCAAAGGCATGCACGAGTTGCTATTTAGCTCATTTCTACTTTCCGGTGTATGTAGCTACAAGAAAAACTCCGCTTATTTCTATTTTCAAAATCAATTGCTTATCACAAACAATGTCAACAACGGCGACGTCGTCGCAGACCCATCACCTTACCGTTTGCACTGAAAGTGGCGTTGAAGTTTTCCTCTTCCACTTTTCTCTAGCTGTCGAATAGCTGCAGTTACGCTTGGTTTGCTTTGAGCCTGCTTCCACCAACGCGACAGACACTTCACCTGTGAACCGCCAACAATAGCAATAACAATAAGGCGAATCAAGTGTGTTTGTTGTGTGTCTTGTGGTGGCCTTATCGTTGAAATTTACAAATCGATATCATGTTCGAAAATATGTTTCATCTATTTTTACTCACAACTTAGTCGCTGGCAGCGCAGCGCCGTTACTTGTGATAGCAAATGATGGTGATAACGATGATGAACATAATGATTGGTTCGATTGTTAAGATGGTGTGTGGCGGTTTTTTGGTATATAATATGAAGATGATGATTTCTTAGATTGGCTTGTGTTTTGTGCTGTGCTAACAACAACAATCACCACCAAAGCGATATGCGATAGGTATTGTCAACATTCGTCTTGACATTCATCAAGTAGAGATTCGTATGCATGTAAGTGTGTGTGTGCAGTTCATACGGATATTAAGTTATTCCGCTAGAAATCTATATACTTACGTAGTGTATGTATGTATGTAGCAGGAGTAAATTTTTGTAGACACGCCGTCGGCATCACATATTTGATATAAGTTCGCCTATATAACAAAAATAATACACATATACATACATACATTATACATATGTACATGTATAGTAAACATCATACTCTGTGTCGGCTGTTATTGATTTGCGCGTGTTTCCGCTAGTTTGTTCAATTATTACTCTTTTTTCTAGTAAATATCAGATAAATCAATTATACTTTTAAGTGGAATTTTCATTAATTACATAAAGTGATTTTCATTCAACATACGGAAACCATGTACATAAGTGTTTGAGCGGCAGCGGCAGCGACCGAGATAATATTCAAAATGATAATATCGTGCATATTTTCGTTTGAAATAGGTCTTGCTCATGTGAAAATTATATTATTCATACGGTTTTGAGAGTTTTCGAAGTTTTCTCTTCACGATGTGCATTCTATATATTTTATATGTATATGTATGCATTATATTTTTTTTTTGTTTTACGATGAGGAAGCATCGAAGGCCTAAACCCAATGTTAGTGAGGAATTTTGACCGTACGTTTGTCATAGTCCCAATGCATTCAGTTACAATTTGCATTTACTTGACCCCATCTCTGTTGATCTCTGCTCTCGCCCCCGTCGCCTAACCATTCTCTTATGATTTAATTGGTTTGGTGTGCGTTTTTTTGGTCCGCGTTCTGGTGGTCCGTTTAGTTTTAGAGCTCTATTCTCTACTCCTGCTTTCGGGCTCTTTGGGTTTTTATAATTTTGGCGGCTATTTCGTACTTCTAGGTCTTCTGAGATTGGGTGCATACCGAATACATTCTTGAGGTATCGCCTTATTTATATTGAGGACAATGAAAAAAGTATTCTCTACGTTCTTAATTGTCTCGCCACCGTAATTATCACATATATCATTATTTTCATGTTTCAATAATGCTTTGAAGCAGCCATGTCCTGAGAGAATTTGAGTTAAATGAAAATCTACCTCACAAAGTGATTTTTTTTAGCTATGGTTCAGTGTTGAGAATCAGTTGGAATGTCCAACGTCCATTTCGATAGCCTTGATATCGCCTTTGCCAACTCTTCGCCGTCTGCTCGAGCTTTTTCCTTTACGGTTCTGGGTGGTAAGTACGTTTTTAGTCTCTTTTGCTAAAATATCTAAAGGGTGTAAGCCCACGATTACAAGGGTAGCGTCATCCGACACTGTACAAAATGCGGAACATACTCTGAGTGACATAGTGGCATAAATCGAAAAAAGGCCACGTCGGTATGATTTTGTTTCGAGTGCATTTTCCCACAAACCAGCGGCAGACTTCAGTACTCCAGCCAAGAGTCCTCTCCTATTTTGCTTTGGTCCACGAGAATTAAGCATCATTCAGGCTAATGCTCTACATATTTTTAAGCCTTTTCGCAGGTGTAGACTAATTGTTCTTTAAAGGACATTCTTGCATCAAGAACAATTTGATTTCAAAGACTTGTTTGGTTTTGGCAGCAATATAAGGGCTTATGTTCTTAATATTCTCTGTTTTCAGTGCTATATTAGGAATTCAAGCTGGACCCAGAGCTTTAGATGGGTTTATCCGACCACATGATTTCCGAACCTTTTCCTTGGAAACGGTCGGTATATCTTGAGCTAGTTCCATAACTTCTTCATAAAGTTGTGGTTGGATTGGAAAGAGTAACGAAACTATTCTGTCTAGGAGGGGGAAGTTAGCATTTGTTCGCGAGAACGGAGTTATTCCTTTACCATCATGTATACTGGCCCCCAGGCATTGTCTTCAGCGTCATCGCAGAGTTTCAGAAAGCATTCTGGTTTGCTTTTCTTAATAGACTACGTTAATAGTTTCCTCTTGTCGTTGAACACTTTATGGTGGAACATATGCTCAGACGTGACCTTTGATACGAACCCCTAGGCCAGGCTGGTATTCTTTTCGAAGTTTCTCAATCGCGTCGATCCATCAATATACGGGAGGGTGATGGTTGCGTCGTGTATGCTTGAGCATTGATTTGATGTGTTATGTTCTCTTTTTAGACGTGTCAATCCAAATTCGCAAGAAAAAGCCATCACAGTCACAAAATGACTTATTCTAGTGTTATTTTTACTATTTTTTTTAACCGTAATACTTTTCTGATGCTGCCATTATAGAAATTTGTTTTAGGACATTTAAAGTGTCAATACCCAGATAAACCAATAACGGCTACCACGAAGGAAAACATGAAAAATTACCTCATCTTAGCAGACCGCTGGGAAAGCCAACATACTATTCATTCCAAAAGAACACACAAGTTTTATTCTACATGAAATACTAGGCAAAGGATTACGGGTGCAACCGTGAAATCAATTTATTGCCGGATCTGAAGGAAGTTCTGAGTCGTTTGACGACCGCTGGTGAAGCTTGGATCCACTACTATATACCAGAGATCAAGGATTAGTACAAACAATGGACTTCACTCTGCCAAATTTCTCCGAAGAAGAGGAAGACTGTATTATTGCCCGGAAAAACGATGGTCCTCGTTTCCTATAATTGCAATTTCTGGGATCGTGTGATCTAGATCGACTACACCAGTTTTCACTAGCCGAATTACTGGACATTCTCGATGTCGAAATGGAGTAAGAACAATCCCATTGGGCGAAGAAATAAGTGCTCCTCCACTATGACGCATAGGCTCTCATCCAATATAACAACTGAATAGAAATACCTCAATTAGGACATATGTATATTCGGAAAAAGAATTACATACTTGTATGTATATGTGTCACCAGTAATGATGCTTATGCAAGGTCCTTAGCTACTTTGTCAAGAACCTTAACTTGACGTCAAAAAATTCAGGAATTTATTACGATTCTGGCATTGACACGTTTCATACTCGAAACAATAACCGAAATAGGCTTCGTCGATCCGTAAGAGATGTTGAGATCCTCTGCTATCCCTATAATGCCAATACGACAAAAGCGCAGTTTCTGTAACCTTTTCAATTAAATACTCACAAATTACATTATGTTATACCAACCTAGGAAAAAGAGCTCTCAGTTTAAGTGAACTGGTCCGAGTTAAATTTTATGAGATGGTATATAATATTTACCAACTTGCACAAAAAATAATGGTAAATCAAAACAGTTCTTCACAAAAAACATTTTTCAGCAGCAATTTGCTTGCATAATTTCTTTCCACCTGCTCTCCCCACAAATTTATACCCCCAAGTCAAACAGAGGTACATATAATATTGCTGCACACAAAATCATTTGTTATTGGTGTAATAAAAATTATGTCTATCTTCCATTGAATCAAAGTACTCATCAAATGCTGTTCAGTTAAGCAAACAGAATTGCGCAATAAACTCAAATAAATGACCACTACATAATATCCACGCTTAATATCCTTTCATTTGCTATTATATGCGTGTGCATACGAATGATTGTGTAAATATCTATGTATGTATGTATGTGGAACGCCCGACTTCCAACTCAAGGCAATAAACTTTATCATACAATTAAGAACGAATTATACTGCTAATAGAATAATTAATGCAATTTCCCACAACATTAGGCACAGCGAGTGCGTACAAACATACAGAAATACACACACACACATACAATTGTCTTTATGAGCGCTCCAACTAAGCGGCTAAAAATCAAGATGCGTTCTTGCAAATATTGTGTGTGGCATTCAAACAAAGAGCGAGGGTAAGCACATACACACATACACACATACATGCGAAAGCTGCGCTTCAACCGCCTTGAAGGGAAAGCGAGTGAGTTTAAGACTGAGCAGCTTTAGCCTGAGCGAATGGGTAGTGGGACAAATCATCACTGGCACTTAAGTAAACAAACATACGCACATACACGCGCGCACACGGCGGCGCAGAGCTCATAGACGCACGGTCGCCTTGAGTCATTGCGACAATCACATTTCTCACCCAGACAGCCCAGAACCAGCTAAAGTAAACTCCACTAAACGATGCGCATAAACAACTTGGCCCTTGGGGCGGTTTTCGCACATTTGCCCAACCACCAACAACAACAAAAACAATAAGGGAAAAATAAGAGGCAACAACAACAGCAACTTATGGCGCACATTTTGTCGCCACAAGATGTAGTACACATTGGTGGTGGGGTGTGTGCGGAGTCTTTCTTGTTGCGGGATACACGTCTTTGTGCAAATGCCACGAGTAGGCAGCTCGAACGCCCACCCCACACACATGGCAGCGCCGTCGCCACATGCATGTTGGTTCGGCGTAGTGCTGCTAATGAAAATGTCAAGGAAATTTCTACTTTCGTCCGGATACCATGGCAGAGATATCGACTTAACTATCTTCTACTCAACCGAATGTATCAAGACTACCTGCCTGCCTGCCTGCCTGCCGGTTTGTCTGTCTGTCTGTCGCTTTGTGCTAGTGAATTGTCAATTTCATTGTCGTTGTTGTTGCTGCAATAGTTGTTGAAGTGTTCGGTGTTGGGGGAGGGCGTGAAAGCAAGTCAAGTCAAGCAAACAGTAGCAAGCTTGATATAAAGTTAGTTTCCGTTCCATGTCACTTTTTGTGTATTTCGGTTGAATCCTTCTCATTGCTGTGCTTATTTTTCTTCTTTTTTCCCTACGTCTATCCTTTTCCTTGCCAGTTTATTTATTTACTGTGCTTTTTAATGCAGCATATATGTATGTATGTGTGTCTATAAATTTAAGTAGTCTATTAAAAATGCACTCACCTATGAATTTATTTCACTTTTGTTGTTGTCTCACATTCATTCGAAGATTTATCAAGCTTGTCACAACAGCATCATTTAATTTGTTGCGCTATAGTCGTGTGTGTGCATGAATGTGTTGGAGTGTTAACTGTCTTTGCGGTCACAGTGTGTGCTACACCTGCGAGTTGATTTTTAGTGTTTGTTGTTGCCCCAAATGGGAATTTTGTGAGTAACATGTTTGCCGTTAGCTGTCTGACATGAAAGTAGCAAGAAGTGTTTCCTTTCTTGGCAAAGTACTCCTTCAAAAAACAAAAAAAAAAAAAACGATTTAAGTACCAGTTCCAAAAACTTCATGATGAAAGTTGAATTTAAAGAAAATTTCAGACAGTCAATATCAGAAATAGTGTTCATTATTTGTTATCAGATGATTATATCATTTTTATCTAGAATGTTATATATAGGGGTTTTCAATAAGAGCGCTACAATTTTTTTTTAATAAAACAAAAACGGTTTGGAATATCAATGCAATTATTTATTCCTGTGAACGCACATTCGATGACATTATGTATGGAACTCGATTTCTTCTACATGGCCACCACAAGCATGCTTGCAGAAGTCCATACACTGAATCCAAACGGTTTTCAAGCATAAATCGACCGATACTGCTGCAATTTCACGTTCGATATTCGTGCGAAGTTCATCAATCATCGTTGGCTTGTTGGCATAGACCATAGACTTTACGTAGTCCCACAGGAAATAGCCTAACGGCGTCAAATCGCACGACCGAGGCGGCCAATTGACTGCGTCATTTCGTGAGATAGCACGTTCACCAAACTTGGTTTTCAATGAATCGGTTGTGACATTCGCTGTGTGGCTTGTTGCGCCGTCCTGTTGGAACCACATACTGTCCAAGTCCTTATCATCCAAATCGGGTCAAAAATATTCGGTTATCATTGAGCATCGCTACCCATTCACAGTAACATGCCGGTCGTGATCATCATGGAAGAAGTGCGGTCCAATGACGCCGCCGGTAAACCGCACCAAACCGTATTTTTTTCGGGTTGCAATGATGACTAATGGAGTACGTGTGGGTTGCTGACTGACCAATAAGGCATATTTTGCTTATTGACATAGCCATTCAGCCAGAAATGAGCCTCATCGCTGAAGATGATTTTTCGATGAAAATTCGGATCATTTTTATCTTGTTGCTCAGCCTAATTCACGAACATACGACGATTTTGGTAGTCAAACTTCAGTTCTTGCATCAATAGGTGAGGATATACAAAACATATACATATAGCAAATATGTAAAAAGAAAATTTCTGATTTCTTTCCTTTCTATGTTAAGGAGGAGCTTGGCAAAAGGGACCTTGCTCTTAAGCAACATTTCCTTAAAGAACCTTCATGGTATGTTTCAGGTTTCTTTTGGAAGTCCGGTTGAATATCCGGCCCACCCATCTTTGTGTCTTAGAACTTTAAGAGAAGCTCTAAGATCTCTCTCAGATCCGTCTCCACCTCTCGCTCTTCCGGCAAAGGTACATGCATGCTAACTACTTGCCATGCCCTTAACTTCACATGACATGTTTGTTTAAAGGATGTACTGTCGACTGTCATTTCCCTTCCGTAGTTGGTGATATTTAACTCCCCCAATCTTCCGTAGGCAATTCAGAGTTGTGTCTTTGAAAGGAACACCGTACATCCTTCGATTTTTATGTGCGAGATATGAGTATCTTTGCTTTCGGAATGTCGGGATGCAGCTACGATTCACTATCTTTCGGATAACCCTCTCCTATATGCCTTGAAGATTCACTACCTCTACTTTTTCGTGTGCAGTGAATGTGTTGTCATAACATTTTAGTACTCCGTTCCACAAGCCTTCGCCATCAAAAGTTGGCACAGGCGTCCCCATATATTCTTCTACTATTATTTGGCCTTACAGCGTCCTCATTTCGTTGCGGTCGTTGAGCTGGTCCTGATGCTTTGTATATAGCATTTGCCTTTAGCCCTCCCTTACTGGGTTTCACTTGGAGCATAGTTAGTGCCGTAGAACCTGCCATTTCCCGGAAAACGCAGAAAAACTTCCTTTCCTATTGTGTTAACGCTTCAACAAATTCGAGCTCTTAGTCTTCATGGACTTCGAACTCTACGTTATAAAGCAAGTATAACCGCTGTAAGTCACTTCCTTCAGAGCGGTGTTATACTGTCCCCACCGATGGTAGCAGTGACTTTTTCCACCTACGTTTTTGTTGATATCCCAGAGCGTATTTGTTCATTCTTGAACTTTTCTCATATTTTGAAGAAACCTCTACCTTTATCGGTTTATAAATACCGCCAGGTACGTCATTAGCAATGACAGGAGGAGATATACATCTACGCTGATATACTTTGGCAAATCACCATACAAAGACTTTCACCGGAATAACGTTTGGTAATCACAAAAAAAAAAAAATGATCTTCGAAGCTTTCATTTAAGTTTCTAACATCGGTTGAATAAATATTTCGTAGTTTCCCCTCTCAAGATGATAACCTTATCGCTATGACCTTTTGGTAACAGAATCACATTCATATAAAATAGAACTGAAAGAAAACCATTACTTTTTCTGAATTTTATTTGCAATAAATGTTGTAGTTGTGTTGAGAGTAATCTACAAATGAAATGAGAACGTCTGGTACACAAAACTATTGTTTATTAATCCACTTCTTTCCATACTTCTACCCGAAGGCCGCAAAAGATGAATCTGCTTGACTTTTCGCTATATACTTGTGACATAAAGAACAATATCTTAATGAAACTAAGTACACATATTGCCTGTGCCTTACTTCTTCTATTAAATTTTAAAAATTCTTTCTTCAAATATTTTGTTATGTAAAATATTACAACCTCATGCATACATGTATATTTAATAAGAACAATAGAAACTAGAAAATGGAAAGGATTTATTTTGTGGTTTTAACTCTTTTGTGCATTGACAAAACTTCCCTTAAAAGCTTGGTAAGCACACTTTCGTTACAAATAATTATTATACCATATACGTGTACATATGTATGATGTTAACAAAAGCATATGTAATTCATGACGTTAAGTGTACATGGCCACAAACATAAGAATAGAAAATAAAGTGTATTCTGATATTTCTAAGGCATTATGTGTAATATGAAGTGCTTTCCATTTAAAAAGGTACGTTACTTAAGAAAATAATGGAAAGAACAGGAATACTCAAACCGAAAATCGCAAACTATTTACGTATGCATAGAAGGAAAAATCGAAATGGAAAAGAGTTGGAGTGAACTCTAAAAGTACACTAATTAAAAGCTTAGAAATTTTCTTACTTTGAACTCTTCACTGAATTCGTGTACTGCTTGTATGAGCGTTTATGTACATACATACATAAGTATATGAACATAGTAAGATCGAGACTGCCTAAAAGTATGCAGTAATTGACGACTGATTGTATATATTGAAGAGATCTTCACACAAAACTAAGGCAGTCGCAAAGTTCCTGTTTTTCGATTATTACTTTTCCTTGTTTGATGTTTCGGGGTGGAACTATACTAGAACAAGAAAAATAATTGTAAATATTTTTGATCAACTATATTCGTTATAAAGTAAGCTGGTTAAAGTAATTAACTAATTATCATCATTACAGCAGGCGAGGACCGTTTTCTAGCGCCGTCGGTTACTTAAGAGGTATTCACGGATAAAAACAGTATTTTTGAAAAAAAAAAATTTATCATATAAAAAATGTAATATTTTATTAGAAGTTTTTGTTTTTTTAAATTCAGACATTTTTGGAAAAAAAAATAGCTTAGCCTAGCTAGCCTCGAGCGCACAAGTTCTCAAGAATGTATGTATTTCCGAAACTATTACTCGGATCAGCTTTAAAATTTAGGAAATTTTTCCAAAGTGTTGTAGAATTTAATAAGATAATAAAAAAATTGATTGAAACCCGTTATCCCTTGTGACCCCTTAATAAATGTATGTATGCTCTTAAAATGAAAAAAAAGTTTTTTCCCCAAAAAATCGTCTTTTTTCCAGACTACCACACTAGGTATGATCTTTAAGGAAAACATGTGTCCAAAATATCTTGGAAATAATTTTTGGTCCTATGTTGCCAATTAAGCTTTTCCATATTTTTTTTAAATAATACAATCTACTTTCCAACCTTTTCCTCCAATATTGATTAAAGTTACTTTAAACAATTTGAATCTTCCTTCCAAGCAACACTTTCCCTCTCCTGCCATTTATTAATAATAACATTATTTAATTAGCACAATTTATGTAGAGGAAAATCGCATGTACTACTGATAACTTAGTATCATATGCCACAAGGCGTTAATGTAAAATTATTCACTGAAATCAAAACCCAGCCTCTTCATGACTTTATCTAGTAAACCATCTACAGCACTTTTTGTGCCAGTGGCCACCCATCGCTTGAGATGCGCCAAGATATACGCCCACCTATTAATAAAATTCTTATGGCACCAGCAACAATAACAACTACAAACCTTGGTATTTAAGAGGAAGTAAACAAAAGGAACTGTAAATATGTATGCATGCGGATAACTTAGTTTTCGCGCAAATGCCTCAAGTTCGTGCCACAACAATGACACGGGAGCGACACAAGACGTAACATAAGGAATTACACGCGTACATAGTATGCAGATAAGTGTATCTGTAGGTATGTGTGACGGCACGGAAACAATCCATCGATTGCTTGACTTGACTGTGTGACAACAGCAACCCTTTCGCGATTTTTCGTTATAGACACACAAATACATTTACATAAGCATAAGATATGTTGACATATTAACAGCTCCAGCGTGGAAGCTTTAAGTGGCAAAATATAAATTGTAAATACTCGGTGCACCCCTCGGTATACAGCCGTTACTAGCTCAAATGATGACAGGCTTCGGCTTGTCAGTGGCATCATCAGCTCCATCTTGATAAGATTAATCAAATTTCCATAAAATTTTCAACAAAGCAACTGAAAGTAGCAAAAAGAAGCGGGACACTTAGATATTTGGCGTGTTGAAAGGATTTAAATATAATTACGAGCAGTAATATAAATGTGTATGTGTGTGTGTAGCTATGTTAAAGCAAGCGTTATAACTATATGTTGGTGTGCGAGAAAGTTAAAAGGTTGTTTCAAAGTCTAATAAAATCATAAGGAATAATTAGAAAGAGTTAAGATATACAAGCAGTGTGTGTCACGGGCATAATGAAGAAATTTTTGGAGGGGAAGGGGCGATTTAATGCTGGATGTGCACGGTTTAGCGAGCATTTTGAAAACCAAAGACGTTAAGAGTTGTTCAAAATATTATATATGTGGGGAGTTTGAGTTTTGACTTCAATTGATTTTCAACCGCTATTCAATTGATCGATATTTTTCGTGTCAAAAGATGAGTTACTCCATTGTTTATTTGATGCCTTGTTCCTGACATTTCCAGCAGATATCTCCCTTGTTTGTGTTGATCTACTGCTTTGCATATGCCATTTGCTGTTGGGATAATGATAGATAATTTCATCGAAATTAGACCATGATTTTGTCCAGATTGTCGTAAAAATATTGAAAGGGCGTACTAATGTCGGTCACGTTAACGGATGACAACCGTACATCAGTTTTGTCAATATTGTTTACTACTTATCTCATCGAAGCTTTTGTGGTCTGGCACCCAGTAGAAGGAAAGTTTTTTGTTCCTAACTTCTTGCACCCCAAGACTCTTCTGGCCGACATGCGATACGTAGTTACAGGCTTGATTGCTGCTTGGCTGCCTATGTACATGTTAACTTTGGAGCTGCCTGCTGATACATTAGAGACTCAGCGGCTTTCCCAACAAAAAAGACGTTGAAATATATGTCATTGATCCGGCAGGTTAAAAGACTGTCTTATGCCTAACTCTGGACTGAGCAATGGTACTGGGAAACTGCAATTTCATGTTTTAAAATTTTGTGTACTGAAAGTGATTAATCCGAACACTCTGAAATGAAAGGATGATTTCAAAATTTCACTTCGCTGCCGGTTTAAAAAACTATCACTTTTTATCCATAGAAAACTATGTAAAATTGCTTGAAAGTAAAGTCATAAAAGTAAAAATAATATGTGATTTCGCATAATAGTGTTTGCCGCATTCATCCGAACCCCGGAGAGCAGCACAGAAGCCCTCCAATTGTTTCAGCGTTATTGACCTGCTGTATCGAGACGCGAGACTCGACAAAAGTAGAGTAATAGCAAAACAAATAGACGTTATGATATTTAATTTAAAAACTATTGTTGACCAGGTTCCAGCAGTTACTTGAGAATATATATGAATTAGAATTTCTGAATTAAAATATATTTCTTTATTTATTATGTACCATTTCATTTGACCACTTTTTGCCATTTTTCCGCTAGAGACATTATTCCATCAGTGTAAAACTTTTCAGGTTTCTCGTCGAAAACTGTGACAAGTAATTTTTACAGACTTCTCTTGAAACCAAGCCAACTTCACTTCATTAAGGGAGTTTTGCATTGACCGAAATACATAAATGGTAGTCCGATGGTGCAAGGTCAAGGCCATATGGTGGATGCATCAAAACTTCCCAGCTAAGCTCTCCCAGTTTTTGCTGAGTCATCAAAGATGTGTGTGGTTTAGCGTTGTCCTGGTGGAAGACGAAGCTCTTTCTGTTGATCAATTCTGGTCGCTTTTTTGATTGCTTGCTTCAATCTCATCAGTTGTTGACAGTGAAATATAGAGTCCAATCGTTCAACTAGGCACATTATTGTCGTATTTGATCCACTTTTCGTCTCCAGTTAGCATTCGCTTCAGAAGTGGTTCGATTTCATTTTGTTTCACCATTGTTGTGCGAACCATTGTTGTGCTACGCGAACTGATACAGCATCGTCTCCGTAAACATCACAATATGTCGAATTATTTTCACTCATTTCTGAAGAGCTGCAACTTTTTTCAATTGAAATTTTTGGCTAAACGAAGCCTAAAATCTCATCTTTTCAACACTACATGGTATGACATAATGTAATTTGGAGCACTGGAGATATGCGACTGCAACGGCATCTATTGCCAAAATACGAAAAGACTTTTTCGACTACCCAATAAAATATGTATGCACTCTTATTTTCTCAAAGTTATGTTTTATGTAGAAAGATTATTGTATAAGTATTTTGTTTTATATATCATTTCTTTTAAATCGCTTATATAGCACAGATCAATGGAATTTGCGCCATTTTACATTAATGCTACGGATTCTATATAAATGTAACAAGCTTTCTTTTCAAACAAATTATTTACATATACTTAAAAACACTAAAAATTTATGCTTTTAAGTGCCGATCCATGATTTGAACCCCCATTTAAATTTCAAACGCATGTAAGTTTATTGCCACTGAAACATATTTATAAATCAATTGCTACTCAATTTAACAGTTATGTTACGACGGCAAATGTCCAGCAAGTAGCTTATCTATTTATTTTTATTTGCCACAAAAATAAAAAAGAAGCTATAAGAGCACTTTACTCTGCCTCTTTTATCTAATATTCATTTGCTCAAAGCTGGAAATAAATGTATGCCATTAAAAGCGACTTATGCGTCATGCAAACAACAATAATGTATTAAAAATGTGTAACAGCAAGCAAATAAATGCTAAACGTACTCATATGCTGGTTATTATCTCGGCGCAACGTCAATTGACCATAACAACTGCAGCGATAAAGTCACACATATTCCCATATGATGGCAGATATACTTGTATGTACATATATGATACAACAACAACGAAAAAGCTAAATGGGCTCCTTGAAGTCAGCGCCTGGTCGTTTGGCTATTTACGTATGCTAAGTAAGCGTTTGCCCACTCTACATACTCGCATAGGACTCTAGTATGCGTCCTTTGTGAGCATAGTCCATATATCCTACTTGACCGTTTGGCCAATTGATTTCAATTGCTTATTTTTTCACAATTGTTACTGTCATATTCTTATCTCCATATTTTATTTATGCCGTCTTAGAGTCGGTTTTTTATTTGGGTGCTGTATATAAGTACTTAAGTGTATGTGTGTAGCAGGGTTGGCGCAGTCAAGTCCTATCAAGACGGATTTCACTATAACTTTGTATTACGAATTTTCGATTTGTACACAACTGACCATCCTTTTTGCGTACTTGAAGGGGGTGGTCCTGTGCCAAGCATTTGCCCAGCATTACAAATACAACATAAGCCGCTTGTATCAATATAAATTCGATTATATTTTTATGCTATGATTTATCATCCATCAGCTGGTCTACATGTTGACTTTATCGTCTAACAACTACCAAATGCGACTTTCACAAATAAAGAAGTCAAATGCCAAGCACATAAAAAAAACAACAAAGAGGAAAACAGAAAAAGGGCGCGATGGTGAATTTTAATGCCACATACCAACAACAATAGACACATTCTTAGTCAACAGTCAAAGCAGCCTTACTGCTGGTTATTACATACAATTATGTGTTGCTGGTCTTGTGCGATTCTCACCGACAACAACACGAGGTATTTTGCTATCTTATGCTACTTGCAAATGGTCGAGCCTTTACTAACTTTCATTCTTCAAAAATGTCATGAAAAGTTTTTTGAAAAGCTAGAAAAAGAAGATCACTTTTTCGCGATTTTTTCTTCGTAATAGGGAGTTAACTGCAAAAAAAAATTGTGCAAAAGATTAACATTTCATGAGGAATTTCGAAGCTGGAATATAGACCGATATTTGTTACTGAGGGTCCATTATGCCCTCTCCTATATCACAAATGTTCAGCAACCTGAATAATTCCAGGAGCTTGCTGGGCGCTACTGAGGTGATGTGATCCCTGTCTATGTAGATGGAACCCAGGGCCTTAAGCCTTCTTCTGCAAATCGCTGGATCATCCAGAATTAGGTGTGCTGGTGTTTCCTGGTCCAAGTCGCAGAACCGGCAGTTAGCGCAAGCGATTATGCCCATGTTGGACAAGTACTTCCTGAGCCTGCAGTGCCTTCTGTAAAGCGCGACGAGGAAGCGGGCTGGTTCGTCGGCAAGCTCATTTCCTGCTACCCTTTATGCCACGTCACCCAGATTAGGTGTGCCTGGTTGTACAAAGATAGGTGGTTTAAGCCTTCATTTACCTCTACTAAAAGCGTTTTGACCTCATATACTGAGATCGCTTTTAGTGCTGCTTGACTGTCGCTAAGAATGGCGATATGCTAGTTGCGGTGGAGGTTGATTTCTACGCACTGACTGAGCTGGAATATCGGAAAGTTGTATATCGTATAAGATAGAGCGATGAGAATCTAAACACAGCGGATATGTTACATAGGATACGTAGAAACCAAGGTCTGAAAGAAGTATGGTAACAGAGGAAGATGGATGTTTATTCTAAATGCCAGAGCAAGGAGTTTTGTCTCGGCAATTTTAGGAATCATTACAAATATATTAAAACATATCAAACACTGATAGGTCGTCTCTAGTAGAAGACTTTATCCGGGTCACAGTTCATAGTTTTTTATAATACCAACAGATGCAAGTTAATTATTATTCCATTTCTCCAGTATACCGAAGACGTGTTTTTGCGGAGACTTCTTCTTCATTAATTCAACATGAAGGAAACCTTTACCAAAATTCATCGTATTTTTTCAGTGGCGACTTCAGAGAGGGAAATGGGAGAAAGCCAACAGCTAACAGCTAAAACCATTGTGGATCGAGCATTCTGCCCTTTTGCGGCGTATTTTTTTGCTGTGGCAACTTACTTTGAAGAAACAACAATAAGTAACTAGAAAAATAAGGAAACAGCGGGAGAAGCAACGATACTCATCGCAGCCGTGTGCAAATTTTAACTTATAATTAGGTTTTTTTGTCTATGTGATATTCTATCTTTAACTCATTCACTCAGCGTGATTCTTCAGAACGAATCAAACGATCTGTCAAAGGCATCAAATATGATAGTTAGTCTGCTTGTAACGTTCCGAAATCGAAAACAAAAATAGGAGTAACAGTTTCGATCCATTTATTCAGACACAAAAAATGACGTCAGAACTGAAAGTTGACGAAGAAATACTAAGAATCTGTAGCCAACAAATAAAACGCTAACATTTTTTCTTGAGAACTTGCGAAGAATACTACAGGGTCTCAGTGTAGATTCCTCTGTTGGATACAATCGGCATAGATTTGAAAACGCGCTATTCTTGAGAAGTTTTGGCAAACTGGAAACCTACTTATATTGATTGCTTGATAGGTAGACCCAAAGGACTTTTGGATAATGACAACATCATGCGATGATTGTAGTTCAAAGGTGAACTTGATTACTGGCAGTGTCAATGGGGATCAAAAGTCAAAAGACAACAAGTTACCGACTACTGTATTGAAAATGTTTAAGAACTGCGATTTAAACTTATACCCCATAATTCATAGTTTTGCACACTTCCTGTGATGAATGCGAACATATTTTGTATTCTGAACGCTCTTTTTGGATAAATCGGCGCTTGATAACATGGCTCCAAGCGTTAAAGGCGTCACGGAAGGCCTTCTCCGGAATAACCTTGAGAGCCGAGGTGCATGTGCTTGAACTCCCTCTGTCGTCTCAATAAGCTTGCCTTTCATTGGGGAGGCCACATCTGGGGTGTAGGGTGGCTGCGGAAGCATTGGGATGCCGGCCTGGGTTAGGTAGCTGTTCACAAGAAAGGCGGTGTCCCCGGCTCACACCGCCTTTCCTGTATCGTGGTGCAATTTTCAATGGGCTGCTGCGTCTTGTCGGACCCGATTGACCCTTCGTTTGAGCCTCTTGAGGACTTCCACGTAAAACTTGGCATTGACGGTTTGTCCAGGAGGAGCGAATTCGTGATAGCCTTTTGTTTACACTTTGGAATTACTCATTCTTCCTTTTTTTGGCTGATAAGACGACGGCGTTTGCCACTCGGATGATTGCCTCTTTGTCTCTGGTTCATACTCAAAGATCTATGTCTTGTCACCTGTGATTACGTTATTCAAAAATTGGGGCTCACTTTCACACATGTTCAAATTTTCTTGCACACTTCCACTCGCCGCCATTTCTGGTCGTGAGCGAGCACTTTTGGGACCAAAGAACGTTTCATTTTCGGCTTGCGGCACTCGCAAGAATACGCCGCGCGAAAATGTTTATCCTGATTCTCCAGGTGCTCGGAGACAACTGACAAGTCGCTCGTTCGCACCACTTGGTGCGTGAAGTACAGTCGCGGCGGAAGAAAATGATTCCCTGTACAGTATTATACATTGCTATAAAGTATGTCAACCGCACGTCTACGATTTATATTGTGTTTTTTCAATTTAGTAGGATTTGATGTTATAAGGTCGATTTGAATTTTTTCTACCATGATATTAAACTATATAAAGATTACTATATTTAATATAATAATCTTCATGTTTCAACATGCAACCATTTGCTTGAAAGTGCTTCGTGCGCGAAGAACTTTTGTTGGATTCACATCATCTTGATATACCCATGCAGTCGACTCGACTGCGGTTTACTTTCGGGTTGATACGCTATTCAATACACTATTCATAATTTGTCACGATGTCATAGACGCGTTTTGAAAAACCGCTATCGTATTTTGTTCACATTTCTCTCGATCAATCGACACGATCCTGTTTTTGTGCAATTGGCAATTTGTGTGTGATTCAACGTGAACAAATCTTTTTTATAGTCAATTGTTCATGCAATCTTGAATGCATGCTAGTACCACTAATACCCATAGTAGTTGCCTCAAACTCACGATAGGTCACGTGATGATCTTGCAATTTGCTCCTTTATGGAGCTTCATCGTCAAAAACTGAATTAAGTTCATCTATGCACTCTTGATGAGTTAATCCACGTCGAATGTTGTAATAAATAATCGGGCGAAGATTTTCGTAATTTAAGTCATTTGGTCAAGAAGAATATTTTAAGTTACTGTGAATTACACAAATAGCTCTCATATGTCAAAAAGTTCTGAGTATGTATACCAACATAATTTTCAAACTTTGCGTTAAGATTTTGAGTTTCCAAATTTTTCAACACTTGTGTTGAAAAATGCCGAAATACATACATACATATATAACAGGCGACCTATGTAACGAGAAGTGGAACTTGTGAAGCTTCGTAAGAAAGAGCAGCTGTGTGCGTAGTCTCTTGCATTAAGTCCACCTCCACTTGGTGCTGTTCTAAGAAACAGAAAACTTATATGCTCATTAATTACATATTTTTCTTATCAATTAGCAAATTATCAATGATATTCATAAAAATCTGTAAGCTGTTGTGCTCTGTAGATGACAAAGTAAAAATTAACTGCTCGAATATTGTTTATTCATTAGAAAGAATTAAAAACTTTTTCGCATCTGAGCAAACCCAGATTTTTTAATTAAATAAATGAGGACGTCTCATTAGTTCGATACTTTTAAGCAAGTAAATAAGTAAGTATATGAGCCAGCTTGCAATATCTTTACTAAGCATGAAGCGCACATAAAAGTTCATTAAACAAATAAAAAGTCGGCTAGAAGAAATTAAGTTGGTCAAAGAAAACATGCAAAGATCAAAGAGAAATTTCCCATAAATAATCAAAATTAAATAGACAGATTAAGAAATAAAGAAATGAGGAGAAAAAATGTCAAGCGTAAAAAAAGCATAATTAAATAAACGAAAAATTAAGAAGCAGACAGAAAGCGAGACAGCCGAAAGTATAAGCTGTTTGAAGTGTTGGAGGAGTGGGAAGCCGCGCACGATATACAAATACAAATAAAGACAAAAAGTGAAAGAAAACTCTCCATATTTTTTCGAATGCACGATTAATCCCATTTTTTTCATGGCACTAATTTCACAGAAGTTTCCCAGCTAAAATCGTAAATGTACAAAGCAGAAGCAAAGTTCGGCGTAAAGATGCACAAAAAGAATCCTTGGCCGCTTTTAAACCACTCATTAAATGTAGCGCAACGTTGGGCAAACAAAACGCTCAGTGCACAGAATGCGGCGTACATTTTAATCCACAGTTAAGTAGCGAGAGGAGAAGGAGGAACGCGAAGGCAGAAACCCACTCAGTTGGTCTTACATAAAATCTGTGTATTTAAAAAAAAGGATTTCTAAAAATCTCGCTACGCTTTCAATACGTTTCGGTGTTTAGAAGCAAATTTCGAACAGCAACAACAACGGCAACAGAAGTATTAATAGCAAACCCGAGATTCGCATATATTTGTGACCCATGCAAAGGCATACATAAGTCAAGGCGTTTAATTAGTGGGGCGCGTGTAAGAACATGTTCTTGTAAGTCACCAAAAATATTTCGACCATCTTAGAATTGTTGAAAAAATACCCACCTACTTATAAATGCGACACGATTGAGCCCATCCTTTTGCGCTACGCGGCAATCCTTTTTGCTCCATTTGCTATGCTGCCGCGACTTGCGTTTTCCCATTGGCTGCACTTAATAGTCGCGTAATCGTTTACGAAAATTTATATGTTTTTCAATTTTACGCTATTTTCTCCTTCCATTACTTCCGACAACCGCGCAGCTCACGACAGCAGTAGCCTTCTTGTTAAAAGCTCGTGAAATCGCTTCAATGCCATGCTCTGCTCTTCGCTTTGCTTCGCTTTTATTTTATTTTACTATACTTCGTTGTACTTTTTTTTTGCTCTCATCGAACACTGAAATTGTCACTGTGTGTCAGTTTCTCATTTAACACCCGTTTTGCCAGTTCACCCCTTTACCCTTGGCGTGAGTGTTTTGGGTTGAAAGCTCTTGCGGATATTCGCGATGCCGGTCATTTCAATAATGGTCTTAAGTCGTTACTCCAAGTATGAATTCGCTTTTCATGCTTCAGCAGAAATAATGGAATTATTGCTGTTTGCTGGTGGCTTCATGAAACGGGGGTAAATTACTATTGAACCGTTGAGAAAGTGGTATGGGTAAGACGAAAGAACTGGTATACCATACTTAATGGAACGTACAGATATGCAAGGATCAGTTGAAGAAAGCCGCAGAAAATGCATAACAAATTTATGTTTAATTAGAAAAGTTGGTTGCGGAATTTGTTTCTGTATGATTCTTGATTTCGAATAAGAAAATAGAAGACATCAATCCTTTTTTTTTAAATATGGACTTGGAATATAAGAACTCGACCGCTCAAACGCTGCAAGAATAATCTGAAAAACTATTTGAAAACCCATTAAATACTGTCCTGGTCTCAAAATTTAGACGTCTACTTTAATGAAAATCTATTCAATTGGAAAACCCATGTTACGAAACGCGTAGCTGGTTGCTGTAATCAAGATTTTAGCTGTTATATCGAGCTAATTTTTCAAAATATTTGATAGATTTTTGGTTCCGTTCCTTGCCAATTTCCATTTTTTTTTATTTCTAGTTTACCGGAGCTATGGCTTACACCGGTCGTACAGG
The DNA here is from genome assembly GCF_016617805.1 of Bactrocera tryoni. Lineage (NCBI taxonomy): Eukaryota > Metazoa > Arthropoda > Insecta > Diptera > Tephritidae > Bactrocera > Bactrocera tryoni. The sequence goes on along the minus strand of NC_052501.1, from coordinate 12,102,424 downwards.
AATATTTTTGATCATCGGAAGTGAATTTGACATGAAGTATAAAACTTTCAAGTCGATTATTCTTTTTTTTAGGGATTTTAAGTCGGTACACATATAAGAAGCAATGCATGCATATTTACAGTAATCTTCTGTTAAATGCGCTTAAATTTAATTCAGTTTTACCAAATCGTTTCTTTTTCTTTACTGGTCTAGAAATTGCTTATTTCATTATAGTCGAGTAAACAACAGCAAGAAAGTCGTTTCTTCCTTTCACTATTTGACGCCAACGGAGTGGAGGTCTTCATCTTCCTCTGCATCCACCGGTGGGTACTGCATCGAAAACCTTCAAAGCTGGAGTTTTCTCTTCCATCCGAACAGTATGACCTAGCCAGCTCAGCAGTTGTCTCTTGATTCGCTAAACTTATGTTGTGACAATAATTTAAGATGGCCTTCAGCTGCTTCAGCGAATTTTATTTTTTATCTTTTTATCGGCTGAAAACGGGTTTCACGGAGCAGCAATTTCAGTTCGAAGAACAGGAAAAAATCACACTGAGCTAAATGTTGATCCAGGTATTCAATGCGTTTTTGGCTTTGAATTCGGTCACAATCGTGGCTCGATGAAATGCACTATTTATTATCATTTCGACTGATGTTCTCACGCAAACGCCTCAAATTGGTCAAATAGAAATCCTTGTTGATCGTTTGTCCGTCCGGAAAAAAATTATGTTCCACCAAATCACGAATATCGAAGAAAACAATGAGCACCACCTTGATTTTAGAACGACTTTGGAGTGATTGTCTTTGGTTTCGGCTCGATTTTCCCCTCCACTCCGTAGATTGTTGACTTGTTTGCATTTCAAACTCGTAAACTAACTCGGCAGTTATAATGTCCTGCATGAATAAGGGATCGGAATTCACAAGATAAAGCATATCTAAAGAGACTTGTACTCTTTAAAAAAAAACAGCTTTATCTAGAAGGTCGAGCAAATACGCGTTTTATACTTAAAATGTTCACCAAAATCATTCGAACGAACTCACGAAAGAGGACGAGCTCTCTTGGCATGTTTTTATTCTCATATGTACATATGTATGTATATCTCGTATAGCTCATCCATCGACTGGGGTAGTCGCCGTTACCAATGCGCAAAGGACCATGAATCTTTCTTTCGAACACTCCTAAGACCGACTCATTGGGTGACGTCATTGTCCATGCCCACCTAAAGCAGGACAGGAAAAGAGAACTCCTTTTTTAGAGTTTGAACTTTCTTCGTTGAGAGTGGACTTAACTGATTTCACTACTAACAATTAATTGCCTTACCATTAGTGAATATATATCACCGTAACATTCTAAATAATAAATATATTTTTTAAAGGGCCGACTAATTTTAAGAACAATATCTTGCGTAAAAACTGAAGAGCAAATTTTAGTTTGTCCTTAATATTGTATAATTTAAAATTAAAAGATTACATAAAATTCGATAAATAAAATTATACAAATACATTTTTAATAGAATCATCCTCTCTACATACTTAAATTTGGTGATTACTCATCGAAATCTGAAACCAATTTCCAAGCTCAATTAACCGGAGTTTACTGTAGAAGTCATTTTTTTATTAGTGCCCCGCAAAAACCCTTAGGGATAGGAGTACCAAATGTTTAACTTGTGACGTTCGATACTTTGTAATAACTGCATTAAAACTACTACTCTGCTGTCAATTACCAATCCCAGTCACCCAATGCTAACGGCTATTGGCCGACACAGAAAAAGGGCGGAAAGAGAGAAAACGAAAAGTTGAACTGAAAATGAAAAAGGATCCATTATAGTTTCTTCATTGAATCCGTTCAAAACTTGTATAACGTTAGCTACATGCCGCACAAATTGACTCAAGTCAAAGAGCGGAAAATCGCTAGAAGCTTTTATATAATTTTTAGTTTCTTCCCAACACTGCACCGCACTGCACTTTACTTCGTGTTGTAATTTCGCTTTTCACTTTTTACTCCTTTTCTGCACTTTCTTTCATTAACTTGGGTATTAGTTTGAAGTTCTCATTCAAATAATTGCGACTCGTAGTGGTAAGCAAAATCAAAAGAAACTTCATATTGATGGCATGCAATATCGTCGAAATCGTTATGCTGTCAAATTAGCCATTAACGTCGGACGGTGCTGTGCCTTATCATAGCGTATTAGTTTGTAAGCACACAGTTTTGTAAGTAACGGAAGCTCTGAGGGAAATTATTTTTTAATTGTTTGTTGGATTTTCAAAAGTTCTAGTATCACCCAAGATATTTGGAAAAAGTGGAAAATATTACATTTTTATGAAGTCATCACTAATTTTAATAATTACCTCTATTCAACCACCCTTTTACATCCGGAAGCATAACTATTTTGAACTTCTAAAAAACTTTCATCAAAGTTGCTACTCAACAAAAATTGTTCTCAACGCATATGTGGAGCTATATTTAAATATAAAGATATTAATATGTTTATACATATGTACATATGTACATAAGTGTATAGAAAGAATGCACTTGTATATTAATTAATATAATTTAGTAACTGTAAGTTAGTTCTCCACAGTCTATTTCTTTGAATGAGCGATATTCAAACAGTTCGTCTTCAATTTCTTAATTAGAATATGGGATGTCTGTGATGTTCAATGCATAGCCAAAATAATTTTTTTGAAAAGAAAAATTCAAAAGATTTTTGTTTTTAATACATGGACGCAAAAAGCAAGCATTCATATTGGGAAAAAAATATTTTTAAATTATTTATTGAATGCTTGAAAAGAAATGTACGTCGTTGTAGAAGCAAAAACATTGACTCGAATGAATATTAAATTGGTTTATAAATTTATCGGTTTCATTATAAGGAAAATAAGAAAATTTGGTTTAACAAAGTATTTAGGAAAAATGTCAAAAAATCACTCCAGGGGAGTTATAGCTAATACCCAGTTAGTAAATAAAACTGACTCATTATTATATTGGATTTTTTAGGAGAATGGCTTGCAATCAAACCTTTACCTCTACTAACGATGTTAACATTGAAACATTTAAAAGAGTACTTGAAATTCGTCTCATTGGCAGGAGAGAGATTGCAGAGGAAGTCAAGATCTCTTATAGATAGATCGGCTCAACATATTTTGGTTAATGTTTTGGCTATGAAACATGTTAACGCTAGACTCGTACCAAAAGGCATGCAACTTTTGCAAAAACGACGCTTGCCGGCGTAGCTGACTACCGCATCACTACTAGTGACGAGATGTGATTTTATGAATATGACGTCGAAACTATCCAACAATCTATTGACAAATTCGATTCTGATTGACTGCTCCAAAATGAGGACGAAGTCTCTGGCTATTCTGTCGCCATGCGGTTAATTAGAGTTAGAGAAGCTAATTTGTTGTGGTGGAGTTCAATATGAAGCAGACGCATTAACTATTGTCTTACCTACGTCTTCTTGAAAGTCGCTCAAAAGTTCTCTCTCTGTATATAATTAAGAGAGTTTGCCAGCAAGCTCAGACTCCGCAGAACACTCACCTTGTTCCGTGTTTTTTACGCCACTCGAGGAGTTCACGAGATCTTTCGTGGCTTCACATATCTCATATCATTTTACGAACCCGAGTGGTTTATAGAATCGGCGTCCATTGTAGGTTATGACGTTCTTCTTCGTGAATCCATAATTATATCTTATGGATTCTCTTGTTAAGGACAACGGAATCTATATTCGGGCTCGTTTGGTGTCCACGGCAGATTCTGCTACGTCGTTTTTGAAGACCTTGAAGAATTTCCATTATTCAGTTGGCAGATTCTAGTTTCACGCCCTAATGAGCTCTATTATCTGAACCGACTGCAATGGTGTAGCTGGGTTCCAAACCCTTACCTTTGGTTGTGACGGGATCTCCTTTCTATCTACCGCTACCAGCCTATCTCCGGGGTACACCTCTCCAACCTTAAACAATCATCTTTATTTGGTCGTGATAACATCCGACATCCGGGAATGGTAATAGCGAAACGAGATTACGTAATAGCTCTTGCATTTGTCTCAGGCAATTTTTCCTTCGGGATCTCTCTCATCGAGCACACTAATGATAAAGCGATTCCGGGACTGCTTTCGCACAATCAATGCATTATTGAACTTTTTCTTTAGTTTCTCATTGGTTGACAGTTGCAGCTGCACACTTCTCAGCAGGTAAGCATCACGTCGCTTCTCCGAATAGCTTGCCTTCGCTGGTTCTTGGACTTCAAAGTTAGGCTGCCGGAAAGACTACCTATCGGGCTGCTGTGCTATTGACTAGTAACAAACATCCAGATAAGGTGTCTGATCTTAGCTAGATACCACAAAACTACGAAAGGGGCCAACTGTTACCAGCTCTTTTTTGCCTACGTCGAGATAATGAGTATCTATTACCAGTCGGAACAATCAAAGAAGGTTCGGCGTAGGATTTAACCAAATCTTTATAACCTTCTTCTTCTTCTTAATTGGCGTAGACACCGCTTATGCGATTATAACCGAGTTAACAACAGCGCGCCAGTCGTTAATTCTTTTCGCTACGTGGCGCCAATTGGATATTCCAAGCGTAGCCAGGTACTTCTCCACCTGGTCCTTCCAACGGAGTGGAGGTTCCTCTGCTTTCCACTTATAACCACTTCTATCTTAATGAATAAAAACTCCTTAAATAATAACACTCGTTTATAGTAAACCTTATTAAGATATAATCATTATACTATTTTCAGCACTTCTTTCTTACCTCCTTTTATATTTATGAGCTAGACAATGAGACCACACATTTTTTATTAAAATTCCGTGCACACATTGGTCATAAGCCACATTTTTCTTGTAACTGGCTACCCAATTTCGCTGTCAATTTAACAATGTAATTAACGTCCAGCTTACACCAATGGCAAAATGGTAAAAAGGCTGCTTGAAATTAAAAAATAAAATCATGGTAATTTGGTGAAACGGACAATGAAGGCTTTTAGATTTCTCCACTATCGCCAAGTGATGCGGTAAAATTTCGGTAAATCGTTTATCGCTTGCATTTTAGGCGCTCCATTATATGTACTAGTCTTTCCTATTTTTGTGTGTGGTTGATGAAGGTGTGTATGTAAGGTTCACGTAGACTTGGTACTTGGAATATGGGATGCATGCAATGCACGTACGCTCATTAAGGCGCTTGATAAATTAAGCGTTTAAATTGGAAATGCCAAGCGATGTACCAAAGGAAGAGAGCGTGTAACCTGGATGAGGTAAGTACGAATTATAGCAAAAAATGGAGTTTATATATATAAATATAGAAATATTTTTTCATGCTTGGAATTACATCATTTAGTTTATGAACTAGTGTCGGGTTGTATTTACGGGTTAATAGGTTCTTAATTTGGTGAATCTGCTTTAATTGAGATTTAAGATTTTGTTTACAAAATCACTTGAAGCATTTAATGGACATATTTGTTAGGCAATTTTCGGACAATTAGTCAAAGAAATATACCTTTTGAAGTTAGGTATGTATTTTCAATAAATGGAGTGGATTAATAAGTGTTTTATGAGCACTGCAGAAGTACAGACCTTGAACCCAATTTTCGACGGTTTTCAAGCATAAATCGACCGATACTGCTGCAACTTCACTTTCGATATTCGTACGAAGTTCATTAATCGTCGCTGGCTTGTAAACATAGTCTTGATCTAGACTTGAGTAGCACCACAGGAAAAAATCTAACGGCGTCTAATCGCACGACCGAGGCGGCCAATTGACTGCGTCATTTCGTGAGATAACACGTTCGCCAAACTTGTATTTCCTGTTGGAGTCACATATTGTCCAAGTCCATATCATCCAATTCGGATCAAAAATATTCGGTTATCATTGAGCGGTAGCGATTCCCGTTCACAATAACGTGCCGGTCTTGGTCATCATGGAGGAATTACGGCCCAATGACGCGGCCAGCCCATAAACCACACCAAACCGTAATTTTTTCGGGATGCAGTGGTGATTCATGGAGTACGTGTGGCTTGCTGTCTGATCAACAACACATATTTTTCATTGCTGAAGATGATTTATCGATGAATGTCCGGATCATTTTCAAGTTGTTTCTCAGCCCAACTCACGAACATACTATACAACGTTTTTGGTGGTCTAGCGGCTTCAGTTCTTGCGAGATTTTGATCTTGTAAAGATATAGGCCGAGATCTTTTCGCAAACTACGAAACAACATCGTCACAGAGATGCCCAATGCTTGAGAAAGAAAAGTGAGAGACTGATTTGAGTCTTCTTTAATTAATGCGCCAGTGGCAGCAATATTCTCGACTCGGATTTAATTTTTTCACGAAACGCTTAATTGTTGAGCTTTAAGGACGATTATGACAACCAGAACTTGGACGTCATGCTCTTAAAATTAAGGCCACTGACTCCGAATATCGGTAGTAAATTTTAATAATTTCGCCTCGTTGTTGAATCGTATGTCTTTTAATGATGAAATGGCGAATCTTACTAAAGAAAAATGTCAAAAGAACGGGAAAAAATATAGCATCGTTTATTGTCCCTGCTGATCTACTTTTGTAGCGTTTCTATTGAAAACCCCAAGGATTTGGTTTAAGATCGAGCAGTTTCGATAGCAGTTTCATACTTACTTATTATGCCCAGTTAAAGGTGACTAAATAAAATAACTTGTAGAATGTTTAGTTCTAGCGACCCTTCTGTTCCACGAAAATTCTTTAATCTATCTTCAATAAATTGAAATTGGAACAATTTTAATAATATTTTTTCTGTAACAGAACCCATTGCATTACTTTTTTTATTATTTGTCGTCAGTGCTAGACTCTTCCAACTAAATGACTGCATTATCGAATGCAAACAATACTCGCTGCCTCATTATAAGACCATAGAGCATTTTTGGGTTGAAGAAAAAATCTAAAAGCGGGTTCACAGACAATACCAGGATTACATGCTTGACAAGAGCTACTTGATTTTTGGCTGTATTTTTTTCCATCAGTCAAAACTCATTACCGTACACAATTAATCATTATCCTACAAGCGTTGCATGGGCATTGAGGCATCATTAGTGGAGGGGAAAAAGCAAAAGCCAAAAAATACGCATCTTAATGAGTTCCCTTCTCAAGTGCGTACATTTTAGAGGGTTGTGTGTCCCATTGCAGAATAAATAGGCAACTGGAAATTCACAAAAATGCCACAACAACAAGAGAAAGTAAATATTACAATAGAAAAAATATAAACCTTTCCTTGCTTGCCATTAAAAGAATTTCACGATGGCTTAAGCTCAGAAGGCTGCCATTGCTGTTATTGTAGTAAGTGTTTTGGTGTATTTTGGAGCTTTAGCGTAACATAACTGCTTTATAACGCATTTCTTCAGCGCAAAAATGTATAATTCTTTTGTTTGTTTTGGAAAAAATAAAATAGATTTGAAGCAATGGTGATTTCAAGTTCTTTTTCGCTGTAAAATAGAAGGAGTATGTTTGTGTGTGTATGTGTTTAGGTGCGTAAGTTCAAATTTCAGCGTGAATCACCTAAGCAACGCTGCAATTTCTGTGCGTAAATACACGAGATTTGCTCGAAATTCCATTGTGCACGACACGAGTAGCTATTGTGTTGCAGGGTTAAGGCACATTATTTATTTTATTTTTATTTTTTAGTTTTTTTTTTTTTTATTTTGCATTTTATTTTAACTCCTTTCTTAACCGCTTTATTTCCCATTACTTGTTTGCATTTTAATTTAGCTGGATTTAGTTGTTCGGCTGTGGGTTGGTCCTCCAACCGCCATGGGTCACGTTTCCGTTTCGACTTAATTCCGTTATTTTTGCTATCATTTCATAATTCTGCAGCTCAATTACAATCGGTTTGTTATGCCACAATTCGCAGTCTCTTTTCTTTTCGTTAAACTTGCGTGTGGTCCGGGGCTATTTTATTGTGGCAACTCGCGCCCACTTAAATATTCTAAGCTCACCACTTAATCCTACTACTCAGTTAGCTGTGTTGTTGTACAACTCAGTATTTTGGTGGTGGTAATTGTGTTGTTGTTTTTCGATTGTGCGGAAAAATAATGTGAATAAACGTTGGAAAATAAGCATTTTCCCCTCAAGAATTTCATCCCGTTTTTTGGAGCGAAGTTTCGTGTACAACTTCACCGAAAAACAAAACCAAACATCTACCAACTAGAACAATATTTCACACTCACACACACGCACATACATATATATAAACGCTTGTTGTAATATTAGAACCCGCACGCGTTCTATTTTAACGTCCGCGTCTGTCTGTCTATCACCAACTATGCCAGCCTGTCCGTCCGGCCGTCCTGTTGTTGGTTCTTCTGTGGCTGTGTTCGGTACGCGCATATCCTTATAAGCAGCTAATTTAAAAAGCAATTTTAAAAACTTAATTTTTCAGCGATTATGTTTGCAAACAGCCAAGCACTTATTATTCCTTGAATTATAGCTGCACACACACACACTCACAATATTATGCTTTCATATTTTGCCTTTTACCTTGTTTTTGTTGTCTGTTGTATAATATTCCACTGTTTTTATTATGTGAAATATGGTTTATTTTGCCGCCTACTTTTCAACACTCGCCTTTACACGCTGTCTACCGCTTTGTTTTGTTTGCAGGCATTGCCTTAAGTCCTTGGCAAAGTGACCCTTTTAATTTTTCCACTTTACGCTTAGCATCCATAGCAGATATCGTGTTGGTGCTATTTTCCGCTTTTTATGTCCCGTTTTTGTTCCATTAAATCGCTATGATTTTAATATATTCATGAGCATATTTTTCAGCGTTTTGACACGCTCCTTCTGGCGTAAGTTCTTAAGGAGAGCTGAGATTTTGCCCTGTGAACTTTGATGGAGTATTAGCGCTGGAGTGAACTCAATTGGATACTGAGACATATGGTATGGAGGATCTTGAGGTATTTATTTTTAGTGTTTTGAGTAGCATATACTTTTAAGTGGTTCACCCAGTGTTATAAGACAACTTGCAGATATTTTTCAAGGTATTGTACTATTTGTAGGAGCTCACCAATCTCATTTGTATTAGTATTTCTTAAGAGTCTGGAATGTTAATGGATCATTTACATCATATTGATCTTTCAAAATCCAAAGACGATATATCTAAATTCCGAAGTACCTTAGTGACATAGCTGAGAACATTATCCGTGATTAATTGAAGTCACTGAACACTTAAGCCACATGCCACTTCAAATAAACGCATTATTGCTCCGCTCTAAAGCCGACTAAAGTTGTCACTTAGAGGTGGGGGGAAAAAGTTAAGGAAACAGTGCTTAGTTAATGAATATGATGTCGTAACTGTCCAACTCGAAAATTCACAGAAGGCGAACCCAGAACCTTATACCAAGTGTATGGATTAAGCGTTGCTTGTATTGGCGCAGTAACCTATTTTGTAGGCGAAAGTGAAGATTTATATTTAAAAACATGAAAACGTTCAAACTTCACTTGCTTGTCATTCAAGGAAACAGGAAAACAATTTCATCGGATTGGAAACGAGTCGCTGCTCCTTTGTCCTCTTGTGTTCTAGCATTGAACTTAAGACGAACTTCGTCAACGGTGCGCACTTCAACATATATGAGTTTTGTTTGCTCCAGAAGGCCAAGAGACTTACTAAATTACTCGCTCTTATCAAAGTTTCCCTTGACGCAGTTTAAGGGTTTTTAACCAGATACTGTCCAAAACGTATTCATGCGGTGAAATTCCGCCAGGCTCTTGACGGATGTACGTCCAGCTTTCGCTAGACAGCGGTTGAAATATCTTTGTAGTCATATCTTCTAAGGGGAATCGGCTAGGCTCTTATTTTTTTTTTTTGCTTCACAGAGGATTATCGATAAATAAAGGTCCTGTGATCCATATTTTTTTAATTTTTAATCTTTTTCTCTTTTGAGTGTTTTAAAAAAGAAGTAATCATGTAACCTTTACCAAATCCGAAGGGCTTGAGTATCTTTCTTTTCCCATTTTCATATTCCATATTGTATTTTATTGCATTCCACGGGTTATAATTTTCCTCCTAAACTTTACTAAACTTTATTTAGAATATAAAACTCTACGAAAATGGTCTCTGAAATACTTTTTCTTTTTTCCACAAGCAGTAAAGTTAAAAGGAACTAACTAACCTCATCCTACTCAGCAATAATTTCTTGAAAAGATTCATCATTATGTTAACCCAATGTTGTTGCTGTTGTATACTTCAAGCGCGAAGGATTTTTAAAATGTACTTAACTCTATGGTATAAGGAGATAAATGTCGGCATGAAGATGTCGGAAAACCAGACGAAGTGTAAATAAATAAGCACCGAATAGGCTTAAGCGTAAAGCGTAAAACAAAAGCAAGTGAAAAGTCTAATATAAAGCTTCGCACCAAAGCGATGAGAGCGTGAAAGCGACTTAAGTATGCATGTCAGTTAAACACACATACCCACACACACACATATGTAAAGCAAAGTTTGCTAATAAAATAAGTCCACAAAAAATGCGCGCAGCAAAAGAAAACTCAGCGTGTGTTTGCGGTTATTTAAAAGTGATTACTTCCTTTGAAGGAAAAAAAACACGCAGCAACGAAAGTGAAAGGGTGCCGGCAAATGTCATGGGGCAATAAACGGAAAATTAACCCCAATTTCCATGCGCACGCACACATGCCACACATGGCAGCGCCTTTGTGTGAGGGTTACAAGGTTAACAGTTGTGTAGTTGTTAGGAAAAAAACGCGAAGGAACTCTTTATTGGCTTTCACATATGCCAACTCCCATCGAATAATGTAGACATATCAATGCTTCAAATGTACATACATATGTATGTCAATTCAAACATTTGTATGTATGAGTTGTCGGATATTTTGCGCACCCCGCCGCATTAGAATGAAGTTATCTCCGAATCCAAACAAAAATCCCACATCTTTACACATTAGCGTGCGAAAAGGGCTGTGTGCGCGGTAGCGTTTATATGGCATGGAATTTGCTTAGCGAAACGGAAACACAAACGACGCGTCACCGGAAACGGAAATCACTACAAAGTGATGACAAGCACGTGAAAAGTTATGTGTGTGAGTGAGCTTTTATTTATTATGTGTAGACTGACAGCTACAAACTCACAGTCACACGCGCACACATTCTCTTAGCATATGAGGTGTTTTAGTGGCTTAAGTTTCGCCAGCAATTTGTGAGCTCAAGCGGTTTTCTTACTAAGCATTTTCAGCTCAATTGTGGTTGCCGTACTTTTGCGTATGCAAATTACAATTGTTCATTTGCGTATAGTATGTATGTTTGTTTGTAGGTTTGTTTGTCGGTAGGTGTGTAACTAGGAGTTGCTTGAATGACTGAGGCCGCTTCAATTCGCAAAATTTTACGCGTCTAAGAATCGCATATATCTATACTTACAGTTTGATATACTTGTGAAAGCATATGCAGTTGTGAACTTATATGCAAATACATACATATATTTGAACACTTATGAAGTGTTAAACAACTGCTTGTCTGCTAATAGTGTCAATAAGCTGTTTGTAGTATAATATTAGGCGTGAAATTCACTTAACTACTCATTTATCCGAATCATTGAATTAAGTTAGACATACATACATACATGAAATCTAAAATTAAGCAAGGATATAAGGGCATGTGTTCTTAAAAGCATTTATTATACACAAATAGTATTCTAGGCTGTGTTTTAAGCACAGTCAACAGTTAGCTTATATGAGTCTGCGACAATGTTTTGCGTACTACTCCGGCTAATGACGTGAGTTTCTAATAAATTAAGATGTTAAAGGAATTATTAATAAATTTAGCTTACTATCTTAAATAAAAGACTTTATTTTGGCGTTCCTTCCAAATCTGAGTTAATTATAACTTTCCTAAAGATAGGCAACGTTGTCTTATTTAAAGAAGTCTCATGCCTAAAATCATCAAACGAGTCTATAATAGCTTTTACGCAAAGACAATTAATTTAGTACATTCAGATTATAATTGAGCAACCAGATTTTTCCTTTTGCACAGCCTATTAAGGGTAGGCTCGCTTAACGATCAGCTGTTATACTTGCTTGTAATCTTTATTTTGTATATTTTCTAATGATTAAAATTCATCAGCATATTTTATCCATGTTTCATCAACGCACACAACCAAATTTACGGCCTGGACAACAGCCCGTTTCCAGTTTCAGCTCGATTTTAATTCGATAAATAATTAAGTTGTTACAATTTTTTCTCATATAGAAAATTAAATATTTGATTACAATTATTTATTGTTACAAATATACACTCTTAACAAAGAAATTCTGAAATTTTTGGAAAAAATTATTTTTAAATCGGACACCGCGACGCTATTTCCAGTGACACCTCAGAAAAAAGATGCGCCCGCGTTGGCAGAAGAATCGTATTAAATGAAAAAATACGTGTCTTAGTTAAAATTTTAACTGAAACTTAGACGAAAGAAAAATAAAAAAACTGAAATTGGATTTTTGGCAGACATAAATATGAAAATTTTGCTACATTTTTTCCCAATAGTTTAAATCGACAAAAACCTTCTATCCAAATCTTTAAAATTGTATCTCAAAGGCCTGTGTAAAATTGCATGAAGATCCGTTAAGTAGTTCTCGAGAAATCTAGCCAACCGACTTCAAAACCACAGTTTCGAGAAAAACGCGATTGTATCTCCGAAATTATTACTCGGATCAGCTTAAAAATTTAGAACAATATTGTTGAAGTGTTGAAGAATTTAATAAGATAATAAAAAAATATTCGATTTTTTGAAATCCGTAAACCCATGTAAACCTTTAATTTAGGAAAATACGATTTTTATTTTATATGGTAAGATAATCTAAATTAGCACTTTTGTAGTGCAAATGCCGGCTAATTGCTCAATTAACTCCAGTGTGAAGTTGCTGTAAGGTAGTAAAATTTTTAATTAAAATAGTATTTTAAAGTTGAGTTCATTCTGGTTTGTTTTGTTTAAGGTTTATAACATCTTAGTTAAAAAATTATTTTTATAGTAAGGAAAAAGCATTAAATTTTTTCTGTTTTCAGTAAAAAGTGAAAAAGATTAGTAAGAAGAACCCCATTGGAAAAGGTAGGTAAAATAACAACAAAAGAAGGAAATATAATTTTCGAACGATCTGACTGGAAAGACTAATAGATTCTAACCGACTGATCCCAATTGAGTCTTCAGCAAATTCGATAGTGAAAATTTTATTTTCAGTATTCCACCAATTCAATAAAGATTTCAGGTCCGTTAGGTGTATGTTAAACCAAAAAAATCTATTTTTTTATACTAGAATGGCCTTATCCCATAAGATTCCTTACTAATAACTAGTTTATGCCAGTTTTACAAAAACTTTATATCATAATTCAATTTATTATTACAATATTCAAAACTTTTCGTAATCATATATAATATTTTCAAAAATTAACTCATTTGGAAAAAGAATAAAAAAATCACTTTCCCATTTAAAAAAACGAAATCACTGTTTAACCAACTCACCCCTAAAGTTTGTAAATGCTAATGAAGCGTTTAGGAAAACCAAACATTTCACGCTGATAAGCGCGTCACTCAGCATTTCCTGTCATTATTACACACATTTCTTTCAGTCAGCAAATTTATGTATGTATTTGACTTCGTCTCATTGAAAATAAATTGTTTTTGCTTTTTTTCAGCGCTGAAGATAAAAGCTGCGACGCACTGCCGCGCTGCCAGATTTTTATTATTCATTGTCAATTTTATTGCATGTGATTTGCGAATATTATTTATTGTCAACGCATTGCCTACTTTTAGGCATATCAATGACATATATTATACCCCAGCTACACACAGACATACATTCACATGCAAATGAGCGAAACGCGGCTGATTTTTTGTTTTCGTGATTCTAAGCAGCAATGTACGAGTCGATATGGAGCGGGTAAGCCGCATATGAATTATTGTGAGAAGATAGGCGAAGTGGAGGAGAGGAGGAGAGACGTATGCCAATTGGCAGTGCAAAATCCTAGCAATCAGCAAACCGAATGTATACAAACAATGAAAATCGTCATTTAAGTACACATTTGTATACAGTATAAGTAGGACCCGGTAGGAAAATTTTGCAAATAAAATTACTTTTTTGGGATTAAATGAAATTATTTAAAATAATATATATTTATATTAGAGACTATATACATAAGCGTTTAAGTGTCTCAGTAGGAAAATTTTACAAAAAAAACTACTTTTTAGGAATAAAAAAAAATTATTTAAAATATGTACTACATATATATATACATTTTATTATAGGTCGAATGTTGACTGTACAGAAGAAACATGGAATGAAAATCCATTTTAAATATATTTTCGAACTGTCTCTTTGTCAAAGTATACTTCGCTCATTCTCCGTAGTCCGAATTTAGATCGTGACAAATTGTTATCTAAATAGGTATGTGTTTCCTGTAAATAAAATATTCCAAAATTCACCAAAACCTATCCGCCGAAAAAATCATAGGAAGGCGTTGCATAAAAGTTCCTCAATAAAATTTTCACTCAAAGTGTCTGGAAGAGCACATCCGAGCTTGGAATACCGACTTCTAATATTAAAGAAATTCTTACTCCTCCAAAAATTTCAATTTCCATTTGGGGTGCTCTTTCTTCATCCACAAAGCAAGTGAAGAATATAAACCCAACGACAAAAGAAATGCGTCCATAAACTAGGGGAGGAGTTCGCAAAAAGAGCAGCGGAGTTGGCATGAGCGATAAAAATTTTGTAATGCCAATGAAGCAGAAAAATATTGCGAATTTGCATACACATATAGCATCCTAAGCACTACTCATCTACTACCACTAATGTGCAAAAGCCAGCATATCGCCAGGGGGAATATGAAAATCAAATTTTCGCAAACAAATGCGGTCCAACATAATTTTATTGAGGCTGCACGCGTTGGCCTTAGAAGCAACCACACATATACACTGACGAATTTGCATATGTTCCCCGAACTGGTTGCTTTTGTTTTCCAATTGTTTTTGTTTTTGTTTTTTGTTTTTGCTCACACACCGCTTCATAAGCGCTGCGCACGCGATAAGAATGTCTTCTGCTATTTTGGTTTTTGTTGTTTTTTATGTTTCACACAGCCAAATTCGTGGTCTGGCTAGCAACTGAGCGCGTCTTTACGACATTTTATTTATGCTCACCACTTTTTAAAGCACACAAACAAACAAATGTACATATGTATCTAAGGAAACTCACCCGCGCCTTTGAGTATGCTACGAATGTGTTCGCATGTTGTGTGTGCATCATATGTATATTTGAGGATGTGTGTGCTGGCAAGCATTTTGTTGTCACCAAATGAAGTTGTTTGCCTGCCTTGCTTGTCCGCCTATTTGTATGCTTGTCGTTTCTCCCACCATTCACCACCACCACCGCTCCAAGCGCACATTTGTGTGCCCTTAAAAGGCGTATCATGTGTAGTACTTAAAATCAATGAGCTATTCAAAATACTTGTACAATTGCCTTTCGGTATTATATACTTAAGTTCGCATTTATTTATTTGCTTGTACTTATTCGCTACTTTCCCCCTCTTCGTGAAGACTTTTGCTGGGTATAGCTACGAAAATGTTCGAAAGTAGATCATAAAATTACGCTTTGATTTTTATTGTCGTACACATATGTCCGCCTCGCCATTATTATTGCTATTTCTTGAAAAGTAGCGTTGTTGGTTCTGTAAACAAAGGGCGTGTGTGAGATTTGTCTTCAGATTTCAGTGGAGTAGGAGAGCGAGTGTAGGTGGTGTTGCTTTTGTTTTGTGTATTTTGAATGGTGCGGGATTATTCAACATATGTACATAAGTACATACATGTATTGAAGAGTAGTAAATTTTAAGAAATTATTTCGTATATAATAATGGCATTTTGATAAGATTTATTATGCCAACGTGTACCTTGTGGGTTTAATTAATATATTTACTGTTTTAGAAAAAACCAAGGCACGTGATATATGTATAGTTTAGTAACAAAAAATTAAATAAAAAAGGTTTCAGATACTCTATTAATTATAAGTATAAATGATCAGCGCGACTAGCTGAGTCGATTCCGCTAAGTCCATATATCCACATGTCTGTCTTTATATAAGTGAGCTTAGTTCTCAGTTTTTGAGATATCCAGCTGAAATTTTTTATCGCCTATTTCTTTCCAAGAGGCGAAACTATCGATGTAGGACCGCTCAAGGATGTAGCTACCATATAAACTGAACGTTCAAGTTCAAGTTCTTTAAGGCATAAATTTTTTATTTGAAAATACATAAGTATATAGTTACGGAATGTGGAACAGCTAACGAGGCCGAGAAAGCGTTACAGTCTTTGAAAAAAATATTCAGATCGGATCAGTATAATATATAGCTGTCATACCAGCTGATCGATCAAAATCCAGCTCTTGCACGGAAAACTTTTCTATTTGACGAGATATTTTCACCAAATTTTGTTTCGATTATTGTCCAAGGCAACGCTAGAAACTCGGAAGATATTATTCAGATAGATGGAAGAAATTATTCCAGGAGGATCATCAACATCATCTGATGCCAATAATATGAAGGAATTGGTGCTTGAAATTCGGCGATTAACAGTCAAAAATCTTACTGGCATCGTTGGAATATCGGAAGTATCAAGGAAAACCATTTTAAAAGATCATTTGGGCATAAGAAAAGTAAGGTAAAAGCACGATTGGTTCCAAAAACACTCAATGTCATAAAACATATTATTACTGGCGAGGAGTTTGGATCTATGCTTACGGAAACAGACGATCAATCTGCCGAATATCCGTGCAAAAGTGAGCCGAACCTGAAAAAACACTTCAAAGCAGGTCCAAAATCTAGATTATGTTGACAGTTTTTCGGTTATGGAGGTGTGGTGCACTTCAAACTCCTTCTGACCGTCCAAAATGTCAACAAGGAATACTATTTGAGGGTCATGTGTCGTTTGCGTGAAGCTATTCGTAAAAAGAGGCCAAAATTATGGCCCGACAACTCGACTCTAATGCAACGTTACATACTGCACTGATTCTTTGTGATTTTTTCTCCAAATTTTGAACCAATATCGTGCCTCAACTACGGTATTCGCCTGATTTAGCTCTCTGTGCCTTCTAGCTATTCTGTAAACTCAAAGGACCGCTCCGTGGAAACCGTTCTGAGTCTTTTGAAGACATGAAACGCGAATCGCTATGCGTAGTGAAGGCTATTGCGGAAATCGACTTTAACAACTGTTTCGAGGATTGGAAAAAACGTTGCCTCAAGTGTATTTGAGCCAAGGGGATTCCTTTGAGGAGGACGATATAGATTTTGAAGAATAAATTTGAAAAATTTATAATCATAAACAAAGTCTTACTATTTTTTACTTGCAGTAGTATATTACGCTTTTAAATAAATTTACGTACATTTGCACATGTGTGTTAGAATTCACCAAGCAGCAGTCTGTTGCTTAAATTTAAGCAAATACTAGATACTGCATTAATGATTTAGATAACTGACGCTACGATATTTCAAACTTAATAGGTATGTTGTATGCGATCCGGCAGCTGAGCGCTGTCTTAAGGCGACAATATGCATTTAGCGGCTTGCGGTTTTTCATGTGAGCATATTAAATCAAATATACTTACAGATGTGTAGCGTAATAAACTCAATCAAACGTAAGAACAATTGTTGGCAGACATACACTGACGTATACGCTTCAAACAAAATCATCAGGTTACATGAGCTCTGTAAAGTCTGTAAAAAATACATATGTATATACCATATGCATATACACATATATATAATATATTTACATATATGTATATATTTGTGTAAGGAAGTAAGTGTACATCATTACTCACTATGTTAAATTTTTTTAAACAAGTAAATTAGTGTTTTTAGTTGTTTAATATATATACATACATACATATATGTATATATACATATATAGATATATATATAATATATACTTTCTTTATTTTTGCGCTGCTTCGCTTTAGTTAGGTGCTTTTACATTTGCTTATCATTTAAAATAATGATCTTTGTCTTTTGCTCACCATATCTCTCAACTGTCTCATGCTTGAATGAGTAAAACGTTAACAGTCGTTCTGAAGGTTACAATTTAAATGTAACTCAGTGTAACTTTCATTTCAGAGAGAAGCACAGTAACAATACTATACATCAGCTCGCCGGGAAATACTTTTTTATTACTAGTCCATCAGTCTGTGATAGCACAACTGCAAATAAAACGTAGAAAAATTGTATGCTAAGCTTATTTGAAAAATTTTATTTTCTTTTTTTTTTGAATAAGAAAAAAAAAAACTTTTTATAAAAAAATATTTAATACGTAAATACACAATTTTTATTATTCTGCCTACAATGATATTTGTGCACTTTATTTCGTAATTTCAACCTTTATTTAATAGAAATATATACAAAATTATTACTCAAAGTATTGCCTATCTGAAGCTATAACATTTTCCTTTCTTTTTGGCAACTTGTCTGTTCCATTGGCAAAGAACTCAGTCGGCATGGTGGCCAAGAATGAATCAAGCCAATTTTTCCTATTCTGATGCCAATCATATTCCAGTGAGGAAGTGAAAGAAGGAAGATCTGTTCCAGTAAGGCAGGTTTTTATCCGGTCTTGAAACATGAGGTCGAGCTAAGTTATGCTGCCCTGAGTCTGCTCGAAAATTCCGGGCGTTTTTTCGATAATCGTTTACTTTGATGAGTTGTTGTTGGTAGCTTTCCTTATTAATGGTTTCACAGGGTTTTAGAAGCTCATAATAAAGTAAGCGTTTCTAATCCCAACCACTGCAAAGAAATAATTGGCGTCATGGATATTCAGCTTTGCTCTTTCCTTACTTTCGATTATATTTGACTGCTTTGAAACGTTTTTTTAAATTTCTGCTTGAGAAAAATATTCTGCGAGCGCTTCTTGAGTTTGGCAATAATCTTTATTGAGTAATATTTCTATTCCTTCAACTTGTAACATTTTTTATAAGACAAACTTCCAAATTTACATATCACACTGAAATCAACCCTGAATTTTATAGGTAATTTCTTGAATAAATTGAAGAAAGAAGATGTTAAAATCTGTCAAAGTATGTGTTTCACCTTTTCGGAAAGCGCATTTATAAATTAGAAAGATAATAAGATAAATAGATGAGGATTGTACCGTGACCTTAAGTCTACTGTGGCCTTACAAACAAGTTACTAGATAAAAAAAAAACCAAAAACAAAAAATATGTGCTATAAGGTTTAAAATAAAATCTATACCCACACATCGCTCAATTGATCTGGACTGGCCCATTTGTTCTCCGAACGATTTCATTAGCGCGTGTTTGCTTGAAATTTTGTCTACACACTTATCAGAATCGTTCAAAATGTTGCAGAAGTGTTTTGAACAATCTTCCTTATCACAATCACAAGTATTTGAGTTGCACAAAGCAATTCGTGAAGTTATCGAACTTGCCTCATGCAATTTGTCGATACAACTCTGTTAATTATGATAACAGAGAGATAACAGAGAATCTTAACATCTCTTATAGAACAACTCAACACATTTTGGTTAAAGTTTCGGATATTAAGCTTGAAATAGTTGTATAGGCTCGAAAGGAGCCTATTTTCAAGGCGATAATAACGATTCGTATTAAAATACTTCAAAATGATTTTTTTTCTTATCTGTCCGAGTCAAGTTTGATTACACATTCTAAACTCAATATCCAACAGCAATACAAAACAAAAATCGGTGATTAAAAAGTGTCAACAGTTTACTCAAAATGGTTTTTCTTTTTAAGAGAGCATTAAGTAACTTTAAATTTATGCACAGCTGATTGCATGCTGTGAATTGCAACAGATCCGTGCATTTAGTAGTAACTATAAGCTGCGTAACTATACATACATAAATGTAATATATGTATATATATGTATATACATATGTATATATGTATGTACATATGCATTTTTCACTGCGCATGCAAAAGTATAAAATTAGTTATGATCTATGTATTTATAAGGCATATGCATATATGTTTGTATGTATGTATATTTATTATATTTATAACTATGTTTGTGTACGCATACACCCATAAATACAGTTATCGAAAATCATCACATGTAAATTCCACAACTGATCGCAATTTCTTTTTATCATATCATTCGCTACTTTCTTGAGCTGCGACTACGCAACGAGACAAATGCTTGCACACCCACATATTCATATGATTATATACATCTATATACTAGCATATATGCAGTTAGAAGATCATCTAAGACAGATCGTTTACGGCAAGTTGAACGAATTAATTTTGAAGGCTCAACTTACAAAGTGTGACTTGGTTTTGCGGCGACAACGTGAATACCTTTGTGGGGGGTTGCTTGATTGCATAGGCGGGGGTGATTGTCGCTGCCCGCCGGGCACTTAAGCAATTGAATTATAAATAAAATTTTTATGAAATACAGTAAGAAATGTGTACACGCTTATATTACCTTTAGGAGGCATTCCATATACATACAAGTATATATGTACATATGTACATGTTTATGTGTTCTTGCATGCCTTACTTACTTAGTGATTGATAGTATTTCCATCCATATGGTTACAAATTCATACATATCTAAATACATAGACAAGTATATTGTCGTTTGCGACATTTTTAGTCTGAATTGAAAAGAATCAGTAGCAGTTAAGTTAGTCGTTGAGCGCGGCTTAGTTGTGACGGTGAATTATTGTTGGTGAACTTGTGGCGATTCAGTGTCTAGCACAAAGATTTATAACTGCTAAAGTGCAGCCAATGCGTTGAAGTAAATGAAGTGAATATTGAAGAACTAAATGGAGATCAGTGTTCACATTTCATTAGCAACTAAAATGTTACAAAGTGAAATTGAAATAAATAGATATTAAAAAAAAAATTATAAATTAACTAGAAAAAAATACATATGTATATGAAAATTGTTATGAAATAAGTGCTGCAGTGAAGAGCAAAACATAGCTTGGTGTTTATTTTAGTGAAAAGCAGAGTTATTTCATGAAACCATTGTGTTAAAAAATTTGGCTGCTTTTTTTTCAAACTAAATATGAAATATGGGATAAAATATGTGTGAATTCAAAGCGTAAAAACAAAAACAACAGAAATATGATTATAAGCATGAAACATAGAAAATCATTGTATGCGTGGTCCAGAAAAATTTTATAAAATACATTTTTTAAAACGATAACCACAAATTTGTTTTTTTTTTAGAAAATATGAAATCAACAATTATTTTACATTCGAAAATTTCTCACCTAAGATTACAATATTCTTCAGTGTCCCACCTCTCTAAGGGATTACATCCACCTGCAAGTCAGAAAAATCACATTTTTACCCGAAATTTTTTTAAAGGGGTACTTTATAACAAAATAATAATAATTATAAACGCTTTCAGAATGAAACGTATGTACTTTAAATTATTATTATTTTGAAATTTTGAATTCCCTGCACCCCATAGCCGTTATCCTGAGGGAACTTCGTAAAATGTGTCAGGCGGAGAGGAAGATATACTACTATGAGCAAAAAATAGTAAGACTTTGTTCATAATTTAAAAATTCCTTTTTATTGTTCATAATCGATGTCGTCCTCCGCAAAGTAATCCCTCTTGGCCCCAATATATATCTGCCAACGTGTCAATTCAAGTCAATTTCTGGAACAGCGTTCAATACGCGTTTCACGTTTAGTATCCAGAAGTCACACGGAGCTAAATCAGGCGAATACCGATGTTGCGGCACGGTATTGGTTGAAAATTTGGCGTAAAACTCTCGAAGAATCAATGCAGTATGCGACGGTGCATTATCGTGGTAAAAAACACCAAGGGTTGTCGGCCCATAATTCCGGCCTCTTTTAAGGAATAGCTTCGTGAGGTATAATACTCAAACAGTATTCCTTGCTGACAGTTGAGCCGGTCGGAAAAAACTCTATAATCAAAGAAAAGTGTCAACAAATTGATTTTTGACCTGCTTTGACGTGGTTTCATCGGTTTTCGGGTCGCAAGCTTAGATCCAAGAGTAATCGCCAGTAATAATACGTTTCATGACATGCTGGTAGTGGGAAAGCATTGTTTTACTGACGTTAACGCGATGCTGTATTTAGAAAAATTATTGATTTCGTGCTTTCACGTTTCTTAGGCCCAAATGACCCTTTAAAATAGTTTTCAGTGATCTTTCTGATATTCCAACACATTCAGTAAGATCTCTGACTGTTATATTTGCTTTTTTGAAATTTATATGCTTAATTGAAATCAACAAAACAAAAAATACTTCAATATATATTAAATATGCAAGCAAAAGTGACAAAAGCTCAGCTACCGCTCTTTGCTGAACGACAAAAATGTTTGTTTAACACTAAGGCACATGTACATATGTACATATTTAAATAATTAAATTGGACTTAAGAAAGCTTACTCAACAAATACGCAAGGCCACATCTTTCTCCGGATATTATAATCAACTAAAATTTAAATAAACTTTTCTTATTTTATCTCTTAATTTATACGAATGTAGGAAGAAATAAGTTGGTACATATGTGGAGATGTTTGTGTGTTTATAAGAAATTGTTTCTTGGAATTTTGGACGGTGGCTACGAAATAAATACTATTCTTATGTCTTTGCAAAAAGAGCTATGTGTATAAGTGGGTTGAGAAATAAGCAAAAGCTTGTTCTATTGGTTCGAAGCTATAACATCTTTTACCGGTGCATTTCTTATAGTATAAAATTGTGTTAAACCTTTCGGGATTACTAGAACAATATGTACCAACAATTCTCAAACATCTGCATTCTTAAAAGTTCAAATTTTTGTTGTGGGATATATAGTTCCAATCGAAATTTTAGATTTCGAAAAGGATAAATCTACACAATGTTGAGCGTAGTGGGATTGATGACTTGGACTCAGAGTAAGATTTTTGAAGCAAACTTGCTTGTGATAGTTCTGAACAAACAGATTTCTTTTCAAAAACTGACGTCCACGAAGAAGTTTCCCCTGACAATAATAACAGACACCACGACGAATCACAATGAGTAAAAATAAATGTCCACCGAAGTACAATTTCCAATTAAACATGCAATAAAAGTTTTATTTGACATGTCTGATAAATGTATTGAAGGCAGGGTTCTCTAATTACGGCGGGGAATTTCAAAAGTGGTGAAGAAACGTCTTCAACTTTCCAGTAAATCATTGTTACTTCAGGCGCTACATGCCATGTTCATCGCTTTGGTAGAAAAAACGAGCAAAAATGATATTTCGGTGCTTCGTACCATTCTACAAGTTAATTTCAATCAATAAATAAATAAACATTACTCTAACTTCAACTAAATTGCTTTTCGACTATTTGATTCTAACATTAATTTTTATGACTTTAACATTTAATGGGATAATATATCCCTTAGAAAGTATGTATTGGGACTTGTCTCAGGATAATAGGGCGATTTTAGCATTTTCAATTATACATTTTTTAACCACCTTTCACAATGTGCGACAAAACAGCTATAATTAACTTGGATTTTTAAATGAAACTTCATCCCGAAAGGGTTATAAGATTGTATCTTGATTTGATCGACAAGTTTGTATGACAGCTATATGCTATGGTGGTCCGATATTGGCCGTTCCGACAAATGATATTTTTGAAGAGAAAAGAACGATGTGCGATGTCACTTCTGACGGATATGTCAAAAACTTGAGATATAGTTCGCGTATATTCATTCAGACAGACAGATGGACTTGCTTGATGCCGATTCAGCTCGTCACGCAGATCATTTATATTTCTTCTGGGTCTTATAAACGTGATACACCACATTCAGAGTATGCTAATATATACAAATAAAACAAAGTAAATGAAATTACTTATACGCCCTATCTAACCATATTCTGGTTTTGCTTTCGTGATTAATTCAGCTGTTGATACCTGATATTAAAACAAGTCAGCATAGAGATTGGAAACTTCTGCTAATAAGTTTTGACTATATCACTGACTTTTAAACTCCTTCAGTAAATTTCCATAGACCAACACTTCATAATCTCTTTCAATTTAATTTTTGTTCTTTTAAAGCTTTACTTAATGATTTTCAAAATTATTGTTAATCAATACAGCACATTTCAAATTATTATATAGAGCAACGAGACATAAATAAATAAAAGATTATTTCATAAAATTACATTTATTCCCTCAATTGGAAGACAGAAAGACAAATCAAAACAAGTAAGGAAGGGCTAAGTTCAGCTGTAACCGAACATTCCGTACGCTTGCAACATGCCAGAATCAAAGCCAGGGAAATACTTTAAGGTGTAAAACGTCAACCAGAGGATCAAAATCCAAGGAACTATATAAATATTTATATATGTATATACATATACTCATACTGATCGGCACATCCGACAAAAAGTTTATTAGAAAACGAAAATCAGGAGTTTGTGGTTGTATCGAACCGATTTTGTTTATTTTTGCTAAAGCTACATAGTAGTAATATGCCACAAACTAATAGAGTTTTCATTGACCTGAAATTTTCATTAAGGTGTTATCATTAAAACACGCTCACTCATTTTCATAGAGATAACTCACATGTTGACCGATATATGCGGTCTAAAGTCACCTGGATGTTCGAAAATCGTTGTATTTGGTATATAGGAGCTAACGGAAGTATTTACATAATTCAACCCATTTTCGATACACAGACATACCATTATCAGGAATGAGTTATCCGTGAATTTCAAAAGTCAACTATGGATACTAGAGTCTAAATATTCCGTACCTAGGGGCTTGAACAGTTTTTGTTGGATGTTGACAATTTATGGTCATAAGGTGGCATACGCTAAAGGCATTATTCGGGCAAACTTTTATCCCGATATATTTATTTCTCCTTGGTTTGTACACTGGAAAGTGGTTACTATTCCATTTCGCCCATTTTTGCACTTCGGTATAAGTATGTTAAAAGAATGTTATGTATCGAATTTTGTTCAAATCGTTCGGACAGGTCCTGAAATATGTGATTTTTCATAAAAGTTGGCAGTGTTTTTGTAGGTAGTAAGTTCTCTCATTCCATGTGTTACGTTTATATTTAATAGTGAGTCGGTTTCTACGTTCCAGAAGATCGTTTGTAGTAATCACATTAGCACAATATGTACAATGTGCCACATTGTGTGCATAAATCAAAAAAATATATAGTATATTAATTTAAATATGTCAACGGTCGATAAGATTTTAAATGTTTACAAAATGTCCGACAGGAGCCATTAAGTGTATCACGACTATTATTTTTACAGTAATAAGCCATTTTACAAACATGGGTTCACATTTGTTTGACTACTGTTGATAGTAGCTATCGAGTAGCTCTATGTAATAGAATCATAAGACAATGGCCCTGTAGGAAAATATTCCAGAAAAACTTGTATCCTAATTATTTCACTGATTACCATATAAAAAAAAAATAAATATATGAATACTGTGAAAATCAAGGAACTTCATAAAATATTAAAAAAATAGAATATGTATATTATCAGTTCTTTGCTTCCAAAATAAAAAATTTCAACCAAAAAAAGATGTTTTTATATTTCATAAAGCCAAAATAAAGTGTCTTCATTAACTTTTCCACTTTTTGCATCATTTTTAGCTCAAATCAAAGAGTTAATTTAGTGGAAACCCTCAATTAATTTGATCTGAACACTAATTTATCTTTAGGCAGTTTCGATCTCGTGCGTCTCTCATCACATGAATAAGATAAAACTTTACATTTATACAATATATGAGCAATCTATTAGCCAAATTCAGTTTCGTAATTTTGATGAAATCATTATTTGCTGAAAGCCTTCGGAGTAAGATTGAGTATATGGCGCTGCGAATAAAAGAACATATGTATAACTTGAATAGTGGAGATCATGTCTAGTGTTGTAGTGAAGACTTACTATAATTTACTTTTCACCACTCTACCAAGCTCCCAACATATTTTCGATAAATTGTGTCTGAAAGTGTTTAAAATCTGATAGAGAAAAATAAAAATAAATTAAAAGTTAAGCCGTAAGCCCTGGCAGCTAGTGCTTCTTACTCTGTAAGATAATAATTGTATTATTATTTTTCATTTAATAAATAAATTAAAAGTTCTCAGAAGTGTATAAAAATCAAGAAAATCTACTACACAGCCATTACACATACAATATTGTCTAATATTTCCTAAATGCATCACTATTACTTAGAAAATGTGCAGTCATTCCTATAGCCATAATTCACAAAAGTTGTGAGTCTGTTTTTACATAAATTCTTCGCGGATTAAGATTTAAGAAAAATTAACACGCTTATATAGTAAAAACACCAACAACATTTCCATAGTACTTTTTGCATTCGTAACTGACAGAGTGTTTGAGGCAATTAAATGTGTTGTACATGGGTACATAAGTGTGACAAGCAACAACAATATTTGAAAGATTACTAAACGACAACTAAACGCCAAGATTAACTGTGTATACAATTGCTCGTGTATAAACGAACTCACCGTTATCCGCCGTCTTACTATTATATGTGTATAAACTGGTTTACTCACACAAACATACATATGTGCACACACATATACATACATATGTGCCAAAGATAATATTTGAAACAAATATGTAATCTTCAGATAGGCAGCCGACAATTTGACGATCTACTTGACATTTGCTGCTGAAAATCATCACCAAGGCGTCATCTCTAATGCAAATTTGTTGCTCGGTGTTTGTTTGTGCGCTTGGATGTTACTGACACTTTATCTCCGAGCATATTGAAGGTGCCGTGGAATCTCACACCGATTGCGAAGAGTTTATAAAATAGCAAGAGTTTTCACACTCTGTTGCCATTTCATAGTTTGCCGCTAGTGCCGCCTACACAACGATTGTGAAAAAAGAAACACGCTTAAGAGCGTAACGAAAGGGTTCAAGATTGTCCGAATAAATTATTAAAAGTGTCTGAAGTAATATCATATTTATAGCGGTAAATGTGAAACATTGAGTGTGTGTGTGTGTGTTGGTGCATTCGGAAATTCCTTTCAAGTTTTGGTGTATAAAAAGTGCATTTGCAACCATGGTTGAGCTCGAGAAGGATGCACAGGACAACGGTGGTGATACTTATCGTGAAAATGATGTTGCTACGCGTTTACTCGATAATGGCAACGTCAAAGCAATTGAAAACAAAAATGGTGTACAAAGTAAAGAAAAACAGGATCCGGATACGGATCCAACAATGAGCGAAGAAATTAATAAATTATTAAGAGATATGCCGTTAACGGATGATCTGACCTGCGGTTTTTGGATATTTAAGGGACGCTTCTTTCAAAGGTAAGCAAAAAAAGTTAAAAATTATGTTTTTTCGGAAGTCTTGGGTTAAGTTGAAATATTTTCCAAATATAATTTGTTCGAAAAAATACTAAAATGAAATCCATTTGTGAAGATAAATACATAGATTTTAACAGAAAGAACATATCAAAAATGGAAAATTCCTATCGAAAATGACAATAAATATAAACAAGTAGGGAAGGGCTATAACCGCGGTAAAGCGGTTTCTACGCCAGTAAAGAAAAAGGAGGAAGGGCTATGTTCGGATATAACCGAACATTTCCTACTCTTGCAACTTGCAAGAAACAAAGCCAGGAAAATACCTTAAGGGGCTATGCCAGTGTGACGCATGAAAAATTAGGCGATTTTCGTGAATTTTTTTAAAAGAAAGTACTAGATTGAATGTTTCGACGTTCTATGGATGTAATAAAGTATATTTTTAGCTATATTAAAAAAAATTTCTTTTACAAAAAGTGCCGAAAAAAAGTGCCTCAACTTCTGGCATGATTCCGGTCGATTGAGTAGCTGAAACAAAAAATTCATAATGTTTATTAAACTTAAATATATTTTCTATACAATGAACCACGATCTTTGAAAAATATTAAAAATTAAAAAAATGGCGTAATTTTGAAAAAAAATCGTTTTTTTACAAAAAAAAATGGTCGTTTTTTTAATGCCAAATTGACAATTTTCAACCAATAAAAGATCGTTGTCTATTGTACAGCAAATGTATTCAACTATATCTAGTTTTAATTTGAAGTCGATCGGTCGATTTCTCGTTGAGTTATAATGTCAGCAATTTTGAAAAATGTTGTTTCGAGAAAAACGCGTTTAAAGTTTCACTTAGTATATACGAGTATGTTTGCACCTCTGAGCGGTCGCTGTTTAGAACGCTGCCATTCAAAAACTATTTAAGATACGACCTCGCCGATTTCACAGGATATTTTTGAACTATAAACTAAAAGCAAACAAAAAAAAAGTTTTTTGAAAGTGTCACATTGGTATGGCCTCTTAAGGCACAAAACGTCAACCAGAGGATCAGAATCCAAGTAATAAATCCAATTTACATATTTTTGGCGTTAAATTATAATATATCCAATTTTATACGTTCGATTAATTTTGACGATACTTTGAAGATCTTATATTAGGCATATAGGAGATAGTAGTAACGTAAGTAGAGTAAAGGTCATAGGCTAACAAAATGATCTCAAGATTTGATCAAGGTTCCTCACATACAATCACCAAGTATATGGAATATAGTCAGCCGGGTTCAATCCTAACATTGGTTGTATGAGGGCTACGTCAATTTTTGCCCAATTTTGTCTATTTTAGGCACACAGAAAATTGTATTGAAATAACTAAAATATTGGTCGATATAGGCAGTATAAAGTCACCTAGAAGGTCGAAAATCTTTATATTAGGTATATGGGGTCTCAGGGAACAATTAAACCCATTCAATCTGTTTGTAACACACAGACATACTACTAAAGAAGGATTCTCTCTGACTTTTAATTGTATATCTCACACATTGACCAGTACCGTTATATGGGAAGTGAGCGGAGTTATCATCTGATTTTCACACTGTAGGTATCATATAACATCGCATATAATTTGTGCTAAGCGAATTCGGTTGTTGCAGCTTTAGTGGCTTGGAAGATATGTACATTGAACATATTGGATGGCGGTGCCATGCTAACTTTTTAAAATTTTTTTCCTCTCAGACGCCCCTTTCCACTGTTACCCCCAGTACCAAGTTAGAGTTCTGTATCTTAATTTAATGCTAAGTCATTGTACGTCATACGTTTTCGGTTTTGTGGTCGTCGTAGTGATCCGATTACGCCTATCTACAAACTCGATATAACAATAATTTTTGCCAAATTTTTTGAAGAATGTCAAGTAAAAAATGTTTTCATAAATGGATTTGAATTTGATCAGTCAGTTTATATGGCCAATGTATGCTCCAGTTGTCTCATGTGAATAATTTATTAAGATATTGTGCTTATTCTTGGGCAATAATTCCTGACAAATTTCGTGAAGATATCTTATCAGATAAAACAGTTTTCCATACAAGAATTTGATTTGATCGACCAGTTTATATGACAATTATATCGTATAGTGACGGTTACCCAAAACAAGTAGCTCCTTCGGAAGTAATGAACATGTCCAAAATTTCAGGCCGATATCTCAAAAACTGAGGGGTTGAGTGGTGAACATACAGACGGAAGGGGAGACAGGCATCGCTTATCGACTCAGTTCACCATGCTGATATCATACTCATCACTAATAATATAGCTCATGCTTGATACTCCACCAACTTAAAAAAATACAAATACTTTTTTCTGAAATATACAAATCTAGAACAAATAATTCTCTAGCAGACTTTAACTTAACCTCTTCGTATTATTTAACTTAAATAAAAAAAATTTTCCTTTTGGTACGATAAGAGACAAGTAAAAATGTTCTACAAAAATATTTCTGGAAAAAAATTTCTGTTACCCATACCCAGTAAGAGAATTTCTTTTTTTTTTAACATTCAGTACGAAATGTATTACTAAATATTGATAAAACATAGTTTAATAAGCATTTTCATAGGTCTGAATTGTTTAGACAACAACTAGACCTTCCAAAAGTCCATAATATATACTCATAGGCATAATTTTACTTTTTCGAAACCACCACTAAGCAAAAAGCATATTCATTATCGTTAAAATTTTGAAACTCTTTCATAGATTTGCGAATCAAACCGCCTATGTGTTACTCTATGGCATTGTGGGTTGTGTTTTCTCAATGACATATGCATACTTCAATGGCACGATCACAACTATTGAGAAACGCTTTAAAATACCATCTAAAAATACCGGCATCATATCGGTGGGAAATGATATTAGTCAAATGATGGTCTCAGCGGTGCTCAGTTATTATGCGGGTAAAGGACATCGACCGCGTTGGATAGGATTTGGTAAGTGAATCTAGCTGAACAGTTACATTTTTTTATTTACACCATTCTCTCTCAGGTCTCTTAACAATTGTGGTCTTCTGTTTAATGACTGCCTTGCCGCATCTACTTTATGGACCTGGTGATGATGCGCTGGCGTTAACTGCAGAGTTCGGGGCACATCCCGCTGAGAATGCCACACTGGAAGCGATTGAAAAACAAGGCCGAAAGACATTATGTCGCCTAAATGGCGGTGGTGCCGAATGTGAGATAGGTGAAGGTAATTTAGCGCCACAACTGGTGCTATTCGTTGCACAATTCATCTCAGGCATTGGTGGTTCTCTATACTATACCTTGGGTGTTTCATATATGGACGATAATACGAAGAAGTCGCGTACACCAGTTTTGCTCAGTAAGTATGTGGTAGAAATTCAAGTTTTCTGCCTTAAATTAATATATTAGAAACTATAGTGTTTGGTTCTGTAAACATGAAAGTGTTATCTTCTAGAAATCCTTATCGCGGGGTTTGTATTCTGCTCAGCTAAATTGGATGCTGCAAGTAAAACCCAAGTCAGTTTAGCGTTAAATAACATTTGAGATATAGAAGCTGATAACGAATTATCACAAAAACATTTTTTGATAAACAAAAGCACTCTGCAAACGTAAATTTATGGAATAAGTAGCTTGACTTCTAATCTTTATTGCTCGGTTGTTTATTTAACTAAATTTAGAGCAAAGGTGTAAAATGTAAAATTTGCACTAACACCTTTTATAACGAGACTATGTATCAAAATATATCAACTTTATTATAAACGATAAACAGAATATGTAAATATTGAAACTGCAACGGTTAGCCTGTCTGCATTTCTATTGAAGTGCATTAGATTTAAGCAAATAAGATAAATTTCTGACAGCTAATGTCAGAATGTAGAACAAATTAATATAATTGTTACTAAAGCATACTTTTCCATAAAGAAATATATATTAATGAACTTCCTTATGATTTCCCCAACTTTCAGGCTTATCCTACTTTCTACGCATGTTAGGACCGGCATTCGGTTATGCGCTCGCGTCTTTCTGCCTGCGTCTCTATATCGCGCCAAATTTGCGTCCGGTCATTAATAACAAAGATCCACGCTGGCTGGGCGCTTGGTGGTTGGGTTGGCTGGTGATTGGTGGCATGATATTTGTTTCGGGCATCTTTCTCACAATGTTTCCGAAACAACTGCCACGCGCTATGGCAAGACGTATGGTCGAAGAGGAGCGTCGTAAACGTAATGCATTGAAGGAAAATGAAGAGAACGGCATCAAAGAACAAACGGAGAATCATAAATTGACCGCAGAAATGGAGGAGAAACCGAGTGAGGATGTCAAAGCTTCATTTTGGGATATGTTGACAACTTTCAAACGACTTTTAAAAAATAAAACCTTGATGTGTAATAATTTCTCATCGGTTTTCTACCTTTTCGGTTATACACCGTATTGGATATTCACACCGAAATATATTGAAATACAATATCGGCAATCGGCAGCGACTTCAAGGTGAGTACGAGCAAGTGAGATTGTGGTTGTTGTTGAAATAAGTCTGAACCCCGCGAAAGAATTTGCATTAGGTTTAATTAAACTTAAATTTTATTCTGAAAGAGTTTACGTCTTAAACATTTTTGGAGGAATTTGAATTTACTAGTTTGCTTTATTCTTCCTCAGTTGTCCACTTAGAACTTTTATTTTGATCGGCCAAATAATCTTCCCTAAAGTAGATTTCTTAGATTTTCCTCGAAAGTCAGGAAAACAAAAACCTAATTAACTATTTAGAGGTCTTCTGTATAAAAAGACGCCACATCTTCAAAAACTATTCATAAAAACTGATGCCGCTATCAACAATTTTGGAAACTGTTTCCTAACTTCCCTTCAGATAGATATTCAACTGCTCCACAGAGAATAGTTCCATTCAAACCTCTCATTTACATTAAGTAAAAAATTGTTTTTGTACTTATGGTTTGGTTTCAATGGTTAACCAAACAAAGGAAGTGTTTTTAACCAGTTTTGAAATCTCCGCAATGAAAATATTATTAAGCAAATCTTCTCAACACACTATACACTACTTCTGTATTCTTCTTCTTCTATATTCCTCCAATTTCTCCACAGTTTGGTGACTGGTACAGTTGCGCTCGCTTTCTCCGCCGCAGGTATTTTACTATCGGGCTTTGTGATATCGCACTATAAGCCCCGAGCACGCTATATGGCCGCCTGGAATGTGATTGTCGGTTTCTTGACAGTAGCAGGTATCCTGGCATATGCATTTATCGGTTGCCCTGGTAATGAACAATCGGTTATTGTTAATATACATGACAGGTAACTGCTATATAAGATATATAACTGATGTGTGAAGCTATACATTTTTTTTTATTAAAAACAAAGCGCTCTGAATAGCACACCCACCTGCAATTCGGAATGTCATTGTGATTATGTGCGCTACTCACCAGTATGTGGAGAGAACAATATGACTTATATCTCACCATGCCATGCGGGTTGTAAGAAACAATACAAAACTGCCAGTGGAAGGAAGGTAATAAACGAGTTAATTTATTAATTGTTCTCTGTTTTTAGAGTCATTAATAGTTTCTCAACTATTATTAATTACAAAGGATAATCGCACCTCATTTTCACTCTCTCTTCCATTTTCAGATTTACCATGACTGCTCTTGCATACCTAATGACAGCCGCAATAAGACATCGAAGCCTCTATTTCAACGTCTCACCGTTATGGATTTAAAATCAGAGGAATTAGTAGATGATGAGAATTTAACTACAACGATAATGCCAGAAGAGTGGCCCACCACAACAGAAGCGTCAACTCTAGCCCCAACGTTGAGCACGACATATCCTGATGTGAGTAGACTCGACGTTTCTAAAACACTATCGACTTAAAAAACTGACGCTTACATCCTTTATTATACTCTTAGGTTCAACTCGGCGGTCAAGCAATAACCGGCGCCTGTCCGGTAAACTGTTTCGCTCAATTCGTCACCTTCCTATCGGTGATGTGTTGTCTGAAGTTTGTCGGCGCTACGGGGCGCGCTTCGAACTTCTTGGTGTCAGTACGCTGTGTATCTGAAAAGGATAAAACGGCTGCCATGGGTTTCGGCATGATGATGATGTCGATGTTGGCGTTTATACCCAGCCCAATCTTCTTCGGTTGGGTGCTCGATCGTCTTTGTTTGGTGTGGGGTAAAACGTGTACGAACAAAGGCAATTGCTGGCTTTATGATCCTGAATCGCTAAGGTACTCATCTTTTTTGATTATTAATTAATTAAGTTATTTGAGGTAATTTTTTAATCATAAAACTTTTTGTTTCTCCCAGATACACGCTCAATATAACCGCTTCGGTATTTGTTGCTATTGGCGCCCTGTTCGATTGGGGTGTTTGGTATTATGTAAAAGATCTAAAAATCTTCGACGAAGAGGTGAAAGATTTCGAAATGACTGTTGTGCAGCATGAGGAGGAGGTGAATTCAATAAAGGATTTGGAAGCATAATTTTCATTGAGCATAAATTTAGTGGCAGCTAGTTCGTTGTATGAGAGTGTGCGTCTGTTTGAGTGCATCTGGTTTGGTTGTGAGCGTGGTTGGCGTATATACTAAGTAGACATGTAAAATACAAATACTTGATCTTCTATGTTTTTTTTAAAACGAGGTTATACAGTTGCAAGTATATTTAGTAAATATCTTGCTCATTTTGTATATAAACTGAAGAAATAAAACAGAAATAAGCTAATTTACCAAAGTTTTTGCTAAATGATTTTGTTAATGTTTATATATATATGTATATGTGAATTATTTGTTGTACTTTATGATTAATAAATACATCCTGTATAATAACTCCGTATGTATATCAACAGTTAATTGTGTACAATTTGTAGATGTCTAAGAATGAAGTATTAATAGCTAAGTTTTATGTATCAATCTATGAGTTTAATCTTAGTTTAGAAATTGTACATATATACATTTGAACATACATTTACTTCATTCTCAATAAAATAAGAATTGAAAAACTGTCGATTTATTTATGTCAATACTAACGGCATCACAATATGCTCTATAATTTGTGGAATATATTATAATAGGTAAGGTTAGTCTGGTAGGTCAATGAGCCACGCATAGACCAGTTGTGGCTTTTGCGATACCAGATGGAGCTCAGTTACTAGGTCCATGAGGAGATACGCTGTAAGAAATTCGGGACAAGTACAGAGTAGATGCTGCACTGTTTCCCTTTTGCCTTACTCTTGACATGTTCTGCAGTCTTCTCGATCTGTCAGTCCCATTTTGTGGGCGTATGCTACCACAAGACAGCGACAGTTAGTATTCCGATCATGTTCCTACAGTCCCTTGAAATGTATTATTTTTATCAAAATATAATCTTACGAGTATATTTTTATGTCTTTTTTTCTAAGATTTTAAAAATAATAAATATATCTGTAATAGTCACCTAAGCACTAATAAAATCTAAATAGAATATATACATATATGCTAAAGCAATGAAAAAAAAAAATTGTAAGCTCTGCTCATAGTTATTCTGTTTTGATTGGTTTGTCTCAATATAGTTGTTTATCCTTTGGCCCATATTT
The DNA here is from genome assembly GCF_016617805.1 of Bactrocera tryoni. Classification (NCBI taxonomy): domain Eukaryota; kingdom Metazoa; phylum Arthropoda; class Insecta; order Diptera; family Tephritidae; genus Bactrocera; species Bactrocera tryoni. The sequence continues at coordinate 12,067,596 of NC_052501.1, read as the reverse complement.
TCAATTATCAATATATCATACATATAACGAATTCTATATTAACTAGAATTTTCAAGCTCTATCTATAGAGTTTTTGAACAAAGAATAAAGTAACTTGAAACATACAGCGTCGAACAATAGGGATGACGTGATTTGAACAGCTCGTAGTAGTCATGTTTGTTTATGGATTTGTGAAAAATTTTGTCAGTGTTAATTAAGGTTTGCCATTTGATAATGTCTCTGTGGTACAACGCCTGGAAAATGTAAAAGATTATTATGCATATTCACATTCTCCGGTGGCTACTGTAAGAGTCCTTCGTGCAAAACACGGTCTTCTTCTGAGGACGCTATTTAACGCATAATTGCAAAATTCGAAAATGATTATAATCTCCACGATATTGTGCCACCTTTTCGTCAAAGAAAAGCCCTTAGTCCTTTATAGCTCCCTTCAAACCAGTGTTTCCGCCAATCTGAATCATCCAGTTCAACGATTACGTATGTAAACGTTGCAGAGATGGGTATTTGGAGGACTCTTGCTTTACTCACTCTTTACTGACTTCCATAAACCAACTAGGATCAATCTATCGTACTTAAGACTTAAATATACCACACAATTGGGCTCTGACGAAGTAGTACCAAGTTAGAGCGAAAAAACAATTATATTACTCGACTATCACCACATCTCACACAAAAGAAACAACTGGGTCAGAATTACGATTCCACTTGGACAGCTAAATGCGCCTCTGTTGCCTAAAATGATCAGAAACTATCATACTATTAATATAAAGATCAGAATGTTAGCAAGCCGTCTAAAATTTTATTATATGAACTAAATCCACACATACATATTAATAACTATTACAATTAAAAACAGCACCTTGTGTACTTTAAAGCGTTCTCCAGGAAACTGCACAACGCAATTAATAATTCAGATAATGCAATATTTAAGATAATACAAATTGAGATATCATCAAATCTGATAAATGACATTTAAGTTTTATATGAAAACAGTAGTCTGCCAATTCACAGCCTCAGTTAGTTCCAGCCGGTGTATCGACACGCGTCTAACACTTCAACCGATAATGCAAAAATGGTGCAACTTATGGATGAAAAATTGAAAACCGATACGCGAAAAGATAGTGCTGTTGAACTCAACTTGCTAACTGAATCGAGATTGGAAGCTCCAACGGAAGAGTGTACACAGGAACAACCTAAAACTGCTGAAGAGACGAGTGATAGCAATAAAAGAGAGATCGATGCCGTTGAACGGGATATGCCGCTAACTGATGATGTGAGATGTGGTTTTTGGTTTTTCAAAAGCACTTTCTTCCAGAGGTGAGCAAAACGTCGATCTGTACTGTACTGTTTTTTATTATTTTTTGTTGTGGTTTTGTAACAGATTCGCCAATCAAACAACATATGTAATACTCTATGGATTAGTGGGCTGCGTGCTCTCCATGACTTATGCCTACTTCAATGGCACGTTGACCACACTTGAAAAACGCTTCAAGATACCTTCAAAGAATACGGGCATAATTTCGATTGGAAATAACCTCACTCAAATGTCTGTATCGGCTATGCTAAGTTACTACGCCAGCAAAGGGCATCGACCGCGTTGGATCGGATTTGGTGAGTGAAAAACAATGGGCGATAAAATATTCTAATTTATTTGGCATTCAACTATCCGCGCAGGCATTATGACATTTGTCGGATTCTGCGTGCTAAATGCCTCGCCGCATTTTCTATATGGCCCCGGCAAAGACGCCCTCGCACTTACAGCCGAATTTGGTGGCGTTGTTAATGAAAATACCACTCAGGATGTGTTGGAAAAGCAACGCGCCAAGGAGTTATGTCGCGATCGCAGCAATGAGACCGCTTGTGCACTCGAAGAGGGTAATTTCGCACCACAGGCGGTACTTTTTCTAGCGCAAGTCGTATCTGGCATTGGTGGTGGACTTTACTATACGCTCGGCATATCCTACATGGATGACAATACGAAGAAGTCGAAAACGCCGGCGCTATTAAGTAAGTACGTCAAGTTGTTGTTATAGTGCAAATGAAATTCGCATAAAATGCATTATTTGTTAAGGGTTTAGAGGTGTCATGAAGCGAGATAAGAGCAAAATCTATGATATTGTTATTATGATAGCCTTCTTCTGAGAGGTAACGACAACAATAGTTTATTTATTGTGAACTTAAAAAGTGAGTCAAGTAAAAAATCGGAGTAGTTAGGTGTCTTATTCGCGTAGTTGACGAAAACATGCAGTTGCATCATTTTGTGTCATAGTGTTAAGAGCACCCATAGAGAGAAAATCGGGGACCGGGGATTATTGTGATGAATTATTGGAGCACAAATTATGTAAAAAATCGGTGCACAGCATCGGACCGGCCTTGGGATGTCCGTGTTCGGACCAAAGTGATGTTTTTTGGTATACTGTGATAGTGTTAGTAAAGTAATAATTAAAAGTTTTCACGATCACTTTTTAAGATCCGGGTTGCGGAATTTGTATTAAAAGACTTTTCATAAAATATATAAATTATGTCAAGATAATGATAGTAAAACCTGGGCCAAAATATAGCAGAGGTTAAGTTAGGTTAATCTGGTAGGCCAATAAACCACGCATAGACTAGTTCTGTTCTTTACTCCAAATGGAGTTTACTTGCGAAGTCCGAGAGGAGTAGTCGTCGTTTTGGATTTTAACAAACCAATAGTAATTCTGTGTACTTCCGATCTACCGTTTTGCTTATGACCTTTGCAGTTTCGCACCCTGGTAGCCCGCTCCATCGAGTTTTGATTTTCTTCACCATTCTTTTGTCAAGGTCGTCGTATAGACAATTCATGGGTTTCCCAATGTTGATCACGTTTTCGGATGTTAGCCTTACACCATTCTTGGAAATCTCGTCCACTATTTCATTGCCCTCGATGCCTTTGTGACCTGGAAGTTAATACTGCCTTGATTGCTGCTTGGCTGCATTAGAGACCAGCTCCTCGATTTTTCGCAAAGACTTCAGCTTGAAGTAAAGCACGTGGTCCGGCAACCTAAAAGGCTGTCCTATGCCTAACTGTGGAACGTATATTTTCGCACCAACTCCATCGTCCATTTTGGAGCCGAAAAAATATTATAGCAATTTAAAAGCAACATTTTTTGTATCACATAAACATGTTATAAAGTTTATACTTCTATATTCTTCTCACTATATAGGCTTGTCGTACTTCTTCCACATGCTGGGCCCCGCCATAGGCTACTCTTTGGCCTCATTCTGCCTCCGTGTCTATATCGCACCGCAATTGAAACCATTAATTAATAATAAAGATCCGCGTTGGTTAGGCGCCTGGTGGATGGGTTGGCTGCTGCTGGGTTCTGCACTCTTTATATCCGGTTTAATATTCAGCATGTTACCACAAGAACTGCCACGTGCAAAAGCTCGCCGTCTTGTAAAGGAACGCAAACGGAGAGAGGCAAATGCATCGAAAGCCGATGCAGGTGAAGAACCCGTTGTAGCCAAGGCTTCTTTACGTGATATGGTGGTCACATTCAAACGCCTCGCCATGAATAAGACGCTGATATGTAATAATATTTCGTCGATCTTCTATTATTTCGGTTACACGCCTTATTGGATTTTTACGCCGAAATATATTGAGGTGCAATATCGACAATCGGCTGCGACGTCGAGGTAAACGAAACACACATTTATGTTTCACAATTATTTTGTATGATTATTTACTCTATATTACTAGCATGGTCACCGGCACCGTGGCTTTGGCTTTCTCCGCTCTTGGCGTACTCATTTCCGGTTTCGTCATATCGAGGTTTAAACCCAGCGCTCGTTATATGGCCGCCTGGAATGTACTCGTTGGTTTGCTTTCCGTTGCCGGTTGTATTGCTTATGCTTATATTGGTTGCCCGGGGAATGAACAGTCCATGGTTGTCAATATACCAGCGAGGTAAGTTTGGAAAATGCTTACAATTTTAATTGTTATATTTACGTAGCTCTGCTGTATTCAATTTCAGTGGTCCTAACAGCGAATCCACCTGTAATTCCGCATGTTACTGCGATTATGTGCCCTTTTCACCGGTTTGCGGTCAGAATAATATGACCTATATATCACCATGCCATGCCGGTTGCAGGCGTTCAATAACTGATGATAGCGGTGCCAAGGTGAGTATTTGAATTATTTTTTATTACAAAACATGCACTTTTAATTTTGTTTCTAGCAGCTATACAAATATAAAATTTGTTTCAGACTTTTACTGATTGCGGCTGTATCTCTAGAGCTGCGACGACGACAAACCATGTTAAGCGCTCATTTTTAGAATCTCTGAATTTGACAGAGAGCGAATTGTTCACAAGCTCCAGTAATACAATGATCGAAGCAACAACAATCAAAGCTTTAACAGCAACAGAGATGATAACAAATGATGGATCCCCTGCTACCGCAATAACAAAAGTACGTGAAGAACTGGTGTTAGTATTTATGTCTTTCTTTCACATTTGTGATCTAATAATCTTAAATAAACTTCTCTTCTCATGAACAACAGTCCTCATTCGGTGGTTACGCCACTCCAGGCGCTTGTCCCGTTAACTGTTTTAAGCAATTCGTGCTGTTTTTGTCAGTCATGTGTCTATTAAAGTTCATAGGTGCCACTGGACGCGCCTCGAACTTCTTGGTCACGGTGCGTTGTGTGTCGGAACAGGATAAAGCCGCTGCCATGGGTTTTGGCATGATGTTGGCCTGCATGCTGTCCTTTATACCCGCTCCGATATTCTTCGGCTGGCTGTTGGATAGTATGTGCTTGGTGTGGGGCAAGACGTGCAGCAACAAAGGCAATTGCTGGCTATATGATCCACTCGCTATGAGGTGGGTTAATATTTCTTTTCCCGAGAAATGAACTTAATTACTTGGTATTTTAATAATTTTCAAATTAATTTATATATCCAACTCTATCATTTCAGATACATTCTCAATCTAACGGCAGGTGCATTCATTTTTGTTGGCACTGTTTTTGATGGCGGGGTCTGGTTCTTAGTAAAGAATCTTAAAATCTTTGATGAAGAGAAACAGAACACTGAAGAAGGCACCAAAGAAGAGAAGGATGTTATGCTTTTTGAAGAAAAAGACTAAAAATGTGTTAAGTGTTTATATACTTTTTTAATGTTTAAACATTTTTATAAATTTATGCATAATTTTAACGACTCTAAAGCATATAAAAAGGCTTTATAACCAAATAAATTGATCTTGTAAAACAAATTTGAAATCATAAGAACTTTTTAAATTTAAGCCTTAGCTCAAATAATTCCTCCGGTAGCACACTAGTACATTCTAATTGGTTTAATGTGCACATTCTCACCACAGTCGGGTTCACGTAACCGGAAAGAGCCTGGGTATTTATCCGGCCAAAGGCTGTAAACTCAACAGCAGTCCAGTCCGGGCAGCGATGAGGCTCATTTCTGTCTGAATGGCTTTGTCAATCAGCACAATATGCGTTATTGGTCAGGCAGCAAATCACATTCCGTGATGATCAAGACCGGCACGTTACTGTGAATTAGGAATAAAAGAATATTTTTGGCCCGAAATGGATGATATGGACTTGGACAATATGTGATTCTAACAGGACGGCTCCAGAAGCCATACAGCTAATGAAAACCAATTTGGTGAACGTGTTATCTCACGAAATGGCCCAGTCTATTGGCTGCCTCGGTCGTGCGATTTGACGCTATTAGACTATTTCCTGTTGATCTACATCAAATCTTTAGTCTATGCCAAGAAGCAGTATTGGCCGATTTATGCTTGAAAACCTTTGAAAATTTGGTTCAGTGTCTGAACTTCTGCAAGCATGCCCGTGGCGGCCAACTCGAGTTCCATACATAATGAAAAACCCGTTATAACTCGAATATTGTTCAACTAAAACTTCCTCAGTAGTCTATTTTTAATAAAAGAATATATGGTATTGAAATGAGCACTTAGTCTTCGTGCGCAGTTTGACTAAAAAAAATTAACGTAAAGCATTGTATTAGCACGTTCGCTAAAAACTCGCTTTAAACTCGCTTTTTCGGATACTGAATAAGATATCTTAATGACACTAAATTGGGAAGTGTGCTTTGAATAAATCATTTTGATACCAAACTTCCTATTCGCTCAACTATTTTCAAAGTATATATGTATATCGAATTACTACTGTACTTCATCTGCCTGGTGCAGTTTGAAGTACAGTGTGATAGTAGTGTTGTCTTCAAAATGTACCGTAAGTCCGGTTTGTGCCTTTGCTAAGCGAACTTTCTGCGCTGTGAAGAAGAGTGAACGCAAACCTTACGCCTGAAGTTAGGCAGCAATGCCAATACACACAATAAAGTTTTAATCAGCGCACTGTGTGCAATTTTTTAAATATATAACACAAAATTTTTAGTCTAAGCGTTTTTCTGTCATTACTCTACATTATATGAAAAATGTTTAATCGTATGAGATAAGCAACTCTTGTCAATACATACATAAGAATTGAAATAGAGATTTACGCTCCATTGTAATATGATTGCAATAAATATTATTTTCAAAATCTAAAATCGTTTATTACTCTGTTTGAAATGAAAATTGTAAGACAATATTTAAAAGAATTCCGCAGCTTTGTAATTGTGAAAAAAGACTTCATAATGAAGATAAGCGGGTTTTTGGTAAATTTATTAAAAGTGTCCCTGAGCATGGGAAGCTTATATACAGTAGTCATTGTTGAAATGTTATCTTATAACATTTGTATGGCTAAGCTCGACAAAAGTAGAATTTCTTTATATGCATACGATTTTTTTATTCAAAATTTTTTAATTTATTTAAAAAGTTTTTAATATTTTTTCAAACATTTTTATTTTTTTTTGATTTTTTTTCAAAATTTTTAAATTTTTTTTTCAAAACTTTTTAACTTGTTTTCAAAATTTTTAATTTTTTTTTTATCAAAAATTTTTAAGTTTTTTTTATTAATAATTACAGTTTCCGCACTATGAGTATGTTATTTCATTCCAATCACGAGGGCAACCCTTTTCATAAATATTTAAAATTTTAAATCGTTTCAGTCTTTAGAACATGTTATAAAAATTACTGCATAGTAAAACTTTCCACAGTTATAAAAATCATGATTTTTTAATCAATTCCTTTTACTCTTACAAAAAACAAAAAGTAACAAATAAAGATAAAACCAAAAGGAATGCCTACAACTTTATGTAGATAAGTACAAACACAAGGGCGCAGTCAGCTTCGCAGCTCCTTCCATTTCATATAAGAATAAATAAAGAATAATCAAACTATGGGAGAGTTCAACAGACGCACCTGAATTTATTTATGGCAAATATGATTATGCCCAATAGTAAAACAGGGAAAAAAGCTAACCTCGGATGTACCTCTTCAAATAATTTTAATTTTGATCGTTCAGTTCGTATGGCAGCTATATGCTATAGCGGTTCAATATCGACGGTTCGGATTGGGGTGAAAAGGATGTGTACAAAATTTCAGATCGATATCTCAAAAACTTAGGAACTAGTTCACGTACATACAGATGGATATGGCTAAATGTCTCAGCTCGTAACGCTGATCTTTTATTCATATATTTATAGGGTCTCGGGCGTATTCTTCTGGGTGTTACAAAATTCGGGGCATGCTTAATATACTCTGCACAGGGCATAATAAAATCAAAATGCACGTGCCCCATGTTTGTTTTTGGATCAAAAGATCAAAAAGCATATAAAAAACAAAACTGTTACTATCTTTTTTCTGCTTTTCTAATATACATACTTATTACTCTAATACTATAGAAAACATTTGTCAGACTTACTTTTAAAACATCTCTATAGGAAAATAACAAGCTCTTGCTTGAATCCCTGCATTCCTCAATGACATTTTGACGTTGGGTATAAAATTGATTAAAGCCCAAACACTTTAATTGACGATCATAAGAAACGAAATATTTAGGGAGCAGACTATCTATATGGGCTTGACGTATCCAAACACCTTTCTATATTGCTGATAAGGTTCCTGCATTTATATTTTTTTGATTTTGCGTTGATTAAATCAGTTTGAGTGCTTAAACATGCATATTTTACGCTTACCGTGTTAGATAAGATATCAGCGTCATGTTTACCATAATTTGTACACGGAATTCAATGTTCCCTCAATGGTGCCAACCAAAAGTTTGTTGACATCAATACAAACTATAATAAAGATATAAATTTTTTTCTCTTCGTTCGAAATGCGCAACTTAAATATTTGATTTATGAGCAGATATAAACGCTGAAATTTGAATACGTTCAGTCATGCCCAAATTTATGGACTAAGTGTACTTAAATGTACTCGTAAAATGTATGAATATTTAAATTACTTATCTGGTATTAAAGTTGATCGATTTTAAAGTAGTATATTTGCTACATTTTTAAATAGAGAAAATACTGGAAATGTGATTATCAATAACACAGAAATTCCACCTATCCTTGTTCATAGCAACTAATAGAAGAATTTGTGGTGTCATTGTAACGATCTTTCAATATTACGATACCGTTTTAATAGTGTTAAACTTGGAGTTTCTTCACGGTAGATATTTGCTGTCATATTTACCAACTTATTTGAGTGAAATATTTCTTCAACCGACCAGTTTTGGAACTTTGGGAAGAGACGTTGGACAAATCTGGCGAATTTGGTGGATTGGAGCATAGTTCATAACACAATTCTTTCAATTAATTGGCTTATCAGTTTTTTAATTGTGAAAATTCAGACATGAAATGACCTTGCGTTTTTTTGAGCAGTAATGATGTTAACCTATAACTTTCGAACCGTTGGTTGGAATGTCATGAAACTTTGACAGTGTTCTACATAAAGTCCGTACTCTATAACAATGTTAGATATTTATTATTTGTGGCGTGATTTCATCAAAGGACAGACACTCTTCCGCCCGTGTAGTTTTTAAATAAAGGGTAGTCCATTTCGAGCTTTCCTACTTAAAAAACAAGAAAAAAACGTTAACTTCGGCAGCGCCGTAGCTAATATGCCCTTCACATGTGCATTTCTTTTAGTAACTATGTGTTCAAATTGTATGGAAACTATATGCTATAGTAATCCGATCTGAACAACCTTAAGCAGTAATCCATGTCAAATTTCGTGATGATACCACGTCAAATGCGAAAGTTTTCCATACAAGAACTTGATTCCGATCGTTCGGTTTGTATGGCAACTATATGTTATAGTGGTCCGATATCGGCAGTTCCGAAAAATGAGCAGCTTCTTGAAGAAAAAATAACGTTTGCAAAATTTCACAACGATATCTTTAAAACTGAGGGACTAGTTCGTATATAAACAGACAGACGGACAGACAGACAGACAGACAGACGGACACGGCTAAATCGACTCAGCTCAACATACTGATCATTTATATATATATTTTATAGGGTCTCCAACGCTTCCTTCTGGGTGTTACAAACTTCGTGGCAAACTTAATATACCCTGTTCAGGGTATAAAAAATCCCCAGAAACTTCAAATTTAATGCGGAATGTTTATTATCATTCAAAAGAACATTACTTGGCTTTTTTTTGAAGACTATATCTTTCAAATGTTGGCCGCGGCTACGTCTCAGCTGGTCCATCCGTTGAGTCTAATTTTCGATGACTCGTTCGAGCATTTCGACTGGTAACTGGGGAATGGCACACGTTATGTTTTGTTCCAAGGCCTGAAGCGAAGCAAAATTGTCCGCGTAGACTTTGGACTTTACATATCCCTGCAGAAAACAGTCTCCGGTGTGATATCACACGATCTTAAGGCGGCACTCTCATGTGAACGCATACATTTTACTACTTCTTAGGAAATTTTTTTTATGCGACAACAAAATTCAATCATTTTAAGTTTTTAATATATTATACATATTTTTTTTTGTATTTTGAAATGTACAAAAAAAAATTTTTTCATTTTTTACATTTTTAATATATTTTTTTTTTTAAATCAAAGTAGTCCCCAACAAAAAAAAGTAGTTCACTGGTCATGGTGATAGCGCCTGTTCATGTTGTCTGCAATAAAAAAATCGAATGGATTATTATTTTGTAGTTCTGCGGCTATCGTCCCTACCAAATATAATCAATTTCATAAAAAAAAATTTCGAACTTCAAAAAAAAGTCACGAAAATCTTGTTTTTTCGTTAAAAATCGTTTAAAAAATATATGAAAATGTTTTCGAAAATAAACAATTCTGGTAGGGACGATAACTATAATATGTAAATTTTAAAGCAATCGGTTGAATACTTTGTTTAGTACCATGACAGTTTGAGAAAATGATGATTCGAGAAAAATGTAGACTTGTCATGGCGCCGACTATGAGCTGTAACTAATCGAATACTATGAATTTCGGTCTGAATTTTTTACAGCATGTTTTCAATAGGTTTTACTGTTAAAAAAAAATAAAATCGATTTTTCGAAGTGATTACATGAGAATACCCCCTTAATGGCTAATCTACCGACCCATAACGTGAGATTATCTGCTCACCTAAGTGTTCCCTTAATAAATCCATTGAGTGATGCGATGAGTGAGAACTGGTGCCGTCTTGTTGAAACTAAATGTCGCCCAGATCGGTCGAATCTTATTCAATAATGAATGATGGGTCTCAAGACGGGTGATGGTGTTGCGAATAGTACGCTCAGTAGGCTGATTAGGCTATTGAAAGAAATATCTCTACTTGGAACACCCCTTATATATGTATATTTTGCATTTGAGGGAAATCATTGAAACATTATATAATACCCCACAGAATTAAAAAAAATTTCTATAATGAACTTGATTTTCATCGGTCAGTTTTTATGGCAGCTATAAGCTCTAGTAACTCAATCTAAACAATTTCTACAGAGATTGCAGAATTGCCTTAAACAATAATCCTAAACTTCCTGATGATAACCCGTCAAATGAAAAATTTTTCGATTCAAACTTTGATTTCGTTCGTTTGTTCGGGGAAGTCCAGTCATTTAACTTCTTTAGACTATTTCTCTTTGGGTATATTAAATCAAAGGTTCACGCAAATCAACCAGCAACGCTCGAAGATAAGATTCGGCGCACTATAGCCCAAGTGCTGCACGGGGTCACCGAAAATTCATGTAAACCGGTGGAGATATGCAAACGAAGCTGCGGTGACCATTTGTCCGATTATCTACCAAAAAAATTTATTGTTTTATTTCACGTCGTTTTTGTTGATAAGCCTTTTATATATCGTAGTTTCCTTCTGGGTGGTACAAATTTCGTGGCAAACTTAACCCTGTACAGGGTATAAAATGGTATAGTTTTTATGCCGTAGCTCCTACATTTCCTTAGTAGTATGTCTTTTAATAGAAATTATTTAACAATAAATTATTTACTCAACGGCTTACAAATTCTTGTACAATGCCACTAAAACTAACACTAGCCAAAAAAGAAGTACGGATGACCTTGAAAGCAGCAACCAAGGTAATTGGAAATTACTCTTTACAATACTTCGAATTACACATAACTAGCCTTCAAATTCACAATCAGAACTATTTACAACAACACATAATTCTCGCCCAGATTTGTAGGCAAAAAGTAGCTTTCCAGTTCCTGCTCTGTCGCGATTAGCCAAGGGAGATTGGAGTAACAATAACAATCACAGCAGCGGCAAAACAACAACTGCTGCATGTGTTGCCCTAAGAAACAAATGATAAGCACATACAAGTGCACATAGTAAATGTAAGCGGTAAAAGTGTTAAAGATAGCAGTCAACACCAGTAGTTGCAAAAACAAAAGTAAACAGTGCTTTACAACAACATGTTTGTATGTTGCTCATAATTTTAATTGTGTTTTTCATGCCTTTTTTAATTACATACACTTTTTATGAACGTGGAGGGAGGGCTTTGGAAAGAGGAGGACGATTTTTGTAGGGGTTTGGGGAGATGTGAGGCTTCGCAAAACAATAACAATAAAAACAATGTTGGTGACATTGTCACTACCACCTATGTATTTTGTTTAAATATTGTTTTTGCTATTCTTGTTTGTTTCATATTATTGCTACTTGTTGGCGCTGCCAGTAGCTGTGGTCATCGCTGCTGTTATTGTTATTACCTTATTCATCTGCTATCGGCATTTGCTGCCATAGCCGCTGCCGCTGCCTCTGCTGCTGACGTCGCCGTTGACGCCAGCGTTTTAACTTTCAGTTTTTATTGTTGTTGTGCTTTTGCTTTTGCTGTTGCTGTCGCGTTGGCTTGGCTTGTGCGAATTTTCATTGCTGTGTAGTATTTGTTTAAACGTTAAAGCGCACACAACGCCAAGCAGCTCACTTCGGATCAACAAGTGTTGTTAGTTGAATAAATCCTCCAGCAGCGGCGTATTAAAATTCGATTTTATTTTATATCAATAAGACTTTATGTGAAGACGTGCGTGTGTTGTCTGCGAAGCCTGCAATAAGCCAATAATCGTCGCAAAGGTACAAAGCAAATCCCGTTAACTTGAAATTTTAATTAATTTGCGACAAGTGCTTGAAGCAGTTTAATTTAAATAGATAAAAAAATATTTGTGGAACGAGTGAAATTTTGTGGGAATTTCTGCAAAAATATTGAGTGAGAATTATTTTTTTTATTATTTAAGAAAATTTAAATTTTAGTATTTTTCCTTTTTCTTACTTTTCTTTATTATTTTCACACAAATTTTCGTTGCAGTTATGTTTTATGGTATATTTGTATATACTGACATATAATAAACCGCTAATCGATCTACAGTTCCTTATTGCCATGCAAATTGTTGTATCAAAATTTTAAGATTGATTTTTTCAATTTTTTTTAATGTCATTGAAGACTTTTCAAGTGCTAAATTAATGTTTTATTTTAGTAGTTATTAATTTTTGTCACGCGTAATACAGATGCATATCAATTGTTGTTAGCCGATCCCAAGCAATAACATAGAAGTGGTTGCTTGAGTACTTTTCTGGCTAGATAATCTCTCTTAACGCTGATAAAAAGCACAACGGTGGTATTTTTGGTAGAATATTTCAAGTGCTTCGAAACAATTCTAAGGAATGTTGCGCTTTTATAAAAAGCAAACACGTCGTTAATTTCGCAAACATTTAACATGTCTTAATTTCGACAAAATCACGTTTGCTCAATTCGTTCATAGACATTTTGCATTTTTGTAAATTTTACAATGTTTGCAATTGACAAAAGCGATGTGTTATTACAAACAATAAATAACTAAAAGTTGTAAAAAATTCTTAATGTGTACCCGTTAACGCCTGTTGCTGAAATAAATTTTATTTTAGCGAAATTATTTTTAAAAAAATGGTTTTAGTAACCAAAAAACCGTACCAAACCAAACCAAAAAACTTCTAAAAAACTTTGTCTTATTTGAAAAAGGCATCGGAATTTGAACATTGTTGCCTGATAAAAAGGTTGAAATAACTACAATCAAAAGTCCTACAAATCCGCAACTATTTAGAAAGATTATAATTAAATAGTTCAGGATTTTCATCACCGAATGACATCCAATGAGTTGGAAACCGGTATTGATCGTTTGATTTAAGATGTTACATGGGTTTCCTCGGTTAAAAAAACAGCCTTTTTCAACAATTTTTTTCTCATACAAGAAATTAAATTGTTTTATTAGAATTTTTTATTGTTACAATCATACACTATTAACAAAGAAATTTTGAAATTTTTGAAAAAAAACTATTTTAAACTTGGGCATTGCGACGCCATTTGCGGTGACCACTCGGAAAAAAGATGAGCTCGCGTTGATAAGATAACTCCTAACAGGATCATCTAAAGTGAAAACCTTTAAAAAAGAAAAAACTAAAATTTGGATTTTTGGCAGACATATTTACAAAAAATTTGCTTCTAGAATTTCCTTATATATACAATATATACATGTATGTATATTTTTATCAAAATGCTTATAGAATTTGGTGGTTTGGGAATTCCGGCCTGTTTGAAAAATAAAAACATAGCTTTGTAAAGATTATTATCTTCATAATTATTTTTCATCTAAACTTAAAATATATTTCACAAATTTTTCGGACAAATTAAGACCAAGGTAAATAATTTCTAAAAAGCAAAATCTACAAGACGAAGGTAAATAATTTTTGAAAATAAAAAAAATTATAGCTGGATTTAACTTCATTTGAAGCGGAAGTTAAAAAAACAATGATGAAAAAAAAATAATTTACGGACGAACTGAGGTCTTTTAGATAGCAACCTACTAGAATATCCTTCACTTTTTACCATTTGCAAGTGCTTCTACACAGGCCTAACTGTTGTTTAAACCGAAAACAAGTCATGTTTTAATTAACTAGGCATTTTCGCACCAAAAATGTATTTTTAGATCGCACGTTATTATTAAAGCTAATTCAATATTTAACCATTCATATTTGCAAGTAATATTCAGTATTTGTACAATTGCTAAAGAGTTTCTTATCATTCTGGTATGGTTTTCCGTTTCGCATGACGTCTAATCTGTGCACATGCCTACATACATATGTACGTACATCTCTGCGGTTGAACAAATTGGATTTTTATTGTCAAATAGGTGCAGTTTAAGAGCTTGTTAGCCGGTACATATTGTATGGCCCTCCATATATTTGTACACACACACATATACCATACATATTTATATGCAAGAACGAGTGCGCGCTTGTGTTTTTATATAAAAGCTTATCTTTAAATTTCGCGTGACTACTACTGCTCTAGCTGCAAAGCGGTCAGGTGCAGAGGCACTTCTTTGAGACAACTGTAAATATTGTGCAATAGTGAGTGAGTTGCGTAAGTAATTGCCCCAATGAAAGTAAAAGAAGGAAAGAACGTTAACTTCTTCTACAACGTAGCTATAATACCATTCACAAATGCATATATTATAGCATAATGGGTATAAAAATATATTTATCTCGATTTTGATCGGTTAGTTTATATGGAAGAATAATATCTTCAGAGATTGTAGCGTTGCGTTGAACAATAATCCACGCCAAAAAATTTGTTAAGATATGTTGTCAAATATAAAAAAATAAAAAAGTTTTTCATACAAGCACTTGAATTTGATAGTTCAGCTTGTGATCCGATTTGAACGTTTGGCATGGCGATCGCAGCACCGTCTTGGGCAACAATCCAACTCAAGAACTTGATTTTAGTAGACTAGTTTATCGGCGTTTTCGACAAATAATCAGATTTTTGTGAGAAATGGATCTACGCAAAATTTCAGATAGATATATCAAGAACTGAGGTACTATTTCTCGTCCAAACGAACGGACAAACAGACGTACATGGCTAAATTGACTCAGCTCGTCACGCTGATCACTTATACTATGTAGCATTTCCGATGCCTCTTCCTGGCTTTTTCGTGGCAAACATAATTGAGAGTATACAAATCGCAAGATAGAAATGAGCTGTGCTTAAGAGTAAAAACATCAAATATACAATCACTCACGAATAGTATGAATAACTCTCGTAAACGTTGACAAACATAAAATCTTTTAAAATGGATGAAGCTGTCAATTCTTATAATGATAATGATTTCCAATTATTTTGAAGGGTTAGTGATGCCTCTATCTTCTCTGAAAGACAACAAACAATATATTAAATTGAATTCAAAATTTTCATTATCATTTATATATATGTACATATCATATATGTATAAATGTATGCATGTGTGTGGCGTCATTATAAATAAATTTAAATTTAAATTCTTATAAAGACATTATCACTATGGAGAAACGTGTCACGCGTGTCACTATCCATTGCTTAATACTTTGTCGTTTGTCGGTTGCTACAAGGCGTAAAAGTGTTAATGAGAACTCAATGAGAACAAATGAGTTTCACAGTCCTCTACTAATTTGTTTATAAATAAGCAAGCAAGTTCAAAGCGTAGAATTGCGGATTGATGTGGCGGCAGTTTAAAGTGGTATTTTTTGTAAAGTTCAACTTAATTCCAGATATGTATGAACAATGTTATATTAATGGATATATGCATATGCATATGTTGATACGCTAAAATGTTTATTAGCAACCACTAATTTTATTAGCATGCCACAAGATACATAAAACATTTATTTTTGGCTGAAATGAACGATGCAATGAGCTTAAAGAAACCGCTAATATTGAAGAAAGAAATGTCACCACAAATGGTTGAGGTTTTTCCTCGCTTTTGAAGCTATGATAAATATATGAATACTATATAAGTATAGGTATGAATAATTTTGATGAAAGAGGAAATGATGTAAACATATATGAAAGTAGGATATGTATTTTTAATTGAAAGTATTACAATTTTGTAAAAATATCATTTTATTTCAGAGGAAGTATTAAGTTTTCCACGACGTTTGTAACACCAAGAAGGAAGCATCGAAGATCATGTAAAGTATATTAATAAATGATCAGCTTGACGAACTGAGCTGACTTAGCCATGTCCGTCTGTCCGTATAAAGGCGAACTGGTTCCTCAGTTTTTGAAATATTGATCTGATCTGATCTGAAATTTTGCACACGACCTTTCCTTTTCAAGAAGCTGCTCATTTGTCGAAACCGCCGATATCGGATCACTTTAGCTTATAGCTGTCATAAAACTGTTCGATCGGAATCAAGTGCTTGTTTGGAAAACCTTTTCATTTCATGAGTTATCTTCACGAAATTTAACACGGATTATTATCTAAGACAATTATCCAAGCTCCTAAGAAATTGTTCAGATCGAACCACTATAACATATATCTACCATACAAACTGAACATTTCGGAACCAAGTTATTTTAAGGAGTCTTGTGTAATTCTACCTCGTTTTTACTTGTTTTTAATTCCATTACCTTTATATTTTTATCTCATTGATTTCTTACATCGATACGATTTGAACGATCACTTAAAAATAAACAATTAAATTTTGTACATATTTCCAAACTTTGACAATCTTGCTACCAATTTGTCACAATGCGTTAATGGTTATACTGCTTTTATGTTTTTATAAGTGAGTTATTTAAGGTTATGTATGTACATATGATAACAGCACGTAAAGACTGAGGTAAGCTCAAGGCTATATTTGCGAGCTTGATGTAATCGTGATTTATGACGAACGAAAATCACTCCTTTGTAAATACCAAAAAGAAAGTTGAAGATGCACATTTAGTGGCAGGGATATTATAGAAGTTTCGAATAGATTAATTCATGAAAATATATCATTTTAGGGACCTGTGTACATAACAGAGCGTATATGTATACCTTGATTCGGTTACTAGAATCTAACTATAACTCTATAATCTAATTAGATAATTCGAATTTTTTTTCTTAAATAATTTGAAAAAATAGTTTCAAAATAACTTCGAAAACAGGTTGGAATCTCCTTTGTATGTTTTCTTACAAAAAATTATAAAGTGTGTGATTTGCTGTTATTTCTTTTCTAACTCATAGAAATTTTAGTCACGTTTTGATGACTTTTATAAATGTAGAAAATTTGCATATGCTATATGTATGTTTGTAAGAAAAAAAAGCAAAATACTACGTAACTCTAGAAATGTGTCGCCATTTCAATAAGTAGTTTTCAAATGCGTATAAAACATTTTATATAGGCTATTAGACGCACATAAAACCATATTTGCGGCCATATAAATAGACACGCATTTACCATACATACATATATACATACATATTTATATAAGGAATCTGAATTTACATACCAACAAATACCCGCCCAACAAATCAACCAGATACAAACTACTCTACGGAGTGGTTTTGAAGCAGTTAGTTTTTCGGATTGTCATTGGATGATTCTATTGGCAGATTTCTATTAAAAATATAATAGTTCTATACTAGTTCAAACTAGGTAAAAAATTATGACTTCTTTATAAAGAAAAACAACATCTGAACTATTAAATAATATTCATGAACTAATAATATAATATAAAATATGGAAATTTTTAGTTTTATAAACTCAGGTTTTCAAAAGTGAATACCACATAAATATGGTAAAATCAAATAAAATAATATATGATTAAATCTTTCTATAAATGGTAAAGTCTGATGTTTTTCGGATTGATTTCATTTCAATCAAATATTTTTAAATATAAACTAGTATATTTATGAACTAGTTTGATACTTCACTTTACACTAAACTCCTATGTGGTTACCTACTGTACTGGAACGTACTGGTAGTAAGCTTCTGACATTTAACGGCTGTCAAAAATAAGTGATTGACTGATCGATTACTCAATAAATGAATACATAATTGAACGTGATTTGTAATTGCCTATAAACATTGCGATGATTGTCAAAACAAAGCTATTAATTGTTGTGTGGGGATTCAAAATGGCAAAAAAAAAACGAAAAGCGTGGCCTTAGATTTAAATATGACAATCAATATAGTTTTTCAAATTTTAATGAGACCAAATGCAAATTATAATTTCTAATTTATTAATTTATTAATTTATTCAAAAGCCATTTCTTAGAGTAACAGCGTAAGTTCTCTAAACTTTAGAGGATGAAATTTTCTCTTTAGCATTGATAAGTTTGTATACTTTTAAAATTCGTTGTAGACATGAGCTACTTACCAATCATCTACTATTACAATACTAATTCTTATTGGTACTTCTTTCTATTCATTTCAAAAAACTACTTATCAGTTTTTTTGGTGTCCTTTGAGTAGTCATCGCAGCTCAATTCATTCTCATTGAAGATTCCCTTGAAAAGAAGACCTACTATTGTTGAAAAAATATGTTTAATTTTCATTATCAAATATCCTCAGCTTTTTATGGGTAATCGGCAAAAAATAGTAAGACGTTGTTCATAATCAATCCTCGGAACTGAATGCAATACGAAATATGAAAAGCTTAAAGGCACATGGAGCTAAATCAGGCGAATACGGTGGTTTCGGGATGATATTGGTTGAAAATTTGGCGATTTTGGAACCAATCGTGCTTTCACTTTTCTTAGGCCCAAATGTTCTTTTAAAATGATTTTCACTGATCATTCCGGTATTCCAATTATGGGGTTAGGGAATCTGATTATTAGGCGTCGATTCTCAAGCACCAATTCCTTTATTTTATCCACGCGTTGGTCATCAGTTGATATTGATAGCCGTCGTGGACATAATTCGAAGTCAACTTTAAAAAGTGTTACTATTTTTTGTCCTCAGTGATATATTTATCAAAAGTATCTTCAATATTTTTTATAATTTTTACAATCTGTCAGGTATTCCCTCGTAGTAAAAAATATATGTCATTTGGCCACCCAAGTGATGAAAAATAAGCTCTTAATACACTCTGTATAGTGCTTTAAAACCATATTTGTACATGTAATGGCATAAGAGTACTCTCTATCTAAATTAGGCCGAAAACAACTTTTTCTTCGACTCCTACTCGTGCTCAATAGGCTACGGCTAAACTCTTTCTCCAAAATACATTTTTCTAAATTCATAAATATGTGCATATACATATATAAAACAAGTGCGCTTGCGCAGCTTAACTCATCGTCGCCTTCATTACGTGTGTATTGTATGTATATTCGCTCAATCTAACTGCTGTGTTACGCTTCAAGCAACAAATATTTATCTGCAGCGACTTTTTTGCCTTTATTTACCATGTTTTTACATCCATCACTTGAATTGATATGAAATGAGCGACTGCTTCCCAATGAGCTAAACTCATAAAGCGCGACACAAATGTCAATTGCGATTACGTCTTTTGTTGTGCTTCATAGTTCTTAATTACTTTGTAGTAGATACTTTTACTTTTTTTTACTTCATAAGTGATAAACAGAATAAAGAAATATGTATATATGTACATATATACATTTATAACTACTTATATGTATGTATAGAAGATATTTTTGCTTTAGCTCTTACTTTTGTTCGCAAATATATTATATCTGTGATATCATATATCTATGTATATATGACATTATACCATATATACATATATTTATGTATACATACATATATATCATAGTTTATATACTTTTGTGAGCGTATGTAATAAACATTGATATTGAAAAGCAAATTCAATTGTGGATCATAAAAATTGAAACATTTATCCACAAAAAACGTTGAGCGGGGAACAAGAAACTCAAACAAGTCTGGCCTTCGATATGTCATTCTCTGTATTTACTTTTACATACACATACATATGTATTTACAAACTTTTATGAGCATTACATTGCTTGTTACAAATTAACTTGTGGGGGCAACATTTTTATCATTCTGCGATACATTTTTTGAACAATACAATACAAAATTTCATTAGCAAATTTACTTACTCGTGCGTTACGATCGCGTGTTTGCAATTTTTAAACAAATTGCGTAGTACACACATACATACATACTATATTTAGTACATGTTTGAGCACATTCAATGTTTTTAATTTCACTTTGTTTTGTACGATTTTTTTTTAAGTTATTGCTCTTGGTCATGTAGATATGTATGTAGTATCAACAAGTATATTAAAATGCAATTTGAATAACAAAAAATGGAATGATTTACATATTAATTTAGACTGACAATGCTTTAAAAATATATTTAGTCACAGTCATAATTGCCATGAGATCAGTGCTAAGAATTGTGGATGCAAGTGAATGCGAAAATAATTGCTTCAACTTATTAAACGACTGGCAGTGAATGTGCTCTTGGTTGAAAGTGAAACAAATTGCAACATTTTGAAGCGGATAGAGCAGTTTATTGACCTTTTTTCTGCCACGAAGGTCAATTAGTAGAAGACTAAGAGCTAATTCGGGGTTCTAGTAGACTAATTTCGTGTTTTTTCAATACTGAGATTGAATGTATCATAAGGATTTGTCAGATTTTCCGTGATTTCTAATTTTACGGTGAAAATTTTGATGTTTTGTAGCTAAATAGTAGTACGTCATCTAAAATGCAGAAAAACGCAACAACAAAAAAATGGAAATTGAGTTTTTTATTGATTACGATTCAATGCGTCATATAGTATATCATAATTTTCGGCTTCCGCTGTCAGATGTAACCAATATATAACCATTTTATAACCAAAACTCAAATTTTGTTTCAATATGAGTGGTTTCTATTATAACGTTTTTCCTTCGCCTGTAAACTTATGAAAAGGGATAGATAATATTTTGCAATTTTATTGACGATATCTTGGTAGTCAGTATGATTTGAAGAGAATTTAGCTCTTGCCCTAAAAATCAAATCGCAATATTAATTACAATTAAATTTTAATTTTAATTGAAATTTAGGGAAAATTGTAAATTTAACATTAATTGTATTCTAATTTTAATTTAACTTCACTTAAAAAAAGTGTATTAAATATTAATTATTTTTTAATTTTGATTTAAAATTTGTTTGAATTTCTTTTTTTAGTTATTTTTAACTTAACTTGAGTTTTAATTTTAGTTTTAATTTTGAATTTAATTTTGATTTTAATTTTATCTCCGCATTAGTTTTAAATTCAAATTAATTAAAATTTTTTTAATTTAAAATTTACTTTTGATTACAGTCGTTTTATCTGAATATTAATTTAAATTTACTTTTTAATATAATTTTAATTAAATATAATTTTACTTTTAGTTGTAATTTTTAATTAAATTATTTATTTTAATTTTAATTTTAATTTAAAACTAATTCATTTCAATTTGAAATTTATTAATTTTAAATTAAAAAATTTTTTATTTATGTAAAATTTACTTTTGATTTTAATCGTTTTTTCTGAATATTAATTTTAATTTACATTTAATATAATTTTTATTAAATATAATTTTAGTTTTTAGTTTAAATTTCAAATTAAATTATTTTTTAATTTTAATTTTTCTAAAAATTGATTAATTTTAATTAAATATAATTTTAATTTTAGTTTAAATTTCAAATTAAATTATTTTTTTTTTTAATTTATCTAAAAATTTTGATTTTAATTTAACATTATATTTAAACATAATTTCCATTTTTATTTGTCTTACAATATTAATTCTAGTTGTAATTAGAAATTTTATTTTAATTTAATTTTCACATCACTTTTAAGTTTTTTATTTCAATTTTACTTTCAATTTAAACATTTCTTAATTACAATTTTAATTACTATTCGCATAATTATATTATAAATATATTTATTTAATTTATTTTTTAATTTCCATAATATTTAAATTTAATTATGTTAACTATTTAATTTCATTTTAAAAGTAATTTCCGTAAATAAACAATAATTATGTACAAACATGTACACTCATTTCCGTTTGAACTACATTTCCGCACCAATTAAAAATGCTAAAAATCCGCAATATTGACTCTCTGTAATACTGCATGAACTTCACACCACTAATGGACACGCTTTTAGCACATTCATTCGATATCGCGAATTTCTTATTACAATTTTTTCGTAATAACCACTTTATTTAATAAACCCTCATATACTTAATTATAACACTTAGAGCCTCGGCGCAAAGTGTTTTTCTCGAGTGCATTCATTCATAGTTTATAGTATTGCCTCCGCTGAAGCTAATTAATCACGAGTGGTAATTGCGATCATTACAACAATTACGCGCGCTTTGACAGCCTGACTCAATGAAAAGGTGAAACAATGTAAATTTGATCTGACATATGTATGCACCCTCGGATTTTTGCCATATTTTTACTTTATTGACTGTCTACGTGAGATATTTGAATGGCATTTCCACTTTGCTCTGCCACCTTTGCAGTGGTGAGAAACTATAATTTAATCGATGATAATACAATTACTCTAATGCAATATGAATCATGTAAAAATGTCGGTGATACTTGAGAATACCTCAGCGTTGTTTTAATTGGAAATACTAGTTAATACATACATATCTATATTTGTAGAAATTTACTCGCCGATAAATATCGTCAGTGAATTTGGAAAATTTCAACAAATTTGAGACCAATATTGAAATGTTAACTATAACTACAATAAACAGGAAAAATTCTCTGCGATAAATAACTATTATAGTGGAAATGAACTAGCAATCCCAATTTTTACACAAAGTTCTATATAGCCTTAACTTTGTATTGGATATCCATACTATTACTCACGCGAACCAAATGACATAACTGGAGTCGTAACAATATATGTATAAATAATATTTTTTGTTTCTTTAATAGATTAAAATTCCCACAAATTGAATCTTACTTTATTTAATTCCATGACATCATGTGTAAAAACGCAAAAGCTTGCGCCATTCTAAGAAAGAATAATAATAAAAATTTGTACATACATATGTGGAGGTAATTGTTCGTTCTAATTATCTTATTAAGTCAAGGTCAGCAATTTGTTTCATCTGCAGCTACAAATCATAATTTTCAACAACAAATAAATTATTTTACTTAAAGTGTGACTATTAACCATTTTCATAACGAGAATAATAACTCAGTTTTATTTCAATCCAAGAACCATCATCATCTAAATAACAAAATGAATCAAAAGTAACTTTCAAATTAGTTAGCAAACGATTTTTTCCTTAGAACTCTTTGGGATGAATAACGTATATTCACAATAAATTGGTAAAATGAGTAGCTCTTTGGAGCACCGTTACCTAGACTGTTGGACAGTTTTAACGTCATATTCATAAATCCACGGCTTTTTACCATTAATGATGTGCTTAGTGAATGTAGGCTCCTCAAGGGTCTTCAAGGTCTTCTTTGGTATGAGTCTAGCATACCGCTTTATACCAAAATTATCCAAAATGTGTTGAGTCGAACCATAAGAGAGAGATCCTCTACTATCTCTCTGATGCCACCACAATGATTCTCAAACAGTTCTTTTTTAACTTTTTCGATGGATAATTTGATGATTAAAATTTTTTTCTTCTCTAAATCTGAAATATAAAAGGCAATCTACATCCACTGGTTCGAAAAATTCTTATTACTTTAATTATTTGTTAATATCATAAACACTGGCTTAATATAATATAATTTTATAATTTGTTAATGTCATAAACAGTGACTTAATGTAATTGTCAAATTGAACCACAATGACCACACTTTATGACCAATAGTTCTATTTTTATTGAAATGATCGCTCAAAATTTAGTCAACCTATAAATTAAGAATAATAGTCATTTTATTTTTATTATCTCTTAACAAGTTTGGCTCAACATTCTTATTTGACGCCTAAATGGGAAAATAGCCTTTTTGGCGCATGCGTACGCGCGCCCCAAAACAATAGCGCCAAATGCGGTGGATGTGTGTCAGCAACATTTGTGTAAACAAAACAACAACTGCCACTTCCACTTCTCCCATATATTAAGCGTATCAGCAGCAAACCGCTTTTATGGCTTTTAGTTTCGGTTTCATTCATATCAAAAAGAACAAAAACCAGCGAATGACTTAGTAAAATGCCAACAAAAACAAATACTCACTTTAAATTGATTTAATGAATTAAGCTTATGAGTGAGGTAAGCTCCAGCTGATGATGTTATAAAATTAACTTTTTTGTTTATTTATATATATTTTTTTATTATTGCTTAATTTTGAGTGTAAATAGTTTGAATACATATGTACATACACAGCCGCCAAAGTGCGGTAGACAGTAAGAGAGGCGGATAAATAAAAGAAAAATGGCATAAAGCTGACATTTGCGCCTATAAATTTTTGTCAACAAAAAAAAACAAACAACAACAAGAATAAAATTTAAGCTAGAAACCAAAATAAAATGTGTATAAATGCGGACCACAAACACAAAAGTTAATTAATTTTACTTATATGTAAGTATGTAAGAGCTGTAAGTCATTAGAATTGACCGAGAGTTGTGTTAAAAACTAAAAATACCCAAACATTTGCGGCGAGGAAAACTTGTTTTCTTGTTATTCACTTTTGTTGTGTTGCTCATGAAATGTTCTTGAGATGATTTCATTTTTTCTGTTTCTAATTCAAGTTGTTTTGTTTTGACGCCGCGTTGTTGTAACGCCTAAAATGTTGCCTGCCTTATAAAAAGTTTGTGTGGAAATAGAAAAATTGCCTCTGATGTGTTGATTTAAATTAAAATATATGACATAATTCACTCTGTTGCAGCATTCAAATCTAGTTGAGATCATTAACTCAAATCTTGTGTGTTGTGCCACACACGTATTGCATACTAAAAGTAAATGTTGATACATAAATGTGGGTATATACGATTATATGGGTCATTGGCAACATTTTAGCATACATATTTAAACATTTAAAATGTCTTTTAACATAGTTGTTTTGATTTAAGATGTTTGAGCTGTAATATCTCACTATAATATTTTTTGTTCAAATGATTTTTGATCCACGTAATTCATTTTTTTATTTATATGTAGTTTTTGAATAATTTTACATGAAAATATTTCGAAAGTTAGTAATTTTATTATGGAAAATTGTCGCAACAATTCAATGAACAGACTTTGTGAACTTTGTTTGCAGGGGTTTATTGTGCGTTACTACTTACCAGCTATAAAAAATATATGACAAAATCTGTGGTTCATGACATTCTGAAAGAGCACTTGCATATGCGCAAGGTGTGCGCGAAGATGGTCCCAAAAGTGCTCACTGACGCCCAGAAATTGTGGCGAGAGGAAGTTTGCCAAGACAATTTGAACATGTGTGAAAGTGACCTCCAATTTTTGATAGGTGACGAGTAATGGATTAGATCACTTTGGTCGCAAGAGATCACCAATAAGCTATTAAACGTCAGTAATGTTAGCCTTTCCCTAGTTGTAAGAGTTGTAACCGGTCATTGACCTATCGGTACCCATGCGGTAAGCTAGAGAGTCTTATCGTTTGCCAGTTTTAGAAGGTATTTGGAAGAAGGCGAAGTAGAAACATCTCAACACACGCCTTCTTGATTGTTCTACTTTGAGAAATCAAGGCTTCTGGGACATACTTTCAGACATGTTCCGATCAATAAAACCGATAAGAAGTTTTGTATTAGACTTATAATATCTGATGACAGAATTTTTAGCTTCATAAAGGACTTTATTAGTAGTTCAAGATGATTTCAATCTTGAGGATTAGACATTGAATCTAACCTAGTTCTAACCTTACTCTAGGAGATATATAAATATAATTTGTGTTTTGCTGTTATGCGATTGAAAGTGAAAGAAAAGATTGAAAGTAACTTCACCCGAATTAGACGTTTTGAAGCCATTGACTATGTTTATTAATAATACCCAACTTTCGTAGTCAATTTGTTACTATTAACGAATGACCCTTCTGAGTGGTAGTCTTAAGTGGTTCTTGTTTAAATATTAATTAATTTTCATCCATCAATAACATCAGAAAATTATTTTTTATTCACTCATGTTTCGCCGGTTAGCAGGTGAACTTCATCATACTTTCATTGCGTTTCGCTATAAGAGTACATATCTGCATAGGCGGTAACTACTCGTACCCATACCCTCTTTCGTTACACTAGAAAGCTTTTGGAACTTTTATAAATTCTAGCAGATATGCCTGAGAGAAAGAGTTAAGATGCTTCTATGTTTGGGAAAAGATGCCGATTCCGCATTGAGGATTTGCATTTCGGGTAATGTCTTTGTCGAAGCTTTGAAATACTGTTATCTAGTTAAATAGGAAATTAAACGTATTTTCTGATAAAATCCAGACTTTTGTAAGTAGAAACTTTTTCTGATACTAAGGTTAAAAAAGGTTGTTGAAAACTCTTTAAAAGAGACAATTTTTCAATCCGAAACCAAACTTATCAAGAAACTCAATATTAAACAATACTTCCATTTTTCTTTATATTGAAGTAGGGTTATCATATTTGATTTAAAAAAAATCCAAACGCCAATACTGCCCATTCCTAACCAAACTCTTTTGAAAAAGTTGTATAATTTTTGGTGCAAAAAAAAATGCTTACAATTTAAAATTAATATTTTTACGAGCCACTCATAAAAATTGTTACTCGTAGAAAAATCACTTTTCAAGTCTACTGAGTGCAGTGTATGCAGTGAAATTCACTTTTGCTACTTACTATTAACTGTACTTTTGATGTGCGACGATCAACTGCAATGAACAGCAACCTTGTCGAGTGAAAATTGTGCATGCAAATCAAAGTGAACTGTAAAATTTAGACACATTTGCAAAAGCAAAAAGAAATTTATGCATTTCTGCAGCTAAACTCGCACAACTGGCACGAGTGTTGGAAGACGACACATCCGCAAAAGTCGTTGAATGCAATAAATATGAATGGGCAAGTGGGCGAAAAAGTGTTTATGTGCGATTTTATGTCGTGCAGACTGTCCTACGCCAAATCATAGCGGACCAACAAAGTGACAAAATTGACACGCCTACGAATTGTTGACAGGGACAGTGTTTTGCATAAAATATTCAGCCGATCGGCAGTTGCCTATTTAGATATCGGTAGCTGAACCACAAAATGTAAGTCACGCCTGGTTATAAGCGTTGCCGTAAACGCTCGTCTGTCGATATGTCAATATGTATTGAAGGCGTCAAATAGTCTCGTCTTAGTAATTAACACGGCAATAAAAGTTTGTGCATACAAGTTTGGTGATAGGCAATGCATAGAAAATTATAAACAAACTCAACGTGTGTTTTTATTTGCATGTATGCATGTATGTGTGTATAGTGTATAATGAAAGCACAGCCGAACAACACTTCTTTATTAGTTTGTTTGCCATTTTAAGTAGCGCTTTTTGAGTTATGCATATTAACGACTCATTAGGAAGCGCTTATGCAGAACATTATTATCAGTTTAACAATTGTTTACAAATACATAAACATGTAAAATTGTTTATTTTTTTAATTTTTTTCAATTTTTATTTTTTACATAAATTTTTATATAATCTATTTATTTTTTTAATTACAGTAAGAGAAAATCACTGCCGGAAGTTAACTACCTACAAAATAGCATTTCGTTGAAGCGAATAACCAGCCATGCCAGCTAAATTTGAATACTCACTGGGCATAGATGAGCTGAAGTCAAAGACGCATCGCCTTTGGCAGGCGCTCATAGCGGAATTTTTAGGTAAATGTGGCTTAAAGATCTTAAAAATTGCGATTATTTTAATTTTATATAATAAAATGTAATAAAAAAAAATATTTTATCAACACTGATGTATTAAAAAAATTTTTAATTAAAATACATTTTTTTAATACAATTATTTTTTTATTTTATTTATTAAAAAATATATTTTTTTTAATATAATTTTTTTAATTTTAATATAGTTATTTTATTTTATTTTATTTATTAAAAAAATATATATATTTTATATTTTAAATATTTTTTTTATTAAAAGTAAATGGTTCTACATATAAAATATTTTTATATGATTATTATTATTATTATATTTTTATTAAACACTATTTGGTTTTCATTAAAAATCAATTTTGTAACTTTTAGGCAATTTCCTCTTGAACTTCTTTGCATGCGGGGCGTGTACCCAACCCGAGGATGGCACGTTTAAGGCGTTCGCTTTTGGCTTGGCGGTTTTCATAGCGATTACGGTAAGCCTAGAAATAATGATGACAATCAACCGGCAATTAATGCAAATATTAAGGAGTGTGTGCGTATAAAGAGACACTGCTGATTGTTTGTTTTATTTTTTCCTAAAAATATCCAAAAAATATTTAAAAAACATCCAAAAAATTAAAAAACATATCAACAACAGTAGATGTACATTGTACAAATTTGGTCTGCCTGAACTTTTTTGCCGACAAGCACTTGCATATCCTTAAATGGTTTGCTGCCTAGCTATGCTCGAAAGTAAATTTGTAATGTATGGCAAAACATCTATACATACTTACTTAGTATGTATATATGTATGTACAAGTACATATCATCGTAAAAATAAGTACACTATGTTGTTTGCTTGTTTTCCTTGTTCCAAATTCTGTTTTACGAATAGCAGCATAAATAATTGAAATTGACTATTTTATTTGGTTAGTGCTACCGCTTTGGGCTTACATACTACAATAATATGGCTAAATATGTCCGAAAAGAGTTAGACTATTTTTGGAATCTTTTGCAAGTTTTTCACTTGAAATAATTTTTTTAACGTACTTACATTTGAAAAAAATGCTTAATTTTTGTTTACTTTACTTCGAAAACTGACAATACATACTTGGCTTTATATATTTTGTGGTTAGACTGCGAAAAGTGACTCTGATAGTTCTTAAACATTCTTTTCCTAACATTTTTTCGAAAAGCAAGTTAAGATCCTAATTCTAAGCAATTTCCTCAGAATTTTAAAGTTGAGTATTCTTCATTTTTCTGAATTTCGAATTTTTCTAGCTTCGAAATCAAATATTTCGACTTCGAAATTCGAAAAATAACTCTTTAATTTCAAACTTCAAAGCTATTTTTCTGAATTTTCAAATTGAGTATTCCTCGTTTTACTGATCTTCGAACTTCGAAGTCATATATTTCGATTTCGAAAAATAGAGAAATAACTCTTTAATTTCGTAATTTTTACTGAATTTTCAAGTTGAGTATTCCCCAGTTTACTAATTTTCGAACTTCGAAGTCTAATCTTTCTATTTCGAAATTCGAAAATTTAGAAATAACTCCTTAAATTTGAACTACGAAGCAATTTCTACTGAATTTTTCGGTAGAATATTCCTCATATTACAGATCTTCGAACTTCGAAGTCAAATATTTCTATTCCGAAACTCTCAAAATAGAGAAATAACACTTTAATTTCGAACTTTGAGGTTAAATATTTCGATTTCGAAATTCGAAAAACAGAGAAATAACTCTTTAAATTCTAACTTCATCTCTCGAAAAAATTTATTTAGTCTACCAATCACAAAGGAATTCGGATTTCACGCTGAAAAATCTAGCTCAAAAATACAATTCACATTTCTATATTCCTTTTTTAGTGGCATCAAACTTTATGCAAATTGTTGGAGAGATACATTTAGGAATTTTGTTTTTTAGTTCCAACTTTTTTCTTGCAAATTTACTTGCAAGTGTTGATGACTAGAAATATTGAAATAAAAACTTGTATATTTTGACGTTGTTTCTCATAAAGTCTGCATATACTACGAGTATGTACATACGTAAATATGTATATATTATATACATATTTTCAATGTCTGTTGTAATTTGTTCCCTTCGCCGGTCGCCAAAATTAGCTGCGGTCCATTTCGGCGACAACGAAAATTACTGCGCGAATAAGTAAATATATACGAATATACCTGTAGTATAAATTTATATATATACATTATAAATAATATATTTGGCGGAAAATTAGTTTCTCAGATAAATTTTGTTGCATTTCCCCATAAATCAGAACTTAGAATGCCACGATTTTCAGTAGCAGTAGTAATAGTAGTAGTAGTAGAATTTAGACATTAAAATGTATTTAAGTGATAATGAGCGACGAGTGAATTGCAAGGTTTAACTATATGAATTGCAAAATCACAAGTACAAATATTATATGTACATGTGTGTGCCTTTATTTATTTACAAAACCAAAGTAAAAGCGTGTCTATGAACAAGCACTATAATTACTTAATATTATTAGCAGTTAGTAAATATTAGTGCTGATTATAAATAAGTATGCACACTCTTACTATAAAAGTATATAGTACTTCTAACTAGCATTTAAATATTCACCCCCTCAATTATAAATCTTTATAATTTTCAATATTTTCAGGTTATTGGCAATATCAGCGGTGGTCACGTAAATCCTGCCGTCACAGTTGGTTTGCTAGTAGCGGGACGTGTAAGCGTTTTGCGTGCCGTGCTCTACATCATATTCCAATGTTTGGGCTCCATCGCCGGCACGGCAGCCATTCGTGTGAGTATATTTTGCTTCGTTTTTTGATGCTACAAAAATATGTCTTGTAAATATGTGCTTAATTTTATTATAAATGATTCTTACGCTGTTTTTCAGACCCTCATCGATGAGGTGTACTACAATGGCTTGGGTCACACACATCTATCCCCAAATATTACCGAGCTACAGGGTCTCGGTATTGAATTCTTTTTGGGTCTAGTGTTGGTGCTAACCGTATTTGGCGCTTGTGATGCGCATAAGCCAGGTGAGGTGGATTCAGTTTTTTGTTTTAATTTGAGGTTAGGGCTTATACTCATCAACTTTCGATACTTGGTACAACAATCAATCCATGTCTTCGACTGTGTTAATACTTCTGAGATGTACCTCCCCTAAATTAACTTTTTTTTATACATATTTTATTTTATTTTTTCAATTTTGGCAACAAATACGAAAATAACTCAACTTTTACTGAGCACTATAATGAATTTAAGTTATATAACATATATTCTCTGCATTACAGACTCCCGCTACACCGCCCCACTCGCTATCGGTCTCTCCGTGACACTCGGTCACTTGGGCACCATTCGTTATACCGGTGCCAGCATGAATCCGGCACGTACTTTGGGCACTGCCTTCGCTGTCGACAATTGGGACGCACACTGGGTGTACTGGGTTGGCCCCATACTGGGCGGCATCGCGGCTGCGCTCATCTACACACAAGTGCTGGAGAAGCCACTGCTGCAGACCAGCGTTAAAGTGATTGAGGTGTCCGAGAAATATCGGACACACGCTGATGAGCGTGAGGTGAGCGTTGTTAAAACCTGGAAAGACTCAGATTTCTACTAAAAACCAAAAAACAAATCACCAAAAATACAAATAAAAACATAAAAGATGAATTTCCAGTGTTTGATTGAGCGGATAAGCGAAGAGTTGAGTAGAAAATTTAATAAACGCTGCGTGCTTAATTAATGGCGGTTGAAATGATATATAAAGCATGCTTAGATTATATAACATGCCATCATGTATATAATATATATAATGTGAGCCGAACAATCGAATGCTGGAATTCCGAAAATATACATATATATATATTTATTACTATACTGTTATAAGCGCTTATGTATATGCTGCTACCACACAAAACGCGCATAAAAACTTCAAAATACTAAGCACAGCATCTAGCAACATATCACATACTACATAAATATGTAAATATATATTATACATAATACTTACAAATGCAAAATCATAACACCTTCATAACACATACAAACATACATAAACATACTTTTGTGCATACTCCTTTAACTGCTGATCTCATTTGCTTAATTCGCTTATCTTATTTATTTATATCATAGATTTTTGTCTATTAAAACGTGTCTCACCTTTCTTAAAATACAGATGAGAAAACTGGATAGTGCACGTGATTACGCTTAAATACAAATATACCATATACAAAAACAACACAAATAAATGAAATTAATCTGTGTCAAAACAAAAGTAATGATTAAATCGCGTTGAGCTGCGTTCCAATATTTACATATATGTGTGTCCACAAAAAAAAATTTTACTCTGTTGCAACATGTTGCGAGAGTATAAAAATTAATGAAAAGCAATATGGAAAATTCAGCGAAAGAATTCTGCATATCTTGCATACATATATAGTACATAATAATTTTTCATTTGTGCCACAACCTGTTGCATGCCACATATCTTTGCAACATTTTGTTGCAAGTAAAAAACAACAGCAAAAGTGAACAGCAATACATTGCTACAACTACAACAACGAATCAAAACACAACGTCGAAAATGACAATAAAGCTACAACAACAACAACCGGCAACAAAGTTTCATTTCAACACAGTCCGGAACAAAGCAAATATAACACCGCAAATATACCAGCATAATGCAGTATTTACATACATATCTACAATCTGTATTTGTAACTATCGTTAATTTTTTTATAGTCTACTTCCTCCGCTCTTGCAATTGTACTCAAACATTCATGTAATTATTTATGTTAACGAAGGATTTTTGCTAGCTTTCAACAATTTCTATACTCATATATACATACATATTTGTTGTAATTTTAATTTATTTCTTTACATCTAAACTTTTCAGATTTTTGTCTATTTTATTTGTATATGTATGTAAAAGTCTATAAGTTTGAAAATTCACAATTTATATAAGTAATACATAAGAGCCTATATACAAAAGAGTATTTTTGCAACAACATAAAACTGCGATTACATATATCGATATTCGATCACTTAACAGCAACAAACTAACAATATGAAATATTATAATTATTATAAAGTACTAATTAAGTCGAAGAAAGAAGTTTGTTGAAGTCAAATTGCTTTCAATAAAAAAATTATAAAATATAATACATTTTTTTTTTAATATTCACTTTTATATCACATTTTTTAAACGAAGAGGAGTTCCTTATGCCGTTGTTAGTCTTATAAAAAATGTGCTTGCAGCATAATTTTAGGCGCCAAAAAGACACACGCTGAATATGTCGTCTATAAGAGATGTGTGTCTTAGCTTAATACAGAATTTTCCATTCACGGTAGTATCAGAGCAGACGTTTTTGAGGTTAACTTTTGCAATTTTAGAAGCAAAACACGCTTTATCTTCGAAGTTATATCAAATAAATAAAGTTTCACTCATTTTAAGACTTAAAAAGGAATCACCTTTATATAAAGTCTTGGCATATATGCACAATCAAACGAAGGTAAGGGCATTTATATGCAATACATTTTTAGAATATAAAATGTTCAAAAAATATTAAATTTTCAAGTCCCCTGTGGTAAGCCACGTGGTGTGTGCCTTTGCTACAAGAACTTGTGAGCACTGATTCATTTAACAGTTAAAGAGGCACTGCTCGTTTGCTTCATATGCGATAGGAAAAATCGAGTTTCAAAAAGTATTAAGGGGTACTCTCATGTAATCACTTCGAAAAATCGATTTTTTTTTATTTTGACAGTAAAACCTATAGAAAACATGCTGTGAAAAATTCAGACCGAATTTCATAGTATTTGATAAGTTACAGCTCATATGTAGTCGCCAACGTGTCGTAAGCAACTATCTACC
This sequence comes from Bactrocera tryoni, assembly GCF_016617805.1. NCBI lineage: Eukaryota > Metazoa > Arthropoda > Insecta > Diptera > Tephritidae > Bactrocera > Bactrocera tryoni. The sequence goes on along the minus strand of NC_052501.1, from coordinate 12,033,867 downwards.
AGGCGCCATGACTAGTCTGAATTTTTCTGGAATCATCATTTTCTGAAACTGTCACGGTCCTAAAAAAAAAGTATTCAACCGATTGCTTTAAAATTTACATATGTTCTTCTACTCATTTATAGTTATCGTCCCTACTAGAATTGTTTATTTAATTTTTGAATAATAATCCATTCGATTTTTTTATTTCAAAAACGACAACATGAACAGCCGCTATCACCATGACCAGTGAACTACTTTTTTTGTTGGGGACAACTTTGATTAAAAAAAAAAAATATTAAAAATGTAAAAAATGAAAAAAAAAAACATTTTGTTTGCACATTTCAAAATACAAATAGAAATATATTAAAAAATTAAAATGATTGAATTTTGTTGTCGCATAAAAAAATTTTCCTAAAAAGTGGTAATATGTATGCGTTCACATGAGAGTACCCCCTTAAGGAAATACTTCATATGTATATTCTAAGAATATTTAAAAGCCTGAAATAAAATAGATTACAGATTACTGCAGTTTTAATAGGGTTTTGGCGGGGGTTTCCTGGCGTCTAAAGTATTTGGACCGTCTTAAATAAATAATCGCCCAGAAGAGACCAGCTTTGGCCAATAGGATTGGAAATGTTTGCTTGAGGGCAGGCCATACAATAGATAATGAATCAACAGAAGCTTTGGAGCTTAGTTAGAAGGTTTTTATGTGTACACCTTATAGTGTGAACGTGACACCAAGTGATTACTAAAAGTCTCCGTATATGGTGAATGATTTTGCTGGTGAAAATTGCCTCAAGGACTTTTTTAAAATCGATTGCCCTGGCATTTTGCCACGATGGGAGGCAAAATATTTCATAAAACCATGAGATAGACATTATGAAATTGCATGCAAATTAGTTATCGAGCAAGACGGTGCATATTTGACCCAAATCAAATCATTATAAATATGGTAAATAAAGAGAGAGGCTAAGTTTTACCGTTACATTTCCGTCCGTCTAGAGATTATTAATTTATCAGAATTTTTCACGAAAGAGAAAAATTATTCTCAAGCTTATTTTACTATGGTAGTTTTATTTTAAAGCTTTCACTTCAATTCGCTTATGACCCAATCTTATTTCACAGAAGTCTTAAAACTTTTGAGAATTTTGCTATTTGGTTTTGTATTCTCTATAAATCGATTCAGTAATTTCGACTTTTAGAGGTTAAAATTATACCGAATATACACTCAGTCCTTTTTTTACGCGATTATTGGTTCTGCCACTAATCGCGTAAAAAAAAGCGCGTAAAAATGGTTAGTTTTCCAATATTAACTGACAAATTGGTTCCGAATATAAAAAATATCGCGTATAACAAAATATACGCGCAAAAAAATATTCAAAAACAATACAAAAAGTTTAAAATTTCAGACTTATGATTTATTCATTCATAACAAAATAAAAAATACAAAACAAAAACCATATATAAAAGAGAAGAAAATAGAAAATAGGTAGATTTATTGAAAAAACCGTTGAATACCGTTAAATCACTGTCATTATCCGTAGTGGAAATTATTCTTAGCCGCTTATTTTGATGGCCGGCACTGATATCACTAGAATTTGTATCAGAATCAATAGTAAGAACTATGGATTGATGTTCTGATTGACTTAGCATCTCCGACTGAGTTTGCACCATAAATTCAGTTAATTTTGTTTGAAAGCTTCTTTTTGGACCCAATAAATTCCGATGTAGTTCTTTATATCTTAACATGCAGAGACTCAATTCTTTTTGAAAAATTCGTGCACGTTCGGCATCGGTATCATTTGCTACAAAATAATTTTCCAATTCTGCTGAAAGTTTTAGACCAAGCAAAAAACGAAAAAAAGCAATCGCGTTAAAGTGAGAAATTCGCGTAAAAAAAAGGAATTTGCGCTGCAAAAATAACCGCGTTAAAGTGAAATAGCGTAAAAAGAGATCGTGTAAAAAAAGGACTGAGTGTAATTATAATTTTTCAAATATACTTAACGCCTCACCTGCTTAGATTTTCCTGAGTTGAAGCTTTGGTTTTCTAGACTACTACAGTAAATATGATACTGATTACTGAAGTGAAAATTAGATAGTAGTGCGTCTACTCTTGTTACAATTTGCTCCTCAAGATAAATGAAAAACTACATATAAAGGATTATAGGCTTCCCCATAACACTTTCAATTAATTTTTCATTGATAACAAAAAAATTTTAAACTGATATTCCATAAAATATCGTTTTCAAAACAAAATAAATTAATATAATTGAGTAATCATAAAATTAGACAACTCTTAGCTTTGGTCTGCACAATGTTAATATTAATACATACATACATAATACATACGTCTGAGCGCTGTTACAGATCCCAAGCAACAAAAGTCAAAAGTTCGACAACTGTGAAATGTCATTGGGTGTACAAATAAGCCACTTAAAAGATAATTTACAATTACAAATTAAGCGATTTATAAATAAAATTGCTGGAAAATCAACTTACATACATATGGATGCGGTTTACAATGAATATGTGGGTATGGAAGTGGCTGTCTCGGCGCTTAGAACTCTACATGTTTGCCTCTAACAAAACATTCTAAGCAAAACCATATGTGACACACAGATATCGATGTACGTAAGTATGTTTGTTTGACACGCTACAGCATCCCATTTAGAACAGCGCGCCCCCACAGCACACACATGTTGCCACATGCCACTACGCGCCACTGCCTGTTAATGTAAAGAATTCTAGTAATTTATTAAATATGAATGTCAACGAATTAACTCCGTTGCGGCTATGCGATCGTCTGCGAGCACAAACGACAAGTAAGTGAATGAATAGACACCCCCGCAAACAAATTTCATTTGCTTGCCGCACAGACGAGCTGGCACAACCGACAACAATGGGCCATGGGCCTCACAGCGAACCTAGACCACAGACACGCGTAGTTGTATGAAAACTGGTACCAGTGAGGGGGAGGTGAATTTTATGAGCAGCACGAAACGCTATCATCGCCTCATTGCACGCAGCGCTGCCTTGTAAGCGTGCGTGTGTGTCATTTTAACGACCTGTCTGTCCGCCAGCTTCCCTGACTGTCACAATAAAAGTGCCTGGAGGGAGCTGAGCGCCTTTTCATTCACTGAACCATGCCAACAATCAGCCAGCAAGAAGACTGTGAGGCCACCAACTCATAACAACTTGTGCATTAGCCTAAGTGTGTGAGTGTGTATGGCGCGCTAATGCGCTCGTCTGCAGATCCATCCATCGCGATGGGCATCCACCCACGCGGCAGCCACTCGCTGCGCTGAACTGATGAGGAAGTAACTAGAGCGCATAGCAAGATCGTTTGCATATTTTTCTTACTTCCTACAAACTAATTTTCCTTCTCATCATCCACACACGTAAACACATACATGCTAGCGCGATGGCGTGATCTTCAGTGATGATGGGTTTGACTTGCTTCCATTTGTCACTCACTCGGTCGGAGGGCACGCAGTGGGCATGTTGCCACATAAACACATATAACGATACAAATACACATTTTGTTGACATGAATTTTTCGATTACGTGTAATATGTGAAAAATGCAAATAAAACTGCCGCTTATATTGAAGATCTCCGTCAATAAATCTCTATAATGGAAATGCGCCTCTTGCTTTCGGCCGACACATTGATCGATGAGTCGTTTGCATGTGGCATGTGGCGATTGTGGAAATATTTATGGATTTTGTTTTGTCGAATTTGTCATTGGCGCTTTGTTGGTTCCTGCTTTTGTTTTGTCGATTTTAATTTATGTGTTTACGAAAATTATCTATGTTAATTGGAATTAAATATAATGAGTGCAATAAATAATGAATTATCTTTCCCAAAAAAGTTAAAATATGTTTTGGTGATTTCCGTCTAGAGAGTATGTAATGCAGTGAGAACTATATTTTTTCTCGAGAACAGCTGATTAATGTCACTTTTCTTGCATCCTACTCTCTAAGAAATTAATAGGGCTTGGATGGACGCTGAAAAATACATTTACATATACATAGATTAAAATAAAAGTATATGATATATCAGAAGATGTCATCAAATGTTGGAAAATGTGAAGAAATCGGAATAAACCGGGATTTGTATTCAGTCAGCGACGTTCAACTTGACATAATTTCGCAAAATTATTTCGGAAGTGCAGGAAGACAAGTGGAGTGTTCTCCAAATCTACCAAAACATGCTATTCAATCCGATGACAGTCGCGTATACATATGTAATCGTAAGGAATCGATAATAATTTTTATTTCTGCCACGTCGATAATAGCAAAACGGGGAAATGTTCAAACTGGTTGGAATGAGGACTAAAAATTTTAAGCTTTAATCTCATGATTGTCCGCATAGACTTAAGACTTTACATATCCCCACATGAAAAAGTCTGACAATTTGATATCACATGATCTTGGTGGCCAATCGACCGGCCCAAAACGTGAAATTATCTGCTCACCGAAGTGTTCTCTGGCGCCATCTTGTTGAAACCAAATGTCGCCGAGATCACGAGTTTCAATAGTCGGTTATCATGACCCGATAACGGTCGCCATTGACGGTTACGTTCTCATCGGCATGTCTTTTGAAGAAATATGGATTCTACCGGCCCACAAACCAAACCCAACTGTTTTTTCTGTCTTCGTCCCATATGCGGCAATATGCTTATTTACATACCCATTGAGCCAGAAATGGGCTTCATCGATGAACAAAATTTGGCTCGAAAACATCGAATAGTCTTGGAACTTTTCAAAAGTCAATAGAACGAAGTGATGTCGCTGGCGAAATTCGAGCACCAGCTGTATTTTGTATGCTTTTAATTTAAGATCTCGACGTCCGATTTGCTGCGAACGGCGCCGAATCGATTCTTCGTGTACTCTCTGCTGGTCGTTATCTATTCGGTCGAATAATGAATGCTGGGGCTCGAGATGGGTGATGGTGTTGCGAATAGTACGCTCAGTAGGCCGATTATGTTGTCCTTAAGTTGGGAGAAGCGCTCGAAACACATTTTTTACAGAACGGGAATTTACGTAATTAAGTTAAACAATTTGTAAACGTTGTTCATGCGTAAGTCTTTCCTTGATGGAATTCCAAATAATACTGAACCAAAATAACATGACAGCTTGAAACGACGCAGGCGTGATATGTCAAAAAAAGGTTATTGAAAAAATTACCTCTACTTGTATCACCCATTATAATATAATGGTACAAACAATTAATGTTCAACGTCACCTTATCGGTTTTCCAACTTGAGAAAATCTTTTCAGGATAGATCGAGGTTCGGAATCAAAAATTCAAGGAGAGCAGAGAAGTTGCCTGAATGTTTATCAGCTCTGTCGGTTTTGTTTCTTGGAAAATAACGTCTCGAAACCAGATTTGAAATGATACCAAAAGTCTAATTGCGGATTTGAGCAAATATACAGATGGATTCTTTGCCGTTCAGATGTGTTTACATTAAAAAAGTATATGCGAAGCATTTTTAACGACTCCATAAATCAGTTTCATACGCAATTCGCTACCGATCGCCACGGGAAATCACCATAAATTTGTTTATTAAATAAGAATATAAATATTTCACGAACTGCCAAAGACTAACATAACTTAGCACTTACGAGTGAGATTTTCGCAACCAAAAAGCATTTTAAACAAAGTCACCTGTCAGATGACAATGGAAAATTAAGCAATTTTACGATCGCAAGCCAAAGCAAAGAATAAATTTAAGCAAAACACAACAAAAGAACGTTTATTTTCTTCTGCTGCCGCCACAGTTTTTGCTTAAAGCATTTTTTACGCAGAAATGGCACTTTTATTACGGCAACCACGCTTGTGTATTCTTTATTTATGCAGAAAGACATGGAACAAAAAAAAAAAAAATATACAACAACGTTGGGGAGCCCTTAAAGATGAATCAAAGCATTAGCGAAGTTGGCTGGCTGATCGCTGCGGTGGATCGCACAAAACATACAAGCATATATGTACATGTTTAAAGCTTGTGTGTACATATGTATGTACATGGCCATCAAAATGAAGGCAATAAAATGAAATTAAGAAGCTGCATTGTGTCCCGCGGAAGCTTTCAATTTTCAATTTCAAGTCAAGCAGCGCATAAACACACACACACAGACGCGCACACAAACAACAAACAATAAAATTTCTGCTTTGAATCAAAAGTAAGCAAGAATGAATAAGCGAAAGAACAAGAAGATAAGCGGCGCTGGCATGCGCTGCACATAAAAATCCAACGCGCGGTGGAGCGCTTGATGGCGCAATGCATTTACGAATACAAAAACACCTACATACCCATTTACACACACATACACCTATCTCCGTGTATAGAAACATGCGCTTATGTGTAACAAAAGTCATAAAGAGAATGTGGAAAAAAGCAATAATGATAATAATAACAATAGCGCGGCTATATTCTATATCCGCATAATAAGCTATCGGGCGATCTAAGATGAAAAGCTGAAAGACCGCTGTGACGCGCAGGCGCAAAGGCCGCAGAGCAGGAGTGCGGCGTTCGTTGGATATTTGCTCCATTTCAAATGAATGTCGGCCACTAAAGTCAATGCAACAACAACAACAACAAACGAATGCCAACAATAGCTATTACACGTATCTACAAAAACACAAATTGACAATGGCATTGACTTTGAATGCCGCGTTGTTGTTGTTGCTCTAAAGTGCGGGCTACGCTGCAACGCTACGGATTGTAGCTGTGGAGTCCAACAATTGACTCGCATGCTCAGACTTTTCTGTATCGACAGTCGGAGTCCACAGTTGCATGCCAACCTGTGTATATGAGTGTGTATGTATGTATATATGCTTTTGTTTGCAAGTTTTTGTTTGTGGAAATTCCTTTGAATGCGCTGCATTGCTCAGCCGCCGACTTTAATTGTTTGTACGCTTGTAGCGCTGCTCGAAAATATGGCTCAAACGGGCATTAAAGTCGCGGTCAGATGCCAGTTTTGATTGCTTCGACATACTTCCAACAATATACACACATACACATGCACACTTGCATAAGCACATATCCGTAAATAGTGCGTTGTTTTTTGGTTCGGTGAATGTTGCATGCTTCTACGGCCGACACTGCTCGAGAACACATTTTTCGCCTTAATATGGCTCTCTCTTTGACTGTTCGCTGTTTGCCGCTATTGACGACGCTTTTTGTTATTAGCTCTTACTACCGGGGAGCAGGCGAAAAGCGCACACAAAAAGGGGTTTATCATTACGATTACTTAGAGGCAATTATTCTCAACTTTCTATGCACATTTGTGCTCACATATGCTGGTCCATTGTTGTGGCAAGCGGAAACTACTGCATGCTGCAGGGTTGAATAATTGTGATTTTTCATAAGTGAGCTTGCTGGAATGCGCAACGGAGCTTAGGAAACAGTGGTTAGTATTAAGAGCCAGCCAACTCGTACATATTCCGTATTATTGCTATTATACTTTTGCAACGTGTTGCTTAAGAGTAGAATAGATAGTTGGATATACCTCATTTTTAGGTAAAATCACATACCTCAAGACTTTCTCTACCGATTTCAATCAAATTCAGTACCTAAAACTCTTATGTCACAGTAATTCTAATATATTACTGACTTTTGACCTCAAATATCGGTCAATGTGTGTGATATATAATTCAAATTCAGAAATAATCTTTTCCTGATTAAGGTATGTCTCTATGTGTCAAAAATGGGTTGAATCGTGCCATTACTTCCCTTAGCTCTCATACAGGGTTTGTCCGGAAAGTCTGTGCATCGACGGAATTCGGTAGAGGGCGTTCCTAGCTAACGAACGAGCGACTGATCAGTTGTGTCCGAACACCTGGAGAGTTAGAAAAACATTTTCGCGCGACTTGTGTGTGTTCAAGCAGGCTTACCCAGATGTTGCATTAACAAGAAGTGGTGTGTTTCGGTGACATCAGTGCCAAGAAAATTTGAACATGTATGAAAGAGGCACCAATTTTTGAATAACGTAATCACAGGTGACGAGTCATGGATCTTTGAGTATGATCCCGAGACAAAGAGGCAATCTTCCGAGTGGTACACGCCGGCACAGGATATCCAAGCAGTATACACCTCTCTCTCATGGCTATTTCGGAGAATGCCTTCCCTGACGCCTTCAGTGCATGGAAATAGCTCTGGCAGCGCTGCATCGACACAGAAGGAGCCTATTTTGAAAGTTTTTAAATAATTGTAACGATAGGTTCAATAAATTTTTTCGATCTTTCAAGTGTCTTGATACCGCATATCTCGGCGAACGTGTGAGCTTTCTCTATGAAAATGAGGGAAGGTATTTCACAGATAACAATGTAACTTTGTGCCTATAACGGATAAAATTGGGCGACAACCTGACCTAGCCACTATATAATTAAAATCAAAATTTTCGAACAACCGTGTGACTGTACTCCATATGATTTGTGGTGGTATGAGAGATACTTTATTAAACCTCAGGGAACATTTTATTATTATGTAGTATTGGCAAAAATAGATAAAATCGGGTCTATACTACCCGCAACTCTCATATACTACATATGTAGTTATTTTGTATTTTTTTTTAACTTTTACCCCCTCAAATGTTAGGGATTGGCACAAAAAAATCCTGCCTCAAGCCAGGCACTGTGGCTTAACTCTAAGGGATCGCTTATTTTTTTTAGTTTCCTATACATTTAACATAGTAATTTTCAGTTTTTCATTCAAACTAAAATTTCACCAATTAATTTGTTGTCGTAAGTTGTGCTGACTCGTGTGGTTCTCCGAGCGGTTCTTTATGCCATGTTTAGGGCAATCAGACTTGAGCGTGCTTAACTTTTATCGTATCAGGACCATAAACACTACTCACATTTTCAGATGATTGACTTGCGTATTCGACTTTATCGCAAAAAATCTTGAAAATGTGGCGTAATTTTTATTTGCTTGTGTCCAAACTTTGACCCGTGCTCAAACAATATCAGGTCAAGAAATCCCAATACGGTCAGAGGAGTGGTTTTAGTAACTTAATTCTACTCATATAACGCGATAGTGCATATTATATTTAATTTTTTTTTACTAGATCTTATTTTTATATTTAATTTTAGGAAAATGTATCATAGTCTACCAGTATAAATTTAAAAATATATACATATCTAGAATTCAAGCAAAACCTCTACATCTGCTCGACCCTGCCTGCATTAACTAATAAATAACTTAGTTGGGACATAAATCTTTTACTGCTCCAGCTTGCCTCTCACTTATTTACCGCCCGAAAGAACGTTACCCAGCACTATTTCAGCATTAAAAAGTAATACGTTAATACGCGGTTCATAAAACTATAAGCCAGTTGCCAGTATGCAAGTTAGCTCGTAAGTTTCAAGAATTTGCTCGGCTATGAAAATTCCGCCCTCATTTCTGTAGGTGCATGCCACTTATGCAGTTAGCAGTCAAGTTCAGCGGAGTTGAGTTAAACGGCGTTGCGGCAAGTTAACTGTTACAACCGTCATTTAAAATGCATATATAAATGTAATTCTTGCAACAGCCGACATGTTTTCTTGGATTTTGTTGAATTTAGTTTGTATAGGCAATTCTTTACCCCTAAATCATATTTGATAGCTTGTATTGTTTTAGTACCTATATTCGTATATGTATTCATATGTGAGGATATGGCAAGTAATTGACGTTTTGTATATAACAATTTGCCAATTACTTAGTTATTCTTGCAAAAATGGGTGCATAGCTCTCTCAATGGAGAAAATTATTTCTGAATAAAATCGTAGGAATAATACCACTCCCTAACGCCATTATTTTATATAATGTACTCTTTATGAGTATATCACAAACGCTGATATTTTTATAACTGATCTTAAACCACTGTTTCGAATCTATTACTTCTAATCAAGATTCTTCAGAATGAACTGAAACCAGAAGCTAAACGTGAACTGTAATTTTTTTAAACTGAACTGTTAGAATCTAGATATCATTTAGTTTACCCACCAGAAAACAACAGTTCGCTTATACGAAGGTAGTAGGGGTCTATTGGATAGGATGCATAGATGCGTTATACCTAAGTCCTAAAAATACTTTTCTAATAGATTAAACATAAAACCTTTGAACTGATGAACCAAAATCTGAATAAATTATACGGATTGAATAATACATGTTTTTCAATTCCTTGCAACAAAGCTTTTGATGTTTTAAAACTATCTTTACAATAATTATATCCTGAAAAAGATATATAAAGTTTGTCTCGAACGTTACACACATTGCATTGAAGAACATATAAAATAGTTATATAAATATACATATGATCGGCATGTTGAACTGAGTGGATCTGAAATTATTCATCTGAAAATTTTCAGAGATCCATTTCTCCCAAAGACTCTGCTCATTGGTGGAAACAGTCAAAATCGGACCTCTATAACATATACTATATGTAGTTCAAAACTAACTGATCTATTAAAACTCACTATGTTATTTTTGTTCAGTGTTGTTTGACATTTTATTATGAAAGGACTTACGCCTATACAACGTTACAAATCGTTCAACTTTATTACGAAAATTCACGTTCTGTGGTCAACATAATCGTACTACTGAGCGTACTTTTCACAATACCATTACCCATTTTGAGAGCCAGCATTCATTATTGGATAATATTTGATCATATAGCCTACGTCCAGCACGCAGTAGAGAAAATATAGCGGTCGTAGCTAAGGGTATATGCGATGACCTTGTAGAGTCGATTCAGCGTCATTTGCAGCAACTCGGACTGACATATGGAACGATTTTAACTGAAGCCGCTCGACTTTCCCAAATGAAATAGCTTCGCTCTAAGGGCCCCAAGAAGATCCATTTTTGGGCCAATGAGTATGTAAACAAGCAAAGGTTACCGCATTTGGACGAAGACCAACCTGAAGAAGCTGGATTTATTTAGAGAACACTTCAGTGAGCAGAATATTTCACGTTTTCTGTGGGGATATGTAAAGTCTAAAGTCTATGCGGACAATCCCACAGTCGAAATGCTCGAACGAGTCATCGAAAATTGGACTCAACGGATGGACCTTCTGAGACGTAGCCGCGACCAATATTTGAAAGAAATAATTTTTAAAAAATAAATGTGAAGGTAAGCTCTTTCGAATGATAACAAACATTCCCCCTTAAATTTGTAGCTTCTGTGTTTTTTTGCGTGGTATATCAGAATGTTGAACTTTTTTATTTGACGAAATTGGGCACGGATTGTTCTCAAAGTCAACGAAGTCAAGAAATCTTTGGGACGGATAAAAATCAAAATAAAGATCTTTTATACCTTTAATGGTATATGAAATGTACCCGTGAAGGGTATTATAGGTTCGGTGCAGCCGTAGTTAAATCGAAGAAAATTAAAATGTAATCGGCTCACAAAACGTAGACGAGTTTTCTCGGTGTTAAAAATATTCCTGAAACGGCTAAACCCATTTTCCTAAATAAATACTCTATAATTAAAGTTCTTTTAATTCTATAAAGACACTTTTCATTTTGTGTTTATTAAATAGAATCACAAAAACCGCGTTTTTTCTGAATAGCGAGAGGACATAACACCTTTAGACTAATAAGACCCTCAATCATCCTACGGAATCATATTGTAATACCAAGTACCGTTTAGATCTAATTTAACGAAGAACTAGACATACATATCTAGGATTAAATCGAGTAACAGACATGCTGAATCCAAATCTTTTGACGCTTTTTCGTTACTCCTTGGTATCGGTTTAAAAAAATCTGTCCGCGATTGAACAAAAAATAATAAAAAGTTGATTTTCTCGAAAAATAAAGTAAAGAAAGAAAAAACGACACTAAAAGAAAATGATAATAATAGTAAACTAGCGCTAAAACAAATTAGCATTTGATAGTCAAAAACTCCGTTTAGCAACTGAAGCACCACTATTTGTACGACCACTTAAACCACTTCATTAGAATTTAAGAAATTTCTGTGTTATCATATATGAAAACATTTACTGCCATTCTGCAACATGCCTCACCCCTGTTAGCAAAGCCATAAAAATTGCCGCATGAACGTATTGAGTAGTAAATGTAAGCACCGCAGGAATGATTCTCATTAAAAACCACTAAAAGAAAAACAACACACAGATTAGTGCAACGGATAAAATGCCGAGGCACTGCATAGATATGCGCATATATATGTATGTATGTATGTGTATGACATTAAAGTTACTAGCGCATTAGTATAAGTGCCATCCATTTGTAAGTATGCATGTATGTGTGAATATGTATTTTAGCACATTCATTGCACCAACTAACAAGCGACGCGACGCGCCGATAGCCTCGACCGCTACTTCAGTCGGCTGATAAATGAGAAAATCGCACTGCACAGCGGTGAGTTTGCATAATAATTGGAAATCGTACGTCGTCAGCCAATTAACGAACCAATGAACGAGCGAAAGGTGCACAAAAAAGTGGCTACTTAATTTTCGCAGCGCCAATGGCGGGAAGTTAACAGCGGCGCAACGGAAACAAAAAACGTAAAAAATATCAATGGAAATAAATAACATACATACATACGTATATGCAGACAAAAATTCAGCTGTAGCAATTCGAAAGCAATTGCCTTTTCGGGATTGCACGGCAAAACGGTGCGGCATGCCACAGCATGGTGAACAGTTAATGCACCTACACATTGTAACAGAGCAGCAAAAAACCAAAGCAGTAGCTAAAACAACAACAACAACAGCAGCAGCAGCACAGCAGTAGTGAAAAGCCATAAATGCTGCAACAACAATTAAAACAACAGGATAATAGCAGCGTGATTCCTGATAATTTGTTTGTGCGAGTGCACTTAGTGATGTAACGAATACTTGCCGGAGTAGGCGAATATGCGAATACTATGTATTTTGGTATATACTTGTATACAGGGTTTGTCCGCAAAGCAATAGGACTGATTTTCTTCCGCCTACGACTATACTTCGGAGCATTCGCACACCGACTGTTTTCGGTAGAAGTCGTTCCTAGCTAACGAACGAGCGGCTGGTCAGTTGTCTCCGAGCACCTGTAGAGTCAGGACAAACATTTTCGCTCGACGTGTTTCTGTGAGCAGTACAAGCCGAAAATGCAGGGTTCCTCAGAGCATTGTCTTTTTTGACATGAAAGGCATCGCCCCCCATGAATTTGTTCCTCCTGGACAAACCGTCAACGCCATGTTTTACGTGGAAGTCCTCAAGAGACTCAAATGAAGGGTCAATCGGCTCCGACAAAACATCGCATTGGAAGTTGGACCACGACAACGCCCCGGCTCACACCTCCTTTCTTGTGGCCAGATGTGACCTTTTGGACTTTTTTGTTTCCTTGCCTGAAAATGCCGATTAAAGGCAAGCATTTTAAGATGACAGAGGGGATCCAAGCAGCATGCACTTCGGTTCTCAAGGCTATTCCGGAGAATGCCTTTCGTGACGCCTTCAATGCTTGGAAATCGCGCTGGCAGTGCTGCATCGACGCAGAATAAGCTTATTTTGAAAGTTTTTAAAGAATTGTAATGATTGGTTCAATACATTTTTTTAAATCGACTCATTCCACTTAATTTCCGGACAAACCCTGTACATTTATGAGGACGAGCTATGACCCCCTAGCCTTAGTTTTGATTTAATTAATATAAAACTCAGCTGATAGTTTGAGTAACTAAATTTAGGTTGGATATACTTGTAGATGGTTGATAAAATGTGGCAAAAGAAAATACTTAGTTATTTTCTTCTTCTTTGGCACAACGTCGGTGGGCCGGTCTGGACCGAGAACACAAAGCTTCAATAGTTGCATCTAACCTATTCGTGGTTACGTCAGTTATAGACTCCAAGTGCTGCCAGGTCGCTACGCATTTGGTCCTTCCAAGGCGTCCTTGTTTCCGTTTTCCACCCATGCATCTCGAATCGAAGGAGTTTTTCACTGGCATGACCTTACCGGCGCTTTCGTTGGAATTTTATGCACTTAACTATATGTATGTCGGCATAGAGCTCATACAGTTCGTAGTTCCATCTTCATCAACATTCACTATTAATGCAAAATCATGTCTCATGCGGACGGCTCCACAGACCTTGCATAGAAAATTGCTCTCGAATGTTCTAAATGTTTGTTTATCTCGATTCGTCATCGACCATGTTTCTGCGCTATACAAACTTTCGACCGAAATCGAGTATAAACGCACCAACTGTATTCGGAAACATTGCACATGATAATATTACAACAACAAAAACCACACCATATTCTCGGTCCATTGCTGCAGTGGCCAACGCTGATTACCCATAATATTGGATACGTTGCAGCTACTGCAGGCAAATATTTGCGCGCAACGGTTGACGATGCGACACTGGCAATGGCGAAACTGGATGGCGAGCGGATGCAATGAGCGTGCAACGCACGGACAGGGCGCGGACGAGGCTCATAACAAAAGTTGTATTGTACGGGCCATTTCCACTATTTATTAGCAATTGCTGGCTGACTGCGAGCAGCTGGCGTGGCGCAAATAGTCGCACATACAGGCGAACACCCACCGGCCGGCGAATGGTGGGCAAACAAAGCGAATAAAACAATAATAACAACAGACAAAAGTACATATATTTTTAAGTTGAGGACAATAAAAACGTTTTCGTGGCTTTTTACGCGGTTTGGTATTCATTTTTGCTGTTGTTGTTGTTGATGTTATTGCCGCTGTTCTTGTTGTTTCGCGCGATTGCTTGTGGTGGCAGAGAGATTCCTGCGTTGGCAGCAAGAAAGTTTTCGTTGACTTTGTAGGTTGGCAGATTTGCAGGTTTTCATGTTTACAACTCTCTTGCTCTCTCTCTTTCCCTCTTCATTGCTGTGAAAATCTGTTGGCACGTATGCATGGGCGCGTGTTTGTCCGTGTGATTGCTGCATGTTTGCCGTTTAATTGATTATTTGCTTACTGAAATGTCAATGCAATGACAACTCAGCCACCAGGATTCCGCACACATCGCGCATATTTAAATAATAAAACTGGTTATGACTCAATTTCCCGAGTGGCGTGACAGCATTGCGTGCCCCACAGGCAGCAGAGCGCGCGTACACATGCACACATGTGCAAATATAATTAAAAACGAGGAAAAGGAATAACATAAAAGAGGAGAGATGTTCGCCTGTGGTTTGGCTTGATATCAGGACTGCAATCGGCAACAAATAAAACTCTAATTTATGACATGATAGTGTGGCTAATTGGTCGTCTTGTAGCATTTTTTTCCTCGACTATTTCTGCCTTTGCGTTTCGAGTCCCGTATTGGCTTCCATATTCATTGCGTCTGCTGTGGAGCCGCAGGCTGCCACATACATATACTTATGTATAGTACATATGCATATGAGTGTGCTCTGTGTCTTGCGTTGATTAAATTTACCTCCAGTTTGTGCGCATGCGCAGTAAATATTTGATTGCCAGCAATGTGTTATTTGTTGGTTGCAGATGCTAGCAGTTTTCGTTATTCAGCGTGATTGCTCCGGTGTGCCACATGTGTATACGTATGTAGGTAAGCATGTATGCGTGTGTGTGGTATAGTTTGAAGCAATTTCATTAGTTTTTTGTTTGCTGTTTTCTTGTGTCAAGCATGGACTTCTTTCGCTATAATCGTACACTGCACAGCGATGTTGCGTTCTCACCTCCTCGGGCAAGTGGAATAATTACTCTTTTATTCAACTGACATACGAATCTTTGGTTGTTTTAGTGAATACTTAATTGTATATATGTATGTTCATAAATTTACTCCTTGGTTATTATAGATTTGTTAAAAGAGAAAAAACGTAGAAAGATAAAAGACAAAGAAAGACAAGTCACAAATTAACACAAATGTTCATAAATATGATATAAAGTCAGCTCGAATATTATTATGTGTTGATATATGAGAGTTAGGATAACGTCTTAACAATTAAGTTATTTTTTCGGGATCAAACTGTGTTCCCTTTAATTCGTTGAGATATTCTGATGCATACTATATGGCATAAAATAAACCAGAAAACAAGAAAATGCGTTCATTTCGGTTTCTCAGTTTTCAGCCAGTTTGCATGGCAGTGTTATATGGTACAGTGGATCCGTTTCCTTTAAGGAAACTTGATTTGGCTCGATCAGTTTGTATGGCAGCTATATTTATTTTATAAAGAAATTTCACGTATTAATCGACATATACATATATTCGGATAAAGTTAACGGGGGAAAGGTTTGTACGTAAAATTACATTTCAGAGGCAGTGGGTAATTTTCTACCTATTCGCCTAATCCTGGCATTATGCTTTCATTGCCATTCAACTGGTTGGAGAAGTGTTCCCTCCATAATTTTAGTATGCTCTGCGCATTGATTACTAGATCACCTCTGGGGGTTCTACAAGAGTATGCTGCTCTCTCCGCTGCGACACGGCACTCCTCATCGTACCAGCTGTTCTTTTGCATTTTCCGAAAACCAATGGTTTCGATTGCAGCTGTACGTAAGAACCTTGAAATGTCGTCTACTGTTCCCTTATACCGAGTTGTTGACGAGTGCTCTCAGAGAGCAGGAGTGCAAGTCGAGGATAAAATCGATCGGCTATCTGTTGTGATTGCAGCATCTCGACGACGAACCTTCCTTTTGTTTGTTGACGTGCGTTTTTTGCTGCACAGAGACAGGTGGGTATATTAGCTGCAACAAGATAGTGGTCCGAGTCGATATTAGTACTTCGGAGCGTGCGCACATCTAAGACACTGGAGACGTGATCTATATATTTAGTTGGTGGCTATTGGTTGTTTGGTGGGCCCAAATCAGCGATATGTTGAAGAACTTCGCTTTGGTGCGGATTGTGGCTAGACGTTCATTCACTGGGCTGAATGACAGTACTCGGCGACGGAGGCTTTCTCCCATGTAGAAAATGTCACGACGGCGGTGATGTTAGCCTTCACTCTAACTTGTTATCCTTAGTGCGTTTGCTATGGTCGTCATCAGAAAGGGGTCTCTTCCGAGGCAGTTTGTGCTTTTTCGTGGTGGGCTGTTTTTAAGGAGCGGGTCCCAAACCCAGCGCACAACCCAGTAGAGGAGATGTTTCGCCTCCTCGCTTTCAAACAGATGTTCTTTGGCTACACAGAGGTTACTTGGTCTAGAACCGGAAGTTGTTAGATGCTTAAGCCATATGTAAAAAAATCGTTTCTGGCTCCTCCCAAGTGAATGGCATTCAGAGAACTTTCCTCGCTTGCGTGAACTTCTACACATGACTCCATCCTCTCACGTTAGTTATTGAAGTTAAAATTTATGTCCAGAAAATTAGCTAAGACAATTTTAGAGTGAAATGATGCCTCTATTAGAGACATTCTAGAGCCACTGTAATTTATGAGTAAATTTTGCTCCCGAAGTCGACCTAAAGTTCAAATTCATCGCTGACAGAGCCTCATGTAAAATGTATATACGTCCTAAATCAGTTGAAACAGCACTTCAAGGTTCGAATTTATAAAGCTTGCAAATGTTTATGCAAATTTAGAAGCATATGGGTGTAAAGTAATCAACACATGGAGTATCAACAATCGCTGTAAGGCATAGTTCATTATTGTGTTCAAGAGTCATTTGACAGCTCCATTAAATCTTGATTAGTTTTGATCGGTCCTATCACCCAACTCGATCATTAAAAGCTATTATGAATCATAAATTAAATGGCATAGTTAGATTATTTTCATAATAGAGGCGCCCGCCTACTCGGCCGCCAGCTAAAGCACGTTTAGACTATTGTGTATGTACGCATGAGCGTATGCATGTAGTGGCGGCTGTTGTAAATTGCCTCTTTTAACAATTTAATTATGTTATTAAAGAAGCAAATAGCTTTGGCTGCCAACAATTATACGCTACTCGCATGTGTGTGGCACTTTTGAGCACTTGAAATTTAGTTGTACAACAAGTGTTCGACGCGCATGCGTACATGCTACACAGCAATAAATATGGTTATCTATACTTTTATATACATTTTACCTGAAATTCACTACCGATTGTGGTGGAAGCGTGCATTGCCGGGGTGAGTAAGCGTCAGATGGCAAATAAATTGCATGAATTAGCATTTTATGAATGGGGAAAAAGGCGAGCGAAAAGAAGATGTATGAAATAAACAAAATGAAAAAAGAAATGACAACGGCAACTGCCAACGCATTTTTACAATGCAGTCGGTCTGGCATTCTGTCAATGAGCCATCAACTGCATCGTTTCTATGTAAGCAAGAGAGTAAGCCTTGTGTAAGTCGGTGTAGGAACTGCGTAAAACTACTCATGCAGCAGTGCCACAACCTGTTGAAAGTTACCGCATTACCGTGTGGCATGCGTCGTAGCTGAATTTAATGAATATTTTTACGCACAAGAGCCAACAGTAGTTAACTGTTTGGTGGTTTTGTTGCATGGACGAGTGCTCCGTTGAAGTAGCTTTGATTGACTGACTGACTTTTATGCACTTCAATGCGGGTCTTCAAACCGGTAAGTGAAAATGTTTGTAGGAGTGTGTGTGCATGAGCACTCTTGCGGTTTTATGCTGATTTTGCGGTAAATTTCTACACATTTTTGCTTTGCTTTTGTGCGTGTTGCGTGGCGTTGGTCAAACTCAATCACAGCAGATTTATGACTGAGGCTGCTTTCGCCCATCATTCAATAATGATGCTTAATGGTTTTGTTAGTAAATTAAAACTGCATTGATGTTATCTAACGTATGGATGTGCCAGTGTGCTCTCTAATGGTTCGCTTTATTACACCTGCTGCAATTTGCATATAATACCGCACTGAGTATACCTTAGCATATGTTGGCGGTAAGTATAAATGCTAGTGATATGGTTTATATGAATGCTTAATTGCTATAGAAGGAAATTTATATTCCATGAAAAGCAAATTTGAATTTGAATATGTTAATACTTATGTATATAATTTTGTTTTGAAATGCATTATTCTCTATGTACACTGAATATCTACATACGTATAGAAAAGTTTTTACTTTTGGAACTAAAAGTTCTTATTTTGATACTGATTATTATTATTACGATATTAAAGTAGGCCACTTTATGACCAAAAATTTGCCAAATCTGGCAAAAACTATGTAAGTTCCCAGATACCGAATATATGGGTCAAAGTTCCAAATTTTGAACTTTTTATAGAAAATATCGGTCAATCCTTGAGATATACTATAAAAATTTGGAGAGAATCTTTTTCTATTATATATCTTTCAACCGATAATTTTTTTTTTAGGTTAGGTTCTTATTTTTAGCGTCAACGGAAATCGTGTGCGGTTATGATCTTCTCTTCAAAAACACTACTGTATATTTTGACAATGTGTCTAAATATATCCCTAAAATTTTAGAACAATTCATAACGAAGTTTTCTTTTTATGTTCCTAAAGATAGACTTTTTAGGCAGACACAAAAGGCAAGCCCTTATGGCCCTGAATCGCGAATGTATTATTCGTATGACCTCCGTTCAGAAGAACATTCCACTAAACACATTATAGAGTTGGTCACTTATCATAGTCGAGACGATCGATTACCAAGCTTTGTGCACAGAATGTCAACTCTTTCATTTCAGAATAATTTCATAGTAGAAATGTTCAAGGGGTGCCAACATCATGAAGACTAAGCCAAGACCAAAGTCAAGCCAATCTCACAAATATTAATAAAATGAGATCTAATAGAGTTTGATACCAAAACTTTCTGTCTTCAAATGAAAATTTGTGAAAGTGGAAGATGTACGAAAGAAGTCACCACAGATGTGCTAAATTTATATTCAATGAAGGGGAGGAAAATACAAATCAGATGGAAACATGATATAATGGTGAACTACAGAACCGATTCTCACTAAAATCAAATTTTTAAGTTAATTTGGCATAATCGCTTAATAAAGAAGAAAAGAAGAAAAATGTGAATTCAATAATTCTTCAAAAATAATAATAAAAATAAAATACCTAAATCCTTACTCAAAACAAGTAATCTATTCAAAATAATTATTTATTAATTATTTCGAAAATCATTCTCTAATAACATCAAAGGGTATGCCCACAACAATTTGATTGCATAACCACTTCATTGAACTTGGCAATAAACGCAATCATCATCACATGCTGATTAATATTGGAAAATCTTTTAATTACAAAATGAAAGCAGAAAGTTAAAAATTCGAAATCGAAATTCTTACGGACAATACCAATGCAACAGCAGCAAGTCAACAAAGTAAGAATGCAACAGTAGTACATATAATTGTAGAATTATCGTATTATTTCGTGGTATTCTTTCGAAATGATCGACTTCTGGTCTTCGACAGCAGCAAATACACGCACAATAACCGAAACGATTTCCTTGCCTATTCAACATTGAAAATGGATAAATAATAGGGAAAACCAAAACCAAAACCCAATCGACCACAACCAACACGATTAATCACTTTGGAATGTTGTATTGCAAGCACCATGTGCAGTTGCTGATGTTCCCTTTGCCGCTGTTGAAAGCAACATGCGCTTCTGGTGCGAGTAAAGGATGTTCTTATTGTTGCTTATGAGTGCATTGAAGATTGCAAAGGAGAACTAGTTATAAAAAGATAAGCAACAATGTGTGGTAATACTTAACTTATTGTTGCACGGTAACACATTCTGTTGGCTGAAGCTTTGCTCCTTGCCGTGCCTGATGTTCAATATAGAAATAGTGGCTTTGTGGCAGACGTAATTTTGTACACATACTTGAGGCGAAGAGTGGCAATACAATATGTATTTAGTGAAACCTTGGCAAGCTTCATTGGCTAGTAAGTGAAAACATGGATCAACAAAGGGGGCACTTGATATAAATATGTATGTATTTGTCTTTATCGTATATTGAATGTAGTCATTCGGCAAAGGACAATGCACTCTTCAAATACATTAATTGAATTATTTTAGAGCTGTAGATGCGAGTGGCCGTTGACACTTGAAGAGCCTTTTTAACTGATTGCCTTCTTCTTCTTTATTGGCCTAGACACCGCTTACGCGGTTATCGCCGAGTTTACAACTGCGACAGTCGTTCTTCCTTTTCGCTGTTTGACACCATTTGGAGATTCCAAATGAAGCCAGGTCCTCCTCTGCTTCCCCCAGCGAGTACTGTGTCGAATACTTTCAGAGCTGGAGTGGTTTCATCCATTCGGACGGCATGACCTAGACAGCGTAGCCTCTGTTTTTTCATTTGCTGAACTATGTCAATGTCCTCGTATATCTCATACAGCTCATCGTCTGCATCATATAGCAAGACGGGCAATAGTTATTCTGCGTTGTATTTTGAGGCTGATTTTGTTGTTGCTGTTGATACTGGTTCCAAGGTAGACGGAATTATCTTCGAGAGAGGAGAGGTCGTACCTTTTTTTCGACTCAACGAGTGTAAAATCAAATCGGATATAGAACTGTTAAAATAGTTTTGACTTGCGTCTACTAAGTGAATCAAAATTTTAGTTGGTATTGATAAATCGTCAAAAAATATAAATTTATTCAAAAATCGACTTTTTAATAAAGTGTACTTGAACTAGTTAGTAACTCTATATTTGATATACATATATGCATGTAGGGTCATAACTGGTTGGTTATAATTGGTTCCGGTCATTAGTATTTGCTTCTGATCAATAGCGGGAAATAATTCATATAATGTTTTTCAGGTTTTTTTATTGAAATTTCCAATTTATTTGCCAAGGGCACAAGCAAATAAAAAGAGTTGACACGCAGCAGCTGAATTGTAAGCGCTTCAACGCCATACTACGCTTAGTTGAGTTGCCAATGCAGCATAGCATCGCAGAGATGCAACACAAGCACTTACATACATCAAATGTATATCGCACCTATATGTGTTCTATGGTATATACATATTCGAATTGGAAATCGGCCACAAAAACGCAGACACAATAAATGCACCCGAAAGACTAACTCCAACCAATCGAAGCAATCATTTAGCTACGCTATTTTAATGTGGAGCAAGGGGAAATTTCTTTTTATAGCAAAGCATAACCGAATATAACCGAATATGTATACCAGGGATATCCTTTGTGTTTACCTGAAGTCGTTTCTATATGTATGTTTTGTGAATTGGTAATGCTCATATGGGTTTCATACACTTTGTGGCACTTATACGCATGTGTAAAATACTTCCCCTTTCACCATCTAGACATTACTTTTTACATGCATCACTGAAAGTCATTAGACCGATAAATGAATGAGTAAACTTCCATCGAGTGTCACCATAATAAGCGTCGCCAGCTGGTAACACCAAGTCAGAGCAACAAAAAGAACAATCCAAACATCAGCATCAATGAAAGCAATAAGAAGTACAACAATTACGCTTACTTTACTAATACATATATACATATGTGTGTATTGGCTGAGCTCCCCCAATTCACGAGTAAATGTGAAGGTTGGAAGTTTGGCTGAAAGCCTGGGAGTGGCATGCAACCTTCAAATGTCAAGCTAAGCGCAGCTCTTTAAGCAGACTTGCATATCTTTGCATCTATATACGTGCGTATATGTATGTACATGCGTGGGTAAGTATGAGCACCCTCCAACACATTTGTATGGGATACCTACACGCTCGTGTTGGTCTCGTTGTAGCATTCGGTGTTGAGTGCAATCTTGTGTTCAATTTAACAGCATCTTCAAATCGAATTTCAATTTCCTTTATTGCAACTTAACATTGCAGCAAGCCCGTCCTCCTCTCACACTTCTGTTCTCACACACACCAGCGCTTTATTTGTCTATTTTCCTATGCTCCCATGGTTCTGCGGGCGTAATGTTCGCTTTTATTTTCCTTATGTGCTTCATTTTCTACACAGATTTCTATATGCTCTTTTCACTGCTTTATTTCTTATTTTCATGGAAATGTTGTGCAACAAACAACGTAGAGCAGCGGCAACAGCATATAAACAGCTCAGCTTGCGCAAGCGTCACGACGCGCTGTTGCACGCTGTTGTTGCCACAAATGCTTAGCGAAATTGACATTGACACTATGCGCCTGACTTGTTGGCTGACGACTACTAGCTCGCTGGCCAGCCATACCCCGCATGGCCCCACTGTCCATCAGACCAACGCGGTTGAGTGCTCATCCGTCTAACTGACTCCCTACCGGCCAATTGCGTTGCTCTTATTTTGATACGGCAGACGTTGCGATTGCAGTCAGTGGGGAAGGTGGTATGGAGCGTAGTATGGAAACATTATCAATTTATAAAACTTTGTTGCTAATGAACTTGGCATACAATTAGCTGTGAGTTATATAAAGAATATGTTTACAAACAAATGTGAATGGAGTTACTAATACATACTATATGCATGTATACCTGTATGCAACCTAATAGAGAATTGTAAGGTAGTTTAAAGGCGGAAATAGTAGTTTTTCTCATTGTAATGAGGTAAAGACTTTGACTCGGGAATTGTTAGCGTGCAAAATTGATTAACACGACCTTTTAGAGATCGTCATGATTCAAAACAAAAGCGTTCGGGTGCATCGAAGTGATTTGATCTCAACAATTTTTTCGGAGATTTCATTAGCTTGTTGGTAAGAAAATGACAGGTGCCAAGTTTCAGATCGATGCCTCAAAACCTGAGGGACTAGTTCATTTATATACAGAGAGACGGATGGAGAGACAGACAGACTTGGCGAAATCAACTGATTTTCCTCATGCTGTCCTTATATATGTATATAAGTATATATTATGGGTCTTCGTCATTTCCTTTTGAGTGTTGCTTCATCCTGTTCAGGGAATAGAAATGTAAGTGAATGGACTTCAGTTTTGAGGCATAAAGTCTCAAAAATTTAAATCACCAAAATTCTGAAATTAAAATTGTCATTGTTAAATTCCCAAATATGAAATCTTAAAAGTTGGGAAAAGTCGTTGAGAGCTAATACTAGCAAATGAGGTGGAGACTCTCTGTTGAATCGTTCAAATTCGTTATGGTTTTTATGATATATATACATTTATATATATTTATGTAAAATATACTCATGTCACCGTGATGAGCGCTTTTTCTTAACAAATATGAATATTGATATTATTCTCTACTGGGTTGTGGTCGTCTGTTGTGAAGAATTTCGTAACCATCATTATGATTTGTGCTACTTGTGTGGCAGTAACGGCTTAATTTGTTAATATGTGCTAACTGTATGATTATGTAACTAAATGTACGCATTAAGTCATAACTCATAATCCAATTAACGCTAATACTTTTCATACTGAGGTAAGATTATATGGTATGACATAATTTTAACAAGGTGGAACTGATATACTAAAGCCAGTTTTTCTGCAGTAAGGACGAGGCCTGTAAGTTAGGGATTTATAGATAAAAAGTAAGGAAGAGCTAAGTTCGGCTATAACCGAACATTTCATACTCTTGCAACTTTCAAGAATTCAGGTACGAAAGGCTTGTCAGTTATATGTGGCCTAGGGCGAGTTTTCACACTATTTTATTCATTCTAAGCACAAAGATGCACCGTTATTAGAAAAACGCACTATCTCAATTTTATTCCGATAACTCACATATTGACCGATATACATATATGTATGCAGTATAAGTCACCTGAAAGTTCGAAAATCTTTATATTAGGTATATGGTGCTCAGGGAAGTATTGACCCGATTCAATCCATTTTGAACAAACATACATGCTATTATAATAGAAAAGGTTTATCCCCGAATTTAAATTATATATCTCGCATTTGTATAGTGGAAAGCGAAATAATTAAATGGAATTTAAGAGTGTGTGATATGGGAAGTAAGTGAAGGTTTAGCCCGATTTCGCTCAGTTGCACACAGTTGTGGTGTCAAGGGAATTTTTTGTGCCGAATTTGGTTGAAATCGGTCAACTAGGTCCTGAGATATGTGACTTAAAAGTGGGTGGTGCTCATTTCCCAATATTGAACCAGCCTCCTTCAAAACCCTTTATTCCATCTCCGTGGTAAAACGCTATGTCTCTGTTATATTTAATTCTTGATTTATTGCGCTTTTAGTGATTTCTAACAGTACCATAGAAATGAGGTGGGCAAGAAATTCCATGCGTCATCACTCTATCCATAGAAGTTCTTATCATATTTGCACTGGGCGAACTTCGTTGTTGTAACTTTAGTGGTTTAGGAGTTATGTACGTTAAACTTATTAGAGCCACGTCCAATTTCTCAGACTTTTTTGACCCGATGACTCTAGCTACTGCAATCACCTATGCAAAATTGGTGCTTAGTTATGATGCTTAGTTGTGGGTCTACATACGTTTTCAGTTAATGGCGTTTAGTGGTTGAATTATGTTCATCTACGAACTTTTTACTCAACTTACAGATCGCACGGACGGACAGACAGACAGTCGAACGGATTTCAACTCATCTCGTCATCCTGATCATTTGTATATTATATATATAACCCTATACATACATTTACATTATTGGTGAAATTTTCATCACCTATCAGCATAGGTTAAAACAATTTTTTATAAATTATTCGAATTTGGGTCAGTTGCACCTCTAACAATTTGTGAATGCTCTCAAAATTAATTGGATCACACTTCAATAACTTCTGGCCACTTGGCCTATAAGTCAACAGTAGTGATGCCCCAATTTGTCGGAGTGAAAAAAGTTTGTAAGCTTAAAATGATTTTTTTTCCAATTTCCTGATGAAATTACAAAAATTGCATTTCTTTTGTAAGCAATAAATTCACACGTGTTTGCAGGAAGTTGCAATCAATTTTCAGCCTGTTGCCTGGTTGAGCTTTGTTTTTGTTTTGTTTGAAGCACCAGATAAAACTGACGGTTGCAGTGACCGCTGAATATACAATATTTTCATTTTTAATTGGAAAAACATCAACGATATTAGCAAACAACTAAGAACAAAAGAGAAGTTCTACTGATAAAATATTTAGCAGCAATACGACTAGAGGATACTAGCAGCCAATAACACAAACATATTCGAATACAATCACGCCTGAATTGCTGCCAGCAAGCTATTTGTTCGAGGGCGCACTAACCGGACTGAAGTGGCTCCGGAGTGAGGGTCACAATAGCTTAGCAAATTTGTGCCGATTGTGTGAAAGTCAAAAAGTCCCAAACTCCTGACTGCAACGCGGCCAGATAGAGAAGATATGAAGTGGCTGCCATGCTCCGTGTACGTTGCCTGCTGAACTATGCAGACAGCATGCCATCAGGTCGCCGTCGCGTCGCGCCACAGCGTCACATCCTAAGTATTTGCAACTGTTGCAGATTGCAGTGCCGCTGCATGCCGATGCAGACAGATAACCATGGCGAGGTGAGCGCATAGGCCATGGCCGCCAAAGGCCGACTAGCGCAAGCCGTTAGGCAACACTGGAAGAGTGGCAATCACGGTGTACGTAGCGTGCTTAAAGTGGGCGGTGCGGAGATGGGGGTATGCCCATGGCGTTAGTTAGTGCTAAGCACTGGTCTCTATTTTAATTGCCGGCTATGGCAATTTGTAGCCAGCGCTTAGCTTTCAAACGAGCCGAAGTAGCTGCATATTTATGTACGAGTACACATACAAGTATTCTAAAATATTTTGCTTTAAGCTGGGAATGTTTTTCCCCTCCTGGTATTTGATATTTCAGTTAGCATTTCGGCATCTTAAATGGTTTAAAAAAGCTCGATTATTCAGAGTCTGAGTGTCCGAAACGATGATGTCCTTCGCAGCATATAACTACACAAGCACAAAAAACAATTAGCAAGTGGTCGGAAGTATGCCAGTAAGAGCAATTCATTTATGGAATTGGTTATGGAAATTTTTAATTTGACAGAAAATACCAACAACAAAAAAAAGACATTCCAATTGTACGGAATTTTATAACTAAACCACGAAGTACAGGGTTTGTCTGGAAGTAATATGACTGATTTCCTTCCGCCGCGACTGTTCTTCTGAGCGTTCGCACACCGACTGTTTTCGGTAGAAGTCGTTCCTAGCTAACGAAGGAGCGGCTGGTCAGTTATCTCAGAGCACCTGGAGAGTCAGGACAAACATTTTCACGCGACGTGTTTCTGTGAGTGGTGCAAGCCGAAAATGCAGCGTTCGTTAGAGTAGAAGTACGCGATTAAATTCTATGTGAAACTCGGTAAATTTGCGACAGAGACGTTTGATATAATCAATCGGGCTTAGCATGAAGTCCTTTTTGGAGGGCTGGGAGACCTGAGACTTCGACTAACACCGAAAATGTGACTCGTGTGTATAAAGTTTTGAACTCAAACTTCGACTAAGTATTCCTTTATTTTTCCAGATGTTGAATTTATCAAAATCTGTGGTTCAAGACATTGTGACGAAGCATTTGAACATGAGCAAGGTGTTCCCAAAAATGGTCCCAAAAGTGATAACTGATGACTAGAAATTGACAGACAGCAACCCAACCAAGGCCGGCATACCAACGCTTCCGCAGCCGCCCTAGAGCCCAGATATGCCCCTCGGACTTTTTTTGTTTTCTTGTCTGAAAAGGCCAATGAAAGACAAAAATTTTGAGACGACAGAGGGAATCCAAGCAGCATGCACCTCGGCTCTCAAGTCTATTCCGAAGAATGCTTTCCGTGACGCCTTCCATGCTTGGAAATCGCGCTGGCAGCAGTCGAATTACTTTCTGGACAAACCCTGTATTTAAAGTACTACATTCTTCTCTTTGTCGACATTGATAAAGTCATGGATAAAGCGGTGGATCAGGTATACTCTCTAATCGCTCTCAATAGAAGGGAATATCGTTGGTCTCAGTCTGGTCGCA
Source organism: Bactrocera tryoni (assembly GCF_016617805.1). Lineage (NCBI taxonomy): Eukaryota > Metazoa > Arthropoda > Insecta > Diptera > Tephritidae > Bactrocera > Bactrocera tryoni. The sequence continues at coordinate 12,006,190 of NC_052501.1, read as the reverse complement.
CCATACGCCCACAGATGACAGTTCGAGAAAAGTGCAAGGAAACAGGAAAACAATTGATCAGTTTTTGAGCACTTGTTCTGCAAGACAAAGCTTCAAGCATTTGGGATCGCACGGTATGCGACATTGGAATATATATCATTAATGAGACCACAGAACGTGTCAAGCGCCAGCATCCTAAAATACGACATTTAAATATGAAGTACAAAGTAATAGAAAGAACAAAGTGCTTTCGTCGCATTAACGAATTCCATCCATAACTAGTCGTGTCCCTCATTCAATCTTTCAAAAAAGTATTCGCGCAAACCAATCTTTGCAACATATTGAAGTCCACAACAGTTGCAATTTTTAAATTAATTATCTGAGTGCTATGAAACGCTATGAAATTCTCGGCTGAATTAGTATGTCAACGAATATATGTGGTGGAACGTGTGCACCGTCATGACTCTGCGCATTGTATTCTTAAGCAATGTGTACTCTCTGGAGCAGACATTGCAACATCTCAACAACCCATTGTAGCCACTGCCTCATGGAAGCATTCATGCTATTTTCGATGGTGTCCGTGAGCGTACGTTGCATGTTGCATGCCATGATTTGCTGGCTGCTGCAACAATTGTGTGCCTTGTTGGCTGTTGCACGCTCCAGAATGCCTGACATGCCACATGGTTGCTAAATGCACAATGCTGGCATACATATTTATACAATGTTATGCTATGTGTTTTGGAAAGCAGAACCAGGATGCAGTAAGCTACTTAATCCAATTGAAATTCTCCACTATTAAACTATTTTTATATTTTTAATAATTTTTTACATATTGTTGTTAAGAATGTTGGCGTTGACTCTGCTTGTAGAGTTGTCGTTGACCTTAAAGGCGCAGCCATCAGCAATAGTTTTGTGACTCTGGCTTATGTTTGCTTTGCAGCTCTTTAGTGTTGTTGTACTGCTTACTAGTGTACTCTTTCTTTATATTACATACGAGTATATTTCGAGCGGTGGCAAGTCATGTCCGCCCCAACAGCTGCTGCTGTTGCCGCCACTGGCGTAGATAATTGCATGAAAGGCCATCACATATCCGTTGACAGCTGCAGAGTGCCACAACTGTTGCCGCCGTTATTGCAACATATCGTGAGTTCAATTTATTACAACCAACCGCTTTTGATTCTTTATGAAAGTTACCGCGGCATGCTTGTTGTTGTTTTTATATTGCTAATTGCGCCGTCAAAGCCATCAGTGCTGACCGTATCAGCGCAATTATCTTAATTTCAAATTTCCGACACACCTCTCACCAACAAAGCTCAGCAGCTCGCAGCATTCTACACCGTTTTTGTTAGCCTTTTACTAATAATTCTTAAGATCATTATAAGTTCTTTATTGTGTATAGATATTTAGCTTAGGATATACTTTACGGCAAAGAATGTTTTCATCTAAGTTAAGAGAAAATCAATGTCTGGAATAAAACCAGCTTTACCTTCGAGTTAAGTGCAATTAAAAATTTTATTTCCATATATGAATTCAAATATATCCAGGCAGATAATTTTTTTTTAATCTATACTAGTAGTGTTAGATTAGGTAAGGTTGATCCAGAAATCAATGGATCTTACCTTGACAGATATTAGTCAATAAATCCTTAAAAGTAGATAACCAAATCCTTATAGACCGAAGAAGCGTTTGAGCGTACCATAACATTATTAATGCGGTTACTCATACTCTTCGCTAGATTCGCTAAGAGTGTGTCCAACAATATAAGTACTTAAATCTAAGTTTGGCAAAATTGAGCGCAGAGGAGGACAAAATAACTTAATGATTCCATCTCGCTTTCCTCCATATAGCTGAGTCAAAGAGAGTCCGACAAAATATTTAGTAGCTGTGGCACAAGTTTTGGTTGTAGACCATCGCTTGCAGAGCTCACTAGAGGTTCATCGGCCTAGCGCTAAAATGCCAGAAATCGGAAAACCGACACGTTTTCAATTCTGTTAAGCTTCGCGGGCTTCTAAGCTCTCTCTCAACTTCGCTCTACACAAGAAATGACCCCATAAAAGACAGTTGGCTTAAATACAATCCAACTTTTCCCAATTGTTTCTCTAAAACAAAATAAGGCAATCGATGTCCCCTCATTCTCTCCTCAATATTTTCAGTACAAAGCCTTCAGTGAAAATAGTAAAGTCATCGAAAACTTGCCTCATACAAGCCATCTATCCACCTCGGATAGTAACGAAAACATCGAATAAGTTAAAATAATAGTGTAATGAACACATTTTGTTAATGGTGCTTCAAAAGTGAGCAGAAGGACCAAAATTCGGCCATCCAAGTCTTGGCTTGTAAGAAGTGTATAAAAAATTGGATTAAAAATATATTGGTTCAGGAACCTATTTTCAAAACGATACTAAAAATTTGTGTTAAGATATGTAATTTTTTTTTTACTGAGTCGATTGAGCCATGTCCGTCTGGCCTGTTTATATAGACAGTGTTTTTTCGGAAAGTAATAGGATACTGAGTCGATTTAAAAATAGTTTATTGAACCAAACGTTACAATTCTTTAAAAACTTTTAAAATAGGCTCCATCTGCGTCGATACAGCTCTGCCATCACGATTTTTAAGCATCGGAAGGCATTCTCCGGAATAGCCTTGAGAGTCGAGGTGTATGCTGCTTGCATCCTTTCTGTCGTCTCAAAATGCCATTTTGTCTGGGAGATCTATGACTCGTCACCTGTGATTACGTTATTAAAAAATTGGAGGTCACTTTCACACATGTTCAAATTTTCTTGGCACCCTTCCATTCGCCGCAATTTCTGGTCGGCAGTGAGCACTTTTGGAACCATCTTTGCGCAACTTTTGCGCATGTTCAAGTACTCCGTCACAATGTCATGAACCACATATTTTGATAAATTTAGCATCTGAGATATTAAACGAATACTTAGTCGACGATCTGAGCTCAAAACTTTCTGCACACAACTCACATTGTCGGTTTTGCTCGAAGTCGCAGGTCTCCCAGCACGGTCTTCATCAGCGACCTCTTCCCGCCTCTCCAAAAAAGCTTGGTGCCACCTAAACACACCACTTCTTGCTAAAGCAACATCTGGGTAAGCATATCAAACATCAATGTCGCAGATTTACCGAGTTTCACACAGAATTTAATCGGCTTGCCCCACCCACAGAAACACGTCCGGCGAAAATGTTGTCCTGACTCTCCAGGTGCTCGGAGACAATTGACCGCTCGTTCGTTAGAAAGGCTCTACCCTCTACAAAATCCAGTTGGTGCGCTCACGCTCCGAAGTACAGTCGCGGCGGAAGAATATCAGTCCTATTACTTTCCAGACAAACCCTCTACGCAACACACATCCTTTTCTACCCAAGAACTACATGTATGTACATATACCATAGAAATTTAATCAGCATGTCCTTATATAAATTTTTTTTTATTATTTATTGGGATATCTTCATGAAATTTGGCATGAATTATTGTCAGTGGTGCGACCTTCGAAAAAATTGTTCATAACTGACTATAGAATATATAAATGCCACACAATCTTATCGATGGAAATGAAGTTCTTGCATAGCATTTTTTTGTTTGTGAAGTATATTATAGCTTCAGTGCAACCTAAGTAAATGTTTCTTCTATATTTTGAACTACTCTAACTCTTCTCTTACTAAAGTAGTTCTCTTTTTCTCATTATAAGTCTCATAATTTATTAGTTTATCATTAGCTGCAGCATCAAAGTAATAACAAATGAGTTTCTAAACAAATACTCATATCTAATTATTCGTACGATTTAATACCGTCAGCTTTTGATCCCCTACAACACCCATTTTCCAACGCATAGTGTTGCAATACCTTCAGCAACTTTTACGAGGCAACGGAAGTGCCAGCTGCACTCTACGTAGTAGTTTTAGTTATTTTCATTGCTCGCTATTTATTTTCCTTTTTTTGCATTTTTTAATTGAAGTTAATTAAGTTCGTTACGAAACTTCAGTCAAAAACTAAGTAGTGAGTAAGTAAATAAATACATTCCAATCCATTTAATCACATTTTCTGCATCAGCATATTCTAATCTGACGGAACAAGTGAAGACGGAAAGCCCCAGTACCAGTTGCTGGCGACCAGTATGCAAAACGTTATATAACACATATACATATGTATTTCTGTTTACATATACGTATGTATATATACATAAGTGTGTGGTGAGTGTGTGTGCTCTCGTCTGTGTCACTATGCCACACATCATAGTCTCTTGAAATTGCTGCTTTGACGATATGCAAAAGTTATCATTTGCAGCACACTTAAGGGAATTAAATGCGGTGGAAGTGCAAACGAACTCGGAAATAACTTCAAGTTTGCACATGTGTTTGTATGTATGTTTGTGTTTGTCTTTTACTTGTGCGGCAGCAAAGGGAGCAGCAGTGTTTAAGCAAAATCATTGGCAACTCAACGCCTGTCACGTTGTCAGTATATATGCGCACATACGTACATATATAATATAAATACAGACAAGCATGTATAATATAAATACGAGCATACATACATACATCTATGCATAATGAGTTGATTATGCCGGCACTGCTGTTGCCTGCGCAAATAGTTAGTAATTTTAATAATAATACAGACGCGCTCTAATGTTTGCATATTGATATTTTAGTAGTGTGTGTGTGGCGCATAAGATAGTAGCACTAAACCCCCGCCCACCATAATCATTCATTCAGCCATTCATTCAATTGCAGCAGACGGCATAGTGACACATCTACTCATTTCTACTCATTTGCTTGCCACTTTCATTTACGTTGCCATTATCGGCATGCATGCATTTACCTGCGTCTGTGTGTGTGTGATTACATACATATCTATGTGTGCATATGTAGTTGTTTCAGCCGTTCTGTCGGTAATTGGATGAGTTGTGAAAATATGCCACACTTGCGACGCATCTCGTTGCACGTTGTACTCCCGTAATAGCACTTCATTTGCCGTGCATTTTCCTTTCTACTGCGCTCGCAAGTTTCTTTTTAACTTATTTGCTTATTTGTTGCTTATGTGCTCATTGCAGTTGCAAGTTCTTTCACTTCTTTTCGCACATACATATCAGCAGGCGTGTGACAACACTTGAAAGTGTGTCTCCTCCAGCTCAGTTGTCGTCTACTATGTGTTTGCTCTTAATATTTACACGTTGCTTGTACGTGTGAGTGTGTGTGCTTAGTTGCATAATTTCCGTCTCACATTATTGATGCAATAAAATTCAGTCATCACTAAATGCTCACTTCCAAACACCTCTATAAATACTTGTATAATTTGTACCAGTGTATATTTTGTGCAGATGCCTCATCTAATGTGTTGGTAGTGGTGTGCATGCTTGCTGTGTCGGTATTTTCACTATGATTGCTCTTGTAAAGGTGAAGGAAACGGTAACATTAATTACTTCGCCTTGCAATCAGTTCCGCAATTTCAGTTAAAAATACACTGAGAGAATTTTTGCTTCCAAAATATAAAGAGTTTAAGTAAAAAAGTAAAAAATATTGGCGTTGTTAAACTATACTTGTCAGCTACTACATGTCTCTCGCCTGCTAACATTCGAAGGTAATACAGAAAATTCGAAGAACTTGGAGCTAACATATGCATAACTTTGACCAGAACTGGTTTATTTAAAGTGCGGGCAAGCCGCTGCTGTTTCTTCATGATGCGAAAAATTTGTCTGGCGACTTTTTACAAGGTAGAAAATTGAACAACGAGTTTGCACGAAATATTGTGTTTCCAATGGGATCGTGGCTATGAAATCATTGAAAATGTCGCTGACGCTTTTTGCAGACTCTACTATATCACAAAAACTTGTATTTGAGTAGCACAAATCCTGATATGAATATCGTGAAGTCATCGAATAACATCTCAAAGAGATGCTTGATAACTTCATCGAACACATTATGACGATAAGCCCCTGTTTATGAATGGCGCTGTAAAAATGAGCCGAAGTCGAAAAAACCAAAATTCGCTAAAGGTACTGGATACCATTCCAAACTAAGCTTAAACAAGTGTATTGGCTCAAAAGAAGCCTATTTGAAGGCGATAATACCCCCAGCTATGATTTAGGTTGAGAAAACTATTGCTGAATAAAGACCACAATGTCAAAACGGTCACACAACTTTGTATAGAGCGGCAGCCATAGTATTTAAAGTTCTAAATTACGTGTCTCTAGTTTTCTCACATATTGTCTAAAAATTTAGCTATGAAGTGTGAGAGACAAATATCATTAACCAAAAGGCGGTTCGTGGAGGAGTTCAGATTATTATTACAATTAAGAGTTTACAACAGCGCGCCAGTAGTTTCTTCTCTTCGACTGTGATATTCGACGTGGCCAACGCGCAAAGGACCATAAATCTTTCGCGGAACCTTTTTCTCGAAAACTTTCAACGTCGACTCATCAAATGTTGTCATCGACCATGCATCTGCGCCAAATAGAAGACCGAGAATAATGAGTGACTTATAGAGTTTGGTTTTTGTTCATCGAGAGAGGACCTTACTTCTCAATTGTCTACTCAGTCAGAAGTAGCACCTGTTTGCAAGAGTTACTCTGCGTTGGATTTCGAGGCAGACATTGTTCTTGCTTTAATATTGTTTCGAAGATGGACGAAGTTATTTACGACTTTGAAGTTATGACTGTTAACAGTGACATGGGATTGAAGTCGCGAGTGCAACGACTGTTTGTTTGATGACAGGAGATATTTCAACTTGCCCTTGTTTACCACCAGACCCATTTTCTTCACTTCCTTATCCATTCTTGAGAAAGCCGAACTAACGGTACGGCTCTTATGGCCAATGATATCGACATCATCGGAATACGCCAGTAGTTATACACTCTAATAGAAGATTGTAGCATCATTTCTCTAGGAGTATGTGGAAGAAGTCGCATGATAGGGAGTCGCCTTCTCTGAAACCTCGGTATCGAACGGCTCGGAGAGATCTTTCCCGGTTCTGACGGAGCTTTTGGTATTGCTCAATGTCAATTCACAGCCGTATTAGTTTTGCGGTGATAAAATTGAGGAAGAGGTGGTGTGTGTCGAGTATCTTTCGAGTATCTTCTCTCTCTGGTCAGTTGTTAATTTTTCATGCTTAATGCCACTCTGATAAGATCCAATCAGTTAGTTGACGATGGAGCGCTCGATAGAACCTTATATTTATCCCTATCCTTCTCATTTAACAGAACTGTCATAATAGGACCATTATATGATATATGTATCATAAAGACTGATTGATCAAATTGAAGTTTTTATAAAGAAAACGCTTTTATTTGACAAGATCTCTTCGCCAAAATAAGGCTGCATTATTGTCCGTGCAAATCTGCAATCTCCGAACAATTTTCCATATCGGACATATAAACTTCATCTGACAGTCAGGATGTAACCAAACAAAATCAAGGATGAAGTCTTTTTATACCGTTTTATGCTATAAGAAATGCAGCTGTGAAGGATATTACAGCTTCGGTGGAACCAAAGTTAATATTTTGGTTTTTATACATTCCACAACAGAATTTCTCTCAGTGCATGCATGTTCACATGTCCATAGGAGTTTACCGCACAATCCTCGCCGACTCAACCACCATGTTATGTTTGCGGAGTACGCGTTGCTGCTGCTGCAAGTGATGTGTTTGCAGTTAAATTCACAAGTTGATGTGATGTATGAGTATATTTGCATAATTTGCCACGTGATGTTTTGTTGTTAATTAATTCTTAAGTTAAGCGCAACCACTTGCAGGTAGACAAATACAACACACGCCCACACACAGTCACATACTGCTACATATATGTAACTGTACTTACATAAATAACTGCTAATGCGCCTGTCGACGCTAATGGCAACGTCAATGCTGGCGAATTCCGAGGATAAACGACGGAAGCTCAGATTTAAATGAGCATATCGATATACATACCTATATATACATATACATATATATGTATATATATGAATGCATGAGCTTGTGAGATTACTGTAATATATGTATGTATATATTTATAGATAAAGGTACGGTACATCATTTTAGTGCAGTTGCAAGGGCGTTGTGGAATCGCAGGCAATTTAAACTGCTTACCTGAGATATCAATTTGGTGCTGTGAGGCAGGACTTATTTGCTCCACTGGTACAAATTGATATTTTAAGCGAGCATATCAGCTTAACAGCTTGGTGCTCATTATATTTATAGGTAAATGTACATACATAGCTTACTATATGTTGGGATGTAATATTGTTGATTTAGTGGATTATTTGTTGGGTTTTTGTTTATTATGCTATTTACGTACTACAGAGATACTATAATTGTGTGAGGACTTTGTTTTTCAAAGGAAAATATTTTTAGTAATCGATAAAAGAGTTCTAAGTCATGTATACCATACCAATCACAGTTCTAAAAATCACAATAACGCTCTTGAAGTATTGTGGCTTTAAAAATTAGCTAACACTATATAACATTGCTTCAAACTCGATTAACAGTTAGTGTGTAGTGTAGCTAGAATATCACAGTTAATAAACGTATTTCGAGAGCTTTGTCCATTTAAGTCCAAGATGAAGGAGAATCATTTGTGGGCTCTGTTTTGCGATTTATGAGAAAACTTACCACACTGATACATATAACTGTTAACCTAAGTAAAGGTACTTTTTTCAATAGTTCAACTTTATTACGCAAAACCAAGTTCTCTAAAGAAAATGTTTCGAGCGCATCGCTCAACTTTTGGCCAACATAATCGGCCTACTGAGCGTACTATTCGCAACACTATCACCCGTCTTGAGGCCGAGCATTAATTATTGTATAATATGTATTCGATCGAGTAAACCTCATCCGCCATGCAGGGAGTTAAATTTAGCAGCCGTAGCTGAGAGTGTACACAAAAACCCTGCAGATTCGATTCGGCGCCATTTGCAGCAACTCGGACTAACGTATGGAGTAACTTGGCGTATTTTACGTCAAGACCTTAAACTGAAAGCGTACAAAATACCGCCTGTGCAAGAACCGGAGCCGCTTGACCTTCCCAAGCGACTTCGTTTCGCCCTATGGACTCTTGAAAAGTTCCAAAAAGATTTAACGTTTTCGAACCAAATTTTGTTCAGTGATGAGGCCCATTTCTGACTCAATGGGTATGTAAACAAGTAAAATTACCGCATTTGGGACTAAGAGCAACCCAAAAAGAGATTCAAGAGCTGGCATTTCATCCAGTGAAATAACAATGGTTTGGTGTGGTTTGTGGACCGGTGGTACCATCGGTCCATATTTCTTCAAAAAGAACGCCGGTGAGAACGTAACCGTCAATGGCGAGTGCTATCGCACCATGATAACCGACTATTTGATGTCTAAAATTGAAGCTCTTGATCGGTGCGACATTTGGATTCAACCGGACGGCGCCACTTCCCACAGAACGCATGAATCAAAGGATTTATTGAGAGAACACTTGGATGAGCAGATAATTACAAGTTTTGGGCCGGTCGATTGGCCACCAAGATCGTGTGATATCCCACCGTCAGACTTTTTCCTATGGGGTTATGTAAAGTCTAAAGTCTCTGTGGGCAAATCCGCTTCAACTCAGGCATTGAAACAAAATATCCCACGTGTCATTCGCCGGTTACCAGTCGAAAAGGTCGAACGAGTCATCGAAAACCATTGGATGGATCATCTGATAAGCAGTCGCTGTCAAAATATGAAAGAGATAAACTTCAAAAAATAAATTCGAAAGAGTTTTTTTTTCGAGTGATAATAAACATTTCCTATTAAATTTGAAGTTTCTATGTTTTTGTTTTAAAAGAGTAGGGAAACTCGACTAGTAAATTGTTTAATCATTGCTTAAAATATGGGTGCCGCCTGCAGAGAAACACGCCTTAAATGCTTAAATAAAATTTTCGTGAATTAATTTAATTATTTTTATTTTTGTTCTATTAAGCAACAATTTTCTTGCGCAATATTTTCAAAATTCGTTTAAAATAGGCATAATTACTATAAAAAAAAATATTGATCCGGGTTTTCCCGTTAGAAATAATATTTTTTATTTATTTATTAGATTAAAGCTCAAAATTTTCCGGTTAAAAAATTCCACAGCCATTTGCAGTTGCATTTATTTTACTGCAACATAAATAAAAAAATTCATATAATAGACGTCCAGTATTTAATAGAATTATGCCACCAAAGTTTGCATCATTCACCGCAAACAAGCCCAATTCCGCAGCAACTTAATTTGCCGCAATTAATTAATTTGATTGCCTAAGCCACCAACATAGCTGGCAGTTCATTTGAATTCAATTTAAATAATAACAACAATAACAAATATGATTAATCGTATATGCGATAGAGGCAAGTGATTTAAACGCACAAACACACGCGCATATGACCACACATGCACGCATAAGCCCACACACACATGCGTAACGAGTACGCGTAACTGCTGACTTTTTAATGCTCGGCATTAATTCGAACTCGCAGAGATTAGCCTTTAAGCCATATATACAATATGATTTGCATAAATCGGCTAAACTATAATTCAACTTCACTTGTGATGAAGTATGGCCGTACAGAGTTGCATTATGAAAAAACAAACAAATTACAGAATTAAATAAAAAAATAGTAAAAAAAAAAATGTATGAAAAAACAAAAACTGGTAGTAGGTGTTAACATTACCTTTATGTGGCCAACTGCGGCGTAACTGCATGTGCTTGCCTACTTATATATTTTTATGGTCCATTGGACTTTTGTGAGCTCATAAATTAATAGCTGCTTGAACTGCGCTCTTCACGCTCCCTCGCTTCAATACGAGCGCGGAGCCTCTCGACCTCGTTGCATTTATGCGAAAGTGCGTATAACCGCTTTTTGTAATAAAAATTAACCAAAGGCGATTAATTTTATGTTTATATAAAAAATTAGTTGTGATTTCACATGCGTCCTCAGCGTCTACAGTGCATTGGATTCGTTTGATTTATGTGTGAAAATATGCTGGCAGCGCAGAGGCCATGCAAAAAGTGAGAGTGCTTTGCTATAATGCGCGCTCTGGCTTTTGCGACTGGTGGTCCACCATTCATTGTGCTTAGCGCTTTTGTGGCAAGTTGGCTTTGGTTGGATTAATTGCTTTCAAATGCGTTTTTCATGTTTCTTCGCAGTTGTTCGGTTTGGGCATTTACACGGACAATTTCTCATCCGGCTGCCACTGCAGTTAAGCCGTACCACGCAATAAATCAAGTGGATTAGATGAAGCATGGTATTTAACACCTAATCTGGCAGGGAAGGTGTTGAAAGTTAGTCTTTGAAAAATTTTGTGAAAAGCTGTAAGAATCATCAGTTGAATGAAATATTTAAACGAAAGAGTTGTAGACTTTCACTTTGTGACTTTGAAAGATTTATACAAACATTATCAAAAATAATTGTCTTTTTAGGGTCTAGAAAGTATTTTTCACTTTTGTTTTGATATTAGGCCATTTGTTTTGATATTAGACAAATACCACCGAATGCATTTAAAAGTGATTGATTGTGATTTTATTTTATTTATCAGGGAAATTTATAGCTCGAACTATGTATATAAGTTTAATAACAAAAAATGTCATGCGATAAAATGCTAAAAACTGAGGATTACTAGTGAATTTCTACATAAAAACAAGAAAAAAAACGTCAACTTATTTTCCAACAAAGCTATAATACCTTTCAGATAAACAAATGGTTCCTTATATTCCTATGTATGCTGAAGTAACTCGAACTGAACAAATTCTTCGGAGATTGCATTATTTCCTTAGGCACTGGCAAATTTGGTGAAGATACTTCAGTGAAGATATCTTTCAATGAAAAAGTTTTCGATACAAGCACTTGATTGATGGTATAGTTGCCAATTAACGGAAGTTCCGAAAAATAAGCAGCTGATTGGTAAGAATACGATGGGTGCGAAATTTCCGATCGATGTCTCGAAAACTAGGAACACCTGCAATTTACCAACAATTTGAATATTTGATCTATTTGAGAAAGAGAAAATATAAAATATATGAAAGATAGAATAAACAATAGGTAGATAAATTATAAATCATTAAATCTCTTCGCCTAATAAGACCATATACATATGTTACATTTCAAGAACACGATCACGATAACCTGGTATTGAATATTTGTAAGATTGTTCAGATATTATAAATAAATTGTAACATTAAACCGAAAAAAAGTTGTAGGGAGGAACATGAGTTGGAAATATCTAGACACTTTCTCACTGTTCCGTGTTCGCCAGACTATGGTTGAAGCATCTCGGTTGCCATACACTCTATGATCCCGCCGAATTGTCTGGAGTAGATATCAGCAGCTCAATAAATTTGTAGCTGCCTCTGGTTGGTTTGTTATATCTAAAAAAAGTTGTAGTCATTTGTTATATCTACAAAACAACCAGAGTCAGCCAGAGTCAGCTACAAATTTGTTGTTGTTGATATGTGCTTAGGAGTTCTGGATATCACAATGGACAAATGTGCCTAGAAATATAAATGGGATTATTTGTGGTTTCACGAATATCATCCTATTTACCTAACCTAGTATACCATTAAACCAAAAATAATAAAATCAGACAGATGGTTTAGACATTCTCCGATGGAGCAAGTTGACATCCATTGTTTATTTCAAGGTGGGCTCCATGGTTGTTAACTTTTTTACTCCTCAATCATAAGAAAGAAATATGACTTTCAAGGCCATAGGCTACTCGTTTTAAATAATTTGTACTACGAAGAAATCTCCTAGTTTAGCGATTTTAATAAAACTAGAATGACACTTAATATGCTGCACCAACTGTAGTTGAACAAAAAATTTTTACTTCTTACTAAATTCTAGAAGATCATTAAACTACAAGGACGCTAAATTCGTTGTTCTGGTCCACAATACGTTTCTTCGAGCTTAATCTTGCTTGGTAACCTAAAAACAGCAAGCTATAACTAAAAAAACTGTTTACGATATCAATTCCAAAATTAAGTATGCCATTTTTAAAGGTATAGCCTACCCGAAAATGAAAGAAACAAGGATTTTAAACTTGGTGTGCCCTTTAAGATGTATCCAACACTTTTCGAGTAATAACTCATTTTGTCATACGATTATTGTCCTGACAGAAAAGGAAACGAATAATCTTCATTCTATTTGATTCCTCGTTATCATTATTATCCATTTGTCACGAAACTTGTAACGCAATTAGGAAGATCAGCATGAAGAGTTGAGTCGATTTAGTCATGTCCGTCTGTCTGTATATACGCGAACTAGTCCCTCAATTTTTTAGATATCATTAGATATCCATCGGAAATTTCGCAAAAGTCTTCCTCTTCCCAAGAAGCTACTAATTTGTACAATAGCCTATACGTGGCAGTCGTACAAACTAAATGATCAAAACCATGTCCTTGTATGGAAAACGTTTTTGTTCGACAAGATATCTCCACAAAATTTCGGCAGAATTATTACTTAAGGCAACGGTAAAATGTCCAAAGAAAGATCGGACGTCTGTAGATCGAAGTCAAATATTTTATTGCATTTTTTTTATTTGTGATATGATGAGTTCATAGATGGGCGTAATCGGACCACTGCCCCGCTCACAATACGCTATTTACCCAAAACGTATAAAGTGACATAACTAAGCACTAAATTAAGTTATAAAACTGTAAGGGATCCCAGTAGCAAAGGGTAACTGTGGGAAATAAATTTTAAAAAGTGTTAAATGTGCATATTCCATTGACCACTAGAACTACAAGAACCAAATTAACATATCGCAAATAATATAAGAACTCCAACTGACAGTATGTAAATGGATGAAATCAGAAGATAACTCCGCTCATTCCCCATATAACTGAATACGACAGAGTTATTAAATTTTACTTCCGAAATAGTATGAGAGGCCTTTGTGAAAGCCAGTGTGAAAATTGGCCGATGGGCGTGGCACCACCCACTTTTTGTAGAAATCCATCCATCGTCGCATTATTCTCATATTTCTATGTCACAGTATGAAAGTGCGCGAAATCGGGCTACGACCACGCCTACTTCCACATAGCACAATTTAAAATATCATTTGATCCTTTCACTTGCCAGTACATAAATCAAGATCAAATTAATATGGTAGTATAAAACTTTGCACAAATAATGCCACTTTCTTATCAGAAAGTCAACCAAACGTGGTCAAGCAACTAGGTACCGAATATATCACCCAGTATCTATAGTTGACTTTTGACCGAAAATATCGGTTAATGTGTGAGATATACAATTGAAAGTCAGAGAGAAACCTTTCCTTACTTTAGCAATTCTGTGTCTCAAATATTTGTTCAGCCCCCATATACCTAATATAAAGATTTTTGAACTTCAAGGTGACTTTATACTGAATACATCTGACAATATTTGCATTATTTAAATGAAAACTACGTGTTTTACTCATAACAGTATATCTTTGTGTCTAAAATAGATACAATTGGATGAAAACTTTACCTAGCCCCATATAACTATTATGAGGATTATCAAACATCCGGCTGAAATTGCTCCATATGATTGGTGGTGGTAAGTGAGGTACCTTAATGAAACTATTTTCAAGTTTTTCTTTTTTTTCTGGGGTATAACCTTATATATATTTATATATAAAATTGCTTGTCTTCCGATTCTCTGGTTGACGTTTTACACATTTAGGTAGTTCTCTGGCTGTGATTCCTGCAAGTTGCAAGAGTATAAAATGTTCGTTTGCATCCAAATTTAGCCCTTCCTTATTTCTTGTTAAATATTGATTGTTCAGCCCTGTAAACTTATACTAATTAAAACAAATTTTTTTGGAATAAGCGGTGAGTTGTAGAAAAATAAAAATGTGTCCAGGAAACAATTTAATTTAAGTCCTTAGAGTATAATCGTTCAATTAAATTTGTGAACTTGCGATATTTAAGCGTAGGCATGAAACTCATAGTCCTTTATTAAGGACTTATAGACTGATTCATCAAAATACTTCAAAATAATGTGTTGGTTTTCAACCATACCGTGTACCAAGTATTTCTGCATGTCAGCAATTAAGTTATCATTTACGCAGGATAATCAAGGATTACTTGCAGCGGGTGTTCATTGATTTAAAAATGCAAGTCATATTGTTGAAATTTACCGGAAAGAATTTCCAGCGAAAAAAACAGCATTCATCACTCCAATTTTCTCGCATTTCACTGCCTGTGAGAATTTCTCTATTAATTTCAGTGTCGCTTAGGACCTGACCTGACCCAATTCAGCCTACATACTAACAGCTAGTGGCATGTAAATATAAAAAGTTTCAACAATTTTTCAAGACATCTCGGCATTATGACATGCAAGTGTCTTACATGTACTTACAAACGACTTTACAAATACACACACATACATATGGTAAATGCCGACTCATTCCCTAGGCGTGCAACTCGAAAAACACTTGCCACCTGAGCC
This sequence comes from Bactrocera tryoni, assembly GCF_016617805.1. Taxonomy (NCBI): domain Eukaryota; kingdom Metazoa; phylum Arthropoda; class Insecta; order Diptera; family Tephritidae; genus Bactrocera; species Bactrocera tryoni. Next base: position 11,990,801 of record NC_052501.1, on the reverse strand, counting down.
TGTGATAAATTTTAAGAAACACAGTTTAACATCATTGACGACATTCGTACAACAGCAATATCAACAGCAACGGCAACAACAACAAGAAGTAACAATAATAGCATTGCAGAACAACTTGCAACAGCATGGCAACAAATTTTTTAATACCAACAGCAAACAAAACAAATACTCGAGGACGATTGAAAGTCACGCTGCATAAACCCAGTGACAACAAACGCGCACCGAGCAACACACATGCATACATATATACAGAGGTTAAAAAACGCTTACGTGTTTGTATGTGTGCTTTTGAGTGAGATTGCGCGCATACAAGCAACATGCCACAATGTCCCACCGACGCGGGGTGATAATCAGTGACAGCAACAGACAGCAGCAGACAGGATAACAACTGCACTCAGCACATCGCCGATACCAGCGATGTTGGTGATGATAATATTTGTTTGCATGGATGTCTGTATGTGCTCGTAGTTATGCCTGTGTGGAGTTGCGTTGACGATGACGACGGAGTTGTTGTTGTTTTTAGTCTGCATGATAGCCATGATGATACTGCAGTTGTGGCAACGTCATGAGCGCTTGCGTTGACGCAGATGACGTCGCTAAAGTCAACTGGAACACACATACACATTTGCTCTGCCTTTACGTATTGTAGTTGTTGTATTTTTTCAGGGTGTTAAGCAATAAAAATATTATTATATGCGCGCTGAGTAACGGTAAAGTTTTGTTTTTTGTGAATATTATGGCATATCTTTCAGTCACAGCTGATAAGCGTTGAAAGTAGAAGCGAAGCGTTCAAAAACTTTTATAAGTTGGGAGTTCAATGCAGCTAGTTGGATTTGATTTGGTTCAGTAAGTATTTAAGCTCGGATATAGGTTACTGTGATTTGTTTTGCGAAAAATATTCTCAACTTAAAATAGCTGCCGCAGTAGGCTTCATAAAAGACAGTATGGGAACTGAATAAAAGCAATCCGAAGGAGTTTCTGGGTCCCTTGGTGAGCATCTGTGAAGCATGTATCGATAAGTAAATAACATAGTCTAAGAAAGTGTCAAAACAGTGAACTACATCCGTCGAACATGCTCTGAAGAAGGTGAATTTACCAAAAAGTTCTTAATGCTTTATGCGTTGTATTTTCTCCACCGATGGCGACCGTCAAAAATTTGGTCTAAAGGTTTACAATACGACGCCACGTCTGCACTGAACCCGGTAACCACGCAGGAAACTGATTAAAGTTGCTCGAAATAGCTTCTTTTGCTCACTCCAGATAACAAACGTAACCGGGAGATCAACTTCAGCAGCTTTTACAGTTCGAAGGAATGTCAAGATCACTTCGTAATCATCGATTAAACATTGGTTATTTGATATACACCAAAGAACAAGAAATAATCAGAACAGGACGACGTCCAAAGTAGGTCAATATTGTTCTGTCAGTCATAAAGCGCATGGTCACGGTTTTCTGAATTTCACATGGATGATCTACTTCGATTACTTGAAAAGAATAAAATGGGTATAGAGTTCTGCAATGCCTAATTACTACTGAGCCGATTTGATGAAAAAACAGAAAGACCTTTATCAAGGCCAATCGTTAATTTTTTCTATTTAGGTGATTGATATTTTCCAGATTTGTACGCGTGCGACTCTGCTCCATATTTGGAAAAATCGTTTCCCGGACAGAAATTAGTCAAATGAGGAAGTTATCGCCTCCACGACCTACTTTACAGACCTCTAGAAACCATATCATTCAGACCGGTTAGATAAGTCAAAAATTCGTTGAGTTAGGATCTTCTTTGTTGGCGTAGAAACTCTTACGCGGATATAGCCGAGTTTACAACAACGCGTTAGCCATCCTTCGTTGTTTGGCGCCAATTGGAGATTTCAAGTGTAGTCAGGTCCTTCTCCACCTGGTCTTTCCAACGGAGTGGAGGTCTTCCTTAGCGCGCGGGTATTGCGTCGAATAATTTCACAGCTGGAGTGTTTTCATCCATTCGGACAACATGACCTAGTCAACGTAGCCGCAGTCTTTTAATTCGCTGATCTATGTCAATGTCGTCGTATATCTCATATAGCTCATAGTTCCATCGAATACGATATTCGTCGTGGTCAATGTGTGAAGGCTCATAAATCTTCCGCAGAACTTTTCTTTCGCAAACTCGTAACATCGACTCATCAGATGTTGTCATCCTCCATGCCTTTGCATCATAAAGTAGGACGGGAATAATGAGTGACTTATAGAGTGTGGTCCTTGTTTGTCGAGAGAGGACTTTACTTCTGAACTGCCTACTCAGTCCAAAGGAGCACCTTTTGGCAAGAGCTATTCTGCGTTTGATTTCGAGGCTGACATTGTTGTTGGTGTTAATACTAATCCTTAATATGGTTGTAGTGGTTGTCATCAAAAGGGCGGTTTCTCATCCGAGGCTGTTGTTTACGTTTTTTACGTGGTGGCTAAATGGTTCGCCTTCTTACTTTAGCTCGCCTTCAAGTGAAAGTTTTGTGTCTTACAAGAAGGTACTTGTTCTAAGACCGGAACTCGTGAGCCACATGTAAAAGAATGGTTGCTGGCCACTCCCATGTGAACTTCCCTCATTTACGTGAACTTCTACACATGATTCCATCCTCCGTTGGGTTAAGTGTATCGAGCTAAAAGAAGACTAAAAGTTGAGGACTAAATCGCAAATGTTCATTTCCAATTTTTGGGATAAGTTCTTGGTAGACTCGTAGAAAAATTATACCAGATTTAAGTTTTAACGATCCCATTGACCAATTAAATCCTTTTTCAGATTCCTACAATAAATAAATACCAAACACTCTCAGTATTGCATAAAAAATTAAGCCCCATTTCAAATTGGACTAAAGGTTCAATGCAACTTTTTCCATATATACACACATTTACTTAAAAGTATAAATGAACTCTAAAAGAACAAAGTAAACAATTTCGATATTTCGAACCGCCGAGTGTTAATGGCAGCAACGGTAAGGCAAGATCATCAGTGTGGCGATCATCAAACATCAAAGGTGTGAAAGCCGACATCAACGCCAGCGTGGAGGCTGCGGCTGAACCCGATATCTTCAGCAACTACCATACTTGCATGCAGTGGATGCTCATACACATAAGTAGTCATTATTTGTTGTTAGGGCTATTGTTTTTCCAAATATGTGTGTATGTAAATGTATGTCCAATTGTCGTTACCTGTTATACGGAGAGCTCTCGTTTCGGTTGATCACAAGTTGAGGCATTAAACATTTGGAAGTGAAACGAAATGAAACAAATCAAGCTGAAAACAAAAGAAAGAAAATATATCAGTCCATTGACCAAGGCCTTAAGGCAAACACACACATCGATTCTAAGGTCATAACGAGCGTTGAAGCGCCGAGTGCCTAGTGCCTAGCGCCGAATGCTAACTGCTAAATGCCGCCTGGGAATATGACAAGCGTAAAGGCAAAAAACCTGTCCAATGTTAATAAGATAACTGCTACGACTGCAGGCTCGTAACATCCAAATTTCTACGCTCATATCCTATGCAGCCGATCCGATTTGTGTGTGTGTGTTGCACAGGTAGAGCTGTGTGGAGTGTGTGTTGGCTGCGCTCCATGCGGAATTCCCTGTAGACATAAGCAAATCAAAAGCACATAAAACAAAAACTCGAAAAAGTACAACAAAAACAGCCACACAGCAACACAGCAACACAAGCTGCTCGGTGGCCGGCCATTCGAGCCATCAAATGCCCGAGTGCAATGAAATTGATTGCTACCTGTTTTGATGTTGTTGTTGTTTTTTTTTCTTTCGCTACTCATTTTTATGTGCTCCTTTGGCTCTGTGAATGCACATTTGTGGTCCAGCTGATGGATGGCGTGCCGTCTCGACCAGCCGACCGACAATTCGAACGTCTGAGGACAGCGCAACAAACAAACCACATACACACACACACACACTGACACTTCATATAGGTAGTAGTAGTGGACTATTTTGGCGTTCAACACACGCCGGCGGCAACAATTGGCTCGCAAACAGCTGTGTGCAATGGCTGGCTCGGCGGACTGCGCTGACGGTGCTGTCTATGCTGGTCGAGTTGGCCGCAACCAATCAGCCAACTAACCAAGTGAACGTTCAACTAACCAACCAACTGACCAGCTAACAAACCAAAACAGCCAGTTAACCAGCAATGAAGTGCTGCCGAGTTGCATAGAAACACAATGCAGGCATGCACAAATACACTTGTATGTATGTATAAGTGACACTAGTATGAATGTGTCATATACATACGTATGTGTGTGTGTGTCTAAAGTGGTGCAGTGCTTAGTTCGCTCGCCTATCCTTCGCTCAGGTTAACTGCTAAGAAGCATACATACATATGTGTCGAAATGCTTTCGGCTATGTTGCACCGTCAACTGATGCGCTGTGGTTGCAAGCTGCACGCTTATGCTACATTCATTGTTGTTGCTGTTCCACTTGATGTTTTTGTGATGCTAAGTTGTTGTTAGCATATCTGCCAAATGTTTGCATGTTACTGTGTGTAACATAAATATGAATTTACATAGCAATGTTATTTAACAGTGTGGTGAATTTCAGTATGTGCAACTTATTGCAGCAACATGTAGTCGTATGTAGGCACTTACTTGTATGTTTGTTTATATGTATGAGCATAAGTTTTACAACATCATGAAATGAAGTAGGCCTACGTGGTGGTGATAACGTCTTCGTCCGATACAAATTTCTGGCCGATAAGTGATTTTCAAGTTTGGAGGTAGTGGCAAGGAGCCAAATTTTTCGAATACGGTGGATGCAATAGCAGTTCATAGTCTGATTCAACCATTTGGCTGTGGTGATATCGGAGGTGTAAGCCGATGAATTTTTTGTGAAATGAGACCACTACTTCATTGATCTCGTAGGATCGGAAACAATTTGGTTTCAAGCTGTATCCAGAGTATCCACGTTTCGCTAACGGTTTCGAACTGAAGCTGAAACTCCTTCGTTCTTCGTGTAAACTCCGCCATACAGTGGTCTCACGGTTGCGTTTGTAATCCGGTGTGAATTAAACTAGTAACCTGCTAGTGGTCACTATTTCATTAAGGATGTGAACTTCAGTACCTTTTTAGTTGCCGACGTGCATGAAAATAATTTGCAACGGTCGCCCTCGGAAGAGTAGAGTCACCGTAGACGGAAACTGAGCGCTCTGTGATTTCACTGCGCGATTTATTTTCCAGAAACAAGAATTAAGTCAAGGACCGTGATTTTGCTTTTCCTAATTTTTCTAAAATATGCGAACAAGCCCGTTCTCAAAGAGTTCAATTAGGCTTAAATTTAAACAGTAGCTGGCTTCATGAATGTACTACACAATTGTAATTGACCCGTTCTTAAGAATAGAGGTTGTACAAAAACTTCAAAGCCGGTCGAGAGATCGTTGAAGACATGCATCGTTCTGGACGGCCTCCATATTAAACAAGTAAAGAATATGGTGCTTGAAAATCGTCAGGCAAGTGTTAGAGAGATAAGAAGAGAGGTCGACATCTCCCGCGAGTTTGTTCCAATGGTTTCGCTGGATATTTTCAGTATGAAACGCGTTCTTGCTGGACTCGTCTTGTTAAAGCTGAAGTTTTGTCAAAAACCGTACCGTAAACAGGTCTCTTTGAACATGCTTGATCATACGAATTCTGGTCCCACATACACAGATACCATTATAACTGCCGACGAGACATGGAAGGCCAAAACTTTAGGAATGAAATGTGCGGAATAAGAGGAAAATTCGCAATTATTTGACAGGTAAGTTGAAGAGCAATAAGCACAGACTTTTAATCCGTATTAAAAACGATGAAGATGGATTTTTTAACAGGATTATGGTAAAGAATAAAACCTTCAAACAACAAATACAAAATATGGGATTGACACAGGATTAAACGGTAATCTTTTATTGGAAACAATAATTCATAAATACGCTTCTTAAAGAGGCTTAGAATATAAATTGTACTCGTAGTAAGAAAACCCAAGAATATGGCCCAAAAGGCAAATTATACACTACTTAACCTTGCAAGTTCATACAACTCGTTTCACAACCCACATTCATATCAAAAATACGCAACAAAGTTGCCGGCAACATGTTGCAGCGAGCACAGAAGGAAATGTGCCTACAATAACAAATAAGTAAAAGTAAACAAAAACGCAAATAAGGCAAAATCAAACATCAAAGTCAGCAAAGCAAATGTAAACAAAGTCTGGCTAGCATTTCACCAACTGCAGCAACAAAGCAACACAAACGGACAAACGAAAATTTAAACAAATACGCACACATGCGCAACGCAACGAGAAATTCACCACCACCAGCAACATCAAACAACAACAGAACCAGAATCGGTGGTGACTGTGTGCCTGTATTTGCGACCAAAGGCTGGCTGACTGGATGGCTGGCATTGGCGATGCAATGCAGTCAACGAATCAGTTGTTTACAAACAGAGCGCTCGTACGGATCTCGGTAGCGGATGAAACAGTCGAAAGCGTACGTTCATTTGAATACACGAGTAGGGAAAAGGAAATGTAAATAAACGCATAGGAAGTGAAAAAGTGTGTGAGGAAGTTATTACTGAAAGAAAATAAATAAAATTAATATACTCAAACAACAACAATAATAAGCAGTAGAAGGTGTTGATGTCGTTCTTTTAAGGTAAAAAGCTGCATCTTTTTTATAAGTGCAGTGTAGAGGTTTGTGCAAACTGCCGATTTGCGCAAACAGTCGATTTGTGCAAACTTAATATATCAATTGATTTAGACGCGCGATTGCAACGAAACGTGTGGCGTAAAAAGTGCTAATTACTATTGCTGTACGTTTATATATTTTTTGGCGCGTGTGAATTTCTATTTGTGTGGCTGTGTGTGTGCTGGCAGACAGGAAAAATGTTTAAGCTGCCGAGCTTACGATACGCCAGACGCGTTGTCGAACAAGATTAATTAATTAAAAGTGTGCATTTAATTTGTGTGCGCCGCGTAGTGTGCAATCCGCAAATCGTTCACACTTGCGACAAAAACACACACACATGCATACGCAGACATGTTTAGTAATGTGTGTGTACAAATGATTGTGTTGCATTTTGTAAGTGAGTAAGTTTTTGTACGTGTGGCAAGTGCAACCTATTGCACTGTCTGTAAAATTGCACTAATTAGCCAACGGGTATTGTTGTAACAAAAATACCACATAAGTATGTGTGTATGTGTTTCTGGCTGCAGTTTGTCGACTTCAGGCAATAAACGTTACGCATCCTTCTGACCATTGACTGCCATCGAAGCGTTGCGTTGCTTACGCTTTCACTCGCTGCGTAATTACATGTGGCGGCGGCGGCGTCAGTCGATGATCCGCAACAAGCAATGCCGCTGTCCAGCGTCATTTGAGGCGCTTATCGCGTGACCAATACTTAACCCAACCAGAAGTCCATGTGCATGCATGTGCATGTATGTGTGTGTAAGCCAATGCTCGCCTACAATTAAATTAATTATTTTGTAAAGAGCGAAACGCTTGCAATTCGATAGCGAACGCAGCGGCTGTTGCAACAGGGACGAAAGAGCCTTAAAGAATGCTGTGTTGCAAAGCGTAAATAAGAATGATTAAGTTACGGCAAATTGGTAAAATGTTATAAGTGCTTAAAAGGTAAAACAAAAAATAAATTAAAATAAAAAAATATAAAATAAAATACTAAAAAAAAAAATTAATAATAAAAAAATAAAATAAAATCAATAAAAATGAAAAGTAATAACATTGAAGTTTTCCACGTGAAATAAAGATAAATGCAATAAAACAGCAAATAAAAAGCAATAAAATAAAATAAAAGGTGCACATCAGCGTTGTTGCAAGCCTTGAATAGCCCGCCATAAAGCACAGCACAGCAACAAATTGTAGAAATTAAAATAATCACCGAAAATTAACAAGGATCAACTTTCGGCGCGTTGTATTTGCAGCCGCATGCAGCATGCCGCAAGCGGAAAAACATACAAATAAACACAGGCGCACCGACAAATGCTCGAACAAAGCTAGTCCTCAGGCGCGGTGGCATTGAATTTTGAGAAGCTTGTGCGGCCACCCCTTTCACGCTGATCTAACCGTTTTTTGGTGGTGGCAAAAAAGGATTTTTAGCGCTGGTAATGTTGCAACGGTTGCCGCATGTTGCAGCACACGGTCAAACAAAAGCATACGCACGAACAAACGCACTCACGCTTGAAGCCAGCTGATAGACAGACAGCCGTGGCAAGCAGACAGTAAGCGTAATGCATAAAGGATTAATTATATATGTGCATACACATGTATATAAATATCTACAAGCACACATACATATGTAGCGATGGCTTTCACTGGAAGCGAGAAATAAACGAAATCAAAGCATAGCGCAGCGCAGCACAGCATTTGTGTGGCAAGCGTCGAGGATAAAGTAAAATGAAGCAATAATACAAAAAAAAAATTATCCATACATAATAAAAGGGATATTGCAACATGCAAAAGATATTTAAAAACAGTGTTGCACGACAATTTATTTTCCCGTATTTTTTTGTTGCAACATGTCGATAAAAACAGGCAATATAAAAGTTGTACTTGTAGTTTCAACGAAAAAAATCAAAACCGCTGATGTTGTACTCCATTTTTGTTTTTATGCTGGTCTACCTCACACTTGCTTGCAACATTAACTAGCTATAAATGCATGTGAATACACATACACATATGCAGCTGCCATATATATGTGTTTGCATTGTTGTATTTCATTTAAATTCAATTAATTACAAAACACTCCACAACAACAGTCAAAGCCACAGCAATAACAAACGCCACAACAATAATGACATAGCAAACTCGATACACCTCCTCGCCCCCTTCAGCACCACACCACACTGCATACACCCCTTATTAAAGTCGCGTGTACAAAAGGGAGTGAAGCGATGCATAAGCGCCCTTTCACTGGAATCAATTTAATTGCTGTAAAAGTTCTGCGAAAAAAATGTCGCAACAAAGCGGTTTTATGGTCGCTAAAAAACATTCTGCATGTGTAGTAATTTCATTTCTTTTCTGCTAGACCAGTTAATATTAATAATTAATGGACAGCTATATGTTTGATGGATGTGTGATGGAGCTTTAGATTAAATTTTTTCCTAATTTGTTGGGATTTTTCATGTTTTGGACCCAAAATCAGAATGTGGTCCCAATGTATAACAGACCCGGAGCCTTTCACATAATCTATACAGCGCAAAAAGTGGAACTAAACACATCCTAAAATGCTCAACCGGCCCTAATCAATGCTAATTTCCCTATATTTTAAAAGAAAATACTCGATGTACTTGAATTAGATTGTGGACCCAATGTAGAAAGTCTCAAGGTTTTTTTTGTTTGTAAAGTAGAACTAAACATGTCTTAAAATTTTAAAGACTCCGAATTAGTGTTAAGTTCCTAATCCATTTCAAAATAAAATACTTGATGGAGATGCCTTATAAATGAGTTTCGACTTTTCATGGTTTGGACCTATAATCAGATTGTAGACCCAAAGTAAAAAAACCTCGGGGCCTTTCACACAATCTCTAGAGTACAAAGTAGAACTAAACACGTGCTAAAGTAAATGCCCTATTCAGTGCTTAGTTCGTAATCTATTTCAAAATAATAAGGTTGGTGTTTGGGTGCCTCAAACGTATTTGAAAAACTAATTCGTAGTTTGCTGTCAGCGTATATTTTGGTCAAAAGTATTATATAGAATGAAAGAATTTTGCATACTTTCGAATTTGTTGAGATGTTTCGAAACTTCTCACGGATTACAACTGTAAAACATTTGTCGTTTTCTTAATAAAATAACAATCATTATATCCTATAAGATATATTACGCCTAAAACTTCGATAAAATGACGATTGACTGATTTCAGATATACTATAGTCATTTGCATTTCATACTTTTAGACACTAAAATCTTTGAAAATATGTTGCTCTCTTTGTGAAGGCAAAGAATTTTTAAGCAAATGGGGAAAAGAGATACTAATCTCGAAAATGCTCTACCAAGAATCAAGAAATATCGGGATTACCCTAAATCAAGAAACAAAGGTGTTGTTAAGTATCAAAAAAGTCTTTTAAAATAAGAGGGTATTTACTCAAAGAGTACTAATTTCGAACACATCAGACTTCAGACATACTGTTCGGGGATTTACGATACTTGACTCTTATGAAATCAATTGAATCTGAATATCTTATTTGAACCGTACTATTATAATAAAACTTACCCAGACTCTCAACTACACTCTTATTAAGTAGTTATTTGCAATATATAGTATTTGTTCGGCTTTCCATCGAGTTGAAGAGAAATCTTCGCGATTTTTAGAGTACATTTTATCTGCTGGGAAATACATATTTTGTTTATAATCAATTATCGACAAGGCATACACTTTCATAGGAACCCATACTCATTCTCTTTTATACCACATTCTCTCTATTGGCATAAAATATTGCTAACACACAAGCATGAGCTTCGTTACGTTTTCCTGTTAAATACCAGTTATTCATGCTTTCCGCCAAAAAGTTATATCAGCCTAGTAAACTTCCTTTTTCCCTCGCTTTTTTCACTTTTCTTCTCCAATCAATGTTTTAACCATTTCCGCTAGTTCAAGGCACTAAGGTACAAAAGCCGTTATGCGTCAAATGTTTTACTCACCTCTGCATGTCGCTTATCTAACTCATGGCGCACACAATGTTGCAAGTTTCTGGAAAGTGGCAAAGTTTGCACCATGCGCACACGTTGCACAAAAAAGGCATGCCGCAAATGAGTGACTAACCTAATAAGAAACTAAAACAGGTTTATATAAATAATAATAAAAAATAAAATAAAAAGCATGACGCCACACTAAGATTGCCTCAGCTATTGCACAATGATAATTAAATTTAATAAAGTGCAAACTGGGTGCATAAAAATTAACAAAAGAAACAAACAACTTGCATTACGTTTTTTTTTCCTTATAGCTAACTTGCCACTTTGGCGTCAGCGTGTTGCATGTTGACGCGTGATATAATTTTTACTCTGGCTGCCGTCACATAATTACTTCAAACCAAGTTGGTGAGCGCATGCCGTGAGTTTGTGTGTGTGCGTAAGCATGTTGCACAATTATAGCAGTGAAAGGTATAAGAATGGTTACTATGTACTTTTACAACAATAAAAAGCAATATTTAAAATTGTAAGACATGCTTGTAATTATTTACGAAAATTAGTGAAGAAAATTTCAATTAGCGCACGTCACTGCGTGTACGGAAACAAGTGCTAAAAAATGTTTGTGGCATGCAAATTACATTGCAACATGCAAAGTGTGGCAGTTAAACGTATATTATGATTTTGCGTGTAAGAATAAGTTGAACATATACACATACATACATATGTGTTGATATAAACACATGTATGGTAAGCAAAAGGGTTGAAATTTCGTGGAACTCGTGATTAAAGGTGAAGAAAAATCGGAAATACTGCGAGGAGAAAATACAGAAACACCAAAAAAGTATTAATAGATTGTTAAATATAATATACTAAATTAAAACATACAAAAATAGGAAAAATAGAATAACAAAACTATATTTTAAATAAAATATATTAATGTAAAATTGAACTAAATTAAATAGCACGAAATAACATAAAATAAATAAAATTTAATAATTAAAATAGAAATAAAAATAAAATTTAATAAAAATTAAAATTGAAATAAAAATAAAACTATAATTAAAATAAAAATTAAAAATTAAAATAAAATAAAATATATACAATTAAATAATAAGAAATAGAATAAATTAAATTTTAAATTAAAACTATAATTAATAAAAAAAAAAATTAAATAAATAAATAAAAAATTAATTGAATAGAAAAAAAGTAGATACTGATATTATGTAATAGTAACAAAGAAATCGAAATACGATATGATGAAAAAATTAAATTAAATAAAATAATAAAATTAAATAAAATAATAATAAATTTCAAAACATATTATTAATTAAATAAAATTTAAATAATTAAATAAATTAATTATAATAAAAAAATCAAAAATGATAAAATAAAAATTAAATATATTAAATAAAATAAATTATTAAATAATTGAAATAAAATTAAATTAAATTTAAAACTAAAATTATAATTAATAAAACAATAAAAAAGAGCTACTATATGTAATAATAATAAAAAAATTTAAATACGATATGATAAAATAAAATTTTATAAATTTAACGTGTGCTCTTCCGATCTAAATTAAAATTAAAATATTTCATGTAAAATAAAATAAATTCCATTAAATAATATGAAATAAAATTAAATTGTATTTAAAGCTAAAATTACAACTATAATTAATAAAATTTAAATAATTAAATCTGTAGTAAATAAAATAATAAAAATAGTCCAGTCATTATAGTAAATTCGCCTCGGAATTCGATATACCCATTTTTATGTCTATAAATACTTGTATATTGACATCCTAAAGTAGTCTCAAAACCTAAGTACATATGGTAGGTATACCCTATATACCCAATATACAAGTATTTACAGACATATAAATGGGTATATCGAATTCCGAGATTCTTACCTAATTTGAGCTTAAATGACTGTACTAAAAAAATAATAAAATAGAACAAAAAAATAAGTAACATGTAAAATAATTAAAAAAAATTAAATTGTATGAAAGAAATAAAGGAGAATGAAATTAAATTATTTTTCGTAGTATACACTAAAATAAAATAAAATAATTTCGTACACTGCAAAATTTTAAGCCAAAAACAGATGCATCAATTGCAAATACACAAATAAATTAAACTAAAAAAAACCTTGTATCAACGATATTTTTTTGCATAAAAAACGCTCTCCAACGCTTAATTGATGCTCATCTCATTCATCAGTGTCTACTCATACGAAAGGACCTGGAAAGCGCAAAACTTGCTAAATAAATTGGTACGTAAACAGCTCACTATTCACATACAAACTACAATTTTTTTTCCTATACACATATTTGCCGTTACCGTATCTACATGAAAGGGTTTTTTCATGCTTGCGCTGTTGTTTTGGACGTGTTTTTAATAAACTTGCAGAACTGAGTAATTGTGTGATTGTAATTGAAAAATTTCATACAACTTTTGTTGCTTTCTTTGCTGCAAAATAATTGTATGAAAAGCAATATCTGAAGAGCACCGAAATGAGAAGTACAATATGTACATATGTATGAGCTTTTGATAGAAAGGTACATATGTCGATGAGGGTATTAGTGTCTATATTTGGTTGGACATACCGACATATCTATATACATACATATGTTGGTTGTAGGAGTGTTGTCAATTAAGCTTTTTTTGAGTTTTTGTGATTTGTATTTTTGTTTTTCATCACTTTTTCGTACTTGAAAACTGCTGCTTTTTGTGTTTTCGACAATTTCGCTGTAATTACAGGAATCGTTTTATTTTTTCACTGTGGAAAATGAAAGCTTCATTGGAAACCATTTTTTTTGTTTGGTTTTATGCTTCAGGACGAATTATAAACCCTCGATTTAGCATTTGCATCCAGTCAATTGGTTTTGAACCTAGAAGCGAGTAATCTGAAATCTCTTAGAATTCTGGGAACAAAGAAAGCATATTCGCTGCTGTTAAAGTTTACTTGTATTAATCTGAGATAAATTTTTAGGAAGATATTTGAGAAATGAAAAAAATGTCCAAACAAGAACTTGATAATTAATATACACACTTCAAGGAATAATTTCTATTTTCTAACCTTTATGTCTTTCCCGTTCTCTTCATGCTTTTTTTGGATGGAATTCAACCTTGGATAAATAAGTGCATAATTTCATATTTGTTTGATAACCTACCAGAAAGGCGCTTATTAGAGATTGTAAATAAGCTTTTTAACAACCGCAAGACAACTAATATCCATTAGTCGTATTTACCATCCGAAAGCCTAAATCAGAATCTATTTGCAAGGGTATAAAGAACTTTCCGAAACCATAACACAAAACTCATAAGGAAATCCAAAAATATTTATGAATACCAGTATTAACAAACATACAAACTCAATTTTCATAACGTGTTAACTATATGTTTTGTTTGCAAGTTCAAGAGAAATGCTACAAATTAAATAATTATTGGAAACACTCAGTTTGAAACCTGACCATCAAAAACAAAAACAAGCCAGTCTAAACGTTGTAAAACTGCATTGCTTTTGTTTTTTCTTGGAAAGTTATAAATGAAAGCCATATTAACTGCTGTGAGTGTGGTGTATTTTTTTCCTTTACTTCGCCTCAACTTAAGTGCTGGGCTATAATTCTTGTAAAACAAAAAAACCAAGCAAATAAAAGTTACATGCAAGTACACAAGAAGTGCATGTGTATATGCATGCAGGCTTGCTTTTGGAAGGGTGTAATAAAATAAATACATTAGCAACACAAACATTGTACAGGTGCACATGTGAGAAGATACTGACGAACACCAAAAGTTGTGGGGCGGAAGTGAAGTGTGTAATTGGAGAATTTTAAAGTAAAATTTTCTAATTGCAAGAATTTGGTAGTCTTCCTGGAAGTTCGTGATCGGTGAAATACGAGGTAAACTAACGAGTTCATGCAATTAAAAATTTGACGTATTCTTCATAAAATTTTTGTATTAGAAAGAACTGGGCAAAGTATATCTAGTAGTTGGCTAGGCATTTTTGGGCAAAAATTTTGGGTTGTGATAATATTTTTTTCATGTAATAGAGTTTTTTGAAACTACTGAGCTTTAGATGAATTTTTTTATATTTAATGATCTGAAAATTAGTCGATATTACATATAAAATGTATGTTTGTTAACTTATCTTAAAAGAGCTTAGAACATCGTCGTAACCAGCTAATCGTAGTCCTGAAAACGCAAAGTGAAGTATTGATCTAAAATATTAAGTGAGGTTAGTTTCTCTGAAAAAGCTTCTACTGTAGAATTTTCTTGACACAGTTGTGTCTATTACAATATAAATTTACTAATTTTTTAAATCAAGCTCTACGAATTTCTGTATGATGAGACCTCTTGTAAGGAAGTTATAGATGATTTCTTAAGCTAATTTTGTGTTCCTTGATAGAGATTTAAGCTATTTCTATATTCTGCATTTCAAAGCTGTGTAGCTCGAGAAAATTTTTAAAACCAAAGGAGTTACTACTTTTATTTTAATAATACTCATAGCAGAAGAAAAGAATTTTATACGCATTGATAAACATATCTTAGTATTTTAGACTGTAGGCAATAACTTTAGCTTGGAAATTTTATGTTTTAAGGGTTACATCTCCAAAAATCGATTTTTTTATAATCTCATTAAATTCTAGCACACTTCTAGAATATTTTTTTTCAAGCTGATCCGAGTAAAATATTCGGAGATGCAGACTTGAGAACTTGTGCGCTCGAGGCTAAGTGCGCCGTCTTTAAGCGCGTTTTCCTCAAAACAGTGTTTTCGAAGCCGGTTAACAAGATTTCTCGAGAACTACTCAACCGATCTTCATGAAAATTTACACAGATACAAGGATTCTTTTTCTATTACAAAATTTTGAAACAAAATGTTTCGAAATTTTCTTTTTTTTGTAAAAATGTCTGCTAAAAAATAAATTTTCATTTTTTTTTCTTTCATCAAAGTTCTAAGTTAAGGTTTTAACTAAAACACGTATTTTTTCACTTTAGATGATCCTGTATGGAGTTATCCTGCCTACGCGGGCACATATTTTTCCGAAGGGTCACCGGAAATGCCGTCGCAATGGCCAAGTCTAATATGTATTTCTTCAAAAATTTTAGAATTTCTTTGTTAATAGTGTATGTTTGTAAAAATAAAAAATTCGAATGAAATCTTTTATTTTTATAGGAGAACAAATGTGTTAAAAAAGTTGTTTTTACCTGAGAAAACCCATGTATTCCTTTAAGGGGGTTATCATAGCATAAGCGCAGGCGCAGGCACTGGATGGCACATAATAAACAAGTAAAAAATTTCAATTAATGATTTGCTTTAAGTGAAAGAGTGTAAACGGACAGCTCAGCTGCTGCTAATGGTATATATGTACATATACTCTTATATATGGAGGTATCTGCAGCTTGCAGACTATCAGGTCAACTGTCTCGTCAGCAAACAACCGAGAGGCACTAAAAACTTTTCTACCAAAATGTTAGCATGTAAAAATATTTGTATATCGTGATGGCATAAAGGTGGCCAGAGTGGTTAACGAGTTGTAAAGAAGGAGTTCAAATATATAACAATGTCTGCATGTGTGTGTGTGCGTGTTTTGATAGTTGTGAAAAGTAAACAAATTTGAAAAGTACGAGCATAAGCACGTACACACATACACAAGCAAGCAAACAAATTTCCTACCGAACTGTTTTATTTGCATTTACATACATATACACACATATAAATACTATGTGTGCAATCATGCATGCAACAAATGCAGCAGCAGCAACAGTAGGCGCTCGCAGCAATGCAGCATTTGTTGCATTTATTCGACAACAAATTTCAGTTGTCTACTACACTCACGCACACCTACACAACTACAGACTCACAAAAGTTACTCGATAAACAAATTCGCTTACACAAACAGCATTGAGTACTGTTACTGTTGCGGCGATGTCGATTGATGCCACTGCAACGGGTGGCACTGTCTTTTATTTCCATTTTATTTATGTTAATTTTTTTTGTTGTTGCTGCCAGCGCTTTATCGCTTGTTGTTGCCTATTAAACTATTTAGTCGTATGTAGTCGTGGCAACTGAAATGCCGCATGCTGTCCCATTGCATTGATTTATTTGCCTTGCAACGCATGCAGCAAGCTCAGCGTGTTGTAACAACAGCAACAACGTGAATTTCCATTTCGATTGTACCTGCTGCCATTGATGATTGCTATAGCTCTTGCCGCTTTTGTTGCTCAAATGGAAATTTGTCAATAGAAATGTGTGTGTGTGTGTTTGTTTGTTTATGTGCCTGTGTATGTGTTAATGCTGCGTATGAGCCGTACCTATGCTACGGCGTCTGTTGCCAGCCACAAATTCAATACAACTCGTTAATTCGAAATGTGGCAAGGTAGGATGTATAAGAAATAAAAATTGATTGCTCTCAACTCTTTGCTATTTGCCTTCCATTTCCAGTCATCATTCAAATCATTCACTTCCTGTTTAATTTGTTTAGTCCTCCGTTTAATTTCCAATTTCGTTTTTTTTCTCATCTCTCTGCCTCTTATACTAACGTTTGCCGCATGCGTTCTATTTCTGGAACGGTATTATTGCGTATTGTGCATTGCAATTAAGGAAAATTCTCATCAAAGTCGCTTTTCACCAAAGCCGAAACTCACTCAACTTTCATTGCCACACTTTATTACTCCTTCACTCGTCACCACCGTACTATATACAAACCGCACTGACACATACATAAACACAATCTCATATACACACACACATAGCGGCTATTAACTGTTGCTTGTTGCATTTTGTTTATTTTAGCAGAGTTTTATGCTCATAGAAGCAGTCATAAAAATGTTATAAAAATAAAAAGTTAATTATTCCTGCACTTAGGTTGCTTTGTTGATAAAACATCTTTACTTATATGCCACAAATTAGAGTTGTAGTAGTTTTCCTTGCTACCGCTAATGGCGTGCTACTGGGTGCTTGTGCGCCAGACGCGGCTGTGACTATGGCAGCGAGTTGCCAATTAAAACTGACATCTGAATTTTATAGGATATTGGCAGCCGAAAAAATGGGTAATGAAGAAGACAGTGGTTTTTCCAACACACACTGTTATTCGTGCCACTTTTGTTACCTTAACACGCAATGTTTTTACGGTATCTCGCTTATTTAGCCGATTTTTTACGGAACCCGAAAGGTGATAAAAGTGAAATTATAATTTTATACTACTCTAAGTACATACATATGTACATACATACATGCATACATATTTTCGAATATTTACTTAGATTTTATTGATGCGGGAATATATGTACATACTATCCAGAGTTAGGCACAAGGCAATCTTTTAAGTTGCCGGGCCACCGCAGCATACAAGTATTTCAAGCTGAGGCCTTTGCTATTACAAAAGCCGCGGAGCTGGCCTCTAATGTACCTGCAGGCTACTCCAGAGTCAACATCTACGTTGACAGCCAATCAGCAATAAAGGCAGTAGCCTCATACCGCATATCGGCCAGGAGTGTCTAGGGAAACAGTGGAAAGTTTTGCCAGAAGTAAGCAACTTCACGGGGTGCCAGGCCACAAAGGCATCGAGTGCAATGAAATAGTGGACGAGATTGCCAAGAAAGTTGTACGGCTAACATCCGAAAAGTCGTCAACAATGGGAAGCCAACACGACGATGTCTATATGACGATCTCGACAAAAATATGGTAAAGAAAATCAAAACCCAATGGAACGAGCTACCAGGATGCAAAACTGCAAAAGTAATGTTCAAAACGGTAGATTGGAAGTACAGAGAATTCCTATTGGCACTCGATAGAAGAGACTGTAGGAACATGTTGGGAATACGGACTAACTGGTCACTGTCTGGTGGCGACACACGTCCCCAATATAGGGCTACTCGTCTGTGACTTAGTAAGTGAACTCCATCTGGTAACGCAAAGTACCAAACTGATCTATGCGTGGCTTATTGACTTACCAGATTGACCTAACCTAATCTAACTTAACCTATGTAGATGTTATTGTGTCTTCCATCCTTGTAAGATACTTGGCCGGGCCTTTCTTTCACTCCTTATCTCAGTCTTTGCATTCCCATAAATGTTTCGAATGCTATAAGATTAACAAACGATTTAATGCTTGCAATAGAATTATTGTTATCGAATCTTTAGAAAAAGTTTATTTATTATTTTATATATTGAAGATAATGAGGTTGGTGAGATTGATGATTCGTAGAAATTTTAATCGCGGAAAAATGTTTCCAAAACTGCTTATGTTGAAGGAAAGTCATTGAAATTTTGGTCCAAAAGTTGGGAGACGGAAAAGAAGAATAAACATTTTTCAAATAGGGTAATTAAATTGTATGTCAGAAAATATTATATACATATGTATATTGTAACAATTCAGCTTATCGAACTAATTTCATTGATTAAAGCAGACTACTTTATATCACCTCATTTATTACCTTCTAACGTGCGTCAGTTCGATTCTCACTACACTTTCGAGATATTGTGATCTTTAAAAAACGCCTCATATTTTCTGAAAAGTTTACACAATTTTCTTCTTGTTAAAACCACCAAAGGCCTGGAAAGTCTTTTTACGAAAAGCTGAAAAATAATTTTAAATTAATAGCTAAGTTTAGGTTACAAAATCTAATGATGCTTGCTAGATCTTAATAAAAATTGGTCTTTCGTGCGGGATATGCCAGTAGAAATTACTGAAATTACGAACTGGAATTTTTTGAAGTTTTACAGGGAGAATCTTAGTTATAAAGTCAACAGTAGAACTGCTGTCGTTAAGGATGTTTTAAGTTAAGCATCAGGCACTGGTTATATGTCCCTTATTATGCATCAATATGAGCTGATTTTAAAATTTGAGAGCGAATAAATTGTATGAATTAATTGCGAATTTAATTTTAACCTTATTTGAATATTTTTTTTTTGAAAAGAAGAAAATGAGTATTGAAAACCAATTCACTTAACGAACAGAGCTCGTTTGGGTAACCGTGCGATTGACAATTTAAAGTGCGGCAGAAAACTATTCACTTTTTAAACAATCATCAATTCACATGTTGATGCATATATGTACATATATATACATATATATAAATATATTCATATGTATGTATTTGCCTATAATTGTATGGTATAACTGTAGAGCTCTTTGACTGCGTTAACCATTTGTCATTTGCATTCATCAATTTGTTGTGCTGACTTTTGTTTATCAACTTTTAATTAATTTTGTTTTGCGCGCTCTTGTTTACACTGGCATCATATAAAATAAATATTATGATACTATTATCCTGCAAATGATATTCTATGTAAATTGATGAGACACATTTGCATAAAATGCCAAAGCGAGCCGCACACATACTTCTTCCTATTAACATTTAAGCCACTGTATGTGTGTGTAGACATTTTTTGTATGTGTGAGTGTGTATACATTCTATACAAATACTAAATGTGTCAATAATAAATTTGTAATATTTATAAATGTGTTGCATCAGTAAATATGCTTAATCACTTTGCGAATTGTTAGCACACTTTATAATGATGCAAGGCCCTGTAGGGTTGCTGCTGAAAATATCTGGTTTTTAATTGAAGCTTAATGGCATTTCGTGTTTTGATCTACTTAGGTAGACGGTTTTAGAAAAGTTAGAGTAGATAAAGGATATACATATGTATATTTAAATTAAATACTACATATATTATATTAAATATTTAAAAAAAAAATATTTATGAATTTCATAAAAAAAAAATTAGTTTTTTTATATATCGTAGATGTATTGCAAAAAATCTCATTGCTTTATAATCTCATATTGACAAGTTTTAATATGAACAGTTTGAAAACTACTTTAATCACCCTGTATATGACACCCATTAGTGAAAAATAAATTGTAAAACAGTTGAACATTCATAACTTGAACTTCTATAACTCGAAGTTCTCCATAACAAGAACTCTTGAATTGCCAATAGAAGTCAAATTTCATACAAATTTTCTTTCTTAATCTGAAATCTCTTGAAGTCGCTAGTTCTGGTTTATTATGGAGATTTGAGTTCGGGAAGTTCAACTGTATTTACTTTCACGCATTATTTTCAAGTTCTCAATTTCAATTTCGGTCTAAATTTCTTGCAGGGCATTTTTGCTCATTTCAATTTTTTTTAGCTACTGAGCCTCATTTGCATTGTATTGCATTAAACATTGTAGTGGTTTTATTATTACTACTATTGTTACGTACATGTATATAATTAAAATAAACATATACATTATTTGCATATTTATTTATTATGCATTTACATTTTTCTTTATTGAGTTAATTAAGTCATAAACATCAATAAGTGAATTTACATAATTTTGGTTAGCATAATCATCTATTTATATGTCATTTGCGTTACCAGAACGAAAACAGCTGCATATTTTCGCAAACATTATAGCTTGTGTTCATATAACTGTGACTTTTTTGAATTTATATGTTTCATTTTAGTTCACAATTGCTAATTTTACAAGTAAAATTTACTGCTGCGCTTCAAAAGTTTACGAAACGCAGCTAACCAATTGTAGTTTTATGTTTAGGTCAGCTGAAAGTAGTCGAATTTAAGCGTTTAATTGAGAAATTAGAAGAAATTATTTGTATGTAACTGAAAACGGTAAAAATGTGTGTATTTTATAAACTAAAAATAAATCGTTGCCTACATTCAGGCGCATAAACTTATTGCAAATAAAAAGTTAGAAAATCGCATAAAAAGTATTAGAATCTAAAATTGCATTATGCAAAAGATATATGTATATAGTATATTAATACATATGTTTTGCTATCTCACCGTAAATACATATTAATAAGTGTAAAAGTTGCGGGTGCCTAAGAATATGCGCAAACCTTATGTATACATAAGGTATAGTAAAAAGCAAGCCATTATTTTGACTTCAGAGAAAGGTACAGCTAACAAGCACTGCATGCCAAATCCAAACAGGGAACCACTTGTTGACAACACATGTCCGAAATACGAGTTTGACTGCAGGCGAGTAGCTCATAATATACACATAATTACCTGCCAATTCCAGCAAATGCACAACACTGAACACTGTACAAGTCGTTTATTATAGCCTGGAATGGCTACTGTTTGCATCAGCTAAGTACGCTTCGACTAGGACCATTTTCAGTCGACATAGTGACTTGACGTAAGTGACCCACTTCTCATCATCAGAAACCATTCGCTTCAGAAATGTATTGATTTGGTTGGGATTAAACAGCTATTTGTAGATGGAACAAGCACTTTATTCTCTCCACAAAGTTTTATGCGCTAACTTATATGGATCCCATACATCGAGCTTCTTTTTATATCCAACCTTACTTACGTTTTGTGTACCATGTTCAGCTCTTGTACAATTTTAAAAGTACTTAGATGCTTACATGACGTCAAGTTTTACTGTAATAATTAGAAAACTGGTTTTGCATGACCATAATTCATCTTTAACATCAAACTCAACTGAATAAAATCAACGAAAAAAATTGCATAGTATTGACTCCTACAGAATCAGGACCATAAGCACTATTCACAAGTTGAGCCTCTTGACTTGCGATGTTGCTTTAATCGTAAAAATATTGTAAAATATATTTGCTGCTAATTGATATTTCAAAAAAAATAAGTATGTTTTGCTAAGGTGCTAGGACTGTCCTTAATTACTATGCCAGATATTAGCGCGGTCTATCATCTCATTAAAAAAAAATATCTAAAAAATTAAGGTAATGCTTATTGTTTCTTCCGATATTGGTGGTTTGGTGCATTATGAATGAATTCCGGGGAGACAGACGGCCAATAAGAAGTTCTATTTGGCAGTATTGAGACGTTTGCTCGATAACATCCGTTGAAAACGGCCGAAATTGTGGAAATTGAGAATTAATAGATTTTACACGGTTATCAAGCACCATCACACCGAACCAAGATTGTGACTAAGACCAAAAACGCAATGAATAGCATCCATCAGCCATCGTATTCACCAGATTTGGCTTTATTTGTTTTTTTTTCTTGTTCCCCAAACTGAGATTGCTCTGCGTGAAAACCGTTTTCAGTTCATTGAAGAGATAAAGCAAAACTCGCTGAAAGAACTGAAGGCCATCCCAAAAAGTGCTAATGAAAAGTGTTTCGAGGTCTGGAAAAATCGTTGGCATAAATGTATTACATCTGGTGGAGATTGTCGATAAAAGTTTAACAATCGATCTTTGATTTGCGTAATGATGATTATTTAAATTAAATTGAGAAGTAAATGGGCAAGAAATTGTGTCATTATTTGTGTTAAAGTGAAGTAAAAAATTAAAATATGTATATCTAATTTATGGCAAGTCTTAGAATATTTGATGTTTTTTTCAAAAACAATTTATCATCAAATAGTATTTCGATCACTAGCTAAAATCGGTACACAAGGCGAAAAAAATTTATACCTAATGATAGTCTTAATGTTGAAAACTTCATTTATTTAATAGATTTTTTATAAGATTTCATTATAAACTAATTGTTACTATGTTAAAGTCGTGCACATATATATACATATGTATGTATGTATTTAGTAGCTATTAAATTGCAGCGGCATTTCAAAGTGCCGATAGTGTTAATTTTACTGTCAAATAATAATTAATCAATTATAATAACTGAATTATTATTGTGCAATAAACATGAAATCAATGCCTTTTAAATACGAATCAGATGCCGACAGCAGCAGGTATGGCTTTACACACACATACATTTGTATGTATGTATATATAGTAAAACAAAACAACAAAGGCGCGTAAACAGAAAACATATGTGGCAAACTCGAAATTGACTAATTATGGTTTCTGACACTTTTCACACACACTTGACAGCAGCACAGAGCGCGGCACAGAGCGCAACCAGCGCGCCCAGCAAGTAGCTGCGATATGTGCCCATTCATGTGTGTGTATGTATGCATTTTGTAAATGAAGTCGGCAAACAGCAAAGGCGGCCGTCGTTTGGGGCAATTCTTAGCTGTGAGGCACCCCTTGGTCTCAGATTTATCAAAATAATGCGGTAAAATGAGAGTAAAACAGGCGACTGGTAAAATGCACACACACACACAGACACACAGGCAAATAATAAATGATATTTTCATGAAAACGCAACACTAACAATAAAACAAACAACACGTGCAACTATGGAAACAAGCACACACACACACACAAACGTACATATGTTGGCTATCAATGCACAGAGGTATGATTGAGGCATGCAACAGCGCGTACTTAAACTATTTTTAAGCATTTTCAAAGAAATATGCAACAAAAATGTATCAAATGCAAGTGCGGCGGCAATTACAAATGCGCTTACATGCAGTACCGTTTGTTCGACTGTATATACATATGTATGTGTGTGTTTGTGTTTTGTGGCACATTCGCCACTACAGAGGCCAAGAGCGGCAAACTGGCAGCCAGACAAAGCGTATATGTAGGATGTAGCAATATTTGTTGTATTCTGCACTGTTGTTGCATTTATTTTATGCCACCGCATACAGCAGTTGGTGCTATGCAATTAGTGTTGGCTTATGTGGTGCACGTTGCAAATAGCATTGCTTTGAAAATGACACAACATGCCGAACAATTAGTGGTGTCGTAATAATTGCTCATCGCGCTAAAGTGCCACAAAAATGTGCAGCAACTACAACAACAACAAATGATAATGCAGTGACAGCGAAGGGAAATTTCACAAAAAAAATAATAATAAATTAACAGCAGCAACAAAGCATCTACTACATATAGCACATTACACAAATGGCAACGACGATGAATGAATGGGTGAGTGGCATGCCACTAGAAAAATGGGCAGACAAATGCCATGGCTGCCATTTAGGAGCGCTCAGCGCGTTGACTCTAAAATGATTTTGGCAAGCTGCCGCACAATACAGCACTACAACACAAATATTGGTGTTGCTGTTGTTGTTGTCAACAGCTGCCAACCGCCAGGCGGCATATGCTCGCACGTTAGCGGAAGGGGGCGTGCGCGTTGGCCAGCTAGCGTCTAAGCGTTTATGAATAAAGTTACAGCAGACGCGCCCACTTTGCATTGGACGCAACGGTGCGGCTACTGCTACTGTTGTTGTTGTTCTCGTTGTGTGTGCAGTTGGTGAATTTTCGGTGCGGGCAATCACGGCGCGGCAGCAGCACGTCAAATTAAAATTTTCCCAGAAATCCAAGCAGACGGCAAACAGAATTTTGAAAATGCGAAGAAGGGAAGGTAGGAAATGAGAAATCACGATAATGAGCGCGCGAAAGCGAGCCGGGAAGGTGCATGGCAGCAGTGTGTCAGAAGTGAGCGGTTCATTTACATACATACAACAAGAAATATAAATTGAAATATTCCCTTAAACAAATAAACGAAATCGAAAATATGGAAACAAGCACACGGCGGTTTAATGGAAAATATTTTCATAAGAAAAAAAAAAAAACAACAACTCCAGCAGCATATACAAAAATGCTATCAAGAAATATTTGAGCTTTATATATACATATTTACACATACATACAAACTTAAATATTCCACCACTTTCAGCACAAAACACCGAACTTTCTGAACGCTCCAAATCGTGATCTAAACGCAGAAAACTGCTCTTGTTGTTCTTTCTGTTGCTGTTGCTGCTGTCGAATGCATTATAGCAGCACAAATTAAACGTAACGAATTGAAAATTTATGTGCAACGCAAGCGTGCACAAAAAGTCGGCCAGTCAAGTTGTCGAAAAGTCGAGAAATGTGAATTCAAATAAACGTGCCACAAGGAGGCACAAAAACCGAATCTCAAGAAAAAGTTGATAATTTTTTATGCGCTGACAGACGCTGCCAAAGTCGCCGGTGCATGGCTAAGAAAGCGCCTAAGAACGCGCACTCACACACATATACACATATACCTATAAAAAACACACGTGAGTATAAACGTGCGTAATACATACATATATACATATACAAAAAAACACATATATACATATAAATTCGCTTAACGGTTTATATGGCTGATTGGTTGGTCGGCATGTTGTTTCAAATCATCGAAATCCCAAAACGGCATAAATGTGTATCCGCTCGCTCATACGCATTTGGCCCCCAAGTCGTTCAAAGCACTTGCTGTGCGTATTTATTGATGAAGCGAAGACATGGAGCAAGGCGTGCGTACATAATACTAACGTGTGTGTATAACCCAGTGAGCCGTTGAAGTATTGCGGTGTTGACTTTCACAAACAACGTGCAGGGAAACACATTGATATGGTAAATTTGAGATTTGCAAATTATATATACATATATACCTATATGTGCGGTAAATATAATATTCACATATACACATTTAATCTTGTAGTCATGAATTCTCCTAAATGTATTTAGCCAAAACTTCTAAGCTGAGCGTTGTGAAAACTTTGCCATTTATGTTGAACGATTACTCTCATGGGCATCACTTTTCTGTTTTTACATGATGAGTACCAAAGTGCTACCACAATCTCAATTTGATGACTCAATACCCGAACTCCCAAGGGGTGGAAAATAGCAACCCAGGAGCACCCACGTGGAGACTATGTGCCAACTTAACCAGAACGGTCACGATTAGACACTTCAATTTGCTTGCTCTTTACTCAGACCAAGTAGACTTGGAATGCTTCTCAAGTAAGTTCGGAAGGTTCTTTAGGGTTCGCTGGGCCAAAATGGAGATCCAACGAGGGATAACAATTAACAATCGCTTCTATTTGCGGCTTTATAAAATGTAAATTCGGTTTTCGGATGAAAATATCTACCTTGTAGGATTAGGATTGCTCTTTTCGTTGAACGAAAGTGTAAATAATTTTTAATTCTTTCCTCGTGTTAACTACTTTAAAATTTAATTGATGAAATAAAGCGATAGAAAGAAAGAGAGTTTAAAACGTCTTTCTCAAAAACTCTTTCATTTCGAAATATTTTGGTGTCTTTATGTA
Organism: Bactrocera tryoni; assembly: GCF_016617805.1. Classification (NCBI taxonomy): domain Eukaryota; kingdom Metazoa; phylum Arthropoda; class Insecta; order Diptera; family Tephritidae; genus Bactrocera; species Bactrocera tryoni. The sequence goes on along the minus strand of NC_052501.1, from coordinate 11,964,227 downwards.
ATGAAGAGTTCTAGAAAAGAGCGTACTTGCAAAGAAACTCGAGAGAGTTCAATGGGCGGCATGTTTGGTGCACTAAGGCACTTAACGCCATCTTACACATAGTGTCCGTAGACATCGCCGAAAGGTGTATGGCTGCGAAAGTTGCTATCAGACTCAGAGAATCTGGGTTCCTAAAAGAACACGTGTCTGAAAACACACATTGACTTTATATTGGACGACTTCGATCATGGAGTCGCCAAACCGAACTGTGGTGTCTCCTTCTCTGCCCCGACGAGTGAGTTGTGTGGGAAGAGGCCATTGGAGGAGAGGGGTAGTGAGCTTATTAACAAATGGCTCGGAGGCAGTGTTGGTGAAGGGGTTTACTGTCAGGAGCTGTCTATTAACTCCAGATTCAGATATCCTGACTATTGCCTTGTTTTCCAAGCCGTGGTTGCAGCCATTATGGTAGCAGCAGAATAGTGCAACCTCCTTCAGGGAAGCGAACATTCACTCAGATTACAGAGCGGCGATACTAGGCTTGAACTCATAAACAGTGCGTTCAGGGTTAGTCAAGGTGTACCTAACCTCACTATCAAGAGCATCGAGTGTCTTTGTAATAAGACTGGTATGGGTGCCAGGTCACAGCGGAATCGCAAAAACTGAAACTGACCCTAAAACCGCTATCGGTAGAATTGGAGCGTTTCCATGCTCCCGTATCTTCTTGTGTTGTTCTACTCGATAATTGGGTTTCCCGGAAACTTGGTACATGCACTGTCGCAAACACCTTTTGGGATAAGATATTAAGGAGAGCTCGCCTATTAGCTTTTTATGCCCATTGTCTCAACCCAAACTTAAAATTATGAATCTGTCGGTCGAAACAATATTCAAATTCTCTACAGCTACACATTTAGGTATATACAGTTTCAGTGATTTGGATATGTATTGCTGCAATCTACTAAACCTCCGACTCAAAAATGTCATGCACAATTGGAACGATTGTGAGAATAAAACGGAATGGAGACTAGGCTGCAGCTAAAAATACGACAAACTGAGTCACTCACACCCTTAACCATACAAAAAGGTGAGCGTGAGCCTGAGAAATGTACGAGCTCCTGGGTGTTTGCGTGTGCATACAGCAGTCAAGTTACACCGCAATAAAAGTACGTCATGCATAATCGCATAATCGAGTGGAACGTATCGGGACAAAAACGCGTTGCAACATCAAATAGGAGGAATAAAGGAAAATTAAAGGTACAAAAGAGTGGAACGCCGTAAGAAGCGGCTGCTGCGCGGACGACCACGCGGAGCGGCACTAAACGCAAAACAGGCTTTTACTAAGCGGCGCAAAAGATAGTCGAAAAAAAGAAACAAAATTCAAGCAAGTAATACGTAAGAGAAGGCATGTGAAAAGAACTAAAGTAAAGAAGAAAAGTATATGCAGACCGCATACCAGGATAGTGGAGTATCCTCCAAGCGACCGTAAGATAATCCCCGACTGCTCTGCTGGCTTTGACTGCGTGTGCGCTGCGCGCCAAGAGAGTCTGTGAATAGTTACGAGTAGTTAAGAAGGCTTTTGCGATTTTGTAGAATTTCGCTGCAGGCCAAATGCGTTATGCGAAAATATGCGAAATCGAAGTATTCTTAAAGGGAGCATTTCTCATGCTGAAATCGCTCGCACACTGTTTTTGCGACTCTTGGGATTTCTTCCACTTCCTCTTCTGCCTTATGCTCTGCTGTTGCTACAGCTGATCAGCATTTTACATGTACATATTTTATATATTACAAGCAGTTGTTGAAATTTGCTACACCTAATTATTTTGCAATGATGAATGGTGGAAACAACAAAGGTGCACGCCAACACATCCACACAATCGCACATACAGGGACCATAGTGGCTGGCTTTGTGGACTACGCCACAGGAATAACAAGACAGCTGAAAAGTGTGGAAACAAATCGTTTTGTTGTGCAAGTGAAATATACACGCTTCATGCTCAAGTACATACTAGATTTATATCTTGTTATAATAAGCAGTAGGGCATAAATGCTCAGCGACCGCAACTGATCAACTTATGTTGTATGTACATGTGTATATAGCGCCGAGGGCGCAACAGCAGCTGCTCCATGTCCAATGTCGAATCTGTCAGCTAATCAGGGAGCTGCTTCCTTTTTCAACGGGCGCACGTTGATTCTTTTTTTTTTAAAGATGGCAAAATTAATGATATGAAAATATATCATCATTCTTTCATATTACGCTCAACTCTTTTTCCACATTTTTCTTTATTTTCATTTCGGACTTTTTGCGTATTACTTGATCGAGTCATAATGCTTGTTGACCTTCTTAACCAGACAAAGACCGCAGATAAAGAATCCAAAAAAAAAATATTTTGTGTTTTTATGAAAAGATTTTAAGAGTCTGTAAACATGACCGCAAATATGTCATTATGATGGTATTTACGACTGCGTGTGCATATATTTCATTTACCTTTGCATTTTATTTCAACAGTTTTCAATTTTTGTTTTGTTTTCTTTGTATATTTGCCTCTTCTTGCGTGTGTGTGTTTTTTGTTTCCTGTCACAAAAGCAAATAAAGATCCTTAAAAGTCTACGAAAACAAAGCCAAACAGTTATCCTACCAACAAAGCAGCATTGTTTGTTTGCTTACACATTCTCGTATCTTACAATCAAATACAGGCTAAATGGAAGCTGAAATAAGCCGAAAAGAAGTTCACGCAAGTGCATAAAAGTGTTATTCCAGATCCCGAGTTATAGAATATCGTAAATCGGGATTAATAAAGTATTTGAAAGCCTTATTCGGGATCCCGAATAATAGAATATCGTAAATCGGGGATAATATTAATGTTGCAAATAAGAGTTATTTCAGTAAATTAATGAACTGAATGACAAAATAAACTTATCCGGGATTACGAATCACAAGATTTCTTGAATCGGGACTCATTGTTATGTTTTATTATTTTTCCCGTTTTTCAAAATACCTATTTTATGAATATGTTTTTCGGGCTACCGATTGTCAATATTTCTTCAATCGGGATTCAATATCCTGCTTTAATATTTTTTCTACATACATACATATGTATCAATATAATCAAACGATTTTTTGAATCGGGATTCATTATTGAGCTTTAGTATTTTTTTCTTTTTGCAAAATACATATTGAAAAAAGTAGCGTTTTCCGGGATCCCGGATCTCAATTTTTCTTAAGTCGGGATTCATTATCGTGCTTTAATATTTCTCTACATAGTTATTTTATATTTTCGTTTTCAAGGCACTTAATGCACCTGATGCAAAATTTTTTCGGGATCCCGAATCTCTATACTTCGTAAATCGGGGTTCATTATCGTGCTTTAATAGTTTTGTTCAAGAGATTTAATGTGCCTAATAACAAATAATGCTATTCGGGATCCCGAATTACAATATTTCTTGAATCGGGATTTATTATTGTACGCTTTTATTTCATTACTCAACTGCGTTTTGATCCATTTCAAGAATGTAATACCATGCCGCAGAAATTTCAACGAAATATATTTTTTTATGGTAAATATGTGAGATTTTTCAGCATTAAGATTTCATGTCATCATATTTATGAAACCAAGGTGTATCTGTATTTAAAAAAAATAAAGAATCTCAATCCCGAAAAACATTCTACCAAAATTTTCGGGATTCTCTTCACTACACCAAGATTAAATGCCTCATTTCAGATACATTATATAAACTCGTATCTCTGTGTGTATCTCTCTACGCACATCCCATGAGCACTTCACTTCTAAACAAAAAGTTCCATAATTTTCGTATTCGCATGCACAGATCAGGGATCCGTCCATTAGCGCAAAAGGTAGCAGTCACTCGGTCACAGGTAATGACAGAAAAACAGTGGCAGTTAGGAATTTACAATGCGGTTGAAAAGTAGAAGCAACGAGGGAAGATGAAAACAAGCAATAAGGGACGAATACAAGTAGTCAGAGATTTTAAAATAAAGCACAACAACAACAGCAACACAGTGCAAATAATTTTTTTTCTGTACATAAATGTGTGTGTGTGAAAATAGGTAGCGGTCCACACATTGTAGGCCAGTTTCGTGTTCAGTTTGCTCAGTCGGTTCTGCCCTTTTATTCTCTTTCCCGGCCTGAGAATTTATGAGCAATGCAATTTGTATGGAATTTTATAAATTAAGTATATTATGAACATGTAATGCGACTGTGTTAACATGCTGCTAGGACATGTGAACCCTTAAAAATAAATAAAGGACTTAATCTGCAACAATATGATGGGCATAGCTATTGTGTAAGGGCAAATGACAGACACACAAACGTATTATGTTTCGAAATGTAGTGAGCAACTTTTTAATGAGAACCCCCGTGGTGACACATATTACGTACATAGGAACAAAAAAAAAACAAATATGTTAAACAAAAAGTACGCGCAATATTTTTAAGTGTTAAGGTTGCTTATAATGGAGATAACACAATGGTTGTAGGTCTCAGATAATTTTCTAGGAAACTGCAAAGCGAACTGTGTGTACGAATGTAGTCAGCTAATCATACAAGTGGAGAGATAATATTTAAGTGGCTAATTTAGTATTCTTTTTCTAAATAGAAAAAAAAAATTTATGCTGTTGTCGGTTCTTCAATTAGATCCAAGGAAATCTTTCGGGAATAAATATTATTAAGAAGCCATCACGATTAGGTTCAGCACGATCTGGTTAACCTCTATTACCATCAAATCGATCAAAGTGTGATCACTAGCACCGCGAAATATCAGTAATATGAAGAATTAAGAAAACTAGGGTAGAGGAAATTATGTAATATACTAGTGATTATCTCGGAACACTTACCCCTGAGATGTCATCTTAAGATACTTGGTGGGATGGAATTGGCAGAATACAGTGTCTCATCTTTAGAATTTTGGTAAGGCCAAAACCGCAGAATGTAGAGCACACATGAAGGATAATGAATCTTTAGAATATTACATCTACGAATATTTAGCGTTCAGCCGGTAAAGACGGGTAGTCTGCCATAGATTTTATAGATCTCAATGCACTCATTTGAAAGAAATTGAGCAGCAATGGTGGAAAAATCACAGACATTTTATCCAATCCACTGAGTTATTGAATAATGATTAGTTTTGTGTCACTTAGGAACAAAAAGAGACTAGTGGGGATTGCTTGCGGATAGGTAATCTCCAAATTTAAGCAAATAACCTTTATAAAATGAAATTCCGGTTTCAATAGAAAGTCACTGGGAAACGAGTAGGAACTAATCTTGCCCAATATCCTGGTGATCCAAGTATATTAATTTTTTTCAATACCTTTTTTGACAGATCACGCGAGAGTCGTGTCAAGCTGTCATATTATTTTTGTTCAGTATTGCTAGGCATTTCATCATGGCAAGACTTTCGCCTGAACAACGTTTACAAATTGTTCAACTTTCTAACGAACATTCACGTTTAACATAATCGGCCTACTGAGAATACTATTCGAAACACCATTACGCATCTTAAGACCCATCATTCATCATTGGACAATATTCAATCGACTATGACGGACTGACGTATGGAACGACTTGACGCATTTTACGTCGAGATCTTAAATTGAAAGCAACAAAGCTTGTATAAGAACTGGAGTCACTCGACCTTCCCAAGCGACATTGATTTGTTCTATGGGCTCTTGAAAAGTTCCAAGAAGATCCAACGTTTCCGAGCAAAACTTTTTTCAGCGATGTCGCCTATTTCTGACTTAATGTAAACAAGAAAAATTGCCACATTTGGGACAAAGAGCAATATGAAGAGATTCAAGAACTGCGATTAACCATTATACCTCAATGGTTGGTCACATCTCTCAATTGTGGCAAATGTACTCTTTGAATAAATAAACATAAAAAGGCATACGCATATACAACAGACGAACGTAGGATAATAAGAGGTTCCTATTATACAATAACTCAACTCAGTTTATAGTCTCTCATACCTTAATACGAGTATACGAGTATCTTCTGGAGTAGTAGACGAAAACCAAAGACCCACTCAATGAAACTTCCAATACTCTAAAGCAAAATATAATAAATTCATAGATATTTATAACCTATAAAAATAAACCAAAAAAATATAAAAGTTGGCATGACATGCAGCAGTGAACAGCTGTTACCGTTAACACTTAAAACTAAGTGGCGCCCACTTGCGTTTAACCCAATTTTCGGCGATTGTGCAGAGCAAAGTCATATCGCACACAGAGGACGGAAAATAATTCAGAAAGCGACGATAGCTGCGACAGCTGCTTGAAATATTTCGCTAAGCATTACATAGCGTGCTGGAGTTATGAAATCAATTTGTTGCATGTCAATATGGCGAAGCAACGTCAACAACGGCAGCTAGCCGCAGTCACAGCCGCAACCTTTCCACAGCCTTTCGAGTCTAATGCGCGCCTCTGCATTGGCCTCATTAAGGTATTTATGTTGATATTATGGAAATAGGGCTGCAACTCCACCTGTTCGGAAGGCGTTTACACAGCAAAGGAAGAAATGAGAAAATTACATGGTTAGATAGCTAACGGTACAAGACGCGTGCACCTGCGAGTCATGAAGCCAACATGCACGACAGCGCAACCAAATCGACGACCGCATCTGTTCACACGAAATGCTGTGCTTTTGTGCAACTTCCTACTTTGGCGCGGTTCGCAGTCGAAAGAAATTGGATTTGCCAACACGCCCGCCCGCACCAACGCCCATTGGGTGATTTTAGCAGGTCATGCATTTGTAATTTCCTCGAAGAAAACTCTTTAAACCCAACAGCTAACAAATACCTGTGTTGCACGTGAATTCTAGTGGCAACATAAAATGTGGCAAGCTATTACATGTATATATGTGTGTGTGTTGCCTGCCCGTAAATATTATTGCTTGGTGTTTATTTTTAAAATTTATCCATAAATTATGATGCAAGCGCGCGTAACCGAGAGTATCATCGCGTCAGCCAAAATTTCAGCATGCCACATGTCACACGCCACGTCACAACACGTAGCAATTACCCCTGCATGCATGCATATAATCAGTTGGTGAATGCGGTCAATGGTTGTGCGAGCGCGTGAAAATGGAAAATAATTAAAATAACTACAACAACAATGTTGCGCGGTTTATGTTATGTGCGGGCATTTTTGGTGGTCACCTCGTAAGGTGTTGCGCACGCTGGCGTAAATCATGTTGCATACACAATAAGCTCTTTATTTACGCATGTGTGTGCGCGTGCAACATGCCACGGCGGATGTGGCATGCTTTATGTTTCAGTATATTAATAATTGAATATTTTAATTGTATACAATTAAATTTGACCCAGCGGACTGCGCTGCGCATTTGAGGCACAGAGTGAAGGTGGAGAGTTTTGCTTGACGAGTAACCACAAAAGTTACTTGTTTGGGTTGATTGAATGAAATATTAACTACTTTAAAAAATATCTCTTGCATTTTAATGGGGTGGGGGCGTTTTGTTGGTGAAGTCAATTTTAATAATCATAACTTTCAAGTTATTTTCAGTTAGCTTAGAGATGTTAAAGGGAGGCAAATGTATAGAAAAGGTGGGTAAAAAGAATCGTACCGTTAATTGAAAACGACTGTAGCTAGCTCACAATTACAACGGAGAAGTTTAACCTAAAATAAGTTTGGAGCTATTTCAGTCTAAGGTGGTAAAAGTGAGAGAACTGAGTGCAAAATGCTGACCTAAGCTCATCTCATCGCCTCAAGCAATTAAAAATTACAGTTACAGTTCAGATTTATGTCCTGTTGACCAAATGGACTATGTCCGAGAAGTTACCGTTTCTGTAAAGTTTTCATTTCCCGTAATTGTTGCATACAGTTCCCAGTTCCGGTTAATCTAAGGAGCTCTACATCTAAAAAATTTAAATTTTAGCTTTACTATATTTCCGTTTCTGATAAATTTCGGTTTCCGCAAATGTTTCACTTCCGGTTTCCGGAACCGTCTAACCTTAGGGGTTTTGCAGCTAAAAAAATCCATTTTCCGCAGCAAAAGTTCTTATAGAAGCCTCAAAGCTGTTTAAGCTTCCTCCTCTCATCATATTGCCGGAAATTTTTCACTTCCGTGTTCCGTTTCCGCTCAGTTCCGTCAAACCTCAAGAGTTTGATAACAATAACTTAATTTTTTGCAGCAGAAGTTCTTACAAAACCCCCAAAGCTGCTTTAGCTTCCTCCTTTCACCATGTTTCTGGTTCTGAATAATTTCCGCTTCCGGAATTTTTCCACTTCCGGTTTCCGGTTCCGCTAAGTTCCGCCTAAGCTTAGGGGCTTAACTTATTTCAATTTTCACAGCATCAGATCTTTTACAACTCTCAAAGCTGTTTTAACTTTTTTTCACATTGAAGAATAGAACAAATATGATTCTCGGATGCTCTCTTTTGCAACTACCGGGTGAGTTTTTATGAACCGAGATTATAATATGAGTCTAACAAAGCAATATTGGGTCGTTAGAACGTCGGTTTTGATGGTACAGTACAGTGGGACGTCCTCAACAATTAAATAGTAACAGACCCTGCTCTTAATAAAAGTTCGATATTTTATCATCATTCAAGGTATACTCGGATGAAAATTAATGAGATTAGACGAACAATCTTATATATCTTTAGAACATTTATTTATATCTTTATTTATATCTTTAGAACATTTTTTAAATTTACTGCTAGCATTGCAAATAGATGCCGCTGTAATATTTTTTTTTGAATGTTGCAACTTCCATTCGAACAAACTTCAGGTGGCTCAACAGAGAAATGAATCTTCGTAAACGTTGCTCTCTTCTAAACAACAACTTTGTCAACAGAAGCAAACATTAAATTAATTTTCTCCGCATCCACCCTTTTGTAGTAAAGTATATCCGCCATGTATTACACGGGCGTGCACATTGCTTTAAATTCAATATGATGTCCCGCACAAGCCTCCACAAGAAGCACATGATGTGCTCCAATTTAAACAATCCTGCTGTTGAGGCGGCCACATTGGCTTGTGGGGCTGCTTTGCACTGCCTTTGCGCTTTGCCGACATTGCTTCGACACACCGCACGTTGTATACAAGCTGGTCTTCGGTCTTGCAGTCTTGCTGCGCTTACACTGGCGCTTACAGCCATTGTCTGAGTAGTGTACACTAACTAATAAATTCATAAAGTCCTCGCTAATTTATTCATACACATCATTTTCGAGTGCCGACGCTCCGCAAAAGCGCCATGGACCGCTATGGTAGGCGCATTGCCGCATAGGCTCGGTGGCTCTGAGGCTCTGCAGACTTTGAGTTAGCCTCTTTGCTGGCGGTGCTAGCTGCTTGTGGTTGTTGTTGTACAGCCAGCTATTTCCTTAGCTGCTATTACTTAATATATTTCTCAAAACAACTCTATATTACGGTGAGTGTATAAACATATAAACATGCATATGTATGCGTTTGCAATCAGGCAACGTGAAAAATGAATGCAAGCTACGGGCGTACAGACAATAAAAACAAGAAAAACAATTTTTGCATAAATTATCAACAAACGCTAATGGCAGCTATGAATCTAAGCGTTCTTGCCGTGCTTCACAACATAGCAGCGCAACAACTCTTTTACATCGTGCTCGCAGTTCTCATCTGACTTGGTGGTATTCGCCGCCAGCAAGCAAAAAACAAGTGGTGAAGGACTAAGCTCGGCCGGAACCGAATACTTTATACACCTTTTTTATGTTAAGAATTTAAAGAGTGTGATATATTACTTGGCTATACGAAAACGGATGCCAAACACGTTTGCTATTAAGCTGTTTTTTGCTAAGAGTTTGTATATAAAGCATTGTGACTTCTTGCACATTTAAACGATTATCACCGCTTGTAAAGACTATCATGAGTGCTATGAACGTCAAAACTTTTTGTTAATATTTTTTATTTTTATGTTCTCTTATGCCTTCTCCGAAAGGGTTTCCGAACAGTCATATTTAAAGTCTTAATCCACTTTTTGTCAAAAAAATCTTAACCAGATCTGAGACCTGAGTTTAAGTTCCCTTAAGAGGGACCTCTATTGGTCATTCAAAAAATCGACACGTTTTATTGAAAGAACACTTTAGAACCATACATAAAAACGTTATAACGGCTTTTTCAATAAGAGCGCTATCAAAATTTTTGAAATAAAACAAAAACGGTTTAGGATATTAATGAAATTCTTTATTCCTGTGGAAGTACATTCGATGCCATTATGTATGGAACTGGACTTCTTTTGCATGACCACCATAGACACGATTGCAGAAGTCCAGACGCTGAACCCAATATCGGCCGATACCGCAGCAATTTCACTCTTAAGTCCATGGTCTATGCCACCATGCCAGCGACGATTTGAAGTTCATCAATCGTCGCTGGCTTATTGGCTTAGATCATGGACTTAACATAGCCCCACAGGAAATAGTCTAACGGCGACGGAGGCGGTCAATTGACTGGGACATTTCATGAGATAACATGTTCCAAAGTTGATTTTCAGTAAGTCGATTGTGAAATTCGCTGTGTGGATTGTGGCGCCGTCCTGTTGGATCCACAAATTGTCCAAGTCCATATCATCCAATTCGGGCCAAAAATATTCGGTTATCACTGAGCGGTAACAATGCACATTCACAATAACGTGCCGGTCTTGATCATCACGGAGGAAGTACCGTCCATTACGCGGCTGAAGATGATTTTTCGAAAATCCGGATAATTTTCAAGTTTTTTCTCAGCGCAATTCAAGAACATACTATGAATCTGGTGGTCAAGCGGCTTCAGTTCTTGCGTCAATTTGATCTTGTAAGGATTTTGGGCCAAGATCTTTTCGCAAAATTTTCCGCAACCATGTCACAGAGATGTCCAACGCTTGAGAACGACGTGTGAGAGACTGATTTCGGTCTTCCTTAATTGATGCGCTAACGTCAGCAATATTCTCGACACAACGGGCACTTCTTTGTCTAACTGGCATGGGAATATTTTGTACTGTGGATCCAAATTTTTCCACTAGATGTTCATCTGTTGATCAGACAGGACGATTATGACTACCATAAATTGGTCGCAGTGCTCTTAAAGTTGAGGCCACTGACTCCGTATGTCTTTGAAAACTTGAAATGCGTTTTCTTCGAAACTGCATTCTTCAAATCGGACGATGATGATACTCATAGCTTTAGTATGTTCTTGAATTATTATTACGCGTAGAGACCTTTTAGAAAAATGTGATCCCGAAGGCTGGTTTGTCAAAGTATGGAAAGATTTGATTCTTCTTTTCTCCCTCGGAGAACAAATTGTCAAATTGGCTTTTTTTACGACTCTAGACTAATCTAGCCACTTAAGATATTTCACATGTCGGCAAGATTGTCTGTTGCAGGGATAGAAAGACTAAGAAAGGTCCGTTCAGTAATCTATTTGTTTTGTCAATTTTTTACATTACAAATGTAAACAATCGTTATTTAAACAAAACTTGTATACCTTATGCAACATGTTGCAATGGTTGAACGGAATAGCTCAAAACTCAGCCTTGCCACATTCTGCTCTGCGGCAATGTGAAACTTTCGCAAAACAGCATCTGCGCGACGCGATACCAACTCTTCCTCGTAACCCAACCCAGCACTCACCTCATCATCGTTCCACCCGCAACTCCGCAAGTTATCCCGCCCTTTGGCATTTAACATGTCATGGCTTATGGCCTGCTTTCGTCACATTCTCGAACCGTGCAACCCGTCACTGTTGTGGCTCCACGCTTAAAGGCTACACTCCATAATATTTTACTGCAGCATGTTGGATGCCTGCGCAGCGGGGCGTGGCATACTATGTTAGCATGTTGTTTGTTCTAACAACGGTTGTGCGCTCGTCTCTCTATTATGTTGTACAAGTGGCTAGTATGTAGCAGGTAAGTGTGGCTGCTTGAAGAGTCATGTCATGGTGTAAAGTGCAAACACTTTTGCTATCAATGGGGTCGTCACCGTCATTGTTCTTGTCCGCGCCATCAACACACCCGTCACACCATAAGTTCCACCATGTTCGCTTGTGTAAATGCATACTCCTTTGGCGGCATGCGCGTCCGTGGTCCTTACAACTTTGACTTCAACAACATCAACAATATCATGCTAGCTGCTATTGTTGTTCATCGTTGCTGGAAGCGAGCAGCAGCAGCAGTAGCTCACCGGTTATTGCTGCCATCACCGATACCGCCGCATGCAGTTCCGGCGCTGCCGGCTGTTTACTGCCCCGCCGGCTTGCGGCAAGAGAGTGGCGCTGATAATAGGACACTTGCGTGCTAACTATACAACGGCAAATAGTTTGTGTTGCCCCGACTCCGCTTGCAACTGCTACACCGTTGTACATCAGCGATTAATCGCATTTGTTGTTTTTGCTCTGCCACATTGCTGTGACTTTTATGACGCTTATTGTTTTTGTCTGCCATCGTTTACATATACATTAATGCACACAACTGCACACACGCTCATACATAATCCAAAAAATTTTCTTCCACCGCAATCACCTCCTACTTTCTATTTTTTCGTTCCTCTCTCCCTTGTTGTTGTCTGTTAGCGTTGCCATATCAGTAAATCGCTATTTTGACGCTACGTTGACTTTATGCTGTTTTTTGTTGCTTGTTGGCTGTTTGTTGTATGCTGGTGGGTGTCGCTGTTGCTGTTGCTGTTGTGGTGTGCATTGTTTGCATAAAATTAAATGTCATGCCATCCTCGTTGTCGTTATTGCCGTTGTTTTGTTTGTGTACTCGTTCGCTACACTTGGTCATGTCATCCTGATCAAACTGCTGGCTGCTTGGTGGCGTCGTTGGTAAACACTAACAGCGCCGATAAAGCATCAATGGAAATTGAATATTGCACAATAACAACAACAAAAACTATATCAATTGGATATTTGCTGATGGCCAGATGATATTTGTTTTTTAATTGGAAATTAATATTCATCAGTTGAAAAGAAAATGTGAAATTTTCCATAGAGATTTTAAACAACGATAAATGCAGCTGTTGGGAAACATTTTTTAGTAGAAGATAGCGAAAAGTAATCTAACTTGATGGCTTCATTGATATGATCATTGGTATAATGTAAATGGCAATTTTGGCTAGTAAAAAATATTTCTCTAGAAAATTGTTCATATGTGTGACTTTAGTTTTGGCATGAGAAAATAATGGTAAGCACCGTGACTTTAAAACAATTTAAATTTTTTTAATGATCAAAATCACTTGGAAAATATGGTAGAAACATGATTATTTGAATGGTTTTTAGACAAATCGAAATGGCTACGTATTTCGAGATATCTTCGAGTTGAGGACTACAGAGAGAAAACTACATTTATAGCAGCCTGTGTGTACTGTGATAATAAAATATATACGATTCCCAGCTAATTCTATCTTCTTCATCTGGAAAGGTCTGCGTTCATGATGTGTTCTTTTCACTAAACAAGTTTGAAGTGATAAAGAATGCTCCTAAATGAAGTGTTAACTTCATTTCCCAACAAAGCTATAGAAATACCGTTGCAATGCTTCAACAATTTCTATTCCACTGTAATTTTTATCTTATACTATCTGATCAAAATTGACCCGGATTGACAAAAAAACTTTATTAACTTTATTGGAAACACGACATACCTAAAAAAGTGAATATTAAAAAAATTAAAAATGGATAATTTCCGACAAGAGTTATGACAGTAAAACATATGGTGTGACCACAGCTCGAAACATTCTCACTTCGATTAGAAATGCTGCGAAATAATGGATCAGTATGAACTTGGTATATCCTTTCATTCAAAAGTTAAAGTTGTGTATAATATCCCACCGTGACTGATACCGACTGATCCGAGACTGCCACAGTCACGGCTTAATCTAACTCTGCTTATATACATAGATAATCCGGTAGACGCCATTGTTGTAATATCCACACCGGATAATGATTTCAATCCACAGCAGTAACTTTATATAACCGTTAGATTATCAACGAAGTTAAAATTATCAAGGGATATATGAATTTCTTATATATAAGGTGCCTTCCAAAGTAGACAGAACTTAAAAAAAACATAGCAAATGGCTTTTTCTGCAAAATCAATTTATTTTGTTCAAAATAGTCTCCTTCTGCTTCAATACAGCTTTTTGCACGGTCCAAAAGCACGTCGAATGAGTGTTTTAACCCTTTGGTCGGTATGGCCTCCAGTATGCCGGTGCAAGCCTTTTGAACGGCCTCTACGTCTGCATAACGCTTTCCTTTCATGGGCAAGTGCATTTTTCCGAAAAGGAAGAATTCGCACGGTGCCATATCAGGTGAATACGGGGAGAGGTTAATGGTTAAAATGTGATTTTTGGTCATATAATCGGTCACAAGCGTCGAGCGATCAGACGGATTCTGAGCAATGTTTGGTCGTCAGTCAATTTGTGCGGAACAAACCGTGCTCTCCCCGTATGCCCAAATGTTCGGTAAAAATGCGATAAATCGACGTTTTGGAAATGTTCAATTCCATTTCCGTGAATTTCAATGATGATTTCGGCTGATTTTTGATGAATTCACGCACAGTTTCGATAGAATTTCCGTTGATCACGGATTTTGATTGGCCCACATGTTGACACTTTGAAAACGTTGAAACCACCTGTGCACTCTGCTACGGGATAGGCAATCATCGCATCAATTGAAGCGTTTCGGTAAAAGTTTTACCAACTTTAAAACAAAATTTAATGTTGACTCTTTGTTCGAAGCTTATTTTCGAACCGATAACACAAACGTACTGACACTTAAAATGCAATAACTTCACTTCCAATCAATGAAATGTCATGAAATCACTGGACAATCGATAAAGATAACAGATTTTAACGCACTAGTCGACGTATAGATGGCGCCACCAGGGGGCGCTAGATTCTAAAAGTCCTGTTTACTTTGGAAAACACCAATGCATGAGTAGTTATAAGAACCAAAGGATATCCATTATCCGATATTATTATATAAGTATATACTTATAACTAAGTACATGTGTATGTAAATAAAGCAGCAGTTGTACGGTTAGTCGGTATATCTGACATAACGTACATACATATATTCACTCACATTAATATTTCTATTTTTACCGCTTCGTTTGTTCACATGCTACTTAATCCCTTACAAATCTCAAATGGACATGCAAATATTTCAGTCACTTTCCTTTTCATGCAGACCATAAATTCTTACGTCCAATTAGTGTTGAATTTTGACAAATTGTCAGAGGTAGCATGTGCCAAGTGCTAGTCAAGAAGAGGCCAAATTACGTGCACACACATTCATGCAAATATACATAATTCCGTACAATTGTCACAATGAGGACTTTCATAGAAATACTTAATCTTACTCACTTTCGTATGCACACAAAATGGACACAAGGCAAACAAAGCTACACAAATGCCATTTTTTACATACATTTGTACCTCTGTAGGTATTCACATATGTACTATGTATGAATGTACATACAGCAGCAACATTTACTTAAACATATATGTAAGAATTTGTATGTACACTAAATGCTCAAGCAACTGTCAAAGACACAATTTAACAAATAATTTTTGGGTAAACCTCATTTTCTGACACTTGTAATGTCACATATGTCAGTTGTAGACATGTCAAATGCATACAAATATTTACAGATATATTTATGTGACATTATCTGCATATATCTCTAAGCATGCTAATAGAAAGGAAAAAATGTCGCATGAAACTACACAGGTACAGGTATTATGGTAAAGTGACGTACTCATTAGGGGTGTACTTATTTATTAGGTGTTTCTTGGAGAATCTGTTGGTGTTTGTAATTGTTCTTATAACTAAGTATTTCTAATAATAATACCGATTTCATTACTCTAAACTACTGTTTTGTTTAGCAACAACCATCATATAAAGTCCTACTTATTTTATTCTACATTTCAAAACCTTACATAGATTTCGTTCCTGATTAGAGTTCACAGCTCTGCTGTCCATACATATGGGCTTCATGAGTCGCTATAAACTGGTAAGAGATCTAGAAATATGACACTGCCTGTAGATATATTCATTTTCTATCTCTACCCTTACATGTATTACTGCATAGTACTTCGAGTGTGTACACTAGGTAGCCTTGGACAAAAACGGCTTAAAAATTGTAAGAAAAAACTTTTTAGACTTACCGATTTACTGCTTACGATGAAAATCAGTATTCAAAACAAATATTGATCATTTCTTCTCTTTAATAAAAATATGTGCTCTTTAAAAGAAAAAGTTTACAATCCACCAATTTAAACACGGCCATTTCGACGCCATTTCCGGAGACCCCTCGAAAAAAATATGCGCCGGCGTTGGCAGAATAACTCCTTACAGGATTATCTAAAGTGAGAAGAAAATTGTTTTAGTTAAACCGTAACTTAAAACTTTGACGAACGCAAATAAATGAAAATTAAAGTTTTGACAAACATTTCTATAAAAAAAAACTAAAATTTCAGTGATTTTTCATATGGTTGTAATCGAAGAAAAATTTCGTCCAAGTCTTTAAGAATAGTATCTCAAGACCTGTGTAAAATTTTATGAAGATCGGTTGAGTAGTTCCCGAGAAATCTTGGCAACCGACTTCAAAAACTCAATTTCGAGAAAAACGTGTTTAAAAACGACCCACTTAGACCAGCTAGCCCCGAGCGCACAAGTTCTGAAGCCTATATCTCTGAAACTATTACTCAGACTAACTTGAAAATTTAGGACAATATTCTAGAGATGTTTTAAAATTTAGAAAGACAATAAAAATCGCTTTTTGAAATTCGTAAACCCATTTAACCCCTTAAGCAATAAAAATTGAGTAGTAAATATCAAAACTGTTAAGCAATTTCGGCAGTTAATTATTCTTATTTCTCTTTGGTAATGTAGCGTCTTGCAGTTCTCAAAGGGGATATTCTACTCAGTAAATCAATTATGTGTTTTGAAATCATTAAGTTCAAATGAAATATTTTTCGGACCTCCCTATTATTTGACATAATTTTTTTGTCTTTCTAAACCTTTTCTTTCACCGAAACTGTGGTACCCCTCACAAACAACAAATGTTTCATAAAAGAGTTTGATTTTGATCGGTCAGTTTTTATGACAGCTAATATGCTTTAGTAGTCCAATCTGAAAACATTATTCGGAGATTGTAGCGTTGCTATGGATAATAATTCGGTAAAAATGTCTTATCAAATAAAAAGGTTTTCCTCACAAGGACAAGGATATGACTTTGCATCTCTTCTATATGCATGATATCGGCGGCTCCGAACAATGAAGTCTTGAAGGGGAAATGACTTGTACGAAATTTCACACGATATCTCAAAACTGAGGGACTAGTTTGCGTATATACAGGGAGATGGACATGGCCATATGAACTTACATAGTATGTTAAGCTGATAATTTATATATACACTTTGTTGGGTCTCCGAATTTCACCTCTGGGTGGTACAAACTTCATGGTAAAATTCATATACCCTGTTTAGGATATAAACAATTTTGCTTTCAAGCTAAGATATCATTTTTCTATGAAATTTCCCTTTTCTATTGTAATTAAATAACTTTTTTTTAGTCTTTGCGCGAAACAAAAATCTGATATGAAAGTTTCTCAGTTTCAAATTTGTCCCACTGTAGTCAGACTCTTGGAATTCATTAACATATATACACACACACACACATAATGCATGCCACGAAAACTTGGCTTGTTCTTTTCGCTGTAAGCAAATACATGACTTTTCTTATTAAATATTTAAAGTTGGCGTTTCTGTGCTTAAACAACTACAAAATAGAGCAAACAAAGCAGCTAGGCACAACAACAACAAAAAGGGGCAGACATAAACAAAACAAATGCATGTAAGTAGAAACCACAAAGAGCACAAATAACAGTAATAATAACAATAACACCCAACTATTACGAAATGACAGCACCAACAGTGACAACCCGACAGCGACAGCTGCAATAACAATAACAACATTTAACAAAAGCAATGACAAGCAAATTGACATTATTAACGCCGCGGGTGGTTTGACGACTTGACTGACTACACATTTACTAAAAGCGCTCATTTATATGTTTGTAAGTGTGTGTATATAAATGTGAACTAAAATATAGCATGGAGCTCCTACGAAGGCAGGTTGGCCGGTAGTTGGAACTGCCGCGTGCCTCGGTGATATAATAAATTGCCATTGTCATGATATAAGTTTACCGCACACCAACACACACATGCATACAAATCTTCATACTCATTCATATGCCACGAACCTAGCTAAAGCAACACCTTCACCATGGTGCTGGTATTGTTGGCATTAGTTTTTGTAACTCCATAACGTGCCACAAAATGTGTCGTAC
Organism: Bactrocera tryoni; assembly: GCF_016617805.1. Classification (NCBI taxonomy): domain Eukaryota; kingdom Metazoa; phylum Arthropoda; class Insecta; order Diptera; family Tephritidae; genus Bactrocera; species Bactrocera tryoni. Next base: position 11,945,922 of record NC_052501.1, on the reverse strand, counting down.
AAAGTGTTTATTTAAATGCTCCGCATTCTGTCTGCTGCATATGAATTTCGTTATTAGGCAGATTCCCACTAAAATACTACACACGGATATATACACACACACTTATACCTACCTGAAGCATTCTTGGTACGTGAGGAACTGTCAAGCGAGTTTCCTGGGCACGTGCAGTGGCAGCAGCTATGTGACTGCCTGCATACAAACATACTTGAGTGCGTGTGTATACGAAAGTGCTATTTGATGGAGCGCCCACACACATACAGGTGTAGCGCATAAAATTAACTACGAGACTTGGTGATATAATATTATGATTGGCTGATAACAGATATATGTGCGTTGCTGTGGCATACTAAGATTTATGCTTGATGCATATTTGAGTGTGTATTTGCTCAAGTTTACTACTTCTGCTGCAGTAGTGGCAGCAACTTGTTCTTGACATTTTCACTATAAAATTTTACTCACATTTTCAATTACCTGCCATAAACATAAATTACACACGAGTGTATGTGCCAAATGTATGCTCACAAAACAAACATACATATGTACATACTCTCTGTTCAAGCGTACAGAAATATACTGTTGCAAGCAGCTCAGTATTATTGAGTGTTGTATGCTATGGATTTCGAAAGGATTTATTCACTACATGCAACGAATTTTTTCCTGCTTGAAAAATGGCTTTTGCTAGGAGCTTTTTGTAGATATACATATGTATGTATATGCATATGTATGTATGTACATGTATACATATTTAACTCGTATATGCAGACATTTGTCCACATTCATGTCTGCATATGTGGCAAAAATTTTCGGTTTTTGTATGTATAAATCCCATAAAATACGTGGAGTTAATTAACACAGTATTGTTTTCTAATTTAATACAGGGATTTATTACTATTTCCACTGTAAATTTCCGAAAGTTACTAAATATTATCCTTAATTGGTAGCTTAAAATTAATATATAAATTCATAAATATACAGAAGTAGCTTGTTTTTGATAATTTTCAAATCAAATATAGTCAGTTCGACTATCATTAGCTAAAGATTAATTTTAGCTAATTCCACAATATATTCTTTTTTTTGAATAGGACCTAATTACATCGATATTTCCTTCTTTTTTTATTCATTTAACAAGGCACATAATTTCCATTTCTTTTGATTAAATATTCTGGCCTATCATATTTTAAGAATAAAATCTGAATGCATGAAAAAGTCTTCTTCCATTTTATGCCATGTTCTGAGCCGCAGTTTCCAAGTCTTTTCTTCAGCCAATCTTCTACAATTATTATGCACTACTGAGGCGCATAATTGTGGAAATTTTTGAAAAAATATCTTCGGGCCGATTTATACATTACCTTCAGTTTGGCCATATCAGCAACAAAGCTTATTTTTTCACCTTTGCTTTTGTGGAATTTCTACGAGTCGCTCTGAATCGGTCCCTTAACTAAAGATTTCGTTTTGGAATCTGAATTTACATTTCGCAGAATCGTAGGACAGTTCTTATGTTCTTGTCTTGCTACATAACTGAATCTTTCTACTATACGTTATGTCAGTATTTACCTTCTCGATGAAATCATTTGTATCATCCAAATGCATAGTCGTATAAAATGGTGTGAACAGTTTGAGCGAACATAGAAGTCTGCAGTTGACATATACATACATATATGTACATAAATTACCCAATACACTCGTGCCGACTTTTTATACAGTCCTCGAAATAGTTGTTAAAGACAACTTCCAGAATAGCCTTCAAAGAGCGTAGCAATTCACGTTTAATGTCTTCAATTAACTTAAAAATATCTTCGCGCAAACGACGGATTACACTCAATTATTATTCCTTATTGACACTTTGACCGGTCGGAGAGAATTCGGAGTGCTCCTCTCCTCGATAATCAAATAACTGCTTTGACGTAGTGTTTTCGACTTCGGCACACCTTTGGCACGATATTCAGTCAACTGATCTATGTTTCCCGGTTGTAAGCACATATCCAAAGCTCATCGCCAGTAATAATATATTTCATGACGTCCTAGAAGTCGAAAAGCATTGTTTCACAGACGTTAAGAGGTTATATACAGTTGGAAGCCCGAAAAAAGCGAAATTTCCAGAATTTTTCTGAGAAAACTTTTAAATTTATTCATCTAAAAATTTGTAAACGTATTATGGTATCTTTTAATTGTATTTTAAGACTTAGTATTAGTAAAAATATTAATTTGGAAAGGAATAACAGCTGCTATCCGGGAGCTCTTCTTAAAAACGACGTTTCGCGGTGACCACTATATCTCTGTATTGGATCCTCTGAAATTAAAAACCCAAACAGATTTCATTAAAGTAATGTTAAATCTAGTAATTAGTCAAAGGATAAAGAAATCTTAACTTTGACAAAATGGCGGTTTCTCAAAAAACAAAAATTTTTGACCAAAATTTCGGCCTTAAATTGTTTAGAAAAAAATATTTATCGGTGAAAATCATTCTTCAATTAATTATAAAAATATATATTTGGGAAACTTGTGTTAAAATTCGATATACTTTCGAACGATATGAAATATGACGATATGATTATGTATGTGTTCTTAAATATATGAACATTAAGAAAGTAAAATAAAAAAATAATTTTTGAAAATTGTAACTATATAAAACCTCTTTAACTTGGCTAAACGTTGATTCTCATACGCCTTTATTTTATTGACGTGTTGATCATCAGCTGATGTTGATGACCGTCCTAGACGTGGAACGTCGTCAACGCGTTCTCGACTCTTGTTGAATAGTTTTTACACTTTTTATTACAATTATCACCGAAAGCCTTTTCCAGCATTCTGAAAGTTTCTATTCTATTCCAGCCGTTAACTACGGCTCCATATTTCTTAATTGGCGCATTTCTTGTAACTAAATACTATTCAATTTTTGAAATTTTGTTGAATGTGAAACACATTTTATCCATATACATATATTTTGCAATCCTTGTTAATTTCAATTAATTTTAGTATTTGAAATATGCCACTTGAACTTTGTATAAGTTAATAGAAGCTCCTTTAATTAATAGTGCACCTTTGTTTTATAATAAATACACAATATATACAAACAACAACGCAAACACCCACACACAATTTGATTGGCATTCTTCGCAGCTCTACACAAATCCCGCTTTCGCCGCCAGCTTCAATGCATTTGCATACTCCTGCCCCTAAAATGTTTGCTTACATCAAATAAATTGAAAATTAAATCTACAGTGGAAACCCCCAAAAGTATTTTCATTTATTCATTATATCCTTCAAACTCCAACAACTACTCGTCTTCCTTATCTCGTCGCCCGGAACAGAGAGTTCAAACAAGCAATTCACAATTAAATAAAGCAACCACAATTCCACAGCGCCGAGAGCTAAACAGATACGAATGCGAATACAACCGAGTGCTGGCGCACCAGCGGAGCATGGCATCGCAAGCCATCTGCTGGCATACGTTTTATCTTCCTTCACCGGCTTTCTGCTCCCCCTCTCACCACCAGCGCACAATCTTTCAACGCTCCAACACTTGCATTCCCATTAATTTTCTCACGTTGTTGTCTCTCCTCAACTTTTATTATTAATTTCATATCATAATCGCGCTTTGCCGTTGCTGCTGCTGCTGCTGCTGCTATTGTTTTTGTTTGCACTGTTTTTTGTTGCTTGTGTAGTATTTGTTGCAGCTTCTGTTGCATGGCACGACGGCTTGTAGTTGCTGCGTCTGCGGCTTACTGGTTGAGACCCAGAGCTCTGCCAGCCACTACTCATTGCCACACGTCGCGCACTTCGTTGTACTTCTGCTCGCTGTCAACTGCTGTCAATTGTGGCAAGTGCCATAAGATTTATTGTCACATTGCTGCTGTAGAATATATATACATATACACTTTTTTGTGGTTGTTATTGAAATGTCTTATTGTTGTGAACTATAGTGAAAATTTCTGATTTGTTTGCGTCACTTCACCATAGTTCATCATCATTTGCGGTTGGTTCTCACTCATAAATGCGCCAAGAGTTCACGATTGTTTTAACTGGTATACACTTATCTATATATATGTTGTGTACGTGTGTGTTTGTGTGGATATTTCAAATAAATGCATTTAACTGTGTGAATATCGAAATGAATGATGGTTATACTTTTTGCTGCACTTCAATTTGGGCGCAAATAAATCTGCGTTGGTGCTCCAAAAACTTTAAGAAACTTTTCAACTGATTAATTGTTCGTGGTGATAATTAATTTTGCATTAGAAGCATCCGATTTTCATAAAAAACTTTTCCATTTTTCATAGAATTTATGTTGTTTCCATTATTTTTAATACATGAATGGGTTGAGAAATTCAGTAAGATATTTGTAGATAATCTCTACTTCAGATTTTTTTAAGGAAAAAGCACAGAAACTTCCATTTTAATGGGGAGTGTTTATTATCATTCGAAAGAAAATTCTATGGCATTTATTTCCTGAGGATTATCTTTTTCAAATGTTCACCGCAGCTACGTCTCAGATGATCCATCAGTTGAGCGAATGTCTCGAGTGATGTTCTGATTCAAGACCTGAATCGAATCTGTATTGCCGGCAAAGACTTGAGACTTCACATATCCCCACAGAAAAAAGTTTAACGGTGTGATATCACACTATCTTGGTGACCAATGCACTGACCAACATTGTGAAATTAACTGCTCACCGAAGAGTTTTCTCTATAAATCCATTGATTGATACGATTTGTTGGAAGTGGCGTCACCTTGTTGAAACTAAATGTGGCTAAGATCACGAGCTTCAATTTCAAGCATCAACTAGTAAGTTATCAGGGCGCGATAATGGTCGCCATTGACGGTTACATTCTCACCCATGATTCCACCAGCCCACAAATCACATCAAACCGTGTTTTTTCTGGATAAAGTTATATCACTTGAATCTCTCCAAGTTTCTCTTCGTTCCAAATGTAGCAATTTTGCTTGTTTGGATACCCATTGAGCTAGAAATGAGCCACATCGCTGAACAAAATTTGGCTAGAAAATGTCGGAACTTGGAACTTTTCAAGAGTTAATACAGCGAAGCGATGTCGCTTTTATAGGCCGAGCGACTTCTGTTCTTCATAAGCTATATTTTATATGCTTACAATTTAAGATCCATACGTCAGTCCGAGTTGCTGCGAACGGCACCGAGTCAACTCTCCACGGTCTGCGTTTACACTCTCAGCTACGACTGCTATATTCTCTTCACTGTGTGCTGAACGTGGTATGTTCGGTTGAATATTGTCTAAAAATGAATGCTGGGTCTCAAGATGGGTGATGGTGCTGCAACTAGTACGCCTAGTAGGCCAATTATTTTGACCACAAGTTGAGCGAAGCGCAATAAAGTTGAACGATTCCATGATGAAATGTTAAACAATACTGGACAAAAGTAACATGACAGGTTGACTCGACTCACGTGTGATCTGTAAAAAAGGCTATGGAAAAAAGTACATCTGCTTGGATCACCCATTATATCTTAAAACTATTGTTGGAATTCAGAGTAATATCTTGAGTTCTTACACATATAACCCCCTTTAGAAACTACCGCTTAATATTATATAATGAACCTAGCTCGTTAGCAGAAGTAGGCTAAGATATGCAGGTCTTAATACACTGATGTGCAAAAAAAGTGCCTTGTTGCTTGTTGCTGTTAGTCTATAAAATAATCGATAAGCGATAAAAAAGAGTAATCGGTAAAATAATCGATTGTCACAGGAAATTAAGTATACAACTGTTTTGCGACAATTACTAATATTATAAGCTTTGTTTTAATTCGTTTTGAAAAATGTGAAAATTTGTTGCCCTATCTTATATTTTTCTCCAAAAATTAAAGCATTTTCGAATTTTTAAATTTTTCTGTTATTGATCACTTCACATATTATTATTCAGTTAGTTACTTGTTGCTGAAAATTTTTGTGTTCGAATAATTGATAGAATTATTATGGTAAAATATTTCTTTATCAATAAAATTATGCATTAATCACAGGAAATTTGAACACTTATTAGAAAAAAAGCAAACATTTCCAAGACAACTGTCATATATTTAAATTCACATTGAAAAGTGTGGGAATGGTTTGCACTCTCTTCTAGGCTTTTTCAAATACACTTCGTATTCGAAACTTTTCGTATTTTTTTTGCAGTTATCCAAATATAATATTCCTCTTTACCGGAAAGAGTTTTTCTTTTTATTTTTGTAGGTGGCATTTATTTGCAATACACTCTGCGCCAGTCAGTAGTAGATTTTCCCACAAAGCCGATGCCCACGCATCCGTTAGTAGGTTACGCGCTTAAACAGCCAGTCATGCGTACAAAACATTGCACACACACACATACATACGAGTATGTATATAAAAAATAAAGGTGATCACACCTGCGCAAAGCAATTGCAACAGCGCATGCGTCATACTGCAGCAGGCAAGCAGTCAACAAAATTAAAAGATAAAAATATAAATATCTATTCCAGCAGCAAATAATGATTGCAATGAATGCGCGATACAATGGCGAACGACATTGATGTTGAACTGTCAAATTTACGCCAAATCCACTCAAAATCAGCGGTGCAACAAAATGCTGTGACAAACGTAATTTTTCCACCTCACGGCGCTTGTGCGGCTGAATGCCGCTGAATGAGCTGAACTGGCGCGTAATTGAATTTGATGGCGGATGTCGGATGGTGTTGAGCGTGGCGCGCTGGTGGGCGACAGACGTCAGGCTTTAAGTGTCAGATTGCGTTGAAGATAGTGTTGCCACTGTGCGCACAACACAACAACAACACACGCATATAAAAACTCTGATTTGAGATAAAAGATGTGAAGGAGAGATATAACAAATAAATATAAATTATTTATGTGGACGTTGAGCGCTTTTCGTTTATTACTATTGTTATTATTTACTGTTATTATTGTTTTTATTTATTTTCCTTTGTTCCTTAAAATAATTATTTTTGTATTATTACTTTTCAAAGCTTTGCACGTCTGTTGCATGAAATAAGCTGCTTGAGCGTAAAAAATCAATATATTTCGTAAAATAGAAGTCAATATGCATGCGACAACAGCAAGACAACAACAACGACAAACTAGTCTGCAAGCAATTTGTGAAAACTAATGTATACCGTTAACTGCAACAAAATGCAGCTACTTCGACAAAGCACTTAACGCTCTGCTATTTGCGTTGGCTGCGTGAAGCAGCAAAGCACAGCACTAAATTACAACAAAATGGTGTAAAATAAAACAAAAAACCCAATCTTAATAGGCCTCTTAAATAAAATGTGAAAACAGCCAGCCTGAGTGCTGTGATTTCTTACGCATATTATAAATTCAACAAAAGTCTGCCTCCGCTGGACAAACACGCTTGCACCCATACAAATACATATACACGCACACACATGCACACATCCATCCGTACAGATGTGTGCGCCAGCAGCTTTAACTACCGTAAATTATTGTCTGCGCATGCGCCTCGTTTTGGGTTGGCCATCGCATTCGTGCGTCTTCACGCCAACTTGACAAGTGACATGACAGGCGTGTTTGCATTTTATTAGTCCATATTTCATTGTGCTGTTGTTAGTGACCATTTAAAGGCAGCACTTGTGGCATGACCTATCCACACTCCAACAAAACGGTTTGTTTATGCAAATGCACAGAAATATTTCTGCTCAAACATACCCACACCTACAGATGTACTTGTATAATGTATGCACATTATTATAAATTAACTGTATACGAGTTATTTCTTTTGTTCTACAGTTGATGGCATTACTCAACTAAGCATAATTGTGAATTTGTGGAGAAGTGCTTACCTTTTCTTAGGTTGCTTAATGCAGTAATTGTGTTGAAGTATTAGATTTTTTTTCTAAATAAACTGACCTTTTCCCAACTATTCGATAATAATAAAATACTTTTGTATTGTTTACATTTTTGGAGTTGACTCGATTTAGGAACTCCACCTTTAAAAAATGTAATAATTTTTATCTTTTATTGTGTGTGAGTCAATGTGAAATATTGAAGGAAAGTAAGTCATCTCATAATATTTTTTTTCAAAAGTCGTCCATTACTTTCATTTAAAATTCGGTATTTTTCTACATTCCTTAAGAGCTTTAATATCAAATGGCGAGTTTTAAGTGCCAAGGAACCATTTTTTTATTTAAAATTAATTATACATACATATATCTTTAAAAAAAAAATTGCCAAATTTTATCGAGTTTTCGAACATCGTAAATACAAAATATCAGAAAGTGCTTTTTTCGAAGCAAATATTGTGAGGTAGGATATCAGAATATGTTATATTTGCTTAAAAGATATCAACTCAAGACGTTTCGAATATGAAAAAACAAAATTTCATTGATATTTATTTTTAGAGGTTGACTCTTCGTTTGCTTTTTCGAATTTTTTGGCCATTCAAATATTTTTTTTTAATTTGAATTCAATTTAAAATTCATTTTGGTTTAAGACGTTTCGAACATGAAAAAAAAATAAATTTTATTTGCAAATTTTTTAGACGTTGATTAGTATTATTTTCGAAATTTTTGGCCATAAAAATGTATCCAATTTAAAAATAATTTTTAACTTAAGACATTTCGAAAATAACAAAAACAAAATTTTATAGAAATTTATTTTTAAACGTTGAGCAGTGTAATTTTGGAAAATAGCTTTAAATGTCGACTAGTGTAATTTTCGAAATTTTTTATCATACAAAAATGGCAATGAAAAAAAATTATTATTATGTATTTTTTTATATGTTGACTTATGTAATTAGAGAAACCGGGAAATAATATTTCAAAAAATTTTAAAAATTAAAGTAGAACTGAAAATAAATTTACGAGTTGGCTACTGTAATTTAAAAGTTATACTGAAAAACTAAATTATTTATTATTTATTATTAAATTTCACAAATTTTTAAAAATCAAAAAAAAAACTAAAAAATAATTTTGTATGTTGACTATTGTTATTTTCAACATATTCATAAAAGAAATTTTTAAATGTGTAATTTCGAATGTTTTTAAAATGAAAAATATTAGATAACTAATTTTCATGAGTTGGCTCATATAATTTAAAAATTGGGAAATGCAAATAATTTTAATGGAAAAAATAAAATTTAATTTTAAAAAATAATTTTAAACGGTGAATAGTATAATTTTGAAAACACAAAAAATAAGATTAAATTTTAACGCTTACTGGTGTAATTGTCGAAATTTTTGACCATGAAAAAATATTTTTTAAAACTGTTTCTTAAGAGTTGACTAACGTAGTATAAGAAATTTTTTAACCTGAAAGAATAAAAAAGCCTGAGTCATTTAAAACAATTTTTTTTAACTAGAAAAACATTATTTTATAATAAATTATTGTTGTTATACATACATTAAATGCATTGCATTTCAAAAATGTTTTTAAAAAATATATAGAGCATTTCTATGAAATAAAATAATTACAAATTTCGATAAAAATGCAAATATCCCTCTCGCCTGAAAATTGATCTCCTCAGTTACTATGACAATAAAAGCAGCAAAATAAGTAAACTTGAAATGCTTTTCATTTAGGTTTTCTCAGCACGTATCCCACGCTTTCACTTTTCATGTAGCGGTTTATTCTTGCCACACTTTAGCTGCAACAACCTTGCGAAGCAATTTCTTCAATACTCAAAAAATGAACAGAAACACCTTTTGTTGTTGTTGTCGACCAAATGGTCTTGAGAAATGCTGAATAATGGCTACACAGTGAAGAGGATATGCATTTTAAGTACAAATTAAAGTCTTTTATTGTCTATATTAATATTTGTACATACACCTATATACATGTAGACTTTCAAGCGCTATTGCTTGCACTCACACATACACACAGACACATTTGGCCATTTGTGAAAATAGGCTAAGAGCCATTATGGCTACGCGATGGCTTTTGTGTCCGTTACAGAAACTGTGCTGCAATGCGAAAACGCTTACAATTTAGACTATATACATACATACATATATGTATTGGCATGAGAGCGAGCATTTCTGAGTTGCCAAAATGACAACAACTGTCACAAACAAAGTGCAAAAGTGCCTGTTGACACTTTAAAGTTGTTGCCAACAAAAAAATTTTGCCGCACAAATATACATACATACATAAATTTATATTTGCAGCATTGAAGTGCACGAAATGTCAGAATGTTTCTTCATATTCTGCCACTTCTGTCTCGGAATTGTGCATTTCGCATTCAAATTCTACCAAACATACACACACCCTCACACTTGCATTCGTGCAAAAACAGTTTTTGTTTTTGCTAGCTGCGCAGCTATCTTTGTGTGGCATTTGTTGCAAAGTTTTGCGCACCCAATGCGACAGCATGTGGCAAACTGATACTTTAAACTAGTCGTTGTTTGCTTCGTCGTCGTCGGTCGGTCGTTTGCTTTGGTTTGGACGTTGTTGCAAGAGCATCCCGTGCGTTGGAAATTTTCAACTTCACCAGACATAAAGTGCTGAATAATTAATGTTTTGTGCAATGTGGATTTTCATAGCTACTTATGGTGAATGGGTTGTAAAAAGGGCGCGCATGCACACATACACCCACACATGTACATGTAAGAATGTAAGTGCATAAGGGCTTGCTGCATGCACATATCGTATGCAGCATATTCTGGCTTGTGAGTGAGTCATAAAGCAATTTTGTGACAAATGGATTTAGTCGGATTCCACCAGGAAGAATACTTGATGATATTTCGTGCTTTCTTATTTCAAAATTTTATAGGGTGCTTGCCATTTTCTTGCATTTATTACATTAATATGTAAGTGGCAATATTTTCCGTTGACTTGAGCTGGGTGGGTGAGTTTGAATCCCTACTTAAAATTGACTTTCGTGATTGTCTTAGTTTACAGACAGAAATAACTTTGCATAAATTTGGATTGAAAAGCTTTTGTAGACAGTTTGGTTAATGCAAAAATAATACCTTTTGAAATCTTAAGATATTTACAATAAACAAAAATCATTTTTTAAGAAGGAAATCTCATCTGCCTCGAAGCTACTATACCTTTCGCAGGTGTTTTTCTTATAGCATCAAAGGGTATTAAAAGATCTTTATCTTGACTTTGATCGGTCAGTTTGTATGGAGCTACATATACGCTGTAGCGATCCGATCTAAATATTCCTTTAGAAAATGTTGCTCTAATTTGGATGATAACATAGGTCAAATTCCTGAAGTAAAAAGCTTTCTATACAAAAAAGATTTGGATCGGTTAGTCAATTTGACAATTATATGCTATATTAGTCCAATCTTGTTATAGCCTTGCTGTGGACAATAAGCTCCTTAAAATTTTGTTGAGATAACATGTTAAGCAAAAAATTTTCCATCCAAGCACTTGATATGGATATACCAGTTTTGCGGCAAATATATATGTATATTACACATATACTGTAGTGGTACGATATTGAGATATCCGGTAGAGAAGTATAGTTTTGGAAAGAAAAGGACAAAATTTGAAATCTATAAGGCGTTAGTACAAACGTACATACAAACGTACTTAGAAAATGGCTCTTCGTGCTGATCTAAATGATCCCATATTCGAGAATACTTTATAGGGTCTCTGACGTTTCTTTCTGAAAGTTACAAAGAAATGGTTACTTAGTAGAAACCAGTAATGTTCGTCGTGGAGTTTCAAAAGCTTCATACTTGTATATCAAATAAAAAAAATTTCATTAACAATTCACATGCTCCCCTTTCCACCCTTCAATACTTTTAAAGCTAAAATCTTAATTATCATCTACGGGTTTTTGTTTTGTTCTGAAAACGTATTTGCCGGCTGTATATTATATGTAAAGGGTTTTCAATAAGAGCACTACAAAAGTTTTTTTTTTTTTTAAAGCCAAACAGGAAATAGTCTAACGGCGTCAAATCGCACGACCGAGGCGGCCAATTGGCTGGGCCATTCTGTGAGATAACACGTTCACCAAACGTCGTCTTGTTGGAATCACATATTGTCCAAGTCTATATCATTCAATTTGGACCACAAATATTATCATTGACCAGTAGCGATTCCCATTCACAGAAACTGCGCCGACCGATAAACTGCACCAAACCGTAATTTTTTCGGGATGCAATGGTGACTCATGGAGTACGTGCGGATTAACGCATATTTTGCTTACTGACGGAGCCATTCAGCCAGAAAAGTGTATCATCCATAAAGATGATTTTTCGAAGAAAATCTGGATCATTTTTAAGTTGTAGCTCAACTCAATTCACGAACATACGACGATAATGGTGGTCAGCGGCTTCAGTTCTTACGTCAATTTTATCTTGCCACAACGACGTCACGGAAATGCCCAACGCTTGAGAACGACGTGTGAGAAACTGATTTGCGTCTTACTTAATTGATGCGCTAGCGGCAGCAATATTCTCGACACTGCGGCACTTCTGCCTGTGAATTCAAAATTTTCCACTACACGTTCAATTGTTGATCTGACAAGACGATTATGGCGACCATAAATTGGACGTAGCGCTCTTAAAGATGAAGGCACTGACTTCGAATTTGGGTAATAAACTTTAACAATTTCGATTCGTGTTTGGATCGTATATCTTTCCATAATGAAATGGCAAACCTTACAGAAGAGAAATATCAAAAGAGCAGAAAAAAATCTGTCGTCGTTTACTGTTCCTATCGGTCAACTTTTGTAGCGTCTCTATTGAAAAATATTCGTTATGATTCATACGTTATAGTTTATACAATATATGGAGGTCGAGAACACGTGAGTTTGGTTTTTATCCTTTGAGACAGGTTTGCTCTGCGACTTATGTAGTTGAATATATGTTACGTTGGTTTAAAAGTATGATCAAAGGATTTAAAAATACGTAATTCCGAAAAATTATATTTTTGAAATTTGGTTGATTAAATTTTGGTATATAAATTATGGATGCTTAAAACACAACTTTTATAATAATAATAAAACTGAATATATTTTGTAATGGAATAGTCGAAAGAAATTTAAAAACTTCTATAAAAAAATAATGAGAAAAACTTCAAAAAGTTATGCTCACAATAAATACTGAAATTGCAAAGAAAAAGGCAAAAGTGCTCCTCTTAAGAACACAAAGCTTTAAATATTTAAACATCGCTCCCAAACAGCTTATCAACCTCAGAGAAAACTAGTTACTACGCAGTTCGGAGGCAGCTACTTTAGCTACTTTAGAAGTAATAGCACTTATTGTGGCTTTCATTTCACCGAAAAGGTAATAGAAAGGTATTTGAGTTAAGAAAATGTAATTTAATCAAATAAGTGGCTAATAAATGAGTGAATAAATAACTGAAAACCAGAACGCATGCGCGCTAATGCCACAACGAAGCATTTGTTAGCGGATTATTTGCATTGTACTTTCTAAGTATTCGTTTGTTTATGGGTTGCCAAGGAAGAAGGAGCTAATTAATTGAATGAAGGGAGTTGGGGAAGCGCATAAAAACAAAAGCAAATAAAATATGCATGAATTTTTTCTGTTAAACTTTAAATTTGCAAAACAAATGTAGATCAAATCGGATTCCGAGAGACACACACATACATGTATATAAGTGAATACAATTGTTGGCTCACCTGGCTTACCTTTCCCCCTGTAGAAGTAGACATGAGAAGTAAGTGAAAGTTTCCAACAAGCATACTTTTGGGCTGTGTGGCGCTGTGATTGCTTGTGTATTTATTTGTATATACATATACACATATATGAATATATTTGTACATATGTATATATTTGTATGTGCATTGCACAAGTAGCTGCTTAGCGGATTTAAATCGCAAAAAAAAATATTGAAAAATATTGTGTGTGGAGTAAAGGGGTAAAATCAAAGCGTTCAACACACATGCTAGGCAAACACATATGTACATACATATACATTTATACACATGGTACTTATCCACGTGTATTGGCAACTTGAAAACGACATAAGTCGCTTAGGGAAAGCAGCTAATGTAATATAGGAGTGAGTACCTGATAAAAGCGTTCGGTAAATACAAGCCAAGCTGCAGTGCAACAGCACAGCACACATTGGAATTTACATACAAACATTTGTGGGCGGATGTGTGCGCACATTTGTAACCTTAACGGAAGGCACAAACGGGCAAACTTCCTCATCCGCACGGCGTAGCCTTGGCTATACATTTATATGTATTTTATTTGCTGCCACACATCCCTCACACTCGGCGCCCCTTAATCCCTTGCCATACTGCTTACGCTTAGGACGTCAGTCATTCAGTTCTTTTGCCAATTGTAGGTAAAATAACATTTTAAAGGATTTGCACCTGAGCTTAGCAAACACAAGCGTACCACACAGATATACACACAGCCACACATACACCCACACAAGCGCAATCCACTAATGCTCAACACGAAAGCGCAATAATAATATGAGAATTCGCCATAACATGCAGGCACGAGGAATCGCAACACATAATGGAAATAACATAAAATATAAATAAATATCACAATAAAACCAAAAAATGGATAAAAAGTGCAAAAAGCGCAAAAAGGTGCAAAAAGTAGACATTTTCAAAGCCCAAAAGTAGAGAAAATAAATAAAATAAAATGGCAAATCAGTTGAGCATATGGAAATGTGGCATGTTGCAGCACGAACAGCAGGGAATTCCCGCCAGTCAGCTGGCGCACAAACACAGTTATACATAAATACATATGTATGTGTGTTAGCACATTTTGTATTTATTTTCAAGTTTCTTTCATTTCTAGTATTTTGTGCGAGCATAGAAAATCCTACTAATACTCGAATACTCAAATACTTAACTTCTAAATGCGCTTGAGGCTCTAGTGTGCGCCAGTGAAAGGGGTTCATAGCTTCAACTTCCCGGTGTGACTCGTGTCTGCGAGCAGAAAGGCAAATATTGCCAAGCTTTGCTATTCATATTTACTTGTGTGCGGTTGTGGATACTTCCCAGATACATGGCCAAAATGTTGCCAGCGCATGTATGTACGCATGTTGCTGTCGCTGTTGCGGAGGTAGTGTTGCAGCGTGTATAGCTTGTCGGTGTGGGTAGGAAGCAAATATTTTACGCCACAATTATTGTTGTGTATTGTTGCTGTGGCTTAGCAGCGCAGCTTCCTGTTAAGTCCTTAAACTGCTAGCGAACATTATTCACCTACTCGCACCCACTCTGGCGAGCAAGTGGCATACTGTTTTATCCACTTATAACTAGTTACTTCCTTGCTGCTGCCATACTTTGATTTATTGATGATAAGCATTTTACACTTGGCCGTTGTTGGATTTGTGCGAATTGTGCTCATAATCGATATATTATGTAAACACTCTGTGTGAGTGGGACTTGGTTGGTGAGATGTTGTTCCATAATGCTTTAGTATGGTGCGTGTAAACCTTATGAGATGTTAAAGATGCTTACCATACACTTGTTTGTCCACATTCGGCGCTAATTAATCTTCATTACAGGATCGCGTCTTTAGTAGGGGTGCACTATATAAGGTCAAGACCCATAAATATATTTTCTTTTTGTCAAGAATTTTAGTTGATCAATAAGAGAAGTTTCAGTTTGAGTTTCAGACTGATTGAGATAAATTAAATATTGTTTTCTTGTATCTCTTAACATGAGCTATCTCCTTCCTGAGTTGCACAATTCCTAGGCTCTATGCGATTATGAGAGAAAATTCTTGAAGTCGTTCATATTTTATTGATTTTTGTAATTGTGAAGTAAACGGTATTCAGAAGATAAGATTGAAGTAGAATTTTCAAGATTTTCTAAATTTCATGATTTTCAATTTTCAATTGCTTTCTCTAAAAAAATATGAAACCACCAGTTTGGTAACTATAGTTTTGGGTGTTGTTCCAGAAGTTTAAGGTCTGGAAAAACGGTTTTGATCTACATTGTTTTATTACGTATTATAGTATTATATTAATTTTAAGTCGTGAGACTGTGTGTAGTTTGGCAACAGAAATCCAATTCCTCTCCTCAGAGCCCGAGCCGACCTTCCACCAGAGCTATACATATTTTGACCTCAGGAGGTCTAACAATATGATAAATACCATCTGATCAGATTTGGTCCGGACTGGTTCGTTTAAACTGAAATCGAAAAAATATTTAGTTTTTTCCTAAATAGGTACAATCTTTTTTATGATCATGTGAATTTTGACCCTTATAGAATGGAAAAATAAAAATAAATTGAACAAGAAGTTTGCTTATGTGGAATCGATACGGAATTGTTTTGATGAGCACATTTTTGAGTGACTTAAAATATTCAATAAAGGCAGTGGTAGTCGAAAACCTGTCTTTCCACCTCTGTTAATGGCAATAGCCTCGAAAGAAGTTACAGAAACAAATCTTAAAAATCGTGGTGTTTGCATCAGAGAGATAACAGAGGATCTCAACTTCTCTTATGGATCGACTTCATACATTTTGGTTAATATTTTGGTTAATGTTTTGGATAACATTTTGGTTAATGTTTTGGGTGTGAAGAGTGTCAATACTAGATTTGTACCAAAATATATGAATTTCTCGCAAAATACATGAAAATGTTGTTTTTTTGACAGTCCGGGTCATATGTGATCAGAGATCAGACTTAATAAATTTAATAGTCATAGTCAAGGATGTAAATAAAATCTTAATGGATTTCAGTTGTTTTGGTGAGCCCTTGCTAGAAATTGAAAGCATATTTCTTCATATTGAGTCTCGATACATTTACAAATTTTCGTGACTTTGTGAAAATATAGTTAATTTTTAATTCTTGAAAATCATGTGTTAAAGTCTCTCTGAATAGTTTATGGAGCACTTAACAAATAAAGTATGTTTTTGTTGCTGTAAAGTATAAAATCTGTATCTCTTATTTCAGTGTGCTTTTATTTTGAGCAGTTTTGGTACAATATTATCAGTTCTTGTGCTAATTTAGTAACAGGAAGCTCAGGAGCATAATCTTAACTATTAAGTTACTTAATGTGTCCTCTTGTTTCCTTTCTCCCGTAAATCTTTTGTACATACATTAATGAAAAAGCCTTGGAATCGGCTCATGCTAATATTCTCAACCTCTTATCTCTTTATATCAAGTTTAGGCCAAAAATTCGTTTGCCACCTCTTCATGAAAATCAAAGAATGAGAGACTACGCATATTTCAAATCAGTTACGCGTGCTTTGTAAATTCATGAGCAAAATAGATGTCAATCAGTTGACGAAAACCGAGTATGGTGGGTACGAAACCATGAAAACCACTGAAAATTGAATTATCGTAAATAATTTCGCATTCCATATACACATACATTATTATGTAGGTCAAAATCGATTTTTAAAATTAAATCAATGTGGTGAAAGCACAATGTCCCGCAAAAAAAGGTCAGCCCACCGCATGTTATCCTGCATCAACGGCCCGACCAGCAGCTAACCGAGATCTAAGAAAATTACTTAATCCCACCCCAACTCCCGTCTCCACACGCCAACGTCATCAGTTAATGGCGATTGATTCGAATTGACATGAGACTATTTCCAACACATTATGCACGAAAGTTGCTGCTACTTATTGTATACTTATGTGCACAAGTACTTTTCAAATACTTAGAAGCAATATTGTTAAGATTTCTTTGTTACAATGATTTGAGAAAAATAAATACGAAAAAGGCACAAGTAAAGCCAACTTGACTTGAATGCCGGAAATAAGCCGAGCAAAGAAAGAAACGGAGGAGATAAGAAATAGTTGTGGACATGAAATGTGAAAAGACGTGCAACATATCTACATGTGAAGGGCTGAGGTTCGGTCTTGTGGTTGTGATTGTGCGAGAAATGAGAGGCCAACTAGGCAGAAAAGCAGAAAAGTTGACAGAAATGGAAGGGAAAAGTCAGAGTTGAAGGAAAATAGTCAGAAATGTTGTCAGAGGCTGTCAGGAAAAGTACTTTGTTAGCTCTGTTATTCTCACGGTCGATTGACTATACACAAAGTGGTTAACTTTTGCACCGCCTTGGCACACACGTACCCACACACCAATACCGTGAAATACACCTATTAGTGGCACGACTGACCTTTTTTCTGCCATCGCCTGACATGCCACCGACTCTACTATTGTGTGTGACTGCAAGTGGCGTATGAATGAAATAATGAATGAGTCAATGAGTGACTGCAATGTGCGCGCATACGTTTGCTCATTTGTTGTGTAAATGCACACAAGTACCATATGCCCAGTGCATGTGTACATGTATATGTATGTGTGTGTGCGGCCATGTCCTTTTTTAATTGGAAATATCAATCACAGTCATGGGATTAAGTGACATTAGCGTGCAAAGTGGTGACGCTGATTTCAGCGCCGGTGACTTGGTGATTGTACTGCCTCGATTAAATCCAGTGTTGCCGGTAGTCAGTCGTCATTTGGCAAAAACGCCACAGTTACTATGTAGCAAATGAGTTC
Source organism: Bactrocera tryoni (assembly GCF_016617805.1). Taxonomy (NCBI): domain Eukaryota; kingdom Metazoa; phylum Arthropoda; class Insecta; order Diptera; family Tephritidae; genus Bactrocera; species Bactrocera tryoni. Next base: position 11,927,557 of record NC_052501.1, on the reverse strand, counting down.
GTTAATTCGTCGCGTTCGGTCTGTTGAGGCGCATTGTTGCCGCTAACGACAGCTAGCCGTGTAGGTGCTAACATACCAAATGATCTGATGCATTGTATATACACCGGTGTATATTGTATGTGTGCCTGTGTGAGTGCGCTAGACTGTCCACTAATGTGCGCTTTCCATGCTTTCCGTCTGCCGTTCAATCTACGCGCCATTTGTTGGCATATCTGCCGCGTGTCAGTGTGGGTCATTTGCGCCATAGTCTCAAACGCCTCGCTCGCCGATTCGTGTGAATGCTCCAAATGAGCTTTGTTTTGTTGCAATTTCTTTTGTTTTTGCTCCACACGCTTCGGTACGTACTGCATAGCAGCGTTGTGATGTTAATTAGCACCATTAAAGCAGTAACTTCTTCTGCTGTGCTCTATTTTTTTCGTGCTAGATGTTTGTTCGCTTGGAAGTAAGGCTTTTTGTTCATTGTTATTCGTCCATTCTGGCGTTTTTTTTAATTGAAGTGGCACACTTGAGGCGATTCCATCACTAACAAAAAATCGCCAAGCGGTATGAATGTGCTTAGAGTTGTGCGGAAGAAAATAGCAGTCACTTTTTTAGAAATTTTGTAACCTCACTAATATTAACAGCCAATACCTTGCTTTATGGAAAATTGTAAGTTAATAAACCATGTTATGTGTCTAATTTTAGTATATAATAGGGTTTACAAATACTCGAGTATTCATTAAATCTGGAGGTATAGTATATATAGGTAAAAACAATTCTTCAAAAGGAAACTGGGTGAATAATATACCCAATCTAGTCTCTCAGATTTTGAAATATCGATCTGTATTTTTACACACACTACTTTCACTCTAAAAAGCTGCTCATTTCGTCAGAACCGTCGATATCGGACCACTATAGCATATAGCTGTCATATAAATAATAAAAAAAATCAATTTCCTGAAAGGAAAACCTTTGAATCTTTTCACGAAATCCGACATAAATTATTATTGAAGATAATGCTACAATATCCCAAAAAATTGTTCAGATCGGACCACTATAATATACAGCTGTCATACAAACTTAACGATAACAATTTATTTTGTATGGAAAACCTTTTTAATTGTGAAGATATCTTTAAGAGATTTTCTATGGATTCGTAGTCACATCACCAAAGAAATTATTGAGTTTGGACCACTTTAGCTTATAGCTGCCAAACCAACTAGTCGGTCAAAATCAACTTCTTGTCAAGAAACTTTTTCTGAAGTGTGTTATACCTTCGCTGATCAGAAGTTAATATTTTTTCTTACTTATAAATTATTAGTTCATCGATTAGGAGCACACTTCTTTTCTGATGCATTTTTTCGGAGATTCGGTGCTACTAATTGTTCCATCTCTTTTTTTCTTATAAATAAATTGGTTTTGTGATATTTCTAATGGAATTTCGTCTTAAAATTGTCTTTTAAAATTAAGAATATTTTGTATTAAATACTTATGTCTGCTTCTAAGGAGGTAATCAAGTAATCAAACAATCATTTTTAATAAAAAAAGAAAATATTGGTTAGTCGAAAAAGTATTTTCGTATTTTGTCAATAGGTGTCGTTGCAGTCGTATTTCTCCAGTGATACCAATTACATTGTGGCACACCATATAATGTTGAAAAGGTGTGAGGTAAGCTTCATTTTACCAAAAAAAATGAAATTCGAGGAAGTTGATAAAAAGTTACAGCTCTACAAAAATTAGTGAAAATAATGAAGAATTTCGCTATATTTTGAAATTCTTTGTATGAAAAACGTAAGTCACCAATGAAGTTTCTGAAGTTTACGGAGACGCTGCTGTATCAGTTCGCGTAGCACAACAATTGTTCCCTCGCTTCCGTTCTGGAAATTTCGAAATTTCGATTTACATCGATGAAAGTTTTACACTGATGGAATAGCGTCTCTAGGATAAAAATGGCAAAAAGTGGTCGAACCAAATGGTATATAATTGTTTATTTATCTATTATTATAAATATAAAGAAATAGGTTGCAGTTTGATTAGAAATACGAAAAGACTTTTTTGACTACCCAAGAATTTACTGATATAATTTATCACAAATCAATGCTTTTAGCATTTTTTAACGAAATTGTCAAAGTAAAAGTCTTCCACGCTTATATTTTCTAGAGACTCAGTAGGTCAAACCACAGATTTAGTTATAAAATAGTCTCATAAGAATTTCTCTCCCCAGTCTTTTCATATTAGTATAGGTGATCTTTAACTTTTCGAACAACCAATATACACATAAATACATATCTAGATTCGGATTCATGCGTAAAAACAACAATTAGCAAAGCTGCAAGCATTAAGGTTAGTTATCTCGACTTAATTAAATTTTTCTCCACACCAGTGTTCTGTGCAAAAACTGTAATAGTATTCGTATTCGTACTTGTACGTTTACGTCTACAATGCTGCCTGCCACTGACTTTCCATTGTCAAGGTGAAGTGCCGTGAATTTCACAGTGAAGTTTTAATGGACTTTAAATGATTTTCCGCCCTTTTGGCGTGTAAATGATGGCCACACAAATCTGCAGGCTGCGCTTTAACTGCCAGCGTTCGTATAAAGACATCGCCTGTCTGTTTTTGATTTTTACACTCATTCATTATATTATTTTTATTGCTTCTCAAGTAGATTTTCGGAGAATTTTAAACTCAACGTTGTTGTTTGTTTGTAATTTTGTACGTACTTATGTATATTTATGCTGCAGTTTTTGTGGCATACAAAGTTTGTTGCCATTTCGTTGGTTGTTGTAGTAGAAAGACAAAACAAAAAGCAGTATTAAATAAACTGAAGAGCAGCAAAATGATTATTTAGTAAAAAGCCGTAAACGCCTGTTGAAACTACTCGAATTTCCAATTTAATTGTTTTTGCTTAGTGATTCGTGATTTTAATTTCTTTTTCACTCAACAGCAGCAAGAAATTTATTTTCGTTCACACTAATTAAAGCAAAGTAAATTCTTATTACGCAAAGTGTATGAAAACACCAAATAATAAAAAAAAAGATTCACACAAATACACACATATATTTTCATACTTATTTGTACATATATACATTTGTATATTTTCCAATTGTATATGTGTTTGCGCTTTTATCTCTTGCTGCCACTGCTGCTGACAATGACTTTTATGTGTTTACTTAATTGCCGACACTTTTGTTGCATGCCACCAGCATTTGCTATTGCCCGCTGACTCTTTAAAAGGCTACAAAAGGTTTATTGCATTTTGGAAAATAAGCTAAATGAAAACGAAAATATGCCAAGAAATCTCAAAATGAATGCAAAGCGAAATTAAAAAGAAATAAACGTTTTCTTGCTGTAAACATGAAGCACACTTGAACTCAGCAAAGCACGAAGCGAATAAAGAACTACAAAAATCAACAAACAACATTGAAACTAAAAAAGTCGTAAAAAGGCAGCTTATCAACTTTAAAAGGATTCATAAAAGTTGTGGCAAAGAATTTAAAATCCATTACCATAAAAATCTAGCCACATACGGTGTAAGTAAGTAAACAAAACTACGAATAACTAAACGCACAGGGTCACTATCATCTCAGTTTGAAACTATAACTGTTTAATGGTCGTTCAACGTCAATCTCATATCTGCATAGAGATAAACATTTACATTGGCTCACTTGAATCGCTCCATTTTACGCACTGACAGCTGTCAGTATTGTGACTTTTCGTCGTCCAGGCAGCAAACCACACAACCAAAAGCAAGCAAGAGGTACACATTGATACCAAAAGTACCTGCTACAAAGTAGTCGTATTCCTGTTCGTGAGTTTATTCTTCGAACTCGGGCTATAAGTGCGGAATCTTAACTCTTATCTTAACTGGTGACAGTAGTCGAAGCGCGTCAATATGATTCTCAATTGTTCACTTCTCAAGAGATTCGGCTTGATAGTACTACCTCTTCTTAAAATACTGTATACTTTTGAATTTCTATTTCCCCATTTTCATAACAATCGGACAAATAGTACAACAGGTAGAAAGACAACACTCTTTACTTCGACTTCGGGAAAATCATATTCTTACAGTACGTTCTTAGGAGACATCTGTGAAATAGGTATCTTATACCTCTTATTCTCTATATCTTGGCACGCTTAGAACGAACGGGAACTAGTAAATCGAAGTTTAAAGAGGACCGAAAATAATTGGAGAGGTATACCTATTCCGAAATACTTTACTTCAAATCACTCGAATTCTTATGTGGTCTACACCTTCCGCAAAAAATAAACCAGACTGAAAAAAATGTGGATCCCTCATGGAAAGCTTAGATAATTCAATCTTGTTTCCCAAAAATCTCAATCTTATTTCCCAAAGTTCTCTCATCAGAATACCAAAAACACTGTGCAGGTTTCAAGAGTTTTCTTAATAAAGTTCAGCATCAGAGTATTTTAAATAACAACTTTTAATTCGAAGACTTCTTATATTAACAGCCAAAGAGAGAATATTAAGTTTGCGAAGAGTTTCGTAACACACGGAAGGAAACGTCAGAGATTCAATAAAATATATAATTATATGATCAGCTAAGATGACTTTACCATGTCCGTCTATCTGTCCGTATCTCTGTATGTACGCTAAATAGATCCCGAGTTTTCGACTATAGCCGCATAAGCCTTGTCTACGCCAATAAAAAAGAAGAAGACCCTGAGGTTTTGAAAAATCAATCTGATCAAGCACACTTCTTTTTCCCCAATGCCGGAACCGCTGATATTGAACCACTATACTATATAATTACCATACAAATCAAACGATGGAAATAAAGTGCTTATATGGAAAATCTTTTCAGTTGTAGAGATACCTTCACGAAACTTTGCTTGAGTTATTATCTAAGACAAAAGTGTAATCTCCAAAGAAATTATTCAAATCGAATCACTATAGATATAGCTCCCATACAAACTGTCCGATCAAAATCGTATGAGAAACCCTTGGATTTGGATTTGTGAATGGTTTTCTATTTTTGCTGCAACCGAAGTTAACGTTTTCTCTTCTGTTTTTGCTTAATTTTTTGTGGGTAGACTGGAAAAATGTAAACGTGCCGCAACAATGCACATTTTTCCCTACAGGGTAGTTTAAGGACACAATTGCTTATAACTTCGTCTATCCCCAAGTCATTACTATACCTTACAGTTCAGTTGTCGAACTGCAATGTGGAGCACTTAATGCCGCCATAAACTATTACAACCACGAAGGAAAAACATTAAAAATCACTTAAAGATTATTATTATCAACATTTTTTTTCTTAAAATAAAAAAACCAATAGCCACAGTATTTTTTTCTACAAACAAATGTGTATCTAAGGCAACTTAATTGTGGATTAGGAGTAAATAATTTCAGCAATTTGTCACGTTTGTGAGTCATTAAAATTGATTGAGGTTTTTATGTGCGATAACAAAAAACGCACATGTGCTCATTACATATCCTTTCGTGTCGTGTATGCTTTCATACCATGTGACTAATTGCGAAAGGAATTTGTTGCATTTTTTCTGATTAATATTTCTAATGAGCTAATGTCTTCATTAATAATGTCGTCGTGGCGCCCACGGCGTTGTGCGAAACTCATTATTTTTCTTTTTCAGTATATTTTCCAAGAAGGTACTGCGGTTATTTTTAGGTTTTTTATGTCTTAATTACCAATCGGTGCTCAGGACATCTTCTCAACTACTTGTCCTTAGCGAAGTTCAGCTTGCGTTCAATCGTTCAGGTGCTTGTTGGATATTGTTCAATGGGTATTCTAATGGTAAGCCTAAAAATTTTGACTGACGCAGGTTGTCGAAGTTGTATGAAGGAGGCTTAGGTAGAAACAGGCACTTTCATTAGACATTTTCTTCTCCAATGTCCATACATTGCAAGACAGAGGTTGTAACTTCTCGGCAGTATTGCCTTCTTCTAACCAGAACACGTAACAGAAGTTGGCATTAGCTGTCTCAACAAATTTGTGAAATGCTCAAAACGCTTTATCGGGTCTTATGATCTCTTATATACTTAGTTGTTTTGGATAACACAATGGATCGGTGTTCTAAGATGTTGAAGTGAGATCAATGTTATGATCGACCTCATAACCTAATCTAAATTTATGGTTCCTAGATTTAGTTGAATCGAAAATTCTAATTCAATTAATTCCAGTTTCAATAATAGTTAAATAAATTCGAAAATTTTGTCGTCTTATTTTTATTTTGAACTGTGTGGCAAGGCTGGATCGAACTTGCAATTATTGTTTTATTATTTTTTTCATTTGTTGAACCAATATTTTATTTAGAATTTAAGAGAGTCATTGAAATAAAATTCTTTCACCCCTGAAGAATGATGCTGGGTCATATTGACCCTGAACTTAAATAGTTGGGAGGAAGCCGAAAATATTTATAAAATCATATTGATCAATCCATATATCAATAACTTTTAATTATAATAAAGGATTTTTTAAATTTTTAAAATTCACATTCCACTCACGACTATATAAAACCACTGTTCAATTACTCCCTCATTCTCTGTCCAGGGTCAAAATACACCTTAAGAATCTGTTTGTAATTGGAAACTCTTAACATTCCCTGAAGCTCAATTAAACTAATTCGCCCATAAATCCAAATTGGCCCCAAAAACATTTTCCTATTCTCTACTTTTTCTTTCTTAACCAACAATAAGAAATGTATCTGCCACAAAATTAATGGCATATTTAGCATCTATTCAGAAGATAAATAAAACGACACAATTGAAAGCATGCAAATAATCCCGTGACAAATAAGATTTCCACATGCAACATTTCTAACAGAAAAGTAAATAAATAAATAAACACAAGAAGAAGTAAACATTTTCGTATAAACTTCGTTTAGCTTTCAACACCCACACAATTTTGCCATTTCCGCTTTTCAAATGTGTGTGAGTTCACTTCTATGAGTACTTTTGTATGGCTTCATGGATTTCCTATGACAAAGCAATGAAAATAAAAACAACTCATAACCACAAAAACCGAAGAATTTATAATTTTTGAACACAAGCAAATATTTGTTTGTGCTGCCGTATGTGTTGGTAATAAATTGTGTAAATAGGCACACAAACGCACAGATGGCTGCTTATGTGCGTTTGTAATGCCTTTTGTTGGATTGCGAAAAGTTGGCTGAATGAAAATTGTGAAAATTGAACAAACCACAATTTTACAAATCTCATAAGCGCCGGCATTCAAAAAGGAGGTGTAAAAGTGAGACATAAAAGCGCACAGACAAACGGTATAACTGTGCATTGAGTGCAATAAAAAATTTAGTGATTCATTGTGGAACTACTTTTGTATTGGACTGGAAAGTGAATGACTTCTAAATCATAGAAAAAAGTTGAAACATTTTTTAGTACTAGAGTGGAAGACTTTTAGTTGAAAGCAATCTAGTGTTGGAGTTGATGACTCTCTTTGTCAGCAACAAGCTCTAAAAATCTGTGGAATAAGAGAAGATCGCATAATGAAGATCACCGAGCTTGTTAATTTCTAGAAAACATCTCGAAAAACTCTCAAATTTTGAATGGAGATTACCTGATATCTAAAGAAATTTAATAAATTTATATTATTTCGAAGAGTGGTTGGATTCTTAGAAAGGTTTTTTGTTTTGCTCTGTTTTTAATGTTTTATATATTTGTGTTAAATTTTTAGAGTTGATTCCTTCCAACAAATTGAAGGTCTTCCTCTTCTACTTTAATCTTCTACTTTCAGAGCTGAAGTGTTTTCGCCTATACGTACGACATGACCTAGCCCATGCGAAGCCTCTGTCTTTTAATTCTCTAAACTATGTCAATCTCTCGAACTAGTAACGTCGACTATGTTGTCATCGTCCATGCCTCTGCACCATATAGCAGGACGGGAATAATGAATGACTTATAGAGTTTGTTTTGTTTGAGTTCTGTTCGTCGAGAGAGGACTTTTCTTCCCAATTGCCAACTCAGTCCAAAGTAGCATCTGCTGGCAAGAGTTATTCTGCGTTGGATTTCCAGGCTGACATTGTTTTAGCTGTTAATGCTGTTTCCAAGTTAGACGAAATCTTCAACTTCGAAGTTACGACTGTCAACAGCGACGTGGGAGCTTAGTCGCAAGTGCGACGACTGTTTGTTTGATAACAGGATATATTTCGTCTTGCCCTCGTTTACTGCTACACCCATTTGCTTTGCTTCCTTATCTAGTTTGGAAAAAGCAGAACTAACTGCGCGGGTGTTGGGGCCAATGATGTCAATATCATCGGCATACGCCAGCAGCCGTAAACTTAAGAGATTGTACCTTCTCTATTTAGTATTATTTTCTGCAGCAGCAGATTGAAGATGTCCCACGATAGGAAGTCGCCTTGTCTGAAACCTCGTTTCGAACGGCTCGGAGGTGTCCTTCCCGATCCTGATGGAGCTTTTGGTGTTGCTCAACGTCAGTTTTTCAGTTAGTAAGATTTTCCAAAGGATTGTTCTCATATTATATGAATTATCTTAACAGTTTCGCTAAGATCACAGTCGAAAAGCACTTCATTGTACACTTCGAAAACCTCCATCTCTACTATCTATTCATTATCTTTCCTATCTCTTATTTCAATTCAATCGTATTTTGTATCTGTGTCTGGGATTCGATCTGCTGCAGTGTGGATTTGATTTCTTCATATTTTTTACCGAATAAGGCTAGAAGAGCCATCCTTATAAAAATTGTATGTGAAGACACCTTTGTCCACCTTTGTAATGCCAAACAAATGGGCATGTATCAAGGGCCCTTCATGTATTGTTCTCGAAAGAATTTCCTTTTAACGCTAATTCAAACTAGAGATGATTTCTGACCACATTATGATACAACTAGTACACCACCAAAAATCACTGCTTCTCGTTTGTGCATCTGCAATCGACAATTTACTGTCAATTTTCCACACCAACAAACACACACACCCTGTAACGAGGCATACAAACTTCCATTGGCTTTGATTATTATTGCCATTGCAATGTTTGTTGATATATGAGTATGCTTGTGAAGTGAAAATCCCAAAGATATCATAAAATATTATACACTGACCACCAAGTAGAGCAACAACAACAACAACAACAAGCACAACAGTAATACGAGCGAAAACAGCAAATAGCAATCTCAGCAATAATAAAGGAGTAACTCACAAGAAGCATATAAGTATGAATGTTGCATGTTGCATAGTACTTGCAGTACTTTTATCTACTCGAACTGTGGCATCGGCACATGAGTGTGGCAGACACATACACACATACGCACAGGAAGTTGTTGCAAGTGGCAGTTGAGGTGTGCGAGTTGCAACTCAAAAGTCTTGTGTAACGGTTAATGCGGAGTGTGCGGTGAAGCTGGCGGTGAAGGGAAGTCATTTAATTTATGAACATGCTCATAACTCTTTGACTTGGTGCCATATACAGAGTGCGAGCAGCAGTCAGTGGGCGAAAAGGCAGGAACACACGCACCCCCACACACACACATATATGCACAGTTGCGCGCGTGTCGGCATTCACAGATTGTCCATTCAGTTGTAAACTTATACGTATATTTGTATGTGTGTGTGTGTGTGAGTGTAAGCCCCAGTGACAATTTAAATGGTCTCTGCGGTGCATGGTGTTTTGACTCCAACAAAGTCGGCCGAGTCCGTTGTGACTCAATGAGGATACATTAAAAGAGTGCCTCAGAGGTAAGGGGCAAGTGATTGCACATATCAGAAACACATATACACACTCATAGGTTGGTTTTGGTTGAGCGAATGAAAAGCTGGCCAAAACTTTACCATTATTGTTGTTGCTGTTCTTGGTGTTGTTGTGATTATTGTTTGGGTCTTTTTTCGTGCTACGGCTTTCGCTTTTGTTTCCAATGACTTTGATGTGTGTAATTTTATTGATTTACTGAGCAAGCGTGACCGACCGAATGCTATTCACATGACAGCGTCGTTTTGTGCATATGTATATTGTTTGCGTTTGTATGTGTGCTGTGTGAATAAAATAAACTTTTCTATAAATGCGAATTGATAATGTTAAGCGTGCATAAAGAAGTCTTGGGGTTTGTTGTTTGATGTTTTTCATACCACTCGATTTTGTTACTTTTGTTTAATATGGTAAACTTGGGTTGAAAAGTGAAGCAGATAGATAGATGAGCATACATGTTTAAATACGAATAAAGGATCAAAAGATAAGCCGGGGCCTTTCCGTGTGTATTCATACGAACAGTAGTTTTGTTAATTGTCGCTAAAATTTTGGGCAAGGACTGGAGGATCGGAACTTATTCGTGAATTTTAGTAAGAAAATTCTTTAAGAACTTGGGTATGTGCTCTGTGTTTGAATAATTTTTGTTTATATCATCTCATCATTGATCCGAATTGACAAAAAAAGTCTTTTAAATATTTAAAAAAAAATTATTGTAAAAGAGTTTTTTGTTTATGGTAAAAATCTTCATACAAACTTTTCGCGTTGCAAGCAAGCAGTTGCCAAACGATAAGGTGTATATGACGAACACTGTACCAGCACAGTTAAAAGAAAATAAGTATTTATCGAGTCGGATTGAGTACAGTCTAAATGGATCTGTCCAGGTTATATCAGTTGCCATTTGATCAGATGGAAAACATCCACCTATAGCTTAGCATTTAATTGCCGTTTCATTCAGCTAGCCGTTTAGTAATAATTTTAGAAATTTAAAAGTTTTCTATTCTTCAATATTATGAAAAAAATATGCTTTTTACAAATTGAGTTCTAATTTTATGGGTTGAAAAAATTTTCCATTGAATATAAAGTATATTCTGTAAGCTATTGGGTTTACTGTTTCAAAAGACAAAAAAACCGAAATTTACTAAGCCATGAAATTCTAAGGAATGGAAGCGGCAATATCGAATATCTGGAAAAATTATCTGATTTTCACTTCCCAACTGCTTTCACCTTCCAAATTCCGCCATCAGAAGACCAGTGTTATTGGCTGTGCAGAAAATTTGTGAAGGCACTGCCAACTACTAGTCTTTGAAATATTTGGAAAAATGACCCTTAATGCTGCTGTTATCAAAACAATTTGGCTTGACGTTCAAAAACTCTTGAAAACTTTACCAAAGAAATCATCACATTGTTCAGAGTAAATATAGCACATCTATAAAACGACGAATGAAAAAGTTGCCCTGAAATTCTAGGCGACACACTTGGATGTGACAACTGGTGAAATAAAAAAAAAAATATTTCTATTGGCATGCCGGGTATATATAAAAGAAAGTGCGCTCCACTAAGGAATAAAGTCAAATCTTTTTTTAGAACTTCATGATATCTTTATGAAGACTTCATTTAGGAGAACTTAAGTATGTTTCGATTCGCAATTTCTTAAGGAAAAACTTTTACTTCTGCTGCTCTCAAGCTATAATATCTACCATGTGTGCAATTCTGTATATAAAGGGTGATCCATTTCGAGGAACCCTACTTTTTCAAATTTCACAAATTTCAAATTTAATGGAAGAACATTCGATATAACATTCTTTGACATTTATTTTTTTGAGATTATCTTTTTCAAATATCCGTTGAGACCAATTTTCGATGACTCGTTTGAGCATTTCGACGGCGGATAACACGCGGGATGTTTTGCTATAAGGCCTGAATCGAGGCGGCATTGTCCGCATAGACTTTAGACTTCATATATCCGCACAGGAAAAAGTCGAATGATGTGTCATCACGAGATCTTGATTGCCAATCGACAGTAAGTCACAAACAGGATATTGAAAAAAGCACCTCTACTTGGATCATCCGTTATAACTAAATCAAATATCGTAACCTGGCAGATTTTTCCAATATCTGAGGTTTCAGAAAACCATCGTCCTCTTGGGCAGAAGAGGATGCATGCACATTTTTAGATCGATATCTTTAGAAGTAAAATATCGTGTATATTTTATAGGCTATTTTCCTTCTGAGTGTTAAAAACTTTAAAATTATTTTTTTTTATTATTTTACCGAAAATAACTAATTCAAAGTACTTATAGACATACCACATATTTATGCAAAAACTAGATATATTTATTTAAAATGCTGATATAAATCTGCAACCACAAAAAGTTAATTCCTCCAATAATTGCTCTCTTTTCCTTACAGCTTTCCATGTGTGGCAAGTGAACCACAAATCTTGGAAATTGAAGGATTTACGACTTTTTGCGCACAAAGTGAATGTGAGACAAGCAAAAGAGCAAAGAGTGACGGATTTTCAAAGAAAAAACATAATTCCGAAGCTAAATGCAAAATAAAACAACAGCAAAAAGCAACATGAAACAAATGAACTACTGAGAAATAGCTGTCAGTGTTGTGTTTGATGATACTTTAATTATAGCTAAAAATATTAAAACAACAATTGTGCGCATGTGTGTGTGTGTGTTGGAATGCGTCTAATAGTATTGAAACGGTGCGCTCAAAGGCAACACTACTTCATTCACTAGCTATTCACGCCGCCAACTGTGTGTGCCGCGGAGCGCCTTGCTTGCTTTAATGTGATTTTTCTTGAATTTCTTTGAGCGCAATACAACCATAATAAAATGTCATTAGTGTCAAGAAATGATGAAAAATTGTGCGCGCAAAATATACTCGACAAGTGCTGCTGCTGCTGCAGCTGAGTAATTTAAAAAGTCACGTAAAAACCGTTGCAGTGAGTCGGTGAAACGAAAGGAAAAGAAAGAGAGAAAATAAAAGTCAAATGAAAAAAGAGTGAAAAGCGCGTTACGACAGCGCGGTGTGGTGTGGCAAGGCGGTGCGCGGCGGTATGTCGGCATGAGCAGGATAATACAGTGTGATTAATAACCAAAAACAACAGAAAGAGCGGGTAACAATGCGTTGAGTGAGCGACCGCCGTTCACCGTTTTGCACTTAATACAACCGGAAACGGATGTATATGTTACGTGCAGGGCAAGCAGCCTAAAATGTTATTAATAATAATAATAAATTTTTGTATAAATTTTTTTGTGTAATTACAGGCAAACCAGTTTTTTTAAAAATAAGAAAAAATACAGTGAAAAAATGTGTCGTGAGTGAATTGCAAAAAATAAAATCAAAGAAAAGTCTTCAAATTCCATTAAAAAAGAAATGGTAGAAAGAAAGCAAAAATAATTGTGATCAAAACAGGCAGCGGTGCACAAAGTAAAGCTGCGAGCGAAAAAAGTGCGTATATAAAAATTACGCGAATCCAATAAAAACGAGCATATATCGTTGAGTCAAAGTGGTATAAAGTAAAAAATATTAATCAAATAAATATAAAAAAATCGCCACAGCAATAAGAGCACGCAGTTGGCAGCTACCTCGTCGCCACGTAGCACTTCACGGCGTCTCGCAGGATCCTTGCCACTTCGACTCCCCAACAACCAATTCCGAGTAGTATACCAGTGGCTGCCGCAAACACAACAACAACTGCGTTCATTGCCACGGCGGCAATCTCGCATTCATTCACATCTTCAGCGACTTATTGAGCAGCGACTTGCCACCGACTTCGTCGTCAACTACAACTCCAGCGCCGCCGTCGCTGTTGCTGTCGCCGTCGCCTTAACTCTGACTGCGACTGTGACTCTAAAATGGTCAAAATGGAATTTCTTAAAAGGAAACATTTTTCATTGTGGATTATAACGACATTTGTACTCGTGGCTGGCATTTTGGATGGTTGCGTCGGTCTGCAGGGCGTACCAACATGGATGTAAGTTGCACATTTGTATACATATTCATATACATATTTTATTTATATTTCTATTTGTATGCGTACGTGTATATGGTGTCATATTAATTCTCGTTGCTGTTTTTACCCAGCAGCAACGCATTTTCCTTATCCACTTTTTTTATTATTTTTGCGTACGCGGCGGAGACTGGTGTTAAATGCACGCAAAACCATATATTACTCTTTATTTTTATTTTGCACTTTCACATTAAGCTTTAAGAATGTGCTGCATTTACAGCGCAGTGCGAAAGTATTGTAGAAGACGACAGCAAATTTGTAACTGCTTGTTGAAAATCTGAATAATTGCTTCGCTAATACCCGTTAAAATGCTGAAAATGCGGGAGTTTACGATGGGAATGGTACAGAAGATGATGACACAATAAAGAGAGCGATGCAGTATCCGTGGGACAATTAGCAATTTGGAAAAGTAGAGTGGGACAGATGCTGTATATTTATTTTTACATGGATTCTTAAGGGGTTTTCTGGTCTAAAAATAAAAAAAATAAAAATATTTTGTTGCATTTTCAAAGTTTAATTATTCAGGAAATCTATAAAAGGATTTCTTAAAACTTGAATTATTTTTCGCGATATTTTGCTGACAAGGCACTTAAACTGGTTCGGCTTGAAGTGAAACTTTCAACGCGTTTTTCTCTATTTTTTACAAAACGATACCTATGATTTCTCAGGTTCTCCTATACCGTTTTGTTTGAAATATTTAGAGAACCTTGCTTATCGATTTTTTCATGTCTGGAATAAGCCGTATCTCCAAATTTAAATTTTTACTATTTTTAAAAAATTCGAAAGCGTCGAAAAAAGTGATGTAAATGTTATCGCCAGTTAGTTCCAGACATTGCGACGTTATTTTATATCAATAACTGATTTTGTTTTTGATTTCAGATTGCTAGCAGAGTTGAAATCGTGGGTGTGGTCATATGCCAGTTTTTGAGATCCCCTCTTTATCAGCTGCTAATTTTTAATTTTTTTCCTATATTCTTGTTATTATATTAAATTTCGAATAATAAACATGAAAAATAATATTTACATTTTTTACGCGACTTCAAAAATTATCTAAAATGCATGCCTTTTGACTAGAATACCCCCTTAACATAAAGTTCTACCCTTAAACTTTGCTGCGCCAAATGTGAACATAATTTTCCTGAATTGTTTAAAATTAATATTTTTAAGTTTTTAATGTAGAATATTTCTAACAAACACGCCAAAGGTTTCCCCAATTTTAATGTATTTGCTAAAGGTTTCGGGAGTGATAATATTACATTAGTATTATGGCCTCAGTTGACTCGTAACGCATTGCTCTGGGTATATACATATATATATTTTTGAGTTACCGGAGAACTATTTCTTTTACAGGTGGATAGGCGATCAGGAACCTCGCTATGTACTGCTACTCTCATAATTAATTAAAATAAGCGACCTAAATAACTTTTTGTACCAAGGTTATGGAGCAGTAATCTTTCTTGACACAAATTTCCAAAAAAAAAAATTGTTGCAAAATAAGAGTGGGTACATTTTGTCGTTAAGATATGAGATATCGAAATCGATCTCCTTAATTTCTTCACAACTCTTTCAAGCTTTACATGGTATTTTTGGTACGAGTATTTCAACTTTAGCTTACCATCTAATCAAATTTGACTCATTGAAGGCCGTCGAAAATTTGCCTTATGCGAGCTGCTCATCCACATGTTATGGATCGACCCATTCGTCAATCCTAGAATCGTACCAAACCAACCAACCTGGATCTTTTAAAAGAGGACTTCGAGCACAGGTTGCAAGAGCGATGCTTGAAAACATAGTTAAAGACCATTCCTTCTTAAACCCTATAATTGCTGTCAAGATGTCAGTTTATGAATATAACGTCGAAACTGTTCAACAATCTAGCGAATGGCGTCAAAAAACAAAGCAATATTCATCGTTTACTTTTATTATCGCGATATGGGTCAAAATGAATTCGTTCCACAGAGTTAAACGGTCAATAAGGAATAACACTTGGTTTGTTTTGAGGTGCCTATGTGAAGCAGTTCATCGTAAACCACCAGATTTGTTCTCGTCGTCACATTCTAACATGATTAGCACTCACTTTTGCTACACACGAAACAACAGCCATCGCCCAGCCACCATATTTGATAGGCAGCGCTGCTGAGGTTTACTATAACAGGTGTATGGAAAATATAGTAGGTTGTTGGCGTGTCTATAATGGTCAAAAGATGAATATAGGAGGGCATTTTTTTGTCAGTGTGTCTGAAATTAGATGTGATGGTAGCTGGAAAATCTTGGAGTTAAAGAAAAGATGTCGAAAATGCTAAAATGTGTACTCTCAGCAAAACGTTTTCCGTTTTTCAACAATTGCATCAAAAAATCTTGATGGTTTTAGAACGGTACGCATATGATCCTTATTAACACAATTCGATACAAATTGCGAATAGTGTTATCACACAACACTTGTTATTTATAATTTTTCGATTTAGAAACACTTTCATGGGAACTTTCAGAAGTATTTCATAGTTTTGTAACTCGAATCCACACCATTTATTCTACTTGTTGCAGACTTGTGACCTGACATGAATAATATAATAACCCTTTTAATTAACAACTTTAAGCCAGCGTGTAAAGCGATTATCCCGACAAGCAAATTTGTACATAGCTTCCTTCTAATACTCTCTTTTTAAAGCTAGCACACAATTTCCGACCGCAAGCAAAGTGGTGTATCAACCTATAATAAAATATAATACAAACTAGTAAATGCAATTAATTAACAATTTTATGATTATAAGCTTTTAAAACGTACAAATTTTCTAAATTCCTTTTTATTGCTTATGCGCACACATACAAATAAGCTATAAGCTTTATACTACATCGCTGGATATTTATTTCATATCATGCAACAAAGACCATGAGCGTCGGTATGTATGTATGTATATGTGTGCATATAGCAGTCAAGCAAATGCAATGCATTAGAAAAAGACTTTCTTTATCGCTCCCCATGCACCGCCGCTGCACTGCTCTGCTTCAACAACGCACACACACATATAGAAACAGAAAGGAAAGCGGAGAACTTGCCAGAGCGAAGTGGAATAGAGCAGAGCAATCACGCACAGCATTAATTTTCAAATTTTATGATTTTAAGCAGCATCCCCCCTATCTCTATCGGAGCTGCAGCGTGCGGTGGACACGTACATATATATGTATGTATGTGTGTACATTTATATACATATGTGTGTATGCATTGGTATGCATAGGTATTGCCGCTGGAAGCTACAACTTCGTGACTTGTGAGCGTTAGATGCTAAGTCCATTGCAGTGTTGCAGCTAACTTTTCTGGCGCATTAAAGCGCTTGGGTGCTATTAAACTGCATGTTGTTGTTATTGTTGTTATATTTGTGGTGCCAAAGCCGAGTGCAGGGCGTAGCTTCTACACATGTTATGCTAGTCTGATATGTGCATGTTGCTTGCAGTGGTAACACTGGTATGCAACATAATGGTTGTCAATGGTGTTGTTGTTGCTGTAACAATCACATTGTTAAGTGGCATAGTTGAGCGGATCATGACACTTTGCTCCAGCTTTTATTTTGACTTTGAGCATTTACATCCTTTTTGTTGTTTCTGTTATTGTTAACATTGCCACAAAAGCAGTGTAACGCATTGATGCCACCAATCGGGTGCTACCTAAATGCTGTCGGTAACAACAGATTTGTGGGCATAATCATATTTAGTGGTTTATGTGCATACCGTATACTCACATATATACAAACATACACACAGACACATGCTTATCTACACAAATAACAAATATTAACCATTGGAGGTGTGTTGGTGCACCACATATTTACCATTGGCCACGAGGCATGTGAGCGCACTGCAACGCTGCTAGTCGCTTATATGTACGTCTATATCTATATACATATGTATATGAATGTATATATACATATGTATGTGCCCACTAAAGCATTTATCGCTGCTTGTCTCTGGTTTTTATGTGCATGCGTTATGGCTTACGGCTGCTGCAACAAGTGGTTGCACATACGTGCAGCATGCGCGCATGTGACATTGCGAGTGGCAAGGCCGCTTTGAGTGCTTGTCTCTGTTCTCATTACTATTGCTGCGAGCACGCCTTCTGGCAAACGATAATGACACTGTTAATTTGCTTGTTTTGCTGCGATTTTATGCGCTGTTAAATGTTCAATAAATTACTGACGAGCGTTGAGTTTTTGTTTGTTGTTGGTACTCAAGTGGGTGGTGATTTTCCACACCTACTACATTTAAACATGAGGTAATTAAGTGAATATTGTAGATCTTTGAATAATTCAAGGATTCGCAGTTACTATTATTTATTTGTATGTTAAGATAATTTAAGATTTAGTTATGATTTTTCTACTGAATTTGTGCTTGGCTGAGGCCGTCGTAATTTTGATCCTTATGACATCTGCATTTAAAAATATTTTTATTAAGCAGAAGAACATTTTCGACACAAAAGTCCTTTAAAAATTGATTTTGTTGATTGTTTTTTGTTTTGTTAATTTTAAGGACAACACCTCGTGTGACAGCCTAAAAGCGATTTGTAGGAATTAAAACAAAACTCAATATCAATAATTTTAAAATATTTTTTGTGTAGATATAAATTTTAGGAAAACTCAATGAAATTTTCGTACGAAGAAAATTCGAGGTACAACCGATCTCTAGTAAAAAAAGTCAGTGCTGCAGTGATTCTAGTCTTCTCCATAGATGAAACTTAAAAAAAGCCTTTAACAGAAGCTCTTGTCTTTGCAACGTTCTAATAAGAGTTGAATTTTTCTCAAAATTTGCATCGCTTTTGGCTAAGCAAAACTCGACTTTTTTCAGATCATAAACTGGTAGGTCACTGTACGAAAAAGTCAAAAA
The DNA here is from genome assembly GCF_016617805.1 of Bactrocera tryoni. Classification (NCBI taxonomy): domain Eukaryota; kingdom Metazoa; phylum Arthropoda; class Insecta; order Diptera; family Tephritidae; genus Bactrocera; species Bactrocera tryoni. The sequence goes on along the minus strand of NC_052501.1, from coordinate 11,908,988 downwards.
TTTACAATTAATTATTCCTGAAAAATAATTAATTTTACCCCAGGCAGGTCTTTGTAGAAAAAATTGGTAGCATTTGGATTATTTGTCTCTGAGTAATCATTTAAAAGATCGTCTCAGTGTGAAATTTTCGAAAAATCAAATTTTTTGTTGCACTGTGTGTGCACTGTGTTAAACATTCTCTCAAATTTTGAAATCAAAATTCAATTTATTGCGGTCGCTACAACGTTTCTTGTAGAAAGTCAACAGAGTGGGGAACATAGCAACTCCAAACTTTAAACGCGTTTTTCTCAGGATGGTGCTTTTCGAAATGGTTTCCACTCTCAAAGGAAGAGATTAGAAGATATCTAGTTCCAATTTGGAGAAATCTTTTTAACGTCATTCGGTATCGCGTTATTATGTGTTTTTTTAAATCTTCCTATTTTTTTGACGAAAAGCTGTCGAATTCAATACTTTTTGTTCAAACCGTCGCCATTTTGTCAAATTTCAAAAAATCAGAAAAACTTCCATAGCGCGATAGGGACTTTCCTACACATTAATAATCTCTTTGAAATTTTTGTTTCAGACTGTTCAAAATGGCGGCCGCAATCGTGGACATCGTAAAGGTCATTTTGTATTCGCCAATAATGTATTTATTTATAAAAATAGGACCGATTAGTTAGTTTCAACACTAAAAAGAATCTCGAAAATCAGTGATTTTTCGGAGGGTCACTCTGAGACGATCTCTTAAGCAATTAGAAAGAAGCTGTTTCGAGAAAAATGCGTTTAAAGACAATCTGATGGGGATGATTGAACTGAGCGGATGCACTTGAAAAGGCTTTAATTTAAAGAAATGTTTGCAATATAATTTTGAAATGTTAGTATGCTATTTTTATACTTTTAAAAATATTCGAAAGTAACATTTTTTTACATATACATACATTTTTTTTCTAAATTTTCCTCTGGTGTGTACCTTAAGATCTGAAAAACTTTGCCGAATATCTTTACTTCCAAGGTCTTCTTTCCTTCTAAAAGTTTCATTGACATATAGATGACGCCACCAGTGGACTTAAGAGTCCTGGTTTACTTTGGAACACACCTTGTATAACAACGCCTTCCCAATTTATGTTTGAGTAATTATATTTATATATTTCGAGTTCCAAGTTTTGTACAGTTACCGGTGTTTTGTATATGGCTTTGTATATAAGAAGTTGGGAAAATGATGGATCTGAACTTTTTAGCTCCGAATCCGATAACCTTAAATTAATCTTAAGATACTTGTATATAATATGCAAATGCCTACTGCCAAGTCACAAGTCGTTAGAAGGCAGTCCTTTCGGATAGCCAAGACATATCAATGAAATCTCGAACCCAGATTTATCAATGTCTGCGAATCTCGTGCTTCAGTACACAACTTGAATTTTGCCATCAAGCATTTTGAGGTGATATTTTAGTGATCCTGAACATAAAGTATGCATAAATTAAGGTATGGGTAACATCAATTAAATTATAAATTCTTGTTTCTTCAAACTTTCTACTAAGCTCTCTCCATACTCATAATATACGGTTTTTGCGAGCAGTCTTAATTTTATTGGTTAAAAATCAGCGCTATTGTAATATCTTTGATGAGATCGTAAAAAATTCTCCCTCATATAGCTTCAAATATTGTGTCCAACCGTTTTAGAAACTGTCACTTATGTATATACTTTATCTAAGTGATTTAATATTTGTTAAGTAATATTAATATCTTTAGCAGTATGACCATTCTTGAGTAATCTAATATACGTACTAAATTAATTTCAATTATTTCCACACTTGAATACATTCTACATAAATTACTCTATATAATTAGTTGGAGTCTTTCATTTCCACATTATAAATGGTTATATAATTATAATTTCTTTATTGCAAACTCAACACTTTAGTAGCCGGGAACACGCCTTTAGATTTTGCCCGAGATAAGAACGAAAAATTAGGTCAAGCATACTTGAGCTTAATTAGAAATGTTGATATGCAGGCATATACCATACCCCCTCTGCATACCTATCTACCTACTATAATTAATTTTTGTGTGTGACTGCTACTAGCGTCGACTCAGCCAGTGCGCTTATAATTTCAGTGCGTATTAATGAATTCATTAAGTATAATAATATGCTTTTGTACATACTAAATGTGTGTATTTGTGTGCTAGTTGCTATAATTTTCACTAGTCAACAGCACAATATAATGAATGCATTCCTTTTCCATTTAACTAACTCGCACTTGTGTAGATACTGAGATACAATGCGGCTAAGCTCTAGCTGCTGACATTAAGTGTAAAATATTGTAAACTAAAATGCCTAGAATGTGTTGTAAGTTGAAAGTTACTACGTTGGTATATAATCACCGGGTATTCAAAGTTGTTGGAACTTACGCAGAGAGCTATATGGACTTGTGAAACGGCACGCACAGCTGCTAATAACCATATTCATTGTATGTACGGCTTTGAAAAACCTTAATACTGTACGGTATTTCTGTTCTAGCATTGAGCTTAATTAATTAAACATTTAATTTGCTAAGTTACTAAGCACTACCTTAGCTACAACTTTGATAACTTTTGTATTCACACAATTTCGGGGTTGGCATGCAGTGGGGATTAAAAGCTGCAGGCGTTGCATGCACGCATGGCTTACACACTATTATATAAAAGGCATGTTATATACTCTCACCAGTATTTGTATCAGGCAGGTCCGTTTTAGTTTCAAGTTTCTCTATGCATAAGCATGATTCTCCCCTAAGCACCTTAATATGCTTACGTACTTTGCTTACTTTTGAGCGAGAAACTTCGTGAAAACACAAATTTCAAAACGCACAGCTATAAGCGCTCAGTATGTAGTGCTTTTCGTGCCGCTTGCCACATTGGCACTTCATTCATAATGACAAAGAAAGCATTAATCATTTGGCAGAAAGTCTTTGCATTTGTTATAGAAAATGAAGGCGTCACTCACGTCAATTTTAGTAAAGGTCTTAACATGCTCATATATTCATTTTGGTATGTCAAATATTTTCATAAAACATATTTTTCAACTTATGATTTTACGGTATGAAAATTATGTAGAGTCGTAGTTTTCAAATGTACTTATTTGTAAAGGAATGTGACCCATCTAACATTAGAATGATGAGAATAAATGAAAGAGTTCGCCACAAACGTTAAATATTTATCCTGTTTTAAGAGCACAACCCCTAGTTTTAATACTGTCAAACCAAGTTCTCAACTTTACTTTTTACTATCCCTGGAAAGAATTGATTTGAATAATGTTGTCGCAAAATGCGGAAATCAACGCGAAATTTCAAACAAATATCGGGGTTCGCTTTAAACTCTATTCAATTCTATTTTGCCAATATGTATCTATGAGCAAAAATTAGTAAGATTTTTGAATTTAAATTTCGCGCGAAAAGCCATTCGTCGAAATTTTTTCCTAGGTTAGTATGACTGTCAATGATATCAGTGCCAAATGTCACTTCAAAATGATCGTTAGTGTTTAGTATACGCCTGTCTTTCTGAAGTACATGAAGTGCAGTCGGCGATTTTTATGATGAGTGTAATTTAGTGTACGATATCAAATTTCTGGTGCCGAAACGTTCAGAATGTTTGAGAAGGCCTTTGGTGATATTTGTTTGTCGCGAGAAAGTGTTTTTGATAAAAATTATTCAATGTGACAAATCAGAATCGGCAATTAATTGTCACAGACCTTACTGGACTCGTTAGAATATCGGAAGTATCAGTGAAAACCATTTTGAAAGATCATTTGGGTCTAAGAAAAGTGAAAGCACAATTGGTTCCAAAATCACACTATTTTCTCGAAAAAAGTTAATTAATATCTATGAAAAAATGCTTTCCGACTACCAGGATGTCATGAAACGTTTTATTACTGGCGATGAGACTTGAATCTATGCTTAGGACTCAGAAGTAGACGATTAATTCTCCGAATATCGTAGCAAAGTTGAGCCGAACCCGAAAGAACCACTTCAAAGAAGAAACGAACAACAAGGAATATGAATTATTTGAATATTATTTGAGTGTTGTTAAGGCCGGAATGATGGGCCGATACAATAATCTACCGTTGCATACTGCGTTAATACTTCGTGAGTTTGTAAACAAGTTTTCACCCAATATTGTGCTGCAACCACCGTATTCGACTGATTTAGCTGCATGTGACTTCTGACTATTCAGCAAACTCAAAAGAACGCTGCAGCGAAACCGTTTAGAATCAATTGAAGGTATTTCGGAAATTGACTTTAACAACTGTTTCGAGGATTGCAAAAAAAAAAAAAACGTTGGAGCAAATGAATTGGGGCTAAAGGGGATTACTTTTAGGTAATAGACATAGATTTTGAAGAATAAATTAGGAAATTTAAACTTATGAACAAAGTCTATGTGTTTTCAACGTAAGAATCTTGCACAGTTTAAAAATGGATATATCAAACCCATGATTATAAATAAATGATAAATTTTTGAATCCGCAATAATGCATTTCCGAACTTTATTTGAAGTACCAATGCCAGCTATTTAATGATACACCATTTTTGTATAGATATCATCAAATCTACTCCTCGAGAGTGATCTTGAATCTTATGTGCTATATTTGTAATTAAATTTTCTATTAAAATTTCAATACGTTCCTCTACAATTGTACTCATGTATAATTGAATGTTAGCCTACTTTCACAAACTTAGTTTTCGTGCTCCTAAGGAAAAATACTTGCGGTTTGGGAACCACTGCATATTTAAGTTATTGCATTACATTGCGTAAGTATCTGTTTATAGTTTTTTATGTGCTTCGAAAAGGATGAGCCGGTAGGAAAAACTTAGTTTCTAGGACCACTCTAGATTTTACTATAATTATTATTTTTTATTAAACTAATTTGTGTATATGGATATCAGGTATGGAATATCAGACCAACTAACATAAATTGGGTTACCGTTTGAAATTATTTTAACATCGAAAAATAGTGATTTTTTTAAATAGTACATAGCATGTCAACGTCAGCATTGTCAAAAGAGTTTAATCGAAGTATTCATACAATTTGTATACCATGAACAGAATGCATCAAGATTGTATATAAACCTAAAAATTATTATAATATATAAATGATCAGTGTGCTGAGTCGATTTAGCCATATCCGTTCGTCTGTTCATCGCGAAATCGATTCTCAGTTTTCGAGATATCTCAGTTTTCGAGATATCATTATGAAATTGTGTATTTCTCCCTTTCTATCCATGAGACAAATAATTTTTCAGAACCTTCGATATCGGACTTGTAAAAAATACAGGTAAAATTTGATAAAATTGACAAAAGAGCTGACCGATCGAATTCAATAGAAATCTAATCTAAAAAGGTATTTTTTCTTTATTAAGTAACCTTATATAGATTTGCACGTCGTTTATATCAAACACATGGTTAGAAAAAAGCAAAATGTTTACTTTGGATCCAAACTCTTGGTCAGAAACGTTTTTAAATTTAGTTGGATATAGTTGCTATTTTTATTGGGAAATATAAAAATATTTTGGAGTAAATAGGTTCTAGGCTCGTGAATATTCTTTTTTGTAAGGAACTTTTCTTTTTTGAAAACTTGCTTGGTCAAAAATTAATTTTTTATTATTTAAAAACTGAGTCAATTGAGGCAATGTCAGCTAAAATGATGTCACGAACTTCAAAACTTCAGTTGAAGCGCGATATTCATTTTCTTGAGCTTTTTTTCATATTTTTAAATTTTATTAGGGATATATGAAAGCACATCTGCAGTTTTTTCCGACAGGGTCTTCTATATGTCTTCGTACATATGTTTGACATGGCATCGCATTTCATCTCGGTAAAAGTTTTCAATAAAGAAAGTAAATTAATTAAAATTGTTTTCTGTTGTCTCTGGAACTAGAACAGTCCATTGCAAATACAAACATGCTTTTGCAAATGCACACTTACTATGTATGTGTGTGTGTGTGTGAGTGCACTGACAAGCCAGCACGTAAATACGTATTACGTACTTATGGACATGTGTTGCCGCCAATCACAATTACAAAAGTACACACCGGCTCGTAGACGAATTTCCGCTCTACTACACTAACAGTTTCATTAAGTGCTATCAAATACTGACACAACACACAAACACACTCATACACAGATAAACATGTGTTGCATTTGTGTGACGTGAATAAATAGAGGAGTGGCGCGCAGGGGGCGTGATTGAGTGCAGAGGGCGCATGCAAAATATGGCGAATGAGTATCTGTTTAAATTTGCCAAAGCTGCATACACCTACATACATAATCACATACCTATATACAAACAGAAAAGTATATGATCAGTTGCATGTAGGCGGCATTGTTTGCTTGCCGTTTGCAATTGCAACACTGTTGCTGCCCTGTTAAATATTAATGTGTACGTTCATATGCCTGTGTTTGTGTGATGGCGCACGTGGCGCTAGCAGTCGATAGAGATGTAAGAATCCACGAGCAAAAAGTTTGTGCGCAAATATTTGCAACAAATCAAATACACACAGGCACTGAGATACACACACACACACACTCGCTTAACTGTACTGCAATGGGCAATGCCATATAACAGAAAGCTGTGGCGCAACAGCAATGAAATTGTTTGCAAAACTTTGCTGCACCTGCTTTGTTGCAAGCAGCAGTTACGAATATCAGAATGACAAGGCTGCGCACTCGCTCGACGACAAGTTGCAAAAATTCACATAAAATAGTTAAAAAAGCGAATGCAAAGTAAAGGCAAAAGTGTGCTTTTAATGAACTCGTAGCTAACTAACAATTTTCCATTTAATTTTTCACTTTCTTTTACTCTGCCATTCCATGATTAGTGAGGCAAAGTAATTTAAATATTTGAGGTTATGCAACAAACTGAAAAATAAACTGCAAAAAAAGAATGCACAAACAACCCAACCGAACTCAACAACTTGCGCATACAAGCATTAATAAAATATTTTCGCAAACGAAACTGAAAATGAGTTCATAAAAAGTTACCATTGAAAAGTACAAAACGCACTCCGCACATTTACCTTTCGTGAAAACATACGTGAACATAGAAGTACATACAATTTTCTAGCATCAAAAGTAGTTGGAAATCCGTTAAGTGCTTACATGTATGTATTAACGTATGTGTGTGTGTGTGTGTGCTGGAAAACGGCGAAAATATATGGCATTGCGTGTGTTCGTGCCACATATTCCCCTAAAGCAGGTTAAGCGGCCTGAAAGGATTTCGCTTGCAAAGCAGACTCTCTCGCAGTTGTTGCTATTGTTGTTGTAGTTGCGCATAACTTCAATAGCAGCCACATTTTGCAAAGTAGTTGCGAAAATTTCCAACTTCAACATCATCATTATAATCATCATCAGCACGCCAGCGCCAGCGCTAACGGCAGCGGCATCGGCAACATTACCACACAAGCGTGCAACAACATTACTTGACAGTGAAAAAAATGCATTAAAAAAGTAAAAGTGCTTTCCTGCCACGGCAGTCAGTTGCAAATGTTGCTACATGGCAATGTTGTAAGTTCAACTATCAATGTGTAGGCACTTGTAGAGCAACGCAAAGCGCACAACTGTTGCAAGTGATTTACAACATGTCAACGTTGACGAATTGATGACCTTGTAGGGAGTGTGCATAGCACATATACATATGTAACTTGCATATAGCAGTTGAATGTTTAGAAAATGAAAAAGTTTGTATGTTATTGATAAAATATGAAGGAATAAAATTTGAAAAGAGTTATAAATTTGCGAGAAAATAAAAAACTTATTATTTATGTGTAATGGTAAAAAATTATTATGGAAAAAATATAAATAATTAGAAAATGAGAAAAGAGACGTCAACTTCGGTTGCACTGGAGGTATAATACCTTTAACACGTGTTTTTTTTTATCATATAGAAGGGTATGAAAGGATGCTTACCTGGATTTTATTCGTCATTTTGTACGATTGAAATAATTTATATGTTCTTTATAGGGTCTCCGATGTTCCCTTTTGGATGTTACAAACAGAACAGAAGACCTAATACGAGTAGTTTAGAAAAGTATTGTAAAATGAGAAACCCTTGTCCCTTTTGGCAAAATTCTGGAACAGTCGATTTTCATAAGCTTTTTCTGAGGTTTTTCATAAGGAAAATAATTCGCCACAGACAAGAAAGAGCTTCTGGCGAGTAACTATAGATGTGTGTGTGCTTGACGTTGTCCTGATGGAAAACAATTCATCTCTTACTGGCCAAAGTTAGTTGCTTTTGCACGATTGATTCAGACGGTCCAATTGTTGACCTGGCTTGGCCACCTTTTGCTCCGACTTAATTCGATTCGACCACGAAGGCTTTCGCTTGACATAGTCGTAAGTGATGCACTATTCATCATCAGCAGCCAACCGCCACAGAAAATTATCTATTTTGTTCGAGTTCAGCAGCAGTTTGTATATTGAAACTCGGTCCTCTAGGTCGTATTAAATCGTGTGGCACTTAAACTACGAGCTTCTTTTTTTATTTTCCTTTATCAAACGATCTGTTGTGCTATTTTTTGTTCCGGGGTTATCGAAACTGTTCCTACTTTACTCGACGGTTTCGCTTATTTTGCCGGTTTTTCGACAATTGGCCTTCGAAAGACGTTTTGAGCCAAAAATTATTGGAATGGAATGGACGAAACAAAAATTAGTTGCATGTTACCGTCTCAGGACCATAAACAACATTCACTTACGAGAATATTTGGGCATCTAGCTTGCGTTTTCACCTTTCTTCATAAAAACGATGAAATATGGGGTATTTTCTCTTTGCTGATATCTACTTTTGATGTGATTTTAAACAATGCTGAGTCAAGCAATCACAAAACTGTCCGACATTTTTTACGAAATATCTCAAACGCCATATGGCTTCATCCGATATGTTTAACGAAAGATATAGATTACTACAGCCACATATTTGAAAAATAAAGAATTTCTCTTTACAAGACTTTATATTTAAAAAATTCGGTCTCATAATGAACTCACTAGATCCGAGTAATTGTACATTTTTATACAAATTTTAACCAATAAGTCATTAGATCTACTAAAGTAGGGTCCGTGGAAAATATTAATATTTTAAGTATTTGGATTTTGTGGTTTCATTCAAAAGATAATTGAAGTCTTAACTCTAATACTTACAATTTTTACACTTAACATACATTTACATACATACATATATATAAAAGAACTTAATGCAAGACAAGCAACATTATATAATATCTATCAATAAATTTTCTATAATCATGACTCACCACAAGCAATCTATGTATATTCATTGTAACTGCTAATATTTGCAACAAAACCCTTTTCGTGCAGGGCATACCGAATGACAAATAGCCGTGCTACTACTTCCGACAGTTGTTCACAGTTATGCTATAAAATGCCAACCGGCAACAGCTGCGGCAGGAGTTAGTACACATTTGCCAAAGCTATCACCAGCATCTCCTGCGTCATTATCAGTAAGCCCGCTATTTCACTCTACAAAACAAATATTACGTCGTATCGGTGTAAGCGCACCCTGTCCGTGCAACAGCAGCAGCAGAAAAAACGGCATTCGTTTGCATTGTGATTTGACAGATAAGCCCGGATGTGCGCTGATGTGACCTGCCGCTGTCAACATAACGAGGAGCAGTAACTACAGAAATGCCCCTACAGATGTACCTAAAGCGGATTCGTCAGTTGGAAGAGTGAATAAAAATTATGGCGTATCCTTGCGAAGCGCTCAAATGGAAATGCCGCCCTGCTCTGCCGTGTCGGTAGTCGTACACGTTTTTACACAACTCTTTCGAATTTATGTCTTTCTCCATGTACTTACAATCCTTTTACTTGGATTTAACCTTTTTGTGTTGTCGCATGTTTTTTCGACGTTGTTGTTGTTCTTAGCTTTGGTTGTTGTGTTTTTCTTATTGTTTTGTTTGTTTTTATTCTTGTCTTCGTTTTTTATGAAAGCAATAAGCAGTTGTTATACGAGCATGATCCTAAAGGTTTTTAGGTGAGTTACTTCAGCACGCATGAACTTGCACCATCGCAGCTAAGTCCTTTTAACACACTTCAATGAGTGAACACAGCGTCCCAACGCACAAATTTAACAAAATTAAATTGTGACTTTGTAGTTAGTAAAAATATGAATGAGATTTTTAAGTACTTGTTTTAAAAAGACGCAAATATTGTGGGCACACGCCCTCAAAGACTTGTGAACTTTTAAAGTATTATTGGTTTAATTTTCGATAACAAAATCTAAAAACTCATAAAAATATATCGAAAATTATCGATATTATATGCCTTGAAAATTACACTAAGATATTGGTGATGAATTAATAGGTAATGAAATGAAAAAATCGATTAAAATATCGATAAGAAAAAATCGAAACTTATCGATATTATAAGATTTCAAATTTTCGTTAAGATATGAATGATGAATGAGTAAGTAATGAAATAAAAAAATCGATAAAAAAATATCGGAAAGAAAAAATCAAGATAAGATATGAATGATGAATGAGTAGGTAATTAAATCAAAAAAATATCGAAAAAATTCAAATTTAAACATGTACTTAATGGTTTAATTTTTGATGGCAAAATCGAAAAATCGATTAAATAATATCGAAAAATATAATATTAAAGATAAATTATGATTTAAAATTTATGTTAAGTTATGAATGATGAATGATTATGCAATAAAATCGAAAAATCGATAAAATCAAATATCGAAAACTATCGATAACATATTTTTTAAATTTTTCAATAAAATATGAATTATGAAAAAGTAGATAAGTAGAAAAGCTAAGGAAATTCACGGTAATATAATATTAAGAAATATTTGCACTAACTGAATTTCGCATTTTTGAACATAGAGTTGAGACAGGCTTATTTTTTAATTTACAATATTTTTTACGCAGGTTTTGTGCAAGTTTTTGTATGCTGGGTTGTACGAAAGGTGTTTTCTAACATTTATTCTATATATGTATGTATGTATGTACTTGAGTTTGTAATATTTAGCGCCTGTTAGCATTAGTGCCTCTTCCCTGAGAAGATTAAAACGTCTCTGTTAGATTGTTACTTAACACGGCAGTACAAAGTATCACTAACGCTTTGTGTAACTAAAAGGATATGAATGGACATATTTTCACACACACAAACGTGTGCGATCGAGTTACCGTCCATGTGACAATAACTGAGGCATCTATCAAACATGTGAGGCAAGCTTACATAAATTAATGAAATCAACACTCGAAACGGTGCGTGTAGCGCAAGGATAAATCACAAAAAAAAAGAGAGGATAACCGAAGTGCAGACAAGCAAAAAAGAAGAAGAAGTATTCAATACTACGATTACAGCACACAAAAAGTTCTAGTGGAGACGAAAAACGCGTTCGACGCACATTTCGCACAAACGTGCCTTGATTCTTCCAGCAACACTTTGTTATTTTTGCTATTGTTGCTACTGTCGCTGTTGCTCGCATTGCTGCTGAGGCTGTTGTTGTTGTTGGCAAAGAAAACATAAACAAATGCAAATTTGCGCTATTTATGTGGCAGCAGTTCGTGCCTCATTCTATAGAAATTGACTACGTTTCCAGAAATCGAGAAGCGGCAGCCACTGTAGCAGAAGTTGTGGCCGAAAGTATGACGATAATATTGTCTGGTGACTGACTGATTGAATGCCGTCTGTGTATGCGTCTGTGTGTGTGTGAGAGAGAATGGAGTCAGCACCAGCATGGAGATTGGTAAACTGATGAGTTTGGTTTGTTGAATCGGCATCATGTTTATTATACTTTCGCTTCGTTGACTCTCGCGCACAATATTGCGGTTGAGTGAGCTTTGTGCAAATGTGTGCGTGCGTTGTGCGTTGCGTATATGCAAATGTGGTGCCAATGCCACAACTTGCACTTCACTCCAAACAGAGCAGTTTTAATGTTCATGCATACATATATAGATCCGTGTGAGTGCCGACAGCCAGCTTTAATCAATAAATAAAAGCAGGCAGTCATTGGCAAGAAATTGCCGCTTTGCAACATTTTAATACAATCATACTCATTCACTCAGCAATGCGTTTGTTTTACAATTTCTTTTCCCTCCACGCCATGCACATTAATTCAATCAATTTGTTATGTACTTTTGGTGATTTTGCCATTGCCACTTTCGGCTTTCGGCACGCCACTTACCGTGCTACATTACTCGACACATGTTTCGCAATGCTTAATTAACTCGATTAACCCTTTTAGCGATCTTGCAACGGCGCATGCATACCAGCAATCTCAGACCAGGCCGCTCATGTGCTGGCGGCAAGAAGTCAGCAGTGACTTGCGCCACACTGCACACTGCGTTGCATATGGCATACAACGATTGCAACGATTCAGCAATTTTGCTCCAATTTTTTAAAATTTCATTTATTTTGCACTTATTCATTGCTCGTCGAACCATCGATGCCGCTGTAAGCACTTTTATGACACTTCGTTTTCTCGCACTTATGGCGGCGCACACGCCTCCTTCGGCATCCATGCGTTCACAGTGCAATACCAGACTTGCAATTTGACTCCTCCCTTTCGTCTTCGACTTCTGCGTCGCATTCATGTGTGAACTAATAATTTTTTAGTACTCATAAAACTCCAGATTTTATTGTAGCTTTAGCGTAGACAGCAGCTGCTGGCATATAAATAGGCGTGGCGTCATTGGGTGGCAAGCAGTCAGCTTTAATGTGGCTTTTTTCCTGCTTGCTTGCCATTTCTTTGTTGCCGCGCGGCTAATTTGCATACGTAAATATTATGTCAGTTGGCATGACAGGCCAGTTTTTGTTGGCGTTGCTACTTTATTTACTATTGCTATTGTTTTTTACAAAATACAGACCCACTGCTTGCTGCTAATATGGATCATTTCAGTATACACTTTATTCTCCACTGTTATTTGATGGCTTCATATCGCATTGCGCGCAGCAGTTTTTTGTTTTGTGTTGGGTGTGTTTAATTAATTAGAATTCTCACTGACTTGCTGCATAGATTGCGGTTTTTCTAAATTATTTTCTGTTTTGTTCGGAAATAATTTATTTCACTTAAAATAACAGCGTCGTACTCAAGCCTAATGGAAAATAAATACGCCGTTGAGCTGTTACATAAATATTTTTTAGACTGATTAGCAATGCAGTCATTTGTCTAGTTGGAAAACTGTAATATGTGGCATTTTAATATTATTTTGACGTTTTCGCAAGTAGATAAATAATACGATGAACGATTTTTGGCTTCAACTTCTCCGAATTAGAGCGTTCAATATTAAAGCAGTTTCATATTATTTGCGTCTGTAAAAATCTAATCACTATCAACCGATATTTTGTGGTATAAAATCATTCCAACCGATAGATGGCGCGTCACGAGATCGACGTGGCTTTACTATAGGTTGTGCTACCCGAATACAATTTCAGTTAATATTAATATTCGTTACTGTAGACATTGATACATATTCATATATGTATCTCTATACTGATCTGCAATAGAAAAAAATCACTTTATGAGGTGATGGCAGCCACTATCGATGTGAGTGACAAAACGTCATTAAAATGGAACACAATTGCTATCCTAGTCGCCAATGCTGGCCAGTTCTGTTCAATTATGTTCTTGAGGCGCTCCAATTCTTAACAGCGGGGCTCCACCTATTTTAAAAAATGATCTGAATAGGATATGGTAAATACATGAAGACATTGGAGAGATGATAATTAATCTTATGATAAAATTTTTAATATCCTGAAAGATAAGTTGGAGACCCTTTAATGTACATAGGTATATGTACAAATGATTCGTGTGACAAGCCGAATCGATGTTTGTATGTCTTTTCGTTTACACCCGAAAAAGCCTTACAGTTCCATTTGAAAAGTTGACAATTTTTTTTTTAAATAAATAAATAAAAAAAATCGGCCCACTCCGGGATTAGCAGGAATAGTTGTCAAATTAATTGAAGTTTTTTTTTGAGGGGGAAAAAATGGCGAACTTCCTAAAAATGGCGAACTTCCCAAAAATGACGATTTTACTTAAAAAACCGATTATTTTATATAATTGATCGTTTTAAACTTTTTTCGTGTATTTTTTCGAAAAGTGCATTCAAAAACAAAAATTTAAAAAAAGAAAGGTCCCCAAAAGTCAATTTCTACTAAAGTTATGGCTATTTGAAAATAAAAAAGCCATTTTTTTGGAAAAATTCAAAACTTTTTTGAAGTTTGACAAAAAATTTTGAAAAATTTCTCAAAAATGTTTTTCAAAGGGTAGAAAAGGATGGATAAGTTTCAGTAAAATCTAAAGGGGTCGGGTTCAAAAGTGGTCGATTTGGTATGGAATACCCCTTATACATTATGGTGTAAGAATGGGCGAAATCGGACTGCAAACACCCCTACTTCCCATACAACACCATTTTAAATTCCATTAATAGTTTATACTTTCCAGTATACAAACCCAAAGCCAAACAATGTATCTGGATAAAACTTTTCACGAATAGGGCCTTTGAAGTGTGCTTCCGTGGTTATGACCAAACATTTTTCAAGTTGGAGTAAAACTATTCAAGGTCCAAATACCGAATATGTGGATCCCAGTTCCTAATACGAACTTCTTATCAAAGTATCGGTCAACCTGTCAAATATATATGTACATTGAAATTCGAAAAAAATGTTCCCTGCTTTGATCCTTGAAAGTTGCGAGAGCATAACTTTATTCTTTCTTATTGGTGTTTTTTAATACTTTTAAAGTTATAATTCAAAACAAGTTAATTTTTTTAATAAATTTTAAATAAAAAATATTTTTCTTCCAATAGCCTTAAAAAAATATTTTTTATCTTTAACTGACATTTTACATTTTTTATTTTTCGATTATTTACTAAGCTATTATATTTTTGTTATCAATCAATTAATCCATATGGAATGGGAAGCCTGACAGCCCTTAATAAAAGGTTTTTTCCCATAAAAAATCATGTTTCTCAATAATGGATTAACAGTACTTAAACAATCGTTTTTCTAATTGCACAATCAAGGCTTCAGCTTAATTTCATCACTTCCTTTGTGCTACATACAATAATGTAAAAATACAATTTGGAAATTAAGAATTCCATTTAATCTCATTCTATGACAATTAAGCGTCTGTTATGCCATTTTAATCACATTTAACGGCAAATTTAATAAACGTGAACACAATAAAAAATTAAAACAAATCGACAAACAATTTGTTAACAATTAAATCCACTTAGCGTAAAAAATGGAAAACATTTGTAACTGTTTCCAGCGAACAAGCAGCACGCGAGTGCATATGCAACAAATATTTGAATTTTGGAGTTCACGCTTTGAGCTGGGCAATTACACACAACATTTTATTAGCCGCCAGCACAGAGAGATAAACAAAAGTTTTTTCCATTTTCATTATATTTTCAAGCGATGTCTATATATTTCTGTTGCAACAAATAGCGCTTATCTTGTTGTTGTCAATCGTGTTGCACGCGTACTAATCATAGCTATTTGTCGGCTGCCATGCAAATTGTCAAAATAAGTTTTCAGCTACGAGTAGTTGCCGTTATTTGTTAAGTTACAAACACACACACACCCATTCATATATAGTATATACGGACAAAGGTATTCGTTTGTTGCGCCACTATTACTGCCTGCAACAAAGTCTCTGTCGTTGAGTGTTTGCTTGCAGTTGACCAAATGGAAAACGAAAAGCTACAACAACACAACTAGCTACAACAAATATTTAAAATAATAATATCTAAAAAGTTGCAAATTACATGTAAAACATTGTGCAGCAAACAAATTGCATGCAAAGCGTCGACAACAACGAAAACGCTAACTCGAGTTGTGAGCTATAGGTGTGCGTGTGAGTGTGCCGAGGGCAAATTTGTATGCAACACTTTGCATGCAACAACAAAGCACTTTGCTCACAAAGCAATTTCGCATAGAATGCAGCTAACGGTTTGTGGCGTTAAGGTGGCAGTTGTGAAGCATTAAACAAATTTGCTGCTGCGCTTGATTTTCGTCGATTTGTGGAGGTTATACTTTCTGACATGGCAACTATTGTTTTTGAAAATTTTTTCACATTTTTCTCTTTCGCACTTTGTTGTGCGAATTTAAATTGAATTTTTGAAATTAGAGAAAAAAGGGTTTTAGCTGGTGTCTGGCTTCATATTTTCGTTTACATTGTAAATGGTGTGTATGTATGTGTGAATATGGCGTTTTTTGTGGAATATAGCGTGGTAAATCCTCCATTAAATACAGTTATAATAAACCAATTCAGCAATATTTGGGTATTTACTTAAAAATAAGTGGAATTAGGTGGCAACTCTGTGTGCAATTGAGTAAATTTATCAAGGAAGTCAAAAAAATAGTTTCCAAAACAAGGACCTATTACCGATCGTTCAGTCCAAATGGCAGCTATATGTTACAGTGGTCCAATATCGACGGTTCCGACAAATGAACGACTTCTTGTGGCGAAAAGGATGTGTGCGAAATTTCAGATCAATATCTCTAAAGCAGAGATACTAGTTCGCGTCTATACAGGCAGGCGGATAGACGGACATGGCTTAATTAGCACAGTTCATCATGCCGATCATTTATATATTCGTATATATTTTATAGAGTGCTCCAAATTTCGTGGGAAACTTAATATACCCCTTCCTTCAACGAATTCTATACAATTTCCAATAAACATTTTGTCCAAACATTTACAAATTTAAAGATTGATTGAAAAACATAAATTTTTTCAAAAATTCATCATACGTCTCTATCGAGTAAAATTTTAAACTGGAGTAGAAGCGTTTTAATGAGTTTTTTCCCATAATTTAAGAAAAAAATAATTATTTTAGAAGATGGTTACCCTATTAGTCTATAAAATGGTGCCTTTATTCCTCTTGCAACCACGTAAAATAGGGAAATTAAATACAAGGTTCGTTCCAAAGTAAACAGGACTATTTGAATTTAGTGCCCCTGGTTACGCCATCTATATATCGACCGGTGCGTTCAAATCTGCTATCTTTATCGATTGTTTAGTGAGAATTTCATAACATTTCATTGATTGGAAGTGAAGTTACTGCGGTTTAAGTGTCAGTATGTTTGTGTTATCGGTGCGAAAATGAGCTTCGAATAAAGAGCCAACATTAAATTTTGTTTCAAAATTGGTAAAACTTTTATCGAAACGTTTCATTTGATGAAACAAGTTTATGGCGATGATTGCCTATCCTGTAGCAGAGTGCACGAGTCATTTCAACGTTTTCAAAGTGGTCGTAAGGACATAAATGACGATCAACATATTGGCCGATCAAAATCCGTGATCACCGGAAATTCCATCGAAACCGTGCGTGAATTCATCAAAAATCAGCCGAAATCATCATTGAAATTCATGTAAATGGAATTTAACATTTCCAAAACATCGATTTATCGCATTTTGACCGAACATTTGGGCTAAGGAAAGATGTGTGCACGGTTTCTTCCGCACAAATTTACTAATGACCAATAATTACTCAGAATCCAATATTCGAAGGACGATTATTTGACCAAAAATCACATTTTAACCATTAACCACTCCCCCTATTCACCTGAGAAATGCATGTGCCCATGAAAGGAAAGTGTGACGGCATACTGGCAGCCATACCGGCCGACGAGCTAAAACACTCATTCGACATGCTTTTGGACAGTGCAAAAAGCTGTATTTTACCAGAAGGAGACTATTATGAATAAATTTGGCCGAAAAAACCATTTCGTCTTTTTTTTTTAAGTCCTGTTTACTTTGTAAAACACCTTGTAGTGCGGTTTTTGCCTCTATCCTGAGTATGCTATTTAATAATACATAAGAGATCTTTTATAGTGATGGAATCCGTAATCGTCTGAGCGAATATACGTGCTAAGCCGCAGTTATCACTTGTGATTGAAGAACAGAGTTATTTCTTGCCTTAATTTGCCTTAATTAATATGACGTTTCAATTCCAAGTTTTGAGCTTAAATTTGAGATAATTTATTTCCGAAGAATTTACATCCGAAATCAAAAATCAAGAGCTGAGGTTAAAACTGATACCTACATATGTACAAAATTCTATTATTCCAAGCTGTACCACCAATCTACTTTTCAAATAAAACATATTTGTTTATCTGAAATACACTCTTTCCAAGGAACCTCGTACATTGCCATCGGGAAAACCAGGCAACAAAAAATGAGAATGCGGTATTAGCTACAACAAAATGATCTAAAGTTTCCGAGAATCATCAGCGTAAAATGTTTGCACGATGCTTACTATTTGGCGAAGTACATTCACATTTGCATTTCGCTTGCATCTCCAGTGGCTCACTCTTCATTCAAGCGTTCGCGCACTCATTTACTCGCTCTTCAAGCTGTTCATACACTTTGTCATTGGTTGAGTAAAAATAGTAAAAATGCAATAAACCAGGGAAATAAATCACGTGAGGGTTGAGAATGTGTTGTCTGCGTAACACGGCATATTGGGGGAAATCGGCGCTAAAAAGAATAGTGGAAAAGAGGTTAGCAAATGTTGTGGCGTATGTAAAGTTCTTCCAAATAAGTAAGTGAAGCCACTGTACTACTTCGGTTTAATAACCAGACAGTTTCACTAGCTGGTATAGTAGCGGTAATGTCATAATGAGTTGCTGCGTTATACTTCATAAAAGCATGACTGACGCACTGACTGATTGACTGACAGACGGTTTGTCAGTTGTTTTCTTAACATTAGCGAGTTGTGGTGTGTTGAAGACTCATTTCAGCGTTTATTATTTGAAAAAGAAGTTTTCTAAATATGATGGATATGTTGTTGGTTGTTGCACGCGAGGTGGGAAAATTGAAATGTTAAATATAGAGTGTATTATAAAACTTCCATGTGATTCCAAGTATATTTATTCGTTACGGTCAAAGACAATTTTCTTGTCAAAAGAAGATTGCGGAAGAGAAGATTTGTACTAAAATTGGTAATATACTAAACAAATTTAAAAAAATATTGGTCAAGTTTTTTTGAGATATTTTGGAAAGAGATCTTAGAATATATGTATATGTGACCTGGTTTACGGAAAGGGGGGGGGGGGGCTTGTCTTAGGTGTCAAAAAATCAATTTTCACTTTTTAGTTGATTCGGATGGAACATGAGATGCTTTTTCACGTGATAGAATCCAAAAAGTTTTCGCACGTTAGCTCCCTTTTCGTAGACCAGGTCACATATAGTTTGATTGTAATGAAAGGGTCTATAATATGCCAAGCTAAATATTCTCAAAAATTTAAGTTGAGCAGTAAATGGCTTCGGATATAGGAGCGTATTTTCAAGAACTTTGTTACTTAGTGCAATCGAATCACGAAATTTTATACGCACTTTTCTAGAAATACAGTTTTCAGAGTTGGTGTAATTTTCACGTAAATCCCTCCCACCGCCAAAAACATTTTTTCAGAGGTCTCTACGATCTCTACGGGATCAAAGGTATTTAAATCTTTTCAAAATTAATAGCCGATTGTTAGAAAGATTACTTCGAATTGGAACACCAAGCATTCCCCACTCAATTTTGGCCGATACTAACCTTTTTGATATCGCTTATAACTTATATAATGTCCCTCTCCTTATGATCCATAACCATCCATCCACCGCAATTATCACCCAAAAAGCAATTATTTTTATATGAAATCCTACGTGTACTTGCAGCAACTCTCCATCATACACCAATCCAGTACAGCCTTACCCCACTGCATGTCAGCTTACTCGCCTGTCTGTCTGGCGCTGTCGTGCTGTCTGTGAATGCGAGAAAGCGTAAAAAGTTCATTGCCAGCGCGATGCGTATGACGCGCTATTTTGACATGCCACTTGCAGCGAACGCGTGGCAAATACAAAAATTTCAACTCAACTAAACTAAACTTCAGGGAAGTTGAAGTTTGGACTGACGCTCGCACACGTGATGGTGAGGCGGTACAAAACAGTTTGACACAGTTTACTGCATTTGAGCGGTGTGTCATGACAGGCGAATCGCTGCCAAGCTGGCGGTTGCATGTCACTACAACTGTCAGTGCATAAAGAGCAATCGTGCAAAAGATGTATGAAATTCATATCTAGCAACACAACACTTTAGCTGAGTAATATGAAGTTGAAGAGTGGATGAGGCAGCGAATTACGCCATTTGTTTGCTGGCAAGTTTACTACGACTGTGTTCGGCGTTGACAGTTTTTCTTGCAATCAATTCACAAAGTTCAATGGTCAGCAAGCAATTTCTTAAGCGCTGTCAATGTTTTGCTTACTACAAACTGCAACATTTTACTATTTCCATTTTTATTTTGTACTACTTTTCAGTTTACTCTCTTTCATCAGAATATTTGCGGCGTCCTTTGATGCTTTCTTGATTTATTATCCATACTAAAGTTTTTTAATGACGAAAACGTTCGCACCAGCATCTGTAACGAAACAACGAAGAAATGCAGCGCAATGAAGGGTATGAAGCGAAATTTCAACAAAAAGTGAGATGAAATTTGAAACAAAGCAGTAAATGAGATGGCATTGACAGAATATAACTGAAATTTTACTCAATGTAAAGTTCATCAAAGTGAGCGTGATAAATTGCCAGGGCGACCAGCGAAAGCGCTACTACATTGAAGGCCCATTAACTGCAAGGAAGAGGAAGAGAGATAGGATAATTGCAGAAAGAATTTAAAAAAATTTCGATTTTTTATAATTCAGAGATATTGGAGACTAAGTGATATATTGAAGACTAAGTGAGATATTGTAAATTTAAGCAGCAAGCAGCAACTTTGAAAGCATCGTTAATCATTAATTAATGCAGCTAACGAAAGTTCACAGTTACCTATTATTTATTGAAGTATAAAGCCCTATTTATCAACATTTGCTATCATATTTCTGGTGTTTGCGATTAATTAGCTGGTGTTGCCGTTGTCAAATTAAATATAATTATATACATATTTGAATTTGTCTGCTCATAGTAGTTTACTTTATGTATACGTATATAATATATAGAAGAATAAATATCATGCAAAGCATTCTTTGCTCTTGGCAAATGTTACCGTCAACAATTAAATTCCAATTATAAAGTCAATCATTTGATTTCAATTAACTGCGACAGCTGTTCGATGGCTAACGATGTAATCATCAATATCGTAGCTACAACCTGCCATCAATATTGCCAGTCGTTGCGCACGCATACTTAGTATAGTATTTACACCACAGATGCTTGACTTTTTTTCGTACACCCTGCAGGAAATTCAAATGTTGTTGGTTAGTCTGATGAATCTTGAAGCTCAGAATTCTTGAACTACAATAGGAGCCACATAATTGCTAAAAATTTGAATACATAAGTCAATATTCTTGCTTCTTGTTGTTAGAGGATGTAGTTTTATAAGAAAAGAATGCTAATATTGGGTAGTCGAAAAAGTCTTTTCGTATTTCTAATTAAAATTAAATATTTTTTTTATTTATACTAATAAATAAGTAAACAAATATGTACCATTTTGGTCGATCACTTTTTGTTATTTTTCCGCTAGTGACATTATTCCATCTGTGTAAAACTTTCATCAGTGTAAATCGAAATTTCGAAATTTCCAGAACGGAAGCGAGCGAAACAAATTGTGCTACACGAACTGATACAGCAAATTTCATTGGTGGCTTTCGTGGCTTTCGTGGCTTTCTTCACTTTTTTATTTCTTAATATACCGAATTTCTTCTTTATTTTCACTCATTTTAAAACAGCTGTAATTTTTTTTCGATTTCCCCGAATTTAATCTTTTTTGGTTAAATGAACCTTAAAATCTGACCTTTCCAACACTATATGGTATGACACAATGTGATTGTTAGCACTGGAAATAATTGACTGCAACGACATCTATTGACAAAATACGAAAAGACTTTTTCGGCTACCCAATATTACTAGATCGGACCATAATCCTTCAATTCGCAATAAAACGGTTTCTGCAACAGAATTTTTTAAATCGAGTTAAGTATTCTTAAAGGTTCTGTGAGCTTATGTACTACTTGCAATACCAGTACATTTTATTTCCTACAGGGCATGTTTATATTTACATATCTTCTTTACCTTTTATTATGCCACACAGTGCATAAATACTCCACCAATTTGCCGTGCATTCGTGCGAAATATGCAAAATGCAAATAAAATACAATACCAACAAAAACAAACAATTACGACAAATACTCATACATATATACAATACAATTATCATATTATCATAGCTATTGTTATTGGCATTGAATGCGCTGTAATGCTATTAAAATAGTTAATAAGTAGTGTATATTCAGCCATACAAATAAATACCATACTATATATGCATGAGACGTACAGCAGTTTGTTGCATGCCACATGTTTCTGTTTCTGTTGCATGTAATGGGCTTAACGGTTGTTTTGTGGCTTTTGGTTGCAATTTACACACTCGCCATGTGCAACAGCGCTGCCTGTTGTCTGTTGTGTGCTGCTGATTACAATAACTATCGTAATGCAATTACTGGGGAATTGCAGCTGCACATACAATACCAGATTAAGTATCAATAGAAATGTTAGTGGAACTAATTAATTACAAGTCTGGGCATATTGAAAACGAAAAATAATTAAGCTTTTTCAGGCGAACAGAATACAGTCTTAATTATTGAATAATATTTTTTTAAACCTAAATTATTGAAATACTTATTGGACATGGTTTTTGGTTTTTTCTTTATTAAGAAACACATTAGAAAAACATCATGTAACACTGGCTACTTCAGCCGGTGTTCAGCATGTAACTGCATAGTCGGTCATAAGCTGTAGCCCTGGAGAACTAAAATATATATTTATGGAATAAATGATCCATAATATCCGTCGACATTAACTGAGGAAAAGTTCATAGAAAATGCGTTATTCTTACGGAGAAGGGATCAAGAGAGCGAGAGAAAGAAGGATAAAGGAAGAGAGAAATACCGAAGGGCTTTCTAAAAACTGTAGCAAGTACGATTATCCACTAATTATATCGATAGAATTTTTGGCTTCTAGCTTTTCTAAACTGACTTTTATATGTGACTCAATCAACGTTATGAAATAGCAGTAACCTCCGATGATTCCACCGGTCCACAAACCACACCAAACTCTCCCTTTCTGGATGAAATGGCAGCTCTTGAATGTCTTCAGGTTGCTCCTAGTCCCAAATGTGGCAATTTTGCTTGTTAACATTGAATCAGAAAAGGATCTCATTGCTGAACAAAATTTGGTTAAAAAACGTCGGATCTTCTTGGAGCTTTTCAAGAATCTATAGAGCAAAGCGATATCGCTTGGGAAGGTCGAGTGGCTTCAGTTCTTGCACAAGCTGCATTTTATATACTTACACTTAAAGATCTCGACGAAAAATGCGTAAAGTCGATCCATATGTCAGTCCGAGTTGCTGCGATCAGCGTCAAATCGACTTTCCACGGTCTTCGTGTACACTCCCAGCTACGGCTGCTACAAGGTGAAGAAAATAGTTGGCCTTTTTTCCCGTCATATATTATCCAATAATGAATGCTGGGTCTCAAGAAGATGATTGTGTTACGAATACTACGCTCAGTAGCCCGATTATATTGATCATAAGTTGAGCTAAGCACGCGAAAGACAATTTTTACAGAACATAAATTTTCGTAATAATGTTGAACGATTTATAAACGTTATTCAGGCGTAGGTATTTCCATGATGAAATGTCAAACAATATTGAACAAAAATAACTTGTCAGTTTGACACGACTCACGTAATCTGTCAAAAAATGGCTATCGAAAAAAGTACTTTTACTTGAATCACCCGTTATATTTCAAAATATTTTTCAAAAATTTGAAGTTGATACGGTAAATAGTTTCGAATATATCACCGTATATGTACGAAGGTTTTAATTTAGAGTTTTCGGCTGCCAAAGCTTTAAACATATTTTCCTCGAAACGCTGTTTTCAGAATGGGTGACCAAAGTTAGTCAAAAATGGCAGAGCCGATCGATCTGTATTATATGAAGTTCCTTTTCAAAATAAAAAATCACGAAAAGAACGATTTATCTGAGTTTTGTAATTATTTTTCATCAAAGAATTTTTCAGTTTTCATTTATTTATTGCAGTTCCATTGTCTCAGTTAGAAAATTGATTGTTATAAAATGCTAAACACTTCAATACATCTTAATGTAACATTTCAAGAACAGCATGATTGACATACCGAAGAGTAAACCTGAGTAAATATTTATGAAATCACATAAGATTTCATGCATAACCGCTCTTTCTTGTTTGAAATCTTCCACAGACTTCAAACTAAAATGCAGTATATCATGCTCAGCGCATGTTCTTAATCAAATGGCAAGATTTATTATAGCTTCAAGTATATATAGATAGAACTTGAAATGCATAAAAAGTCAATGCCCATCCAAGTTCAGTGCAAATGCCAAACGCCACACGATCAATCAAACAATCAATCCGTCAGATGGTTAAATATTTAGCTTATCTGCAGCGGACATCTGGAAGACATCCACTGGCACTAATGCACTTTTACGATCTGAAATAAATACGAAATACGTGTGTGCGGCGCTTACACCTTCCGCATGCGATCGCTCAATTAACGATCGTGTGAACATAAAAATTTAGTGCGGCAAAACGATGCACGAAATATTCACTTGAACTTTTACTGCCTCCACTACATTTTGCTCGCTGCAGAGAAATTTATTTAAAGTGCGATCTGCATATAGTAATTTCAACAAAGTGGTTGGCGGTTGGCTCATCACGCAAACGATCGTGCAACATGGCCATACTTCAATTCATCACAGCAACAACGGCAGTGAACGTCGAAAGGCGGCCTGTAGAAGGTGAAGGCAGTTGAAAAGTGGTGCAAGTGTGGAGTGCTATATGTTTGATGGATGTTGTGGTACACGTACTCATAAATATATAACATATGTTAGTGTGCTTGTGGTGACTGCTGGCATGGAAGGCACCGAAGACTGTTTGCTTTGTTTGTTGTGGCTTTTTTACCAGCACGATCACTTCCTCATGCCTGATCGCAAACAAATTTGCCTAAGCATATCGTGGTATATGCGTTCAGTAAGAACATGAGTGAAGATGTCTGGGCAAATTTGTATTTTTGTTGGAGTAGTTTTGATGAAAAGGATTAAAAGAGACGTAGTTGAATCTATTATTTTATTTAGTAAAATTATGAAATATATCTAATATGCTAAAAGCTTAGTCTTAAAGGTGGTTTTTAGTTCTTCAGGGATATAAACTTAGCAGTCCTCGATTCTCCAAAGCTTGGAAATAAATTTATTTTGAGAGTTTTGAAGTAGATTATGTCTAAAGTGTTGATAGAGTTTTCGAGAAAGGTATGTGAGTACGTTCCATCGTTGGTTTTATTACCAAGAAAAGGCCCATAAATGGCCATTAGAAATCTATTTCTACTTACGAAAAATTCTAGTTTATAAACATCATAAACAATGGCTTTAATAGTAACTAGTTTTTAAAAGGTTCGAAGAAATTAGTTCTAAGCCAATTCATTATAACGGGCGATCCAAGTAGAGGAACTTTTTTTAATAACCTTTTTTCACAGATCGCGGAAGATTCGTGTCAAGCTGCCATGCTATTTTTGTTCTTTATTGTTTGACTTACGTCTTACCAACGTTACAAATCACTCAACTTATTCAACATAATCGGCCTTCTGAGCTTATTATTCGTACCATTACCCATCTTGAGACCCATCATTCATTATTATAATTAATAGCCTTAGCAGGGAGTGTACATGAGAACCGTGGAGAGTCAATTCGTTGTCATTCGCAACAACTCGGACTGACGTATGGAACGACTTGGCGCATTTTACGCAGAGATCTTAAATTGAAAGCATACAAAAAACAGTTTGTGCATGAACTGAAGCCGTTCGAACTTCCAAGGGACATCGCTTCGCTCTATGGGCTTTTGAAAAGTTCCAAGAAGACGCGACGTTTTCGAGCCGAAACTTGTTTAACGATGAAGCCCATTTCCAGTTAAATAAGTACGTAAACAAGCTAAATTGCCTCATTTGGGACAGATTGCAACCCGAAGAGGTTCAACAGCTGTCATTTCGTCCAGAAAAAACAACGGTGTAGTGTGGTTTGTGAGCCGGTTGAATCATCGGTTAATATTTCTTCAAATAGATGTCAGTAAGAACGTAACCGTCAATGGCGACCATTATCGCGCCACTATAACCGACTATTTGTTACCTTAAATTGAAGCTCGTGACATCGGCGATATTTGGTATTAACAAGACTGCGCCATTTCGCACACATCACATTAATCAATGGATTTATTGAGAGAACACTTTGGTGACCAGATAATTTTACATCTTGGACCGGACCATTGGTCACCAAGATAGTGTGATATCACCCCGTTACACTTTTTCCAGCGGAAATATGTAAAGTCCAAAGTTTAAGTGGACAATTCCGCTTCGATTCGGGCCTTGGAGCAAAACATCACGCGTAGCATGCGCCAGTTACCAGTCAAAATGCTGAAACGAGTCATCGAAAATTGGACTCAACGGATGGACCATCTGAGATTTAGCCGCGGCTAATATTTGAAGGAGGTAATCTTCAAAAAGTAAATACTAATGGAGGTTTTTTCGAATGTAATAAACATTCCGCAATAAATTTGAAGTTTCTGTGTTTCCTCTTTAAAAAAATAGGGTACCTTGAAAAGGATCACCTTTATATATAAATAGTAAAAACCTAGGCAAACAGGCACAACAAATATTTATTAAAAGAAAGTTTACCAGCAAAATAACATTTTTGGCTCAAAGGTTATGAGTTTTAATGGTATTTCATAAGAATGTCCAATACTGATTTGATATACATATGTATGTATGTAAGTACCGAAAATCAATTAGAGCTTGAGTTAATTTAAAATTATTTCCAATTACACAGCCGCCTACACATATTTTCCAAAAGCCAATAAAATTTTAGTATTTTTTAAATTTCAGCAGAGTTACCACGCAACCTAAAGTAGGCACAAAGTCACTGAAGTCTACTTGATAAACAATGTGTAGATGAAACAATTTGATGCGGCAAATAGATAAAGCTTAAATTCATTAAAATAAACTTGTTTTGCTGCACCGAAATTTCCACCTTCCACTTACATACATAATTCCGTAGAAGTCAATTAACTGTGCGCAGCGCAGAGAAAAGCGAAAAGAGATCAATCGAGCGCGATAAGCTAATCGAATTAATAGTGTAATTAATAGAGATTAGTGCTGGCAACAAGCCGCCGAATATTTTGAAAATTAGCCTCAAAAGCCATTTAAATATTAATTTAAAAGCAAATATACTTCGACATAAATGCATTCAAGTTCTGTTGTTTTTCGGCCAGCATTTTCAGTATTTTTTGAAATATTACTCCAGGCCAAACACAGTGAACTTCCGTCTCAACGGCAGGCTATTGCCAAACATTTTCGGCCACAATCCGCGTTGAGCGCTGCGGCAGCTTGAAAAATTGCTGAGTTGCAGTCTTTAAACTATACGTAAGTTTGTGGCTTTGTGCATGGGTATTTCTTTGTTAGCTGTCGTGAGTAAATGGAAGTATCAGCGCAGGGCATTAACGCTTCAGCGGGAATCCAGCGCACCCATTTACCCGCCTAGCGCGTTTTTGCGATTGATCGCTTGCCCGTTCGCGGCTGTGTACGCTCCGGGCGCATGGATCGCATGCTGTGTTGCAAAAAAGGCTTGAGTTTGAAGTGTTTGCCCTGCTTTCATTCGATTATAATGCGCTTTTAGTCTGATCATTTGTGTGGGCGGTATAGGGACGGTGTATTGCATGCCACGGCGGCATTGTGTGCCGATAATGAGCCGTTTGTTGTTAGGAAGGTGTGTTTGTGCCCACAAAACTTATAAGTAGAACGTTGTTCGAGTTGTTGTTACATTCGAAAATTTTCTACACGAGTTGTAAGACAGTTCCAAGGTAATAGAAAAATAAATAAATACAGCTCTAGATCGCCAATAAAGATCTAGAAAAAGTGAATTTAGAATTGAGAATATCATTGAGTTGCAATCGCCTCCGTAAAATATACAAATTTCATTGGTAGCTTGCGTGGCATTCTTCCCTTTTTTATATAAAAATTTCAAAATGTTTTTTTCAACTTCCCCGAATTTAATTTGGTCAAATGAAGCCTAAAATCTCACATTTCCAACACTACATGGTATGACTCAATGTGATTGCTATCACTGACGACCACAACGACATCTATAAATACGAAAAGACTTTTTCGACTACCCAATATTTTTAATTTATGCTACTAAACACACAAATTTTCTCAGTGTAAACGCTCCCAACCACAACAAAACCGCTATCTGCTAAAGTATGAAGCTGGCAGGCACAATGAAGGCAACTCCGAGTCTATTGCCACATGCAGTTTGATGGAAAACGATAATTTTTTATATCTTTGCATGAAGCGGTGAGGTTGATGTTGAAATGAATGATGAAAAAAATAATTTGCGCTTATTCTAAAGTCAAAATAGCATGCTGATCGGCAACTAGTTAATATTTTCTTAGCATACATGCAACATGCAGCTGACATTTATGAAAAAAGTTAAAAAATATTATATCTAAGAACAAATTATTTTCTAAATTATTGAATTAGGTTTACACATAAGTTTTGCCGAATAATTTCCACAATTTTTTTATGACTCATATACTTTTCTTATGTATAGACTTTAATACTCAAACTTCTTTCAATTTTTTGCTTTCAAAAAGGTCTCAATTCGTGCCACAATACTTAATAGCAATCACTGCAATGTCAAATCTGTCTATTGTTGCTCCTAAAAATATTGCAACCATGCAAGCGAACGAGTGTGTGAATATCTGTCTTAATATAAATATGTAATCAATAGGAATGAAGCCAATCAACCAAATTGAAATACGTACTACAATACTACAAACTATAGTTCATACGAGAAAACCGTATAACTGACTGCATGTGCTCAACAAACGTGCAACAAGTTTCATGCAACAACAGCATAGTGCGCCAGCACAGCTCAATAATAAAATTTAAATTTATTTTATTTTCATTTTATAGCATTTACTTTGCGAATCTGTGAAGTCTGTCGCTAATGCCACACACATGCATACACGAAGCAAATGCATGCATACAAGTATATGCAATTGCGCTTTGTTGTTGCTGCCTTGCGAATCAATCACTTTGAGATCTTTGAGCGTGACTTTGAGTTGAGATGAATATCAAATCGAAATTTAAGATTAAGTCGGAAAAAATTAAACAAATGAAAGGAGTTTAGCAAATAGCTATTGCCACAAGCGCGTTACGATATACTATATGTGACTTTGATTTGCAACATGTTGGAAAATCGTTGCGATTTGTGAAGGTGATCAACGCTTGAGCTATTGACATTGCATGCAGTTAGCTCTTTTTGGGAAATTTTCGTGGAACATGCTATGTGCAACTATATTGGCTCTACAAACTAGAGCTTACTTACAATACAAAAGCTTTGTAACAAAAAAAAACATGAAATAATTGTTTTGTGGGTATCTTTTTTTCTTTACCACACTCCAACATAATAGTATGTTACAAGCTTTTGCTTTAGAATTAAGAGTTTCTAAAAGGCAAAAGGGCGTTTTATATACGATTATAGAAAACCATCGAGAGGATAGAGTGGCGCAGCTTAGTCCATACAAACAATGCCGAGTTGACCGAACCTTTTTTCGAGTCAAGTCAAAAAGCAATGAGTTGTTGATATAAAAGAAATATTTACCGCTTTCATTTATATTTTGGAACCCATTCGATATTACCACCAACAGACTCAGCTCAGTCTTTTGCTTTGGCTGTTGATGTTGTTTCTAAAAGATTTTTGTGACAAAGGAATTCGGAGTGCATCACACCTCGATAATCGAAGAAAAAGGTCAACACAACCTTGATTTTTGACCTGCATTGTCGTTGTTTTTTCGGCTTCGGCTCACCTTTGCCATTATATTCTGCAGATTGATCGCCTGTTTCCGCGTCGTAAACATAGATCCATTACCCATCGCAAGTAAAGATACCTTTTATGACGTCCTGGCAATTAGAAAGCATTGTTTCACAAACGTTAACGCGATGCTGTTTTTCGAAAAAAATTTGCGATTTTAGAACAAATAGTGCTTTCGCTTTTCTTAGGCCCAAAAGATCTTTCAAAATGATTGTCACTGTTCCTTCTGATATTCCAACGATCGCAGCAAGATCTCTGACTCTTAATCGTCTATTTAATGCATAAATTCCCTTATTTTATGGACGTGTGGATCATCAGTTGGTGTTGATGGCCGTTCTAGATGTGGACTCTCGAGCGAAATTAAAATTTAGATGTCTCGCTATTTTTTTGCTCACAGTAGCATGTCGACTTTTCTTGACCTTGAACGGTATGAAACATATGCCTTTCGTTTATGAAAGCAAAGGACCAATAATACTTCTTTCGCAGTAAACGAAAAATCCCTGGATTTTTGTAATGATAGCTTCAAAAATTTCCGGAAGTTAGTATACTACTTTAACGTCAAATCAGCAAAAAAATATAAAACTAAAACTCATATTAGTCTCTTAAAATATATATTTATATATACATGTATGTATACTTTTTGGCTGCATATCTTTAGTTAAACAATATGCCACAATTTATCTTCCATATATTCTTCTAGCTTTCACACATTTTTCATTTAATTTCAAAGCATTGTGACGCCTTAATTACAAGAGAGCAATAAATTTTCGTGTTAAGAAGTTCAGACTCAAGTTTGCACTTTCTCTAACACAATTGAGAACACTTAACGATTACTACAAGTATTTACAATGCTGCAGAAATATACTACCCACACACTCACACACATATTATTAGCAGACATATCTACATATGTATGCATGTATGTGCAGCATAAGCGTTGTACTACAAATTGTGCATTTTCCGAAGAATCTAAGCGTCTATGCATGTGAAGCAATTTGAAAACCGCTCATAACTGCGCTTTTGCAGCCAAGCGCGCTATGCATTCCTTCGTATGTACGTCTGTACATCTGTATATATGTTTCTTGTTGTAAGTTATAAGTACTTCCAAGTACTGGCATTGCCAAGAGGCGTCTGTCTGCGCGCTTCATTAAAATTTACTGCATAATTGCCATTGATTGATTTGTGTGCGCTTTGCACAGCCACAAAGGCGAAAATAAATAAGAGAAATAATAGAAAATCATACAATATCATAAAATAGCGATTACATAGTAGCACAACATGCCAGACAAACAGTTATATGAAATACTTTGTTTTTTTTTTGTAACCCAGTCTGAAAGTTGCTGGGTTTGAAGAAATTGTGTGGCAGAAGATATATAGCTGTTGGAACTAGCAGGTTCAAAGGAAGATTTTTATTGTGGTGATTTACTGAGTGTTCACGATGTTTTCTATGTGAAAATCACAATTTAAGTCTTTATTCTGAAATATCTTTTCTTTGACATTATAAGTTTCCTAACATTGTATGTAAAATTGCCTCTCATATAAATATAGATCATAATATCATAGCCAAGCAAGAAAAAGCGTTGACAGTGGCATTTCTTATAGCAACTATATGTAGTCGTATAACTATATCTGGTAACTGGCCAACGGAAAAAGTTTTGCTAGTCCTTTCTATTCAGGTTGTTTGATACAGAAAACATTCAACTAAAATTAAGGTTACTTGATGAGAAAAAAATATCTAATATGAAAATCCTTATCTTGATTTTGATTTTTGTAAGTTTAAACGGCAGCTATATGCTAAAATGGTCTGATCTGAACAATATTTTGGGATTGTAGCGTTACCTTGAATAATAATCTAAAGAAGATGTCGTGAAGATATCTTGTCAAGTAAAAAAACGTCCATCCAAGAACTTGATTTTTTTTAAGCAGTTTATATGGCAGCATTAACCTATTGTAGTCTGATATCGGCGATTGCGACATTTTTTTAAGCAGTTTATATGGCAGCTACAACCCATAGTAGTCTGATATTGATGGTTCCGACAAATGAGCAGTTTCTTGGACAGAAATTGTCGTGTGCGAAATTTCAGATGGATATCGCAAAAACTTAAGAATCGAAATAATGGCTGAATAACTTCAGTTCATCTTACTTACACACCTACAAAGCTGATGTTAATAGCAAACCAGTCACTACTCCACAACTTTTACGATACACTTGGTATTGGGAGTATGTTATGCATTAGGTATACTTACTAGATATATACATATGTTTCATAAACATAAAATAGCTCCCGTATCATCAGTATTCACATCGCCACTGCATAGCTGGCATACTTTGGACGCATGTTGCACGAAGCAAAAAAGTTAAATTAATAATTATATACAAATACATGCTTGCATATGTATTGCAAAACGAAAAACGTGCAACAGATTCAGAAACTCGAGGTTTATTCATATGTGGTTTGTAGACTGAATGGTCACTTTAATTAAAGCAACCATTGCAACATAGGCATGAGTTATGCTCTAGCATTGTTCTTGTACAATTGATGTATTGCACTTGATACTCGTATATATATTAACCGTGAACCACTTTTGTTTAACCTTTATGTCATACAATATATGTATGTATTTTATATAAGTACAAATACTAAATAGACGCTTAACAGTTATAGATAGATGATTTCATACAAAAGTGTATGTGGGAAATTAGTTGAAGAAAAAAAGATAGAATCATATCAGTATCAATGAATTTTTAATGGCATTATTAGCAATGATCTCGAAGAGGTTAGTTAAGTTAGTTAGAGGATAAATAGCTGGGATCCTAGGAGCAATGGCTGCAATCCGGTGGATTAATTAAAAAACGAAAATATCGATAGTCGAAAAAGTCATTTCTTATCCTAATAAAATTTTAACTTATTTTTTTTTTTTATTAATAATAATTAAATAAACAAATATGTACCATTTTGGTCGACGACTTTTTGCCATTATTCTGCTAGAGAAATTTTTCCATCAGTGTAAGTCGAAATTTCCAGAACGGAAGCGAGCAAACCATTATTGGGTTCCACAAACTGATACAGCATCGTTTCCGTACACTTAATAAATTTCATGACTGGTTTGCGTGGAATTCATCCTTTTTATACAAAAGTTTCAAAATACCTGAATAGCGAATTTCTTCATAATTTCCACTCATTTTTGAATAGCTGTAACTTTTTTTACAGCTACCCCGAATTTAATTTTTTTTGGTTAAATGAAGCTTAAAATCTCCAACAGTATGTGATATGACACAATTTGATGGTAGGACTGCAGATATATGACTGCAACGACATCTATTGACAAAATACGAAAATACTTTTTCGATTACCCAATATATAATATATAGTTTGGGTCTAGCATACCTTTCCTCTTTCTTCCTTTTTTCGGTGAAAATTTCTTCAATCATTTTAT
Source organism: Bactrocera tryoni (assembly GCF_016617805.1). Classification (NCBI taxonomy): domain Eukaryota; kingdom Metazoa; phylum Arthropoda; class Insecta; order Diptera; family Tephritidae; genus Bactrocera; species Bactrocera tryoni. Next base: position 11,875,633 of record NC_052501.1, on the reverse strand, counting down.
TACCGGCTTGGTTAGGATATGTGAATAACTAGTACCTCATTTCTGGATACACAGATTGCTTAAAAACTATTTAGACCAGAAGCTTTCCTTGACGCGGAGAGCGGAAAATTTCAGCAGTGATTTTAGTGAGTTCTTGGTACTCCAGACCAATAGCGATTTAATCCCGTAGGCCGAGATAGCTTGACTATCGTTGCATGAAACAATTTTGCAAAACTGCCCATAGGCACAGAGAGCTTAGTACGCGGACCTACGATACCTTCACAAAGGGCAATCTAGCTGAGCCACGACAAATGTTAAACGCAAATCAATTGTGGTTTCCAAAACTACTTCGGTTAGTAAATGTCAAATTTATCCAATGAAAGCATAATAACTCAAAATAAGTTCATGCTGCATATAAAAAAATAAGAAATACTCCATAAAGATATATAGGTTTCTATCTGACACAAACATTTCACTGGCATTTGCAAATGTGGAATTTCTTTTGTTCACACTTGCTGTTGCGCTATTCGCCACTTTACTATGTTAACAGCTATTAGGGTGCACACGATTCTGCATGGGTGCTTGCCCAGTCTGACTATGAGTCTGTCAGCCCTTTAACGCTGCAAGCACTTATTACTTGCAACTGCGGCACGCAGCAAATTTATGCATTTTTTACGTTGCAAGTGCGCTACGCAACTGGCAGCCACAACAGTGGGTCGTTTATATGATACGTTGCAACCACAGAGAAATAAAAAAAAAATAAAAGCGCAAACAACAAATGTTACACTCGGTGCACGTGGCTGTCGTGGTTGCAAGTTACACTGCAGTTGTGGAAATGCGTGAATACGCGATGAATTGCTGGGGTTTGAGGTGTTGCTCTGCAGACATACACATACAAATACATATTTACTGTTATGCCGAGTGCATAGGCGTGTAAACAGATATGAGAACATAAAGATTGGTGTAAACTCAGCGATGTTGCACTTTTGTCACGGTGGAAAAAAACAAGTTTTCTTACTATTGTTGTTGTTTTTGTGACTGCATTCACTTGTAGCATTTATGTCGTTAATTTTTTCTTAGCGCTCATGCATTTGTTGTCACACTTGTTGTTGTGCGTTTACATATGTATGTATAGTACGTGCATATTTATAGGCGCTTCAGCAACGCTTTGTGTGAGTGTGTGCGTGCGTGCGTTGGTGACAATTAATTTTTGTCAGTCGCTGAAGATTTATTTTTCGAGGGCTTTAGGTCATTTTGATAGGCGCACTTTTCTTGTCACGCTTGTACATATGTTTATTTATTTATATGTGTGTATATTTTACTTGTTGTTGTGTTTTGTCAACATGCCTTGCCACAAGTAACAATGAAAAAAGTTTTAAAATTAATTCACTTAGCATGTTTGACAGTTGTTTATGTCTTGTTATTCGCCTTTTAGTTTTTCATCATTATGCCCTATTAACCAGCTATACACACACAATCACATACATACCCAATGTATCTGTTTGGATGTGAACAGCGCAACTTGTCGCCAGGCGCCATCGTTTGTCTTGCATCTGTTTTGACTGCATTTTAATTGAAGCAATAAAACTTAAGCGAACTTGTGATTACAAAAACAAAAATATCATAAAAGGAGTCTTTAGCTGAAAACTTTCCACTTTATGGTTTTATGTACATATTTACATACATATGTGTATAGTTTGTTGTTAAAAAGCTAATAAAAGCAAACGAAAATGCTCCTCACTCATTCTCTCTATAAAAGGTTTTTCTTGTAGTTTTTCATTGTTATTTTACCTTTTGGCCTTTTGATTTTTCATTCTGACGCTCCGTTATTGCTCTCAGCATAGCACTCATTTTGCCGCCGTGATCGTCATTGCTAACATTTTATTATTTCGGTCGTAAAAACGCAATCAAGCGATCATCAATGACTAGTATTTTTCATTAAATGCTGAGTCCATAAAACTATAACTTTTCTATTAACTCCTGCGTTTTTATGGTTCGCTGAAAAGTGTAGATGGTAATTTAACTGTTTGTAGCGGGACTTAAAAACAATATTTGAATGAGCAAAAATGATAATAAATTTTATTGAAATTTCTCGCAAGACCACCGTGAGTTGTGGAGATTGATTGGAAATAACAGAAGTGAGTTCAATTCAATTAAAGGCAATATTTAAAAAATTCTTGAAATTTCTGGAAGCACGTTGCTTTATGACCTAGCTCCTCAACTACATCGCAGACCCTTGGTACCATGCAACCATATTATTCTTAAAAAACAAAACGTTGAAAATATTATATTTCTTAATATCTCATTTCTTGTGCTTTTTCAAAAAAGCCTATATCAGACTATCTGCATTATTTATTCTGCCCACGTTCTATTGTGACGTCAGCAAAAGCTGATATAATCTAAATACCAAAGTAAGAACTAATCTGCAAAATCATTTTGGTAAGATAATGCTTATCCATTATTTGGTTATAGTTTGGAGAGGAGAGCTGAGGGACTGATAAAATAATGCTCTTTTCCCAGCACACTATTCTCTCGGAATGCTGAGGGATTTAATTTTAATACAATTTATAATTTTTTTTTTTATTTTTTAAGCAGTGCAAGCTCAAATGCATTAATTTTATCGTATAAGATTAAAAAATTAACATTGTGACAAAAAATTACCCAGTAAATAAAACGCAAAATATTTACAATTGTTGGCTTCAAAGTAATGCCCATCAGATGTAATACACTATGCCAAAGATTTCTCTAATTTTCGAAACACTTTTCATAAGCACTTTTTGTGATGGCCTTCAGCTCCTTCACCGAATTTTGATTTATCCCTTCGATTGACTAAAAAGGGATTCCACGGAGAGGCATTTTGAGTTTGAGAAGCAAGAAAAAATCACACGGAGCCAAATCTGCTGAATGCGGTGCTTGATCGATGGTACTCATTGCGGTTTTGGCTTTAAATTCGGTCACAATCGTGGCTCGATGAGATAGTGCATTATAATCGTGTCAAATGCATGAATTGTTCTTCCACAATTCCGATGTTTTGGACGGATATTCTCACGCAAACGCCTCTATATGGCCAAATAGAACTCCTTATTGGCCGCCTTTCCCTCCGGAACATATTAATGCTGCAGCAAACCACGAATATCGATAAAAGGAATGAACATGATCTTGATTTTTAAGCGCTTTGGCGTGGTTTTTTTTGGTTTCGGCTTATTTTTTTCCCTCCATTCCAAAAATTGTTGTCAAACTCATAAACCCCTCTCTCAGAGGTAGTAATAATGCTCTCCACGAATGTGGGATACGAATTTGCATGATCAAGCATGTGCGAAGAGACCTTCTTACATTTAAATTTTTAAACTAATTCAGCTTAATCGAGAAGAGTCGAGTTTTATACCCATAATATCCACCAAAATCATTTGAACGAACTCGCGAAAGATGTCGATCTCTCTTGTCATCTCTTTAACACTTGCCTGACGATGTTGAAGCACCATATCGTTAACCTTTTTAATATTTTCATCAGTTGAAGAGGTTGAAGGTGGTCCAGAGCGAGGAATGTCTTCAACGAGCTCTGAACCGTCTTTGAAGGCTTCTGTTTTTGATACAACTGAATCACTCTAAGCTTCTTCCAACATTCACAGCGATCCCGCACATAAAATTTGGTAATTAATTGACAGATCCCGCATGTTTTTGGCATAGTAATTAAGGACAGTCCTACCAACTTAGGAAAATATAGTCTTTTGAAATATGATTTACCGGAGAATTTAATTACAAATACATTACAAGTACAATGTTGTTACAATGTATATCTATAGGACTAGTAATTTTGCACAAACTAGAGTTAAGCCATTTTTAACCTTTAATCAAATTCAACCACGTCTCTTCCACTCGACTTACCGATCTCAGGTTGCTCTTAAATTATTATTAATTTTTGTATTTTATCTTCTTTTTAATTTTTTACTACATTTTATTTTTGTAAAAAAAATTTCAGTTCACTTGTTTCACAGGTCCAAAGAAAAAGCATCCAATTGGTTTACAAAAGCTGTTCCTCCTTCAATTTTCATCGCTTTTTTCACGATCTATTTCCTCAGAAACAATGTAATTATGGCGGAGCTCCTCGCTCCCGACCAACAAACCCAAAGAACACAAAAATAACTACAACACAGTTAATTAAAATGCTTTCACAACTGGATGTTGCACATATGTATGTATATGCATACATCAAAAGCATTTACAAACACAAATCACATATTCGAATTAAAAAGCTATTATATCCAATTAGTGCGGATGCCGTAGAAAAGAACCAAGTTAATTCAAAACAGTTGCAAGTTACGCTAATCAGAGTTGTTGTTTATTGCCATATAAAAATACACATAAAACCTTGCCACATACACATAACTTGCTTGTAGGCAGCAGATGGTGCATGTACCATATTACAAAACTAGTTCGCTTTTGCCACACACTATTATGTCAGTAAATATGTATGTTTGTTTGTATGTATGTATGTGCGTAAGCTACATTTTCTAGCGCAATGAAGCACGTTTAGCGTTTAGCGTTTGCCATAAATTTCCACAGTTGAGTTAATACCACGATTATATTGACTCTTCAAATTGAGGGAAACAAAACGATAGCCGACACCGCCGGACCAAAGGCTGCTATAAGCGCCGGAGCTGTTGGTAAAACGATCGATAACGAGAATAGCCGAAATGGCACGGGTGTTGGTTTGGCCCTGTAGCGGTGGTAAGGAAAGTGTGGAAGAGAAAACGTTCAGTTATTAGAAGTGTTTACAGCAGTATTTTAGTACCTTTCGCACTCACCGATTTCGGGAAATCCACGTTGACACTCTGGTAGCCGTTTTTAAGCGGTGAACGCACGACACTCTCACGTAACAATAATATATCCGTGCTATTACGTGCACCCCACGAGCTATTGGCCGCAAACGCCACACCGGCTAAGGCGACAAGCAAGAAGAGAACGCTGGTGATTGACGGCTTCATGTTGGTGCTTGGTTAATTTCCTTATTAAATTGAGTTTATTATTCTTTTCTATTGCAGGCGCATCAACCGTTGAGTTAATACTGTGATTGTGCAACAGCAATAAGTTGGTCTTTTATAAGCCAATTGATTGGTCATATTTGTTGGAGACACATACATGTACAGCCTTTATCGTTCATAATAAAGATAACAGTTTTTGAGTTGTTGTTGTTACTCCAGCAGCTTTCGTTTGTGTACGCTTTCATATGTGCATATGTGAAAGTGAGGTGTTTTGATTCCAAATTTCGACATCCATTCACACCTATGTTAGATGTGCTTATCACTTCTCAGAAAAGATTTATACTTATTAATATGTGTGTGTGTTCTATTGCTATCGCAGTTTCTTAGCTACTTATAAGTAGCGAAATGCTGCCTGGTTTGGTTCTTGATAAACTCAAGTTGAGGCAAAAGTTGAATAATCACACGCATACAGTCATATATATATTATATATGGACATATACTTATAGATAGGGTCTTGAAGAGCGTAGACCTGTTACGATTGTGCTTCTAAGTTGCTATAATTATTATTATCGGAAATTAATTGAGCTTCACATAGTTCGCACATTATCTGTTTATTGGACTCGGCTGTCTATATTTGTTTTTTCCTCCGGTTGCTATTATCTATGGTACTTCCTATGTCACTTATATATATAAACCTACGTAATATATAATCTCAATTGGTTGCCTGATAAGCGAATTATCAGATCAATTTAAATTAGTTATTAAGTAAGTGATTTTTACAAATTAGCAAGTGTATGACTAAGGCCTATTTATAGCTGCTAATATGTTTGCCGTTGCGAAGGCCATAGCCGTTGCGAAGTTTTAGAAATTTTACCAGAAAAGGTGGCTCTCAGTATATAATTGCTAACTGGTAGTGAATTTCTGAAAAAATACGATCCTCACAAAGCTTCGTTAGTTGTTGAACTTAAAGTTTTTAGTAACCTATCCTTTAACTCACTCACCATCTCAATTCCTGACTAACAACAAAAGCTCGCCAGAATACTTCTTGAACAGAAACTTGAAAAAAACTAATTCTATACATTAACAAAAATGTTTTCTAGTATTAGAGCTCTGAAAAAGTCATTCACAAAGCTTTAAACCCATTTTTTGTCGTACGAAAGCTTTTAAAGCATCGATGTCAGATAAGAATACAACTGACACTAGTTTTCATCTTACCATATAATGAGATAGTTATTAATCATACGCAGAAAGCTCCGCTAGACCGTATACTATACTACATATACCATATTCATAAAAATCATTTTATGCCGTTATCACAAACATATTTTTCTCATTTTATTTTAATTTGACATTTTGTTCTTGTAATGATGCTCCCAGCTTCTAAATTTCTCTGTTTCTGCCTATTTCAGTTTATTGTTCTCACTGAGCTCACGTTTAATCTCTTGTTTCATTCACAATTCTCGCGTATTGCGATAAGACTTGTGTGGCAAAAAATTCATTATCAATTTCACCGTTTCGTTGGTCATATGTTCTTCAAGGGGAAAATGTAAACATTTTGAGAATTTTTCAAGTACATATTTCAATGGATGCTGGTGAAAGAATACGAGTACATAGAAAGTAAATAATTTTCTTCGGAGCATTTAAATAGTTTTCTGTGTTCATAGAATGATTGAGGGAATGGGATAGATCAGTATTGTCAAGTGAAAGCAAGATCGTTTATGACATACATACATTAGGCTACGAAGCCTTTTTTACTAAGTTTCTAAAACATCATTTAAATAAATCTATTCATACTTCCGAATTTCGAGTCACGTAGGAACAATTTTTTTTCCTTCTTTCCTCAATCTCAATTCTCAAATTATGTATGCTGGAAGATCGTAAAATACGTTTTACGCGTTTATCAAGCCATCTTTTGAGATTGAAGCTTATCTTTTAATGTGTTTATGGTATGAATGGAGGAATGGGACAATCTTTTATTTTACAATTTTTAACCTTTCAATTTTGGAGCTATTCAGTGAACAATATTCGCTCTGTGGAAGACATGTATGTAAATCTCCTTTAAAACCCAGAAAATTTAGCGTTTTCAAACAAAATTTCTCACAGTGTATATTTAGCACTAACAAATGAAATGTTCGGCTTAGCGGAAATACTGAAACTGGAACTCGCGGTTCGAGAAAACGAGCGGAATTCGCTTGGAACACATCAAAATCGTACAGAATTCACTATCGAATTCAGTTCGAATCACATTGTGCTCAGCGACAGACCAATCAGCAAACCGCGCTTCCAAAAATTCAATACAAAATTCAAATGCGAAAATTAAGCTGAAATTTATATAAAAAACAACAATAAATATAATAAAATTTTAAGACTACATTGTAAATTTCTAAATATTTACAATAACAACAAAAACATAAAATACTGTTGTTGTGATTATAAAACGTTTTTGTGCGTATTAAGCCACTGATAAGCGAGGAGCAATAACACGAGACCAATAAACCCGATCTACAGCGATTGTTGTAAAAATAGCTTGTGACAAGTAGAAGAAATTTTGTTACACAAAAACAAAACCAACAAATAAACGAAAATAGAAACTGTAATCACACAACAATTGGATTGATTTCAAAGTTGAATTTTGATTTCGTAAAGCCAAGACGCACGCTTAACGATGAAGCAACAGAGTTATCTATTGAAACTATCGACGGCCTTAACGATTGCGGCCTATGTTATAACGACCACGTACGCCATCTCGAGTACATGGGGTAACATCTCGAATTCTGCGCAGTTGTTGCACGTGGAGAATGTTTTCAATGCGTCATCGCCTGGCAAATATGTGAATCGTGAAATTAAGTTTCCCAAAAATGTAAGCTGCAGCTATCACGTGTTAGTCACGTTAAGTTTTTGAGAGCAAAGTCAAGCTAGTTGTGGTTGTTGTCGTTCGGAAAATGTGAAATCTGTATTGATAATTTCAGGCTATGTGATATTTAGTATACTTTTCGAAGTTTCACAATAAACGGAACTTGCAGAAGGGAATTTTTCGACTTATCTTTATCAGTGGCGCTTGTCTAATCTCCAAACGAAATCGGGTTGCACCGACTTGCGAAATAGGCATTGCAAAAAGTGGTGTATTGTTTTTCGAACGATATATATTCTAAAATTGGTGACACAATAATTATCTCGCCCTGTGGGCCAAAGTTAAGCACCGCTTATCGCACTCCGTTGGTGTTGGTAGTGCTACAAAACAAAAACGAAAATTAAAGCAACTGCACTTAGCGATATTTCGCACGAAAATCCGCATAAGAGTGACTGTCCCAAGGTCCAATTTTTTTTTTCCAAAAAATATAAATGCTTTTTTCAACATCCTTTGATTTACTCTCCAACTTTAACGCTTTTATTTTCTTCAAAACATAATTATATGGAGACTTATATGCTGTTTAAGTATTTTTCTTCTTCGCATATTTTTTGTGGAATTGCGCACCGGAAACGTTTCGCAAAAGTCGGTTGCCCTGATAAGCTACGCAGTGGTGGCGATTCTAAAGCTTGGAGAGTGACTGTTTGCTGATTTTGCACACGCGATTCATAAATTCAATATACAAATGTATATATGTTTTACATATAATGCTATTGGAAGTGCAAAACTTAAGCGAGCTAAGCGAAAGCCAGCCTTCAAAATGTTGAGCAAAAAGCAAATTTTATTCGAAATAAAAAAAAAATAGTATTTTATAAAAAGTGAAAAAATTTGGCGGCGGCTCTTATTAAAAAACATATATCAGAAACTATGCTGGTGCTATTAAATCCGCCTTGACCGCAAGGTCAGCACGTTTTGCGAATTTTTTCATACATACAGAGTTTTTGCCAAAAATATAAATAGTTGCCACAGCAAGTGATAAGAATTGTATGCGAGGACAAATCGTAAAATTACCAGCAAATTAAAATTAAAGTTTCGAATGCTTTGAAAGCATTAAAATATAAGCTTGTTATTAGTTCGTTTGTGTTGTGAAGCACACCAGATAATATTATTCTATGATTGTGGTATCAGCGCTCTCTTTCTCTCTGCTCAATGAGATAAACTTGAGAGAACTTAGGAAGACAGCTCAGGTGAAGAGGGGCCTAGCTGGAACGCTGCGGTTATTGACCCTGAAAGAATCCGAGATTTTAGTGACGAGTTACAGTTTATTCACAGTTGATCCTAAACAACCTTATATAAGATGAGCTTTCTAAAAATTATTTGCTGATTGTTTAGTTCCTGGGTTTATACCTTAAAGTTTCAGTGTCGAAATAGTTAAATCTGGTCAGCTTAGCAGTTTAAATAATATTTTTTAATGTTCTTACTCAGTTCAAATTGGATCTAATATTTGTCAATAACAGTAGATTTTCCTATGTGTTGAATGGAACATTCCTTCTAAGATTATTTAAAAACAAAAATTTGGTTTCTACTGAGATGTTCAATATTATTTTTTGAGATCAATTCGCTAGAATTACTTTATGATTTTCTGCAGTTGGCAGAAATGTTTAAACATTTGACAGGCCAACGTTAAGTTTAAAGGTTATGGGAAGGTTTATAACAAGACTCCAATGATGATCTAATCAAATCCACTTTTGTTGTTCTAATATAATAAAATATTCATCAAAATAGTTTTCAAAACATTTTTGAAATGAAAGTTCTTAGAGTTGTATAAAAACACATCATAAGCTCGACTATCTTGAGAATACAATCCAATCAATAATTCGAGTGAGTCCACGAATATTAAGGCAACATTTCAAACTTTGTCAGATACTTACATACATTTATGCGAACGCTAGACTTCAGTCAAGATGCTTAGCAATATTAGAGTTAAATAATGCTTCGAAAAAGCTATACAATATAGAAATACTGAAAAAAAGTTTAGCATACACTGTACTTCCAAATTTTTCAGAGCGGTTTCCGTTAATCAACTAAAATAAAACTCAACTTCAATTTACCACAGACTTCGCTTTGCCCAATAGTATTTTTTGTTTTTTGAATTTCTAATAATTAATAATTTATTTCAATTCCAAAAAAAATCGACTAATAGGGTATTGGCAATGGACGCATTATCACCGGCATACGCGCCTTCGATCAGGTGACAAATGGCACCGGTGGCCACGCCACCATCTACTCGGGTGGACCCGGCTTCAATAATGTCACCATCAAATTGCAATCACAATACAATTACGGACTAATATTTCGCGTGGAAATCTACGGGCAATAAGCAATAGCCAATACACCCGAATACATGCAAACATAATTCACCAACATACTTACTTTATGTAGTAATAATTGTTGTTTTTTTTTAACATGTTTGTTTGTCAACGTTAGTTAGAGTACTTATTACTTTGTAGAACTAAGTAAATTACACAAACAACTTAAATGTAAAGAAAAAAGCAAACCAAAAGCGCACAAGAAATTAATGACTTTTGTCTTTTAATGTTAAACTTTTTAGATAAGAAATTAAACACGTATGTATGTATGTGTGAATATAATGAAAATAAATGAAATAAATATTAAATAAGAATATGTTTAATAGAAGTATGTTTTTGAAGAGATTTATTCGTTGTGTGGATTTCTATATAATTATGAATGATTAATTTGTTTTTGTTGTGGTGAATGCAAGCATCTCTCAAATTATTTTAAAAATGTTTGCCGAGCTCATATATAAAGATGCGGGTTCAATGCTTTCACGACTATGGTGGCAGCCTAGTAATACTATTGGCAAACTCCAAAAAAGATTTAAACTTGGCCATAACATATATTTTTAAAAAGTTCTGTAGAGCTTTCATTATATATTGAAAGTTTGATTTGCATTAATTTGCCATATGTTTGCGAAATCGATGAAGAAAGTTTCATTGAGTGAGCTTTATTTGGATATTTCATGAATGCATGTGAAATCTTAAGAGAAACTAAAACAATCGAGCAAACAACAAGAACTAATCGAAAAAAGCTAAAAAGTCTGTGAAGCCTTCTTTACAAAGTGAGAAGTTCATTCGCAGTTAGGCATGCGAAGTCAAAACTGAATCTCTTCAAATGTTCATATAGTTATTGAAAGCCACCTAGTAATGTTAACTGCAGCTTATTGGAGCAATTGATCACCATCACTATTATATTTTATTTATGATATCATCATCATATCTAAAAAATAGTAATTAAATCCAAATATTTCAGGCTAAAAAGCTTTAAAGTACAAAAGCTGGGAATTTGAAATTCACATGCTTTTAAGCTTTCCTACCTTTCAACCGTATGTAAATCTCTTTACTCCAGACAAAACAAATTTGAAATACTTTTTTAATTTAATAAATCATGCGATGGAGAGAGGATTAGATAGCTTATTGGTTCAATCTAAACTAAAAAATATATTACAATATCTAATAATATTAAAAGAAAATAGAGAACCAAAGATCACAAAACACTTGAAGTAATTAAAACGAATTTATACTTCTTCAAAACTAATTAAATAAAAATAACAACTTAGAAAAAGCTGCGCGGGAGCAAAAATTTTACAAAAAAACTGACTAAAGACAGCAAAGCCCTGCTGAAAAAGTCTATGAGAGAGCCTATATTAATAATCTTTAACAAGCATTCTGTGATTTATAGTGTCATCTAAGCCTATACATAGAAAGAGGTAGACTTCGAGGGAGCAAAAAATGTTCGAAAAGTCTCTGATATATGATATATTATTGATCTGAAACCAGCGTTCCGTGATCTATAGTTTCAATTAAGCTTATAGAGAGTTTTGATCACAATAGCAATAATTTATTATTACTGTAATGTAATACATTCTAAAACTCATTTTTTTTTTTTTAAATTGTATTTATGTTATAACAAACCTCGCCAAACCGTAATAACCTATGACGAGTAATAAAAAAAAAAACAAAGTTGAATAAAAAACAAGAACAAACTTTAACTTCGGTTCCACCGAGCCATAATACCTTTCAAAAATGTAAAAGATTCCATCTAAGAACTTGATTTTGATCGGCCGGTTTGTATTGTAGTGATATACTATTGAATGTAAGGATGTCCGGTCTCAAATTTTTATAGAAATTAATCCTTGCCAAATTCCGAGAAGATATCTCTTCAAATGAGAAAGTTTCTTATAAAGGACATGATTTTGATTTGTCAATTTGTATGACAGCTATAAACTATAATGAACAGATATCGGCGGTTCCGGCAAATGACCAGCTTCTTAGAGAGTAGAGACTTGAGCACAATTTCAAATCGGTTTCTCAAAATCGGAAGGACTAGTTCGCATATATACAGACAGATGAACATGACTAAAACGACTCAGATGTTTCTTATGGCTGTTATACACTACATTGCAAACTTTGGGTAACCTGTTCAGGGTAAACACTTTTTGTTCGTCCAGATGAGCAAATAAGAAGGCTTTTACCTTTTGTTTGGAGTAGAAATCAAACACCGTTTACTTAAGTGTGTTTTTCATATATTTACAAAAACAAACCATTGCATTTACATATTCATAAAGACTCAGGTGCATATGTATATGTATACATCAAATTAATCACAGAATTATTTTATACTTTCAGCTTTTCAGTTTTTTTTAACCAGTGTTATTTTTATATTTATAAATAAGTGCGCTTTGCATTTAACAAATTTCTTTCGTCCTTCATTTAACACAATATTCGCTTAATTGCCGAAAACCTCAACAGTGTAGTTCAGACCATGGTTGCGGTCAGATTTGATATGCAGGGTTACATTGCGATAGCCGGGACCACCTTTGCGCAGCTGCGCATAACCGCCATCCTTGCGCTTGTGATCGACAGCCACCACCTGGGTGATGTAGTAGGGATTATAAGCGTTCTGCAACAGAAAGAAAATGTAATATTAATGAACAAATTCAATAAATTTTTTGTGTTTTGTAGTTAGAGAGCTATTTTTACCTTGCCAGGGAACTCTACATCCACAGATATCACACGCCACAAGTCGGACTTCTTGACGACCTGTGTGCGGTAGAGCAGGCGATCGTAGCGTCCACGTTGGCCCCAAGTGCTGTTGGTGGCAATGCTGGTGGCGACCAACGCTGCCAAGATGCCGAAGGCGATGAGTGCGATTGTTGTACGTGCTTTCATTCTTATTATTTATTATTTATTTATTATCGTTAAATAAATTTAAATTTATTAATTTTTAATTATTTTTGTGACACTTGCGTATAGTTCGACTGTTGGAAACTTACTGTTGCGTTATCTACCAATAACTGTCGCTTTTATATACATATTAACTCACTGATTGTTTTTATCACACGCTCAACCATATACACCTGTCACTCGCACACACGCTTATTTGTTTAGCCACTTGAAGCCCTCTTAAGGTTTGATCTAGTGTGTGATAATAACGTTGTTTACCTTACCTTATCGTTTCCTTGAAAAGTTACGTTAATCATTTGCCAATTTGTTTTCCTTTAATTTATTATTGCTTTATTAATAAAATTTTATCAAATTAAATTTTGTAGTTTTTCGTTATCAGACTGTTTACAAATATCATGTCTCGTTGGCAGAAAATCAGTTTGCTTTAGTGAATCATTTGTCATTGTAATGATTGCAGCGAAGTTATCTTATCAATCTGCGCTCTTCTGTACATAAATGCTCACATATACAGTATATACATAGATTTATTACCTGTGTTGGTAGGGGATTCTTGCGTGAAATTCTGAAGTGATTTTCTCATCATTATTTTTTTATTATCTGAAGCAACACCCTGTTTACAACGTTTTTGGTCTTCTTGCTGGCGTTTGCGCCTAAAGTTATGTGTTGTTAAGATTTTAGTTACATGTGACTAATGACTCATTTTGTTGTTCTCTTTATAGTACATACTTTAAAGAACGGAAATTATACTTAAGTAGTTCTGATGGTAATAAAGATAGTCGAGTTCTTGAAGTGCTTGTTTATCGTTCAAATTTATTTACTTAGATAAAGTCTTAATACTTTTATGATTGGTGCTAAATACGGAAGCAGTTTTAAAAAAATACCGATAACATAAGAAATCCCAAACTACAGTATTACTCGATATTTTTACTAATAAAAGTATTTAGTTAGGTCTGGTAGAGTACAAGACCTTTGTTGTCGGAGCTTTTTCGCTGTAACCAGAGGGACCCAGATTATTATTCACTCACTAAGTCAGGAATATTTTCTGCTGCTGTTGCAGTTGTTTATCGAAGAAATTATAAATAATTTCTAATGGGTGTTTTTTAGACATGTGGTTTTCAAGAAGAAATTTGAGTCATATGTCTGCAATAATACGCCGAATATTCCTAACCAAGGCGTCAATCATCTCGGGCTTATTTGCGTTGAAAAGCGGCCACATAACTCAGTATAAAATAGTCCAGCAGTATTAAACTGCAAGGTCTTGGTGATCCAAGCCAAAAAGGTTTCTTCAATCAATTGAATGTTTCGTTGGCTTTATGTTATCTAGGGCCGTCTTGTTGGAACCAGATAAACATTTTTCATATCAGACGCGAAAAAATCATTAATCACGGCTCTATAATGGTCCCGAGTGACTGTAGCATTGGGATCGCTATCAGTTTTTAAGAAATATGGATCAATGATGCCCATAGAGCATCCCAAACAATGACTTCTTAAGGGCATAACGGCATCTGAACAATTGCTTACAGATTATCATATTTCCAAATGCGATAATTTTGTTTGTGAACTCTCAGACGAGTTGAATTTTGTAAGCCCGCAGATCAAGATCCTTCGGAAATATCTTCCATAAAGTGGATCCTGAACAGCTCCAATTGTCCCGTGTAATGGCGAATGGACTCATTCGGGTCTTCTTCTATAGTTCTCTGCTCCATAGCTGTAGTAGCATCTTCGGTGAGTACTCTTTGAGAATGCGTATTTTCTACTAAAGTAAACGTGGTGCTAAACCATACATGGATTTTCGAATTACTGACTCTGCTGTACCATTATGTCGACTGAATATTGGACGAAGTTCGCAAACCGACATATTACTTTGGTAATAAATTTGCAGAATTGCAAACGTTGTGCCAGGGTAAGGGTCCGTTAGTTCTAAAATAGCAATCCATACGAAGTATGAATTAAGCAACAGGTGTCAAAAAGACCAACGCTGAAAAAAGTTAAAGAGTTCTTTGTTGAAAACCACACGTCAAAAGCAAACACCTATTATGATAATGTAAGCTTTGGCTGAAGTTCTCACGACCTGTTTGACTTTTTCAACAGACACGAAAGTCCGATGTAACATTAGTAATAAAAGCATTAAATATACTGCTTTTAAGGAAATTGAAATTGAAGTAAAAAAACTCGGCACCTATTCAAGTTATTAGACATATGTATAATGACGTCGCCACAGCAAAGACATTTATATACATCAAATTTCATCCGGCAAGCAACTCCTTTAATTTAATATTGATAATTGTAAAATCGCTTCCCTGCATAGTAATTCATCAAGCATATGATAAACCCCCAAATAAATCTACTAATATCAAGTGAGAGCTTTAATCCCAATAATGCCTAGAAAAACGATTGACTCGGTGGCCACCTTCTTTTACATCTTCTCCAATCACTGTTATACAGACAAATAGGCTATTTTAACACATCGTTCTAAGTGTGAACATACAAACACACAAATGTTTGCAATTTATATCGAAAATATAAAATTTCAACACGTCTATCTTCTTTCGCTGGCAAATCCATCACCATAGATATTTATGATTATTTTATGATTTTCTAGTTCTCATCATTTGGATGCATCTTATCAGTGATTCTGCAAATATTTCGTATTCCGAAACCACAAAATCTATTTGCAAATTGAAAATTTACAAATAACAGTAGCAGATGTTCAGCAATCTGCCCAACCACTTGATACTCTGTATATATCTAGCTGCAATGCAAGCATTGCACATATCTGTATGTGTGTACTCTTGGCTGTGGAAAAATATTTGCAAATTCACAACAAAGGTTTGTTGGCCGAAACCGCAACATTGTGCTACACCACTTGCAACTACAAAATCTAGAGTCTTGCAGCCTGCGTGTGGCTGTGTTCGAGGATGCAGTCGTACGTGCTTGTAGTCAACACCTGCTGACGATTTATTAACAAAATATGTAGAAACAAAGTTTTGTGCATTTTCCAGCTATCATGTCTGTCTACTTAATAAAGAGTGTAGTACGTTTTATGATTACATACACATGTGTGGCATATTTATACATACTTCCAAGGACCGATAGGTTGTTGCCTTCTGAAAGGATTGGTTTACAACTTTACAGATTTACAAGTGATTACTACAATTACAAAGCAATTACAGGGTAGAACAATACAAATTGGATGCTCACAGGTTATAACCAGGGCTATGTATTAAACATAAATAATCTTCAGATTTCAGTACCAGTGTGT
Source organism: Bactrocera tryoni (assembly GCF_016617805.1). Taxonomy (NCBI): domain Eukaryota; kingdom Metazoa; phylum Arthropoda; class Insecta; order Diptera; family Tephritidae; genus Bactrocera; species Bactrocera tryoni. Next base: position 11,859,297 of record NC_052501.1, on the reverse strand, counting down.
TTTATTTCAAGGATACATATACCCCAACTTTGAAAATAGAACTGCAACACTTTTAATAAAAAAAAGTTATGATTTATTTTGAGGGAAATAAAATACAAAGAGATATTGTAAATTTTATTTTTGTGTATTACTTAAAAGCTAATTATGTATTCTGTTGGGAAAAAATTATGGCGTGCCATAGACAGTAATATTGCTGTTGATACCAAAGTTGCGTTGAGACGTTAATGTAAGGGTGATAGTGGCTGAATTTAGTGCACCGCTTGTTATTGTAATTGCAGGGCTTTTTCTTGCACGCTTTCTGTCACTTATTCTGATGCCCACGACCCTAGCTGTTGTAGAGGCACCCTAAAAATTAAATTGAAACAAAAATTTACAATTATATAAAAAAATTAAATTCAATTAATGAAAATTATAAATAAAATTATAATTTAAAAAAATTCGAAAAATTAACAAAATTTAAAAAATTTAAATACAATTGTTATTGTAATTAATTAATATACATGTTATCAAATAATAAAATTATAACTAAGTAATTACGATTATAAGTAAAAGTAATTAAAATTATAATTAAAAAATTAGAAAAATTAATGAAACTAAAAAATTTAACTACAATTACATGTAAATTAATTAATTATAATTATATAATAAGAACTAAAATTACGTTAATTAATTTTGTAAAGATTTCATTACCACCCTATATTCTTTAAAGTGTTTACTCCCGAACGATGTCATATTTGCCCTTATTAATAAATTACGGCAGAACTTTTTTGTCAAAAAAATTTATTGATTTAGTTTGAACTAAATATAATGCGAGGAGATATTTTATAACCCTCCTTTAAAACTAATTATATGTATATTGTATTAACAAAAGATAAGTATGTGACGTATTCGGCCGAAAAGTAAAAATTATGGCGTTCCATAGACAGTAATTTGACTGTTGATACCAAGACTGCGTTGTGACGTTAAAGTTAGGGTGACAGTGGCAGAATTTAGTGCTCCACTGGTTATTGCTACTGCGGGACTTTTTCTCGCAGGCTTGTTGTCACTAATTCTGATGCCTACGACGCTAGCTGTTGTGGAAGCTCCCTAAAAATTAAATTGCTTTTAAAATTTGCATAAATGTACTAAATTCAAGTAATTAAGAAAAAATATAATTATTTAACTAAATTGTAAGTAAAAATACTTAAAAATTTAATGACATTAAAAAAATTAGTTTTTAATTAACTAATTATAACTGAAATTAAAATAACTGTTTTTAAAATTAATAATAATTAATTAATTTTGCTTTTTAAACTTTTTAATTTAATTAATTGTAGATTAATTAATTAATTAATCTTAATTTTTTTTAATTTAATTACATATATTATATATATATAATATTATTTAAAGTAAGCATTAAAATTAATTTTTTAATTAAAATTAAAATTGAATTCAGTATTGGAAAAAGTTTTTTATAATTATAATTAAATATTAATTATATTTAGGCTTATGATCTTAACAATTTCTTCGGTAAATGTGTTAGAAGATGTCACTTCAAATTAAAAAACTTTCCTTAGAAACAATTTATTCCGATCGTTAAGTTCATATGGCAGCCCGATATCAGGTGTTATTTTTCAGGTCGATATCTCAAAAAATGAGCTACTAGAGCGTCTAAATACTGACGGAAGATCAGATGGACACACTGTACTTCATGACTAAATCGCCTTACCTCGTCACTCTGATTATTTACATATACATATACTTAGTAAGGTTTCTGACGTTTCCTTTTGTGTAGCAAACTTAAGATAACCCGTTCAGATTATAATAAATGCATTTAAAAGCAGACCTGTACATTTAAATTAATTTTTAAAGTTAACTCTATTCGCTTACCGTAAATGTATATGTAGCCGTCACCACTTGGCCCAAACGAAAGCGTCTTTGCACTGTAGTCATGGCCAATATTGAATCAGTTGGCGTAATTACACCAAGCACTTGGTCAATGGCATTCGCTTTGGCGAATATGGCGGCCGAAAATATTAAAAAAGCAAAAACTACTTTCATTTTGAAAAAGCGTAATACTTCAAAAATGTGAAAAAAATTCAAAGTTAATTCGTGTTATTTAAAATTACGTCGCCCGCACTTTACTAATTGCACTAAAACACCGGCGATGTGTTGATGTTGCTCTTTTTGCCTTCAACTGTCAACTGTGTCATTTGCCACTAAATGCTGCACATTTTATACCAAAAAAGTTCGTTCCTGATACTTATGGTTGTAAGCATTTCAAGAACTTTTGTTAGATATTTATGACTGTTGGCAATATGACCCAATAACCCATTTACCGCTTATTACACCACCTTTCCACATCTACTATCTCGCTACAGTGTGGATGTTGCGAAAAAGTGTAACTATTTGGGGTTTTGTTGCACAAGGCGAGACATTGAAATGTTGCGTAATGACGTTTGGAGAAATATATCTTAGTTAGTTCTTTCGTTCGGGTATCTTATCTTCTGATTGGTATGCGCTGCTTTTGAACTTTTGATGCTTTTGGTATTTACTGCTTTAAGTACGTGACAGTTGTAATTCAAAAACTACTTATGTTCTCTAGAATATGCGATGGAATTATGAGTTAAGTTCAATTAACACATATATAATTAAAAATGAAGAAAGATTAAGCATATAAAAATAAGATGGTTCGAAAATTAGATGCTCATAATCACCTCGTCGAATAGTCAAAAAGTCAATAAATCTATGATCATTCTTCAACAAGAGTTTGAATTCCAAGTTTAGCAAGATTCGGATAAAATGTCTGCATATATAAAGCGTATATGGTCGGTCGTAATTACTTAATATCTCATCTGATCATACTTGATCAAGCTTCCGATATATATTTTTTTTCATAGATGAAGATGTACATCACTTCTAGGAGAATATCAAAGATTACATATTGGCCTCCGCTTCAAAGAGACCATATAGTTTGTAAATCACTTTAATGACCATATCAAGACGAAAAATTGTCTTCGGCTTACTGCCGAAAAAACAAAAGATTCTGTAGATCACTTTTTGGAAAATACCAAAGTAGTAACTCCGTCTCCTTGACGATAACTCTGATATTTATCTTTTAGAGAGTTAGTTTGCATATTGGATTTTAGGATCATTTGGGTAAAGCACTCCGTTGGTGGATATTGACTTTAACGAATAAGTTAAGACAAGAGGTCCTATAGATCGTATGATGAGGAATGCCCTACTTCCTGATTTGTAATTTATCAGCTATTTTTATTACCGTCCGGCCTATAACTGTTAGAACTAAGCAAATTTAACCTATTTTGTGTTAAGAGTGTGTTAAGAGAAGTGATGCAGAGACTAGTCTTTACTCTTATAAAACTGCAGTAATATTTGTGTAACGATATTTAGAATTATTAAAACTTTTAAAATAAAATAACATTTCATTCATATGTATTTTCTCAATTTCGTGCGCTATATCAACGCATATATATATTTCGATTAATTATTTAACATTATAATAAAAATCTCATCCTAACAGTTTTAATATGCAGATGTTATATAAATATTCATCTCAAAATTACTGTAAATTCATATTTTTAATTTCATAATTGAAATTTCGTTCACTGTCCATAGAAATCAATAGTAAAGTGATAACCATGACCACGCTGGCTCCTTAGGTGTATAACTGCAAAATCCATTCCTGGTCCGCCGCTTTTCAATGATGCATAGCCACCATCGCCATCAGTATAGATATCTGTGACCACAATTTGGGTAATCGTGCGGGGATGGACAATGCCATCAGCCTAAAAAAAAACAAATTTTTTTGTAAAAATTTTTAAATGAAAATCAAAATAGAAGCTCTGTTACGAAAACATAAAAATCAGCTTACATAAATAAAGAAATAAAATCAAAACAGAAACTTTATTACGAAAACAGAACGGAAACAGAAACTGATAAAGTATAAACAGAAAACGAACAGAAACAGAAATTAAGAATATATAATTTTTCTCTCTAGTTTAAATAAAATACATAGAATGATAAGAATACAATTAACAAAAATGAAACAGAAACATTTGTTTGTGAAAACAGAATCTCATTGATAAACAGAAAGTGGATAGACACTTGAAACATTGACGGAAAAGGCAAGTAGGAGCCTTATGGTATTTTATTTTATTTGTATGTATGTCACATAAAATTTTTAAAGAAACCGAATGAAAGTGAATGGGATGAACAGAGTGGGGACAGAAAATAGGATAAAACTGAAAACGAATTTAGCTATAAATGAACCGCTAATTGTATATGTATTGACCTACCTTTTGTCTGAATTCATAGTCACTCGACACCACGCGCAACGGCTTGAACGTCTCTTTCACTATTTCACGCTTAATGAGTACGTCACGTGAGCTACGTGCACCCCAAACTTCATTATGACTCTCCGGTATTGTTGCCGGCTCCACGAACACATTCTCGTTCAAATCCATCAAAATGCAAAGCAAAAGCAAAATTTTATGCATATTTTTCTCAATTATGCGTATTTAATTGATAAATTTGGGAAATTCAAACATAGAAAAACTATTCAAAACCGGTTTAGTTGCTTCTTTCAAGCTTAGAGCGACACTAAATCAAGTGTAATTTGCAGCGTAAGCTTTGAGCTGCTTCAAAGTCGAATTCGCAAAGCTTATCAAAACAAACTAAGCGAAACTTGGACGTGCAATGAATTCTAAAAAATCACACTAGAAGCAGCATTTTGTGTGAATTACTTTTGAGAGACTATGCGAAGTTAGGCGCGAGAATTGATACATAAGTGCTGATCGCTGAAAGCATTCACATATAAATTAGACCCCCACAAATTGTTTGAGAATGAATTTCAATTAGCGCTTGAATTTGTTGTTGCAAACGCTTTATAACAGTATAAAAGAAAATATTTACAATTTATTTATATATGTAAACCATATCGAGCTAAATATAGAGCTGCCTTACTAATATGATGAAGGGTGATATGGCACATTAATTTAAATTTATTTTACTTTTCTATTTCTATTTCTTTAAATTATTTTATGTGTCAATTAACGATTTCAATTTAAAAATCTATTTTGTTACACTAAGGGACATTTATCATCTTTGCCTCACGAACTTTAACCCACCAGCCATTGCCAGCATGCTTCTAATGACTGTGTTGTCACCTAATACGCCTTGTGTGTGGCCATAAATTCAAGTTTAACATTGATAAATCTGTCCACTCGCAACGCAGCGCCAACGCATCTGTTATCAACGCACATTTAAAAACTCACGTATGCACACACACACACACATATGCTACAGTTCATAGCACATTTACTGGCGCCACGCCTATCACAGGAAACCAGAATGTCATACATTAATTTAATTTCTCATACAAGAGACATTTCTTTTGACCCATGAGCAGCAGTAATTAATTTACATAAAGCGGAAAGAATGAGCAACAAAGCTTACAAATCTACTTAGATGTCTACATGAAAATAAGCAGTATAAATTTGAAAAAAAAGCTATCAAAGTCTACGACAATTTGAAAGAAATTTATAAAAATTCATTAACTCTAATCGAATTTAAGTATGCTGATAGCGCCACGAGAGAGAGCAAATTGAAGTGAAAAGTGAATATTAAAAAATTAATCAAACGACTATCGGCATACACGCATGAGTATACAAATTTTCGTATCCCTGTAGGAAAGTGTATTGGCACTTAAAGTCGCATAGCGATTTTTTCGTTCATGCTTTCCTGACCTTTGCTACCTCGTTGTCAGTTAGCCTCTTGTGGACAATCTTTCAAGGTTTGGTGCCTAATGGGTTCTTAGTATTATATTTTGTATTAGTTCATTGATCATTATGCTCTCAGCTATTTGTACAAAATAAATATATAGCGTTCCCAGCGGACGTGATATTAACTCCGCCCCTGATTCATCTAAAGAGGCCGCTAGCTTTGCTATCTCGTTGCCAAAAATGTTCCGACCGGGAACTCAAATTACCAAAAATTTGTTGGGCGAGAAATCATGTTTAAACGTCTGATAAATATAGTGCTCAAATTTAGTCATTCAAAAGCGGTACATTCACAAAGGATGTGTAGGAAAGATTCTACTCCTACTTCATGGAAAGAGCTTCGATAATTGGGGAATTAGGGAAAAAACATTGCTGAGCATTAGAAATTTACTGGCGAAGAGATCCGGAGGAGTGAATGTTCAGTAGAAAATCTACAGTGAATCTGCAACTCGTTTCTGGCGATTTGAGAATGAGATTGCTTATCCTTGCGAACTCATCTATTATATGCCAACCTGACCAGACATCCAATTTGATGTTATCTTGAAAAGCTTGATTCCAATCAAATTGAAATACGTATGCATTAAGCAAGGTCGTACAACCCATCCCATGTTAAACTGACGATATGTTGAAGTGTTGAGAATGTATAGGTAAAATATATATACATTTCTTATGCAATACTTATTCAAAGTTTTTTTTATTACCCATACATCGCTCTCGGCACAGTTGAAATCTGTAGCCCACTGAATATAAAAATCTAATATTTTTCGGATATTTACAGTTGACCCATAACTACTATGAATTTCCTGCAGGTAAACTAGGCACCCTATATGTACTTAGACCTTTTTATTTGGATTGCAATCAATTTCATTAGATGCACGTAAAACTTATGATAATTTAATATTTCAGATAATACAAGTACTCCACATTAAAATAAATATTTCAGAGTAAATGTACTTAAGCGCTGACAGCTAATTAAAGTGGCTGAGATTGGACAATTAAAAACAAATTTTGTAGATCTTTTGCTAGGATATATTGAAGGAAATTATTATTGTGTGCTACGTTTCTACTCAACTTATGTTCGATTATTGTTTCAGATTAGAAAATAAAGAAAATTTGTTTCTAATTGCCGGTATTTTAGCATAAAAAGTCCATTATTCGATGTGCATAGGCTTAAAACTTGGGATAATACCGATTGGGATACCAGAAAAATGACAGAAACTCCACTTAATACCTTTCAAAAATATAATCAGTTACTAAAACTGTGTAAAGAAGTGAATAAAGGGGGGTATTGGTTCGAAAATACAAAAATGGGAGAATTTTTTATTATTACTTTTCGTTGAAAGTCAGAGGAGATCTCTTACACATCTTTAAATGAAATTCTCCTAATTTGTGGCTATAACAAAATTTTTTCTGGTAAAAGTCAAAAGAGTCCCTGATCACTTCTTATAAGATCTAGCGTAACATCTTTCTAGAACTAGAATTATAACTATTTCGATCATATAATAGTTCTCTATAGTTCTATGACTATAAATATTTACATGCTGATAAACAAAATTTTCAAAACAACTTGACTTAACTGAGACTTTAACTGCTTCAAGTAATCATAATGGATCATCATTCCGCTAGCTAATTCTTGTTAATTATGGTATACCAGCGCTTAAACACATTTTCTTGTTTACCACACCACAGCAAATAGTCACTCTATTATGCCATCAATATCGGTTCGTTAGAAATCTTTCGATAAGTGAGCAATTTATTTACCGTTCACAAATGATAAGCGGAACTTTGTTATTGTTATTTGTTTTATTGCTTCTTCATCTGTAACAAATCAAATCGAACGTCTACGAAGTGCTGCATACTCACCAACAGAGATGTTTTCCAAGACGATTGTCATCGTCTGCTATGAATTTTGGCCATTCACAAATGCAACAACAACAAAAGCGTTCTTGAAATTTCCGCTTGGTTTAGTTGTCAAATTGTACGTGATTACTTTTTCTGCATTGGCTCACATACACATCTACCTATACTTATACATCGTATGCATGTTTGTATATATTTTCCTTAGATTACATACTTACATTTTTTTAATATTCCGATACGATTTGTTTCACTTGACATTTGAAAAATGACATTTACACATTTGAAAACATTTGTCCACATAAGTCTTTGACATGAGTTTTGTGCTTCGGTCTGTCTGCCAACGGGTCTGCCAGCTTTTTTCTCGCTGGTCGCTTTGTCAATTGATTGTTCGGTTCATAATCGGCGCACATTCGTACACACATATGTAAATTTGTAAGAGTGCATGTATTGTCTGTCGTTTGCTTGTTCGACTATTGGCCCTGTCACTGCTTTTTAGATGTCAATTTTTCACTGCATTTTGGGTTGGCTTTGGTGACAGAGGTCGTGGAATTATATGAGTGGTAAGAAGTGCTTTTTATTTGAAAAATTTCTTTAACGGCAAAAGAATAGTGTCTTACGTATGCATATAAAGATAAAGACCCGTCTTATATATATGTATAATATATAGTCATGAAAAATTCCATTTGGAAAGTGTATGCAGAGGAAATCATCTAGGTTCGCCTGGTCATGATGAACATTTCTACAAAATATTTTTATATAAAAGTGTAAACTTTGACTTTTCCCACAGCGGAATGCTTGAGGTCTTACACGAGGAAATCTCAAAGCAATTCGTTGAAATGGATCTCAGACTTTGATATTTATGGCGAAAACATTTTTCCACAACTTTAAGAGAAAACTTTTACGAGATTTTTGACTTTAATTGATTTATATAAAAATAAAGAATTTTTTCGTAAAATAATTTTTAGTGCTGAAAGAAACTATTAATTTTATTAAATGTCCACTTTCTTCGAAAATTAAATATCTCTATACGCCGATTTTTCGTTTCCTGATTAATTCATATCCTCTTCTATTCATCTCTTTCCAGTTGTCTCGGCGTGAAATCACCGTTCATCGAATTCAGTAACGAAGTAGAGGTGCTGGCCAATAGCAGTGTTCCTCTCAATATAACCAAAGATGAGCAGGCGCTCATGCATCAAGAGGGTTTACGAAAATTGGGTACATTCATAAAGCCCGTAGATTTACGTGACTCAGCGACGGGTTTCGTCAAAGCCGATTTAACCAAAAAAATACCGAATACCGCAGCGAGCACGAGCAGTAATACACATTATGGCGGTGGTGGTATTGTTATGGCGCAACGACGACGCCATCCCATACAAGAAGAAATGGATCAAAAACAAATTATTTTACTTGATGAGGATACCGATGAGAATGGTTTGCCCACAAGTTTAACAGATGAAGATCGAAAGTTCATAGTGCCGATGGCGTTAAAGAACGCCTCACCAGATCCGCGTACACTTATGGCTACACAGCGCCTGGTAGGCACCACAACACGTGGCACAACAACGACGACGACCACAAGACGGCCCACAACACCGGCCACACCGGAGTTCGCTTCGAATATTGATGATCTGAAGAAGCATATTTTATTCTTACAAAATTTAACGAAACACGATAGTAATTTCCAATCGAAATTCGTTGTGTTTCCAAGTCTGCAGAAAGATCGCCAAACACCAGTTTTAGCGACAACAACAACAACCGCGCGTCCTTTTCGCTCGATCTTTCAGTACTCAGCGCCCGTCACACCACCTACACGCAAATCGGCCTTCCCGAGCGGTGCGAAATTGCCTGGCGGCCAACCTTTTGGTGGCTATTATCACAACGATGATGAAGACGACGGCGGCATGTCTGTGTTTCTCTCACAAGCGGGCATGAATGCGCGAGACAAAATCACTATTGTGCCACAAGTTTTATTGTTGAATGATCAAACGATTAAGAATGATACAAGTGGTGGTGATGCGCGAGGTCGCAATGCCGATAAGACCGCAGCTGGTGTGGCACAAACTGTTGCTGTCACTACACCGACCACACCGGAAACAACAACACCTATGACCAGCACTACACCCCGACGACCTACCAAAAAGCCGTTGTGCATACGCAATCCAGATTCACCAAAATGCATACGCCAACGTAAACGCGAAGAGCAACAACGGCAGCGTCATCGCGAACAATTGCTACGCGAACAGCGTGAATATTTAAGACCACACTATGAGCCCTACATACAGACCCTGAATAATACAAAACGTTTTGCCGTTTCCATTGAAATACCCGATTCCTTCAAGATACACTACAACGAAAGTACAGAAACGACGACGTTACCAACAATTCGTGTCGACGAAGGTGAATTGCAAGAGCTTTCACGTTCCAAACGTTCGCATCATAAACGCCGCAATATAGGTGGCGGTCAGCAAGGTCGTCGCGCCGGTAATAATGATAAATTCGCTGCTAAATACAGTACGAGCTATTTCGAGCGTGATACCGTGATAACGGGCGCACGCGATATTGCTGCCGATCAATCAAGCATGCCAGCGATAAATGGTAGCACTCCAAGTCCAACGGTACCGGCCTATTCAGAACCAATCGATTTGAATCCAGATAACTGTTATCAAGTTGACGGCATGACTTATGGCCAGAAGAAACAGTGCGTACTGCATACGAGTGTTATGCCGGCAATAAGTCGCGGTGCGAGAGCGGCTATACAGGTAAGGGTTAGCTCAAAAAGCGCTCAGTCATGTCTTTTTCATAGTGATATTTGAGAAGTATGGAGTAGCTAAGTACGGTTGCAACCTGACAATTTATACTCTTGCAACTTTCAAAGCTAAAGGCAGCAGCATATTTTGAGATGTTGCAAAAAATCTATATCAAATATTTTTAATCCAATTTTAATTAATCGACGAAATTGTTAAAAGCGTATTTGGTATCTATCAATAGAATATAGATCATTTAATCACTAAGGACGATCACGTTTCGTTAATACTTGTATAGCTTGAGTGATTTAGGGTTTATCGCCAATCTGAAATACCTTAATTTTTACTAAAGGTATCGCTTGCACGGATTTGACGATCGGTTGAACGGACAGACAGTCAGCCGGAATTAAGCTCGTTCCATCATCTTAATAATCTTTCTATAAAAAATTACGTGTCACATTGTTTGTCTATGATGGACTCCTAAACTACAGAACAGATTTTGGCAAAATTTAGCACACTGTGTCCAGTTCGACTCCACTTAAAAGATACGATAGAAAAAACAATCCATTAATAAAAAATACAGTGACAGCTCTACTAAATGGACGCTCTATTAAGCGCACACCTTCATTAACAATGCACATTGGCCGGCCCCACAGTTTTTTGATGTTTATAAAGTAAAATATACTAAGCGGACTACTCTATTGACTGGACAGGAAGGCTAGTAACCAGACATTGAGAAAACAGCCTTAAACTCATTATTTTTGCCAATGAAATTTATGTGTATATAAGTATTCAAAATTAATCCTCAAGTACAATCCCTTGGATTCCCATATCGGCAAAAACGTTTTCGCCTTTATTCGTAAATAGAATTTTCACTGTACTGAATAGCTTATTATATGAATAATAATATAAAATCAATACCACCCCAACGCGTGGCCGGATTCGCTAGTATATATATATAACTCTATCTATCTGGATTAGTATAACTAATATACTCTGTAGCAACTTGTTTGAGGTATTTAAAATTTTATTACCCGACCACGATTATGCTATCGGTCACGATTCGATCCCATCTAAACCAATTCGCTATCTTAGATTATAAATGACCAATCCTTGTTGATCGCCAAGTGCAAAATTTTGCAAAACAAACGTTTTGTATTACTTCGTATAACAAAAAAATCGCCCTCCACCCATTTGTTTAATATCTCGATCACAGCAGCACCTAGCGAGTAAAAATATATTTACACCTTACTTTAACCATTTAGTTATATTATTTATTTATTTAATTGCCATAAACAACATAAGTCACATTCAAGCCAATGCCCGTTAGAGTTCTCATTTGTATGGAAGCGTAAGTCCAACCGGGTCCACCATACAACAAAGTATTAGTTGGACCTGAACTGTTCTGGAATTGGTCTTGCAAGTAAATGGCGCTAATCACTTTGCTGTTGCTCTGATTCTGCAAGTTTGAAAAGCAAATTAAAAATAAATTTTTGTATAATTACTCTCACAATAGATCATCTTAAGAATGGTTCGAATGACCATAAAAACTTTACTGAGACCAATTCTAAGGTAACTTACCGACTCTGGAATATCGAAATAGATTGTCTGCACAGCATTTCGTACAGCTGGATAGGTCACACGTTTATTGATAATTATGGTATCGTTAACGCTGCGCACACCCCAGGTCGAGCTCGCGGAATAAGCGACTGCGGCGATGGCCAAGAGCACACAAACTTGCACAATAACTTTCATTTTAATTAATAATTTCAATCTTAGCTATATAATATCCGCTAATACACCAATTGCATGAATGGCTAATGGTTACTGTTGATTTTGTCCAAAATTTCTTTGCCTTATATACTTTTAGAAAGTCTCGATAATTACTTCTTATCAAACGTGATATTTCTAAAAAATCGACTAAACATGATAGGTGAAATGAGTATTGAAATTGGAATTTATAATCTTTTATGACATATTGCAAATAACAAAATTTTAAAATTTAATTATTGATTTGGCGGTGCTGTGGATAAGCCTCTAATGGTACTTTTTTCCCTATCACACATTTGAAGTGCCGGAAGAAATCTGAATAGAATTTCTATTTATAAATGATTACGTATCGAAACATTTTTTAATTTAATTACTTTTGATAAACCATATCTGTATATATAGAAATGATGGTTCTTTATTGGTCATCTAGTGCAAAATTTTGCAAAAAAAAGCTTCGTTCTATATTTTCGCATAACAATATATGCGTTTCCCACACATTTTTTAATATTTCGATCACAGCGCTCCCAGCGAGTAAAGTAATAAATAGTAAGTGTACATTCATTTTTTAAATTTATTATTATATTTATTTGTTGATTTATTTGCCATAAACAACATATGTCACATTTAAACCAAGACCGGTTTGAGTTCTCATTTGTATAGAAGCGTAAGTCCAACCGGGTCCACCATACACCAAAGTATTAGTGGGACCGGAACTGTTCTGGAATTGGTCTTGCAAGTAAATGGCGCTAATTACTTTGTTGTTGCTCTGATACTGCAAATAAAAAGTATTGATTAATTAGCGTAACAATGGAAAATCTAATTCGAATGGCAATAAAAACTTGACTGAGTCCTGAAGCAGGAGGTTTCTTATGTAACTTACCGACTCTGGAATATCGAAGTAGAAAGTCTGCACAACATTACGTATAGCTGGATAGGTTACTCGTTTGTTGATAATTACGCTATCGGTAACATTGTGTACACCCCAGGTTGAGCTCGCGGAATAAGCGACTGCGACCAAAGCCAAGAGCACGCAAACTTGCACAAGAACTTTCATTTTGATTATTAGTTTTTTAACTTTGCTATTTGATTTCAGCTAATCGCATAAATAGACAATGGCAACTGTTGATTTTAACCGAAATGTCTTTGCTTTATATACTTTTAGTAAGCTTTGATAATTATTCCTTATCAAACGTAATATTTCTAAGAATTATATTAAGCACTGATAGATACAATTTAATAAGTGAAAATAGTTTATCAGTGCTGTTATTAGATTTTCTAATGTTTTATGGCATGTCGAAAATAACAAATTTTTAAAATTTATTGATTGATTATTATTGATTTGACGGCTGTGGACAGACAACTAAGAAGTACTTTCATCTTATCACCCCTTTGAAGTGCTGGAAGAAATTTACACGGAACTACTACTTATAGATTATTACATATCATATTGATTAACCATTGCAAATGCTAGACTTATCTGCCTATCTCTTTTTTTAGTTATTTTAAGCGTAGATAACATTTGCGAATTTGAGGAAATTACGATTTAATTGCCATTTCTGTTGTTCTTCGAAATTTAGTGTTTGACCCTGAAGCAAAATTATTAAGAAGAGTAGTTGAAACGATTGGTTAAAATATTTTACATCCTTTGAAAGGCTCCTGAAATCATCTCTTAGTGTTTGAAATATTTTCTTTTAAAATTTTTTTGGCTTTCATTTGAATTACAAGCACGCCTATAGTCGGATATCAGATATCGGCATAAACCCCTTGAACCTATCACAAACCTACTAAGTGTTTTTATTTGTATTTCGAGGTGGAAGTTTTGAGATTATTCTTTACAGTTGGCACCCGGAAAGATATTTAATCCTACTTCCTGAATCTCGACCGTTCAGTGTCCAGTCAGAACTGATACAACCACTGAAAGGCTCCATGCACCTCTTGCGATTTACTTAGGGCCAGATGGACCTTGCGACTGCAGAGCTATTGGTAGTCGATCAGCGCTTTCTGATTTGGTCTGCGGCCCAACTGTCCAGTAGTGAGTGTTATTGAGCTCATCAGCTTTAAAATTTCCTGTAATACCGCTCTGGCCAGGCACCCAAACCAGTCTAATTATGAAATAACTCGATGCTTAGACACCTTTCATTAGTTTTGTTACTTTTATGGTAGCCACCTCCACTTGGAAGACGGTCAAGAAGCTTAAAACTGGAGCTTAAAGAAAATTGCTGACAGTATACTTCTCCACCAACTCTCCCCGCAATCACCGCTCCTCTCTTCCAGCGAGTTCTACCCTTTCATGCCTCGCTCAAAGCAGAAAAGAGACAGCGAGGGTAGGTCCAGTGACCTGGTAATCTAAGTATTTTGAAGTGTGCAATGAATCACCTCTTCTCTTCGCAGACAAATTGACATATATTTCAATTGCCTCAGAGCAAACTTGCTATATTATGACACTAAGTCGCTACCGGAGCAACTAAAAGTAGAAGAAAGATACGGCATAATAATCTCTCCATGAGAATTTATATCACTATTCAAGCTTAAAAGCTTTTATGGCCAATTGCAGTTAACTGAAAAATTCTGAAATTTAATTTAGATTCAACTTTATAATACCCAAAAGCCGAAGAGGAATGAAATAAGCACACCGACAAATGCACGAAAAATTTGAAGAATAAAAAGCAGAAAAGGCCAAAAGCAAAGCGAGCCAAAAGGCGCACAAAGCCGCCAGACAGGTTAAGGTTACAAGCCATTAAAGAAAGCGCAGTATTTTCATATGAATAGAAAGAAGCTGCTGCTGCGGCAGCTTCGCCGACTCGGGCACCTGCGGCCAACAAATGCAGCAGCTAAGCAGTCAGGCAGCCAGCCAGCTAGCAGAATGCATAAAGCAAACCGAAAATTTATCAGAAAAACATTCTGCAACCTGCAACCTGAATGCCGCTAGGCGACTAACCGAAAAAGCACAAGATGCCAACACATATACAGTTTTGTACATACATACATACATACGATTATACAAATACCAGCACTTGTATGAATGCGAGGGAGTGCAGCTATGCGGCAAAGGAAGACGCCAGTGAAGAAAACAAAATTATTTCAAAAAATGAAATTACTTTTAGTTTTATTACATTAAAAACCGTCAAAGTGGATATTTTATAAACCAACATAAACAATGTGGGTATGAGGCGCAAGCTTGCGGATGTACAGCTAGCTGCAGCGTGAGGTGGCAAGCGTGGTTCGAGCGTAAAATGGTGGCAGGAAAGTGCACAGATTTACTTTTACTTGCAGCTAAACAAAGAAAACAAAGCTGCCATTGCGTGTGTGTGTGTGCAAGAAAATTTTTGAATTCATGCAAGAAGGAGCTGAGCTACAGTTTAGTCTTCGCTTTGCACAAGCGTATTTTCATAATTCACTGCACCAGAAAGTAAAGAGAAAAACCCGCAACAACGCAAACATATCTATGTATGAAAGGCAACGTTGCGGCGTGATAGTTGCGCCACAACGGACGGACGAGTGTGCACAGCTGCAACACGCCTCAAATAAAATATGTGGCAAACAACATAAAAATGCAAACAAAGGAAGCGCAGAGAGGGCGACCTGGTGGGTGGGTGGTTTTGTATTTGCGTGTGTGTGTGTGTGCACGTGTTTGTAGGTGTTGCGGTGCAGGAAAAACTACAAAAGTTCGTATGCGGCGTTTGCGGCGGAAATGAAGCAGAAGTGCTAGTGGTTGCATGTATGGGTGAAGTGAAGCGAGGTGAAGCATAGCAGCGGAAGCATTTCAATGACGGCTGTAGAAAGGATATCCGCTTTTGATGCTACAACCAGGCACATGTACATGCATACATGCCTACATTGACACTCATACAAATATACATATACATATATTATATACGCATATGAGTGTATATGTGTGCAGGCAGGCCCGTGTAAATTTGTTTATTCATCACATGTGCTTTGCGTGCCGCAGTGGCATGCATTTTCACTTTTTCGCTACGCCACGTGATAATGTTGCAATCGTCGCAGCTGCAACGCAGCCTTTTGCTTTGCATAAAAAAGCAAATAATGCCAAAACAGAGTGCAGTGATAAGCGGCTACGTTCACGTATGTATGTATGTATGTATATGAGCTTAGCTTGCAACACGAACAAACATGTACATACGTAAACATTAACAAAACATGTCTGGTATTGTTACCACTAAGTGTATTTTCGGGATCCCGAAAGTAGCATTTAAAATTTATTCCAGACTTCCTCTGGTTTGCTTATTTTGATAGATTAATAAAAACTGCATTATATGTCCTGAAAATCCCGCTGCAAAATTTTTATTTCACAGATGCTATTTGAATCTCCCGAAATTAAAGTTCATGCAATATTTAATATTTCAGTCTGCTGCTTATGTATATATTGCATAAGCATTTTACACAAATATTGGAAATTATAAACATTAAGTGCATTTTCGGGATCCCGAAATATGAATCCCGAAAATACTACTTAGAAATTCGGGACTGGTACTGATGTGCTGCCTTAAAAACAAAATAACAAAGTAACAGTTTCTATATTTTGATGTCCTCAAAAATATCGCTATTTCCGGTATGTGACTTCAGGATCCCGAAAGTATGGGGAACCCTACATATATTAAATACTTAAGTATGAGTCTATCATGTGTCTGCATACATTCAAAGCGAAATATACATACGATATTCTATTCAAGTTTACTTCCTTTTCGTATTGCCTACTTCGTGGCGCATGCGCTTGCTCTACTTTTAGCAACACCCATCAACGTCCATTCCAACGTTCATATGTAGATTATGTTATTCATTTGTGTGCGTTTTCCAGCTTCGCTCCTAACTGATATTTGTTGCATTATGTCTTGCCTTGTTTTGTTCTTGTTTATTTTTCAACTCACTACCACACACACATAAGACTTGAAGATTTCTAGATTTTTTCCTGCAAAATCATACTTTCCTCAGTGTCCTTCAATGCTTACTGCACATGCCACATGGGGCACACGCTTTTCATGCAAACACTTTTGTGCTGCTTGAATTGCACGTGAGTCGGCATTAACATGCACACTTGCACACATTGGCGCTGGCATATCTGGCAGCGATCTTATCTGAAATTGCACGAGCATTTCAATGCAGCTCAGTTCCGCTTTACACATGTAGGTCGCGCAAAATAATCAACCACGGAGCAGCTGTTGCAGTCAAAAAGCACATATGTCTGAGCAGTGTTTAACTTTTGTGTGAGATCTTAGGCACATCTTGAACATGCGTTCGTGTGAACTCTGTCTACCATTGGGCTTTTCAACTCGCTGTTAGCTGTGGGTTGTTGAAAAAGCTTTTTTCTTTGAGAAGAAGATGCAAAGATGAGAATTGTCAAAGCTTCATTTTAGTTGCATCATATTAGAGGTATGTGTTCTATTAAAGCTAGGAACTCATATGGCGAGAATCCAAAACTTCCATTCAGAGGGAGTAGAAAAAATTTTAAAGATTAAGGTATGAATCCCTGCAGCATTCTCAGAGAACCAAAGCATATATTGGGTAGTCTTTTCGTATTTTGTCATTAGGTGTCGTTGCAGTCGTATGTCTCCAGTGCTACAAATCATGTTGTGTCATACCATATAGTGTTGGAAAAGTGAGATTTTAAACTTCATTTAACCAAAAAAAAGAGGTTAATTCGGTCAACTTGAAAGTAAGTTACAGCTGTTCAAAAATGAGTCAAAATAATGAAGAAATTCGCTATATTTTGAAATTTTTGGATAAAAAAGGGAAGAATGCCATGCAAGCCGCCAATGAAATTTGTTAAGTTTATCGTTGAAAAAGTCGATGAAATTATGGAAAAGACTGACCAGGACCGTCACATAAGCAGCCGTGACATCGCTACAAAAAGAAGCTTAATGTGTGGGTACTACAAGTTCATGAATTGTCTGTGAAAAAATTTAACGGACCGAATTAACATCTGCGATGCTTTGCTGAAACGAAATGAAATCGAACCATTTCCGAAGCGAATGGTCACAGGAGACTAAAAGCGGATCAAATACGACAATAATGCGCGAAAAAGATCATGGTCCATGCGTGGTGGAGTTCAGCAAATGGTCGCAAAGCCAAGATTGACGCATCGAAAGGTTATGCTGAGTGTTCGGTGGGATTGGAAAGGAATCATCCACTATGAGCTGCTCCAGACTAGTCGAACATTTGATTCTACATTTTACTGTCAACAACTGATGAGATTGAAGCAAGCAATCGAAAAAAACGGCCAGAACTGATCGAGAGAAAGGGCTTCGTCTTCCATCAGGACAACGTTAGACTATGTACACACATCTTTGATGACTCGGCAAAAAATGGGAGAGCTTGGCTGGGTAGTTTTGATGCACCTACCATATAGCCCCGACCTTAGACCCTGGGACTATGTACCATTTGTTTCGGTCAATTCAGAACTCCCTTAATGGAGTAAAGTTGACTTCAAGAGAAGCCTATGAAAATTACTTGTCTATAGTGGAAAAATGGCAAAAAGAGATCGACAAAAATGCTACATATTTGCTTCATTAAAGTTCATTATAAAAATAAAAAAAATTAGTTGAAGTTTGATTAGAAATACGAAAATACTTTTTCGACTCTCCATTATTAGCTTGAAAGCCTGAATATTATTTTTTGCAAATGAATTGCTGAAAAATTAAAAACATTCATTGCGAATTCCGTAAAATAGGCAAAGATGTAGGGAAAATGACCCCAAACATATTAGGAAAATGAAAGAAAAAAAGTTTTGTATAACCATGCTCCACCAAGTTACAGACTGATAGTTCTTGAGTTTGTGGCACAGAATAATATGAGACTTTGCTAGGGTAGTTTTGGAAGTCTAACAAATCCAGAATTTGAGTAAGAAAAATTATTCAGCGGAAACTGTGGGATCATCGTTTCAGAAAATGCGGACAACTTGCAAAAAGTAAATTAAAAAAAGAAAATTTATTATATTTGCTCATCCTACTCTGGTGTGTGTTTGGAAGTCTAACTTATCGCAGCCAAATTCATGTACCATAAAAGAACTGGTTTTCCTTGAAAAATAATGTTTCAAAGAAATTTTAACAAACATATTCCACCGGTTATAGCACTCACCAGTTTGGGGCTTTTTTAGCATAAAGTATAATTTGGGAAAATTAGCAGAATTGCAGGCTTTGATCGGTCACGTAGGCCCCACTGTCATGGGATAATTTGAGACCCCTACAGCCATTTTCATGTCCCAGGTATGCTGAAGGCACCAGCTATCCCAGGCCATGCGTGACCCAAAGCAAATGTTTCGAAACATTTGAAAGGCGTTTCACAGTTAAAATTCTGGTACTACAGTACTACAGCTCTGCCCCAAAGGAGGACTAGTGAACCTGGTTATGTAGCTTATTTGTCGGAATGACGTTCCAGAGTAAAAACAAATCAGCCGTTGCTAGCTTATTCTCCTAAAACTATTTTCGGTGACTCTTGCAAGTTACGAAATTTCGCTCTATAAAATAGTCTTATTTTCACTTCACAATTTTCCATACTTCGTCAACACACTTTTAATTGCTGTTACTTAATTTTTTCCCCAACGCTCCACTTTATCACATTCTATTTATTTTCAGAGCTTTTCATATCATTTCCTTCCGTTGCTCTTGTTTATATTTGCACTTTTCTTTACCACTTTCACATTTTTCTTTCACTTGGCATTTTTTCATTGCGATTTCCATGTTTATTCAAAGTGTTTTGTTTTTGTTATTGTTTGTGTTTTTTGCATTGCTGCACCCTTTCCTTCCTGTTTTCATTGCGTTACCGAGAATTTTTTAAATGACGCCATTTAGGTTATGTTGCAGCAGCAATTTACGTCCCATTTGCATTTCTTTCGTTTGCTTTCATTATTGTTTTTGTTGTTACGCTATACGCTCATTTGCTATACATCAGCCACACATACAAAGCTCAGCTTACTTGTTTATCCTTAGCTGCTGCTGTCGCTGCCTTCTCTCTTAGTATTTGCTCGCTGTAATTTGTTTTCCCTCGCGTCATTCAGTCCAACGCTGACGGCTGTGCACTAACACGCTCACTAACGAACTAACTAACTAACTGTTCGGTTGGTTATTTGACCAGCTCTGACTTGCTGACTGGCTGACTGACTGACTTGGTGGCTTTCATTCAGCCAGGACGAATGTTTGTTTGTTTATTTGTGGCTCTGCAGCGTCTCTGTGGCAATGATATCCGCCAGCGCATAAATTATGCTAACATCGTTGACCACAAAACTTGGCTATGAGCATTTCAATTTCAGTTTTCTCCCTTTTCTATTTGTTCGCAATAACTTTTTTGCGATTATTTTCCCCGCAGTTGTTCGTGTGCGCTTAGTCGAGATCATCAACGTTATCTTTGCGCTGGCTTTCGCCTGCATCTACTTCACTTTCGGCCGTCACTGTTGTTGCGTCGCCGTTGCATTTGCACTTCTTACACGCCGTTTTTTCCTTGCAATTAACCACAAAGTGGCGTATTTAATATTCATATTTGAGATTTCAGAGTTTTTCCATAAATTTTTTGCTCTTACTGTGACTGCTGGCTGTCACGTTGCCTTGCCACGTCGCACGCACAGCACTTATCTGTTGCAGCGTGTAGCACTAGATCTACCTGACCGCCAGCCAATTAGTTGGTGTTGGTGTATCCAATTGCCCAGTGAGGCGAGTTAACGCATTTGCTTTATATGTGTGTATGTGCGTTTCTTCAGCGCTTTGTAATTCTCATCTCGCAATTTCATTTTCTTTTGCCTTTGACTTGCTTTTTCAATTAAATATTTGCTCCAAGCATCTCCGCTGTCCGCATTTAGTGCCCTTAAATATATATTTTTTTGGTTCTTATTTCTACTTTTTCTTCACCTTATATGGCTTGACATTGTGCCGCATTTATTTGTGGCACACCGCTCACTCGTTGGCCATTTGCCGCACGGGCGTATGCATGCAAATCACCTAATTACGAAGACAAGGTAAAATGAATTACATATTTCAATGGCGCGTAAGGCGGAGTATACTCTAGGGTGGTTAGAAAATGTTGGGAAAATATCGTGTACAACTTGAAGCATCCGGTTCTTTTAATTTATCGCCGCTGTACACAGACTAAGATGGCTGTCTCACTTATAAGGAGACGATTAATGCCTTAGGCAGCAAATACCTGTTTGTCACAGTAGCATAGAGCGTATCTTCAGCACCAAATGGATACTTTTCTTATTGCTATTTAAAAGCTAAATATACCTTCCAGCAGCGAAAATTATTTGACGGTCAAAAATATTAACACAAATAAGGTCTTCGAATAGGATATTTTTTGAAACCAAATTTCCAAAATTTCCTAAAGTTCTTAACAGAAAAGTCGATAATATGAACTAAGAATGACAGCTGGTTTGACAGCTATCTTTCAATGAAAGTCTGTAAAAGATAATCCTTTAAAAAAGTCACAATATCTTTAAATTTTTATAAGCCTAAACTATTTATGACACCCGTATAAGCTTTCACAACCAACGTTTGATTCCCACAAATAACATGTAACTAAAACATAATAATTTTAATAATATATTCGACCACCCTAGTAAACATACTTACGCATTTTCGCAAGTGTAAATTGTTCTTTGTTCTCTCCGTGATTTCTGCCATTAAATTAGTCACCATTAGCCAAGGGTTCTAATGTAGCCAGCCTGATGGCTGTGATGATAAAAGATTTACACCTGCAAGTGGCATCTTCCTTTAATTAATATTTTCCTTTTCCAATTTGTTTTTTTCATACTTTTTTGTTTTACTTTGTGATAACGTGAACTTCTTTTCATTATAATTTTTTTTTTACATTGTAAGAATTCATTATTCAAATTGCGTTCGCATAACTTGAGTGTAATTTTGTACTCTATTACAATTAAAATGGAAATTAGTTCAACCGCTCGTAGTCCATTTGTGATAATTTGAGTATTTTCGAACGCAATTAGCCAAAGCATGCCGCTGGCACATACATACATAGTAGGGTGTTTGGTGTGAGTGTGGCTGAAAGTCAGAGTTATACTTCACTTTTTATTTAACTTTTGATGGCTATAAATTATATGATACGACTCGTAGTGCCAAATGTGTTGGAATTTTTAAGGGAATGAATGCCTTGCATATGTATTTAAGATAGCCGAAGTCACAGGTGCTTAGTTAGTTTCCTTATGACTTTTCATGTGTTTATTTTTTATTTATTAGAAAAAAGCTTTCTTTTGACACTCCGAGTGGGTTCACTTGTCTGCTTTTGAAAATACCTATATTATGTGAAAGCGCTTTGGCTGATGGCCGAAATATGGAGTTATGTTTAGAAATTCACGGAAGTGAGGAGAGTTCTCTGATCGCCATTCACTTGGGAGTGGCCAGAAACGACTTCTGGTCTGAGACCAAGTATCCTCTGAGATCAGAGGAGTAATCAGAGGAGTAATCAACACACGAGGACTTAGCGCGAGTGTAGACTTATTAATGGAAAAAGCAGATATACTAATAAAATGATGCCTCTAACTTGTAAACAGTCTAAGCCCATTCATGCTAATACTTTTTGAAGTTTAGAGAAAAACTTATCATATTTCAGCACCAAGAGAAGTATTTAAAATTCCATAATTAAAATATGAATCTCTATTGCCATATTCCTGTCGAAACAGTGCCTTGTACCACATCTATGAAACATTTGCATATTCATTAGCTGCCAAAGCATTGAAAGTCAATTTAAATGCATGCAAAAGCTTAAAAAGAAATAGTCCAGTTACTGGCTACGTGTCTACCGATTTCCACTTTCGAAAATCATAAAGCCATAAAACGCACGTGGGTAATTGAACAAATGTCCAAACAACAACATTGTGTTGCACAAACATATTTATGCAAAAATCGGCATTTGTATGCCAAACAGATGGCAACTACTGCACACCAAATATGAGCGGCAAATAAAGCGTAAATAAATCTCCCGCAAACAATGCAATGACTGCCGAGCACCTTCACTAGGACAGACTGCATGCATAAAAGCGGTTGCATATTAGGCGCCACATGAACTTGCCACTGAGTACGTGTATGCACGAGTATGTAATTGTATGCAGAAATAACTATCAATTGTGAATGCAGTGCACCTATTGCCTTGGGGTATTAAGAGACAACGAACAATGCCTGTGCTCATGCGCGGCTGCGAATTAACCAACAATGTTGCAAATGTACAAGGTAGTTGTGAGTGGATTGACAAAAGTTTGCTTGAAGGCAATAAAAATATTAATCTCTATTGCAATATTTTTTTTTTAATGTCTGGTTCTAAAAAGAAATATGACTTCTATACAACTAGAAGTCTCACCGTGCGTGAAGTACAGAAAAAATATATGCCGCATATTAAGAGATCGGATATGCTAGATAACTGAGATTCTAGCGAAAGCCGATCCAAAGTGAAGATTTTCAAGGTTGCTTAGGTGCAAGCAATAACCTTCTTTGTTTCGACCTTTTAGGAGGAGGTGCAATTACTTTACATTTCTATGTCATGAAGCACGATGAAAAGTAGTCGGAGAAAGTATGAAATCCATGACTGAAATCTAGGTGATAATGATGAAGTGTTTGTTTTTCTTTTTATATCCTGAACACGGTATACTAAGTTTCCGTTAAAGTTTGTAACACCCAAAAAAAATGCCAGAGATTAGCTTCAATGATCAGCTGACTCAGTTCAGTTTAGTCATGGTCATCTGTTCGCCTGTCTGTATATACGCGAACTAGTCCCTCTGTATGTGAGAAATCAACTTGAAGTTTTGCTTAGGTCTTTTTCTCATCTAGAAGTTGCCCATTTGTCGGAACCCCCGATGTCCGACCACAATAGAATATAGGTGGCATACAAACCGACCGATCAAAATCAAGTCATTACCGCCTCTTGTGATTTTTTTTTTCAAATATATGTATCTTAACGAAATTTGGCCTATATTATTCTCGAAGGTAACGGTATAAACTCCGAATAAAATTTTGAGCTGGAACCATTATTGCATATGACTGGTATTAAAACTGCCCTTTCAAAATGAAAGTAAAGATCTTTTTTATATTCTTTTGTGATAAAGAAAATGCATCTGAGGAGGAAATTCTTAGCTTCAGTGTTTTCGAAGCACTTCGAAGGTTTTTTTTAAGACATCTCTTTATACCACCAAGTCCATCTTCACACCCCTCGTCGCAAAATATCTGTAGCTTAGCTGTTTCTCTAATTTCTATTACTTGAACATTTGTTGCCATTTTAGTCACAAGAGAATTTCGTCGCTCTTCACTTCTATTATTTTATTAATTTTCCATTACATCGAACTTTTGTCAGTCGCCCCCATTGCTGAGGGGCACAGTCGGTCATTCATCACGCGCTTGGCATCGCGAAATTAATTCAATTGAATTGAAGAATTGTACCGACCATAAGCCGAGTGCCGCGCCGTTTGCCGGGTGCCAGCAGAAGGCTACTAATATGCTTAGGTGTACCGTTGCCTCCGTTGCCCGCAGCGCAATGACAGCAGCCACTCATCATTTCATTGTTATGAATCATAATTCCGTGCACACAGTTTGTACAATGCAAGTTGTGGCGATTTTCATTTGGCAAAATGCGTGCATGTCGCTGCGGCTATTAATGGTGGCTGCCTGCCGTCCCTATGTGGTGCTGTCTGTATGTGCTGTAAGTGCGTTGTTTGTGGTGGCGGTGAAATTTCATTTTTGATAGCTCGCATCAAAGCGAATAAAGGCAAATTATGTAACAGCAACAATGCGATTGCAGAGCGCGGTTTGGTTGCCAGTGTGGCCACCACAAGGAAGGTCTAACAAGCTGACGGCAGACAACGACTCATACAAGACATCACCGTTTGGGGCAGCTATTTATGATCATTGAGGCGCGAATGATGGATTTGTTGCATGCGCATTGCGCCTTCCACGAACGCGCTCACATGCACATAGGCGCATGTACACACACACACACATCTGCTGACTGTTGCATTAAATCCTTGCGCCGCTGATAGTCGCATATGCAGCACCACTGCGCCGCCGTCGGCACATGCGGGTACACTGCGTTGAATTTGGTGATGGACTAATTGAGCAGCCAAGTGAATGAATGAATGAGTGATTTGAAGTGTGGCGCGAGGTGAAAAGGAAGTTAACGTCAGTTGGCGCTGATTGCGGTGGTGACGGTGGTGAAGGCGTCAGGAGCGTGTTTATGCTGCCCGCTGCCTACGTCAATCACACATGCGGCAGCCTATATGCACACATACAAACGAATTCTGGTACTGATGTGCCCATCGACATAGCATTCTGGGCTTGCAACATGTTAGCGCGGCCACGCAACGTTTCGCGTTACTCTTTCGGGGGGTCCCAGCAACTCTATGCATACATAATTAGCCCCATATATGTGTGTATGGCAATAGAACGGTGGGCCAATGAGAGTTTTTGTTGTTTTCCATGCATTTTTGTTGTTGTCGCCAAATTTTTGTTGCTGTTGTTGCTCTCCAGGTATTGCATACTTGACTTGCTTTTGCGGCCTGACTTTAGCCGCCGCAATAATGGACTAAAGACACCTTCTCCACACAGCACGGGCAGCTGGCAAGCGCTGCCACAAGTTCTCAATTCACATACACCTACTAAGCGCACTAACACACATAGATAAGAATACATATGTATGTGCAACATTTTCTGACCTCTTACAACCTCGATATTCCATGTTCGCTACTAAATTTATGTCCGTGCCGCAAGCGTGTCGTGGGTCCAGGGTTGCACGTTCATTGCAATGTGTCACTTGCAGCTTTTGTTATTTTATGTTAATGCGTGTACACTTCGCTTTCGTTGCACTTTGCTGTGATTACATTTTTCACCATTACCGCCGCTGTTTAACTGCTTGTGTTTGCTGTTGGTGTAGTTGGCTGTTGTTTTTTTTTTTTGTTGCAACAGCTACTGTAAATGATTGATTGGCTAATAGATATTTGCATATGAGATTCACCGCATGACATGTTTCCACCACAATGATTGTCCTTGATTCAACGCCGCACACTATCGGTGCACTCACCCGCAACACTCGCCTTGCCACACGTAGGCGCATTTGTGTATGTTGTAAGCAAGCGTTGTGTGTGGGTGTTGTTTTTGTTATTTATGTCTTGTGATTTGTTGCCTGCATTATTAAATGCTTGAAAATACACTTGCGTTTGAGTTATGTGCAGTATGAGCGGCAACGTGGCACCCTGTTGATTTTAATATATTCGAAGCGAAGAAAAATAACTGTTTTCTCGACTGAATGCGTTTGCATATCCAATTTCAGTGACCATGTGCCATAAATGG
The DNA here is from genome assembly GCF_016617805.1 of Bactrocera tryoni. Taxonomy (NCBI): domain Eukaryota; kingdom Metazoa; phylum Arthropoda; class Insecta; order Diptera; family Tephritidae; genus Bactrocera; species Bactrocera tryoni. Next base: position 11,832,855 of record NC_052501.1, on the reverse strand, counting down.
GGTGAATTGGGTGTTACTTTGGAAGCAAGCGCGTGCTTGTATTGAAATATGAGTTAATATATTAGAAGCCGGAAACTTTTGATTTGAGATTTTTCATTCCGAGTAATTTTATTGTCTGAAGCTGATGAGTTTCTTTTAAGCAATTAATGTTCTATAATGCCATTGACTTTAAATAGAAATTGCTTGAAAAACTTTGTGACTTCTAACCCAGGTTTCGAATAGAAAATTTAAGCTTCCCCTGACACTCCTCATCAAGATCATTGCTTTAAAGAGTGCGCAGCATAAATTTTGTAAAGAATTTGACTGAACAGCTTTGGTATTTAACTTAGCATTAAAGATCATACTTGCTTTTAAGTGCTGAAGAAGGATCAATAACTAATTAAAGGTCTTTCATAGAAGCGTCTTACAACATTACATTTGGAGAAATACTACTATGAGCAGAAAATAATAATTCTTTGTACATAATTTTAAATTTCTTTATTTATTCATCAAAATCCATGTCGTCTCCCTTACAGTAATGATCCTTGACATCAATATACTGTGCCAACGTTTTTCCAATCTTCGAAACTGTAATTAAAGTCAATTTCCGGAATAGCCTACAATGCGCGTAGCGATTCACGTTTAATGCCTTCAATTGACTTCAAACGGTTTCCCCGAAACGTTCGTTTAAGTTTGCGGCATAATCAGAAAACACACGGAACTAAATCCGACGAATACGGTGATTGCGGTACGATTTCTGTTAAAAATTGGGCGAAAAACTCACGAAGAATCAATGCAGTATACGACGATGCATTATCGTAGTGCAAAAACCAAGAGTTGTCTACGCTTAATTCCAGCCTCTACTTATGAATAACTTCGCAACGTATATTACTCAAACAGAATTCTATGTTGACAGCTTGGTCGGTCGGAGAGAATTCGGAGTGAAATAAACTGTCAACATAAGCTAGATTTTTGATCTGCTTTGACATGATTTTTTCGGCTTCGGCTCACCTTGGCCACGATATTCAGCCGATTAAGCGTCAGTTTCCGAGTCGGAAGCATAGATTCAATACTCATCGCCAGTAACAGTACGTTTCATGACATCCTGTTGGTCGAAAACATTGTTTCATAAACGTTAACGTGACGCAGTTTTTCGAAAAAAATTTAATGATTTTGGAGCCAATCGTGCTTTCAGTTTTCTAAAGCCCAAATGATATTTCAAACTGATTTTCTATGATCCTTCCGATATTCCAACAATGCCAGTAAGATCTGTTGATAGTCGATTCTCAAACACCAGTTCCTTTACTTTATTGACGTGTTGATCATCAATTGATGCTTATGGCCGTCCTGGTCGTGGTTCGCCGTCAACGCGTTTTCGGCCCTCTTTGAATAACTTGTCTGAATCAAAAATAATTGCTCGCGACAAACAATTATTATCGAAAGCTTTTTCCAACATTCTAAACGTTTCGGCGTCAGAAATTTGATTCCACACCTAAAATGTAATGGAACTTCCATTTTTACTTCTTCAGAAAGACTAGCTTATACTAAACAATAATAATTATGGTACTTTGATGTGGCATTTGGCACAGATGTCAATAACAGTCGTAACAACTTAGAAAGAAGATATTTCGACAAATGAATTTCCGTGCAAAATTAAAAAAAAATGTCTTACTATTTTTTGTTTAAAGTAGTATGTCTGAAGTGTGAAACATGGAAACATAAGTTATTGAAATCATTCACTTGTGCTTCGAAGTTAGATCCCAACACTGAATATGGATTTTTTTACCTGCAGATTTCTTAGTACTTCTGTGTCATGTGGTATGCCATGAGATGGCGAAACATTATTATTATTTCATTATTCCAATATACGTATTCTGAACATAAATTGGGAAGTTTGTCCTTGTGGTTCTTTCTTAATATATGTCATTCAAACTTTGTGCCTGAAGAAGTGTTTTTGTGGGGAGTTTTCCTTTATATTATAAAACTATTTTTATACAAAAGGCCTGTGAAGTTTTGTCTCACCCACCTTATAGCCGAGACCTTGCCTCTACTGACTACCATTTATACCGGTCGCTGCCAAACGCCCTCACTGGAGAACGGTTCACATCAGAACAGGATATCAAAAATTGGCTTGATCCATCCTAGGCCGCCAAGCTAGCGCAGTTCTTTTGGGATGGGGTCCCCAAACTGCCAGAAAGATGTACAATGTTAATGATATTAATTATATAAAAAAAAATACTATTTTGTTAAAAACAAAACACTACGAATATATAAAAAATATAAGCATTAATTGTTGAATATAGACTGAAGTCCATGTCTTCCAAAATAGAACTAAAATTATCTTTAGTCTGTCAGACTAATACTTGTATTTTCATTAAATATATTTTCAAATCCGATTACCAATTTGAAACATAGTATATGTAGAAGAAAATTTAAGTTCTTCAAAAAACGTAATTTCCAAATTTGGCTTAGTTTTTCTTTAAACCAACAACAATATTTCCATTCATTTAAAACCACACAGTATTTCATAATAATACCGTCACACTTGTTTGATGAAATGCGATTACAATTTTTTATTGCCACCGAAGCAATAAAATGTATTAATTTCGCATTAAAAACCAGAAGTCACTAACTAAAAACAAAACTAATAAACTATTTACTGATTGTCAAGTTAAGCTAACTGTGAAACATAAAATACATTTTTATGACTTGACAACAACAATTGTGCGAAACTTCGTTTGGGGATCCCGGTTAAAAGGTGCAAACATCAGCGAAATGAAACATAAGAACACGCGCTTATTTCTTGCTGGAACTGCGTCACATACAACAACAACAACAGTCCGCTGAACATTAAAATTGTGGCAAACTAAGAGTTAAAGTCCACGGACTGTGACAAATCACTTTAAATATACACATATATGTGTTTGTTCGTATGTGTGTGTGTGTGGTGTGTGGGTTTGAGAAATTATTGTAGGAAGGAGAAAAACTTTTACGCCGCCAGTGAAGTATGGACCTGATAATGGTGCTCATTTGATATATGAGTATGCGGTGGACATTACATTACCAGAATACTCGGTTAAATTATGGTTATTGTTCGGTCTCATTGTTTGTATAAATCGTAACAGTAAGCACTAACTGTAAAAGGAAAGAAATGGAAAATCGTAAAAAGCGTAAAACGGTATTAAAATTTAAATGGTAGCAAACGTAATGAAAAGTATTTAAGCAATCTGTGCTGCAAAAAATATTATTAGTAGTGTTGCCACCTGATTACTTTCGTTTTCGTAAAATTAATAATTTGTTGATATTTTAATTAAAATACCTTCGAAGTTTTCAAAATATAGCCTTTAATTAAAACCGGCGCAAATTTGTAAAGAAGAAGGGATTTGTGGCGTTACAATTCCGGTCGTTTTCAACGGATGTTCTTACGCAAACGCCTCAATACGGTCAAACAGAAATTTTTGTTGACCGTCTGTCCGTTCAGAACAAATTCATGATGCACCAAAATACAAGTATCGAAAAAAACTATGAGCATCACCTTGATTTTTGAGATGCTTTGGCGTGGTTGTTTTGGTTTCGGCTCGTTTTCTTCCCTCCATTCCGGTGACTGTTGACTTGTTTAGATGACCAAGCATGTCCAAAGAGCCCTGTTTTCGGTACTCTTACGATTCAGCTTTATCAGGACAAATCGAGCAAGAACGCGTTTCATACTCAAAATTTCTTCTAAAATCATTAGAACACACTCTTGCTATCTCTCTAACGCTTGCCTGAAAATTTTCAAGCACCATATCCTTCACTTTTTTAATATTTTATTCAGTTGAAGAGCTCGACGGTCATTGCAACGAGACATGTCTTCAACGATCTCTCGACCGTCTTTGAAGGCTTTGTACCACTGTAAATAATACTACTTACGATGCTACTGTAAGCAAACTGGTTTAAAGATCACGCTCATATTTGGCATAGTATTTAGGGACAGTCCTACGAACTTAGCAAAATACATTTTTTTAAAATATCCCGCGAAATTTAAATTACAATTGCCGGTAACTTTTTTGTCACAATATAATGAAGACATCGAATTTTCCTGACTTAAAAACTGTTGTTTATACAATTTATCAGAATCAATTCAAAATCATATTTTTTTTTTAATTTTTTGTTTAATTTGAGCTGTTTGTTTATTCAAGACTTTAAACTGAACCGGCGAGAAGTTACTTGGTTTCATCTTTCAACGATGTGCTGGTGACTGTTTATACTTACATATGTATATATTTTTAATAAGACGTTGGTGCCTATTAACGATCTGTCAACAAAGCCAGGACTGTGATTGATATTTCTTTTTCGAGTTGGTTATAACTAATACATATGTACCTACATATATGATTATGCAATCGTTCTACGGATTGGTGTGAATGATTGATCTGCGTCAGATTGTAGTGATCGGGTTTCAATTTCGAGTGTTTTATTTTATTTTGGAAATGATTTGTTTATATACCCCCAAATGAGTTGGAATGCCTGAAACCTTTAACTAGTTGAAAAAGTGTAAGCAATGCTTCGATTGTATTTACAGTTGCTGATTTGAATTTATGGGTTTACTTTACTTTTCAAAAGCAATTAACAGAATATTAAATTTTTTGTTCACGGAACTGTTTTTTGATTTTTGCTTAATTTTTTCGAGTTTTGCTTCATGAATCTATACTATTTAAGTATACTGACAATTTTCCATAGAATAACTTCCGGATTCAGTATTTTCACTTCTATAGTTCATTTGTGCACTACTTTGCTTTAGTCATCTACCTGAAGGGATATAAACGTATTAAAAATTCCTTGCAACTAATTTCGTTCATGTTGCAGACAATGCTTTTATAATTGTATAAAAACACTCTTGAAAATGTTTCTATTTTCGACATTAAGACACTTTAAACTCTTTTCGTGCCGGCTTGCCTTAACTTTCACTCCTTACAAACTTTCCGGCTGAAGCTTATACTAAAGTCACTTGTCAACATTCCAGCGTATAAATTTCGTAGAGCGAAAACAATTTAACGGCAACTTAGCCAGCTTGCTATAACAATTTCAAACTTAAAATAAATGCAACAAACAAATATTTACAAGCGCCCTTTGGAAGTATGTGCACACATGAGCACGAACCCTGCAGGAAATTGAACTTGTGTCTAACATGAAAATGAAAACATTTTATGAAATTGCATGAAATTATTTTTTGAAGGTAGGAATACCGTTACAGTCTACGAAAAAGTAAAAAATTAATATTTTTGAATTATTGCTTGAGAATGAATTTGAAAACAAGGTGATCACAGACTTAGCTACTTTGATTAAATTCATATTTATTTTGAAAGATAATACTTAAATGGATGAAGTATTCAATTTGAACAATTTTTTTAGAAAAAAAAATATTTTTGAATGAGAATGAAGTTATGTTTCATAATTATATTTAAAAAGGTTGTAGTTGACAATTTTTTTAGAATTTTTTTTTTGACTTTCTAAATGTTACGTTTGAAAATAAAATTTAGACAGTCTTCTGATACCGAAATATCTTTTCCGTAATCCAATTGTTTGCGAAATACTAATAATACCCAACTCAGAATTCTACCGAAAATCCTCTTTGTGTCACTTATGAAATTCTCCAAACTTAGCTTTGCATCTAATGGCGGAACAAGCACTAGTCACACCGGTCTTACTAGGATATACCCGCAGGAGCTTAAGCAACCTGGTAGCCATGTGAGCAGCAGCATGTTGCAAGTGGCAGACATGTGAGCGCTTTCAACAAACATACAAAATCTCAAATTAATTGCAGCACAACAAGTGCAAATGCTGCACATACACACACATTTGCACACAAACATACACACTTAGCCGTAAGTGTAGTACTCAAGCATCACATCCCTTAGAAAACCTAATCGTTAGTCCTTGCTGCAGCTTATTCACTAAACGTTGAGCTGCCAGTATGCAACTCAACCCTTTTGTAGCTTGGCATGCATGCCGTAAATCCCTGTGCCTTAAACAGCACAAATTCACAACTAACTGCCCGTAAAGCACTCACACATACACGCATATTTCTGTGCAGTTGTGCAAGCGCCCTTTTCCATTAATGCCACTGCTAATAACTAGCCTGATGGATATAGAACTGCGCGTATCTTAACATGTGTGCCCATGTGTGCGTCCATTATTCACTTTCCTTTTCCAAATTGCTTGCTTTTTATTAGAATTTCTGCAGCAGTTGCATGCAACACAAAACCTTCAGACTGTTAACTGTTGCATGAATGTTGACTTCGCAATTTCGTGTGGCAGTCAACTACAATTGATTCATGCTGCAGATGCGTGCATGCATGTGTGAGTGTGTGTGTTTGTTAGTTGATGTGTTGTAATAAGGCAATGCTATCCATTATAATCACATTAAACTTCGCTATGCGACACAAAGTAATTACAATTTCGGGCTTGTAATTGTTTTCGTATTTGTGCACGCCAACTTCTAGTCAACGCAAGTGAAGTGAAGTCTCTGCGAATTTCGGGGCGGTTTGAGTGATTTTTCGCTGGTTAAATTGGCCGTTTGCATGTTTGCTTAGTAGACGCCAATAACGAAATGGACATATTTGTAGATATATAGCCATTTTATAGGAAATATTATCCCGATAGTGAAGTGCTAAAATGCTCTAAAATCTATATACACCCTAAACGAGTTATTTATATTTTTTGTTTGTTTTTGAATAATTTGTGTAAAAAAATATGAATGTTTTCATAACATTTTACTAACTAAATTTAATAAAACTGAAAATTTAGTAAAAATAATAATACACTCATGCATGAATTGTGGATAGGTTTTTTCATTGTTTCATTGTTTTTTTAGCGGATACCTTCTCCCCATTTGAATGGTATGCCTTCGCTAAGTTGTCGTAGACGTCATCTAGCGGGAGGCCCGAGAAACATGCTGTTTTGACGGGGTCGGACCAAGGGTGAGGGGTGTGGGATAAGTGGGGTTGGTGGGGCATGCAAAGAGGTGGCCAGTGTCATGCGGGTAGTCATTGCACGCTGGACATATATTGGATATGTCGGGGTCTATTCTGGATAAGTAGGAGTTTAACCTGCTATAGTATCCAGAACGATTCTTATGACAGCGGGTTCTACGAACCGCAACTGACCCGGATTTTATCGGCCAATAGCTGTTTTTTCGGCGATCTAACCCCGTTTGGATCGGTGAGCATTAGTTTAAGTTTATCGTCTGCTGCAAGGCGTTGCTCCGTATCCTCCTGACTCGTATTGGCATTGAGTCCAACCAGGGCCAGGAGGAATTTTAATGCTGCGTTTGCACCAGAAAGGCAGCCATCCAAACTCCACCTCCGTCAGGTGTAATACATGCAATGGATGAAGCCATCTTAAGACCTGCTCAGGCCTTAAGACACACAGGGAGTGGACCACAAGTTACGTGGCGTCATGTTGCCTACGCACTACTGCAACCTTAGCCTCTCCGGCTGTGCAACCTGTACCTAGTTCTCGCACTGCGCCGACACCCCACCTGAGTGGCCAACAGAGGACCTCCACTGTCCATAGGAGCTCAAATAGGTTATGTGACTCCCATTCTGATCTGTCCTCTCCAACCTTAAACCCGCACTTTGAGATATTTTTTTATTGGTAAAAGAAATGTGATATATTGAAGATTTACAGTGTGGAGAGCTTTCAAAGTTCATGATGCTTCCAAGATAGGTCGAACTCCATAAAATTGCGAAGTAAAGAATTAAGGTATTACGGCAGTCTAAAGCTCTCAAGAAAGGCTATGTTTGGCAATTTATTCCGGGAGTTAGGGAAAAGTAATCGGATTTTTATCTGCAGGGCTTTGTCAGGTAAACAAATTTTAGAGTTTCAACAAATATCTTCTGAGACAAAATGGCGGCTATTGCGGCATGCTCGGGGGATCAAGTTTGTAAGGCCGTCGAAAAATTGATGTTGCTCTTTCGTTTCGGTCGTCGCAAAACATATTCAAATATTTATAATATTTAAAATTGGGAGCTATAAGCGCCAAAAGGCTCAATATTTTGAATAAAGCCCACAACACCCTGTGAAATTACTAGATAAGCAAGTAGTGAGAAACTAAAGCTATAAAATTAATAACATTTGCAGCCGTTGATCAATAAAAATTCAAGAACATATTTCAAGATGTGATTTTCCCTAGGCTTTGGTGCATCCCTTTAATATCTTTATGTTCCCTACAAACTCTTTTACAAACTCTTTCTATATAGTTCCTCTACTTTCCACTACATATAGCCTGCAATTCTCTGCATTTTTTCTTAATATATTAAAATTTTAACAGTATTTCCCACTACTGGGTGCATATTATCAATCTATAAGTGAATATTTTGCTGCCGCTGGTAAGTACAAAATTGATTCCTCCGTCTTTTCGATGACTCTTTCATTGGCAGTTTGTTCAGATGCTCCGAAAATTGGCAGCATAATTGAATTTTAACCCTTAGCAACACAATTCTACGACAATGACAGCCTGAATATTAGCACGCGCTTGCACATTAACATATATGTGTATGTATGAAAGTGCGGGCATTGATTTTCTTATACATTGTGTTACAGCACAAAACCCAATAAGCAGTGAGTTGCGGGCAATGGTACCAAAGTACTAATTGGCCTTTAAATTGGAATGGGTCGCGGGAAATAGTAGTGGATATTTCTTTTTACACAAATTGAACACAATTTTATTATCTACTCGTGAAGGTGATACAATTTAATCTAAGGTACTTAGGTTGTCTAAATAAATAATTTTGTAGTACTAGCTCCAATCATAATGGTAGTGGCTCGCTGGGTAACCACCAAAGCAGTTTCCTGTTCATATATAATAAAATGCTGATAAATGCCAACTGATAGACCAAGTAAAGCGCAGCTATTACACACACATACATACAGACATCACATTCACGCATGCTTTCGATAAAGTGTTGTCTACATACAGGCGCGTTGGCATGGCGTTTCAGCGCAATGGCAGAGAAAGTGATGAAACCACATTTACATATGTAGTTGTGTAAGTACATATATTTGCATATCAGCAGCAACAACTATACTGCATTCGCATTCACATTCACTGCACACTAACAACAGGACACACTCACTCATACAACTTAAAGTCAAGTAATTTCAATACAATGGGGGTCACAAGCCCCATACCCCCCTTTCCGAAGGCGTTTCATCAAACTCGCATGCATTCATCACTCAACCAAGCAAACGGATACGTCGCTGGAAGTTGATCTTGATTTTCTACTATTGATTAGCCGAGCGCCTACGAACGCACGCACGCACACGTATGCATGTGTGGGAGCAATGTGTGCTACATGCGCTCTCGGTACATACTCCTCGAATTTAGTCGCTTTTGCTTGCCATTGTGCGCAATTTAAATTTAATTTGACGCCGTGTTGCCGGGAAACGCGATAAGACAGGCGTTCTATTCATAACGGAAAACTCCTTTAGTCGCATACATCATTAACCTGATTGGAATTAGGGTTATTTATTGCTACACATGTACAAGTATGCGCCACTTTGTTGGTGTGCGCGATAACGGTAGTTCAATGGGTTCAGTGCGTGAACAAAGAACAGTGTATCTTGGGTTCGAATGCTTACTGTGGAAAAATTTTAAGTTGTGAGGAAAATAAAAAAAAAAAAACAAATAAAAAAGCGGGCGCCGGTTATCACCGCTTTTACAGTGCTTTTCAAATTGTAGGGCAGCATGGCCTTGCAATTAACAACCTTAATATTAATAATATACATACTATATCTCATACATATAAATATCATATATATTTCTGCAAATGTGCAGATACATATATGTATATATGTATTAGTATATATACATACTTGTATTTCTTATAGCAGCTCTCATTAGCTGTGAGTTCGCCTGAAGTTTCTACATGAAGCGTAGAGGTAAATAAAAAGTAAATGGGCAATGATTTCCGATGTTGTTGCTACGATAATGAAATTCTGAAGGGCCAATATATTTATGTTAAGTGCATTGAAGAGACGTACAATGAGTTTGTTCTTTATTATTTTATTTTATTTTTTACGTGAGTGGTTGTAGGCATGTCCGATTGCTATCTACAAAACATATCTGATCCACTTAGTTATGCGAAAAGGAGTGACTGCAATTAACTGAATGCATTGAGGTCGATATACCCAAAGATGCCAGATGCAGTGAATGCGACTTTTTGATGTTATCTTGCGAGAGGCAAATACACATGCAGAAAATTAAACTTTTAGACTCCATTTCTCCATGTATTTTAGTATTTTTCTTGTTTCAAAGTTTGAATTGAAATATATATCCATTTCGAGATTCCCTACTTTGTTGAAGAAAAAACACAGAAACTACAAATTAAATGGGGAATGTTTATTATCATTCACAAGAACATTCTTTGGCATTTATTTTTTGAAGATTATCTCTTTCAATTGTTGGCCCTAGCTATGTCTCAGATGATCCATCAATTGAGTCCAATTTTCGATGACCCTTTCGTTTCAACTGGTAACAGGCGAATGGTGTTGGTGGCCAATCGACCAGCCCAAAACGTGGAATTATCTGCTCACCGAAGTTTTCTCTCAAAAAATTCATTGAGATTTCATTGTCGGTTACATTCTCACCGGAATCATTTTTGTAGAAATATTGACCGATGATTCCACCGGCCTAAAAACTACACCAAACCGTTGTTTTTTTTCTGGATGAAATGGCATCACTTGAATCTCTTCAGGCTGCTCCTCGTCCCAAATGCGGTAATTTTGCTTGTTTACATACCCATTGAGCCAGAAATCGGCCCCATTGCTGAAAGAAACTTGGCTCGAAAACGTCGGATCTTCTAGGAACTTTTCAAGAGCCCACAGAGATCAGAGAATTTAAAGTCTACGTCATCTAACAGAAGGCCCAAGAAAGGTGCTGTTTCGACGGGGTCGGAACAGAGGGATAGGTGTTAGATGAGTGAGGTTGGTGGAGCATGCAAAGAGGTGTCAGACGATGGTTGTGCCATACGTTTTAAGAGAGGTAGAGGGACAAAAAATTCAATATCTTTGGAATGGTATGAATGAACAAAAACTTTTTTGCAGATTATTAAAGGCGAATATTTTCCGCCTTCTGTCACATATTTTTCAGTTTTTTTTAGCGTGAAGAACATCTGAAAAATTTTAATTGCTTAACAAAAAATTATGTAAAGTATTGTTATTTAAAAAAAGACCATGAAAAAATATTTATAATATAGCACGAAAATTTATCTTTGACTTCACAAAATTTCATCAATTTATCTCTGGTAGTTTATGAGAAAATAATTTTACAATTGTATCATGCTCTAAATTTCAGCCTTCAATAACTTTAACAAAAAATAATAATTTTGATGAAATATTTATATCTCGGGGTATGCGTCTGGTCCCCTTCCTAATGAACTGCTAATTTTCTAAATCGGAGATTTTTCGAAATTTTCATGGACCACTTAACCTGGTTTGACCCTGCTATCGTTTCTTCACTGCGTGCTGAAAGTGGTCTATTCGGTCGAATATTATCCGAAAATGATTGCTGGGCCTCCAAATGAGTGATGGCGTTGCTAATAGTATGCTCAGTAGGCTGATTATGTTGACAACAATTTGACCGAAACGCGCGAAACACAATATTTAAAGAACGTGAATTTTTGTAATAAAAGCGTTATTTTGGCTTAAGTCTTTCCATGAAGAGATGCCAAACAATACTGCGCAAAAATACCATGACAGCTTGACACGACTCATGCGCCATCTTTCAAGATACGGTTTTTGAAAAAAATGCCTCTAGTTGGATAACCCGTTATATATGACGAGACGAGATGAAATCAGGGTGTCTTTGAAAAAGGTGGGCTTGGGCCGGCCCTCTAATAGGTTCAATTTATATATCTCCGAAGCCACTAAAGCTACAACAATCAAATTCGCGCAAACGTTATAAGAACTCCTACCGCCACTGTGAAAATCAATAAAATCGGATGGTAACCCACTTACTCCCCATATAACGGTACTATTAAAAATCACTAAAAGCGAAATAAATAAGTAACTTAACACGAAAGAGACACTGAGTTTTACCTACGAGATGGTTTCTTAAAGTTTTCAAAAACTCAATTTACTTAATTCTCAGTAGCTTTTTAGCCATAAACTTAAATAAGCAACAAACTTAATGTGTTTAAAGTTTCAGCATATCAGCAGCTCATGCATTTAATCTCCAAATTTCCACTGGTTTACTATTTCATTTTAAAATTCATATGAAACACAATAATTAAACAAATAATATCAAATCAATTTGCAAATATTTCCCAGCTACTCCACAAACAAATTCAAATAAAATGCAAAACACTTTTCAATAATTTGTTGAATTTATTTCACAATCGTGCAAATAACAGTGAGTGCCTTTAATAAATATGTAAATATAGCATAGCCGACATAAGCACTTTTAAAAGCAAACATATGCAGTGCGGCATGTTTGCTTCCTGCCTGACTTGCGGCAACATTGCATTAGCACACACTTACACAAACACACATCAATACTCATACGCATGCACAGGTTTGCTGCAATAACAACGTAAATGAATTTGAAAAAAATATTTTGTAGCAACAAAAAGCTCTCAGTAAAATGAGCACATTGTGGCATAAAATGTGTGCAACGCTTCCGCCGAAACGAACTTCTATTTGATAAACTAATTTGAATTTAAATTTAAATTAAAAATTTCTAATTGAACGCACAACGCACCATGCCGCAACGTAACGCAGCGCGGTTGGTGGCAGCAACGGCGGCGTATTTCGCAAGCAGCCTCGAGCTATGTGGCCAAATGCCTAATATATTACGCTTTTGGGTGGGTGGTTTGGTTGGCTGTTGGTGAGTGCAGTCTGCGCGACAGTTAGCGGTAAACGTGCGTACACGGGGGTGCATGCATCAGCCGAAAGAGATACCGTAAATATATAATTGCAAAATGCGGCGTGACGTTAGTTGTTAGTGGCCAAGGGTTGGAGGGGAAATGCAGATGCATATTTATGATTCGGTAATGCAGCTGAGTTATTGTTGCTTTGGGGCACATACAGATAATGCGATTGCAATTCATTACAATTGCTGTTGTTGTCGTTGTTGTCGTTGTTGACGAGCTGGCATGTGTTGCCTGTGTGTATGGTTGCACGCACGCCAGAAAGTAAAATTTTATTCGCAAAATAGATTTCTTGGCTTCGTTTTGTTCTTGTTGCTTTTGGTTGCATGCAAAATTTAAGCCTTTGTGTCACAGCGATTTTCATTTTCATTCGGATTTTTATTACATTTCGGGCTTCAGTTTCAGTTTCGATAGCAAGTTGTTGTTTTTTGCGCATTGCGCGGTTGAACCGTCGCTTTTTGTGAATATTGCGAAATTTTATATGTGCATACATATGTTTGCATATTTTAAACCCTTAAAAATGTATATTAAGTTTGCTATGAAGTTTTTAAAAATCAAAGTGAATCGTCGGAGACCCTTTAAAATATTGATTTTTATGACCAGCATGACGAGCTGAGTGGATTCAACAATGTCCCTTCAGTCGATCAGATTTCGAAATATCGATCTGAAATTTTGCACATGTTATTTTCTCCCTAAGAAGCGTTTAATTAGTAGAAACTGCCGACATCGGTCCACTATAGCATACAGCTACCATATGAGCTGAACGATCGGAATAAAGTGTTTGTATGGAGACATTTGTCATGGAGTATAACCTAAGGCAACGGTGCAAACTCCAAAGAAATAAACTGGTAGACCAATAAGCCACGCATAGACCAGTTTTAGTCCTTTGCGATACCAGATGGAGTTCAGTTGCTAAGTCCAAGAGGAGTAGTCATTCTTTAGGATGCCTACGCTATCGATACTTCCTCCAGTGTATCATTCCGTGGGAACCCCAGATGCTTACAGTGTAGTATTGTCAATGGGGGATAAGTACACAAGAACTGTTCCATAGTTTCCCTGGTGCTCTGCTCTAGACATTGCCTGCAGCCTTCACCTTCCGTCAGACAAATCCTGCGGGCGTGTGTCGCCAACAGGCAAAGTAGTTAGTATTCCGATCATTCCTACAGTCTCTTCTATTGAGTGACAATAGGAATTGTGTTTACTTCCGATCTATTGTTTTGCACATGACTTTTGCAGTTTTGCACCTAGGTAGCCCGTTCTAATAGGTTTTGATATTCTTTGCCATGCTTCTGTCGAGATCGTCATATAGATAATGCATAGATTTCCCAATGTTGATCACGTTTTCGGATTTTAGCCGTACACCATTCTTGGCATTCTCGTCCACTATTTCATTGCCCTCGATACCTTTGTGGCCTGGCACTGAATTGAAGTGAAGTTGCTTGCTTCTGATAACACTTTCCAGCATTTTTGGCATTCTCGTCCACTATTTCATTGCCCTCGATAACTTTGTGGCCTGGCACTGAATAGAAGTGAAGTTGCTTGCTTCTGATAACACTTTCCACTTGCCGTCCTCCAAATCGTTTAATATGCCAAATATTTTCATTTTAAGAATTATGTACTATTAAAAATATTATTGTACAAGACGATTTGTGGAAACCTAGCTGCTCTTCAAAAGATTTTACGCATACTTGCCAATTTGTGGATCAGTCTGTCTATTTTGCGGAAAGTTGCCCCAAAGTTCATCACCAACCGTCCCTTAGATGAGAGCTCACCTGATCTAGCTAACTGGACAAGACAATCAATACAAATAGTTAAGTTCTTCACAAATTTCACATTTAACTAATAAGAAATTTACACAGATTTGCTGATAGAAAAATATTTTTATATCTCATTGAGTCGCCCCAAGCGAGCTTCGTAATGAAATCTTGACCGATTTCGTAATTTTAATAGATACACTTTTAGTGCAAACAATATGAGACCTCACTACGATCTATAATTTTACAGGTAGAAGATAAACTACTATATCTTGAACTGAACTTTTTAGTTTTTGAAATTTGCCTTGAAGCTTTTATTTACATCGAAAGTCCAGAATTTACAGTTTTTCCACTCATTATTAATAGATATTTCAATAGTGTTCCAATGGTGTAACAACTCAAATTCACTTTTGCTGTTTTTCCAAAAGATCAGTTGTTGTCTATAAGGACTTTCGGTGTCCTAAAGTTCAAACGTTTCAAAGGTTGCCAACTTACTAAGCTACAACTGACTTAGTATCGTAATAAATTGGTTTCTTGATAATTTTTAAAGGCTTTAGTAGGTTTCAGAATCGGAACGCTTTACACAATAGAAATATAGAATGAAATCTGTTAAAGTCGTATTCTTCCTGAAAGCATTTCAACTAGTTTGGTCCCACTAAGCACTAACGAATAATACTTTATGTTTGTTATATAATATGTAATGTTAGTCTACCAAATTTATAAGTTAGCTATAAAGGCCGGCGGAGGACATATGGAGAGAGAGAAATAAATTTAGGGAACAGTGATTGGAAAATATAAAGTATAATTTCCTTAATAATTTTCCTTTCTTACTAATATATATACAAATTCTCGTTATCAAGAAACAGAATAGAGATTAACAACTGTAAGCTGGAATATTAATCTTTATTCCAGATATCTACAAGAACTCAAAGCTTATCATGTCAATTGAAGACCTATGCTGAAACTCCGTGTATGCCTCTTATTATAGAGTAATGCCATTAGGCAGTTAGCAAATCAGTAGAAAATCTTAAGCAAAATCCGCTCCTAAATGTATGCCTTTAATTTATTGAAGTATAACTTTGGGGGCAATTAAAATTTTCACAAAAATTTAAAAAGCACTTTTGCGCCGAAAAAAAGTCAGAACAAAAAAAGCTTTTCATGTGAATGCACGTGCTGCATTTTTTCACTTTGTGCCACACCGACACCCCTTCATTTGCATAACACTTGCACATTAATTAAACCGCCTGTTATTATGCAACGCACCGCCATGCGAACTCATTTGCGGCAAAAAAGTAGACACTTCAGAAACTCACTTCAGGCAATTCTGTCACCACTCAATGCCTTTCATTGCATACGCTTTTATATTGACGGGTGTGAGTGGGTATTTTTTCGGCCTTTGGCAACAGATTTTTTTCGATAACGGTCGCTTTTTGTCTCTTTATGCATTTTCAAAATGCGATTACTTGATACTCAAACCCACTTACCGTTAGCATGCGCCAGCGTTCAAGCTTTAAATAAAGCTTTTTTTGTTGCCATAGCTATGTTGCTATTGTTTTTGCTGTTGTGTGCAACCCTTAAAAAGGCGCGAGCAGCCACTCATTTGAATACACTCAAGTGTCCACTTCAAGTGTTTGTGATGTGGCAACACATGCGAAAGAAAAAAGCACTGAAATTGAATTGCACTTGCAACAGCTGCAACGCAATAAGCAGGCAGAACGCCATGCAACATACATGCATATTGTTGGTGGTGCCATAAAATGCATTTGCTTGCAACAGTTGGGTGGGCTGAGTGCCGTTGCTTTATCAGCAAAACAAGCATTCGTACTATTAGTGCCACCGAACTGTACCGATAACTGTAAATTGTTGCAAGCAAAAAGTACGAAGTGTTTAAAGTGCGAATATTTATGCCACTTTATTTCACAGCAAATTACACAAAAAGGCCGGCATGAAATATGCGCAAACATTTGCACACATTCAGCTAATAAAAGCGCCGTGTCTGTAGTGTGTGTAGTTGACAATTAGTATGTTGCAAGCATGTGCATTTTACTTCAAATATGTATGGCTGTGTGTGTAATGTGAGCTGACATGCTCATTCGCCCGAAACTATGTACTACATGGCACAACATTTCCGCATGCCGCACAGCTCACGCTAACGGTAATGCGAAGCTTTGTGTGTCAGCTTGCCGCTCTTGGCACTCAAGTAAATAACTTTTCTTTTGCTAGTCTTTTGGCAGTGCCGTCACAGCCATTTAAGTTCGCATACATTTAAAATTCACATACCAACACGCACACAAACACAAGTAGGTGCATATTTCCATGAGTGCATGTGTTTGTGTGGCTGCCTTACTTTCTTATGTGTAGGAAGCAATGCAGTAACCCAGGTCCAAAGTAGCCACTACTCATATTCAATATTTGCATTCAAAATTTGAGTACATTAACTGCAGACAATCGCTTTGTCGGTGCGTCAGTGTGTTGGTGCGTTGCTGACTTGGCGATTTCGCCTTTGACTGCCATATTTGCATACGCGTCCATTCGTTCAATGCATGTATGTAAGTCTAAAGGTTTTTAAGGAATTTGTCATAAATTTAAAAGCTTTTTCTCATTTCACACTGCCTGCGTATAAGTATGGGACATCCAGACTGTTACTGATTTTGCTGATTTAGCAAAATCGCTTTAATCTAGCAAAAAGTTATGCATAATTTGCAATTTGTGCTTGAGATTGAGATTTATTGAATTTATTAGCTAAGTTTTGTGCTGAGAGAGGGAAGTATTTGGTATTTGTAGTGTATGTTGACTTCTTATACTCAAATGTAACCACAGTAAATAACCTGATCTCATATAGATAAACACACGATTTAAAGGGGTTATATGGGTTTCCTCGGGTAAAAAACAATCAAAAATTTTATCTCGTATAAATTAAATGTTTTATAAAAATTATTTATTGTTACAAATTTACACCATTGACAAAGAAATTCTGAAATTTTTGGTAACAAATATTTTAAACTTGGCCATTTCGACGAGATTTCCGGTGGCCCCTCGGAAAAAATACGCCCGCGTTGACAGAATAACTCCTTTCAGGATCAGTTAAAGTGAAAACATACGTGTTTCACTTGTAGTTAAAACTTTGTTCATAGAACTTGAACGAAGGAAAAAAAAACTCAAAATTGTACAGACATTTTTACAAAAAATGTAAAATTTCGCGACTTTTTTTTCAAATAGTTGTAATCGAAAAAAAAAAATACTTCGTCCAAGTCTTTAAGAATTGTATCTCAAAGATCTGTATAAAATTGTATGATGATCGGTTTAGTAAACCCTGTTGGTTCAACTTATACAAAATATAGGATTGTCAATAAGAAGCTTTTCGGTATATGACTTTGATAAAAATAGTTTCAAAGACCAGATGTATAATCATAAAATTGAAGGTTCTTTAATATTTTTATTAAGAGACGTACTTTAACTAAGATACTTTTCTTCAGATAAAGAACTATATTTACTAAGGAAGGCTAACTCATAATCAAAAGTTGGTTACAATCATAATAATACTTCAGTCGCGGCAGAATAAAATGAGTTCCCTTCGAAATGGCGTTAGCGCTTTGGCGGATGAAAACTTTAAATTTTGATATAACTTTTTGAAGTATCAAACATAAAGTACCACATTCAACGTCTCTGTCACAGAGTTGAAAGAAAACCAAATTTACAAACAATTTTGGGCTCTTGGCTTTGCTTTCCATCTCTTATCACTTTATAAATTAACCTGCTGGTTAAAAACCTCGTTTTGACAGCTTTTTTCAGAAAACATTAAATTATACATTGAGTAACTACTTAACGATCAAGAATGAACCAAACCAATTATAGATATCCTCTTCTGTTGTGAACCGATTTCTAGTTACGACATTTGGCGTCAACCGGAATAAATGGTAGTTAGGTCGAACAAAAACTAGATTATAGGTAGGTCCAACCAAACTTTCCAATCGCTGTTTCCCAAAAAGTTTTTAACCGAACTTATAACTTGAGCCCAAAGGTTGTCATGGTTCGGGCGTTTATCAGCAATCGCTTCAAGTTGAGTTATTGTTGTCGGTTAATGCTTTCATTTTCCTAACCTCCCATCAAAACACGATGACTTTCCATATGGACTACACTTATAGCTGCACAGCTGTTTCGTTTCCTAGAATGTTCTTGTGGCCTGGAACTCAGTATACGTATAGCCACTTTCTAAGCTTCTAAGGTCATTTTCTGATGTATTGCGAAGTGACCTTTTGGCTTTCGCCGGTTTTCTGTCGATACGGATGTGCGTTGTTCGGAATCCCAGCTGCCTTCCTGACTGCAAAGGCTTCCACCTAGCAGCACTGCGTAAACTTGAAGGCAAAATGTAATGGATCCTGGCGCCCACTATATCAGCCATTTTAGATCCGTCTGTGAAGATGTTGCAAGTTTCAATGTTGCTTATAGTGCATTGGATTAAACTGTTTCATCATATAAAGATACTTTTGATGCAATCTTTCCTAGTTTGGTGTCATATTAGCGAGCATGAGACCACTTAAACATGTCTAACAAGTACAAATGAGTTTTTTAAAGCTCGAAAAACATAGTTTGAAAATTTGGCGTCGCAATTATTTGCAGACGAGAGGTCGGTTTCAAGTCCAAAGCTTTAAAAAGATCTCAAACTCAAGAACATTAACTTTCCAAAGTATCCTCAAATATTGGAGCAATGGAGGAATAATCAAGTTACGCTATTTCTAGGCAAAACGCACGAATATAATTATTTACAGATTTTTTCTGTACCAATGATACTTAAATTTTTAATTTAGTCAGATTTATAAATTATAATATATTTTTTCTCAATTTTTTATATGGAACATTATTTTAGCACCAAGATAACACAAACTTTAATAATTATTCTTTTAAGATATTACTATAAGAAATTAAACCCATTATGAAAACCACATTATATTAAAATTTAGTGCCTAATGCTTACTAATTATTATGAATATTACCTTAATAGTCGTTTTTTTTGTTTGCTTACAGGAATGTCAATTTCAATTCAAAAACCTACGCTGGAATTGCAGCACAACAGACGATAATACCGTCTTCGGCCCGGTAACAGGATTGGGTAAGCCGAAAATCATTACTTATTATAACTGAAAAACGTAAAGCATTCAAAGTGAACCGAAATAAATCATAGATAATCGCCCTGTGCCACTTATCCCTTTTGAAAATCTAAACTCTTACAACCATTTAATGCCACAAACTGTTCTTGCAGCACAACTTTGGCCCGAAACACAACAATTTATCAAATTAAATTATTATGATCAACTCATCAAAAGGCAAAATACCTAAATTATTCTAATCAATTTTAATTTCGTTAACCAACAAAGAGATTCACTGCTACCTGTGCGCGTGAATTAGTGCGCGCGTGTTTGTTGCTGTTGTTGCGTTTGTATCCACGCTCGTTTGTCGGCTCGTTCGTTTGGCTTCTAAGTTTGACTTAATTAAATGATGAATATTATTTCCTGTCTGCAAAGTTACGCTCAAAACAATCAACAAGCGAAAAGCCAACAACAACAACAACAATAAGCAGATAATAAGCAGTCACAAGAGGCAACACAGCAACAAAAAGGCTATCGTTTGGTGGATATGTACAACAAAAAGCGGCGGCACAAGCACAAAATCTGCATTGTTTGCCCTTTTCGGGCAGCCGCCAGTGACGGGAGAGAACTTTGGGCCAAGCTCCGGGTCTGGTGGGTTAGCGTTTTAAAATAAACTTCCAAATACTTTCACCGGCCGGGAGTGAGCACAGCTTATCTAACATTATGATCTTGCAAGATGGGGCGGCGTGTGTTTGATAGTGCCGCAGAGTAGCTTCATCGAGTTGAAAGGATAATGAAATGGAGCTTTAGAGTAGGGAGAGCAAAAATGTCACAGTACAGCAGTAAAGTGTGCTTCTTCAGGTATACTGCGCTGCGGGGCTGCATCTTGTGCAAATTGTCAAGAAAAGTCGAAGTTTTCGCTGCGTACACACGCGCTCCGGTGTTATTTGCAACTAATATTGCTCCTTGAGCTGCCGCTCTTTCTCTCTTAATGACTTTGTTTGGCTTTGTGCGTACCTGCTGTTGTCTGTCTGAAATCTCGTGCCTAACTGTGTTCCTTAGACTTGTTTGTCCATTGCTTGTTTTCGGTTTATTGTGCTGCCTTAATTGATTTGACGCTATTATATTGTTGTTTATTGTGTTGTTGCTGTTCTTAGTTGCTTCTGTCTATTCAACTTTCTACAGTTGTGTGCAGCCGGCCACTTTAATAAATTAATTAAAAGTTGAGATTTTAAAGACTCAAGTTGACATTGTCAACGTATTTAGTGCGGAACACTAATACAATCACAAATATGACAGACATTTGCACAACAACTACAGTAAGGTGCGCAATTTCATTTAGTTGGTGGGAAAGTTGATTTAGTTCGTCGCAAATTTGAGTGGAAATTAAGTTGGCTTAGAAGCTTTATAATTGAAATTTGAAAGGTCTTGAGCGCTTAATATAAAATATGCTGTTGCTATATTTGTGGTAGGTTGCGGTAAAAGTTGTGCCGCGCTGAGCAAATTATAATTGATTTGATACAAGATTTGGTGTTGAAATTCAAGAGCTGGGTGTTTGGATTTGGCTCGGTGAGTTTCGGGACTGAGTGTAATATCTTTGCCTTACGTCAGATGTTTGGAGAAGTATTTAGCAGTGCTCTTATCTTATCAGAATATATGTATATAATATATATTAGGGTTAAGTTAGGTTATACTGTCTGGCTGTCACGTCATACAAAAGCCTACAGGTCTTTTGTAATGCCAAATGGAGGTTCAGTATAACACTCGTTGAAGTTCCCTATCCTATATGCTTTTGCGTCACTGTTTTGTGAAATTATAGAAATACTTCATATTCAATAGTTATATTGCACCTATGCCCTTCAACTGAGGAGCTCCTAGATTTTTAAGATGAGTTCTAGATAAAACCGGACTGAGGCAGTGGAGGTGTTCCAGCGTCCCTCTTATGCCTACTTCCCAGCACCTTGTGTATATGCCATCATTACTACTGACCATTCGGCTTGCATGTGTTGCCACTAAGTTGTGACATAAAACTAGTCCAACAACCGTCATGCAATCTTTTCCAGACCGTGTGAGCAAAAAACTTTCGTTCGACAGATGGACTGCACTATGGCGATTTTATCAGCTATTTCGTTTTCTGGAATGTTCTTGTGGCCTGGAACTCAGTATAAGGAACCTGGCCTGAAACCGTATATTGAGTTCAAGGTCACAAGAATATTCTATGCTGGCGCTTTCTAGCCGCAGCCAAATCCACAGTCTTCCTGCTTCTAAGGGCATTTCCTGGCGAGGGCGATGTGAGATTAGTGCCTTAATTGCTTCTGTTATGTTGCTTCTTGAGTTCTTCAGTATCAGAACAGGTTTTCTGACTGCAAAGACTTCCCCATAGAAAATACTGTAGTATTTCGGAAGCTTGAAGGGTCGCCTGAGATCTGACTAAGTGCAATGGATCCCGGCGCCCATTTTAACAGCGATTTTTGATCTGTATGTGTAGATGTTGCATGTTCCGATGACGGACTTTATGCTCCTACACCAACCAACATTATTATGCATTGAAATTAAGTGTTTCATCATTAAACCATATTTTTGTATTTTTAAGAATTATGGATGATATTTCTATTTTTCTAGTATTTATAATATATCCATTACATAGTAATGTTTCAGAACTCGTCATGTTATATTCTAACTATGTGATCATCTCAATTCCGTTGAAGATTCTACAGTATGTAGTTTACTTACAGATCTCACTAATTTACCCACCAATTCTTCAGACCAATTTTGTTCAGATTTCTGCTAATAACATTTTAGATTATCCACCGATATACATAGGTCTAAATCTTAGCTTAAAAAGTAAATGACGCATAAATGTAGGCCACACTCTCCATAAATTTTGTAGTTTAACGGGTCAATATTCAAACGTTGCATAAATTTGGGCGTTATTAAAAGACTATGCTGCTCAGCATAGTTACAACTACGTCAACATACACAACCATAATAAATATGTTTGAATTACTTTACACTTAACAAAACTTTGAAGCCATTATGACTGAATTGGAAATGTTGAAGCAAACTCTGTAAATTAATTAATTGCATTCAATGCTACATTTAATACAATTTATGAGCAGATAATTTCTCATTTACTGGCATGCCGGTATGCGCACGAGAAGTATGTATGTGTAGTATGTTTGTGCTGCAGCAAAAATTCAAACAGCTTCCAAAGCCATTAGGATGAATGCCACAAAACTTGCTTAACAGCAAAACAATTTCGCACAACAAAAGAGAAAGCGGTCATTTAAGAAGGTACGATTTAAACATTAAATAGGGTACACACTTAAATTACATTTATTCATGTGACTGCTGGCCGACAGACAAAGCAACGGACTGGTCGTTGGCGGCAGACCGTTTTACGCACGTGTAAACTTGCCACAATACAAACCTAAAATACTTTACAATAGAATTTAAAGTGAATGGACGATGCGGAAATGGATATTGTGTGCATACATACATATGCATACATATATATAATGTATGCCGATATAACCCTCCCTATTGTAATTATTTCGTATGCAATAAAATAAATGGTCGCAGGCCATGAAATAACTCATACCAATGATGCGTTTGCAAATTTAATGCTATGAAAGTTCATTTAAGCCTTTCACAAAAACATTTCACCGAAAAACGTTTCGTAAGGTAATCGCAAATGCACCGTGAAAATGAGCGTGCGCTGGCGGAGGGGGTGCAATAACCAAACAAATAAATAAATGCCTAATCGTCATGGCGATATGCCGGGAAGCAGCAAACAAGTGTATTTGTGCGTGCCTGTGTGGCAGCTATTGTGTTTGCAACACAGAAAGTTTAAATTAATTAATCAAACATTTACCCAGCAACCCTACGCGGTACTATTCCATTCGCCTGCCACTATTGTTCTAACTGTAGTTAACCGTTCGCACGCCGACAGTCACATAAACATTACCATTAAAAGAGATAAAAATCATGACATGATAACGCATCCCTAGTGGCAGCAGCGCTGCTGATGGTGGTCGCGGTCGCGGTCGCCTTGAACCCACATGTATTGCCGTTATTGCTGGTTTGTGTGGTGGTGGTGGTGTGAGCGCAACACAATTCCCCAGCCGCAAGTTTAGACTGCCGCTGTCAAACGTGCAACATTGTGGCAAATTTGTGTGACGTGCACGCCACTGCTTGTGCTGGCAAGGCACGGGTTAACGCCACCGCCGTTGCCGAAAATCTCGAAATCTCAGCTAAGAAGCCAACGTAAATGTTTCACTAAATAATAAAATTCATATTAATTCGTTCCTGTGGCACGCAACCAAACACACAGCTCACACAGACGCATTCGTTAACTTACCGGCAGTTAGTTGAAATTGTTGCAAAGATGCCGTAGCAGTGTTGTAAGTGCTCGCAATTTACGCACTACACAGCGCTTGCAACTTGTGGTCGCTACTGCTGCCGCTGCTGTTGCTGCCACAGCGCCACTTGTTCGAACGGCTGCTGCCTTTTGTTGCTTGCCACTTGGCACTCGCTGTCGTCAGTGCCGCTGTTACTTTGCTTGCTTTGCTACTTCCTATTCCTGTTCCGTTTTCCTGCCTCGCTGCCTCGCTGCTTGGCAGTTAGTTGGTTACTTCTGTGCATGAAGTTCGCTACCCCCGGCAGTCCGGGTTGTCAGCGTCGAAGTTGCTGTTGGTGTAGCGCGTTGCAAGTCTGTCTGCCTTTGGCAACTTCTTACCTCAGTTGAACACTTTCGCTGTAATTCTGTGTATTTTTGTGTCTGCCCTTTCCATTGGCGCTGTGCGTCGTCTCTCCGTTGGCCTCTGTTAGCTAACTCTACCACTATCACTTATTAGTATCATACGCTTCGCCTGACACGGAATTAAATTTAAAGCGCATAAATCCCTTTGCGGCATGACTACAAACAAACACCGATATACATATACAATCATTGAGTTGGTGGATAAGCGGTAACCCAGTGATAAAAATTGGAGATTTTGGAAATTGTGTCGTGTGCTTCATCTAGACAATGGAAATTATTGAAAAGGAGAAAACTATAAAAGTTGGAGATAAGTATATTCAGCTTTTTTTTAATCAGTTTACTTATAATTATCTAGTCTTCCAATCTGTCAATTCTAGTACAAGTGATAAGCTGAATGCTTTGAAATTGCAGCCGTCGAACTAACATTGCAAATCATGGTTTCCAAGATAAATGGATTTTAACTTTTGGTTAAAGATAATGCTCCTGTATTTTCTTTACCTAAGTCATTAAAACTGAAATCAGAGGACTGAATTACGGAACTGAAACGCTACTTAAAAAATCAAAAATATCAGATATAGCACTTAACTTTTCCGAACAGGTTGAGCCTTAAATACTTTTAAGGAGTCATGCGCTTGATAAGATAACCAAATCAATTTTAGCATAGTTCAGAACCATTTTGCTTAGCTTAGCGGAGTTTTAACGCTTTAAAAAGGTCTCAGTGGGTATAATGTCTCGAAAAAGGCCGAAATGAATAGAGTTGATAAAGGGTTTGCTCTATATTTTCTTTGAGACTTAAAAATTCATCGGCGAGAATTTATATATGGCAAAACGTTTTGTACAAATGGAAGTGTTAATGTTTCTGTTTCATATAAAATTGGATATAATGGAAGGTGTTTACATTTTCCATTCCACAAAGGCAGAAAAAAACATTAGAATAATGAAAATTCGATGAGCATCCAAATTTTGGAAGATACTTAAGTCAAAGTAGTTTTGTGGAGGTTTTGTAAACTAAAACTGCATTTTTATAGAAGTTAGAAAAGTTCAATGTAGTTAAAAGGCTCTATAAAGCTCAGTGGAGCTTTTAGAGGTTGAAGTTTGAACTTTTGAAATGAAAGGTAAAGTGAATATAAATACTTTCACGAGAGATGGGTGATATCCGTATAAAAGAGCTTAGCTTTCCTGATAATACGAGAAATTATTTCATGGAACAGTTCTTTGGGAGTTACATGGGTTTCCTCATGTAAAATTTTTTTTCTTAATGTAAAAAATTATATATTTTTTTAAAAATATTTATTGTTATAAACATACACTACTAACAAAGAAAATCTGAAATTTTTTGAAAAAATATTTAAAAATCGGCATTGCGGTGCCATTTCCGGTGACCCCTAGGAAAAAAGATGCATCCGCGTTGACAGTATAACCTAAAGTGAAAAAGTAGTGTTTTAGTTAAAATATGAACTTAGAACTTGAACGAAGGAAAAAACTGAAAATTGGATTTTGGCATTTCGCGCATTTTTTTTCAAATAGTTGGTTTAAGAATTGAATCTCAAAGATCTGTGTAAAATTTCATGAAGATCGGTTGAGTAGTTCTCGAGAAATCTGGCCAACCAACTTCAAAACCACAGTTTTGAGAAAAACGCGTTTAAAGATGGCGCACTTAGCCTAGCTAGCCTCCAGCGCACAAGTTCTTAAAACCGTATCTCCGAAACTATTACTCGGATAAACTTGAAAATTTACGACAATATTCTAGAGGTGTTGTAGAATTTTATAAAATAATAAAAAAATCGATTTTTTGAAACCCATGCAACCCATTTTTATATGCCTGTAATGGAGAATTCACTCCACATTATTATTATTATTTTTTATCGAAAAGGAATGGTGTAAAGATCTTTCCCCTATCGTAAATGAAATTTATCATTGGTTAAATAGTATTGAATTATTTACCATTTGGAAAAAGGAATATTATCAGAGTACCATGTTAAATTAACCGAATTTCCACAAATCACCACTGGGTTCGCCTACGCCGTTGGACGAAAGTGCGCAACCATCAGCCGTGTCGAGTTTATTAGTCCAGTGTGCGCTTTTCTATTAAATTTGTCCTTGCTGAGATTTCAATGTGCACTTTTCGGCATAATGCAATACCGTGAAATCCAACGACATTAAGGGCGCTTATATTGCCACCGCCACCACCACTACCACCATCGTCACCAGCAACACCGCAATTTATGGAATATCTTGAAATTTGCAGCGCACAACAAAAAAGGAACAACATGTGCACATGAACTACCTTTTGTCTTACGCACAATTGTAATCCCGAAAAAGGCCAACATGCAACAACAACAGAAACAAGAAATAACAGCAGCATAGTAATAACAATAACAACAATTTGTAAGTTATCTCTAAGCTTTTGTAAGCGAATGAGCATTGCTGCGTCATTCATTCATACATTCACGCACTCATGCAAAAACAGCAGCAAGTGTGGGGGGATGGTGTGGTGGGCGAGATGTTAGTGAGGAGGCAAGTGAGCAGCAGTCAAGTGTATGTTAGCGAAAGGACATCTAAACGCAAGCAATTTTGCTTGTAATGGTAAACAAAGTTGTACTGTTGTTGTATGAAAGCTTGTATGGCAGTTTGTGTTGCGTGTGGCTGTGTGTGTGATGGCTATCATTGTATGTACGTGAAGTATTTATATTGAAAATCTCGTATGCCAAGCACTTCATAACCTGAACATTCCGCTTTGGTCCTTTTAAATATTTTACTTTGCTTTATTGCTATTATTACACACACACGCACACTAAACTGGCCTCTATACTATGCACTTTGGGCTCCGTGTATATATTTGAGTATTTTGAGTTGTGCCTGGCGGTGTGGCATGGAATTTTGTAATAAATGCGCGCACTAATTTAACAATTTGTTGCGGTTTTAAGTTATGATGCCGATTGCTGTATTTATGTGCGCACGCACATATTCTTATACAAACATACACGTATCCTTATACTACTAATAAAATAATGCCTTGAATGTGCATTACCCTTGCTGTTTGGTAATTTAAGCCACTTTCTAAGTAATCTGATAGCGAAAGGGTGGTTTTCATATGCTGCCCTGCCAGACACAGCATATTATTATGCTTCATATTTATGTTTAAATATATATGTACATATGTAGTTGTGTTAGTATGTTTTTTGCCGATATTATTTTGAAGTTTGATGTGCCTGAAAATCCCTTCGCGTTTATGCCACTACGTGTTTATTTCTACCCAAATTTGTTCCGCTCGTAAAAATATCCAATTTTTTTATTTAATGCATTTGGTTATACGCTTAGATTGTCCTCTTTTTGCGCATTGAAAAGAGGCGTTTAATGAGCAAAACGCAATTTTCCAGATATTCCTAGCCTTTCATCAGCTGAGTGCAGATTATTGTACTTTATGGCAGACACATTTGCTGCAATTATTAATATTTTGCAATTTTTTTAATGCTTGTCGTACATTGACCTTGTCAGAAGAAGTACTCTATTCGAAAAATCTATTTTGAATAGAAATAATCGTTAGAATTTTCCGAAGTTATTCTTCTTTTATGCAGATACGTCTACAAATATATATGTACATATATAATGTATGTGTGTACTTATATTTATTTTGTTGATTTATTCTGATAACACTTTTCCAAAGAATTAAAAAAGTATTTAGTTTTTTACAATTTCCGGGGGTTTTGAAGTTTTCTACCACAACTTCACCATAAATAATAAATATAATAATCGAAAAACACCGTTTTAATATATTTCGTCTTGGCAAGAGTAAATCGAGCAATCGCTGCAGCAAGGTGTTCTTTTATCTCAAAAATCAGTATCCATTGAATTAATAATTT
Source organism: Bactrocera tryoni (assembly GCF_016617805.1). Lineage (NCBI taxonomy): Eukaryota > Metazoa > Arthropoda > Insecta > Diptera > Tephritidae > Bactrocera > Bactrocera tryoni. The sequence goes on along the minus strand of NC_052501.1, from coordinate 11,804,502 downwards.
TCAAGAAGCTGTTAATAAAAATTTGAGCAAATTGTTAACGATTTATTAAAGTGTTCTTGGGTGATCTATTTCGAGATCTGATAGCGAAATGCCTACTATTTTCAATAAAAAACACATAAATCTCAAATTGAATAGAGAACTTTTATTATCATTCAAAATAAAATTCTTAGCATTTATTTTGTGAATATTTTCTCTTTCCAATGTTGCCAGCGACTATGTTCAGATGATCCATCCGTTGAGTTCAATTTTCCATGACTCGTTCGATTACTTCGACTGGTAACTGGCGAATGACCAGCGTGATATTTTGCTACAAGACCTGATACGAAGCGTGATTGTTGACATAGACTTTAGACTTTACTATACATATCTTACAGCAAAAAGTCTAACAGTGTGATATCAAACCGTGAAGTTATCTGCTCACCGAAGTGTTCTCTCTATAAATTCATTGATTGAAGCGATGTGTGGGAAGTGGCGCTGTATTCTTTAAACCAAATGTCTTCGAGATCACGAGCTTCAATTTCAGGTATCAAATAGTTGGTTTTTGATCTCTCTCAACTAATGCTGCTATATTCTCTCACTGCGTGCTGGACGTGGTCTATTCGAACGAATATTATCTAATAGTGGATGCTGGGATGAAAGAGTATTAAGAATATAATGATTTTAGAGTCACTTTAGTGTACTTTTGTCTATAGGTTAAAAGCTCACACCATTTCTAAGACTTTCAACTCACTAAGTGCAAAATATCGTTTAGAACTCTATGAATAAATTTTAATTAAATAGTTGTTCTGTAGTAATTTTTTATGATATTATAAACGACTGATATGAATACCACCTCGAATGTCGAAAAAGCTTTGAACTTAAGAGCGTGTCGAAAACACAGTCTGTTTACTCTGTTGTCAGAAATAAATGAAACCCAGTGAAGGTGAAATATGAAGTTATTAATGGCATTTGATTGTCTCACTTTTTCTTCCACAGAAAGTCATGTGGCGTCAATGGTCCATATGATGATTAAAAATAATCATCTTAAAAACATCCAAAGTTCATCAAATAAAGCCGCTTCTTAACGTTCCTTAGCTTGCTTGCTTACTAAATATCGCTATGTTTAAAATTTAGGGCAGATAAAAGCCCTACAACACTACTACTTGGACTTTAGTTGAAGATAATATTCTTCAGCGATTATTGACCAAGCCAAATTATTGGTAAATGCCATTCGAATAATTTTACTTGACGAAACTTACCACACAACAGGCGGAAAATTGTTCGTCTGCTATCTTTCCTATTCGGCGACACGAGAGAAATGAGATTTTGTATGCACACATGACAAACATTACACCGATCGCAAAAAATTAAACATTTTCGCGAACATGGATCGGTATGCGCCTAAGCCCGTACACGAGTAAACCGCGATCGCACACATACCGATCGAACGCACATGTGTGTCGTGGATGGCCACTTTAAGGCAGCAAGACAGTTTACGATTGCATATTAACGGAGAATACGTAGCTCTATAGCTATCAAAAATTCTTTTCTTTAAGCTGTACTAAAAAAATCACACCTACAAACATATTCTCAAATATTATACATATTTTTTATACCAAAATTTTTGTAGCTAACACGTTTTCAGAATTTATAAGAATTGTAGTTTTGAGTATGTGGCTATTTTTAGCAAAATGAAATTTCTATAAAAACAATATTTCGAAATTTATTTCCTTAATTCAATTCAGTAAGCAATATACTACAGTACAATATTTGCTGGGTTTTTCGTTTTCTTATATAAAAGTCAATATTTAACAGTGCTGCCATTGAATTCTTATCAAATTTTGTATGGTTTTGTGAATATGAATCCATCATCGTACGCCCAATCACCGACAAGTGTCAACAATCGCCCTATGCCGTGCACTTTAACATCTGCCGCCTTTGCATTGCCAATGTAAGCAATCGCCTCCGACCCCTCAACTCACTTACTGCCAGATTTTTGCTTTGTTTGATGCACCAGCTGCTGTCGTTCAGTGATTTAGTTTACGATTACGATTTGATATGCAAAATCCATCAAATACACAAAACCTTTCATTGAAAAATATCAAATTAACACACAAAACAAAAAGCCAAACCGAATAAGGAAAACAAGTAACTGCGATGGAACCCTCCGATTTCCGAGTGGAAGAACACCCGCATCGATGGATGACTTAGATATCGCTATATATAATATACATATGTATATGTATGTGTATATGCGTGTATGGATGTATGTACGAGTATGAAATTTTGAATGTGTGGCAATAATTGTGAGCTTCAAGAAAGAGATGTGGCACCGGCATTTAGTATGCGTGTGTGTGATTATGCAACGATAAGAGTGGCTGAGAGCAAGCAGACGACAATGGTGAACAGCAAGCGTCAGCTGCCAGAGGCTGTAATAGAACGAGCATTAAAATGAAGGAATTAATAAAACAGAAACAAAAACAATGCCGATATTGAAATGAGCATATAAAATCGCTATCAACGAAGGTTTTTGCGCAGAATTTCGCGCAATCGGCACTTGTGGCCTTTCTATAGTTATGTCACAACCACTTGTATATGCATACATAAGTATATATATGAGAAATAAATACTCTGTCAATATTTACGGTTTTACATTTGAATTTAAACGTACACATGTATAGAAAAATATATACCAGTTAATGCCTGATGGGTTAGGGGCAACCAATTCAAATCACCAGCGGTGGCTCTGCAATATCCTCAATATAAACTCAAGTACATTGATACCACTCTCACACACATGTATATTCATTCACCCACAGAGTTATGTATAAACATAAATGCCGAGTGATAGTCCATCATAGCGTTGACAGTCGCAATGATCGAGTGCACACATGCAACTGTTGTGTATTTAATGAACACACGCACACATATACACACTTACGCATACCTAACATGTGCATATAAATGCCATTGTTTAATATTCTATTACCCATATCATATGAATTTCTCTTTGGCCACTCTCGTGTGTCGAATATTTCTCTCTTGACTTTTGCTGGCTTTTGATTTGATTATTTGACAGCTCGTTGATACTTGGCCGGTCTTTTCGATTTCTGGGGATATCATATATCAATGTGGGTTTATATATTGCTAGAGTAAACATTTGAAATGAATTCTTTATTAAAAAAAAAATTATCAGCGCCCTTTTATTGTTAGAGAAATGTGTATGATGTGAAGAAATATACTGGTTGGCAGTTTTGAGTTTGATATATCATTTTATTTTTTTATTAAAAAATGTACCTTTGCTTAGAAAATCGTTATGATATTTGTCGGTCGGTAAATAAAATTATTGAAGGTGAGTGAGATTGCAATATTTAAAATCTACCCCACATGCTTTAACCGTCTGACAGCTGTTATGTATATTCGAATGAGCAGTTAGGTGTATGAAAAGAGTTATTGGTTTCCCGAATAACACACGGTCTCAATTCCATCGAAAATCGTTTTTAAAAACGAGAATTTATCAATAGGAGAATTTATCGAATGAGTGATGGGTCTTACAAAGGTTCGTCGGTGCTATCGAATTTTATATTTGTTTGATCTTTCCTGGTGTTGTTGTTGTTGTTTCAACAAAAACGATGTGCCATCGAATTTTATATTTGCTTGATCTTTCCTGGTGTTGTTGTCGTTGTATCGACAGAAAACATGTCTGACTTAATTTTGAAAACTGTTGCCGAGTTGACTGTCTTTGGTCAGATAAAAAATCGAGTATATTATAAAAATTCAAAAGTCGATAAAAATTTTCTTGAAATTTAATTTTTCAAGAACTAAAGTAATTGCGTGACAGAAGGCAGCCAGTGAAGGTTATAACAATGAAACTTACCTAATTGAATCACCCATCCAACTCGGTTAATGTCTATATCATCGGAAAAAATTAAAAATATTGCTTGAAAATGGTCCGCTTAGCTTTAAAGAGATAACAGAATATTCCAACATCTCTTATGTATCCACTCAATAAATTATGTTCCCACTTTTTTTGGGTATGAAGTGTGTCAATGTTAGACTTGTTCAAAAATATATGAATTTTTTGCAAAAACGGCGTCGAATAGAGATCGAAAAAAATATGCTTGACAACGTAGCTGAGAACCCTACATTTATCAGCCGCATCATTACTGTCGTTAAGACGATGCTTTATGATTATGACATCGAAAGTGTAAAATAACCCGAAGGTACTGAAGGTCATTCGAAGATTACAATAATGTACGTATGAACTTAGTTTTTTTGTCAGTCCGAGTCTTATTATATCCGAATTGTTACAGAAAGATGAATATTGTTGTTACACATCAACGGGAATTCAAAGCTTTTTTGACTATGATCATTTGTAATATGAAAGTAAGCTTTTCTCTTAAAAACTCTTGGCAGATTTTAGTGAAATTGTGAAACAAAATTTTACATCAAAGAGAGATTTACTCAAAAGCAAGTTTCTAAGTTAATAAATCTCATTACTAGCTTAACATTTTTTTAAATTGAAAATTAATGACAAACAATCCCAATAAATTAAGTAACCTAGAAAATAACACGAATATTACAAGTACACCAGAATGAAATACCAAACAAACCAAAAATAGCAAACCGTAAGCATTTCATGTCTCTTTTTACTCACACTCGTCCCAAATTGCAAACTCTTCGATCTCCGCGAAGAACTGCCCACGCGTCTGCATCAAAATTGGGAAGACATTAGAAACCGTTACAAAAAACACACGGTGAGTTGCTATTTTTTCTAGTTAACTACATTTCATAATCCGCTTAGAGCCACATTACATTAAAATTTACTCAAACGCAAAAATTTAAGTCAAAATCAATATTATTATCGCAAAGCATACCGGAGCTGTCACGACATATCGACGTTAAAAGACAGCGCCGATAATAAAAATATAAAAGTAAAAGACGCTTGTCAGACGGAGACAATTTGTCGCAGCTTGCAGCCAACTCAGTTTGATTAGCAAGCGTCTTTTTGCTTTGAATCTGCACAAAAATGTAAGAGATCATGCTGCGCGCTGATAGTGTGTCCTTTGTGGAGAGTGCTTTTATGTACTACAGATTCATTGAAATTTTATTTCAATTAAAAGAATGAAGTCATGCTGAGGCATTTTATTTGCCAAAACCCCGATAAAAGCATACAAAACCGCATGCCTCAGTGGGTACATATACATAATTTTATGGCCAATATAGCTATGTAATTCGCATTAAGGTCAACAATGTTGCCAACTTCGGTATGAAAGTAAGGAAGTCGTGAGTTGTTGTTGTATGTGTGCTATTTGCGTTAGTTACATTTTCCTTGGCTACTTTACACACATTTATTCCGGCCGTTACCTTTTTTGGCAATGCAACGGAGCTTTGGTTGTGTAATGCCGTGAAGCGCAATTAATGCTTAACTAAGCGGAGAGCGGAAACAACTGTGTATGTGTGGTGGTGTATGAGATCAAAGCCACATCCGGTTGTCATGCGCTACAAATGTAGTATGTGTGGTGGTATTAGTATATATAAGTAGATTTACATAGCCGTCAGAACACCGGACAAAATTAAATACCCAATGAAAATATTAGAGCAGAATTTTTCGGTCAAAAATTACTTTTTTTTGTAAACTTTATAAAGCCTTGTTACAGAAGAGTAGCCCTCTAGCTACAATAAACCCAACTCTTTACAAACATATGTATATCTAATATTCTGTATAAGCATGCCTATTTGTACACCACTTCCTATTACCCTATATACGCATTCACATTCAGGGAATTGATGTGACATTTGGCTGACGACACGTATACGCACCGTTGCACCCGTTTGTCAATCTCCCTGTATTATCTGCCTTTTGCTCTGCCGTTACACTTGGCACGTATTAATTTCGCCTATGTGGCGGAAATGTACAGTTTACTTGGTTGACTGACTGATTTCCACCGAATGGGTCAATAAGGATTATGATGGTGAATACACAGAAATATACTTGAAATGAGTACAGGGTGTAGCAAATATTTTTTTATAAATTTATTTGAAATTGAGGTAATTTTATGAAATGTGCTCTCTGGCGCGCGATATAGGTTGGTATTGTATATAGGCGGAATCAGATTATTGGACTAGGTACCAAATATGATTGTGATCCCTTCATAATTTCGTCGAAAACGATTTGGAAATTCTTTTTTTTTAAATCTCGAATTAGAGTAAATGCAGACCAATTTAAAACTTTTTAAATAAATGTATTTTCCTCTATGTTTACTCTTGCTCAAATTTGTAGAAATAGGTCTTGATCTTAGATTCATAGATTGCGCAACACCCTGTAGCTTCATTAAGCCTAAAGGTGTCTCACAGAGCATGCAACTACATGAGTCGCTTTGACAAGAATATATATACTTATGTATACACATTAGAGCGGATCGCTTTTTTGTCTTTAAAATCGCTATACTGGAAATGATCCACCTATCTTTTTGACTAACTTTGGCACAGAGACTAAGGGTTTAAAACCGCCAGCAAGCATTTTTTTAAGATGAAGTATAAAATATCTGAATAATCGACTACATGGAGATATGTGAACCAGTTGTCCAATCTGGCCGATTCCAAATAACGATCAATAGAATCTCAAGATACACCCAATTATTAAATTTCATTCGGATATCTCAAAAACTGACGAACAAAGTTTTACAGAACACAAAAACTTTGCCTCAAAAATCGAAATCGTCTTTAAAATCATAGTATCTTAGAAAAAGTTGTTCAGAATGATCCATAGACCATTTCCAGTATACACGATTTTTCCATTTTTATGGCTCCCTGCAAATCCACCCCCTCTGATATACATACATGTATATATAAACATATATGCGCGGTATTTGCGTCGCTGTGCTATGCATTAATATTAGCATTATTAATTTGGCATTAAACTTGAATCGAATGGAAGTTGATTAGTGTCATAGGCAGCCGTTGCTGATGGAACACTATCCTGTTGACAGGTCACACACACATAACTGTGCTAGCATTGCGCTGTCAAATGCTTTTCAACGTGTCACTCAGGGCGACAAATGCTGCTTTCGGCACAGTGCGCTTCGATGGGCATATCGATTTAAGGAGCGTTAAATTAATTGCATTTCCCTTAATGCGCGCCAATGTGCTAAATATAATTTGTTAGTTTGGGCAAACTTTCATTTTCACATTTGAGAGAGTCTAAGTTTGACAAGGCATAACTTCATAAACCATTATAAAATGCAATGTCGAGGGTTGTTATTAATATATTATAAGCACTTTACCTAAGTCGAAGCTAGAAACAAATGTTTTAGCTACTTATACGAGTTCACTGCAAAAATAGGAGAAAACCGTGCTACTTTTCATAATCGTTATGTTGAAAACTATTAAATGAGCAATAATTTGCGAAAATAAATATAATACCTTAGAAGCACACAAATCACTTTGGAAAATGAGGTGAAAATCGATCTCTATAAATTTTTTCAATATTTCACTCATAAAATAATAAATTACATATATACTATCACCTTTACTTTAATCTATTTATTTTATTTATTCATAGTTTTATCTGCCATAAACAGCAAATGTTACATTTAAACCAAAGCCGGCTTGAGTTCTCATTTGTATAGAAGCGTAAGTCCAACCGGGTCCACCATACAACAAAGTATTAATGGGACCTGAACTATTCTGGAATTGGTCTCGCAAGTAAATGGCGCTAATCACTTTGTTGTTGCTCTGATACTGCAAATAAAAATTAGTTATTAATTAGCGTTACAATGCACCGGTGCAAAAATGAGTCGTGTGACAATAAAATCTTTTTTGGGCTTAGAAGTAGGTTGCAGATAATTTCTTATGTAACTTACCGATTCTGGAATATCGAAGTAGAAAGTCTGCGCAATATTTCGTACTGCTGGATGGGTTACTCGTTTGTTGATAAGTAGATAATCGGTAGCATTTTGCACACCCCAGGTTGAGCTCGCGGAATAAGCGACTGCGACCAAAGCCAAGAGCACGCAAATATGCACAAGAACTTTCATTTTGATTAATAGTTTCTTAACTTTGCTATTTGATTTCAGCTAATCACATAAATAGACAATGAGTACTGTTCATTTTGATCGAAATGTCTTTGCTTTATATACTTGTAAAGCGTTTAGATAATTACTCCTTATCAAATGTAATATTTCTAAGAACTCTACTAAGCACTGATAGATACAATTTAATTAGTGCAAATAGTTATTAGTGCAAATAGTTAATAGTGCTGATACTGGATTTTGTAATGTTTTATGGCATGTGGCAATCATGAAATTTTCAATTTTATTACTGATTTGACGGCTGTACTTTTTCCTTATCACTCACTTGAAGTGCCGGAAGAAATTTATATGGAACTGCTGTTGTTTTGTTTTGTAGTAAAGGTTTCAACTTATCTACTTCTACGAAGGTTATGTAATATTTTCATTAAGCCGAGTATTGGCATATGAATATAGCAATAAGTTTGAGTCTTTGTGATTCAGGAGAGTGAACAATAGACCTAAGGTCGCGGCGTATTCCTCATTTATCAATCAATAAATTCTAACACACTCCCAAATAATTTTACGGAATGACAAACATAAGCACAGGAGAATGTAGTTGGACATCCTTAACACACTTCTTTGTCATCTCAGAAATCATATTTTTCTTTGAAATAATATATTTGTAACAAATGTTTCCAATGACAGTTTTATAAAATAAAAATTTTAATGATATTTGCAGAAGCTATAAGCTCTGGAATTTGTGGGTTAAAATGCACATGTATTCAAAGAATGAGATAGTTAGAAAATTTTATGCTCTATAAGAAATCTGCAGAGCGTAGCTGCTTTATAAACTGCCCGATTATCATATTGTTATATAAAAGCCTACTTATTTGGCAAGATCACGAAATTTTACCTCGATTATTGTCCAAAGCAACGCTACGTTCTCCGATCTTATTATTCAGATAGGATCACTAAGCACAAAACTGCCTTATAAACTACCCAACTCTGGAAACGATAAAGCTAAAGATGAAAATACTATAAAAGACCTATTATCCTTTTCGAATAAACTTAATTTGACTTGCAGGATGTTTCTCGTGCGATGCAAACCTATATTTTCATGTTAGCTTTGGCACCGTTACGCTGTCAAATGGCTTTCAACATGTCACTCAGAGCGATAAATGCTGCTGTCGACACAGTGTAGTTTGTTGAGCGTATCGATTAAAGAGCGTTAAATTAATCAAAACCCCAAATGCGCGAAAAAACTTTCATTTTCATATTTTAACATACAGGCAAGCGAGTCCTAAGTTTGCTTAGGCATTATTTCATAAACCAACCCATATTAAATACAATTTTGAACGTCATTATTAATATATTATGAACACCTAAACTAACCACCCACACACACCTATAGTTTCGATGAACTAAAACAAATTTACACCGTTTTCATTGCAGGCTCACCGGAAATGGCTTTTATTCACGCGCTTGCTGCTGCTATGGTGACCAGTTTTATAGCTCGTGCCTGCCGCGATGGGCAATTGGCGTCATGTGGTTGTTCGCGTGGGTCGCGCCCTAAGCAATTGCACGATGATTGGACGTGGGGTGGCTGTGGCGATAATTTGGAGTTTGCCTACAAGTGAGTATTTGCAAAAAATATGTATATATTAAAAAATTGACTGATTAACATAAAATCAAATTAATTCATAAAATTCATTGGTTTTTTTTTGCTAAGTTTAATGTATTCCCTAAAACCACAGTATCCTATAGTAATTAGTATTTAAAGAAAACAAAAGAAATTTCAAAATCTAGCGAATTTCTTCATTATTTTCACTCATTTTCGAACAGCTGTAACTTTTTTTCAACTTCCTTTTCGGTCATATACTTTTATAGTACGTTTGAATACGACAGAGGCTGAAGAACATAATCAAAATATATTTAGCCTTACTTTTATTAAGATGATTAACTCAACTATTAAATTTGACACGGACTGGTCCATATAAACTGCACGATCAAACCAAATTGATATATATTGAAAAAGTTTGAGAAGCGTTTCGGGGTGTCTTTTTTTATTACGAACACAAGTATTTGAGTGGCATAAAGCATTCAGTGAAGGCTGTGTAGTCATCGAAACCTTGCCTCGTGCGAGTTGTCCACCTTTTCTAATGACGATAAATTCTAAGAGGTGAAAGAAAATATGCTTGAAAATCGTCGTGCAGACAAAGATCTCAATGTCTTTTATGGCTCGACTAAAGTTATTTTGGGTATTAAAATGGTTGATGGTTTGGGTATAAAGACGGTTAAAGTTTTGGGTAGAAGTTTTTGAATATTTCGTCAAAACTCTGCAACAATCTAGCAAATTACGCACCAAAACTGAGCCGAAGCCAAAAAACGAAAATTCGCTAAAGGAACTGAAGGGCATCCCAGCCTAGACCCTTGAATGTAAAGCAAATGTCCATCATGGCATGCTTGTTTTGGCTCATGAGCCCTTTTTAAAGGCGGTAAATAAAGTTTTCGTTAGTTCTGCTCTCTCCATAATGGATAAGGCAGCGAAGTAAATGGGTCTAGTGGTAAACGAGGGCAAGACGAAATATCTGCAGTCATCAAACAAACCGTCGTACTCTCGACGAGGCACCCACGTCACTACTAACAGTCATAACTTCGAAGTCGTAGATAATTTCTTCTATCTTGGTACCAGCATCAACATAAACAAGTTGAACAAGGAAGGGCTAAGTTCGGGTGTCACCGAACATTTTATACTCTCGCATGATAAAGTAATAATCGAGATTTCATTATCCCTCATTTACATATTTTTCAAATACCGTATTTGTGTAAAGTTTTATTCCGCTATCATCATTGGTTCCAAATGTATGTATATAATTATTATACAGAGAAGGCATCAGATGGAATTCAAAATAGCGTTATATTGACAGAAGGCGTGGTTGTAAACCGATTTCACCCATATTTCGTACATGTCATCAGGGTGTTAAGAAAATATTTATACCGAATTTCATTGAAATCGGTATAGTAGTTCATGAGATATGGTTTTTGGTCCATAAGTGGGCGACGCCACGCCCATTTTCAATTTTAAAAAAAGTCTGGGTGTAGCTTCCTTCTGCAATTTCTTCCGTAAAATTTAGTGTTTCTGACGTTTTTTGTTAGTCGGTTAACGCACTTTTAGTGATTTTCAACATAACCTTTGTATGGGAGGTGGGCGTGGTTATTATCCGATTTCTTCCATTTTTTAACTGTATATGGAAATGCCTGAAGAAAACGACTCTGTAGAGTTTGGTTGACATAGCTGTTGTAGTTTCCGAGATACGTACAAAAAACTTAGTAGGGGGCGGGGCCACGCCCACTTTTCCAAAAAAAATTACGTCCAAATATGCCTCTCCCTAATGCAATCCTTTGTGCTAAATTTCACTTTAATATCTTTATTTATGGCTTAGTTATGACACTTTATAGGTTTTCGGTTTCCGCCATTTTGTGGGCGTGGCAGTTGGCCGATTTTGCCCATCTTTGAACTTAGCCTTCTTATGGAGTCAAGGAATACGTGTACCAAGTTTCATCATGATATCTCAATTTTTACTCAAGTTACAGGACAGACAGACATCCGGATTTCGACTCTACTCGTCACCCTGATCACTTTGGTATATATAACCCTATATCTGACTCTTTTAGTTTTAGGACTTACAAAAACCGTTATGTGAACAAAACTATAATACTCTCCTTAGCAACTTTGTTGCGAGAGTATAAAAACAATGTCAGCCTCGAAATACAACGCAGAATATCTCTTGCCGATAGGTGCTACTTTGGACTAAGTAGGCAATTGAGAAGTAAAGTCCTCTCTCGACGAACAAAAACAAAAATCTATAAGTCACTCATTATTCCCGTACTGCTATATAGTGCAGAGGCACGGACGATTGACAACCTCTGAGGAGTCGACATACTTCAGCAGATCATGCCGTGAGAGTGGATGAAAACACACCAGCTCTGAAAGTATTCGACGCGGTACCCGGCGAGGGATACAGAGGAAGACCTCCACTCCGTTGGAGAGATCAGCTTCGAACTGACGCCAAATTGTGAAAAGTAACCTCTGGTTCCCTATTGTTAACTCGGCTATAACCGCGTAAGCTGTTTCTACGCTATTAAAGAAGAAGAAGAATTAAAGTGTGCAATAATATATGCATTTTTTTATGTATTTTCTTGCCAGTCGAAGTCAATTTGGCATGAAATGATATGATGAACAGCGCACTTTACTTTATCAGAAGCCAAAATCTTTTTACCAAATTATTAGGCTTTATACGACTTTCTCTACCAGCATTATCAACTTTAACTGCAGACCACTTGATTTTAGTACTCAAAATAACAAATTATTTCTTAAATATTAGAAAAAAGATTTAAATTTGCATTCTCAAACTTCATAACTCGCTTAAAGCTCGAGTTGTCTACCTTAACTGCAGTTTCATCAACCGTTAATTGACCGCAATTTGCCATAGAGAGCATATTTCATCATTTCAAGTGAGAACAAAATAAAAGTTGCACGCAAAAACTGCGCAGCGCATATCCAAAGGTTGACCAATCAAATTAAGTGACATCGAAAAAAAGCAACTTTAAAAAGGTTTGCACGCATAATCAAAGAAAAATCTGATGAACCCATAAAATATACTTGAGCTACATAAAAAGTATGGAAACGCTAAAAAGAGTCCAACAACAAGAAACAACAACAAAAAGCAGTTCACCAAAAGAAAAAGGAACTTACGCGCACACATTACAACAAACAACAAACCTTTTACGCACACACGCATACATTTTTATGCGGCAATATTTATTTGCCTGTGGCAACGGTGTCGGTGCCGCACTAATGTTGTTGGCAGCGCTTTATCTCCACCGTTTGTTATTTTTGTTGTGGCTGCTGTTGCTGTACTCAAACGCAGATTGCTCTTCGCACTAGCTACATATACATACACTGTTATTGCTATTGTTTTTGTATGCAAAATTGCCCATAACTGCAAATGTCGTTTGGGGAATTTTCGAAATGCGCATACTTTCAACCGTTAAGCCCCGAACTCTGCATAGCCGCTCGTGCGTCTGCCACTTTCACCTCGCACCGGCGTGTCTGCCGAATTCGATCGATGTGAGCTGGTGAACTGGCGTATGTTCGCATGCGTGTGTGTGTGTGTGTGGCATGCAACTTTGGCTGTTGGAAGTGTGTAATAATTTATTGTTTTTGCCGAGTTTACATACTTTTACAAACCGCTATAACATTCTGTTGCGCGCGTTGTGCCCACACACACACGACGCGTTATTGAAGCGCGAGTCCCGTCCGTGTGCCGCTTGTGGCCATTTTTAATGCACAAATTTGACGCTTTTCCACTGGGGTGCATAAATTATCAAGGGTATATTGCTCATCTGCTGCAACTCAGCTGCACCCACCGCCCCCTTGGATCCGCGCCCACACCACGCGCCTTGACACACATAATATTTGCCGCAAAATTTCCGCTTCGATTTATTCTTATTTTTATTTTTTATTTTTTTGTTTTGTTTTTATGTCCGTTTACTGCGCAGTTAGTTTTCAACTACACCAACAACAAGCGCATGCAGTTTTGTATGGAAATTTATTTGCATATACACATATGCCACAATCAACCGAAGCGCTGCTATGGCCGTGGCTACGCGCCTGCAAATAGGCTTGCAGTTATTCCCCGCTCCATACAAGCAGCAAATTTTGTCTTCCTTCGCCCGCCACCCCTCGTAATAACACTTATTTGCAATGTCAGTTTACCCGCCAAATTGTATCAATCATTTCATGGCACTCCACTTCTTGTTGTTGCTGTGGTTGATTGTTTTTGTCGATTTTGTTGTTACAACAACTCGCTTGCTCTTTGATTTATGCACTGGAATCGAGTTGCGTTTATTTTTCATTTTCCCTTTTTTTTGTTTTTGTTGTTTGTGGTTTTTTGTTTGGGTTAAGTTGGTGCTTTCATACCCATCCATTTATGGTTTAACGGGTTTTTGTTGGCGGCACATAATTCAAATTGATTTGCTTTTATTGTAGATAAACGCAGTTATTTGTGGCATAATGATAGGCAATTTGTTGCTGCATTACTTTTTTACACATTGTCTGCTGTTGCTGTAGTTGTTTTGGCAGGACATCAATCGTTGCAAATAAAAGTATTATATTTCCAGGTGAATGGCTGCAAAATGGGCATTTAATGTTGCTTTAAGCTAAGGGGTTAACTGTTTCGCTTTTGAGTGCAATTGCTAACGTTTAAAGTGGAAATTGTGAAAGTTTAAATTCGAAGTTTAAAGCATAAATGCCTCAAAAACCCGAAAGGTGCCAATGAATAGGAATTTGAGTCGCACAATCGCTAAATGGAAGGAAATATTTGACTACCTGAGAGTAGAATTTATATGAATATTTTACAATTTTTTTTATGCATTTTACCACATTTCATAAGAAAATTATTAAATTTTATAAAAAAATTTAAAAAACATTTAAAAAAAAGTATTAATATATTTTTTTTCATATATTAGATTTACCAAATCCTTATAGGCACATACATACATATATAAAAGAAAATTTCGTTTGGAAGCATAAAATTTTTATTTCAAATATATTACATGAAATGATTGTTGAAATGATTTTGATTCATTTTTTTTTCAATACACGTTTTTTCTGGCTTATAAAATTTATATATTAGCTGCGAAAAATTAAAAATTTAAAAGAAAAAAATTCTTTAGAAAAGTAAATTTTTGTACTAATAGTCTCACAAAAAGAAAACACCTTGTTATCTATAAGCACTTATTACCAAATTCTTTCTGTTGAGCTAGCTGTCATTGATTTGTCATTTCTCTGCTCGCCGTACCATATTTGAGCGCTGCCGTCTTGCCAAGGCTTTGACACAAGAAGGCAACAATAAAGATAACAAGCTGAATAAGAGATTATTCGGATACCTGATTAAAGATGCCTCACTGCTACAAACTTTTACCTTACAGATTTTAGCTCAGTTTTGCCATTATCAATGGCTCAAAGTCAGTTTATTGTCAATATTGAAAATAGAATTTTTTTCTTTTGATGTGAAAATTGAACTCATGTCACTGCTTGTAAAAAATATAAGCCAGGGACGCTATTCAAACTCAAAAGGTTGCTGAGATATTATTTGATATGAAAACATGTAAGGAAGAGCTAAGTTCGGCTATAACCAAACATTTCATATCCTTGCAACTTGCAAGGATTAAAGCCGGGGGAGTTACTTCAGGTACATAAGGCTTGTTAGTTACATTGGGTCTTGGGCGAGTTTTCACCCGATTTTATTCATTTTAAGCACAAATGTTCGACATTATAAGAAAACACGCTCTCTCAATTTTATCAGGGTACACAAATATTGGCTGATATAAGCGGGACCAAGTCACTCGCAAGTTCGAAAATCTTTATATTAAGTCTATAGGGGCTATCAATCCGATTCAGCCCATTTGAAGCATACAGACTATCATGAATGGATTTTCTATAAATTTCAATTATATATCTCACATCTTGACTTATCTTCGGTAAAAATTCAACCAAAACGACTGACTACACATATTCGGCACCCAAAGGCTTGAAAAGGTTTGGTTCGATTTACGCAATTTTTAGTCATTAGGTGGCACACAACAAATGCACTATTCGTGATATATATTGGATAGACGAAAAAATATTTTTTAGTGCTCAGTTGTTTAGTCGAAGAGACCGAATTTCCACAGGTTTCTCTTGAAGGCAACAATATGGGATTAAGGGACTGCATTGACCGATAAAAATGGTGGTCAGATGGTGCAAGCTCAAAACTATATTGTGGATGCATCAGAACTTCCCAGCCAAGCTCTCCCAGTTTTAATCGTGTCATCAAAGATGTGTGTGGTCTAGCGTTGTCCTGATAGAAGACGTAGCCCGTTCTGTTGATCAGTTCTGACCGCTTTTACTTGGTTCAATCTCATCAGGTGTTGACAGTAAAATGTGAATTCAATCGTTCGACCAGCCTGGAGCAGCTCATAGTGGATGGTTCCTTTTCAATTCCACCAAACATTCAGCATAAACATTCGAGGTGTCAAACCTGGCTTTGCGACCATTTATTGAGCTTCACCACGCTTGAACCATGAACTTTTTCGCACATTATTGTCGAATTTGATCCCCTTTTCGTCTCCTGTTACCGTTCGTTTCAGAAATGGTTCGATTTCATTTCGTTTCCGCAAAGAATGGCAGATGGTGATTCGGTCTATTAAATTTTTCACAGATATTTCATGTGGTACCCAAACATCGAGCTTATTTTTGTAGCTAGCGAAAAGGTTCACCATTTGATTATGAATATTAAGTTCCTTAGGGATGTCATAGCAGCTTATGTGATGGTCAATCTTTTCTATAATTAAAAATATAAATTTTATTTTACTTTAAGCTATATCTAGAGTAATATTGAAAATGTTGCACAACCGAACTGTAATTACAATGGGATATTAAATTAAAAGTATTGCTTAACAAACTTCTCATAAATCTAAATAAATATTATCCCAGAAATGACACTATAACTGCTATACAAATACGCCAATACACAAATAAAATTATAAATGTCACTTTATGAACACAATCAAATAATATTGCATTGCACAAATCAACTACTTCAGCGGAAGAGAAAAAAAGTGGTCAATAACCGCACAAAGTGGCGTGCGTAAACAACAATAAAGGAAAAGGAAGCCGTCACTTGTATATGAGGGCAGCATATAACTTAGCATGGCTACATATGCACAAATAATACTCGAAAGAAAAGCAGACAACAGAGATGTGAAATAACAAAGATATTATTTGATTTTGTGTTTAGTACAATACAATTTTCCTGAAATCCGCTTCCACTCGGCAACAAAACAACCCCATTATATGCGCTACAAATGAACTAAGTGAGTCCACATGGAGTCTAGTGAAACGTTTATGGCACAACCGCCAGCAGAAGGCAACAATAATGCCGCAGCGACCCCACAAAAGCGCAACGACAACAAAAACGGAGCTGCAGGGATATTACTTTATATGCACATATATGTATGTATATACATACATAAGTCATTGTGAGTGTGTGTGGGCTGAAGAGTTTACCCGTTGTGGTGTGGAAAACGAGTTTGCGTGGCGTCGACAAAGCTTAGAAATATTTGAACTCAAACAAACTGGTGCAGGAAGACACATGCATATGTGTAAATGTGTTTGTTGGCGGTCTCCATGGGGTAGGACAAACAAGTATTGGGACGTGCCGCACTGTGCTGGTTGATAGTCAAGGGCGCCGCCAGCAGACAGAAACACATACGAGCACACAATAGCGAGTGATATTTATAGAGAGTGTTGTAAGGAACTTTGTTGAAAAATGGACAGAACCCGTGTGTATGCTTTGTGGCGGCAACAGGATGTAAAAGTTACTAGCAAGCAGGCAACTTGCTGCCACAGCTGGTCGCCCATTGTAGTTGAAGTGAGAAAACGAAAGTTTAGATAGGCAAAAAAATAACAATGTTAGTGCAGAAAAGAGAAAAGGCAATGCGTGCTTCCTTCCAACTACACACACAGACACACGCATATACAAATATGATTGTGCTTAGAAAAGTGGGAAACACAAAACATGGAATAGAAATTGTGTAGTGTTGGTCACTGCTGGGCATACAAGGCACCAGCCATCAATGGACTGACCAGTTCGTGGATAGCAATGCCAACACAAGTAAAGGTTTCGAACACACAGCATCGGAAGCAAGCATTTTCAAAGGAAGTTCAGGTGCATGTGTGAATAGCAACCACTATACGTCCAAGCGCCGTTATGTATGCTTCTAAAACGCACACTACAAATAGTTCTGCTTTATTTTCGGTAACTTTGGTATTCGCTTGCTGCATGAAGCTGTTCACCTGACCCACTAATTTGCCAATAAGGATAAAAATCAACTAAATTTAACGAAGCTTCCGCTAAAAACGGAAATAAACATAAAAGTACCGCTAAAGACTGTCGCGTGCGCGGCACATTTTCGCGGGTTTTCACCGCAACGGTACCCGTTATCGCATGCAAATGCCTAAACTCTGCACGAAGCGGGCATATTTAATTTCTACTGCAAAGAAATGGAACACAGTGATGGCAGTGGGAAAGAGCGAGTTGAAGTAGTTTACGAGTGAATACTGTGGGCATTGGAGTACATAAAATGGCTGGTATGCGAGTTCGCTTAGTAAGATGTGGTATTGTGCAAGTCAGTTTGGAATTTTTTTGTAATAGACGACGCGTGCCATGTCCTTTTCGAATAGGTTCACAGCAATCGACGTTGGTAAGCATTAAGCTGTGTGGAGTAGAAAATTTCAATGGCGGCAAAATGTTAAAGAAATCACGGTGTTATGTTTGGGGTAGTGACTACACGCATTTACTTCAAGCTGTACGTGAGTAAAAGTGTAATAAACTTGGCTCTTTACATGCCTCCTGTATTTACTTCTATTCAACTGATATGTTTTTGCTGTGCGATACCAGCAAATGGCAGCAGTGTGCTTTAAAAGGATTCTGGAATATTTTTGAACTAGTTACAAACTAGTTAAAAGTGATTTTTTCTTGGTTTCTTTTTTATGATAATTGATGATTAAATTTTCACAGTTATAATTTAGAATAAAGTTACCTTCCAATATACCATAAATAATACTTAATTTTTATGCTATAATGAAATCCCAATGTGCGGGCCATTCTTGGTACTTATTAGCTGCCTTTTATTTAACAAGCGTAAGAGAGTAGTGAACCGAGCAAAATACACCAGCTGTTCAAACAGACTGGAAACATTCCCATTGTAATCTAGCGCTAATATCTCAAGTTACAAAAATCAATAAATAAACATTTTTGCTTCTAAATAAATTTCAAATAATCATTCCGGACGGTTTTTGAATTTATTTGACAGTTTTGTCAGAATTATACCAAAACTTGAAAAAGCACTACCTTTGAGAAAACAAGTTTAGAGACAAATGATAAAGACGATTTCGGCCAATTCTTTTGTATGTCATGATTTCAGTTATGGCAATATCTATAGCTTATCATTATTCTAGTTTTAGAAAAACTTATATTGCTATCTCGGCACGGTCTACTGGGGCGTATCCATGTGACCCCCATAGAAGATTCTCCATTTCCAGAGGCTCCTGACCTCGCCCCCGTAGTTGGGCCACGCCCGGAACCACTTTGTCGAATATCAATTTCCTGATGTATATCCATATTATTAGTATTAATATCCAAATTAGGACGCTTCTCAATGAAGAGAGAATCTCCGCTACTACTTCAATCGCTTTCACTATCTGGTCTGGGTCGTTTATTGGAACCTCCGTTATTGGCTACCGCGGTTCTAGCAGCTTGTCCAGCCTCGAAATCTCTTTTTAATGTATTGTAATAATATCCACCTTCTTTATATTCTTTATATATTTGTTTTAAAACTTCAGCGTTTTTTTTTAAATCTTGGTAATCTCTATATCCACCTTTATCTGGTGTATTTTTATATCAGTCTACATAATAAATACACAAAAAAATCATCGCGTGGAGAACTAAACAAACTATACCGCTGCTCAAACCGACAGCAAAACCTTGTTATAATCTTGTGCGGTATGCCATTTCAGAAACTCCAAATTTAATGATGAATGTTTATTATCATTCGAAAGAGCATTCTTTTCCATTTATTTTTTGAAGATAAATGTTTCAAAAGTCCAGCCGTTTAGTTCAATTTTCGATGACACGTACGATCATTTCGACAGGCGAATGGCTCTAAGGCCTGAATCAAATCGGAATTGTCCACATAGACTTTAGACTTTATACTATATATCCCTACTGAAAAGGTCTAACGGTGTGATATCTCACGATCTTGATGGTCTATCGACCGGCTTAGAACGTAAAATTACACTGCTAGACACATTATTTGTGACATGAAAATTGTTAGGTGTTTCAAATGCAATTTGATACCCCGAAGTCAAATCTTAAAACAGAATTTTTCTATTACCCACAGATACTCTGTAACCAATTTCTACAATACTACTGTGATCAAATTGAAAGGTGAATTAATTTCAATTAATTTATAATTCGCGTGTAAGTGCTATATTGACTGGAAAATTCGTTGGCATAAGTGTATTGCAGCGGGAGGGGATTACTTTGAAGGAGATGAAAAGGACAAAATTCACCTTTCAATTTGAACACAGTAGTATTTCAAAAAAAAAAAACTAAGAGAGTCTATGACTTTCAAAATAAGTTAATATGATGCCACATTTTATTGTAATCCATTCACTATTTCGCCAGACAATGAAGTGAACTCTTTCGCTACATTTGTTAATACTGCCAATACCTGAAAGTAATTCCGCGGATTTGATTCTTGCAAGTTTCAACATTATAAAATGTTCGGTTACACCCGAACTTAGCTCTTCCTTACTTTTTAATTGTATTTATTGTATTTATTGTATTTATATACATTTTAAAGTTTTCAGAAATGATAACAGGCTCCTTCATAGAAATGGTTGCCAGCTACAGAATTACAAAAATGTCTATCAGTGCTATTTCTTTCCGAAGCTGCTGCTTTGGGGCCATTTCCAAATAGTTGTTTAAGTGTGTTGCTTTTGCTTGTGGCACATAACTGTGCGCCTATTCCATATGACACGCAAGTGTATCGAATTTTTGGTTTTTTATATATCAAGTCGGTTGTCATAGCTGGTGTCATGCGAGAGAAAATATGCGGAAAATATATAAACATGCATATTCCAAGAATTAAAAGCGAAAAAACAAAATTGAATTTCTAATCAATTTTTTCCTACTTTGAGAGGCCACTTGACACTTGAAGAGCGACTCTAAGATGTTTAAAATTGGCTGCAGTGCAAATACCATATTTAACGTCTTTTGATGTGCGCTCGAGAGTGACACCTAAATCTCATTTAATTTATTGGGATTAGTGGGAAATTATTGTGGTAATTACCTGTTATTCACAGGATGTCCTCCAACTTCCGACTTGTGTGTGCGTGTGCATTTTAAGTACTGCCAGGCTAAGTACCGCACAAAGACAGCCGGCAATTGCTTGTTGCTGCCATAAAAACCACACATTAAACACAAGCGTGCAAATAAAAGATGACTCTAACGAGTGTATCTACTCCGAACGACTGAGTTAGCAGGCAAGGGCGGTGAGTGCGTGCTGCATGTCTTGAGAAACACAAGTGCCAACAGCAGGTAGCAACATGCAGACAACATTTGGCAGTAGATAGCAACAAAAGTCGTGCCACAAACAGTTTAAAACAGAGCGTATTAATGGCTGTCTCCACAGCTTGGCATAGCTGCCACAAGTCCATAGCAACAACAAGAAATCGTATGAAAAAAGTATGTGCTTCTGTTTAATGTGCTTGCTTTTTGTGATGTGGCAGGCAATCAGTATGTGCCGCTGCTATTGACATTCGTCTCAATTCGTGGCAAAGGTGACTGTTTACGATTTGTGCCTCCGTCTCACACAAAGTGAGGGCTCCGTTGCATTTCAAACGTTTGCTGTGGTTGCTTCTACACTGCTGCACATAAGTGGCCTGGCATCTACAGTGGCTTTGTGGTTTAAATTACTAGTATTAGGGGAGTGCGCACATGCACATTTATCTTCTATTTTAGTGCCAGGACACACATCTGTGGTTCTATTCTATATAACTGTCGTAGAATAATGTCACAAGCATTGTTTAGTCGCACATTTTTGCTCGCAAATTTTATTGCCCACATTTCGATTTATGTGTGTACAACGGGCCCCCGGTAACATATTGCAACTATTACTAATCAGTCTGCAACACTCTCTCTCCATATAATCTTCACTGTCAACATTTATTGCTCACGTTTTCCCACCCACTAATAGATTGGGTAAACAACCCACAATCACTTACAGTTAACCGCATATTGTTTGCCCGAACTTCAGTTGCAATATCTTTTGTAGACAAATCATAGTCCTGCATGCTTAGGCCTAAGCAGCCACTTACGCACTCTCGTGCCATAAATATGTTAGTATTACATACGATTTCTGTTCTTTCTGGCTAGGCCGTTGGGTGGGAGTCGCATTTGTTGAGTGTCCAATCAATTTTGCTTATGAATTGCGTTGCATATTGCGGTGGCTCAATACTTCTTAATACATACTTGTACAAAAGACTATAAATATGCTTTAGTGGGCTTCCTAACATTCACCTTTGTACACTGATACTGCAATAAAATAAAATAAATTGTAGAGATTGTTTCAAATTGATTTCTTTCGGTTAGCTAGGGTCAGAGCCAATATTTAGCCAAAGCAAAAATGTGGTTAGGGTTAAGCTTAATCAAATTCTTAAGTGCCCATATTTGTACAGTTTTATTTTTCTCATAAAACATGAATGTAGAAAAAAAGGAAAAATATAAAAGAAGACAAAAAAAGAAAAAATCCCTTCACGCCAAATTTTCAGACAATTATCTCGAAAAGGAACGGGAATACTATCTCCCTACTATCTCAACCACAACCTGGCGGATTTTGAGAAAAGATTTGTGCTTGCAGCCTAATAAAATTGTTCTCAGTCAAGAATTGAGGGCATTGCACCGCCGTAAATGTATTGAATTTGCCTTGCAGCAACTGGAAAAAGATAATGATTTTTTTAAAGAAAATCATCTCCTCCGATGATTTTCACTTTTATCTGAGTAGTGCGGTAAATAAACCGTAACCGTAACCGTTCATTCTGGTGCGAAGAAAATCCACAAGTTATTCATGAATAACCATGGCATTCAACTACTTACATTGAATGAGAGTGCGGATACTGGTTCCTAGCAGTACATATTCGATAAAATGAGGTAGTATCTAAGTATAAGAAACTATCGGGATTTTGCTCGTTCAAAATTGTTGTCTTTGTAAGTCTGAAATAACTAAATATCGTATGAAAAAAGTCAAAAACTTTATTGTTAGCGTCATTTTGCCCATTTACCTTTATAAGGGTTTTTGACACCGCTAAAGGTAAACGAAAGAGTTAGTAAACTTAAGAATAATTATTGTCTTCTTTAAGATAAACAAAAGGTACATTGAGAAGTATCAAGCGAGATTTAATCAATGTCAAATAAGTGTTCATTGTCGATATAAATCGTTGTAAAATAAATCAGATAATTTTCATTTACAATAAAGTAATAAAGATACTAACACTTAACTGAACATAAATTGAGCATCTAATTTACCATACGTTTGTTGTCTTTAAAAATTTCCAAAATTTACACAATGTAGTCTAATACTGAAAAGATAGCTCTAGCCTTCATTTTTCTTAATATCTTGTAAAGAAAACCTTTTTTGTGCAATGTGGTATTTTTATTTATAAATAACTTCTTTGTTTTCCATAAACCACAAAAGTAACATTTAGACCAATACTAGTATATGTTCTCATCTGTATAGAGGCATAAGTCCAACCAGGTCCACCGTAATATAAGTTGTTCGACGGACCCGAACTATTTTTGAACTGGTCTTGCAAATATATTGCAGTGATTACGCTGTTATTGCTTTCCAACTGAAGTGAGTAAGAAAAGTAAAAAAACAAATATGTTGAAAATAAAGAAATTGAAGGAGAATATAAGTAGTTCTGTCTGTTAAATTACTTACCGTTTCGGGTATGTCAAAATAAACGATTTGTACTTTGTTGGCTATAGCTGGTTGAAATACATTCTTACTGAATAAGAGTACATCAGTGGCATTGCGTACACCCCAAGTCGAGCTCCAAGAAAAGGCGACAGCGCAAAGTGCGAAGAGCACACAAATTTGCACGACAATCTTCATTTTCAAGCGCTGTTATATTAAGTAATAAAGTTTTGTCCAGCTCTTCTGCTTTTTATACTTATTTAGGATGTGATAATTTCAATTTGATTGGAGCGTTTTTAGAGATAATAATCTGATAAGCCGTAGAAGCTTTCTAATAATACCCTTATATATTTTCTTAGTAACTTTTGATTTGAGGGTAAGCACCCAGAACTAATTGTTTATCATTGACAGATAAGTGACTTATCAATGAAGTTGATAAGAATATATGTATGTACGTGTATATAAAGATAATTATATATATTTAACAAAGTTATCGACTAATTTATAACATATGTATATATTAAAGCACTTTCTGTTTCATTTTCCGAGAAAGTATGCTACATAGTTGAAGTAAACATGTCATATATGTACAGTTTATTTTTATACAGATGACTTCTGAGAAAATGTAGGTTACATTAGTAACGGATTTTGTTTTGGTTGCTCCTTGAAGACGGATAATGGTAGTCGACTTGTAAAAAAATTGCCGACATACGTTAAGGTAAAGGAACGTTCGAAAAAATAATTACCGAAAAAAACATTACTCCGAAAAAATATTATTCCGAATTTTTTTCGGAATGCAAAAAAATTTATAAACTAATTAGAATCGAAATTTATTTCATATTATAGTACGAGAAAGTAATTTATTTCACAATATTTGAAAATTTTGGAGTTTCAAAACTTGAGAAGTCATAAGTAACATTAAATTAAATTATGTATTTTTATTCTTCAAGAGAAAACTAATAACCAGCGGAGGTAGTAGTGCGCGAAATGTTGTTTCCGAATATAAAAACTCCGAAAAATTTCGAACATCGTTTTTGCCAAAATGTTACAACTAAGTGAAAAAACATCAAGATGAAAAAATTTAAAAGGTCATAAAAAAACTGACACATACGAACGCCAAACCCTTTGAGGGTTTTACTATACTGACCTAGTACCATCACCTAGGCTTGGAACCCCCCAGACAATAATCCCAAAAATGTTCCACAGTGTAATTACTGCGATTTATTTTAACATAAACTGATTATTTTTTCTGTGGATAAAACATTAACTATTATTTATGTTATAGTAATCAAAGATGATAAAGTTCTAAATATCCGAATATTTCGGGGTTCTAAGTTGGCATATATGATTTTGTAACTTGGAAAATAATAAAACTTTTTTTTCATTATAAAAATGTTAACTGCGAAATTCTAAATTGATATTCTCAAAAAAATTATACCGAAAAATTCGGTGTTAAAAAAATACTACATTATATATTTAGAAAAAATTTAACAAATTTGACTATGAGTTTATGCAATTAACGAAGTTAGTGAAATTATTTTTTTTAATTATTTAACACCTCCCAAATATTTATGTTTTCTGATAAGCTAACTTTCAAAAGAGCTCTGCAGAATATTAAAAAATTATTATTCAATTCCGTAGTTCCAAGTTGGCGTATATGATTTTGAAAATATGAAAATAATTTTGAATAAGATTTTTTTTAAATATAAAATTAGTAGCTGCCGAAATTTCAACATATTATTTCAAAAGGATATCAACTCCGAAATATTCGGAATGAAAAAACTACAAAATTTACTGCATTTCGTATTTCTATAATTTTAAAATAAATTTGATTATGAATTTTTGACAACTCCGAAATATTTCAGTATCCTCTGCAGAATATTAAAACAAATGTATACGTATTCAAATTCAAATTCAGAGTTCTAATTCTAATTCCAACTATGAAGTATTAATTCCGACAAAATACCAAATCCGAAAAATTCGGAATTAAAAAACTACAAAAATTGCTACATTTTATATTTCTATAATTTTATAATGGGTTTCATTATAAATTTATGCAAATAAGTAATTAACTATTTGACAACTCCGAAATATTTCAGTATCCGGATAAGCTAACTTTGTACAGAACTCTGCAGAATATTTAAAAAAAATTGATGCGTATACAAATTCTATGAAATTATAATTTCGAAATGAGAAACGGGTTTCAACTACCTCGAAATTAAGCTGTTCATATAAAAAAAGTTTAAAATCAGCAGGAGAAATTTGAGAATTGCAATACCTGTGTAAATGTCATCTTGTACATTCAGTAATACTAACTATTTCTTATTAAATCTAACTTCAACAACAATTGCATAAATCTTTTCCAACAAACTAAAGCCCCACAGCTACCCCAACTAAATCCGGCAGTCTAAATTCGCAACTTGGAGTGTTTGCCTTTTCGGCGAAAAAACAGCTACTCAATGCTAAACTATGCAGATCGCAATGCTAATCTGAGAGAAAATCGAAAACTAACTTTTTACAATGAAGGGATTTACACATACATATGTACATATGTACATACGCTTGAATGCATGCAAACAAGTCAACTACCTATAAAAGAAGTTGCATCAAACGATATCCACTTTGGAAATCCAATTTGCCTCATGTCAAGAATTGCTTCCACTAATGCCGTGCAAGGAAAGCGATAAGCTTTTGCAACTTATAAGTTGCAAGTTGGCTCGTATACACAAACATAAGCTGAAATACATTTATACTACTTTAATAGATATGTATATGTATGTATGTATGGATATGAATTACTACTTGGCGCCATTTTAAAGTGTGTAGTACTAAAAAATAGTTACTCATACATTATAACAAGTATATTTGCATTAAGTGTATGCGTGTTTGTGCTTCTTAAAAGCTAGCTTTGTTATACGAACGACTTGCAACAAAGTTCTGTTTGCCTGTGCCGTCGCAGATGCCAATGCAAAATGGCGCCGACGACAAACTTTGCCAACAGATGACTGCGAAGGAATGCACGAGATGTATATTTGTGTGTGTAGTAGCAGTTCTTGCATATACTTTGTATGTATGTAGTTGTCTCAAAATTGCTCCATATCGCTAGCGGCTATTACGTCAGCCAGTATTGGCATGAAAAATACGCGCTGATGCTGTTAGGGCGCTTTGTGTAAGTAGTTGTTGATAAAGGTTGCATAAAAAGTTGCATGCAACTATTTAGTCTTATCTGGAAATGCGCATACGACAATTTGTAATCGTAGCTATGTCTGTCTTAAATAGTTTTGAGTTTTCTTTTGCATTTGGCTTTTTGCAACGCACTATTGGATTATTTATTACCGGAAAATTGCAGTTGCACGACAATGTCTTGCAACAATCGATGCTGTGGAATACGTGCAACATAAAGTTTAATAGGAGTAATGGCAGTTCACTTGTTGATTATATAACTTTTTAGTGGGTTTCTTACATAAATTACACGTTCTTCAGCTTTCAAAGAAATTCTTTATCAATAATTAAATATTGCCAATATTTAATCTTTATTATAGCGCTTTCATTTGCGATTTCATTTTCACTTTCGTTTTAAGATTTATTTCGAGCCACCAACCATTTTGGTCGGCCGCAAAGCTTTTAAAGGTAGCACTGAATGATCTCTGTATATAAAGTACATTATATATGTATGTGTGTGTATAAAAATCTGTCTGCGGCTTAAAGCAGCTTTAATTTGCATTTATGTGCACATATATTCTCTTTTTACCACACTTGCAACAATTGTTTATATTCATTTGCGCCAAATTGTTGCCCATTGCAGTGTAACTGCTAAAAGCCTCTTCCCCACAGAGCTTTCCACTTGTGCTCCTCTCGACTGCAGTGCCGTTTTTTGTAATAATTTTATGTTGTTGCAGCCTTTGGCTGCGTGCGCCTTTTTGTTTACCGTTTGTTGTTGAGTTTTTTATACCCGCGTCTGTTGAGGGTATATGGGTCTCATAGTCTCCGCTTCGTATTATCAACAGTTGTTGTTATTGCCTTTCGCATACTTTTTCTTTATTTCACTTTATTATTCGTGCTTCGACAACAACAAGTCATTGCCAGATAAGCCTCGGGTGTGCAACAATGAGAACATATGCGTGTAATGTTATTGCCGAGGCATTGTGTCTCTCATATCCTCACCACCCTCCAACTCCTTTCAATCCAATATTATTTACTTGGGTTAAAGCTTTTTGTTTTTTACTTACAACACTTGTGGCCGTTGGTGTAAAACAAGCTTACCCGAACTCGCAATCTCTCTGCCACATAAGCCATTCATAATCTTTGCTACAGCTTCAAACACTGGCGGCGGCAATGTCTTTCAAATCCTAAATGAACTATGCACCTAGGAGAATTCCTCATTGAAGTGAGTGAAAGCGAAGGCGTTTATTTGAAATGTGCTAAATGGAAAGGCGGTAGGTGAGGCGTTATTGCAGGGGTGGTCGAGTTCATTGAGAAGTATGGAGCAGCAGAAGTTGTTTGACATTTTGTTTTAAGGCTATTTTCATTTCCCAATTGCGAGTGTTTACATTACTTGTGTATTGGAAACCCTAATATATAAAACTAATTTATGTATATTTTTTTCTTACATTGCGAAGTCAAAAATCTTTAGATATATACTACAAGGTGCGTTCTAAAGTAAACAGGACTTAAAAAAAAAAACAGAACAAATGGTTTTTTCTGAAAATCAATTTATTTTATTCAAAATAGTCTTCTTTTGCTTCAACACAGCTTTTTGCACGGTCCAAAAGCATGGCGAACGCGTGTTTTTGCTCGTTGGGCGGTATGGCCGCCAGTGTGCCGGTGCAAGCCTTTTGAATGGCCTCTACGTCTGCATAACGCTTTCTTTTAATGGGCAAATGCATTTCTCCGAAAGGAAGAAGTCGCACGGTGCCATATCAGGTGAATACGGGGAGTGGTTAATGGTGAAAATGTGATTTTTGGTCAAATAATCGTCCTTCGAATGTTGGATTCTGAGCAATTTTTGGTCGTCAGTCAATTTGTGCCAACAGGGGACGCTAATAGCCCTGTTTACATTGGAACGCACCTTGTATTTTAGCTTACCGTATTGATCTTGTTTTTGTGAAATTATTAATTATGAAAGAGTTTTGTGAAAGCTTCATTGTTTCTGCAAATATAACTATAAGCCTAACATTTCTCAAAAAAATTCTGAAAATCTTTTTCCATAAAGCTAACCATTTTTGGAAAACTATTAGAAATCCAATACCTCTCTGACTATTCGTGCGAATTTCTTCGATAAATCGACCTTCCCCTTCTCGCTTAGAATTATAATTCTGCAAGCCACTTCGATTTAGTACATGAAATCCATCGTTATTTTTGCATTTCACAAGTCTTAGAGACTTAAAGCCTAATTTTATGATATCTAGCAAGAGGAAGTCGTTCGTGTTAGTTTCAGTTCTTAATGAGTACATATTAGAAGACATAATACTCTTTCGAATAGTCAATTTGGTTATCGTGGTCAGTGGAGCTCAATCCGTTGACTTATATATAGTAGTATTCGCGGAAAACTGTTTTCTAACCCGTGGAATGGAATGTGTACGATCTTGATGCAATTAAGGTATTTTTCGCCAAAAAGTTAACTGTAACATAACCAGTAAGCAACCTGATAGTTATTGGTTATAATTGAGCTTTTAGATGCATTAACCTTTTTTATACTCTCGCAACAATGTTGCTAAGGAGAGTATTATAGTTTTGTTCATATAACGGTTGTTTGAAAGTCCTAAAACTAAAAGAGTCAGATATAGGGTTATATATACCAAAGTGATCAGGGTGACGAGTAGATTTAGAAATCCGGACTGTCTGAACTGTCCGTCCGTCCGTCTGTCCGTCCGTCTGTCCGTCCGTCTGTCCGTCCGTCCATCCGTGCAAGCTGTAACTTGAGTAAAAATTGAGATATCATGATGAAACTTGGTGCACGTATTTCTTGGCTTCATAAGAAGGTTAAGTTCGAAGATGGGCAAAATCGGCTTCACTGCCACGCCCACAAAATGGCGGAAACCGAAAACCTATAAAGTGTCATAACTAAGCCATAAATAAAGATATAAAAGTGAAATTTGGCACAAAGGATTGCATTAGGGAGGGGCATATTTGGACGCAGTTTTTTTTGGAAAAGTGGGCGTGGCCCCGCCCCCTACTAAGTTTTTTGTACATATCTCGGAAACTACTACAGCTATGTCAACCAAACTCTACAGAGTCGTTTTCTTCAGGCATTTCTATATACATTTTAAAAATGGAAGAAATCGGATAATAACCACGCCCACCTCCCATACAAAGGTTATGTTGAAAATCACTAAAAGTCCGTTAACAGACTAACAAAAAACGTCAGAAACACTACATTTTACGGAAGAAATGGCAGAAGAAAGCTGCACCCAGGCTTTTTTTTTAAAATTGAAAATGGGCGTGGCCTCGCCCACTTATGGACCAAAAACCATATCTCAGGAACTACTAGACTGATTTCAATGAAATTCGGTATATAATATTTTCTTAACACCCTGATGACACGTACGAAATATGGGTGAAATCGGTTCACTACCACGCCTTCTTCCAATATAACGCTATTTCGAATTCTATCAGATGCCTTCTCTGTATAATATATGTATACATTAGGAACCAATGATGATAGCGGAATAAAACTTTACAAAAATACGGTATTTGAAAAATATATAAACGACGTATAATGAAATCGCGATTATCACTTTATCATGCGAGAGTATAAAATGTTCGGTGACACCCGAACTTAGCCCTTCCTTACTTGTTTTCAATTAATATATAGAATAAGAGGCTAGCCCGTTTTTCAAGTGCTATGAAAATATCCAAAGTGGTGAGTTTTAGAGAAGTGATTGTTTAAAAGGCTACCCCTTTTTTCAAGTGCTATAAAGGTATTGTTTACCACAAATTAACGGTAACATAACTGGTAAGCAACCTGATAGCTTTCGGTTATAATTGAAATTTTAACTGCAATCAAGCTTTTTAAAATGAATATATGGAATAAGAAAGAGCCTAGTCCATTTTTCAAGTGCTACTTAAAACTTTAAAAGCGTGCCTCTCGAAATACTTTTTCCATACGGTCGTTACCACATATCATTGGCATGAATATTCTTTAAGTATCTGTTTTATTTGAATCAACAAAAAGCTATGCTTAGCGAAAGAATGAGAAGAAAAGTCTAAGTTTCTTTGTTATATCAAAAAATCACAGTACCTAAAAATCCCATAAAACACGGCATCACAGTTCTGTTGCTTTCTTTTTACTTATTTTACACACTTTTATTTACGCATTCTTTATTATTATTTATTTGGCTCTCTTTTGATTGTGTGGCGCGCCGATGCGATACAAGTGTGTGCGTGTGTGTATTCCGAACACATTTAGGGTAAAGTGTAAGTAATGTTGCATAGAAGCAAATCCCGGCACTTAACCTGATGTTACCACTACTTCCGTTTGCAGCGGTGCGGCATGTGGCGCAATTGCAAATAAATAGCTATGTGTAATATGTAGTAACGAGTATTTCCTTAATGCTTACTACTGTTTGTGCGGGAGGAATGGGTAGGCAGTAGGTGGTGAGTGGGGGTGTTAATTTGTTGGAGTGATTGGAGCAGTTCTTTGCACTGTAAGTAGTAAATGTGGGTAATGGATGAGTCTCTGCCATACAGGCAGGCAGCAAGGCAGGCGTGCGGAAATGTTGATAAGCCATTAGTGTGAGTGTTGAAATCTGTTGCGGCGGCACAAGTGTAAAATTGCAATTGTCCTTTTTCTTAAAAACAACAAAAGGCACAAAAGGAGCAAAGAAAACCGACGACCTTTCTTCTCGCATTGTTTCCAACGCCATTCCTGCGTGTCAAATTGTTTGTGATTTGCGTTGAAACAAAGCAAAGTTGCAGCTTAAAAGTTGTGCGAAGACAAGTTGTGTGGTTACCAAACTTAGTTGAACTAGTTTGATGTTATCTCTGCGCTTTTCGGGCTTGTTTTGCAAAGTTGTAAGGTTGATTTGATCTTCGGCTTGAGGGGGTAGAAAACTAATTTTAGTTTTATTATTCTTTAAATTCTTTTTGAGTTGAAGCGTGTTGGAATAATTTATAATGATCTGAAATAGATTATTTCGGCAATTATAAATGTAAATCTTGTTTGAAAGGAGTGAGATTAAATATTTGGCTACGTTTCAGTAATTGGTAGTTTTAATTTTGAAAGCCAACTAATTTAATTTTATTAGCTATGTATATAAGAAATCAGAAGCGTTACTACTAATGTACGTGTGTCTCCACTTAAATAACTTTGTTGTTCAAATCGTCCATTTTACGAGAGTAACATAGTTCTCAGTCTTCTAGAGTAGTGTTCGGAAGTTCAGTCCTTTTTCCAAACAGGGTAAAATGTCTTCCGACCAAGAAATCAAGCTACCAAAGACAGCCGCTAATTAAAATTAAGGGCCTAACCTTTTCAACTGATAGATCAAAGCTAAAAGCAAAATGGTATGAGATATGCGCACTGATCTAACAATGCCTATTTGTGTTGACACTGCTTCTTTATAAATCAATCCTAATATCTCAAAAGCAAATCATAAGACTTCTTACTGGACCTTAACCTTTTCGGACCCAATAAGATACAATAAATCATAGAGTGAAGTATAGTAGCAAACCTTATAAAGAAGTATATACAATAGATCAGTAGATAAAACTTTTAATGAAACCCAAATAACATATTATGAAAATATGGTAGTTACGATCTGAAGAAATTTGAACCATATAAACTGCGCGCAAACCGAATTGATAAATATTTTTTTCATTTAACCTCTGAAGTTAGCATCAGAGAGTTTGCAAAGGGTCTCAACATCTCTTATGGAATATCACAACACATTTTGGTTAATGTTTCGGGTATGACGAGTGTCAATGCTGGAAATTCCCGAATCTTTTGTTAAAACGGTGTCGAGTAGAGAACGCAAAAGAGATGCTTGACAACGGAGCTGAGGATCCTACAACCATCAGTTGGATTGTTGCTTGAGACGAGACGGTTTCAAAATATGACGTTTAAACTGTGCAAGAATCTAGCGAATTGAGCTCCAAATATGAGTCGAGGCCGAAGAAACCAAAACACCAACTGTATTCCATTTCAGGTGAGACAACAAATGGAAAATTGATGTAAGCGTTGGCTTGCCTTTATTGAAGCAAAAGGAGCGTATTTTGAAGGCGATAATAAATGGGTTTCATAGGCAAAAAACAGCATTTCTTCAACAATTTCTTTCCCTTATGAAAAATTAAATATTTTATTTGAATTTTTTATTGTAACAAACATACACTATTAAGAAAGAAATTCTGAAATTTTTGGAAAAAATATTTTAAGCTCGTCCATTACGACGCCATTTCCGGTCCCCCTCGGAAAAAAGATGCGTCCGCGATGAAGGGTAACGCCTTAAGGAATCATCTAAAAAGAAAAAGTGCGAGTTTTGGCTAAAATCTTAGCCTTTTCTAATTCCTTTGAAGTCTTTAAAAATTGTATCTCAACGGACTGTGTAAAATTTCATGAAGATCGGTTTAATAGTACTCGAGAAATCTTGCCAACCATTTTCAAAAGCACAGATTCGAGAAAAACGCTTTACTTGGATCAATTTGAAAAAAATTTAGGACAATATTTTAGAAGTGTTGGAGAATTTAACAAGACAATAAGAAAAAATCTACTTTTTTAAACCCGTAATCCCATGTAATGCCTTAAAATACGTGAAAGTGTAACTGTTTTCTTAGTCCGGGTCGGTTTTGATCAGATAGTATATACTTGTATTTAAGCGGGTTAATAACTATTGTTCGGACATTATTCAACATAACTTTGCAAAATGTAAGCTAACAGCTAGAATGATAGCAATATAGCTTGCGACAGTCTGTTTCTTTCCTTAATGATCGTTTGACAGATAAGTGTAGTAGTTCGTGATGCATAAACCCAAGAAGGAAAAGGCCTTGTTTTCCGTTAATGTAAAAGTTGGACAGTTCGTTTCATTTATAGCATAGCATACTGCATGTAGCAAGTTAAATTCGATTAAACAATGGATAGATAGGTTCAAGGATAAGCTAAAAAGGCCGGAGCTCCCGAAAACATTTCAAATTTGAGCATTACTTTTCAAAACTTTCAGATAACACCGGTCAACACGATTTTTGGGTCTGACATCTACATGTTAAATTTCAGTTTCTCCCATGATAAAAATAAGGAAAAATTTTTTTTTCCGGTTAAAGTTTGGTTTCGTAGAAATTAGAGCAATTTTTCGATGATTTTTATATTTTTTCTACAATTTCACTGTAGATTATAATTAGAAAACTTTTTTTATATACAAGAGTCGTTTTTATTCAAGATGTGTGATAAACAGAAATTACTGTCTAAAAGTGAATATTTTTTGTATTTCTTTTATGCTCATATGAACTCTCTCGTATTAAACCCCAAATATATACCAGAATTCAAGCATGAGAACAGAAACCCCAAAAAACTATTTTTTTTGTTGACCGGTGTAATCTGCGACACCATAAAAAAATAACTTCATTAAAAAGCCGTCTGCTTAGAGTAACTACTTTTTCGGATATTTATATGGTTCTGTCTACTACAAGTTTAAGATGATAATTTATTTGATGAAGCTTATCTGCATTTACAATGAAAATTATGCTGATGTTCTTTGGGCGAATAAATATGAGTAAGCTTTATTATTTCTGAAACGAAGACCCAAGTGTTGAGGGAATTGATTAAAATAATATATCAAGCAAACTTAAGCCTTGAAGTCCTCTATAATATTATACTCGTATTTCCAACCAACTAATATCCTATGTGCAATACAAGAAAATGGCAAAGTTTATAAATTTTTGAAGAGGCACTGTACCAAAATAATGAAATTTTATAAAAAAAATATTTGTTTTCTATAGAATTCAATGCATAAATGTGAAAATAGTATCCCTTGAGTATGCTAATCATCCTTTTCTCACACTAAATTCTAGCCGCACAAAGCATTTGCACCTAATTGTTGAAATCACAAAAACTTTTTAATGGAAAATCAGTAATTTTAATTCATATCCGGTAATATGATTACCCCTTGCGTATAAATCACATGGTTGGGTATAAATACAATATGTTTAATGTAAGCAACGCCCGGAACATTGAACTTTGTGCCAGCAGCAACACCGCCGTCGCGCCTTGACGTCATAGTAACTGTTGTGTTTGTTGTTGCTGCCGCTAACAAGTATTAATATCAACACCCCCAAATTGGCACTTAACAGCGGCGTTGCCCAAACACAGACGCGTGTACGCATGTGTGGATGCCACTGAGGGATGCACGCAACGGGCTTTTAAACGCCGCCTGTGGCAATATGTAAATGTGGGCGCGGGTAAACACAACAAAGTGCAATAAGAAAAACAAATGCAATTAAGCGTAAAGCGCGCACCGTTATCCTTAGAGGGCGTGCCACAACACACTCATATGTTATATGTGTATTTAAATATATGACGGTGGTGTGTGTGTGAGCGCTGTGTATTCGCACTTCCAGCTGCGTCTTCGGCGCGTGGGGTTAGCGCTGAGCCGCGCTGTGTGGTGGGGCCTTAAAATTCGTTGAATTTATTATGCAAGCTTATGCCACAACGTGACGCAAAAGGTCATGCCACAATGCGTCCCTAAGGGCTTTTCATGATTTTCATGACTCTTAAATGCTATGCGCCGCTCCCCTCCTCTCGTGCCTTATGCGCGCTCCCCGGTTGATGAAACACAACAACTTTGCAACAAAATTAAATCGAATTTTAAAGTTGTCGACAGCAAATGAGGTCGAGGAGTTGATAAACACTCAAGCACACTTGCACATACATACATATGTGTGTAGGTGTGTGTGTTTGCACATAAGCAATTGTAGGCGTAAGTCAGGCGTAAATGGCTGCAGCGGCGCGCAAGTTGTTCGGATTTTCACATAAACTAATTCGTTTGTTTTGTTCTCTATTCGTTGCAGATTCGCCGTCGACTTCATTGATGTGCGCGAAAAGGAGACGCGGCGCGGCACACGCGGCGCTGGCAATCCGGAGCGCAAACGCGGCCGCTTCCATCAGCGGCGCAATCAGCAAGTGCAACAAACAATGCAAGCTGATGACGCGTCTGCAGCCGGGTTTTCGCTGTCGGCTACAACGACGCTAAAAACGATTGCAACAACAACAACGACGACAACAACTGCAGCGCCACCAGTAGCACAATTAGAGGCGTTCGCCAGCGAAAATGAATATATCAGCAGCGACAAGGAAAACATGCAACAACAAAAGCAACTATTCCAACAACAACAACAGCAGCAGCAGCAGCAACAAATATCCAATAAAACTGTCAGTCTTGATGGCAATCAACACAGCAACGAGGACAAGGCGCAGGCGGTGGGAAATAATACCAACATGTCAACAGCAACGCTAACCAACTCTAAGGACACCGTCAACACACAAGCAACAACGCGAATAGCGGCAATGGCAACAGCACAAAAATCAGCGCCGAGCCGTGGCAGCAGCAGCAATAGTGGCAATAACAACAGGCAGCAATCAAACCGCGACGCTAATGCTGACTTCTCCTCCGAAGAAGAAGCGGCTAGACGCATCAAACCGGAAGATTTATTAGAGTTGCAGGAGCGTATCACAAAGGAAATACTCAATTCGAAATTGCAGGGCAAGGAAATGCAGGAATTGCAGGTAAGCCCTCAGCAAGCAGTGAAGCAAACAGTAGAAGCTCATAAACAACAGAACCGGTGTCGTTGAAGGTGCCGCCGTCGTGGCAAGAATACGGGTCAGGTAGTATAGTTGCCAACGAGGCGTGTGCTCTGCTACTAATCCAAGTGGCATGTTCATAGTGCATTAGTTGAGTAGATATATACAACGGCTGCATGCTTGTTGGACAACAATGTCGCTGCTCATGCATTCCGCTGAGGTTCGATTTCACCTGGTAGTTAGGCGTTACGGCGTTCTTATGTACATAGGTGGTTAGGATCGGGGCGACAATGACGAGTGCACTCGGGTAATTCGTTTAGCAGTGACACGCCGCCTTGTGAGCTTACATAATTGCTGTCACAGAAGGCCCAGCTGCGCGCGGAAAAGTTCATTAGTGCAGAAACAGCAGGTGCATATGGCAAGGAGCAAAATAGTTAGCAGGCGGTATTTATGCAAGGGGACCATGGAGCGCTTAGTGGAGTTTAGCAAGTTTAAGGCATCGCAAAGTTTCTTTGTTTGTTCAAAAGTTTAGTTCAAGTGAAGTTAGGATAAAATCAAATACAGGGTGTTGGTGTGTTATAAGTATCTTAAATTTAAAAGGTTTTCAAAGTGAATAAAAATTTTCTCTACGAAAATGTTGTCTTGGGAAAGGATGAGTGCTGATTTTCGTTCATACACGTTCAAAATGAAAAAGCTTGCACTACAAGAGGCATGAAGTCGAACAGTTCGTATAGTAGATATATCGTATAATTTCAGATCGATATTTAAAAAACCGGAGGGAATAGTTCGCGTATATATAGACGGACATGGCAGAATCGACTCAGCTCATGTTGATATATTGGGTAGTCGAAAAAGTCTTTTCGTATTTCTAATCAAACTTCAACTAATTTTTTTTTTTATATTTATAATTAACTTTACTGAACCAAATATGGACCATTTTGGTAGAACACTTTTTGCCATTTTTCCGCTAGAGAGATTATTCCATCAGTGTAAAATTTTTGTGGTTCCTCAGCGAAAAACAGCGACAAGTATTTTTAACAGGCTTCTCTTCAAGCCAACTTTACTCCATTAAGGGAGTTTTTCATTGTCCGAAACAAATGGTAGTTCGATGCTGCAAGGTCAGGGCTTTATGGTGGATGCATCAAAACTTCCCAGCCAAGCTCTCCCAGTTTTTGCCGAGTCATCAAAGATGTGTGTGGTCTAGCGTTGTCCTGATGGAAGATGAATTCCTTTCTGTTGATTAGTTCTGGCCGTTTTTTTCGATTGCTTGCTTCTATCTCATCAGTTGTTGACAGTAAAATGTATAATCAATCGTTCGACCAGGCTTGAGCAGGTCATAGTGAAGGATTCTTTTAAAAGCCCACCAAATCTCAGCATAACTATTCGAAGCATCAATCCTTGGGACCATTTGTTGAGCTTCACCACGCTTGAACCATGATCTTTTGCTCATATTACTGTCGTATTTGATGCACTTTTCATCTCCTGTTACCATTCGCTTCAGAAATGGTTCGATTTCATTTTGATTCAGCAAAGAATTGCACATGGTAATTCATTCCATTAAACTTTTCACAGACAATTCATGTGGTACCCAAACCTCCAGCTTATTTTTGTAGCCAGCCTTTTTTAACTGGTTCAAAAGTTTGATGATGAATGTAAAGTTCCTTAGTGATGTGAGGTGCATCTTTCGCAACGAAATTTCCAGAACAGAAGCGAGCGAACTATTGTTGTGCTACACGAACTGATACAGCATCGTCTCCGTAAACTTTACGAATTTCATTGGTGGCTTACGTGTATGTGTATGTGTTGTCAAAATACGAAAAGATTTTTTCGACTACCCAATATTATTTTTTTTTAATTCCGACAAAGAACTAGTAACTATTTAAGATAATAACGCCGAACCTCCGAAGGGTAGTCACATAATGTATATATATATATATATATATAAATGATCAGCGTATGACAAGCGGAGTTGGTTTAGCCCAGTCCCCCATGTTTTGAGATATCGATCTGAAGTTTTGCAAATCAAGTTCTTGCATGAAAACTTTTCTATTTGAGAATGGTATTATAGCTCCTATGAAACCGAAGTAAACGTTTTTTCTAGTTTCTTGCAAAATTTACAAAACTTCTGCATGCCTCAAAAAAGTATTGTTTTTCCGGCGAAAAACCCTATCCACTTCACACTTCCACTGCACTTCAACAATTTTCCGGCTCTGTTCGAAGTACTTAAATTTCTCTTTACTTTAACGACTGCTCCAACTTCAACGCTGCATTTAGTAATGAGTTATGTGCTCCTTAATGGCTCTCAACTAAATATCACTATGCCCCAACTATTTTTATAGCAATAACACTTGCCGGGGCCAAGTTAATATTAGTAGCCTCCTTTATTGACATCGCGCGGCCGGACACAGCTTTGTTGTAGATAAATTCTCAAACTCACCTGCATCCGTAAGATTTTATTATTAGCTTTTTATGTGCTTCTACCTTAACATCGCCGCTATTACACACCAACACACTTGAATATTTCACTTTTTCACAACATATTTCATTTTCTCTTTATACACTTTTTTATATCGCCGGATGGTATTTTCATGCGCCACTTCGATGTTGTTGCCGATGTTTATATCACTTTATATCATCTCCTCATGCTGCGCATCATCGCCTCTGCGCCTGTGTTCTGCCCATATTGCATGGCATAACTTGCAACTCCCTACGCGGTGTATTAATATTGACGTTGCTGTTGTTGTTGTTGTCGCTAGGAGAAAATCAATCGCGAAATTCTAAACACAAAGGTGTTCAATATGGATGCGGGCGGCGGTGGCGGCAAGCGCAAGCGAAGACGTAAAAATCAACGCGCCATCAACGGTATGCCAAACGATCAGCAAGCAGACGCCACAGCGAACGGCGCGGCCGCCGATGGCGGTAGTGAGGGTGCTGGCAAATGGAAGAACAGCATTGCGGCCAAGGCACGTAGTCTAATGAATTTGCACAACAACGAAGCGGGGCGGCGGGTGAGTACCTTTGTTGTAAATGTTTTATTAAAAGTTTTTTACAAGTCAGCGCACTTGCCTCATGCATCAAATTGTTGCAAATAAGTGGCAAAAACATTTATTAATTTCGAAAAAAATAATTACGAAACTTTTGGTTTTTCTTTTGTGAACTGAACATGCAACAATTTGAGGGGCAACATAAAAAAGTTTTACTTTTCATCATAAAAAGCAATAACAACGAATATGTTGCAACCATAAAGAACAGGTTGTTGAATTTACTCTTGGCAGATATGTATGTGCGTTTGTGTGTGTGCTGCTTTGTGCGCCGGCTACGCTTGCAGTTGACAGTTGCGAGTCGATTAAACTATTTTCTGTTTACGCTTTATTAATTTGCCGGAGGCGCGCGGGGGAAATTGCGAATTAAAAACGAAATTCATTGGACGTCCACTTATGGTCGATTTTGAAATGAAAAAATGTTGGTTGCAAACCAAGGCAACAAGTGCCACAAGCACAAACACACCCATGCAATAACAAGAAATTTAATAAAAATTTTTATCAGTCGTTGAGCAACACCGATTTTGTTAGTTATTGTTGTTGTTGTTATTCTAGTGCAGATTGACTTACAGTAGCCAATTGGCAATTTCAAACACAAACTGCTTGATACAAACAAACGCACACACATATACAAATATGTATATATGTATATAAAATGCTGCATTCGTATCTCTTCTGGCCTTTCCACAAATCTGGCCAATCAAGAGCAATATGCCTGAGGCAATTAGAGTCTACGTTGATTTCCTGTGTAGTAAATTGAAAGCGTGAAACCAACGGCAACGGCCACCGTGGACGCTTATGTTGCACGTAGTTACACACTATGTATATTTGTGAAGAGCGTCCGACGACATTGCTGCTGATGACACTGTTACTATGTTTCATTTATATATTTTTGCTCTTTTAGTTTTTAATAAATAGTAATCAGTGAAATTGTTGAGGACAGACAGTGTGGTGAAAGTCCATTATTTTTTAATAAATTTCACTCCTACAAAATTTGTATTTGATTTAATTTAATTATTTTTTATATAGATGTTGAAAAGTTTGGTCTATACTAAAATTTTATGAAATTTGATAATTTATTACTGCCCTCTGGGCACCTCATCTCTCTTAATAATATTCGTTGCTAAGCTTATTTCAATTCCTATCAAAAGAAAGAGCAAAGAAAGCGAACCAACTAGGAAAAGTTCACTTAAACTTGACACAACTTTCCATTTCAAATCAGCCAAGCCAATAATGGACTGGAGCTATTCGTCTTAATATTATTTCACAGGTTATTTGCTAGTAGGACTTCGATATTTTTCTTCTTTACTTGCGTACACAGCTTACGCTGTTATAACCGAATTAACAACAGCGCACCAGTCGTTTCTTCTTTTCGCAATTTGGTGTCAATTCGAGATACCAAGTGCGGAATGGAGGTCTTCCTCTGTATTCCTCGCCGGGTACTGCGTCGAATACTTTCAGAGTTGGAGCGTTTTCATCCATTCGGACGATATGACCTAGCCAACATAGCCAGCGTAGCCGCTGTCTCTTAATTCGCTGAACTAAGTATGTCAATGTCGTCGTATAACTCGCATAGTTCATCGATTCCACCACTGCGGTACTCGCCGTTGCCAATGCACAAACAAACCGTACATCTTCCGCAGAACCTTTCTCTCGAAAACTCTTAACGCCGACTCCTCAGATGTTGTCATCGTTCATGCCTCTGCACCATATAGTAGTACGGGAATAATGAGTGAAATATAGAGGTTTGGCCTTCGTTCGTTGAGAGAGGACTTTACATCTCAATTGCCCACTCAGTCCGATATAGCACCTATTGGAAAGAGTTATTATACGTTGGATTTCGATGCTAACATTATTGTTGGTGTTAATGCTGGTTCCTAAATAGACGAAATTATCTACGACTTCGAATTTATGACTGTCAACATTGGCTTGGGAGCCAAGTCGCGAGTTCCACGATAATTTTTGAAGATTCTTACATACTATAAAGAGATAAAATCCGTTTACAGAGACTCTTATCTTAGGTAGGCCTGACGACCCAACTACGCCTTTAGGAAGCCACTGTAAAACCACCAGGATTAAAATCCTCTCATTATATTATATTTCGTCTCAACCATCTGGTGCTCCTGATGCAGTTCATCAATTCAAAAATTTCTACAACTTCAGAAACATCACCAAAAAACCTTTGTATTAGTATAGAAGATGTTCTCTTCTCTCCTCTTCTTCTTCACAGCTTCTAAGATAGAGCTTATATTTTTCATATTTTGAGTTTGTTAGCATACTTATTAGATAATGACCTGTTGGCACTTATATCAGGATTCTTATGTCATTCCTTTTGAATTCTAATAGTCGGCGTGTACGGCCCATACTCTATTCATGACGTTTGTCTGCTTGTTGTGCAAGTTAGGGACTGACTCCGCCGAGACTCAGCTATATTTATAACATGTTTATTGATTAAGTATCAACAAGTAGCCAGAGGCATATAGATTCCCTTCTTATCGAGTTATAATTGTAGGGCGGCTCTGCTCTGGCTAATTCATATGCTTGTCAGCTGCCAGGAATCCATTGCAGGTTTATTGTGAAATTGGATGCTAGATCCTCTAAGAGATCAAGAGCATTCTTTTAATATTTACTATGAAATCTGATTTTAATGATTTAAAAATTATTTGGCCATCTGTACATAAAAATATATTTCTTGTTGTAGCCAACCTCTTTATCAGAACAAGAATACTTCCTTTAATTACTATGATCTCCGTCTGGAGGAGAAGGCGATTTTGGTATCCAATTTTTTGAGTATCTTAAAATGCACCTTTTTTATTGATGGCCAGAAAAGTTTGTAGGCCATAAGAACACGGCCTTCTAAAATATATTTTCTACAACTTTTTAACTTATTACTCCATAAACTCTACACAATTTGAGTGATTGAATTCCACAAGTAATGCGTAAGGATTGCGTGACTCGAACCAAGCCTTTAACTTGTTTCTATCAACAAATTCTTATAAGTAATATAACCCATATAAAAGTTCCACCAATTAATATGCTAAATATTGCGACACAAACGCCTCAAGAGCAAAGAAACCACTACTCTTCCAAGCCATTTACCAATTAAGCATGTATTTTGTATGTATGAGCATGTGTGCAACGACACTTAGTCGCAAAATATATTGGCAATAGCTAATGGACAGCTGATCGCTGATTGTTAATGGTTGCCACTTATAATTAAGACAAATTATGCGTGAATAAAGTTCGGCAAACGATCGTTACGAAGCACTTAGACAAATTGAGGCGCAGTTGCATTTCAGTCATTCCGTTTTGTTTACTGGTTTTGATGCGGACACCAGTATTTATACAGATTTTCCACTGAAACACACACACACACACACACACACACACACACACACACACACACTTAGCTGCATAGATTTATTAATAAATGTTGACGTTTACGTAGGAATGCCTGCTCTAACTACTACACACCCCCTTCCGCCCTTCAATTGGTGGCACAATTAATGCTTGGTTAGTTGGCTAATGTGGCACACACAGTATGTGTTGCACGCTCAGCGCTGCTTGTGGCCATGGGGTGCGGCAAAATAGCATTTGAGATTTTTCACACCAACTGTGACAGTGGCAATTAACAGTTCATGCAACACTTAGTGGCGTTGAGTTTTGTAGTGGGTATGGGTATAAAAATTATTGCTACGAAATAATTGTGTTCAATAAATTAATGTCCCGCTTGACATTCACATAATGTTTTTTTATGATAAAATCAGCTGAAATTTATTCTTTGAAAACACACATACGTGTGTGTGCGTGTATATATGCGTACGTGTGTGATTTTTGGCAAACAAAGTGGCATGATATTCAAACATAAATCAGTGTAATCTCGTGTTAATAATCTATAAATACAAATATAAATGTCATAGACATGAATTCATTAAAAAGGCTGCGATAAAATCAAAGCGTGGATTTTTGTATAAAAAAATATTTATTTCTCTCGTTTGATTTCAATAAAAAAAATTGCAATTTGTATAGATTTATTGTAGCAATAAATATGATATATCTGGGAACGCCTTTGAAGTTGGGGGTTGGGTCAGCTGCAATTGTTATTTAATTAAAATAAGTTTGAAAATTAAAAACGGATTAAGCTAATTAAATTCTTATCATTCTACAAATCAATTGCAGTTTTTAGCAAATAGAAAATAACAAAAAATACTGTTCTGTACTTTAAATTTATTTATTTTTTTAGTACATTGACATAGTTTATGACGCTGATACTTGTGTTTTCAAGGGAGTCGTCCACATTTGCGCTCATGCTGCCTATTTTTGACGCTGGACTGCCTAAAAACCATGTGTGACATTTGGATTTTTTATATTTCAGCAATTGGTTTATAAATTTGGATTAAGAAAAAATCTAATCTTGAAATTTTTTTGATTACAACTATTTATTTTTGGCAGACAGTTTTACAAAAAAAATTAAAATTTCAGTTAAAATTTCGCGACATTTTTTTCAAATAGTTGTAATTGGAAAAAAAATCCTTCGTCTGAGTCTTTAAGAATTGTTGCTCAAAGTCCTGTGTAAAATTTC
Organism: Bactrocera tryoni; assembly: GCF_016617805.1. NCBI lineage: Eukaryota > Metazoa > Arthropoda > Insecta > Diptera > Tephritidae > Bactrocera > Bactrocera tryoni. The sequence continues at coordinate 11,760,579 of NC_052501.1, read as the reverse complement.
ATGAAAACCGATTCAATATTTCTCGAGGAATCCTGCCAATCGACTTCAAAAACACTGTTTCTCGAAAAACGCGTTTAAAGACGACGCACTTAGCGTAGCTAGCCTAGAGCGCACGAGCTCTCAAGTCTATATCTCCGAAACTATTACTCGGACCAACTTGAAACTTACGACAAAATTCTGGAGGTGTTATAGAGTTTAATAAGATAATAAAAAACGGGTTTTGAAACCGGTAAACCCATGATTTTTATCTTAATTTTTTGTCAGGTGTTCTGAGTAAATAATTACGAAATATTTTTTATACAGGGTGCTCACTCTTTTATACTGCTAATCAAATATCATGTGAGTAGGGTGGAGTGCTGGAGAAGAGGCGTCGTGAGCTTTTCCACGGATGTATCGATGCTTAAGGGGAAGGTTATAGAATGAGTCTTCTGTCAGCCGCTCTCAATTAACACTTGGTTTAAACCGTCAGAGCCCTAAAGTAAGCAGGCGAAAGTACTTCAACGAAGTGCGACTTCTTTTAGGAAGGTATGCAAGCACTCTGGGAGCACAGCTCGCTGTCTGTGAGCTCAAAGCTATTAAAGGAGTACAAATGTCCCACTAGCTATAGCATCAAGCTGCTTCTAAATTAAATTTTTGTAGGTGCCTGTTCTCCACCATTAAAGAAGAAGAAGATACCTGGCCACAGAGGAACCATCAGAAACTGGAAAACCGGTGAGCTCACTAGAAAGGGCATCCTTACTGAAATCACATTAGGCTGGTACTCCCGCGAGCTCAGTATGAGTTGGTCAGGTATCAGCACCTGTGGGGTTGCGTAAGTGTTCCGGCCCAGATTGGTGACTGGTGCCCTATTGGACATTGTCCCATTGGCACTCACGCGGTGAGGCTAAAGATTTTAGAGAACGCAACGTAACAAAACTGCAGGGAACAAGATTAGATGTATACTTCTAAACACTTCCTCCTTCACTGCCCAGCTTCAGTTAGTTACTTTCTACAAATTTAGCGAATTGGCTAATCTTTCTGATTTCATATTCAAGAGTTCTTGCACACAAAGCACAATCGTCCAAGTAAGATTATTGGCGTTTTCGCGAGTATCGGCCTATTTACCTAACCTAACCAAAGCAAATATTGAGGAATTGAAAATGCTACCGCTCATAAAATTGGATATTATTTAATTAATTTAAACTTTTGAAATTCATTTAATTATTTTGCAACTACATCATTGAAGTGGACGCCTTTATTTCCGATATTTTTGTTTTTTTTTTTGTGCTTTGCATTACCTTTTAAGCATAAATCGTACGAGAATTACTGACAGGTCTTTGTTTTTTAAATAATACCAAATAACGTCGATATGACAGCAAATTTTAGAGATCTGGAGATACAATCAACCAGCATAAAAGCCAGTTAATGCCAGACAGTGTGAAATTGGACGATTAGCATCAAACTGAATTGCTATTAAAGGAAATGATAGATATAGAGCTCTGTAAATTTTTACCACCTTGCGATGGTGGATACATTTTATGAAATCGTTACCCTCTCTGGAATACATTAGAAGCTTTGCCATAGACCTCTTTGGAAAATCATAATTCGATATTGGTTCGGAACTGACATCTAACTCAGGTTTTGTGGTAATGTTGATCTTTAACTTTTATTTCTCGCTAAAAATCACAGTATTCTTCATTTTCGCTATATATTTTAATAGTCACTAATTTTCATAGTACACCATATTTCATAGTTTAATATTAAACCTCAGCTATATTCAAATAAGTGGCTTCTATGCGCACGCGAAACTTTGCTCTCATCCATATTTCACTTAAATATTAAATTCTGCAACATATTCTCCCACTTCCACTTTGCATTCACGCCTCTCTATAAAACGCAATTTCCATAGCGTGGCAAAATTTCGCCACAAATAGCCTAAACCACAAAGGTGAGTGAGTCGGTGCAATAAAGCAAAAAAGAAAATGCAAAAACAAGAAAATCCATATCAGTATAACAATAAAAAATTCAATTTTTAACTAACAATAGTGTTGCCAAGATTTTTACCTTCTTTTTTTTGAGAATAAAAAATGGATGTGCAACAACAAACTGCGCTTGAGCTGGATTGTTTGAAAACCATTTGTGGCACTAGTTGTGTGGCAGCAAGCCAAAAAATACTCACGCACGCACACACACGCAAACAGCGTTGAAAATGCAAACGCCAAATGAAAAATTCAGCTGCAAAAAAGGCAGAGGCGACCAAGTTTGTCAAAAAGGTTTGCAAAGTTCACAGCGAGCCAACATCACTCATTACCAGCCACAATAAGAGCCAACATGGGAGCAGCGACTAAACTGACAGCAGTAACAACACTAACAAAATAGCCGTTACTAAAGGATAAAACTAAAAACAAAAAAATTTACGTAACAAATAGCTGTGCATATATTTTATGCAAAGCGGGAAAAATATCACAATATTTTTGGTTTCATATATTTACAGTGGTGGGCGCAAATATTGGGTGCAGATTGGTTATTATGTTTTTAATTGGTAGAGGAGAGGAGGAAGGCCGCAAACTTTAATTTTTTTAATAATAATGATTTAAAACGATGGATCCAAAGAAATAGTGTGTGAAAATGTTCAATTTTAGCCAAGCTAACCCTACTGGGCAAGTTGCGCTCAAATCAAATCTAGACGTATCGTTTGATTGCTTTAAAGTTTTTATACCCTGATCAGGTTATATGAAGATTGCCATGAAGCCGAGTCGATTTTGTCATGTCCATCTGGCTGTATATACCAGCCTCAGTGTTTGAGCTATTGACCTGAAATATTGCACACGTTGTTTTTTCTACAAGAAAATGCTCACTTAGCAGAATCGCTGATATCAGACTACTATAACATAGGGTTGTCATACAATTTGACCGATCGAAATCAAATTCTTGTATGAAAACTTTTTTTATTAACAGAATATCTTCACGAAATTTTACCCAAATTATTGTTCATAGCAACGCTTTGATCTCAAAACACATTATTCAGATCGCATCACTACAGCATAAAGCTGTCATACAAACTGACCGATCAAAATCTGGATAAAGATATTTTTATACACTTTTATGCTATGAGAGAGGCGTCTATGTATGAAGGGTATTATTGTTTTAGTGCAACCAAATTTACCGTTTTTTAGTTTTTTTTCTCTAAACACAATCGCTTTGAGACAATTAAAGGAACTCATTAACATTTCTCAAACAATATTTTTGATCGTTGCTATATTTTGCTATGCACGGTACTTTTTTTGTTTGCGACTCTTAATTTTTTCCTCTGCATCTCAATTTTCTTTGCTAAACGCTTGTTCATCAACATTTGGCACTGGCAAAAGTACTTCTCAGATCCCAAGCGTATACGCACATATAAACATATGTATACATATATGTATGGTGGTACATATGAACGCCGAATGTGGCAGACACTTCAATTGAGCAAGTCGCAAACAAAACGGCAAAAAAAGCAAAGAAATTCTAATAAAAACTGGGTGTATTGCGGGTATTGTTCCTTTGGAGGTGTTGTCTTTGCCCACAAAGTTCGATTTTTTCCTGAAACCATATACATATGTATGTAATAGCCTGCGTGTAATAGTTGCTGTTGTTACTGCACTCGCTGTTTTTGATAGCGTTGTGATGCTTCTCTGAGCTTGTATGTTGGGATGTGTTCATTTGGCAGCCTCTCACACAGTGAGTGAGACACGAGACAATCAACTTCGGACAAGATCGTTTGTATTTTTATTTTTTGTTTTCTCGTGAAACGAAAGCAAAAAAGTTGCATGTTAGTGCCGTGATGCACGTAGTGATGGCAGCAGACGGCTTGTGTGGCAGTGAAAAAATGTAATATACCGCATGTCGCCACCAACAACGGTGCAGCGTAACAGTAACAAACAAGTGTTATGAACAGCAACAACAAATGGCATAAGCTGCTTCCGTTTCCGCAACAGCAATTGTCGTTAGTCGGAGTAACAAAGTCAGCGCTTTCGTCGCATATTGATGCCTTATATATGTTCGAGGCGTGTACTAAAAGAGATCAATTGCTGAGATTTAGTACGAATACCAGAACTAGTTTCTCAGTTCTGGAGAAATAGCTCGAAACCTTGCACCCATCCTTTTCTCCATAAGGAGCTTTTGATATGTGGCAACCGCTGATATAATGTCACTACGACACATAGCTACCATACAAACTGAACGATCAGAATCAAGTGCTTGTATGGAAACATTTCTTATTTAACGAGATATCTTAAAGAAATTTTGCAGAGATAATTATTTAAGGCAGATCAGACTAATACAGTTTAGAACTGTCATACAAACTAACAAACTATAATCAAGCTTATGGAAGACCTTTTTATTTAAAGAAATATCTTCACAAAATTGGACATGCATTATTATCTAAGGCTAAGGCTTTTCAAATATGTTATTCAGAACGGAACACTATAGCATAAATATTTAAATATTCACATTATTATAACCCCCACCATAATACAATTATGCCAACGATTTTTCCATTCCCCGAAACGCTTTTCATAAGCACTTTTCCGGACGGCCTTCTGCTTCTTCAGCGAATTTTGTTTTATCTCTTCGATCGACTGAGAACGGGTTCTAATCCGACGATTGTTGACTTGCTTGTATGTCAAACTCATAAACCCATGCCTTATCGCAGTTATAATGATCTCCATAAATGTCGGAACGAAATTCGAACGATCAAGCACGATCTTTTTGAAAAAAATTCAGCTTTAACGGGACGAGTCGAGCGTTTCATATCCAAAATATCCACCAAAATCATTCGAACGGACTCCAGAGAGATGTCGAGCTCTCTTGTCATCTCTCTAACACTTGCCTGACGAATTTCAAGCACCATATCTTTCACTTTTTTAATATTTTCATTAGTTGAAGAGGTCGGAGATCGTCCAGACTAAGGCATGTCGTCAATGACCTTTCGACGGTTTTTGAATCACCGTAAGTTTTTTCCAATATTCGCAACGACTTCGTAACGCACTACTGAGGTGTAACGACTTAAACAGCTGTTGTAAACAAACTAATTGACAGATCGCGCTCATATTTGGCATAGTTATCCTATCAACTTGGCAAAATATTCGGTCGTCGAAAAAGTCTTTTCGTATTTTGTCAATAGATGCGTTGCAGTCGTATATCTCCAGTGCAACCAATCACATTGTGTCATACTATATAGTGTTAGAAAGGTGAGATTTTAAGCTTCATTAAAAAAAAAAAAATACATATTTTTTGAAGTATATTTTACCCGGGGAATTTTTTACGATTTCCGGGTGCTATTTTTGTCAGACTCTAAAGTTAATGTTTTTTCTTATTTTTGTTTTTGTAGAACAACGTAAACGCCAAAAATCTTTGGTTCACTACAGAGTTCAAATAAGTCATTAATACAGATATCACTGCTAGAAGGCACTAGAAGCTCAAAAAGTAATGGCGTCACCCTGTACTTGCTTATATATGTTTACAAAAACAACCGGACTAATAGACAGTTTTGCGTTTCCCAGCGCTATCAGTCGATTTGTGATTTCTTTCATTCGTTTCCACTACCTTTTATCAGCGGCAATATTGCTGCAACGAACTTTATTGCCACTGCTTGCTTTATGCTTCACTATTGGTGACTGAAATAATGACAACAAATATCGATTGAACTTCACTGCGCATTTCCTGGCTCTGATGTAGTTGTTGTTGTTGTGCCCCGCGAGCCGCACGCCGAAATTTCTTCAGAAATTGTTGTTTGGTTATTGTTGTTGCTGTTAGTGCCACCATTACTATTGCTGCTACTAAAAATTGCATATTTGCGTGCTTGCTGTTGCTGTTGCTGTGTTCTTATAAAGTTTCTTTGCAACCAAAGCTGGTTGCACGCAGACAGCAAGCAAAGCAGCAGATGTCGTGCTGTTGCTATTGTTGCAACGTTATTTTTTGTTTTTACTAAACGTTCGTCTGTCTTTGTGTCTGTCTGCTTTGTTTGACATTTGATATGCCACACAATTGTAATGTTGCATCAATTTAAGTTCGTTTTTTGCCAACAGCCATGGCAACATGACTTTGCAGCTTCACTTGTGTCGCTGCTTGTAGGCAGCCATGTTGCCACACGCACACACACACACATGCTATCTAACTACCGCGAGGAGGTGCTTTCTGCAACATTTTATGTGCAATACTTCTTATCATTTGTCGCCGTCCGCTTTCATATGTGGCATAAGCACAGACACACATACATACAAATGCTGTTGACTGCTTAGTTCCACAAGCAACGCTGGCATTTAGCTGGAAATCCTCGTATAAATGTGTAAGGAAGTCAACAACGTCTGTGGCAGCTGCAGTGGCGCTGTGGCAGCAATAAGTGGTTGTTTACGTTGCCAAATGCCAACACACAAATCGTAAATTCAATTCATTTTTTATATTTCACAGATATTCATACACAAGCATATCCAAACACATAACACCGCATTATCCCACACATACATATGCATGTGTGTCCAACGCTCTTTTGAACTTTTATACTATTTTTTATTTTTTTTTTTTTCAATATTTCTCGCCCGTTTTTTTCATATGTTTACCACTCTTGTGTCAGGATTATTTTTCACAACTGTGTGTGTCAGTTCATATTTGTACACCCATCAGTCTGCTAGTGCTTTTGTGTGTGTGCGTGAGTGGACAGCAGCATGGCTTCGTATTTGTATTGTGGCAAGGTTTCAAATTATTTCGCTAAGTAGCAGGAAATATGAGCAATTCTTTTGTATGAATGAATGCCAGCGCAACCGGAAAACGCTGTAGCAGACCCACACATTCACTAAAATATATATGTATGTGTGTTTGTGTGTACTTTTATCAATGGTCAAGAAATGAAGTGATTGCTGTGTGCCATGTGAGGTCTCAATTTGTGCTTAAAGGAGTATTAAACATTTCTGGCTTTTGAGTTTCGTGGGTCGAAATGTCCTTTGCTCGATTTTAAAAAATTTAACGAATTTTTGGTTTAATTCTGAAAGTATTATATATATTTTTTTGACGTAAATTTTCGATAAATTTTCATTCGTTAGGTAGTTGGTTTTACATTCTCCTTTAATATGAAATCTATAATATATTGTTTAAGGGCTTACATGAATTTTCTCGTGTAAAACACAGCCTCTTTTCAAAAATTTTTTTCTCACATAAAAAAATTTAATATTTTATTAAAATTTGCCTGAATAATAGAATAATACATTCGGAGTATGTACCATTGTCTTGGAAAATAAGCTGTACCAGATTTCTTGAAGACAACTCGTCAAATGAAAAAAAATTTCTATACAACAACTCGAATCTAATCGTTCAGTATGTATGGTTGCTATATGTTATAGTGATCCGAACTGAACAATTCCTTCGAAAATAACACCACTGCATTAGGCAATAATATAACTAAATTTCTTGAACAAATCTCGTCAAATGAAAAAGTTATCCATATAAGCACTTGATTTCGTTCGTTTTATATGGCAGCTATGTGCTATAATGGTTGGATATCGGCAACTCCAACAAATTATCAGCTTCTTGCGAAGGAAAGTATGTGTTCAAAATTTCAGGTCGATACCAAAAGAGTTTTTTTTATCTCTTCAATCGACTGAAAACGGGTTTCACGGAGCGGCAATTTAAGTTTAGGGAATAAGAAAAAATCGCATTTATATTATTCTTTGCGTTTCTGGCTTTAAATTCGGTCACACTCGTACTCTTTTTGAAAAAAAATTCAGCTTTTTGAGACTAGTCGAGCAAGAACGCGTTTCATACCGAAAATATCCACCAAAATCATTCGAATCTACTCGCGAGAAATGTGGAGCTTCTTGCAATGTCTTTAATCCACTTATCAGACGACTTTCAAGCACCATATCCTTCACTGTTTTAATATTTTGTTCAGTTGAAGAGGTCGAAGGTCACTCACAACGAGGCATGTCTTCATCGATCTCTCAACCGTCTTTGAAGGCTTTGTACCACTCGTAGTCTTGTGCTTTTGGTAAAACTGAATCACTGTAAGCTTTTACTAACATTCACAACGATTCCTCTAACGAAATTGAGGTAGAGATCAAGTGATTTTTAGTCTTAATGTATATGGTGAACAATTCGCAAGAAAAAATTAAATATTTGAACTCTATTTTATTCAAAAAGGAAATATATGTACGTCATTCAAAATTTTATTTTATTTCATTTCAGGCTGTCCTCAAGAAAACGCGCATCACCTGCAAATGCCATGGTGTCTCTGGTTCATGCAGTTTGATCACCTGTTGGCAGCAGCTCTCATCGATCAGAGAAATCGGTATGTTGTTTAAGTTTAACCAGTTTAGTCATACTGAGACAAATATAGCTTCGCATATAAAATGTTTTGGAAAAACGCTGCTGAGTGCCAAATTAATATTTCCTAAACTAAACTTAATTTTTAAAATCATCAAAAGCTATTAGCGAAAATAAGAAGCATTCTGTAATTGTATATTAGCTTCAACATCAAATTTCGTGCCTGATGCTGTCACAAATTGACAAGAAATAATATTAATACAATATTTAGCATTTTTTAATGTAACCATGTAACAACTTCTTACACTGTTGTTAACAACATCATGTTTTTCACGCCTAACAGCTATGTTAATAACATAACGCACTGCACATTTTATTAACATTTCTGGTTAAGAACTTCGCTGTAAAGACCGCTTTATCGACTTAAAGCACGTTTCAGTAGGTGACTAGATGGCGCACAGCATCGCTGCCAAAAGTGAAGTTCATATCCAAATAACATATACAGTAATCACTTGATATATGTATGCGCATATAAACTTTTCAAAACTTACAAGAAAACCGAAAGATTTTAAGCGTATAAAAGTATATGAAAGAACTATTTTATTATATTTTATAAATTATGTATAAATATTTTTACTTATATATCCCACTGTGCAATTTTACTATTACCACGTTTACTACTCTTCTTCTTCTGCAGGCGACTATTTGCGTGAAAAGTATGAAGAGGCTACGGTGGTGAAATTGAATAAACGTGGTCGTTTACAAGTGAAAGACACGCAGTATAAAATGCCAACGTCGCACGATTTGGTGTATCTGGATGAGAGCCCAGATTGGTGTCGCAATAGCCGGCAGTTGCAGTGGCCAGGTGAGTGGAATGGAAATTAAATCAGCTTGACGATATGTACTTATGTATGTATGTAGATACAAGAAAAGACGTAGACGTCTAGTAGAGAAATGTTAAAGTAGGAAACTTAAAATTTAAGTTGAAAAAACTGATTTTAAATAGCAGAAGTACATGGGATTCCAATTCAAGTCACTTAGTGAATCCAGAAATTTCAGAATTTGAGAAAACCAATTCCGGGATCCCGAAAAATTTTAAACCTGAAGATTTGATTGCCTTACAGAGTTAACTTAAATAAAATCTGTACGTTTTGAATATTACAACAAGTTTTTAATCAATGATTTCGGGATTATCAAAATTAGCTGTTTAGAGATACCCAAAAATTTCAAAGTCTTAAATATGATTGTTATTTCTTTGGGATTCCGATATAATTGTTATTCTGTCGTACTTCTAAATTTAGTTGTAATCATATTCTTACATTTAGGAAATTACGGCTTTGAGTGCTTTTGGCATTTCGGGATTGGCAAAAAAAAATTCTAGATCCCGAAGTATAGATTAATAAAAAATTACTCGAATCGCATTGTTATATTTAAATGCTTTCAAGGAGTTCGAGATTTATGAGCAACCAATTCGGGATCCCGAAAATTTTTAAACATTAAAATATAATTTGTTGCACTCAAAAAATACATTACAGCATTTTTTTTAGTGCTTTTGGGGATTTCGGGATTGGCAGAAAACATTTCGGGATCCCGAATAAAAGATTAATAAAAAACAATTCAAATCGTATTCTTTTATTTAGATGCTTTCTAGGAGTTCGGGATCCCGAAAATTTTGAAACAATGAAATATGATAGCCAATTTGTTACACTCTTAAAAAACTTCGAATCAAATTCTGATACAAAGAAATTTCTTGTATGCCATCAAGGATAAAATTTTTCTATAGTGTTTGCTTGTTTCCCGCCACCACAAAATTATTGATGAATTCACGCTAATTATTTTCCACTTACAGGCACGCATGGTCGCATATGCAATAAAACATCGTCCGGCTTGGATGGTTGCGGCATCTTATGCTGCGGTCGAGGCTACAACACCAAAAACATTGTGGTGCGCGAACGCTGCAATTGTAAATTCCACTGGTGCTGCCAGGTCAAATGTGATGTCTGTGTGAAAGTGCTCGAGGAACACACCTGTAAATAAGTAAATAATTATAAAAAAAAAAAAACAAATATAACAACAAACATACGAAAATAAATAACTAAAAAGCAAATGATAAAATGAAACTACTCAACAACACATGACGGCGGCAAAGAGGCGATAAACACAATAAAAAAATAGTATATAAAGCTAAAAATACATGAAATTATAACACAGAAAAAAAAACCGAGCATTCTCCAAAACAGTTGCTGTGCCCCCGCTCCGATAATCCCTTCGTTTGGCCGCAGCATTACAAGTATGCGTGTTAAACCGCTCAGACGGACATACATACAAGTATATAAAGTTAAGCAGTATGTATGTATGCATCAGCTATAAATAAAATACGCGCCTAACGGCATGTGAAACAATTAACTGTAAATTAAAACAGCTAAGTAACTGCACAAATGAAATGATATGAGACACAAAATAGAAACGCTGAGTTGTCAAGCACACACACATACATATACTAATACAAAGAATTGTATATGCAAAATGAAATTAGTTCTTAAGCCTGATTAAATGTATGTAATTAAATGTTATGTGCGATGTGCTGAAATTTGATACCCTCCGTGTAATTGTATGTGTGTAAGTATATTTAGTAGTAGGCGCGCAGACAGATCCCGTCAAGCAACACATTTGTATGTAGAAAGCAAATTCCATAAATATAAGCAGCATTTATTTGATTTGAACAGAAAAAAGAAATCAATTAATTACTAGTACATAAGCAGTTAAAGTTACTGTAATGAATTTTCAATTACCATCCGCTAAATTTAGAGTTATGAAATGTATGTAGTTCCATATTGTAATCTATAGTGTAAGTGTGTGTGTAAGTGCATGCGTGTGTGTGTGTAAAATATATGTAGCTAAGTGAAGTGTGCGTTTAATTTTCCACCGCGGTACTAACACTTTCCTTACGCACTGTATTTATGTAGTCGGCTTAATTAGTTCGTAGATTTACTCATTAAAATACATATATACAAATATATAAGCCTAACTACGCATAACTTACAACTCTAGTTAGTGTGAAGCCTACTTTAACTTACCTAATTTTAGTTGTAAACATCACTTATTTAAAGTAAAATTGCATGAAGCAGATCTGAGCATATTGTTAAAAGCTTCTGATATGAGAATAATAATGCAAGGAATGCTAGATGCATATTTTATACATATGTATGTATTCGTGCGAAAACTTTCTTTTTTGGGACTTATGAGATTTCTGCAGACGATATTTTGACATAAATTGAAAACCTTGTTTGATCCTATTCTAAATTTATAACTGTATTGTCTTTGGAATTGCGAAAAATATTTATCAGCTCATCATGTAAGTGGCACTGAAGTCTAATGGGTTAAGAAAGCGATATTTGACCTTACAAAAATGATTGATACCAAACTTCATTCAATTTAGTTGAATCGAGAAACACAAAATAATACATTAACTGCTAAAAAATGATAGAAAGATGTGTCATACTCAAAACCATTTGAAACGAGCATTTATACATCAAAAAATTGACGACTACATAAAGTCATCATCATCAACATCATTTCTGTATCGTCCATTTAAAGGGAATCTTTCAATGATTACTGGGATACTTTTCTGATATTTTCTACTATAAAACTCGTGTTAGCATTACATGAATTTTACATTCCCAAATCCAGTCCGAAGCAGTGGGATTTCGCGATACATGGTTACCTCTTAGAGACTTTCCATCTGGACTTTTTGATCCATGTTGAAATTAACTCTTATTGGAGTTAAAAGACTTACCGCGATACGTTTAAACATAAAGCGGGAGCTATGTTGGAAAAAGGTTTCATGGCTTAAACTATATTAGTAGTAGACCGAAGTCTCTGGACGTTAATGTTGGCTCACTGGGAGCTCCTCCATGGCCTCATCGGGATTACCTTTAAATTTTCCAACCTTTTTTCATTCTGTAGATTAGCTTTTCAACATAGCCATCGTATAAACATATTGTTTCATGGGTGAAAGATTTATTTTGAGTAAAATCATACGGATTTTGAGATATCCTACCGCAATCAAGTGAATAATAATATCTTTCACTTCGCAGAGATATCACACTTAGCTGACATTTAAACGAGTAAGGCTTTACTTGAAGCACATAAATGTGGACTATTTTTTATTCTAATAATTATGAATTTAAATATTTTAAACTGTGTCAAACATTTTATTCGAGCGCTGTACGCATTCACATAATCCTCGGTCTAATCAAAGTCCATTTGCAAGCACTTTTTCGCATTCTTGATTACACTCAATTAGGAGTAAAATATTAATATTTGTACATATGTATGTGTGAAGGAAATACTAAATATTTATCGCTTTAAATAAAAAAAAAATTAAACAAATACTTGCGAGTAATAGTTTCTAAAAACATTAAAGAAGATGTGCTTAAAATTAGAAGTTACATACAAACTTATAAGATACAGTGTTGAGCTCTTTAGCAGCAGAGAGCCAAACTCAAATTATAGACTTCTGCGGATCAAAGTCACACATAAGTATGTATGTATGTAAGTATTCGTGCACAAAGAATATAAATACTTGAAAAGAAAAGCTTAAACAGTGATTAAATAGAACAAAAGCGGAAAATATATATGTATATGACACACATTGCATTTTGAATATGTAGAATACAAGTATTTGAGATTATAAATATGAAATATTCGCGACGCAGCAAAATGAAAAGCATATTGTATGTATGTATTGTAATTTATGAAACGCATAATAAGAGTAAACAAAATACATATACAACTAAATTTAAAATGAAAATAAAACAGTGTAAAAAAGTTAATATATAAGTTTTAGCGATTACCAGAAATGCGATAGTAATATATTTAATTAATATAGATGGCGCAAAACACAAATGATTGAAAACGATCATACAAAAAAAAAAAACAGATAAAACGTATTAAATGATGAAAAAACAAAATGTTTAAAAAATTGTGCGTTTGATTTAAAAAATGGTTTCAATAAGGGAAGGAAAATCACTTTCGAATAAGTATGGATTTTAGTTTGGCTTAGTGACCCATTGTCAGGCGCTGGTTTCGTAGTCAGTTACGAAGATTTGAATGTCGTAAGGAATGTTCCACAGGGTCTTATTTATTATTTATTTATTGTTTTGAAAATTCATTCCCAATTTACTTACACCTTTTTGAATTTAGTTCAATTAAAACAAGAAGCTTACTTAAGATAAGCGATTGCTTTGAAAATCAGGTTAAAAAGGTTTTAAAATAAATTAAGTTATGTAAGGTTCCACAGTGTCTTGATAATTAGCTGTTGATTTTAAGATCCTTACCGAAATAATTAAAACCCTTTTCAATTTATTGGCTAGTCGGAAAAGTTAAAAAATTAATTTCGGGAAAATTGCAACTGTTCAAAAATTGGTGAAAATAATGAAGAAATTCGCTATATTTTGAAATTTTTGTATAAAAAGAGAAGAATGACACGAAAGCAACCAGTGAAATTAGTGAAGTTTACGGAGACGATGCCATATCAGTTCGTGTAGCACAACAATAGTTTGCTCGCTTCCGTTCTGCCAAACTTCGACTATGACTATGAAGAACTATGAGCTGCTCCAGCCTGGTGGAACGTTTAATTCTACATTTTTCTGTCAACAACTGATGAGATTGAAGCAAGCAATCAAAAAAAATGGCAAGAACTGATCAAAAGAAAGAGCTTGTCTTCCATCTGGACAACGCTTGACCACACACATCTTTGATGACTCGGCAAAAACTAAAAGAGCTTAGCTGGGAAGTTTTGATACATCCATTATATAGTCCTGACCTTGCACCATCGGACTAGCATTTGTTTCGGTCAATGCAGAACTGCCTTAATGGAGTAAAGTTGGCTTCAAGAGAAGCCTATGAAAATTACTTGTTGCAGTTTTTCGCCGAGAAACCACAAAAGTTTTACACTGATGGAATAATGTCTCTATCGGAAAAATGGCAAAAAGTGGTCTACCAAAATGGTCCATATTTAGTAAATTAAAGTTCAATATAAAAAGAAAAGTAAGTTGAAGTTTGATTAGAAATACAAAAAGATTTTTTCGACTACCCTATATTTATATTACAAGAAGTATCTACCTTTGTGGCAAGCGATCGTTTTGAAAGCAACTTTCGGAAAAGTCTTCCCTTAAATTAGTTTATGCGGCCTGATAACTCCCAATAAAAGTTATAAAGCCATTTACATGTTGTCATGGGTGCATATGATTTATGACATTTTTAACATAGTTATTTCAATTAATTGAGATCATTTATAAACTGTTTAGCTATTCCCGAAGATAAAGCTCAATTATCTACTGTGCTGCCTGTAATTACAATTTTACAACCGGTTACCTAACATAATTATTTTATACACCCGCAATAGCCTGTTTATTATACAGCACTGATATCAAACATTAACAGCTCGATAAGTAGCGCAAGGAGGGTATCCAATTATTTCCAGACTATCCAGTGCATGGAATAGAATAAAGTGGAATTTAGAATAAATACCATTTTCCAATTCATGAGGATGGGATTATTGGAGAAACATATCTCAGAGAGTCCCTTAGCAATTATAGTATTTTATTTTCGAATCAAAATAAGTATCTTGAACCAAAAAAGCCTTGTCTTTGTGGACAGGCGATATTGGTTTTGTAAGGTATCACCTTTTTAATTTGTATATCATATTTTAAAAATTTTTGATCTTTGTTGAGTTGTCAAGAATTATTAAAAATATTTTAGTTCCTGATCATCAAAGTTCTAGAACTAAAGACATAAGTTCATCCAGCTTTCTGTTCTCAAAGATAGAATACTATTTTCTTTTCACTAAAATTAATTTCGTAACCAAAATACCTGTACCTACAGTAATCCACACATATTAGTACGCACTTCTAAACAAATGTTTCGTCCATTTTATTAGTTGCTTTAGCGCTTATCAGTTGGCTTTGCTCCCGAAAAACCATACTCTTTCATTGTTTATCATTTATCCGCAGTATTATAGCTTTTATTAATATTTTTTGTCAATGCACAGCTACACGTTTCTCACGCCGCAAAGTGGATCTATTTAATGCATGTTGGGGGAAAATTATTACAAAATATTGTCGGCACTTGCAACGCTTTAAACTTTTAGGGGTCTACAGTATTAACACTGAAGAGGTGTCGATAGTAAAACCACAGGACGTCAAGAGCAGGCATCCTGAAGGAAAACTGTTTGTCTTGAACTATTGAACTATGTAACAGCACTCTATCCGGCAAGGCTGAAAAACTAAAACTGGTCTATTTGTGACTCACCTGCATATCAGATTAACCTAGCCTAACCTTATGCTATAGTGGACGGACCTGAGCAATTTCTTCGAAGATTGCAGCGTTGCCTTGGAAAATAAGCAATTTCGTGAAGATATATTTTGAAATAAACAAGTTTTCCATTCAAAGATTGAATTTTCATAGTGTCGTCTGTATGGCAGTTAGATCCTATAGTGGTGCGATATTTGCGGTTCCAATAAAATGATCAGCCCTTTGAGGAAAAAAAACGTGTGAGAAATTTCAGAAATTTGTCTCAAAAACTGAGTTCGCTTGTATACAGACAGATAGTCGGACATGATGAAATGGAGTCAGCTCTTTACACTGATCTCTTGTATATAAGTATACTTTGTTCAGAGTAAAATAAGGGAAATGAAAACTGAAATGTTGCCTACCTTTAGGGGCACTGCTAAAAAATTTAAATTTTTTCAGCGAAGACACAAACCTAATATGATAATTCTTATATGGGTAATGCCATTGTGATATATTAAAAAAATATTGCCTTCAATTAGGCGTAATATTAAAAACGGTACTAACAAGTATTTGAGCCAGGTAACAAACCAAGAATAATTAAAACTATGCGGGCTTATAATACGGCACATTATACTTACGCTAGTTGCTAGACATAATAGCTATGTAAGTGCTTGAATTCGATGTACAAGCTTGTATCATCAACCTCAGCCACGTTTGCATCGAGATTTATAGAAAAAATTTAAGTTTTTCCAAAGCGATCCAGACTTTCGGAAGCATTTGAACGCTTAATCAGCCGAGCAGATGCGCCGGCGGCCACATTTCGCATAACATTACGAATTAGCATAAAATATATAAAAATGTTGCTTCTTAGCCATCGAAATTGCTGCACTGTGCAGTGATAAGCCAGTCTGTAGAATGGGTTTTCAGGTCCTTATACGCTGCTTACATGTCACTTATACGCTCAGTAGTATTTTGGCGCTTGTCTGGCTGAGTTGCACGCCGCTAAGTGGACCGCGCGGAAAACGAACTAAATCCGATGGTGTAAAATACAAATAATAGGCGCGTGTGTTAGTTACTTAAGTATCATAAAAAAGCATACTTACATGCGTGAATTCACCGCATCTGTGTGTGTGTATAGATGAGTGCGCAGAATTCACTTTAATCCATCACTTCCTTCCCACGCGTTAGGGTTACTTGTAGTTGTGTCAATGGCCAACCAGCGGCAAACAAAAGTAAATAAATTCGCTCACATACACTACTACATTGTGAAATACTGTTATGATAAACGAATAAACAGAAAGTACCAAAAAATATTTATTAGTGATAATTTTGACACATTTTCGCAATATTCTGGCAAAGTTGTGACGACTGTGAACGCTGTGGCTGTGTGAAAATTTCCCCTCCGTTTGAAATGTCTACAGTTTTTGTATGCTACTTAAAAATATTAACTTTTCTTGTGCTCTTGTGTGAAAGTTGTGCGGCTGCGGATGTGAGCCAACAGCGAAATGTAACGGAAGCAGCGAACAGCTGGCAGTATTTGATTAAACATGGAGAGTCCGCATTGAAATTTTTGTGAGTATACCAAATAGTGTTGCAAGTGTGCGACATGGAATTTCATAATTTTTCAGTTCTAGAAGGTATATGTAGAGTGTCAATTAATCTTGAGTTAATAATTATGTTCTCCTCTGATTATATATTACAGGACCTTGTAACTACAGATATCTACTAATTGAGGCAGCATTCATTTGATTTCATTAACTATTGTTGTAGGTTGAAAAATTAGTCCGATCGTACAAAATTGTTACATCCATTACCAAGCTTGCACAAAATATCATTTTCTAAATCACATTTTCTTGTCAAGTTTTATTTACCTCCCTATTGGGAATAGAAACTAGCCTGGGTTTAGTAACAGCTGGTAAATTTGCTTTAAGCATGGCTACTGTCTTCTGATTATGGCAGCTAAGTAGTCGCTTTTTCTTAGTTCGTGGCCGATTTTATGTCTTTTGTCCAATTTTTTAAATAACAATCTTGTGAGTCTGATCGTTTCTTATTTATGATTGTCTCAAAACAGAACCTAAAAACTTCAGTATATAAAATAATTTCCATTTTTCCAAATAAATTTTTAAAACATCATTAAATTCCATTTGAAATACTCCACTCTCACGATTCAAAACAAAATGTTTTTCAGCCTATTAGATACGTAGGTTGCCTTTTATATTTCGATGAACTAAATTAAATGTTGACGTTGAAGCTCCATCATATGCCAGTGTTTATTGTTGATATGGTGCGTTCAATCGAGGTTGTAGATCACTCCAAGACGAATTCCGTAAAATTCGTCCGAAATCAGTTTTTTTCCAGAAATCATTAATGTTGTGTGCTAACTAATATTGCTAGATCGTCACGTGATCCTTAGTGAGACAAAAGCAACTATAGGCATTAGTGGCACCAGCATACTTTCAATATTGCATGAATCTTTGACTGAATTGATTCACGTTGAAAAACAATGCTCGTGTCGATCGGAAGAAATGTTAAAATAAATACGATATTCGAGGCACGTCTATGACATCGTGACAGGCGATGAATTGTAGATTTAGGCGTATGAAAGCGAAAGTAAACAGTAGTCGATTGTATGGGCGCTTCAAAATGGGCCGAATCCAACGAAAGCTGTTCGCGCATGAAGCATTTCCGAACAAATGATTGCCTGTTTTTTATAAAAGCTTGATATGTAACACTAGCATAATGCAAAACAGTAAATTCTAAATGGTTTACAATAATTTTTTTGCCAGTTGTCTTTCAAGAAATCATCACAACCAACTGCTGCATGGAAGACAATGCTATTTTTCACACAACGACTGAGACAACTGAATTTTTTAACACTAAAAACATCGGTTTCATGAGTCATTCACCGTATAGTCGTCAGGACTGGCATCGCATGACTTCTTTTATTTCCGTTCGCAAAAGATAAACTAAGAGGTCAAAGTTTTTCGACACCTAAAGAGGCGGTTGATGCGTTTAGAATGCATATTTTCGAGATACCTCAATTAGAATGGCAAAGTGCTTAGAAAATTGGTTCAAACGCATGTAAAAGTATATACTTGTAGTTCTTAATCCAGTACATTTTGAAAAACAATATACGGATTTTCAATGAATAATATTTACTTCTGTTTTCCAATCCAAAAATATTAAAGCAACCCTGGTAAGAGTTCAAGTACTTGCCTCTGGTATTTTCGATATTCCAAATACCCTTGTCTCCAACTATTGCTCATCTAAAATTACTAGTAGCGTATAGCATAAGCCTTGCGTGAAAACGCCGTTACACGATACATCCTCAACTAAATAGTGTGTAGATATTTTCTTCTGATTTACATTATCATTATCGAACAAATTCATTTTATGATTACTAAAACAACAGATTATAATGCGACGTAACATATCTAATGATAACTTTATCAGTTACCGTAAATGATAAGCTTTTGCCTTAAATTATGGTATTTGTTCTAATCAAATATAAAATTGTGTTCTGCTTCAGATTTCATGTTCGTTACTTATTTGTTGAATTTATTCATTTGCATTTATTACATTTATTTATATTTACTATTAAATAATATTCAACTAAATTCATCGTCTATAACAGCATCTTTTAGTTGTGCTCCACTTTCGATATGGACTAGTATAATATATAATGTGCCTAAAATTAATTTAGCTTTACCTTATTCATCGACTGTAGTATTACTAGAAATGTAGCATATAAAATTTGAAGAAATAAAGAGAGTAATACAAACTCTTAAAAGCTTCTACCAAGCTTGCTTCCATTTTCGGGACGAGCCAAACGTGAAAGTTTAAAAGTTGCCGATTCGAAAGTAAACGACTTTTTTAGACGCTTGGAGATGGCTTGAAATAAAATACTCAGTATATTTAACTTCTTAAAACACTTAAAAGCACAATTAAGGAGGGCTTCCTTGATCAACTAAAGCATTGATAATACTCTAATTCTTCATTACGTCCCTTAAGCTGGCCGGAAAACTCATTATGCCGAACATACTAGACATACTATACACCAATACTAACTTTTACATTTTTCTGATTTATAGAAAAAGCTACGTTAATGTCACCATCACCGGAAGCGTACCTGAATGCATGGAATATCAGTGTAAAGTTTTTTGCGGGAATACTCGTGCAGACCAACTGAATAAAAGTATCGAAAATGCATTGTTAGTTAATGTGAGAAGAACTGAAATTGATTGTCACATAAATATAAAATTTAAAATTAATAAATATTAAATTTTTCAGGGCACCAATTGTTCAGCCATTTTAGAGCTGCGTCTTTATAATGTGGAATTTCCTAAACAGAGAATTTCATTTGGATTTCTCGGTGAATATTTTAACAAGGTGCATATGCTCTACATTGGCTCATCCAATGTCACCGCCATTGACGCGGGCGCTTTTAAAGAAGGCATCTTCAAGGAGATTCAGTTGGAGAACTTAGAATTGGAGGAGTTAAACAAGAAAATGTTCAAGAATTCTACTACCTTTTTCACGATACTTTCCATCATACAACGGAATAAACCAATACAATTAGTTTGCGACGATTTTCTGGGTTACATTAAATACCAAATAAAAAACTTCACACTACAAGGCAACATCAAGCAGATAACTAATACGACAGCTTCGAGTAGTTTGCTCAACAGCTTGAGATATCTCGATTTGAGTTATAATAATTTTACCAATACATTTACCGAAGAGACGTTCGAAAAGTTGTGGGTCGTAGAATATTTGGACTTATCACACTCGAATATACAATACCTACCCGATTATGTGTTTTCCAAAGTCACCGACACACTGTTATACCTCAATTTATCCTATAATCAGCTGACCACAATAAATTATTTGATTTTCGGCAGACACGCAATTTATGATGATTTAATTATCGATTTGAATTATAACCCCTGGAATTGTACGTGCGACTTGCGCACAGAAATGAATTTAATACTGATGTTTCAAAGCAATCCTCCGACATGTGACGAGCCCATCGATTTAGAGATCGTTTCGGTATTGGATGAGCGTGTATGTCACAGTGAAATGAATATAACTACAAATTCGACTGCAGTAATGGCATCTACAACACAGTATACGAAACAAACGACACTGAAACCGATTACTACAATTGCAGATTACGACAACGAGTACATTACGACCCCAACACGAGAGAATTTATCATCGCTTACAACTAACCCGACTTCAATCACAACTAGTGCTGTTGTTGATGGCGATGACGACACAATATTGGTACGTTGCCGGGTAGCTGGTGAGGCGACCACTGTGACCTGGCACACCGTTTTGTGGCCCGAAACACAGATTCATCTGACAGAACTGCCGAACTTGAGTGTTGAAGTGCTTTTGGAAATAACCGATTCGAAAGAATCATATGGTTTGATTTGGTTTAGTAGCGTTGTGGATGATTACTACAGCATGACAGTTAACTACAATCAATATGGGCTGGGTTGTGTTGGACCCATCAGCTATACAACCATTGTGACCAATATGTTACCAAATACCGCTTACACATTTTGTTTGCTGCCCAACGATGATTTAAAGATTTCTCCATATCACTGTGATTCACTGCACATGAATTCTAATCTACAAGTGGTCTATAATACATGGTTGTCGCATGACATGCGCTTCACGGGCATATCGCTGACCGTACTTGGTGTGTTACTTACTTGCTTCTTGGGCATTGCTAGCGTTTATATGCTGCTAAAATATAAGCCAATACTGTTGAAGGGCAGTAAACGTGTGAAAACCACAAGCGCCAATTCAATGGAAATAGTCATCTTTCCAAAGCAGCGCTCATTGGAGAATTTGAAGCTCAAAGAACAGACGTTGGCCCAGCGCACTTCTCACAGGTATGTATTAAATTTTTATAAGCAAACCCCTTCCTTCTGCGCAATGAAACTATATATTTACAGGAGTTTTCCGGAAAGTAATAGGACTGAGTCGTTTAAAAAAAAATTATTGAATCAATCGCTAAAACTTAAAACTTTCAAAATAGGCTCCTTCTGCGTCGATGCAGCACTACCAGCGCGATTTCCAAAGCATTAAAGAAGTCACGGAAGGCATTCTCTGGAATAAGCTTGAGAGCCGATGTGCATGCTGCTTGGATCGCCCCTTTCGTCGGCCTTTTCAAGCAAGGAAACAAAAGGAAGTCCGGGTAACCGCATCTGTAGGGCGGCTGCGGAAGCGTTGGAATACCGATTTGACGATTGACCCTTCGTTTGTGTGTCTTGTGAACCTCCACGTAAAACTTAGCAAATTCATGATGGACGATGCCTTTGATGTCCAAAACGACTTCACTTTGCTCATTCTTCCCTTTCTTTGGGCGAGGAGACGCCGGCATGTGTCGTTCGGAAGATTGCCTCTTTGTCTCGGAATCATACTCAAAAATCCATGAATCGCCACCTTTGATTATGTTATTGAAAAATTGGGGGTCACTTTTACATATTTTTAAATTTTCTTGGCACACTTCCACTGGCCGCAACCTCTGCTCTAACAAACGTTGCATTTTCGGCTTGTATCACTCACAGAAACACGTCGCGCAAAAATGATTTTCCTGACTCTCCAGTTGCTCGGAGACAACTGACCAGCAGATCGTTCGTTAACCAGTAAAGCCCTCTCCGAATACAGTCGGTACACGCACGCTCTGAAGTAAAGTCGCAGCGGAAAAAAATCAGTCCTATTTCTTTCCAGATAAGCCCGGTAAAGCCGTCGCATTCCCTTTAATGAGCTTTTCGAGCTCAGTTGCAGTTATTTTGAAGCCAATTAAATTTATTTTTCTGAAAGTTGGACATTATGTATACGTTTTTTCTTGAATTTTTACTATATTCCTTGATTTTATATTTCATAATACTTTTTACGTACTAACACTTCCATATCATATTTCAGCACCTACGACACTTCCAATAGTAGTCCTACCTCCAACAATCACATAATACGTCGCGATTCCGTAATTAGTGTTGAGAGTAATCAAAGTTATATGAATGCCAACTTATATGAAGTAATACCTGCTTATCTTCGTCTACAAGATGTCGCTTCCGATTATGAGAAGAAGTCGCTAGAATTGGAATCTATTGACAGTTACATGTCAACCTTGGCGCCCAAATACGAATGCACTTCAGTCAGTTATGCAGAAGTTTTGCCACGAAACAAGCGTGCCTCAAATGATCCACTGCCGGCATTGCCAACAGCACGGGCGTCTAGTACAACTACTCTAGCGCTGGAGCCCCCTGCATCAATGTCAGAAAATATGCCATATTTAACTGTGACTGAAGCGATTGAGGTTGCAGAGAGCTGAGATAATAAAATGTAGGGAGCGTGGCGAGTTAAGTAGCGAACAATACCACTAAATTGAAACTGTATCCGTGTAGAGTATGTAAATCTATTTATGTTATGTTAACGATGTAATAAAGGAGGGAGGACTGAGAAAAGAAATGTTATTTCATTCATGAAAACGTGCTGAGAACTCTCTCAGTTTGCAAAATCTCTATAATAAATATTTATTCACCACTAACCACGTAACCGAAGTCGGCTTCGTTAAACAATCAACTTTGTCGATATTAAGTGTAAAATAAAAATAATTATGAAATAATCGAATAAAAAAATCGATATACAACATGATAAAAGTTTACAACCACAATTTACCCATCACAAATACTTTGTTGGTGTTACATTAATGTAAACATTATCAAATAATTATATTTATTACTTTCTACGCCAACACATGCCTTTTGTCATATTTATTTGTATAATTTACCAACTACAACTTACTACCGTGGTTAGCTCCGAATATTGATAAATGAATACAGGGTGGTCTACAGATTATTGTGTGATCCTTTCGATTAAGGTTTGATATAAGCAACCTGTAGCTAAAATGTGCAAGCATATAGTATTCGTAATGAACAAATTTTACCCAGGCTGTCCATTTCAATTGGACGCTCAAAGCGAATAATTCTCTAGTTCAATCTTTTTTGTGGCACAAAGCATTTAGTGAAGGCTGTGATATTATCGACATCAAGTTATACGACAATTTAGCGAATAGCGCTCAAAAGTGTCCGTAAACCGGAAGAACCAAACTTCAAAGCTCCAAGAACTTCCGACGTTTTCGTTCCAAATTTTGTTCAGTGATGAGGCCCAAAGGGTGTATAAACAAGCAAAATTGCCGCATTTGTGACAAAGAGCTACCTGAAGAGATTCAAAAGCTGTCATTTCATCAAAAAACAAGTAAGGACGGGCTAAGTTCGGGTGTCACCGAACATTTTATACTTTCGCATGATAAAGTGATAATCGAGATTTCATTATACGTCATTCACATATTTTTCAAATACCGAAATGGATCACCCTTAAGTTCGATTTCGGAAGCACTGAGCGACAAGTTTTGAACTAAATGCTTTGACTGTATTATTCATTTTTATTCTATTTTTATACTCTCGCAACAAAGTTGCTAAAGAGAGTATAATAGTTTTGTTCACATAACGGTTGTTTGTAAGTCCTAAAACTAAAAGAGTCAGATATAGGGTTATATATACCAAAGTGATCAGGGTGACGAGTAGAGTTGAAATCCGGATGTCTGTCTGTCCGTCCGTCCGTCTGTCCGTCCGTCCGTGCAAACTGTAACTTGAGTAAAAATTGAGATATCATGATGAAACTTGGTACACGTATTCCTTGGCTCCATAAGAAGGTTAAGTTCGAAGATGGGCAAAATCGGACCACTGCCACGCCCACAAAATGGCGGAAACCGAAAACCTATAAAGTGTCATAACTAAGCCATAAATAAAGGTATTAAAGTGAAATTTGGCACAAAGGATCACACTAGGGAGGGGCATGTTTGGACGTAATTTTTTGGAAAAGTGGGCGTGGCCCCGCCCCCTACGAAGTTTTTTGTACATATCTCGGAGACTACTATATCTATATCAACCAAACTCTATAGAGTCGTTTCCTTCAGGCATTTCCATATACAGTTTAAAAATGGAAGAAATCGGATAATAACCACGCCCACCTCCCACACAAAGGTTACGTTGAAAATCACTAAAAGTGCGTTAAGCGACTAACAAAAAACGTCAGAAACACTAAATTTTACGGAAGATATGGCAAAAGAAAGCTGCACCCAGACTTTTTTTAAAAATTGAAAATGGGCGTGGCCTCGCCCACTTATGGACCAAAAACCATATCTCAGGAACTACTAGACCGATTTCAATGAAATTCGGTATATAATATTTTCTTAACACCTTGATGACATGTACGAAATATGGGGGAAATCGGTTCACAACCACGCCTTCTTCCAATATAACGCTGTTTTGAATTCCATCTGATGCCTTCTCTGTATAATACGAGTATATACATTAGGAACGAATGATGATAGCGGAATAAAACTTTACACAAATACGGTATTTGAAAAATATATAAATGACGGATAATGAAATCTCGATTATCACTTTATCGTGCGAGAGTATAAAATGTTCGGTGACACCCGAACTTAGCCCTTCCTTACTTGTTTTGAAATGATGCCACATATCTCAAACCCACCTTTTACCATCAAAAAATTTTCCGTACGCTTATGATTTATTGGATACGCCCCATAAAAGCATAAGTTAGAGCATACTGTTAGGCGTTTAACCCATTTACATAATATAACGTTAATAGTGGTTTAACAAAATAAGATGATAACAGTGGTTGTTGCCTCTGCGATGTGTCAAAGTCCATGGACCCTTTGGTGTGCGGTACCAAACACTAAAAAATAATGTTCATCCAAGGGACATTGTTATCCCTTCAGTTGAAAAATGTAAAAATTAATCGTTATAAAAAGGGTTAACGGAAATCACTCGCACTACCACTTATAAACAAATAGTGTGCTTAGTCATTTCCATGCAACGAAGTCACCACCCATTGATAGAACTCCCGCATGCGTTACACGATCACATCCACCGGCAGGCAGTTGGCTGCTTTATCAAATCAAATAATCATAAATTTATTAGTGCACCGATAAGCAAATCGTATTTAACTGTTTACTAAATAAATTAAGCATGAAAAATCGTTGATGGAGAGATATGCAAAATGCGTTTGAAAATCGAATGTGGAAAATCAGTTTGTTGAGAGTTGTTGAGTGCGAAAGAGTGGACAGAAAATCACGGCAATCGAGGTGTCACGGTCCTTATATGTACATACCTACATAAATATTGATATAAATGAGTTTGCGCGTGTGTATATAGTATCGTTAACATTGTTTTGATTATGATAAAATGTTTAAATCGAAATCATTTCGTATTAATCATGAAATAGACAAGAAGCCGAAAGTACATGACCTTTGCTATGAGTCCAAACGAATACGGTGAGATTTTTACCGATTTTAATTTTGTATAAAATTGCATGCTTATTGATATCCCTGTTTACTTCTCAGTTGGATGAAATTTTTGATTATACCACTGATCATCGCTTTCTCATTGCTTTTGGTGCTGAGTAATGTGAATTTCTCGGGCGAGTCATATGAGCACACTGTGACCCCTTCCAGTGGAAGCCATACAAAGGTAACACAAACGCCAACGAAGGAAGTAGCAACTGTGGCTAACATCGACCAAGGCTTAGCGATGGAGGAAGCTGGACTTGATACTACAAAAAGTTACGATGAAGTGGAGAAAAGGAGTGGCGCAGTGGATGTAGCAGTGCAGTACTTGAAAGAGGCTCAGGCAAAAGTCACGTAAGCATAAAATACAGAGACACATCTCTTAGCTAATAAAGAGAGAAACTTAACAAAAATTGATTAATTAAGGAACATTGCTAGAAATTATAAGAATATCATTAAGAAGTTAGTTCTATACAACTTTGTTTCAAAAATGTATACCTTGTTTCTTATATTATTTTGCTTTAGTGGCGTCCAATGCACAGACAATAACACGTGTAAGAGAGTAGTTTGTAAGGGTGGACCCATATACACTTTGCAATATGAATTCGATTACTTTTTGGATTGGTGCGAAAATAAATATTTTGACGTCATCATAGAGAATTGCACATTCAACAAAAGTACCATAGACAGATCCACATTCTCAGGGAGTTTCAAGATGTCCACTTTAACAATACGAAATTGCACACTCGACACGATCGTTGATAATGCCTTCAACTATCAAACTCTGAATAAATTGGCGAATTTAACATTTGTTGGTACGCAATTAAAAGCTTTGAACTCGCAAACGTTTCTTGGTTTGGAAACTGTGGAAAATTTCCAACTGATCAATCTGCTCAAGCAGGAAACTCTGCCTTTGAACGCTAGTAATTTCTTGCAACCAATGGCTCCGAGTCTCAGCAATTTAGTGTTGCAACAAACCGAGGGATCATGTTGTTCCAACACCATTTATGATCCCACTGAGTGGTTGGGTGGTAACAGCGTCACGATCTACAGTAAACTAACGTATGTCGATTTGAGCGGCACTAATTTTAACGACACACTTAACGGTAATACATTTGCAAAACTATCAGCAGTGCAGGAACTACGGATGGCCAATTGCAGTTTGAGCACAATCGCCGAAAACGTATTCACTGGCATTTTGTCGACACTAAAATCGCTCGATTTGAGATATAATCGTTTACAGACGCTGGACGGTGAGTTCCTTGCCGCTGCTATTCCTAAAGGAATTAACATGGAATTGGGGTGGAATATGTGGAGATGCGATTGTGACAATATGGAAACCATTGAGTACATGAAGCAAATAAAAAATAATTCTGCGGCCGATACGGTATGTGCAACACCAACAGATTTAGCAGGCACACAAGTCAGCTCGTCGCAAATAAGCTGTTACAGTGAGCAATTCATATAAGAGATGATAATGAATAAATAACAAGCTATATACCTTTTCAGTCACGACCATACCTACAACAATTTTAACAACCAAAACAACCACAGCAGCTCCTACAACTACAGCACCAACAACCGCAACTATTACGGATGAAACCATATTCGCAACGAAAGAGACTAGTGCAGACACTATACCAACATCTTCTACAATTGCAATCGACAGCACAACTTCAACGGCTTCAGACTCTACCCCAAGTATTGTGCCGACAACAGTAGATGATAAAACTGAGGAAACAGCAGAATCGAGCTCAGAAAGTCTACCAACAACTTCTACAACTATCATCGACAACTCAACCTTAAAGACGTCAGCTACAACGGAAGAAACAGATGTAAGTGAAAACACTGGTAAGTATCTTAGAGACACAATCACTATCACTTTCAAAGAGATGAAGTGGATTATAAAATGATCAGTTACATCCTATATGAGCTTCTTCTTATTTGTTATATTTAGCGTTTTCTGTCAGTCTTGACAGCGCTTGGCATAATATAGTTATAACCGAGTTTACAACTTTAGTCGTTCTTGCTTTTCACTGTAGTCAGGTTCTTCTCCACCTGGTATTTCCAACGTAGTGGAGGTCTTCCTCTTCCTCTGCTTCCTCCGGCGAGTACTTTGTGGAATACTTTCAGAGTTGGAGTGTTTTCATCTCTTCCGACAACATGACCCAGCCAGAGTGGCCGCTGTCTCTTAATTCGCTTAACTATGCCAATATCGTCGTATATCTCATTCCGCTCACAGTTCCATCGTCTGCGGTATTCGCCGTTGCCAACGCGCAAAGGACAATAAATCTTTTGCAGAACCTTTCTCTCGAAAACTCGTAACATCAGATGTTTTCATCGTCCTTGCCTCTGTATCATATAGCAGGACGGGTATGATGATTGACTTGTAGGGTTTGGTCCTTGTTCCTCGAGAGAGGACTTTAATTCTCAATTGTCTACTCAGACCGGAGTAGCGTCTGTTGCACTCATATAGAAGATTGTATCTACTCAAATTATTTTCTCCAGGAGCAGATTAATCAGTTTGTTGACAGTGGGCTTTAACGTTTCACATAATACGCTCTATAGAACCTTTTATGCAATGTTGAGGAGACTTAGTTGGCGCAGATCTTTTCAGTATGAACTTTATAAAACACTTCGACGTAAATGATTCGTTCTTGTTCAAATCCAAACTCAAATCAGAAATATTTTTAAAATACTAGGTTTGTCCGGAAAGTAATAGCACCGTTTTTCTTTCGCCACGACTTCCGTTATTAGCTAACGACCAAGCGGCTGGTCAGTTATCTCCAAGCACCTGGAGAGTCAGGACAAACATTTTCGCGCGACGTCCTTCTGTGAGTGATGAAAGCCGAAAACGCAGCGTTTGTTAGAGCAGAGGTACGCGATTAAATTATGTGTGAAACTCGGTAAATCTGCGACAGAAACGTTTGATATGATCAAGCAGGCTTACCCAGACGTTGATCCGGCAAGAAGTGGTGCGTTTCGTTGGCACCAGACCTTTTTGGAGGGTCGAGAATAAGGCGCTGATGAAGACCGGAAGAATGAGCAAATTCAAAGTGAATAAGATGCTCATTGTCTTTGTTGATATCAAAGGCATCGTCCACAATGAAGTTGCTTCTCCTGGACAAATCGTCAACGCCAAGTTTTACTCAAACGAAGGATCAATCGGATCCGTCAAGACATCGCAGCCGATTGCGAGCTCACACCGCCTTCTTTGTGAACAGCTACCTAAAGCATCCCAACGCTTCCGCACCCGCCCCAGATGTGGCCCCCCGGACTGCTTTTGTTTCCTTGCCTGAAAAAGACGATGCAATGGGACCCAAGCAGCAAGCGCCTCGGCTCTCAAGACAAATTCCGCGGAATAACTTCCATGACGCCTTCAATACTTGAAAATCACGTTGGCAGCGCTACATTGACGCAGAAAAAGCCTATTTTGAATGTTTTTTTTTAAAGAATTGTAACGATTGGTTCAATAAATTGTTTTGTTTTTCTGTGCAAACCCTGTAAAACTTGGCTTTCGACGTCTACAATAGGGTACAATACAGAAACTACAATTTTTACCACAACTATCCTTCTTAGTATATTATTTTATAGCGCAGTAATAACGACTCCTTTCGCTTCATTACCCTAACTCAAGAAATAGTGTTGCGAACATTATTGAAACAACTTCTGGGTCTAGCTGGTATGTAATCTCAACCCAACAAGTCTGAAAACTGCGACTTCCTTTTGTTCAAGGGTGGTCCTAACGGTAGCTAAGGCATCGCTAGAATTGTGTTCACAAAGGATAGGCGGCATTTTCAAAATATTTTTTTCGGAAAACTCGCAAATATGGCTGAAATTGCGTTTAAGAAAGGTACTGGAATGTTTTCTTAAACAGGCTTTATTAAACCAACATGAAAAAACTCGGGACTTAAATAAGTAGTTTATAAAGCTGTATTGTAGTTTAATGGAGAAGGGTATATATTTCTTTAAGGGTTAGCAATTTTTCAGATACAACTTTAGTCTCAACAATAGTTACAACGATTTCTACAACAACACCCAAATATACTACTATCAATACATCTGCAGGAACAACTAGTGAGACTGTCACACCACCTTCGTCCCAAATGACATCCACGACTGAAGATAGCTCATCCAAAGAAACATCCGAACCCATATCGACAACAACTACGCCACAACTAACTGACACAACAAACGAGAATACAACCTTAACTTTTTTCACGGGAACAATAACAATACCAATAACAACTGACGATGCTACGGAAGGAACTGTTAACCCCGAACATACAACGGAAATTGTTATCAGTAAGTACAAATGCTGGACCTATTAATTCTTATTTTGAAATGCATGTATTTCAATTAAATCCGCTGTATGCAAAACTCACATCTAATTCTACGGTTCTTACACGTTTCTTTTTCATATACCTATTTAAATCGCAAAGATACGACCCTGACCTGGAGCACCATCGTTCCAACGACGATTATACCACCAACGAATTCTTGCTATGGAAATAAAGCTCCAAAGTATTTACCGTGCAGCGATATCATAGCCTTTAAGCTTTGTGACTATGACGTTACATTCAATGTGGTACCGATATCATCGCGAAGTGTGCAATTGCAATTCGGCGGCGGTGCGAATAGTTTGCACCTGATCTACTTTCAGGTGATCGACAACAGTATAAGGAAGGAAGTCGAGATCGAGAATAATAGCGAAATCATTATAAATAACTTAGCGCCGAATGGAAGTTATACCTTCTGCCTCATACCGAAGAATGAAACGAGTACCTCACCATTTAATTGCCGTTCAGCGCACTTGCCACAACTTGAAGCTTGGTTGGAGTATAACGATGTTGCGCTTTTTTGCACGATCGCCATACTCGTAACTGTTGTTTGCGCAGTTATAGGGGTGACAGCAACATATTTTCTATTGCGTTGGCGGCCAACTTTATTGTATGGTAATAAACGTCTGCATCGTATTGCTTCGACAACGCACGAAGTGCTACTACTACCGAAACCTAATCGCACATCTTTAGATTCGAAAACATACGCGCTCAGTGAACTCTCCAAAATGCATTCATCGGTCAGCGATTCATTGACACCGGAGAATTATTTAAATATTAATTCATACGACTATATGCAGTATGTCAAAGACATCGAATTGATGAAACAACAAAGAGTGCCACATATTTCCATGAATCAGCCTCCTGTACATCGAGCCCCTCCTACACCGGATCAGAATATTAATTTATACGATTATATGCAGTATGTCAAAGATATCGAGTTGAAGAAACAACGAAGAGTGCCACACATTTCCATGAATCAGCCTCCAGTACATCGAGCTCCTGCATTGCCACCAAATGTTGGTGGCGCTACAATGAATAGCCACACCAGTGGTTATATACCAATTCGACATCCCTCACACCTATCGGCAGTAGTAATGGAAGACGCGCCACAGCAGCAGAGTATACGTAGGGGTGCACTGGCGAAGTTACCTCCAGAGCCAGTGGATGTCGTGGAGAACGAATATGAAAGCTTGGATTATTATCAGGAAATTTATTAAATGGTTGTGTCTAGTTTAAATTTAAGAAATACTTCAGTACTTCATTTTTAATTGAGATTATATAGTAATAAAGATAATAGCAACAGATAGTCAAGAAGTAGCTATGGAGCATGCCTCTCTTCATTTAACCATGGTCTCCACTATTTGGTGTGCGTGTTTGCTTTGAAGCATTTTATAGTGTGAAATAAACGATTAATTGAGTTTCGATTTCAACTTAATTGTCATTAAATTTACCAAAGTTTTCTTCAGTAGTAAGGGAAAACTATTAATATAGAGTATATGTTGAGTTAAAATGTATTATTTGTAATATAAAAGGGACACTGATTTGGAAATTCTTCAGCCAGTTCTTCCAATCTAACAGAATTTGTTTTTTATCGAATACAGCGAGCTCTTGAATGGCGGACGTGACCGCCTGTACTCAGGCGTGCTTTCAACCTCGCTTTTCGGCCAACCAACTAATTAGTAATGTAAACTTAAGATAAAAAAATTAAAATAGAATAATCTTTCGTCGGTTTTTAATAATAATTTGCTCCCTAAACTTATGAGATATGCGAATTGCCATGAAATCAAGCTTCCTTTGATTGGAAAAAATATAACTTTCTTCTTTGCCTACTGGTTCACTGAATTCTATTTATCAGCCAGTTGTCAGCTATAATTCAAACAATAGTCACTTGATTAGCACGCAGATAAGCAAATCATATTTAATTGTTCATCAAATAAATTAAATAAGGAAAACTGTTGGTACTTGCGATATGGAAATTCAATATTGAAAATCAGTTTATTAGAAGCGGTTGAAAGGATATGGTCAAGTGAAAATCTAAGCAGAACTGAAAAAAAAACGTGAGAACAAGAACTTTTGTATGAGATCAAACGAATACATTGAGGTTTACACATTAACTTTTAATATTCATAAATTTTCGCGCTTACTTATACGTTTTTCACTTCTCAGCTGTATGAAAGTTTTCATTATGCCACTACTAATCGTTTTCTCACTGCTCTTGGTATTGAGTAATGCGAGCCATTCTGTTGAGTCATATGAGTTGACACCCTCAGACGAAGCCCATGCAGTTGCAGCGGCAAGACAAACAAAGAACGTAATCACTGACGCTAGCATCGACAACGGTATCCTGATGGAGAGTTATGAACTTAATAGTGCGGAAAATGATGACGAAGAGGAGAAAGGTCGTGACACAGCGTATGTTTCAGTACAGCACTTGAAAAAGGTTCAGCCAGGAGCAACGACAAAGTAAGCAAGCCTATAGGCTCAGGCGATTAAGCAACTTAAAATTAGTTAGTTTTTTAGGGTTTTTTTACGAAAATTTCAAACAGCTTTCCGTATACCCTCTATACCAGCAATTAAGTGGTAGTCACTTACTTTGTAGCTGGCTGCGGGTGGTTTAATATCTCTTCAAAATAAACGATATAACGGTAATTTTATAGAATTAACTTTTTAAAAATGTATCACCTGTTTGATAAGGTCATTTGTTATTGTTTATGCCTAAAGAACTGAGTTGGCAATAAATATCTACTACAATTAAAATTTAAGCCGGACCCTTGAACGGATAATGCTAATAAAAGCAATTAGGAGTGACATTAATGGCCTGTTCGAAAGTTTTGCTCGCATGTCCAGTTCCTATAACCCTTCACATTCATATTGCTACAAATGTGGTTGCATGAACTCAAACTTGTGGATAGATTAATTAGTTTAGAGAACTTTGAGGTCCTAGAGACTTTATAAGACAACTCCAATAATTTTCGTCAGAATATTGTTGTTTTCACAATTATAGTTCATTTTCCATAGCGGATGCAATTCTAATACATCATGTATACATTTTTTTAGGGGTTTTACTTGCACAGACAATAACTCGTGTCAGAACATAATTTGCTCGGGTGGCCCAATCTATACACTCCAAGTTGAATTCGATTACATTTTGAATTGGTGCGGAAATAAATATTTTGACGTCATCATAGAGGATTGCACATTCAACAAAAATACCATAGACAGATCCACATTCTCAGGGAGTTTCAAGATGTCCACTTTAACAATACGAAATTGCACACTCGATACGATCGTCGATAATGCCTTCAACTACCAAACTCTGAATAAATTGACGAATTTAACATTTGTTGGTGTGCAATTGAAAGCTTTGAACGCGCAAACGTTTCTTGGTTTGGAAACTGTGGAATATTTCCAATTGTTCAATGTGCTCAATCAGGAAACACTGCCTTTGAACGCTAGCAATTTCTTGCAACCAATGGCTGCGAGTCTCAACAATTTAGTGTTGCAACAAAGAGAGGAATCATGTTGTTCCAACATCATACATGATCCCACTGAGTGGTTGGGTGGTAACAGCGCCACCGTCTACAGTAAACTAACGTATGTCGATTTGAGCGGCACGAATTTTAACGACACACTTAACGATAACACATTCGCAAAATTTTTAGCAGTGCAGGAACTACGGATGACCAATTGCAGTTTGAGCACAATCGCCGAAAACGCATTCACTGGCATATTGTCGACACTAAAATCGCTCGATTTGCGATATAATCATTTACAGACGCTGGACGGTGAGCTCTTAGCCGCTGCTATTCCCATAGGAATTAACATGGAATTGGGGTGGAATATGTGGAGATGCGATTGTGACAATATGGAAACCATTGAGTACATGAAGCAAATAAAAAATAATTCCGCGGCTGATACGGTATGTGCAACGCCAACAGAACTGCAGGGCACACAAATCCGTTTTGCGCAAGTAACATGTGATGGTGAGCAATTTGTACAATATACAAGAGTCAGCAACTAAATAGCTTTTATTACAATATATCAACTTATTATGACCTCATTGATTTTTTAGACACAACCACGCTTACAACAATTATGACGTCCTCAACTTCCAAAGGAGCCACTACAACTATAGCAATAGAAACGACAACAACAATGGTCACAACCACAGATTATACTACAAGTGAACCGACAGGGCCTTTCAGTCAAGATACCTCAACTTCTTCTACAAATACAATCACTACCTCAACTTTGCCGATTTCAACCGCTGATTTAACAACGACTACTGTAAGTGGTAAGACTGAGCAGAACACAGACTCAACTACAATTATAAGCGCCGATACAACTACTACAACATCACCCTCTACCACAAGTATTATGCCGACAACTTTAGGTGATTGTGCTGAGGTAACTACAGAGTCAAACTCAAAAACTTCATCAACGTCTTCTACAACTGCAAACGACAACTCAACCTTTCCGACTTTATCCTCTGGTACAAGTATATTGCCGACAACTACTGGTGATGGGACTGTGGAAACCACAGTGTCTAACTCAAACTCTTCATCAACGTCTTCTACAACTGCAAGCGACAACTCATCCTTTCCGACTTCATCCTCTGGTATAAGTATATCGCAGACAACTTTAGGTGATAGTACTGAGGTAACCACAGAGTCTAACTCAAAAACTTCATCAACGTCTTCTACAACTGCAAGTGACAACTCTACTTTTCCGCCTTCGTCCTCTGCCACTAGTATAACGCCGACAACTTTAGGTGATTGTACTGAGGTAACCACAGAGTCTAACTCAAAAACTTCATCAAAGTCTTCTACAACTGAAAGCGACAACTCAACCTTCCCGACTTCATCCTCTACCACTAGTATAACGCCGACAATTACTGGTGATGGGACTGTGGAAACTACGGTGCCTAACTCAGAAATTCCATCAAAATCTTCCACAACTCCAAATTTTGTGTCAACTTCATTCTCTGACACAAGTAAAATGCCGACCACTTCGGATTCCATTATCATAATCACAACACAGTCTAATTCAGAAACTCCATCAAAATCTTCTACAACTACAAACCGCAACCCAATCTTGTCGACTTCATCCTTTGCCACAAGTATAATGCCGACAACTAGTGATGATAGGACTGAGGAAACCACAGAATCTAACTCAAAAACTTCAGTAACAGCTTCTGCAACCACAATCAACCAGTCAACCTTGTCGACCTCTTCGTCGACCACAATTATGATTCCGGCAACACCAGATTATAGTGCTGAGGAAACAACTGCATCTACTTCCTCGGGTGCAGCAAGTATTCACCGATGGTAACATTGTTCTCATGTTTTCATATTAATCGGCTTGACCTATTAAAATATATATACATATATATAAATTATACATATATTAAAATATATATACATATATTTTAAATGTATAAAATATACTGCAAATATATAAACTTATTGTTTTCTTTTAATGCAAAATAAAAAGGATAAGAAAAAACTGAACTCATGTGGATATATTTGATTTGGAAAGAAATTTTGAAAAAATCCTGTTTTTCTGGTTCACATCGAACCCCTGCACTACCACCAAATATTGGTGGATCTGCAACGCATAGCTACGATGGAATGAACTGCACTAGTTATTATACATATGCCATTTCGACAGCCCTTACCGCAATCGAAACGTCACAGATACAGAGTATATAGAGAGTAAGATTGCAGATGCAAGATTACCCCTATATCCAGTGGATGTAATGGAAAATGAATAGGAGAGCTTGGCTTATACAGACAATAGCAACAAATAGTCAAGACATAGCTATCTTTAGAAGCTACTACAAATGACAGGGGCATTCTCTTTTCATTTAATTACCAGTGCTATTCAGTTGTTTTGAAAAAATTATGTCGTGCAATAAAATATCACGGTAGATAATATTGAGCTATGAGGAATAAACCAAAACAATTCCTCTTTAGGTTAGTTCATATCAGATTAAATGAATGTATTATATTAAAATATTTAACTTGCAGATCTGCAAATTTCAGTCATTCTGTGGAAGGCAAGTACATACTATATGTACTGGTTTTGTCCGAAGAGTAATACTTAGGACTGAATCGATATACAAAAATTTATTGAACCAATCGTTACAATTCTTTTAAAACTTTCAAACTAGGCTCCTTTTACGTCGTTGCAGCGCTGCCAGCGCGATTTCCAAGCATTGAAGGCGTAGCGGAAGGCATTCTCCGGAATAGCCTTGAAAGCCGATGTGCATGCTGCTTGTCTTGCGCTGTCGTCTCAAAATGCTTTCCTTTCATCGGCCTTCTCACGCAAGGAAACAAAAAAGTCCGGAGGGGGCACAACTACGCTGTAGGGCGGCTGCGGAAGCGTTGAGATGCCGGTCTTGGTTAGGTAGCGGTTCACAAGAAAGGCGGTGAGAGCCTATTTCCTTAATGCCCTCATTAAAGTCTCAATTATTTGAGAATTATTTGAACTTAATTTCCATTAGATTTGTTATAGCATTACTAGTAAAAAAAAAAGACAATGGAAGATTTCAAATAAATTTGATGTGAAAACACTAAGTCTCAAATGGGAGGCTGAACCTGAAATGAGGTCGAAGTAGTTAGTCTGGAATTGTAAAATTTGAAGAAGATAAAACGACTTTCCAATGGACCAACCATCAGCTGTTTAAGAACTTTCGCGGCTCCTAACGTTCCAATCTCAGTAAATTTTACAGAAAAGGTGGAAAAATGTAAAGAACTTTATTAAACATAGAGAAGTGGTTTAATGGGACTAACTTGGGAACACAATAGATCTTGGATGCCTCAATTGATGCAATTTTCAATGGAATTAGGATAAATCTTATTAGAGAAGAACCCTTGGTTATAAGATATGCTAATTTCTCTGCATTGTCATGAAATTAATGGTCTTCCTGTTGGAAATTTTTAACGCGGTGATTTTGGAAAAATATAATTTTCTTCATTGCCTACTGGTTTACTGAGTGCCACTTATCAGCCAATTGCCAGCTTTAAATCAAGCAATAGTCATTTTGTTAGCACGCAGATAAGCAATTCATTATTAATTTTGCAACAAATAAATTAAATATGAAAAACTATTGGTACTTGCGATTAGAAATCGAATATGAAAAATCAGTTTGTAGGGAGTGGTTAAATGAATAACTGTGAACTAAAAATCACGGCAATCAAAACAAAAGGATATATCCGAATTCAAGTTTTTATAAAGGGTGTTAAAATAATCTTTAAAACGGATCTCTTCGTATAAATAACGAAATCGATAATAACAAGAAAGTAAGATTTTCGCTGAATTGTAATTTGTATAAAATTTTCAACTTGTCTTTTAATCTCTTTCTTTAATTCACAGCTTGATGAAAGTTTCCATTATGCCACTACTCATCGCTCTCTTATTCCTCTTGGTGCTGAGTAAAGGGAGCTATTCGGTTGAATCGTTTGAGTTGGTCGGGGCAGCTTCAGATGACGACGATGCAATTGCAGCACAAGGTCCAATGAGGGACGTAACCACTATCGCTAGCATTGACTACGGCATACCGATGAAGCAAGATGGAATTCATAATGGTGAAAGTAGGGGCGAAGAAAAGGAAGATGCGGTGGGTGTTGCTACGAAGTACTGGAAAGATGCTCAGGCAGCAACGGCGACCAGGTAAGCAAATACAGAATCACATAATTTAGCTATTCCAAAGAAACAAAATCGCTGACTCGAAACTGGTTTTAGACCAATAGCCTCATAGGGAAAGTTATTCACAACGATCCGAAAAATATTTCTCCAGTTCCGAGCATTCTCCGGATTTATTAACCAATAAATGTGACATCCAGATTACAGAGTTAACAAGATTATGTCCTCCAAATAATTGAACATTTTCTTTACTTTAGGAATTTCCAATGCACAGACCACAGCACGTGTAAGACATTAGTTTGTGTGGGTGGACCCATATATGATCTCCACTATGAATTCGATTACTTTTTGGATTGGTGCGGAAATAAATATTTTGACGTCATCATAGAGAATTGCACATTCAACCAAAATACTATTAGCAGATCCACATTCTCAGGGAGTTTCAAAATGTCCACTTTAACAATACGAAATTGCACACTCGACACGATCGTTGATAATGCCTTCAACTACCAAACTCTGAATAAATTGACGAATTTAACATTTGTTGGTGTGCAATTGAAAGCTTTGAACGCGCAAACGTTTCTTGGTTTGGGAACTGTGGAAAATTTCCAATTGTTCAATGTGCTCAAGCAGGAAACTCTGCCCTTCAGCGCTAGTAATTTCTTGCAACCAATGGCTGCGAGTCTCAACAATTTAGTGTTGCAACAAAGAGAGGAATCATGTTGTTCCAACATCATACATGATCCCACTGAGTGGTTGGGTGGTAACAGCACCACCGTCTTCAGTAAACTAACGTATGTCGATTTGAGCGGCACGAATTTTAACGACGCACTTAACGGTAATACATTCGCAAAACTAACAGCAGTGCAAGAACTTCGGATGACCAATTGCAGTTTGAGCACAATCGCCGAAAACGCATTCACTGGCATATTGTCGACACTAAAATCGCTCGATTTGCGATATAATCGTTTACAGACGCTGGACAGTGAACTCCTAGCCGCTGCTATTCCCATAGGAATTAACATGGAATTGGGGTGGAATATGTGGAGATGCGATTGTGACAATATGGAAATCATAGAGTACCTGAAGCAAATAAAAAATAATTCCGCGGCTGATACCGTATGTGCAACGCCAACAGAACTGCAGGGTACACAAATCCGTTTTGCGCAAGTAATATGTGATGGTAAGAAATTCGTATATTAGATGAGAATTAGTGAACAATTAGCTTTTACTAAAGTACTTACATTTTTTTTCACTTCATTGATTGTTTCAGGCAGAACTACGCTTACAACAATTATGACGACCTTAACGTCGATAGAAGCCACTACAACTATAGCAGTGGAAATGACAACAATAAAGGTCACAACCACAGATTATACGACTAGGGACCCGACAGAACCTATCAGTCAAGCAACTTCCACTTCTTCTACAAATACAATCACCACCTCACCCTTGCCCACATCAATAACTGATATAACACCAACTACTGAAGGTGGTAAGACTGAGGGTAACACAGACTCTACTACAACAATAAGCGCCGATTTAACCTTTCCGACTTCATCCTCTACCACAAATATAACGCCGACAACTACTGGTGATAGTAGTGAGGAAACCACAGAAACAACAGAGTGTAACTCAGAAACTCCATCAACTTCTTCTACGACTCCAAACAAGAACGCAACCTTGTCGACTTCATCCCCTACAACAAGTATAAAGTCGACCACTTCAGATTCCACTATCATTAACACAACAGAGTCTCACTCAGAAACTTCATCAACGTTTTCTACCACTGCAAACGACAACACGACCTTTCCGACCTTGTCGACTTCATCGTCGACCACTATTATAATGCCGACAACTTCAGATGATAGTGCTGAGGAAACAACTGTTTCTACTTCCTCGGGTGCAGTAAGTATTCATCGATGGTAACAACATAACTCATAACACTTGGCTTGAAGTTTCTCTTTTTAAACGTGTTTTCCCAAAACAGTATTTACCATACTTTTCTCCCTCATATTAGTCGACCTAATCTATTCTAAAAAAAGTGTCTACATACGTAAAATAACAATAAAAATATATGCATTATTCAAGTGTTTTTTTGTTTTTGTAATGAAAAATATTGGGGAGTAAAGAGTTCTGGTGGATCAGGTCAATCTAGAACCAGATCTGTCTATATTATATAATACAATTGGTTATACTAATGTTTAGTTACAGCACCGAAATATACTATAAAGCTATATATATGTATATGGAAATGGTCAGGAAACCGATAATACACTCTACATACTCAAAAATTCGTTGGAAGTTTTCACTTTCTGAAATACGTCGTACTTTAGGGCTTCTATGGTTACAGGATTCTACTTAAAATTCAGTTTTGATATAAATTCGAGGAAAAGCCTTTACTGTTTTGAACAGACATAATGAGGAACTATTATATACATCTGAGCGTACACAACATTAATCAAATGCAAATTTAATATATTCTTTATATGGTATCAGTTCGATATGAAGGAAAGATAACGAAGCACTGATAAAAAAACCAATAGACTATTAAATGCCGAAAGTAAATATTCATATAGACGGGTATATCAGCTCCAGTAAGATAATCAAATAATCGTGTGTACACAATATTTAATATCGCCGATTTTCTAGTGTTAGTTCAGTATTAAATAGCTACGCGACCGGGCAATGTCATCAGCTGAAAACAAAGATGCGCCTGTTAAACCTAAGCGCGCCACACAAGCCAGGAATGTGCATAAAAGTGGCAAAGAGGAGAAACCGAAAAAATGGTAGACATTGAGTATTGAATATATTTACGACTAACATACTCATAATTTGTCGAAATTTCTCATAACAGCTGCTGGAAAGCATACTTTCTGAGCGATATCTGCATACAGGTCACCGCCTGGTTGCTCCTCACCGCCGGCTTGTGCATTATAGCGTGCACCATTTATGTGGGGATTATGATGCGAAATAATCTCGATAGATATGAAGATTTCAATCAAACTCATGAATTTGATTACGTAACAGAGCACACTGACGCGTATGAGGAGACAACGACAGAGAATTTGAACAAAAGCGTCAGGTAGGCTTTAAGCAAATTTCTCTTACTTATACTTATACATAGCGAAATAAGGCTCTTGAACTTTTACATTAAAAAAGTGATCAATAAACTAATAAAAAAACAGTTATCCTAGGTCTATTGCTCTACAGATTTCGGATGTTGCGGAAGACAGAAACGGATGTAGAGAAATTAATTGCAGGATATCTTGTATGGACGCGCTTTATTTCTACGAAATGCTTTATGAGGCTACTATGGTAAGAATTAGTGATAAAATATATCCAAGTTAACAAATAATCATAACTTTTTAAACGTGAAAATGGTTAATTTTCAATGAACTCAAAGCTAAAAAGCTTGTAGCTTCGATCTATAATATCCTTCATAGGTATAGCTCTGATAACATAAAAGGATGTAAAACGATATTGGTTATGTTCGGTCAGTTTGTATGGCAGCTATATGTTATAGTGTCCGATCTGAACAATTTCTAGGGAGATTCTACATGGACTTTGCGCAATGATCCATTAATAATTTCGTTAAAGCATCTCATCAAATAAAGAATTTTTCTATACGTGGACTTGTATTTAGTACACTCAGTCCTTTTTTTACGCGACCTCTTTTTACGCTATTTCACTTTAACGCTGTTTTTTTTTCTGTTTTTTGCTTGGTCTTAAACTTGCAGCAGAATTGGAAAATTATTTTGTAGCAAATGATACTGATGCCGAACGTGCACGAATTTTTCAAAAAGAATTGAGTGTCTGCATGTTAAGATATAAAGAACTACATCGGAATTTATTGGGTCCAAAAAGAAGCATTCAAACAAAATTAACTGAATTTATGGTGCAAACTCAGTCGGAGACGCTAAGTCAATCAGAACATCATTCCACAGTTCTTACTATTGATTCTGATACAAATTCTAATGATATCAGTGCCGGCCATCAAAATAAGCGGATAAAAATAATTTAAACTACGGACAATGACTGTGATTAAACAGCATTCAACGGTTTTTTCAATAAATCTACCTATTTTCCATTTTCTTCTCTTTTATATATGGTTTTTGTTTTTTATTTTTTATTTTGTTATGAATGAATAAATCATAAGTCTGAAATTTGAAACTTATTGTATTGTTTTTGAATATTTTTTTGCGCGAATATTTTGTTATACGCGATATTTTATATATTCGGATCCAATTTGTCAGTTAATATTGGAAAAGTAACCATTTTAACGCGATTTGTTTTTACGCGATTAGTGGCAGAACCGAAAATCGCGTAAAAAAAGGACTGAGTGTAGTTCAGTTTGTATCGCAGCTATATGCTAAATTCATTCGATATCGTCTATTCTGCCAAATACATAACTTCTTGGATAGGAAAAGTCGTATGCCAAATTTCAGATCGATATACCAAAGACTGAGAGGCTTGTTCATTATATAAAAATTATGCAAATGTATGTAGTAATACTGGATTCAGTAGCCTTTATCGTCTACGTTTAGGCGCCAACACAACAACTGTTATATTGAAATTATTTATTATCGATAATACTACGTTGATTGTGGTGTCAATTCACGGTTTCGTTTAACGATAGATGTAGGATAATAGATAAGCCAGCAACACTCTTTTGTCAATGCAAAATAGGCAAAAGCTGCTTAATTGATTTTTTTTGAGATAATTGAAGGAACAGAAGGGAAATTTGTCAGTATTCATAATATGTGGGAGAGAAAAAATATTCGAACAAATGTACTAAAAATAAGAAATGGCAAGAGAGAAAAAGAGAATGTAGAACATATTATTTTTGGTGAAATATTTCCAAAGATCATCTCATCTCTCTTCATCTCTACATTCGGCGATTTTTCCATAAATGTATAGTAAGTCTTTATTTATTGTTAACCGAACATTTTATACTCTTGCAACTTACAGGAATCAAAGCTGACGAAAGTCCTTCAGCTGCATACGGTTTATTATCTAAGAAACATTTTCTCCGTATTTAAATAACATAACTGACAGATCGACCGATATTTTTGATGATTTGGTAGTTTTTAACAAAACCGTT
Source organism: Bactrocera tryoni (assembly GCF_016617805.1). Lineage (NCBI taxonomy): Eukaryota > Metazoa > Arthropoda > Insecta > Diptera > Tephritidae > Bactrocera > Bactrocera tryoni. The sequence continues at coordinate 11,717,525 of NC_052501.1, read as the reverse complement.
ATAGGGGGAGTCGGCGAGGTTTCCATCCAATTTCATCTATTTCCACACTGTCGGTAGGAGTTCTTCTAATATTTGTTCTAGGCGAATTTGGTTTTGGAAGCTTTGGTGGCTTAGCAGATATCTACAATAAACCTATTAAAAAGCGGGGACACAACCAGTTCTTTTTAAAAGATTTGTCCACAGGTGCCCCTTGCTACTGCAATCCTCTGTACCAAGTGTTTTATATCTTAATTCAGTGCTTAGTTAAGGCATTTTATAAGTTTTCTGTTAACGGCGTTTAGTGGGAGTGGCAGTGGTCGGAACTCGTCCTAACTTTTTTGCAAAGAGAAACGTGTACCAAGGTTCATTAAGATATCTTAATTTTTACTTAAGTTAGCGCCCACAGCAGACGGACAGGCGGACGAACAGACAGTCACTTAGGTTTCAACTTTTCTCGTCATCCTGAGCATTTATATATATATATGTATATAACCCTATATCTATGTCGATTAGTTTTTGGTGAGACTTACAACTGTTAGGTAAACAAAACTTTTATACTTTGTGACAACATTTTCCACAGTATAAAAACGAAATGCTGAAAACTGCAAAGTAGAACTGAAAACTTGTATGATAGAAGAATCATGATTTTAAATAAATGGTTTATCCCGAAAGTAATAGTATTGATTTTCATCCGCCGGGTCTGTACTTCGGGACGTACGCGCATCGACTGGATTCGATAGAGGGCGTTCCTAGCTAACTAACGAACGGCTGGTCAGTTGTCCCGCGCACCTGGAGAGTCAGGACAGACATTTTCGCGCTACGTGTTTCTGTCATAACTCAGAGAGGTACGCGATTAAATACTGCGTGAAACTCGGTAAATCTGCCACAGAGATCTTTGATATGATCAAACAGGCTTACCCAGATGTTGATTTAGCAATAAGTGGTGTGTTTCGGTAGTACAAGGCCCTTTTGGAGGACCGGGAGGAGGTCGCTGATGAAGCAAGTTCAAAGTGAAAACGATGTTAATGGTCTTTTTTGGCATCAAAGGCATCGTTCACCATGAATTTGTTCCTCCTAGACAAACCGTCAAAGCCAAGTTTTACATGGAAATCCTCAAGAGACTCAAACGTAGGGTAAATCGGGTACGACAAGACATCGCAGCCGATTGGAAGTTGCACAACCACAACCCCCCGGCTCACACCGCCTTTCTTGTGAACAGCTATCTTACCAAGGCCGGCATCACAACGATTCCGCAGCCGCCTTACAGCCCAGAAGTGGCCGCATCAAACTTTTTTTGTTTCCTTGCCTGAAAAGGCCGATGAAAAGCAAGCATTTTGAGACGACAAAAACAAGCAGGATGCACCTTGGCTCTCAAGGCTATTCCAGAGAATACCTCTCGTGATGCTTTCAATGCTTAGAAATCGCGTTGGCAGCGCTGCATCGACGCAGAAGGAGCCTATTTTAAAAGTTTTTAAAGAATTGTTTCGATTGGTTCAATCATTTTTTTTAGATTGACTCAGTCGTATTACTTTCCGGACAAACCCTGTATATGCTTGATATAAAGTGATTCACTTTAACTTTTCCAGCGAGTCTATAGTCCTGTCCCTTGTAGGTTTTACAGTAATCATAGTAAAATCCCTTTGTTTCCAACGCACTTCTTTTTATGGTGCTAAGAGGCTAATTATTAGCGATCACACTTTACTAGATCATATTAAAGAGCTTAAAAGTGTACATAACATAACCCAACTTTTTTAAAATTTTCAAAAAAACCAATTGGTGGTAGAAGTTACGAAAAAAATATTCTAATTTCGTTACGAATATATTTCATTACTTACATATGTATTTCAAATTATTTGAAGATTTTGATATTTTAGTGTTCAAAATATATAATCGCTGAACACAAATTACTGACCTAAAGCTTTCTTCACTCACTCAAAGGCTGCCACTTGTACCGTTTTCGACGCGTTACTAATCAGAGAGCAGAGTTTTGTTAATGGTGTTTTACAAAATTCCTGGATTGATTCCAACCAGTCCATCTATGAGCTGGTGGTGAGTGAGAGCAACATTACACGCATTAAAAGTGGCGCCTTCAATTCACCGCTCTTCGTGGACACATATCTCTTGACGTTAAGTGGCCTGCAATTGGCTAAAGTTGGTAGTGGTACCTTGCTAGGTTTGCGCTCGCTGCGTTACCTAATCATCGACACACCACTTACCGAGATAAATCGGGCTTTCTTCCAGCCAGTTCAATCGACACTGATGCACTTGCGCATGAATTGCGGTTTGACTATATTACCAGAGACTATATTCGGTGTGAGTATGTTGGAGAAATTGGAATATGCCGACCTAAGCAAAAATTTCTTTTACGGCCCACTAACACGACAAATGTTTCGGGCCACGCCCAATTTGCGCTATCTACACATGATTCAATCGAGAGTCACTGCTATCGAAGCGGATGCATTTGACGACCTGAGTGGTGTTCTGGAAGTGCTTGATCTATCGGAAAATTTAATCACCACTATTTCAGGCACTGCGCTAAAACCGTTATTGTTGGACTCGAAGCGCACGCTGATCAGTTTGGCACACAACAAGTGGGATTGTGTGTGTGAATTGCTGGAATTAGCTAAAATCTATCGGAAATACCGTAAGGCATTTTTAAGCAGCATTTTTTGTCAGTCTCCTGAACTTCAACATGGTAAGCCGTTGAATGAATTGATTTCTAAAGATGATAATTGTACGATAAATGAACAGAGCGAGCCTTACGAACCGCTGGTCACCACAATTCATAACAGGGTGCCTAGCATTCACACAAAAACAACTAAACCAAGTGCAACAACTAAAAGAACAATATTTACTACTACAATGCACCAAACAACACCTACAACGATTAGCACAACAACCACACATAAGCCCTCCACTTCTACTGTCATAAGCAACACCCTAAACAACACCACAACTGCAATGTCAAACGCGAGTAGCAATGGAGTATTGACACCAATAGATAGTGATGGCTCCAGCAGTCGTTCCAGTGCAGAGGATTTAAATACAATTCAATTGCGTTGCTTGCACATTTTGACTAGTGGAAACCAGAGTGAAGCGGTATCTACTTCGATGGTTGCCGAACGCTCGATAGCAGCTATTTCGTCGGAATCTAAAGCTGTGTCTGAACTTAACCAAACCAACATAAGCGAAGACATCGTAGCGAATTCCGTCAAGCTGGAGCAAAGCCCAACGGTACTGCTCACGCAGTATCCGAGCAAAACTACCTCGGTAGACGTCGGGATTACTAATATAACGAAATTGCGGAGCAAACGCGAATACCACAATCCATCAATGGCCTATTATAAATTTGAGGTCCCAACATATAATTTTAAGTTGACTTTGTTAGCGAATAATTCAGTGCAAGTGTTGATAAACGATTACACCGGTCAACCGAAAATCAATATGATATGGTTTAGTCGCCAGAATGAAGTGGCTAGTATTGAGAATGTCGATGAGGCAGCACAAAATATCGAGTATCATTGCGAGATGTATCAAGAACCATATTTATTGGTTAGCAAACTTAGTGAGAACACTACTTATACCTTCTGCATGTTAGAAATACCGCAAACAACGATTTCGCCATTCAATTGTCTGCCATTGTATGTGCCGAGTTTGATAATGGAACTAGATAATACTTGGATTACGCTGGATGATAAACAATTCACTTTGGGCATGTTGTCATTGATTTTTACACTCTCGGCATTGTTTGGTGGAATCACTGCCTATTTCGGCATCAAAACATATCCGGAACTGTTGGAGGGATCGAAGAATGTTTTGGTTGTAAAGCGTTCGGAACAAGAATCTGAATACTTGAAGAGTATGGGTTCCATTAAAAAGGAACCGCTCAGTAGGCGATCCACAACAAAGTAAGTATGATATATTTGCGCAATATTAACACTTTTGTAGTCAGAAAGAATAGACGGTAGATGGAAGACGCAACTTTAAGGATTATGATTTATTAAATCCCAAAAAAAAAAATAAAATAAAGCTATATACTTCTATATATTTCTATAATCTACTTCAAACGCAAATACTTTATCTGCAATATTATGGTTTGCAGGCATACACTAGCAGCTTCGGAAATGCCACCGTTGTCCTTGCCACCACCACCGCCATTCAGCGTATCGAATTATAATTTGGAGCGTTTATCGAGCATCAAATCGTCTTCCACATTATTTGAGAGTTCATTCTGTCCGCCGCCATTTTCCGTTATAGACGATCAATATGAGTTGCCCAAGCAATATAGTCGAAATGTCGAAGAGGAGCGTTGCGTGCCCAATCCATATGCCATGAGCCCGTGTTCGCCACCACCCTTACCAAAGCGGAATCCGAGCATTACCTCGTCCATTGCGACAAATCGTTTCTCCAAAATTAACTAGTTGCAGGGATTTCAGAAAAGATTTTTGAAATTATACAGTAACTTAAAATGGTTATAGCTTATATGATATAGAAACTAAACACTGTGAAAATTGGATTCAAGAAAATCAATTAAATTGTCATCTATATAAATATGTGTATGTATGTATCTCTAACAATTTCTAATAAAATCTAACTGTAACAAATATAATTCATACAATTTTTTCCCAAATATTTTATGTGAAGAAATTTCTGTAGGTTTCTTTCATTCCATATTAAACGTTTCGAAATTATTCCGAGCACCATCACATAAAAGACTATCATACCATATACGGGGTTTGTCTGGAAAGTAATAGAACTGAATCGATTTCAGTTCGCGCGATTTCCAAGCACCATTCGCCGGAATAGCCTTGAGAGCCGATGTGCATGCTGCTTGCCTTTCATGGTGTTAACAGACTCAAGCCTTAATATATATTGCCGAATGTGTCGAACGAAAGCGGAAATGAATATTGAGTCCTACGCAAACCCCTCGTTCCAAGATAAGATTTCATTATACAATCCTTTCAACTGTCTCAATTTTTACTGGAACAAAAAATTCTTTTCCATGAAACTTTAGTTTAAAAAAATATGTAAAACACATAAAAAGTGAATATTTTCAATATTTTTGAATACTTCAGAAAGATTTTTACTTATACAAAGACATTATTTTTCTACAAATTTTAATTAAGAAATTAGAAACGAAATGGTACGAAGCTTTACAAACAACCTTTAATATTTACCTTACTTATAAAAGCCACGAAATTATCTTTCTCAACCAGGCAACGGATAATTCAATCGACGTATTCTCTGACAGTTGGATTCAAATCGGTGCACTAATGCCGGGGACAAGCCACACTGAGCCGAAAATGAGCATACAGCCGATGCAAAGACCTTATCTCAAACGACGTTCGGTAGCATCGAAAACAATGGTAAAAACAGCTATTAAAACACTCACGCGTAATCCACGTGTTGGCGTCTCGTTTATGGCAATCAAAAAATTTATTGAAGAAAACTATTCCTTTACGCATACGAACAAGCGATTTTACTTCGTCAAGCGTTACATTAGGAATTCACTCGAGAAGGGTGAACTTATACGTACAAAGGGAGTTGGCGTGAGCGGTTCATTTCGTTTACCGTTCACAAAGCGCGTTCTTAAAAAGAAACGGAACAAAAAGAAGCCAAATATCAATAAACGAAAACGTAAAGTCAGGAAGGCAAATATCAATAAACGAAAACGTAGACTCAGAATCAGAAAAGCTATTCAAAGAAAAGTTAGAAAACAAATGAAAGAGATGAAATTGAATGATAGATCACGAGACGCACAATTGAGCGGCGAAAACGCCATTGATGCAACTGCTTGTAACACCGAGGACCCGAAGCAAGAAATGAGCAATGTTGTGAGAAAACTGAATGACGCTTGAAAAGCAACACATCGCTGAAGTGATTGTAGCCTCAAGACATAAAATCACGGCGGAAAAAAAAACTATATTTTTTATAAAAATAAACCACTTTTTCTACCGAATTCGAGTAAATTTTTTTCGAATCTAGTTTCAGAATAAGGCCTCTGGACTTAGATTTTTTTGGATGACAGCTATATGCTTGTAGATAATGATCTGATATCGGTCTTTTCGGCAAACATGTAGCTTCTTTGAAGGAAAGAACGTGAGCAAAATTTCTGGTCAATATCTCGAAAACTGGGACTAGTTCGCGTATATACAGACACACATGGATATGGCTAAATTGACTCAGTTCGTCACGCAATTTATTACGTTTTCTTGTTGTGTATATTTTCAGTTGAAACTTTGTAACCTTCCTGAAAGTTATCATACCTACCGATAGCATTGAACTCTCCTTCATATACTTTTAGCCACTATTTTCCTTTTTGGACAAATGTGGCTCTGTGGCGAATGTGTGCTGCAGAAAGGAATTCGTGTTTGCTGGGTTACGGACGATAAGAACAAGTGTCTTATGTATTTAGATATTTAAGTATGTATATACGTTGGTGTTTTGGTTGTTGGCACAGTCTGTCGCTTCAGCTATTTGCGGCTTTAGCTCGGCAATAATCTAAGAGAAACGCGCCTGTGAATATTCTATTTTTATTACATACTCGTACATATAAACACACATAAATCTGCTTCGAAATCGACTAGATTATTGCCCCAAGTGCTCATTCACTTAAATCTACATGAACATAAAAACTCTCATGCTAAGATACATACCATGTATTCGGTATGTATACTTATACAATATGTAGTACAGAATATATGTATACATTCATAGAATTTATTTGTTTTATGTATTAATGAGTCGCGTGAATTTCATCGCGTGCCACAAGTACAAATGCATATGCTTGCTTTTACTTATTTGAGGCGTCTTTGTACCTCATATAGCACATAAGTGAGGTAAGACTTCCGCTGAACAACTGAAAAGTATTTTCAAGTTTGACAGAAAATTGTTGAAAAGTGTTTTTGTTCCTGGCACTATGTTTACATATATGTATGTCTGAGATGTTGGAATAAATTTATTTGAAAATAATTATATAAATTTTACTGGTTTATTTCGTTTCTGTTGTGAGTCTTCATCTTATTCCATAAAGTGAGTGTCTTGACACCTCATAAATGCGGACGTCATAAAAATCGATTTCACTTTTCCAAAACACACTTAGAAGGTTCAGTTGGATTACCGCTGCTATTTCTACAAAGCATGTTTTTGACACATATACTTAACCTGCTTCCACCTTTTTAACTTAGTTGAACCTACCAAAAATATTAAGCTATTATCCAAATTTAATTATATTCCATAGTTGTGCTTTTTACATTTCAAAGTTTTGTTGAGAAGTAATCATAATAAACACTTTTTAATTAACATTTACACATTCGTTTACACAATCTTCGCGTAAATCATATGTGTGACCACCGATGACTTGACAACCACTCTCTTGCCACTCCTCACACGCATTTTGATCGGCATTGTAGTAGAAACCACTGATGAGCATATCGCAAAGACCCTGACCTTGTGGATGGGGTTGTAAGCAGTGTGCTGAATATATGATAATATAATAACAGTAAAGGTTTTTATAATATTACCAAAAAAACCAACCTGGTCTTTCGGCCGCACTGCAACTGCTGAAAGCGCAAATAATCATTATTATTAATAAGATGACTTTTGTCATCATTTCTGGTTATTTAATGATAAGTTTTTATATAAGTGACTAGTTTTCAGTTTTAAAATTTTCCAGCATTAATGCTACTATTCCGACCACCTGTAGCGCTTATTTTCAACTGAGGCGAGTTTAATCGCTAATCAACTGTGAAAGCGAAAATAATTAAAAGATATTTGATATTTGTTTATAAAAATTATCAACTGTTGGCGAGGCTTTTGATAACACAATAATACAGCAATGATAAAACAACAGGCACACATGTGGTTATGCATTCCGGTTAATAAAACAGGTCTGTTTTCATACAGCGCATCATATCTTTTTCATAACAGAGCAAATAAACATATGGGTACAAGTGAGGTCAGACTGAATGAAATGTATCGAACATGAGGTGCTTTTGGAGGTGGATTACAGCATAATTGATATATGGATATTTGGGTGATATATGTATGGATTTTGGTTTGGCACCCTTTTTATCAAAGCAAACATTTGGTTTTATGAAAATAAATCTTTTCCAGACCGATTTGGGAGATGAAATAAACCATTCTTCGATATGTTCATTTCTTTATGTAAGTACATATTATAATAACATAGTTCTATTATATCATGATAGGTAACTAAAAATGATTTTTGTATCGATTTCACTTTCTAGAATCGAAACCAATTTTCGAAAATAAGTGATAGATTAAGGTCTATTAGTCCTTTAATTTAATATAAAAAAATAACTTCACTCGGCTAGATCTGCGGTTAAACGCCGGAAAGAGATTCAAGATAGAGCTTTATGATATTGGCCGAAATCATCTGTGATTTTAAAATCATTGAGAGAACAACGGAAACATGTGAATAGAAACACTAATAAAAACTTTTCTTTCTGGAAACACTTCGAAGATGTGGAAACCCGAGTTTTACAGGGTGGTTTTGTCCTTAAAAATTATATTTTGGTGGTTTTGCCAGCATTCAAAATAATATGCAACAAATAAGATAAAGTAATTACAGAATATATTTTCACTCACATCATTATAAGCTCCAGATTGCAAGCAGCAAAGATATCAAAAGTGAGCTTAACTTTCTAAAGGAAGTATGCGACTCTGAAGCTGAACTTCCCAAGAGCAGAACACTACCTTCTTAATTTCTTTTTAAAATGTATAAAAAATTTTATATATTTTATTTTTATTTACTTTAAACTTACGCTCTTTGATTTACGACTAGTTTTAAGTAAATTTATTTCACTGCATGCTTTTAGTGACTTTGTTTCATAGAATTTCGCAAATTCTGTCAACATTTTGATTAATCGCCGCAGAGTGTTTGCCAATTCGAATACATAACGGTAAAGTGGTCAAATGTTTGTTTTCAAAATGGCGATGCGCTAGCACAAATGAGACAATCCAGCGAAATAGTATTATGATAAGTAAATTTAAAACACACAAATAAAAAAATAAATAAAAATTAAGACACTTAAATGAGAGCACAATATATTGACGTATGAAAATGCTTAAACGTTTAGAATAACAAATTGGCATGTCAGCACGTTTTGCCAAGAATTCTACCAGCATAGAGACACTGTGATATTCTGACTTGTGTCCACATTAGTTTAAAAGTAGTTCGGGAAGTAGTTACCGGAGAGGAAGAACTAGTTATACACTGAACAGGGTATATTAAACCTGTCCCGAAGTTTGTGAACCAAATGTAAATCTCGGAAATCTTATGAAATATGCATATAAATGATCAACGTGACAAGTTGAATTAATTTAGCCATGTTCGTTTGTGGGTATATACAGGAACTAGTTCCTCAGTAATTGATATATTGATCTAAAAATTTGCACACATTTCTTCTCCTAAAGAAGCTGCTCACTTATTGGAACCACTATAGAAGCTGGCATACAAACTAAATGATCTAAATCAGGTGCTTGTATGAGAACTAATTCCTTGTGACGAGATATTTGGCATGGATTATTGTCCAAGGCAACAGTGCAATCTTCGAAGTAATTGTTCTGTTCGAGTCACTATAGCTTAAAAACAGACCAATCACAGTTCTAAAAGGTATTTTAGCTTCGGTTCAATCGAAGTTAACGTTTTTTCTGTGATAGTCCACTCTTGAAACCAGTTGGTATAGAGTATTATAGTTTTTTTCACCTAACGGTTGTACGTATCACCTAAAACTGATCGAGATATATAAAGGGTTATATGTATATTATGATCAGGAAGACGAGAAAAGTTGAAATCCGGTTGGCTGTCTGTCTGTCTGTCCATCCGTGCTGTAACTTGAGTAAAAATTGAGATATGTATATCGATGAAACTTGGTATGTGGGTTCCTTAGTAAAAATTAAAGTTCATAAATGGGCGTAATCGGATCACTGCCATGCCCATAAATCGCCATTAACCGAAAGTATATAAAGTGCCTTAACTAAGCACTAAATTAAGATATAAAGCTGTAATTTGGTGCCGAGGATCATTTTTGAAAAAGTGGACGTGGCCCCGCCCTCTAATAAGTTTAAAGCACATAACTCCTAAACCATTTAAGCCACAGCTGAATACAAATCTTATAAAAACTTCTACCGAATTTGAGTAAACGGGTGAAAACGGAAGATAACTCCGCTCACTCCCCATATACATAATGGTACTGTAAAAACTAGTAAAAGCGCGATAAGTCAATAACTGAATACGCGAGAGACATTAAATTTTATCACCGAGATGGTATGAGAGGACTTTATGCGAGTCGGTCTTCTTATGTAACTTTGTGAAAATGGACTAAATCGGACAACAACCACGCCTACATCCCATAAGCCACAATTTTAAATTCCACTCGATTCGTTCACTTTCTGGTACAGAAATCAAGAAGCAATTGATATAATGGGATTACACTGTGCACTAATAATGCCTTTAGTGTATGCCACTTTAGGGCAGAAAATTGCGCAAATCCAACCAAAACTGTTCAAGACCCTAGGTACCGAATATGTGGACCCCAGTCCCGATAGTTTACTTTTGATCGAAAATATCAGTCAAATTGTGATATATATAACTTAAATTAAGGAATAATCATTCTCTTATAATGGTTTGTCTGTATATCAAAAATGGTTTGACTAATACTTCCCTTAGCCCCCATATACTTAATATAAAAATTTTCGAACTTCGCGGTGACTTTGTACCGCATATATCGGCCAATATGTGAGTTATCCCAATGAGAATAAAAGAGCGTGTTTTATTCATAACAGTGTATCTTTATGCCTAAAATAGATAAATTTGAGCAGAAACTTAGCCTAGCCCCTATATAACTAATATCTGGATTTTCGAACATCCGGCTGCCTCTGCTCTATATGATTGGTCTTACACCTCAAAATATTTCTTGGCTTTGACTTTTGCGAGTTGCAAGAGTATAAAATGTGTTTTAAATACCTTTTTTTTGACATGAACTTTCTAATTCTAAGAACTGGGTCGATTTCTTCAGTAAATTTGTTCCAAGTTTTGAAATATGGGAAATCTACCGATTTGGGGTAACCTTATACATAACTGTTTCGAGTTATGGAGGTTTTTAATAAATATTTTTATGGGTTTTCAGAAGTGTCTTGATGAGTCGAGATTATCCTCTCAAAGATTTCCATAAACGCTTATGAAAAAAATCGTGAGAGGGATTTTATTATTATTATAATTTTTTTCATCTTTTCATTAAATTATTAATGACTTTTTTGCATTAGAAAATTTAAAACTTTGTTAACATTGCATCGTCTCTATAACTTTGCTATTGATTTGTTTGTTTGATAAAAAAAAGAAAAAATTATCTACATATATATAATATATACAATAATGGCAATTTAAAATTAAAACATTTGATAATGTTGACTCTTTACTGGACAGGCCATACTGAGGTTCTCTCGAACCCTCTTACTACGTGGTTACTAAACTCAAACGCTGCGCACCTGACACTACATACATCTCTAGCCGTAGCGCTTTTCACTTGTGTCTATGCTTGTATAAATTTCACTGACATAAATTAATATTTACGAAAATTGTTTAAATATTTTAAGTTTGATTTCAATGTCAGCACTTGACGAATTTACCAAAGTGCAGAATTCTCTTTCATGCTATGTCTATGTATATGATTTTTTTCGTTTTTGCAAATATAGTCGATTGCCTACACAAATTTCTAGTAGCTTTCGCTTCATACTTTCGGCAGTAAGGCAAACAGACACATACACACACAACATTATGCGACTACATAGAAATTTTAAATATTGCTCCAACACCAGAATAACTAATTAATAGATACCACTAAAACCACAAAAATTATTTTGAAAATTACATAAAGGTTAGCCATTGTTTTGTATATGAAAGAAATTTTCGAATTTGCAAAATTCAAAATTAAATTTGCACTTGACCAATGGCAGAGGCAGAGCTCGTTAACGAATGCCCAGTAACCCAGAGACCCAGAAATGCATAAAACCGAGGAGTCAATATATTGCAAAAACCCATGCACATGCCAAAGCATTTATTGTTTCAGTTCGTTGGTCTGGCTAATTTTAAAACAAAAGTAGTTGTATGTTGGTATGTATGTATGCTTGATCTGCTGTGTACATTGCACTTTTGGCAGCAGAAGCCCTCTAACTTGCAACGCAGTCTTATCTGCGCTATGCTCAGACGATCTAGTAGTTTATATATTATGTACTTATTTACTAGTCTATGTACATGACAGTTGTTTCTTGTTTTCTAGCTGTTGTTCAGAGTTTGTAGTCTTTTTCAAAATACCTTCATATTGTTTAAGACATTTCTTGCCTTTTCCTATTGTTTTGTTAGACGCGTTCTTGGCAATGCCTACGAGTGAAAATAAAACTGATAATAAGATGAAGAGGAAGAGAAATCACACACACATTAGAAATTTTTCGTTTGTTTCTACTAAACTTTGTTAAGGGAACTTTCAAGACTCTAAATTATTGGTCGAACGTACAATGATTGACGGACAGTTCTCTCGTTATTAAAAAAGCAGATTAGTTTGCAGTAGCGCTATTTCTTCATAGAAAATATAAATTTTTGAGTATATTTTTCTTCATTCCACGATTTGAACTATTTCTAACATGTTTGATACCATCAAGAAATATAACATAAAAGTTCGAGGCTTTGGCGTTCGCTTTCAATATGAATTAAAAAGATTTACCCTTTCTCATTTAATTCACCTTCTGATACAATATTTTGGGTCCTCGCCGGCATTACAATTCGCATTTCCCATAACTCATCTAGCACCAAAAACCTAAAATCTTTCGGATTGTAAGATAAGGGGTCTTCTACTTGTACTTTTCATTCATTCGGGTTTCTTTTCTCTTTTCCCGTGCTCGTACAGTTCGTGTAATTGTTTGCCGACAATCGTCACCCACTAAATTAACCATAAGCATTTTCGAGTGTGTGGGTGCTAAAATATATTTAAATGTTTTCATCTTTCAGATGACGGAAATGTGCAATAAATAAACGCTTGTCAAGCGCTTACAACAAAAATGCTTCGCCACAGATTTTCCCACAGCTAATGGAGCTATGGTAATACTTTAGCATAAATTAAGATACATATAAATTTAAATATTATTGTGAAATGACAAAGCCCATAAGAACTACTAACATCAATAATAATCGCATTTGTGTGTTAGTTAGGATTAAAGGGATGTAAGTTGTCATGTGGAGCTTTTAGAATTATTACTGCATCAGCCACAAGTGATATTTATGTATGTAAAGCTTGCATGTATCAATTAGTTGCAAACTTTGGCACAAATTAACTCAATTCAACTATTAGAGGACTAGTTTAGGATTTTCCAAAAAAAAACTGTTATACAGTTTGCGTTAAATACCCTTAGACTTTCAAACAAACAGAATAGGGATGTAAACGAATTTTCGCTGCAGTGTCAAAGCGGTCGGGCCAGTCAACTCCACCACGGTAAACGTTATTGATGTCTTAATCGAAATTGTATTTTTCATTAAAATTTTGACCGTAACTTCACTTTAATTAAATTTTTTGTTATTATTGTCATTTTTTGGAAAAAATATACTACCAACTTTGTCGGTCACAATTCACAAAGTCTTAAGGAAACTAAGAATTCACTTTTCATTTTTTTCCATATAGCACGAGTTCGCAGAATTAGCGTCAGCCGTTGCGGTAATCTTGAGAAAGTTTATTCCAAAGAATGACTGAGTAGGAACGTTTAGTACAAAAAAAAAACAAAACAAATTTGAAACAATACATTTCTGTGTTGTTTAAATCTGAAGTAGAGACGTTCTATTCCAGTTTTATAAGAGCCAGAATAAATGATCAAAGTTAGGTGTTTTTAGTCTGTAGTATTAAATATTTTTATTTCTTCTTTCACAGTCAATGCTTAATTTCTATAAAATTTGTTTATGATATATGGCAACGTTATTGGCAACAAATGTCATCATTTTACAAAAGTCATCCATAAAAATATGTTCGAAATATTTAAATTATAACAGACAATACAAAAATTTGCTAAGAAAGTTACATATATCGAAAATGGATGAAAACAACCAAAGGACCCCGAATTTCACCGCTAGCGAATCGAAGCATCTATTGGAACTGATGGAAATCCCAATCAGATTCCATATTTTTTCACAAAAAAATAATTTCATATTTCTTATTATTTTTCTTTTGACAAATAACTCAAAATTCAAAACAAAACCCAGCTGTTACTTAAGCACTGCTTAAGTCTCCCAGTAAAGCATTATTTTCCTGTTTTAACTTAAGCACAACTTAAGTATGGACTGTGAAACCGGACATTAAAGTTAATTATTGAAATCAACTAAGATTATGACAGCGCAGTTTTTACTCGTTTGTTTTCTTCAAAATTAAGGATTGTCTGCCTATATACCACTCCTATTAGCGGCTCATGACTTCATTAGCTATAGTATCAATTTTTTCTGCATTAGACTTGTCTGGGTGCATGGTGACAGCGGAATCGCCGGAAATTGCAAAACTCATGGGCTCGCAACAGATAGCACCCTCATCTCACTTTCGTAAGATTTTGAGCGAGTCGCCAGACTGTTGTCTCAATCTCTTACTGGGGATATATGGAAATTACGTGAGATGCAGTGGTTCTAGGCAACAACCAGAACTTGTGCGACTGTGAGATTTTTTTGGCTCAGAATGAACCGATAGCGATCATCTGTACTACATACACTTGGCAAAGTCAATCTCGCTCAATTCTACTTCAAACAGACTGTCAGTCCGTGATTAAAATATCTCGGTAGACAGGCCTTCGACGAACCTGGCGAAAAGGATGGAAATGATAATCAAACGCTTAAGCTTCATTTAATAAAAAAAAAATTCGGGGAAGTTGAAAAAAAGTTACAGCTGTTCAAATATGAATGAAAATAAGGAGGAAATTCGCTAAATTTTGAAATTTTTATATAAAAAAGAGAAGAATGCCGCGCAAGCCACCAATGAAGTTTATGAAGTTTACGGAGACGATGCTGTATCAGTTCGTGTAGGACAATAATTGTTCGCTCGTTTCCGTTCTAGAGGAGGAGGAGATTAAAATAGGAGATGAAAAGTGGATCAAATACAACAATAATGTGCGAAAAAGATCATGGTCGAAGCGTGGTGAAGCTCAACAAATGGTCGCAGAGCCAGGATTGACGCCTCGAAAGGTTATGCCGAGTGTTTGGTGGGATTGATTGTACATTTTACTACATACATATCAACAACTGATGAGATAGAAGCAAGCAATCGAAAAAACGGCCAGAACTGTTCAATAGAAAGGGCCTCGTCTTTCATGAGGACAACGCTAGACCACACACATCTTTGTTGATTCGGCAAAAACTGGGAGAGCTTGGCTTAGAAGTTATGATACATCCACCATATAGCCCTGACCTTGCACCATCGGACTACTATTTGTTTCGGTCAATGCAAAACTCCGTTAATGGAGTAAAGTTGGCTTCAAAAGAAATCTGTGAAAATGACTTGTCGCAGTTTTTCGCCTAGAAACCAAAATAATGTCTCTAACAGAAAAATTGCAAAAAGTGGTCGACCAAAATGGTACATATTTAGTTCATTATAAATATAAAAAAATTAGTTGAAGTTTGATTAGAAATGCGAAAAGACTTTTTCGACTACCCAATATAAACTGGAAACACAAATGTTATAGCAAATAAAAATAATTAACATTGAAAAGAAAGTTACCAAAGTTTGTGTTCAAAGTGATTACTTTCGATCAGCATAACCGTTTATGAGCATTGATTTGTGGAATAACGAAAGATATACAGTACCTGTCCAATAAATTACGAACGAACCAAAAAAATTCTCCGGAGTTCTAACTTTAATCGCTAATAAAAACATAAATATTTGACGTATTTAAAAAAAAAAAAATATTTTTTATATGCTATATACATTAAACTTAAATTATCATATTTTTGTATTGAATCATATTCAATATTATTAAACTATATTAAAAATATTACATTTTTGTTTTTGTTCGTAATTTATTGGACAAGTACTGTATATGTAGATGAAGTATATATGTATGTAACGTTGAAAATAAAACTCACTAGCAATCTGCATGGAAGAGCTCAGAAGAGTCAGAAACAAAATACAGCATCGCTGGAAGTTCGCTATTGGTTACCAAAATTAGAGATAAGAAGAAGCATCGATTTGGTACATTTAAACGAGGAAGATTTTTCTGACGCAATATCATGAATACGCGAAAAAATTAAAATATTTTCATAAATGAATATATTTGATGATAAAAAAAGAAAAGTTACCTTACTTATTGAACACTAGTTACAGTTCAGAACCAAACCCAGACTTAATTTATGATTAAAGCATATTTTCGATTTTATTTACTAATCTTTTTAGAACAGTTGTATCCCACTGAAATTATCCCATAACAAATTTTCTACTTATCGGCCTATTTAAATAAGGTATAATACCTATAATACATAAGATACATATTTCAGATTATGCCTGTTTTCATTTTACGTAGTAAATCCAAGGAAACGTAGGACTGCTTAGTACTTGGACAATTTTTAAAAATTTCGTAGATATGAGTATTAAGATTTATAATTATATTTTTCAGCATCTAAGTACTAGTACTTACCTTATACATATATACACACGTACATATATATGTATATATGCTTTTACTCGTGTACGATCGGTTTACTTTCCTCCATAAACATGCAAATAAATATGTATATTTAGGTACACAGTCAAGTACCAATAATGATTTATATTATACATACATACATACATACATGCCATATATATGTTTCTTTCATACTAATTTTGAGGTTTCTAGCTTCCGTTAAATATTTTTATTGCTGTTGTAAACACTTTGAGCTGATTTGTTTTTTTCTCGAAATATTTATACCGCCAAATTATTAGTGTTGTTACTGTTGTTATTGTCGGAGCTTAGCCAAGATGAACGATATTTTAATGAGATTTATAGTAGATTTCCAAAAGAAAACATTTCAAATGTCAGACGCGGCAATCCGATCAGCGGCGGGCAGTGCCATCGGCCACCAGCCGGCAGGCCAGCAGGCAACCTGGCAGTATGGCAAAAAACTATGCACACACACATGAACTTATATATGTACATAAAGAGACGAAGGGGGCATTAGTGACTGTCGGTCTAAACATGAATTTAGTGGGTGAAATTGTTGTTGTCGGCTTTTCTTAAACAAATATGTGTATGCCTGTATTTGTGTGCGCCTAACTGTGCTTTGACGTGGACAATTGTCTCAATGCCTCCATCGTCCAGTTCAGTTTTGTCACTGAGTCAAAACGGGAAGAATTGAAATTCATTCACGCCAAACACCGAGTGTCCATCACACGCGCCATTGCTCCTATCGCTGACTCAAGTGAAAGACAAATCCCACGTCGCTTCAGAAGATTCATTGCGATTTATACTAAACAAATACTATTTCCCGTTTGTATAAACGAGGGCGTTGCCGCATTTCATTCCTTGCATTTACGCGTTTTTCGTTTCCAGTTTACGTGTGCGTGTGTGTGTTCATTGCATTTGATCGCTAATTAGTGCCTGACAAGTGCATTTCAAGTGTAACGCTTCATTTCTTTTACAGAAGAGGAAGAAGAAAAACATAACCAACACAATGGGCAACTCAACAATGGTAAAGATAATAGAAGAATAAGCATACATACCTACTTATGTATAAAGTTATATAATATTTTAGAAATTTAATAAATGATCTTCGAAAAGAAATTTGTAACGACAAAATATTTCTTTAGTTTTGCGCTGTTTTCAAAAGAGAATTTGCTCATTATTATTTCTTTAGTAGAAAGTAATTTATTTTAGACTTCCGTGTTCATAGAAGAACATAAATTCCTTAAAAAGTTAATTTTTAGCCAAAAAATCATTTAGTCAATATCATATGAATTCAATTACACCAGTTAACAGTTACTTAATGATAAAACTTCAAGCAGCTCCTCAGCAGTAACGATATTTTCTACATAACAGAGGACAATATTTAATTAAAGGTCCGCAAAGGATCTGAACGCAGCTCAAAATATATTATTTATTCAGATCAAGAAATTTACTCATTTTGTTAGAAGTGTATGTGCGAGTATGCGACTAATTGATATAAGTTATAAATTAAGTTCTTTTAAAACTCATGAATACTCACGGTCGACATAATTTCACTCGGATGAATTCAACGCAACACATTACAGTCTTGGAACTTCCTACTATGACCAAAAGATAGTAATGCCCGATTTCACAGTCCATACTTAAGTTGTGCTTAAGTACAGAAAATGGGAGACTTAAGCAGTGCTTAAGTAACAGCTGATTTTGGTTTTGAATTGTTTTGAATTTTCAGTTATTTGTCAAAAGCAAAATAATAAGAAATAAGAAATTAATTTTTGGGAAAAAATATGGAATCCGATTGGGATTTCCACCAGTTCCAATAGGTGCTCCGATTCGCTAGCGGTGAAATTCGGGGTCCTTTGGTTGTTTTCATCCATTTTCGATATAACTTTCCTTGCAAATTTTTGTATTGTCTGTTATAATTTACATATTTCAAACATATTTTTATGGATGACTTTTGTAAAATGATGACATTCGTTGCCAGTCCGCAACAATGCTTAGCTTAGATTTTATTTGGGAACAACTTAAGTATGGACTGTGAAACCGGGCATAAGACTTTGTTCATAACTTTAAGGATGCTTAGTGTATTCTTCAAAATCTATGTCGCCCGCCTCAAAGTAATCCCCTTTGGCCTCAATACACTTCTACCAAGGTTTTTTTACAATCATTGAAACATGTGTTAAAATAAATTTCCGTAATAGCACTCAATGCGCGCAGCGATTCCCGTTTAATGTTGTCAATTGACTCAAAACAGTTTCCCCTCTTTTTACGAATACGACAGTTTGGCCGGTCGGAAGGAATTCGGAGTGTGCCACGCCTCGATACATAACCTTAATTTTTAACCTGCCTCGTCGTGGTGATTCGGCTTTGACTCACCTTGGCCACGGCATTCGGCCGATTGATCAAATTCCAATTCTTTTAGCTGTTGATCATCAGTTGATGTTCATAGCCGTGCTGTATGTGATTCGTCGTAAATGTGCACACCAAATTTAATAGAAAATCGCCGAATGCTCTTTATGTACTTCAGAAAGACAACCCTAATAACTATTTTAGTGTCACATTTGGCACAGATGAAAAAGTCTTAATATTTTTTATACTCTCACAACAAAGTTGCTAAGGAGAGTATAATAGTTTTGTTCATATAACGGTTGTTTGTAAGTCCTAAAACTAAAGGAGTCAGATATAGGGTTATATATACCAAAGTGATCAGGGTGACGAGCAGAGTTGAAATCCGGATATCTGTCTGTCGTCCGTCTGTCCGTCCGTCTGTCCGTGCAAGCTGTAACTTGAGTAAAAATTGAGATATCATGATGAAACTGAAAATCGGCCTACTGCCACGCCCACAAAATGGCGAAAACCGAAAACCTATAAAGTGACATAACTAAGCCATAAATAAAGATATTTAAGTGAAATTTGGCACAAAGGATCGCATTAGGGAGCGGCATATTTGGACGTAATGTTTTTGGAAGAGTGGGCGTGGCCCCGCCCCCTACTAAGTTTTTTGTACATATCTCGGAAACTACTAAAGCTATGTCAACCAAACTCTACAGAGTCGTTTCATTTAGTCATTTCCATATACAGTTCAAAAATGGAAGAAATCGGATAATAACCACGCCCACCTCCCATGCAAAGGTTATGTTGAAAATCCCCAAAAGTGCGTTAACTGACTAACGAAAAACGTAAGAAACACTAAATTTTACGGAAGAAATAGCAGAAGGAAGTTGCACCCAGATTTTTTTTCAAATTGAAAATGGGCGTGGCGTCGCTCACTTATGGACCAAAAACCATATCTCAGGAACTCCTCGACCGATTTCAATAAAATTCGGTATATAACATTTTCTTAACACCCTGATGACATGTACGAAATATGGGTGAAATCGGTTTACAACCACGCCTTCTTCCAATATAACGCTATTTTGAATTCCATCTGATGCCTTCTCTGTATAATAGATATATATGTACATTAGGAACCAATGATGATAGCGGAATAAAACTTTACACAAATACGGTATTTGAAAAATATGTAAATGACCTATAATGAAATCTGGATTATCACTTTATCATGCTAGAGTAATGTTCGGTGACACCCGAACTTAGCCCTTCCTTACTCGTTTTTGATAATATTAGTAGTGGTATATTTTTACCATTTGTGCAATTCTCAAGTCTAACAAACAATTTAGATCCGTCTCTAAAATTATCAAGAATTATAATGCACACTGATGTTCTGCTATATACTTGGTTAGGCTTATGAGTCAAACTGTGTTGTCCGTCAATTGGAGAGTTACAAAAGTTTTAAGCCGTGTTTGTAAAGCTTATGATTTGGTATCGAGCTCAGGACCTACTCAACCTACTATTTATTGTCGAGTTCCCCCACAAATTATTCTATCCATAGAAAAGTGAAATATATTTATAGCGGACCAAAAATTTTTTTTTTATTTGAAGTATTTGATGTTATATCCGTTTTAAATGAGGAAAAATCCGTCTTTACTGAACCAAAAACTGAATGCTGGGTATTTATGGTAAAAGCATTTCATTTAGTGCTCCTTTTATAAAATCGCGTCAGATAATCATCTCAACATTTTGGAAAATCATACCTACTTTCCTGAGCCCCTCCAACAAAAGTACATTTCTTTGCACAAAATCATTAGCAGATAATATATCAAAAATTTCTGCTATTACATTTAAAAATTTTAAATATATACCTACGGCAGATTTCTCGCTTGATTTATTATTGTTCTTTATAAAATTCTAAAGGCCAATACGTTAGTATTATTACGCGTATAGTGTTTAAAACGTAGACTGAATTTCGAAAACGATGAAGAAAAGTTCTCTCGATGAACACAACTAATTCACCATAAGCCTCTCACCTTGCCGAAGCCTAGGAAGATTTTTTGACCTTTGCACATTAGCCATTGCAGTGAGTGCATGGGAGTGTACAAGCATGGTGATGACATTGGAAAATATCAAGCGAATTCAAAATCAGGTGTTGTGAAATCATTGGCATCTCTGGAAATGTGCTTGGTATTACCAGCTGCTGACATGAGACAAAGAGAAAAGGTGCATAAAACAAATAATAGAAAGTGGTTCCTTTCCAGGCCTGTAAAAAGTAAATTGATTGACTCAATTAGAGGAGGAATATAAATGTTCTCACCCTTCAATAATGCAAATGAATCGTTCAAATATTCGGCAGTTTGTGTGTTTCTTAAAAAAAAAAAAATAATTCTTAATAATTATTCTCTTCTTATATCAGCTGAATATAAATTTTTGTGTGTGTTTGCTTCTTTCTATGCACTTTACCTACCAACAAAACACCTGTTAATTCCGATTTGGAAACTTTATTAACAAATTCAAACAAATATTAGAAATTTTCTTTATACATATCATCAATGACAGACGTGATCACATATGTATGTACGAATACGCTCTCTAATAGGCATACGAATAAAAGATTTATATAGAGGTGTTTGTGCAAGGCTTCGTAATATAGTTGTAACATTTTCCGAGGTTCGAGGCCATGCGATGAAGGGTGCCTAAGACACTTTATAAGTGTTTTCCGCAGAAAGCAGCAATAATTCAATTCAAAATGCAATTTTGTCGGCCGTCAACAAATATGCAAACAAGATATTCTCACAAAATACATGTGTATATGTATATTTGCATGTACATATGTATTTGTGAAGCTGTCTATGTAACTTATGTTGTGTGTAAAGACAGTTTTCGCAAAGACAGCATGCAGCTGACAAACACCTCAATCGAGGATCCATTAAGAGCAGCTACAAAGTGCACGCTTTTTATATTTTCTAAAAGTTTTTATATATATGTATAGTGCGTATGTGTATGTATGTACTCGTAAGCGTGCTTGTTTGCAATTGCACAGGTGAATGTATTTAAATGCTTTTGTCGGCAAGCCACAGCAACGAACAAGAAACAACTATAAATTGCGGCACAACTTAAAAATATCATAAATATATATGATGACTTTTAAAAATAAACACTTTGAAAAGATTAATTAATTTAAAATATATTTTCAATGCAATTTTCAATATGCTAAAGACACCTCCCATTGTCCACAAAATGCAAGCATCGTTGCTAATGTGCGGTAAAAATGCAATGTGGCGTGCATTAGGATGCAAAAGTACACACATATAGACACATGCATACACATAACTGCACAAATATGCATAAGCAAAGTGCTTAGAAATTTAAGAAAGCATTGTATGTACACATGTTCGCCAAAAATCATGATGTAGAAAATATTTTCTAAATAAAATCCTAGCCAAGAAAGCTAAATTTGCATCTTATATATATATATACAAATAAGACATATACATATACATATGCACATAAATATGCACATAAACATATAGATCTTAAGGAAATGGCATGTTGCAACAACTCTCGTCATATGCTGCATTCGATACCCAGCGCATACAAACACTTGCTGGGCTCAAGTGGGTGCAAGCATTTATGTATTTTTAATTTGTGCATGTGCATATATACATATATATACATTTGTAAATATGTATATACACGCATCAGTGCATGTGGCACGACGCGTCAACTCACTGATGCGGCAATAAATTTCTAAATATTGCCATTACACATTAGGTGGGCATTGCTAGGGCAACATAAAGCGCCTGCTCTGCGGTACGCGTTGAATGGGCAGAGGAAATCTACATACATATGTATAATTCGTTTTGACATTTACATAGCGCAAATAAATGCGTCTTGAGGCGCTTTCCAAGGCGCGAATGATGCGTTGAATTGCTGAAAATTCAGACGGCAGGTCTATTGGTGAGTGTAAAAAGAAAATGTTTGAACCCAACGCGTGATTTATTGGATTATGCCGGAGTTTGTGATGAGTAAAGTATTCATGTTATATGAATAATTAATATTTTTTATGGGATGAAAATCGCCTCCTAACAGAGGAAATATGTTTGAGGTAAACTTAGCAAGTACATACAGGGCAAATTTGTTATAGTTTAGAAAGTAAAAAATGGGACTTTGACACAAAATTTTTTGCTATGAATATCGACGTACATGTAACAGGCCATTTTTTTTTGTAGTGTATTTATTATTTTAACTATTTTTTTTATTCGGCCGCTATCAGGTAATAAATATGGTAGCCCCTTCATCATTTTCCAGCGGAAGGTTGAATTTTCTGCATTAATTGCAACCTCTAAAATGACTAGTACAGCTTCAGAATAAGTTTCTTCAATTTTGTTGAAATTCGTTCAGATCCTGTCAAGATCAACTTCTTCCAATTGGCACAAAAAAGTTGGTTATTATCGATCTATACCGCTCTCCATTGACAGTAACGATGTCATCAACTTCATTTCGATAGTAGTACGGATCGATAATTCTAACAGACCAAAACCTAACAAAACTGTCAATTTAGGTGAATAATTTGTGGTTTTTATACACAACAGAATTGAAAGTTTTGTTATTTTACCGCATCACTGAAGTGAAGGTGAGCCTCATCGGAGCAGATGGTTTTCTTAAAAAATTCGTTATAGATGTAAGCCCAAATTCTTTTTCAAAATACGCCAGGGTGTTTCTTGAAATAGTCCCAATTCTTGAAAACGTTCTGGAACTGACAAATTTCAGTCTTTAGGAACACTTGCCTGTACGGCAGCAATATTTTCATTCTTCGATTGGATCTTTAACTTTTATTGGCACTTCATTATTACTACAAAATTGCAGATCGAAACGACACTTAGAAATCATATAATCACTATTCGAAAACTTGTTATAAGGCCTAAATAGTTCCAAAAGTATTTTCGCTTACTCAATTCATAAACCTCATGAATCAATTATTCACGGGGTATAAAATTTGCGAAAAATGTCATTATTTGGCACAAAAGAAATTCTGAGTGCCACTCATATGTGGCAGAGCTGTTTGCTATACCCTGTAGTATTAGAATTTTGCATACCTTCGCAAGCCCCTCCACACTTCTCCGATACATTTCTAATACATATGTGTATGCATTGCGCCCTCGGAGAGTGCGTTGACAGCGTCCATTGTAGCCGTTGCCCTATTGCAACTGCTAATGTGCCGTTTACCGCGGTTTGGCCTGCTCAGTCGTAATCGTTGTCGTCGTCGTCGTGGTCGTGGTGTCGTCCTCACACATTTCGCTCCCAGCCGCCAACCGCCAGCCTTTAGCCTGGCGCATGGCGGACGAGGTTGTGCGGCATTAGGCTGGGCCAAGCGGTCATTAGTCGCAAATTATTAACGTTATTATGTATTGCATCTTCCAACGTAACGGCCGGAGGCGGTGTATTTTTGGCGTTCAGGTGTAAGCGCGTTGGCGGCAGCAACAACTAGATACTAACACCACCACTAACTGCTATCCTATAAAGCAGCTATATATTAATTTTGAAAAAAAAACAGCTACAACAACTACTTCAATCGCTCTGCTGCTGTTGCTGCTTGGTGTGCCTTCCACGCCAACAACATCAATTTGCACAGCATTTAGCGATTTAGCGTTTAGTTGGTTCCAAAGAAAGCGCCACAAATAACACCCAACCACAAACGCCCAACGATCGGAGCGCCGCATTGCTAAACGTACGCGCATCCAACGCAAACACGCTCCGCGCCACAATACTTCAAGTTTGCAATCACAATTTATTGCATTGTCCTTAGCGAGTAGTCACTGTCGTAGTCGTTGTTGTGTGTCTTGTCGTGCCGTGTCGTGTTGCCACGTCTTGTGTCGTCTCGTGTTATCCTTATTTGTGAATTTATCCACGATTTTACACGCTTGATTTCTTTTTAACTGAGCAGGCAGCAACATGAGTGTGAGTATCCTGGCAGGATATAGCGAAATTTTGCGACGAACAATATACACAAGCAAAGAAATATCGAAAAATATCCCGCCTTTAGGGGACCTAATAAACATTTCCAAACCAAATTTATTTTTACTTTTAATAAAACCCATCTTCTGTTTAGAAAAATTTCAAATGAAAAAAACCTTAGTAAACCATTAAATTTTGTTTATGGCCAATTGCTAATTTTTCGAATTAGTCGACGGTAATAATCAGTAAAGTTTACAACTTAAGTACTCGTTCTATTTTGAGAATTTGTTATGGTGCGAAATTTTTTGAAAATTTATTTTTATGAGCTGCTACATGAAAATTTTCAAAAAAAATATTAGATGGTCGATAAAGTTTTTTTCGTATTTCTAAATAAACCTCGACTATTTTTTGTTATATTTATAATAATAACTAAATAAACAAATATGTACCATTTGTGGTCGACCTCTTTCTACTATTTTTCGACTAGAGACATTATTCCATCAGTGTAAATCGAAATTTCGAAATTTCCAAAACGGAAGCGAGCGAAGAATTGTTGTGCTACACGAACTGATACAGCATCGCCTCCATAAACTTCACAAATTTCATGGGTGGCTTTCGAGGCATTCTTCACTTTTTAATACAGAAATTTCAAAATATAGCGAATTTCTTCATTATTTTCACTCAGTTTTGAACAGCTGTACCTTTTTTTTAAACTTCCCCAAAATTATTATTTTTTCTTAAATGAAGCTTGAAGTCTTTGAACTATATAATATAACACAATGTGAGCACTGGAGATATACGACTGCAACGAAAAGTCGAAAAATAAGAAAAGACTTTTTCAACTACCCAATATTTATATACCTGAAAGTCATAACGTGACTTCATATTTTTGAAACGAAAACGGAATAAAATTTCATTGAAGAAGGAAAATACATTTGTAAGCTCTTAACTGCAGTATGAGAACAACCTCTAAATGTATCCAATATCTTATAAAAATATTTATTTACCATTATTTGACTACTTTATCGACATACATATTTCGACAGCAGTGGCATTTAGCGGTTTATGTTTTTGCTTGCGAGTCTAGCTAAGTATTTCATGTGTCCCAGAATTGTTCTGAGATCAACATCCTCAGAGGACTTCCACGAGGTCGAAAAGACCTGTTGCTATAAAAAGTTTTAAAATTCTCAAATTCAAAAAGCCCAATATTCTTAAAAAATTTCAAGTCCCGATTTTAATTACATATATCTCAGTGTTATTTGCGAAAAGTGGAAAAAGGGAACATTTTACTAAAAGTTTTGAAAACTAGAAAAACGTTTTCTTCGGTCTCACCTAAGCTATAATATCATTAAAAATACTAAATATTTTCTACAGGAACTGGATTTTGATAAGGAAGCTTTTAGGTATGACAAATGCCTTAATAATGGTCTTTGCAAAATTTCTTGAAGACATTTCATCAAATCAAAAAATTTTCATACAAGCACTTTATTTCGATCCTTCAGTTTATTTGGCAGCTATGTGCTATAGTGGTTCGATACCCTAGAAATGAGCAGCTTCTTGGTGAGAAAAGTACTTGTAAAAATTTCAAATCGGCACTGAAAAAAATGAGGGACTGGTTCAGATATATGTATGTATATAGACAGACGGACGGATAGACAGTCGGACGGACGGACAGATGGACATGTCTAAATCGACTCAGCTCATCGCGCTGATCATTTAAATATACATATAATTTATATGATCTCCGGCATTTTCTTTGGCTGTTACAAATTTGGCAAACTTAATACAGCCTGTTTAGTTCCTTTATAACAAATAGAATTCCAGAGTAAAGTTTATAAAACATTTTATAGTCCATTTACCGAAGACTTTCAAGTATTTTTGTTTTTTGGATCTGCAATTGATTACCTTGGCCAGAGATATGCTCTCCAGAAATTAAGATTGGCCTCAGCTGACTACTAATATTAAAAATATTTCTTTAATATTAGTATTTGTCTCGTAGAAAGCAATGGCAAACTTATAAGTAATATCCACCCATAAAAGGCTGCTCATAAAGGGCATCTCCCTAAAAGGTACAGGTCCCTTTACCTATCAAACATGCTCTGTCGAAGCACTGATAAATCAGAACAGTTATATAGATTTATATATATTTTATTTACTATATAAGAAAATTGTGGTTGTAACTTATAGAGAAAGTACAGTTAAGTACCAAAATTTTTTCTTTCCAATCTAATTCTTCTATTTTCATCCTTAGTGTTGATACCAACCTCTAATCTAAATGCTAAAACTAATAAAACATATTTTTCTTAATTTCAGGACGAACTCTCCAAAGACCAAATCGAGCGTAAGTATCACCATTGCATAGCTGAGAAGCCCATACAGACATCTACTTTACGCCTCACTCATACGCCGCTGTCATAAAGTTAGCCAACAGCTTAGAGCATTTCAAAACATCAACACCTGTTCAAAAGAGTATAGTAATTCCAAAAGACACAGCATAATTTCAAATGCCCACACATCGCATGGCCCCGACTCTTTTGTTTGTCGAACGGTATTTTATTGTGCTGGTGCGCTGGCGCCGCGCTGTTGAATCGCGATAATGGCAAACAAGTAGCGCATAATCTTAAAGCGGCTGACAAAACTGCCAACACACGCGATCAATGCAATACCCAATATTTCCGCCTAGGTTGCACGAGGTGGGTTGGCAGTAAACAGTCACCGGCACCGCATGACGTTTGCCACATGCCACAAAATGTGTCAGTAAACGCCTACCCACGTGATTAGAAAAATTTTATGATGAAAGCTCCACCGAAAGTGCTCTCTCACAAAAGCATAAGCAAAGCCAATATTGGAAAGGAAAATATAAATGTATTTGTACTCTGTTTATTGGCGGCTACATGCTGCGTTTGCGTGGAAGAAAAACAAATTTACATGCAAATACTTAGCGATTGTCGAGAAGTAGTTCGGCTTTTGATATGCTTAACTAGTTGCTAATGCAATGGGTGCACTATTTGCTTAGGCATTGCGTGTCTGGCGGTTTTCATTTGCATATGATATATATATACATAAACGTATATATAGATAGCTTTAAAGCAAGCAAAAGTGGACTTTCAAATTTATGTCATAGCATTAAACTTTCAATTCTCGCCACAAAAATGAATGAGACAGCATTATTTAGCTAATGTTCAGGGCCTTTGGCGACACTTAAATTGCTACAATTATATCAAAATTTCATAATATAGAAATTTAGTGACATATTATGCACTTAGTTAAAGCTATTATTTATTGATAGTATCACCTGTGTAAAGAACTGCTCTTTTTCCGCTCTTTTTACAAGTATTTCTCCCTTGTTAGGGAAGCTTTATAAATATGGAGTGGCTATTAATATTTTCCTAAAAGAATAACTACGAAACCAAATGTTTCAGCCACACAAATTGGATCTCCGTGGTCTCCATTGCGGGGTTCGGCTTCGAAACTTAAGGGGCTACACGGGTTTCCTCGGGTAAAAATCCGGTTTTTCAACAATTTTTTCCCTTCCTCCAAGTCTTTAAAAAATGTATCTCAAAGACCTGTGTAAAATTTCATGAAGATCGGTTGAGTCGTTCTCGGGAAATCTTGCCAACAGACTTCAAACACAATTTCGAGAAAAACGCGTTTAAATACGGCACACACCTACACAGCCTCGAGCGCACAAGTTCTCAAGGCTGCATCTTCGAAACTATTACTTGGATCGACTAATACAATTTAGGACAATATTCTAGAGATGTTGTAGAATTTAATAAGACAATTAAAAATCGATTTTCTGAAACCCGTAAATATATATGTAAAACTCTTAAGCTACTGTCAAACCAAGTGTCAGAATCAAAGTTTGTGTCTACCATATATTTTTTAGCAGAGTATTCTATTCGTGCGGCTTACCCAATATTTATACTTTTACCCTTAAACCATCTACAGCGAGGCGCATATCTTCGTAAATATCCAAAATCGACAGAGGCTCTTTAGGCTCTCTTGCAATGATAAAAAAATGCTCCCTGCTCTTTCTTGATTCCCGTTGCTATACGTACACAATTATATATTGTTTAGTATCAATACAAAAATGTAGACAAGGGTTCTATGGAACATACACCTATTATGTGGGATCTTAACTCCTAGAACTTAACTTCAAAACAAAACACATTTCATCTCTCAGTCCTCCCCTGCAGTCCTTAGCCTTCCTATACTATACTAAAAATTCCTCCAATATCTTTCCACAGTCTTGCGTAATGCTTTCAACGCATTCGATGCCGAAAAGAATGGCTACATCAACACCACCATGGTGGGCACCATTCTAAGCATGTTGGGCCATCAATTGGACGATGCTATGTTGGCCGAAATTATCGCCGAAGTCGATGAGGATGGTTCGGGACAAATTGAGTTCGAAGAATTCACCACATTGGCGGCGCGTTTCCTCGTTGAGGAGGACGCCGAAGCGATGCAAGCCGAACTGAAAGAGGCATTCCGTTTGTACGATAAAGAGGGTAACGGTTACATTACAACCGGTGTGCTGCGCGAGATTCTGCGTGAATTGGACGATAAATTGACCAATGACGATTTGGACATGATGATTGAGGAAATCGATTCTGATGGCTCAGGAACGGTTGATTTCGATGGTAAGTTGTTTTTCTTTGCATAATTAGTAAAAAATGTATTTAAAATTTTTTTTTTTCTTTTTGCTTAGAATTCATGGAGGTCATGACCGGCGAGTAAGCAGTAAATACTACGCAGGCGCTGCTCCATTTATTTGGCCGCAAATCTTTACCTACGGAATATGTAGTATTTTACAAAAACCAAAAATGCCAACAACAATGGAACAACACTCACACACACACACACACGCTCGTCAAACAGAGTTATGATTAATCTTTGTTATAATTTTTGTTAAAATATTTAAAACACATATATATATTTAAATCAACAAAAGAAAAGCAACCATTAAAAGTAAAGTCCATTAAGTTATTGTTTAATAAAAAAGTACATATATATATAATACAACTTAACTGTTTTGTCCTTATGTTATAGAGAAAATTGTTAAATACATTAATGTTTTCGTCCCTTTTCGTGCAACTATCAAACCAATTTTGTATGTACACATTGCATACCAAGTCAAGGGCTTGTGACTCAACACCCAATACTCACATAAGTCATGAACATAAATAAAAATAACATGCATGCATTATGAATACAAACATTTTTATTGTTTTTATTTTACAAAATTACCAAAAATTATTAAATATTTTATCAACTGCGCCGTCGCATTGTCTGGCCACAACTGCTTACTGGGTTGTGCGCCATGCGATGTGTAACTATAATGCGGAGTAACAAGT
This sequence comes from Bactrocera tryoni, assembly GCF_016617805.1. NCBI lineage: Eukaryota > Metazoa > Arthropoda > Insecta > Diptera > Tephritidae > Bactrocera > Bactrocera tryoni. The sequence goes on along the minus strand of NC_052501.1, from coordinate 11,687,214 downwards.
TTCTAAACAATTATTGTTAATTAAATATAATAAAAAATTATATATACATTATTCAAGTTAAAGTTAAATTAAATATAAATTAATTTTTTGCAATGCTCGTCGTAATTGAACCAAACAAGAAAGAAAGTCTACTAAGTTTAAACTAAGTTTTACAACAACAACGCGTATATATTTACGTATATGCATTTTAATACATACTTATACATTTACGTAGCCAAAAAAATGTGTTTTTTTTCAAGAAAGTCTCTAAATTATTGTTAAATAATTTGTTTTTCTGTTCAAATGTTAATGTTGTTATGTGAAAAAAATTATTATCTATTGTTCAATTGTTCGTAAAATTTTATTATTATTATTATTATTACAATTTACTATCATATTATGCAATATGTATGTATATGCCAATACACTTAGAGGAAATATATACATATGAATGAAGTAAATACTCGTGTAAGTACACATTTACTACAACACACACACTTACATCGCAAGGATATGCCGTTATTGATACAAAGGTTTCCTATAAAACTCCTTTTTTAGTAATTTAAGCTATAAACTACACGTTATTTAATGAAAACATACTTGACTCCACCAACTTTAAATAAAAATTTCAAATAAAACCGCAAAAACAAAGCAAATTTACAAAAATAAATTCGAAAATCAAGTAATTCACTTTCAACCTCGAATTACAACTACAGAAACAAAGACAAAAAACAACAATTGTTTTTTAAACAAAAGGCAAGCAAACAAAATAAGCGCAGCTTATAAATAAAACAACAAAACCAATGAACCATGAATGTCAACAGCAACAACGAATTTTAGAACCACAAAACCAAAATAAAAATAAAAAAATCTAAATTCAAATTTACACAATGAAGAGAAGAAAACAAAAAACATTAAACCAACAACAAAAAAAAAGAATGAAAATTGTAAAATATGTATTCAATAGATGTTTTGGGAGTTCCGTAAAAAAAAATAATAATAAAGTAAATAAAAGCGATTTGAAATAAAATCTGGTAAAACTAAAATGATTTGTGGTTTGGCAATAAGTTGTTTGATTTTTGAAAACTGCTTGAGAAAAATGGATATGCATATGATCGGAGTTAAGATTCCAGACGCAGCTTTTACTTCTAATACTTCCAACTTATCCAGCTTTTACATCTAATACTTCCAATTTGCATTAGTAGTCAAAGCCCTCATTTGATGAAAGCTCCAATAAGCGCAATTCACTTATAAGCAGAGATATTTTGATATTTTTGGAGCGCAAATATACGTCTTCAATTCGGCTTCAAAGATATCGCGCACCCAAAATCGTACTATACAAATAATTTTCGGGGAATCCAAAGATCCCATTTTGTTAACTAGCCGCACGATATGAAAGTTCAAAAAAATTAAATTTTGTGTTTATCGTAAAAATAATGAGAACATATTAATTTATTTTGGATTCCGAATTTCTAAAGCTGTTCAGAATAAAGTTTTCTTCTTCCAACGAAAATTTTAAGTAAATGTGTAAAAGACATTTCGTTTCGGATTACGTCTGTCAAGCATACACTTTTTTCAAGTCAAAGACATTATTAGCGGTTAAAATATTCTCAAACCCTACCCACAATGTACCCACGAACAGTGGGACGGCAGTCAAATCTTCATAAGATAAGAGTGCGTTAGATTCTTTCATATTAGAAACAATTTTACTTCGAGAAAGTTGTAGTGTCGGTATACCGTATTTTTTGGAATGACGAATATAGATTTCCATGATGAAATGCCAAATAATACTGAACAAGAATAACATGACAGCTTGACACGACTCACGCGTGATCTGTCAAAAAAAGACGACTGAAAAAATCTCCTTTACTAGGATTACCCTTATAAGCAAAACAATGACAACGAAAAATTCTAACAACCGTCTCATGAAGTCCAATGCAAAAGTGAGTCATAAAGAGCCATTACTAAGTTTTGGCCACAATATTTTAGTTGGTACGATCGTTCTATCATCTAACTAAAGTCTGCACAAAAAAAGGAATTTCACTTGTTTTAACTAAATACTTTGTTATAAAATTCAAAGGATGCTCTCTTTGAGCTGATGCCAATAGTTATTAAAATTTTCAAGACTCTTATTATAAGGCTAACGCCTTATAGCCTCAGCTAACGAATTTTCAATTGATTAAGTTTTTAGTTTCAAAAGCGGAAATTAGTATTAGGTAGCTAAATCCGGCGAATACAGTGGCTAAACGATGACGCTCGTAAACACCTCAAAACGGGCAACTAACCTTATTGAAAACTTGACCATTTAGAACAAATTAATAGTAAACCACACCAAGGGAATCAATGAAAATGAAGAACATAACATTTGCCTTTAACTGCCATTCACTAAGTTGTTGGACTGTCAAATACAAGTCTCGTCACCTGTGTTGCGTTTGGTAAATGTATAGTAGGGTGCTTCAAAAAAAATATTTTTTAATTTTTTTTCAACTCTTACCCCTTCAATTGTTAGTGATTGACAAACAAAAATTCCTTCCTCAAGCCAGGCGCTGTAGCTTAACTCTAAGGGGTCGCTATTTTTTTTAGGTTCCCATACATTTTACAAAGGAATTTTCGTTTTTTCATTCAAACTAAAATTTCACCAACTAATTTTCATTTCTTAAAAATAACCATCATATATTCAGAAAGTTCACTTCACATTTTAAAAATTTCTGCAAGTTATTGTTGGTGTTATTTGTTTGTTTGTTGATATTCATCACGTGAAAATTTGTCAAAAATATAATGGATCGACATACTATCAGTATATTAGCAATTTCAAAGAGATTTTCAAACTGCATAAGACAAAGAGAAAGGTCTAATTTTCTTCCTCCCTCCTCAACATTCCACTAATGGTTTCGTATATTGTTTAGATATACCCTGTGAACACTCCCAGGAGTTCAGAAATGAGGAAAATCAGAAGAAAACCCCGCCCATTTCCTGTACTAGTTCTAATTTGAAATTAGAATAAAGAAAACCTTAATAACCGATTTTCAATTCGATCAAGAGTGTGAGCATGATCGTATTTTACTAATGTTGATGCAACATGATGCCAACAGCTAGCTGGCTAGCCATAACAACAAAGCAGTGCGACATTCTTCTACTAATGTGCCTTGCAGCAGTGATTTACAAGCTTTCTGCTTTATTAGCTGCGAATACCAAAAGACATACACACATACAACATACAAACATACACATATACATGCATATGTGAATGTGCATATAATATACATATATGCACCAAATACTGTGTGTGCTGGTAACATGCGCAAAGAACGCAAGTGCATTTATTTGATTGCAGTGCGAAGAATATTTCTTGCGACCATAATTCAGTGACGCGCGAGTGCAATGTTGTTATTTGGTAGTGCTATCTGCAGAACGCTTTGTGACACACACATTTCTTCGATTTCCGCCACTATTGCTGCTGGTCAATGTGAGGTAGTCTTCGCTTAACTGGCGTGGCAACATCATAAATATTTTTTATGAGTATTTTATTTTGGGCAATCGACATGACAAATTGCCGACGATCACTTGGCGTTTTCAATAAGCCATGTTGGAACTTTTATACGAGAAAGATGCAAATTTTTCGTATAATTGTACATATATATACATATGTATGCACATATATTATTTTTTTACTAAGGTATGGTAGAAAAAATATTTTTTGAACCTCATTTAATTGTTCTTGGTATTTCTGTGGAAATGAAGGCTGCGTTTAAAGTGGCAATGAACAGTATTTAAATAACAAAGAGTGTAACTATTTACAATGAGGTCTTTTAAATTGTTTTCTACTTCTCAGTACATCCATTCTTCTTTCCTTATTTTTGACTACAGCTTCAATAGAACAGGAGAGGGATTTAGCTTTAGTCTGTTGAAATCTATAAATATTTGTCTGATACAAATTGGTAGTCGAATTATCCCCTTACAGCTATGATCACCATCACCAAGTACCAGTTGACAATAATGAAAGGTACTGTCAAAATATCACTAAATTATTCCCTACCTACCATACACAAGCAGTTGATTTTGTGAGAAAAATCTGAAAAAATAACTTCAAGTTGCAGAAATATTGAATGATTGGTCGACAGATTCAGCGTCTTCAAAACATTTACGAAAAAAACTCATAAAATAATTCAAGTAATGAGTGTTTTGGTAAACTCATTATAAATCGGCCTCATTTTGTAGAACCATACGAAAAGAGGAACAATTCATTAGTTTTTATCCAGTACGAGTTTAAAAGGAGGCAACGACCTATAACCCACACATGTCTTGTTATCAAATTTGACACGGACTGCTGATGACGCTACATTCATCAAAACGGGACGTAAGCTTATAAACATAACGTCAAAACTGTTCAATACTCAAGGAAGTAACCTTCCAAAAATGAGGTTTTTTTCAGTCTGCGTCATCTTTGATCAGGTGATATTTGTAGAGTTTCTAAACGCTGTAGTACTCAAGAAGAAAAAGAATCAAATAAAAATGTTCAGAAATCAACTTTTATTATTTATATTTGTTTATTATAGTACGTATTTACCATAAACAACGACGGTGACATTTAAACCATAACTACGTTGAGTTACCATTTGCACAATACCAAAAGTCCAACTAGGTCCACCAGAAATCAAGGTATTGGTTGGACCTGTGGTATTTTTAAATTCATCGTCCAGACGAATAGAGCTAATTACACGGCTATTACTTTGGTACTACAAGTACAAGAAGAAAATTAAAATCCCATCAATTAGAACAAAAGTAAATGGTATTAATTTCACTCAACCCACCGAATCTGGTATGCTGAAGAAAAATGTCTGCACAACATTCGGTACACCGGGGTGAACTATATTTTTCTGGTATATAACGGCGTCCGTGCTGTTTGCCGTACCCCAAACAGAACTCGCCGAATATGCGACACCGATAACGGCAAAGAGTACAAAAACCGACGGTATAATTCTCATTTTCGAATTTTAATTAATTAATGCACTACCCATTGATGGCTAAACGATACTATTTGCTTTGAAGAAAGTTTCTTTGGTTTTATACATTCTGAGCGTGCTGAGATATGAAATAATATATTTTATCAACTTTCTGAGAACTACATATACACATACATATATTTGTGTATATGTATATATATATTACATATCAATAATTGTTGCTTATGACTCAAACAAAATAGTAACAAAAGATTTTGCACATTTTCTTATCACTTCTTAAAACGTGGGGAGATAGTGCTAATATTATAAAGTACACTCGCGTTTTTTAGTAGCGTTCTTATCTAATCCGAAACGGAAGAAATTATTTTCGACTATAGTATATTTTAATATTCGGCTTACAGATTGCCAGAGTATGGCACAGTAATCGAAATTTGTAAAACTAATAAAATTCATTAACGGTAGGTATACTTAAGCATTTGGACATCTTTTAGGGCAATTTAAAAACTCTAAAGCCCGATAATTATTTGTTAAATATGAATCAATAATGGTTTCGTCGCTCGTAAATTTCTGCCTTAAATAAAGTTATCAAAAGAAAGTTTGTAGTTGGCTTAAACTCATTGGTCCCTACTCTAGGGAGCAAGAGGCTTCTAGATAGAAAAGGTTAGGTGTAGGTGGCAAGAACAATGGGACAATAGTCCTAACGGCCGAGTGACCTACGAGTACATTTCGGGACGCTGAGTTCCTTGAGGATAACCCAGACTTCAGATTTTGTCTGAGTCTGGGTTTTCTGCTTCCAAGGCATGGGCCTCTGAATGCATTTTTGCATCAGAGGCACCTATCGGATAGGTCGGGTTGTTTTTCTGGGGCGGGGGTAGAAGATTGGGCGCATTTAATTTCTGAATGCCTGATAAACTCGGACATTAGGGATCTGGGTGGTATGGAGATTAGCTGGACGATTAGATGTTAGTAGTGTGATCTCCACTAGTCGGAATACCGAACAGTTAGGGTCGTTGGCGCGTGAATTGTTTAAGCGGCGAAGGCGGTTTGCTGAGAATTAGGGTTAGATTCGGTATGAGTGGTGCGTGTTTGTGATGCGTTTAAGGGGTCCAAACCCTGGCCACCAGTCCAGAGCCGTCTGGAAGCTCAACTGGTCGTAGCTTCGGCTACGAGATCTGACTGAAGACTTAATTCTGGTACCACGGGGAGCAGGAGGCCTTGGAGTTTACTCCAACCTGCTCATGCGGACTGGACCCTCGGGAAGTATCGTGGTGGCTGGTTAAAACCCTAATGCGGGAAGAGCTGACTTTGTCAGTTGAATGTGGAGTTGCCTTGCAACCGGGTGCCGGACCCAAAGCACGGCAGAAGTTAGTGTGTCCATTCCACACTACCAATTGGTACTAAACATGCCTAGCATCAGGGCGCAGATTAATGCATTGATTTTATCCGCTGTGCTTTTGAGCGCCGTGGGGTAAGGCTGTCGACAACAGGTACCCACTTTAAACACACCGGACGTTGGTCCCTACATGTTGTGAGAGCCTTTCACAGATTATTGCTTAATAATGTACTCAAAATTTTAGACGATTAAATAACATAAACAGCGAAGTATAAACGCAAAAATTTCTATATTCGAATTCTTCGGGCAATCAACACGGAGGATAAACAATCAACAGCCTTCTTTCTAGTAAGACTCAACGTTGAAAATCGTTTGTTATTTGTCTTTTATTCGGTGCATTATTGTACTGAAAAAACAAGTGTTGTCGGCTCATAATTCCGCATCTTTTCACGAATAACTTCGCGCAAAAGGCGCATAGCGTTCACATAGTATTCCTTGGTAACAGTTTAGCCGGTCGCAAGGAATTCGGATATTTGGCATTTCGTTAATCGAAGAAAACTGTCAACGGACTGATCGTCTGTTTCCGGGTCGAAAGCAGAGACCCAAGACTCATCGCCAGTAATAATAAATTTCATAACATGCTCGTAGTCGGAAAGCATTGTTTCACAGACGTTACCGTTGGTTTTGACTGATTCTTCCAAAAACCCAACGGTGCCAGTAAGATCTTTGACTGTTAATTGTTGATTATTAAGCACCAATTCCTTTATTTTATTGACGTATTGATCATCATTTGATGCTCATGCCCATCCAGCACCTGGTTTTGCTCGCGAAAAACAATTATCTACAAAGGCCTTTTCCAACATCCTGATTATTTCCATTCCTGAAGATTGATTTCGCACACAAAATTTATTGGAACTTCTTTGCTGAATAATGAAGAAGTAGATATTTTCCAAATATTTTTTTTTAAAATAAAATTAAATGATATTTCAAAAATTCTATTTTGCTGAAATGGTAGGACTTTCCTTAATTACTAAACCTGTAACCAATCTTCGTTCGCAGAATCATTGCGAATATTGGAAAAGGCTAACGTTGATTTAGTTTTATCAAAAACACAAGCCTACGTGTGATACAAAGCCTTCAAAGACTGTCGAGAGATCATTGAAGACAAGCCTCGCTCTAGACAACCTTCAACCTTTTCAACTGATGAAAATATTTAAAAAAAAGTGAAGTACAAGTATGTGTTTTTTTAAAATCGTCAGGCAAGTGTTAGAAGGATGGCAAAGGCGCTCACGATCTCTTGCGAGTCCGTTCGAATGATTTTGGGATATTTTGAGTATGAAACGCGTTCTTGCTCGGAATGTCGTGATAAAACTGAATTTTTTTTCAAAAAAAGTGCCGTAAACAAGTTTCTTTGAACATGATTGATCGTGCGAATTCGAAATTCATGAAGAGCATTGAAATTGCAAATGAAACATGGGTTTATGAGTTTGACATGCAAACAAGTCAACAATCATCGGAGTGGAACCCGTTTTCAGTCTATCAAAGAGATAAAATAAAATTCGCTGAAGGAGCTGAAGGTCATACAAAAAAATTCTTATCAAAAGTGTTTCGAGGACTGGAAAAGCTTTGGCATAAGTGTATTACATCTGGTGGTGAATACTTTGAAGGCGAAAAAATAAATATTGATGAATAATTAAATAATTTGCGTTTTATTTGCAATTTTCGCAATGTATAATCTATGGGTGAACGGATGTTTATTGAATAGGCACCAACTTGATTTATCCTAAAACAGCCCCAAAAAAGGAAAGTTTCCCAACAATATATAACAAATAAAATTAATTCACCTTCAAAATTCATAAAAACATTCCGCATCAGTGAGTTTTTATCGGACAAATACAACTTGAAAGAATTCAATGAGGGAAATGCTAACAAATAAATCTGAAATGGAAAGAAAAAATACATATGAAATGAGCATCGAGTTCGCCATGAAAGAAGACGCATGAACTTATTACGGAAATAACAGATTGGCATATAACAAGTAATCAAAATAAAACTGGGCTAAAAATAGAAATTACACCACCACAGATTGGCAGCTAACAATTAGAGTAATTAAATCTAAATAGGCAAAAAACTGCAGAGTGAGTAATGGCCGAATTAATGAATAAAGAATTTAAGAAGAATCGCCAAATATTTGTTAATTTTTTTTTATGAAAATGTGGTACAAAAAGCAAATGAACGGCACCCTAAAGGCGCCACATGTCTATGGGGGCTGTGACGAGTGTTCGATGGGCGAATCAAATACGCTAATTAATCACAATAATTCGAACAAAACGCTTTTTTTTTAAGCAAATAGCAACAAAATTCTAACACCACTGTAAGTAGAACGTTTACAAAAACAAAAGCAAAAAATAATTTAGTAAAACTAGCGCTAACATTTAAGTGAAGTATCGAAAATTTCACACACCTAAAATTTACTGCTGTCGGCTAACACTTATACATATGTGCGTATGTGTGTTGCAATAGTGAGCGCAACATGCTGCAGCAACATTTACTCTACGTTGAAGCAAACAAACATGCATACATATGTTTGCGTGTGATACCTGCATATGTATTGCCAGCAGATGTCCACTGCGAAAGAGTTATTTGATTAAAATAAATGTAATTTGTCTAAAACAACAACAAAAACGAAAAAAGGTAAACGCGTCAAGTAAAAGCGCCGCAACAAATCAGCAAAATTGTCACCTTTTCTGGCTTGCATGTGCCACACGCTTTGTTGATGCTGCTAATCGTGTTATTGTTGTTGTTATTGCTCAAGAGCACAAGTGCTGATGTGTCGTTGAATTCCCAACGTAATTAATAGAATTTGGAAAAAATGCAAAAAAAAATTCATTTGACTGCCCGACTGTGCTGCACAAAGCGCACACCGACACACCTGTAAACGAAAAAAATAATTGTCACTTTCAATATGTATTCACACATACATACATACATACATGTATGCGCCTTTGCGCATTATATCTAAAAATCTATGTATTTTTTCAAATATGTGTCTGTGTGTTTGTGGTTTTGCTTGTTTTCATGTCACTTCTCTGATCGGTTCCGCCGCCCCGTCGCAATGAGTTCAATTCAAAGCCAATCCAATTCAATTCAATTCGAGTTGATCCAATTCGATGCGATGCGCTCTGGCTGCCAGCAAAGGTCTTTTCGTTGTGGTTGTTGTTTGGTGTTCGCTGCTTGTTGCCGCTATTTTGGCAATACAAATGTGGTTGTTGTTGCTATTGCTGCTGAATTGAATGTTGCCAGCAATTATGTATCCAACCGCATACTTACATATTTGGCCTGTGTTGACAAACTCACACTCACACACACATAACAAGGTATATACAGTACATGTTGCATATACAAGCATAGCAAATTGTTGTAGTTGTAGCTCGCTGCTCATCGCCAACATTGTGTCTACATAAAAGCTCATACGTGCATTCATACGTACTCATGCACACATATATACACACATACATACCTACAAATACACATGCATTCACACATACACACACACACATAAAAATGCATGTCGTACTTATGGCCACTTGGTGCTCCCCATTTGTAGGGCGTGCGTTGTCGTTTTGTTGCCATCGCTGTCGTCGTTTAGTTTGTTTAGTCGGCGACGGCGCGCATTCGCCAATATAAGTGCCTTAATTCGATCTGATCGAAAGGTAAATTTTTAATTGATGCAAATCACAACTCTTGAGTGATTATCGAAATTCGGAAGCGTGAACACATCGATCGTTTGCCGTTCGCAGCGTAACGGGTATTACTATTTATCCATCCATATATTATAATATACTTATGTATATAATATTTTTTTTATCCCTTGCTTGTCACAAGTGGCTAAAATGTGTGGCTTTCCTAGTGAATTCAGCGAATTCGTGCAAAAAAAAAAAATAAAATAAAGCAAGTGTTTTTCGAAGGATTAAGTAATCATTGCGTGCGTAACGTTACTTAATCAGTTTTATTTGTGTAACGACTAGATTATTTAAGGATGTATTCCTATGCGGATGCCTTAACTTAAAAATAACAAGTTCGCAATTAATTGTGTTCAACCGATTTCAACGTTTTTTGTTTCAGTTTACTCTCAAGGATAATCAACTCAACTCCTATATATTTGGATTAATTTATATTTGGCAGAAATTTGTTATAAGAATTACTGAAAATGGTAAGTCAAAAGTACTAATGTAGAATTTACAAGCATACATGTATAATACAGGTATAAATATGTATGTACATACAAGTATATAGAAAACCACATTTTACATATAGTATACCTCCATACTTGACACATTTGGTAAGATAGTTTAAAATTAGTATTATTTACAAATAAAGGCTAAAATTTTTCTAAAATATAATAATACATTGCAGATAGTATAAAAAGGTGTAAAAATGCCACTATCTTGGTTTTTATCAGTTATTTTGTATGACAGCTATATGATCAAAGTTTACAACTTGCTTTGGATAATAATCTATGATAGTTCTCATACAAGACATACATACATATATTTTGATCGATCATAATCCAAGCTAAATTTCGTGAATATATATACATTGTGACAAAAAAGTACCTGGCGCCTTTAAATTACAAGATGTAATAACATTTATGCCAACGATTTTTCCAGTCCTCGAAACACTTTTCATAAGCACTTTTAGGGGTCACCTTTAGCTCCTTCAGCAAATTTTGTTTTATCAACCGAAAACGGGGTCTATGCCGATAATTGTTGACTTGTTTGCATGTCAAACTCATAAACCCATATCTTATTCGCAGTCATAAGCTTTCCATGTCCATTGGGGCCTGTTTACGGTATTAAAATATTCACCAAACTCATTCGAACAGACTCAAGATTTCGAGCTCTCTTGCCGTCTATCTAACGCTTGCCTGACGATTTTCAAGCACCATATCCTTCACTTTTGTATATTTTCATCAATTGAAGAGGTCGAAAGTCTTCAAGAACGAGGCATATCTTCAACGATCTCTCAACCGCCTTTGAAGGCTTTATATCACTCATAGGTTTGTATGTTTGCTAAAACTGAATCACTGTAAGCCTTTTCTAACAATTGCAATCATTCCGTACAAGAAATTTGGTGAGATATACAAAATTTGAGACAAATTATTTGTTCGATAGTTGTATGTAAAAATCCCAACGGACTACTGAGGTGTACCGACTTAAGCAGCTTCTGTTAACAAACTGGTCGGCAGATCGCGCTCATATTTGGCATAGTAATTAAGGACAGTCCTGTTAACTTAGCAAAGTATATTTTTTTGAAATGTAATTTACCCGAGAATTAAAATTTCCGGGTGCTTTTTTGTTCCAATGTATACATATTGATAAATAAAAATGTTTGCATTCAAGAACTATGCAAAGTTTCAGATCAATTTCCAAAAACGGAGAAAATAGTACGGGAATGTACAGACGAAAAGACAGCTGGACGTGGCTAAGGCTAATCAATTTGTTACAGTAATCAATTATACTTATATACACTTAATAGGGTCTCCGAGGCTTCCTTTTGGGAGTTATATTATTATGAAACTCTTAATTATGCTAATAGAACGATTTTCAATCAGCTATTTCTCTTCTACCTTCCTTTACAGAATAGATATCAGATGTTAAAATTCATCTTTGGCTCTTAAGTGAAAAAGTTTATAAATGTTTAACTGAAAACTATAAATGTTTATCAAAGCGTTTTTGTTTACTATCAGAACACTTTTCGCATTTTCTTCTCAGATTTTTAAAGATAAAAAAGTTTGAGATACCTTTTAGAACCAAATAGGCTAATTCAAATGGAAAAGCACGAAGATGGTTTGGATAAAGACCAAGAAACAGTATAGCCGGGATAGCACAAAATCTTAAATCTCTTCAGCCAAATGAGCTTACTTAGGTTAACAGCCAGAGAATATATCAAGTGGAACTTTAAAACTTTATAACTTATGGGCTTAAAACTTTATTGGATTACTTTAGTAAATAAATGCAGAAGAATGTAGTTCAAAATTATTAGTGCTTATTCTGCATTAGAGTTTATATACTCTCGTCGTCAATATTTACGAGTATAATAATAAAGTTTTCGTTTTATATAGAGATATTTATATATCTATGGGTTTAAAGCACCGGCATAGTTATGGGGGTACTCTCATGTGAACGCATACATTTTACCACTTTTTAGGAACATTTTTTTTATGCGACAACAAAATTCAATCCTTTTAATTTTTTAATATATTTTTACTTGTATTTTGAAATGTACAAAAACAAATTTTTTTTGTTTTTTAGATTTTTAATATATTTTTTTTTTTAAATCAAAGTAGTCCCCAACACAAAAAAAGTAGTTCACTGGTCATGGTGATAGCCGCTGTTCATGTTGTCGTTTTTGAAATAAAAAAATCGAATGGATTATTATTCAGTAGTTCTGCGGCTATCGTCCCTACCAAATATAATCAATTTCATTAAAAACATAAAAAAATGTCGAATTTCAAAAAAAGTCACGAAAATCTTGTTTTTTTTCGTTAAAAATCGTTTAAAAAAATTTGAAAATATTGTCGAATATAAACAGTTCTGGTAGAGACGATAACTATAAATGAGTAGAAGAACATATGTAAATTTTAAAGCAATTGGTTCAATACTTTTTTTTTTAGGACCATGACAGTTTCAGAAAATGATGATTGGAGAAAAATGCGTTTAGAAACGTAGCAGCTGCAGACTTGTCATGGCGCCTGGTAGACAGTCGCTTACGACACGTCGGCGACTATGAGCTGTAACTTATCAAATACTATGAATTTCGGTCTGAATTTTTCACAGCATGTTTTCAATAGGTTTTACTGTCAAAATATAAAAAAAAAATCGATTTTTCGAAATGATTACATGAGAATACGCTCTTAACCTTTCCTTCAAATTAAAATTTATATTCAAGATAAAGTAAATATATCTTGCATAATAAAGTTAGCTTGAATCGCTTGAATCTCGGTTGGTGCCCAACTTTGATACTAAACAAAAAGTAACTATGCTTTCAAAAAGAACACAGGATACAAAGTAAAAATCGTCAAGAACAGGGAGGATTTTCTTTCTCTTCTTAGTCAAATATTATATATTTTATATCTAATATTGAAATTTCCGACACTTCTTAGTTTTATTATATTATATACATATGTATATCTTACAATTCGATATAAACAGAATTTCGCTATCACTTTTGACTTAATAACCACTTGAAATATGCCTTATATGTTTTCTGGCAAATCTGTTGCTACAGAGAACGAAAGAGGCAAAAATGGCGTTGCAAAATGCCATTTTTGTACGCAGGTACCTTGTCGTAAATCTTGAACGCCAATTGGGTCATTTTACTCGCCAACAGCCATAAGCGTTTCACATATGAATACTATTCAATAATAAACACATGGATGTGATGTTGTTGTTGGTTGTATTTGCCTTTATGATCAAATGTTTGTATGCATATAGAAATAATAATAAATAAAACACGCGTAATTTAACGAGCTGACAAATTTTGTATGCCACTAATTAACAAATAAACAAAGCGGAATGAATGTAATATACAAGTAATGAAAAATATAGAGGTATTTACGAATGTAATCATCTATATATTTATTTATTTTCTGCTTTTATACACTTCTGTAGAAATTGTTGTAGAAAAAATTTCGAAAAGGTCCAAAATAAATAATTAAAATCTCTGTACTTTGATTTATACTGCAGCCTAAAATCTTAAGCGGCAAAGAGAGTTTGAACTGTTTAAAAGTTGGTTTTACCAGAGGAAAGAGTAAAAGTTTTTTCTTTACTTTTTCAAAAAAATTTAATTACAGTCGAGTTGTGTTTTTTTTTTTTTGCTGAAGGGAGAATGATTCATTCTCTTTCCCATTATTTTCAATAACTCATCGATTTTAATTTGCTTTTTGACGTAAAAAATAGAATAATTCTTAGTTCTTCTTATTCTTCCATTATATTTACTTTAACAGAATATCTTAACGCATTAACAAACCAAAAGCTAACCTGAAATGTAACCTTTCATTGGGTTAGATTCGCAGAAAACCCGTTAAATAAATTTCTGTATTATAATGCCGAGTTGATAGTTCTTAGCGAGCTGCGAGGACCCTTCCGTTTACCTTTTCAAACCTATGTTTAATTCGACATACAATCCAATATATTCCACATTCTATTCTCCTTAAGGGAAGAGGATGGAGACATGTTCACGCAAATGGGGAAAGTTCTCTGAGCGCCATTCCCTTGGAGTGACCAGAAACGATTCTTTTACATATGGTTCAAGCAGTTCACGACTTCCGGTCACTGACCAAGTATTCTTTGGGGAGCCAACGAACATCCGTTTAAAGTCGAGAGTGAGCGAGGAACTTGACATGAGTTGAATCTTTCACCATCAAAATTAACAGATAAAAATCACTTGGTGCCAGATCTGAACAACAAAGTGAATGCATAAGAAAGTCCCAACTAAGCTCCCGGAGCTACTGGCCACTAACTAACGATGTGTGTGACCTAGAGCTTTCCTGATTGAGCACAATTCCTACCCTGTTGGCCATAACTGACCGCTTCTGCATAATTTCTTCCTTCATACACTCCAATTGTTGACAGTACAGGTCCGATTTAAGATAGTGCCCGTAAGGGAGCAGCTAATGATAGATGATCTTGACCCTTCCAATCTCATCAAGCACATGGCAAAATCTTCCAAACCGTCAATTCTGGATTGGCCAACATTTGTGCCGTCTCACCGAGATTCGAGCATGACCATATATGAAAGTAGCCAACCGCTTAAGAAATGAAATGATTTTATTGCGGTTCAGCAGCAATTCATAGAATATCGGACCATAAACTTTTGTTTTGCGTTAAATCGTGTGTTCTTTTTGTACCCAGTCTTATTTAAAGGTTAGTTTCTTTCCTCGTGCAATCGAAATGATGATTAGTCTCGACCATTACCATTATTTGATAGATATTTTCCATAATTGATCTTCTAGACTTGGTTTACATTATCAGGACTATAAAAGGTATTCACATTTTCAGCCGGATAGCTTGCATTTTCGAATTTATTTAAGGAAAACTTTAAAATATGGAGAATATTCTATTCTTTTGTTGAAGCCGTTTTCTAAACACATCTATTTGAAAAATAATATACTTCTTTTTACCAGACCTATGATATAATCAATCTAGGAAATCAAACAAAAATTTCATTTTTAACTTGAAGTAAGACTGGATATAATCAGTCGGAAACATCGGAAATCATTTATTCGCTTTTGATAACAGATTAAGAGTCTCACACAAGTTATTTGTACATTTTTATTAACACTCTAGTATATATACAAATAATTATATTATAGAAATTAATATGTTACCTTTCCTTTTATTACGTTTCTACAGACGGAGGCAGAATACGACAAAGAACAGCTGCGAAGTAAGCCCTTAATAGCCTTAAGATTTATTTTTGTATCTTGTTATAACTTTATACAAAATTCTCTTCAAAAACAGTTATGCGCAATGCTTTCAAGGCATTCGATCATGATGAGCGTGGTTACATCGAATACAATGATGTACAGACCATTCTCGAGATACTCGGCCAAAAGCTGGACGACAAAGCTATAAAAGCGCTAATCAAGGAGGTCGACAAGTCGAACTCGGGTAAACTAGATTTCTCACAATTCTGCAAATTGGCTGCACGCTTTGTGGAGGTCGAAGAGGACACGCCGGCATTGGCCAGCGAGTTGAAGGAAGCGTTCCGCGTTTACGATAAGGAGGGTAAAGGCTATCTGACGGTGCAAGTACTTCGTGACATTCTGCGTGAATTGGATGATAAGCTATCCGCCAGCGATTTGGATATGATTATCGAGGAAATTGATGCGGACGGCTCAGGCACTGTCGATTTCGATGGTGAGAATGCAATTTATTATTTTTACACCCAAATTACCGTTAAACTAATATCTTTTTATATTTTAGAATTCATGCAAGTGATGACAGGTAAAAATTTCTATGATCTGACATTCAAACGGCATTTTGTGTTCGCTTCCGACGCTGTGCCCCGTCACTGTTGGACACCTGCATGCAGAGCACACGATTGTCCCTCGCGTCGCTTGCGCTTACATCGTCGCATTGAGTGGCATTTTGAACGTTTGTTCGAGCAAATGTGTCGCCCGTTGCATGTCTGGCCTAAACCGCTAACCTCGCTTGCAAGCATCTCCACTACATGCCCCGCTATTCCCGCGGCACATTCCTTTATATGTACAACAAGCAAACATACAGTGAATATACAAAACAAAACAAAAAGCACGGACCACAAGGGAAATGCCAAATTTACACAGACAACAAATATTGAGGAAACCGAAATTATGCCACGTAAACACTGTTCGGGTTGTTATCACTCAGTATTTCGTCCACGCTTCCCAAAATGGGTGCCCATCTTTACCTTGTATCGTGAATTAGTACAGAATCCCTTCCGTCGCCGCACACGCCTCATGATAACCCATAACTGAAACGCTTGAGTACTAACTATAACCTCACATTTTTCACTAACTTGTTTATTTACCTCGCCACTGCCGTTTTCACTGCCAAAAATTGTGTTTATTTCATATTTGTTTAATACGTTATTATCACTTTCTCTAATCTATAGGTTAAGCTACGATTCTAGTTATTGAAGTACAAAAAGTCTTAAGTGTCACCGTTGTATTGCAGCAATGAAGTAAATTTTCTTATTCTAATTACTTTGAACAAGCGGAATATTTGTTTTTAAACATCTAATTTATTGTTGGATTTGAGTTAAACTCTTTTTTCCTTAAATTAATATAATAAAAAGTAAATGCTAAAGTGATACATAAAATGTTTTTTTCGAAATATGGATTAGAGGAATTCGGTACTAAGGCAAGGGAAGTCCAGATTTGGTATTGAAAGAGTTCTAGTGAAGAAAGGTTCTAAGTATAGCGCACGAAAATACTACAGCATGGTGGTCTGAAGAGTAAATCTCAACTCGGAATCCACGCTCACTGAAAAAAATTCTTAATAAAACTTGTCTCAGCAGTGCTACACAGCGATTTTAAGACCAATTGTGCTGTTCCATGCGCTAGAATGGAGGACAGGCTTTCGGAAATCTACCAACCGGAAGCCAAGGAAAACAGTTCCGCGAATCTGTGCTGTGTACATAGCGTGAGCTTTATAAGTGCAAGACCTGCCATCTATAGACATCTTCGCTGTAGACTGTGCAGCATTGTTCGTGGATAATGGCGGTTTGGCAAGCACCGACTACATGATTCCACTCTTCAATTGAAAACGAAGGCTCTGAGTAAACATAGAAAGAGATTGTTGGCGTAAAGGTGTGTTAGCTGCTAACAACACATTAAACATTTATACGGATTGATCAAAATGGCAGACGGAGTTTGTTGCAGTGATATATTTTCCAGAGTTAAGTATAAGGCAGTCATTTAAGCAGCTAGATCACTGCATTATATTTCAATTAGAGGTTTTTTCCTATTAGGAAAGCTCGGAGCTAGCCTCTAATGCATCAACAAACAACTACGGGGTTAATATCTAATTGGCTGTTGACTGAACCTTATACAGGTTCTTATCGGCCAAAAGTGTCTCGAGAAGCAAGGCAGCAGCGGAGAGTGTCACCAGAAACAAACGACTAAAATTCTACTTGGTGCCAGATCACAAAGGCCTACGGTGAAATACCTTAAGTTTATATAGAACTTGTAAAACATTTTAATTTACTTTCTGTTTTTAATTTATCTTAAAAGCAAATGGAAATATCTTTCATTAACCAAAGAATAATTGGTGTACTCCTAAATCTGACAGACACATAAGGTTTTTTAGAAAAACGTATACCTATATACTTATAAGGCAGTTGGTGTAGGATTGACCAGATTTTATCTATTATTCCATATACCACATGCTATTAACATGTCACATACTAAAGAACAAATCATCTATGTAGAGTAAAGTCAGCCGGATGTTCGAAAGGGCTGATATTGGTTATGTAGGGGCTATGTCAAGTTTTTGCCACTTTTTTTTGTTTTAGACACAAAGATACACTCTTATGAGTAAATTACGTTTTATAATTTTCGTTACGATAACTCACATATTGGCCGATATATGCGGTACAAAGTCACCCGGAAGTTCGAAATCTCTTTAAATTAGATATATGGGATCTAAGGGAAGTATTGGTCCGATTCAACCCATTTTTGACACACAGACATACCATAGTCAGAGAAGTACTGAATTTCAATTATAATGTATACCTCAGACTTTGACTGATATTTTCGAACAAAAGTCAACTATAGATATAGGTTCGAATTCAAAATTCAATTTTTGGTCATAAGGTGGCACACACTACAAACATTGTTCATGCAAAGATTTAACCCGTTATATTAATTGCTTCTTGATTTATGTACTGGATTGGATCAAGTGAAATTGAGAGTCGTGCTATATGGGAAGTAGACATGGTTATTGTCCCATTTCGCTCATTTTTGCAACGTGACATAGGAATATAAAAATAATGCCACGTACCAAATTTTGTCGAAATTGGTCAGTCGGGTCCCGAGATATGCAATTTTACCTAAAAGTAGGCGGTGCACCTTTCAATTTGATCACAGTAGAATATTATAAGTAATCAGCATGATAAGCTGAGTCGTGATAAAAACTGCGCATTTCTCGGAACCGCCGATAACCGACCACAATAGCCACACCAATCGTTTTTCCTTTTCGCTGTTTGGCGATTCCAACTGCACCAGGTCGTTCTCCAGCCGGGTCCTTCTCGGTTTCTCTGACCACCATTCACTTTGGAGTGGCCAGGAACAGCACACAACTTCCGGTCTTAGACCAATTATAGTATCTTCTGGGTAGTCAAATACATCTATTTGAAAGCGGGTTAAAGTGAGAAGGCGAAATCTTCGCTGCCGAGGGTTGTGCGCTGGCTTTGGGACCCGCCACGTAAAAAAAAAACACCCACAATGAAAAGATCAAAACAGTCTCGGATGACGACCACTGCATACTAGCACATAGTATTAACTGTTACATAAATTGAATAATCAGAAGCAAGTTCTTGTGGAGAATTGTTTGTACTTGTGAAGGATGTTATAGCGTTGATGCAATCGAAGTAAATGTTTTTTCTTATTTTTAATACAACATAATTTTAGTTTTTGGGATTAAAAATTTTAAAATTATTTTTAACTAAGATGTTCGGAATTAATAAGTATGTACATACAATAAAAGGCTTACTTAACAGTTAATTCATTTGTCTTTTTATTGGATTATTTTCAACCGTGCA
This sequence comes from Bactrocera tryoni, assembly GCF_016617805.1. Lineage (NCBI taxonomy): Eukaryota > Metazoa > Arthropoda > Insecta > Diptera > Tephritidae > Bactrocera > Bactrocera tryoni. The sequence goes on along the minus strand of NC_052501.1, from coordinate 11,667,630 downwards.
AGGAATTGAGTCGTGTCAGCCGCTGTGAAAGCTCTGTAACTGGGAGTTTCTATAAAATTGCGGGGAAATCTTCATAAGTAGATCTACTAACTGACAGATGCACTTAAAACCCTTAGAAGATATTGAACGTAAGTTTTCATATATTACATTATGGTTTATTCTTTTCGGAATTATTGTAAATCTTAAACTTATTGCTAAAAATAGATGTTGACTCATTGACATACTGCATTATTTTACACTTTCAAGTATGTATTCATGTATACCATTTTATGTATATATGTACATATGTGAGTGGCTATTCATATGTTTTTTGCTATTAATGTTTGGGTTTCGCATATTTTTGAAAATCCAATTAATTTTCTTAACAAAATGTTGGCAAAAATAGTGCAAAGAATGTCATTGAACAGCGTTCATTAGTCGTTGGATATCGTGATTAGCGTGAAAAATTCACCAATCGACATTGCATTCAATTGTCATGTACCTAGGTAAGTACGTGTGTGTGTATATTTGCAAATGATTTGCTTGTCTGCAAAGCTTTTATGGAGCATAGCAACTCTACTTTATATTGGCAGCAGGACAAAAAATGTGAATGGAACGAACAACAAACACAAGAAAAAAATATGAAAATTAATTTGCAGCCACATTTGCATGCAAATATTTAGATGTATGTGTGTGTGCGAAGTGTGTTTGTGCAGCAAATCACGCGCTGGGTAATTAAAAATCAATTTTAAATATATTGGAGCATATTTTCTTCATATTAATGTATTTTGAAAAGCGACTTTTGACCCGTCGATTTATTTATATGCAAATAAAGGGTGATACAATAGGAGCGGCTGCGTAAAAGGTACTTCACTCGTCCTAAATCGGTTAATAAAATTAAGATAATATTTTTTGTGGCACATATAACATGCAACGCGAACATTTTCCTTTCGAAGCACCCTGTATGAAGCATACAGCGCTAATATAGAGCTGCCTTTTACGTGACTTGCAATTCGCATTCTTTTCATTGAGATATTTGATTTATACAAATATGCTCTTTTGTGTACACACACACCTTCATATACATATGTACATATATGTTTGTATGGTATACTATATATGGCATATTTAACAGTTACTATTTATGTTAATGGCTAGATCTGCATACGCATATAAATTATGCCTGTCATAAGCAATTTAGTTCCTATATGCGTACACATATTGACGTAACTACGGCAACTCTCATTTCTAACTGTCATTAAACCACAATTTAATTGTGCCAATAATCTAACGGCGCTTTTTTGTTTTCTTTTTGCCCAAACAACGTCCTTGAAATGGCTACAAAATGCCGTTATTGCATACAATTTTCATTACTCACAGCGTTTTGGCGTGTTTGTGCAAATAACGGTGTTTCTGCTATTTTTATCACCCATTCGCTGTGCTGTTATTGAAATGTAAAGTCATCTTATCATCTGACTTAGAGATTGAACGCTTTACAGTGCGTAATCAAACACCTGCTCTCTGTGGTGTTTTACGGTGTGTAATCAAATGCAACTGCAACTTGATGTCGCAATAAGTTGTGTCATTAATGGTGTTGCACTTAACTGCGTGAGTTCAATCATGTCGTCTACTTAGCTGTAAACAAGTGCACAAACTCAGAGATGCATTGGTGTTCTTAATTGTCACTTACTTGCTGCGACATTAACCCTTAGATGGTAGTCGACTTGACAATAATCGAAATTATAGTCATATGTTGTTGTTGTAGTGGCAGAAAATATTCCGCATATAGTTTCGGGGAATACTCCGGTTTATCTGTCGTTGACGCGATGAGAATTACGGGTCCATTCCGGGTAAAGCGAGCCCGATTGTCGGAGAGGAAGCGAAACAAATACTAACATGGTAGTTAATGGTATCCGAGTTCTCACCAATTCTATCCATTGTTCCCGTCATTCATCAGCCTTTATCAAGAGTGCTATTAAAGGTTCAGATATTGAGATCCGTGGACGATATAATATATATATATTTATAAATAATTCAACATTTTTTTATGTGTAATGATACAATTTTTTGGATTAAAAAACGCAACAAAATCTATCGTTTTACAACAAAAGATTGCAAGATATTTTGTCTTATGAAGTTTAGATCTCAGAACAATATTTGAATCTTGATGATTCTACTCATTCACCATCCGTTAATTCTTGAATTAAAAATAAAACAAAATAAAACCGACTAAACTTCGATGGAAGATAGTCCGATTCAACGGTTGAGCTGCGCGTGATTAGCTATATATTGCTAGGCGGCAATAACCACGATAGTGAATTAAAAACCCAAATAATGTGGATGATGCGATTTCTGCAACATTAGCAGAGCTTATTTTATTTTTCTAAATAAAACACATGCCGATTTTCAGTACGATCTGATCGGATTTGACTTTGCGCAAACCGAAGCAATTGAATTACGTTTTTTCTAGGCTGGTATAACCCTTTCTTATATTCTTATGAAGTTTGGTCATAAAATGTCAAATAGTGTGTATCCGCCTGTTGTTTGTGTTTGTTTAAAATGGGAACAGTTGGCCTAGCGATTTTAAACAAGGAAACAAACCGAAATTAAAAAACGAATTTCCTTAAAATCTAGTGATATCAACGAAGTCATTGCTATGGCATCGTTAAAAAGGTTGCTGAAGTGTTTTTGGGAGTCTTACATGGAGTTACATGGATTTGCGGATTTCAACATCGATTTTTATACCCTGAACAGGGTATATTAAGTTTGACACGAAGTTTGTAACGCCCAGAAGAAAGCGTCGGAGACCCTATAAAGTATACATATATTTAAATGATCAGTATGTAGAGCTGAGTCGATTTAGCCATGTCCGTCTGTCTGTCTGTCCGTCTGCCTGTATATATACAAACTAGTCTCTCAGTTTTTAAGATATCGTTTTGAAATTTTGCAAACGTCATTTTCTCTTCAAGAAGCTGCTCATTTGTCGGAACTGCCGATATGGGACCACTATAACATATAGCTGCCATACAAACTGAACGATCGGAATCAAGTTCTTGTATGGAAACTTTCACATGTGACAATGTGTCTTCACAAAAGTTGGCACAGGTTATTTTCTAAGGCAACAATGTAATCTCCGAAGAAATTATTTAGATCGGTTAACTATAGCGTATACCTTCATACAAACTGAATGATCAGAATCAAATGCTTGTATGGGAAACTTCCTCATTTGACGATATATCTTCACGAAATTTAGTATGAGTTATTGTTCATAGAAATAATGTAACCTCCAAAGAAATTGTTCACATCGGATTACTATAGCATATAGCTTCCATAGATTTACTTAAACACATAGTTACTAAAAGAAATGCACCTGTGAAGGGTATATTAGCTTCGGGGTTTTTCATTATCTTATTAAATTCGATAAAACCTCTAGAATATTGTCCTATGTTTTCAAATTGATCTCATAAATAGTGTCGGAGATACAGCCTTGAGAGCTTTAGGCTAGCTAGGCTAAGTGCGCCGTCTTTTAACGCGTTTTTCTTGAAATTGTGTTTTTGATGCCGAATGGCAAGATTCTCGATAAATCTTCATGAAAATTTACACAGGTCTTTGATATACAATACTGAAAAATTTGAATAGAGAATTTGTTTTCGTCAACAACTATTTGAAAAAAAAAAATCCCGAATTTTACATTGAAATTTTAATTTTTTTCTAAAAGTGTCTGCCAAAAATTCAATTTCCAATTCTTTTTCTTTCATCAAAGTTCTAAGCAAAGGTTTTAACTAAAACATGTATTTTTTACATTAGATGATTCTGCCAATGCGGCCGCAACTTTTATCCGAAGAGTCACGGAAAATGGCGCCGCAATGACCGAGCTTAAAATAATTTTTTCTAAAAATTTCAGAACTTGTAACAATAAAAAATTCTAATAGAATATTCCATTTTTATATGAGAAAAAAAAGTGTTGAAAAAAGGCTGTTTTTTAACCGTGGAAACCCATGTAACCCCTTAATGGTAATAACATCGAGGAATGCAAATAAACAGTGCTTGAAAATCGTCGAAAAAGCAAAAGATTTCAGTATCTCTAAGGATTGACTCAATAAATTTTAGATGATATTTTAGGGTGAAGCGTGTCAATTCTAGACTCGTACCAAAGAATATGAATGTTTTACAAATCCGAAGACCAGTACAGGTCATAAAAGAGATGTTTGACAACGTAGCTGAGGACCGTACACTCATCAATCGCATCATTAACGTGTATATGTGTAATACATTGAAACTCTTTAACAATCTAACTAATAACGCTCTGAAAATGAGGCATAACCGCAATAAGCAAAAAGGCACTTAAAGCCATCCCAGCAGAGGCTTATAATAAGTATATGAAAAAATCGGATTAAACGTTAGCATGCTTGCATTGGCTTAGAAATTTCAAATAATATTGCCATCAAGTAATTTCAACGGTACACTCGTAATTTCTAGCAAACCAAAACGCCTTGCAAGGGTTAAGACTGTTCTAGTTATTAATGAATTTTTATTCTACTGCAATTTTTGTTCAAAAAATCTCGAAAGTGTTAGTTTTATAGTGGTTTGCCCGCTGATTTTATATATTTCTTCGCTCGTTAAGCAGCTTGCTTTAGTTGGATTAATTGAAGTTTTTTTTCGTAATTTATGTCGACTATGCTACGGTAATCACTGTTTTGGTTTAACAGTTCTGTATATTACGAGTTTACTTATTCAGAAAAATTGAACAGCCGCCAACTGTGATAACAGTTCTTTTAGCTAGTCTAATCAAAAACTATTTAAGTAGAGGTCTTAATTAAGAGTTGCATGCAGCGGTGGACTTTAGTGAAAAAAATTATGTGAAATTAAGCTATAAATAACCGTTTAAAAACCACAAATCCAAATCTCGTCAATAATACTATAAAATATAGTGATAACTTAAAAATTTGGAGTTAGTGGCATATTCATGATTCCTAGATTATTTTAGAAGTTTTTATTAGAAACTCATTACTTCCTGAAAATCTGTGAATTTTTTAAGCTGCTGAATGGGTGCAAAATATTAAAAATCAATTAAAAAGTAAAATATTCAAGTTATTACTACTTATTAAACAATATTTTATTAAATTTTTTCCGCATTGCAATGCGAGCAATTAAACACTTTTAAACCGTCAGACTTTTCTCACATTAATACAAATGTTGGCATTTTAGGCAGCTAACGGCGGCACCTGTTTTCCCCACAGACGGGCCGCACAAGACACAAAATGTACTGAGCAACACAGCCAACGCAACCTTTCTGGTCACTATGAGTTGTGCAAAAGGAACAAATAATGCATAAATAAATACTGCAAAGTGTAAGCACTGGCCATATGTGAGCCCCCCCAGAAGGCGGCGGTCAATTTGGCACTTGTACGTCGACCGTAATACACTTGTTAACCCGAAATAGGCATAATTTGTAGTAAATTCCAATTGGAATTCGAGCGATTCTAAAACGATGTCAACAATTGAAAAACGAACAGTCGGAAATGAAAAGCTCCAACACTCTGCTGGGGAATTTAAACTGTGAAAAGCGTCTAACTAATTAAGAGACTATTTTCGTAAATAGTAAGATATTTAATGTTTTATTGATTCGATTTTAAATATGGGCAAATGAATGTGTAACAGTTGCTTTGCTTTATAATGGCATTTTATTAGCATGCGGTTATGGGTAATTATATGTCCGCTGATTTCGGAAATATGATATTAGATAAAAACTACTGAGTAATAAGTAGAGTTAGCGCACCATCATTCGTAAGTGAATCAAAGAAGATAAAACGAGTCTCTAGGTTAGTAAAAAATACTACGAACTTAGCTAGGATTTTCCCTTGAAACTGTCACCTCTTTTTATGATGCTAATTCTTAAAATACTAAAAAACTGTATCGTTTCGAAGGACTTTTGTCTGGCATAGCAGTCACCATATTAATGGGTAATAGAGAAGCATTAATTCAGTCGTTTTAGAATGAGTGTTTCAACGCCTTATCGATATATTTTGCATTTTCACGAATTTGGGTCCTCTGTTCTACAAAATTCAATCCTAATTTCTACAGAAGGGCTGATACAGGTTTCGCCAATAGGGATGATATGATTTCTAAATGTCGTTTCGGACATTTTTAATATGGCATGATGCGTAATTTTCTCATTGTTTTCAGAATTGGGACTGTCTCAAACCACAACATGGTGGATTCTAAGAAAAGATTTGGGCTTGTAGCCTTATAAAATTTGTCTCTCTTAAGAACTGAACACATTAAATCACCGTACACGTCGTGAATTTGCAGATTTTGCCTTGGAACAACATGAAAACGATATCAATTTTTTTAAGAAAATCATCTGCTCCAATGAGGCTCACTTTCATCTGAGTGATGGAGTAAATAAACAAAACTGTCGATTCTGGTGCGAAGAAAATTCACAAATTATTCATTAGCAGCCATTACATTCACCTAAATTAACAGTTTGGTATGGTTTTTGAGCTAGGTGGAATTATCGGTCTGAAACTGGTGACACCGTTACTGTCAATGAAGAACGGTATAGATCGATGATAAGCAAGTTTTTATGGCCACAATTATAAGAAATTAATTTTGATAACGTCTGGTTCCAACAAGACGAGGCTACATGTCACATCACACGTGCAATAACTGAATTATTGCGATAAAAGTGTGGAGATTCGATTATTTCAAGAAATTGTGACATTGAATGGCCTCCAAGAAGTTGTGATTTAACACCATTAGACTACTTGTTCTGGATCTATTTGAAATCATTGGTTTTAGTAATAAACCAGTCTCTCTTCAAACTTTAGAAGTCAATATTGAAGGTGCTATTCACGACATACGACTTGATTTCGTGGAAAAAGTACTTGAAAATTGGGTTCATCGCATTCGATCCTACAAAAGAAGACGTGGAGGTCATTTAAATAATATTATATTTAGAACTTAATTGTATCGATTGTATTTCACATTACAGAAAAAAATCATTTGATCGAAAGAAATCATATCACCCTTATCTGATAACCCTGTATAAATTTTGACTCAACTGCTTCATTACACCGAATTGCTAAATATCCTCAGAGAGGTTGAAATTGAACCAATGCTTTGGCGATTTGGAGGCTATTATGCTATGATTCCAGCTTTTTGTTTGATGTTACTGACCATATTTTCTTGACTGCAAAAATGCAATCATGTGTAGAAGTTCACGCAAGCGAGGAAAGTTCTCTGAGAGCCATTCACTTTGCCAAAAACGATTCTTTTACATATGACTCAAGCAGCTCACGACTTCCGCTCTTAGATCAAGTATCCTCTGGGTAGCCAAAAAACATCCGTTTGAAGGCGAGCTAAAGTGAGAAGGCGAATCACTCCTCCTCAGGGTTGTGCGTTGGGCTTGGGACCTGCCATATAAAAAACACTACAATGAAGAGAAGACAACAGTCTCGGTTAACGAGGTTTCAGACAAGGTGACTCTCTTTATACCTACAACTTCTACAATCTACTGCTGGAGAATATAATTCGAGCTGCAAGCATATCTATCGTTCAGCTTTCACATTGCTGACGATTATGTGTTTTAAAACCTGAGAAACTAAACTTTAAGGAATGCTGCGAGTTGGCATTGTCATTGTTATAAATTGGTCCGAATGTAGTGGGTTCGAGTATTTTTTCACATATGTATGTATATCGGAACCTTGTGCTAGGGCCAATCACTTTTCGGCTTAAGTGTAAAAAATTATTATCGGTTGGTATGGAATGTTGACATACTTTTAAAGAGGGTAAATTAAAGTATATAAAGCAGTATGTCTACTGACTTAAATAAAACATAACGACATAGCTACTATGTACATTTTATATATGTATGTAGGTATATTAAAGGTTTCATATATTATATGTACATACAACTATATACATATGTTCTTGTTAAGCACTATCCGCATACTTTCAAAAGTGGTGCACATTAGCCAAATGTGTATTTTTATCACATTCACTCCCAATTCACATATACACGCCCACTGAGAAACCAAAGGCCATATAAACCAAAGTACATATGGAATATATATTAATGGATGTTGATTGCTAATGCCCACTAATATTGGAAGGCTTAGTAAGATATTCGGGTCTAACTCTGTACATACACCCACACACACTTGTATAAATGTTTAAAGTTAAAGTCACAGAAACCGCAATACTGCAAGCTTCATTACTGAAATATAAAGCAAAAATCGGTAAGCACTTTTATAGACGTCAGCGACTGGCAGCATATAAATCGTGGCAGTGGAACACCCAAATTTGTAACAATCACGATTTTATGCAAAATTCTGTTCGAATACAGAAATCGAAGCAAAAAGTCCAAAAAAATAAAACTGTTATGCAAAGCAGTAATAAATTAAAAAAACGCCACAGGACCGAAAAGATTGTTGACCAGATTCTATTTTCTATGTGAATTGTGCGCTGAGTTCGAGCTTTTGTGGCCTGTAATTGTTTCATTTGGCAAGTATTTAACGCAAATTTGCGCAAATGTTGTTATCAACGAGACGCGATCCGGTGCAGCAGGGCGCAACGAGTGAGTAAGCCACCAAAAACGTTTGTTTAGTTTTGCCAAACTGTGGCTAATTTTGAGCCTTTGACGTAAAATGTCGCATGCAAGTGTTCGCTGTGCTGGCGTTTGTTGCAAGAAGCGCATGCAGATCTACTTTGAACTATTATTTCTATTTTTTCGATCTTAGTATACGACTTTTAGCACAACATGTAGGTATTGCACACGGCCGTTGGCGTTATTCTCCCCTTTTTGGCCTCTTTTTATTGCCAAATTTTTATTACTATTGATATTCATGCTTTAACGCTCGTCATTTATGGCTCGCACACCATTTACTAATGAACTCGTTGCCCGAAATTCGCTGACTCGCTAACTGATTTGGTCGGCTTACACCCTCGCATGGTCAACCGAAACCAAAAGTAAGCGCAGCTCAGCGTCCATGTCCCACATTGTTTTTGTCAGCAGATGCCTGCGGCCAGCACGAGTTGCCTGTCCGACATTCGCTGCTGAAAACTTGCACTGTGCAAACTTGCTCGTTGCACTTTTATCTTCCTCCTCCAATTTTAGACGAATTACTTGCTGGTTCGCTTATTCACTGACTCGCTGAGGTCAGAAGCTTGCAAAATCATGGTGATGGGCGCTGATTGGATTTTTGGCACGCAAAATTCTGTTGGAGGTCATTCCGTCAGCGGCAAAATTTTTGCGTCTTACTTCACTCAGCGTGTTGTTCTTGTTTGGGTTTACTAAATATACAATTTTTCATACAGCGTGCGATTTGGTTAATGTGAATACACTCGAGGGCTCATGTTGTCAACATTAATTCTGTGAGACAACTATATTTCCCAGAATATTTAATTAACATTGTTATTAGGTAAGATTTTGAGAACTAAATTTGGTGGGGAGTTCTTCTTCTGAAAGCATCGATCGACGAAGCTTGTTGCCAAACACAGGAAAAATTCGCAAAATCTTTGAGAGACAGCCAGGCAAACATTTCAAAACGTTTAAAAGCAAACGGATTCATTGAGAAGGAAATTGGATGTCTATGATTGGAAGCCATATTGCTTGAACGTTCCCAAAAGAAGTGAATTCGGCAACGGACTATGACTGGTGATTGAAAATGGACTCATTATGACAACCTTAAACGTGAAAAATCATTTGTGAAACCCGACCAACCAGCCATGGTTATACTCTAAACCTGATGTGATCAGCAGGACGTACTGTATTACGAACTGCTTAAAATGGCGTCGAAGATTGTCGAAAAATGGTCGGAATTTGGACTATGCACGTGGCAATAACTTTGCATCATGGCAATGCTCGGCCTCATATCGCAAAACCAGAGCTATAAAACATATTTGGAAAACAGCGACTAGTAAGTTCTGTCATAACCGCTTTATACCATAAACCTTGCCTCTGTTGACTAACTGTTTTTCTGGACGATTCAGAACCCCGCACTTTAATACTATTTACTTCAGAACAGGGTTTTAAAACATTGCTTGATTTAATACTGGCGGTCGGTGCAGTTCCTTTGGGATGGAATGGCAGAAAGTTGTATCTAATACTTTGAGTAATCCTATTACATATTGGGTAGTCGCAAGAGTCTTTTATATCTACAGTGCTACCAATTACATTGTGCCATATCACATAGTGTTGGAAAGGTGAGATTTTAATCTTCATTCAAAAATGAGTGAAAATAATGAAGAAACTCGCCATATTTTGAAATTTTTGTTTAAAAAAGGCAGAATGCATGCAAGCCACCAATGAAATTTGTGAAGTTTGCGGAGACGATGCTGTGTCAGTTCGTGTAGTACAACAATGGTTCGCTCGCTTCCGTTGTGGAAATTTCGATGTGAAATATGCACCTCGCTCTCGTCGACCTATCGATGAAATTATGAAAAAGATTGACCAGAACTGTCATATTAGCGGCCATTACAACGCTAAGAAACTTGATACTCATCACTAAACGGTTTTTAACCATTTAAAAAAGGCTCACTACAAAAATAAACTTGATGTTTGGGTACCACATGAATTGTCTGTGAAAAATTTATTGGACCGAATTAACATATGCGATTCTTTGCTGAAACGAAATGAAATCGAACCTTTTAACGTGCGAAAAAGAACATGTTCCAAAAGTGGTGAAGGTGAACAAATGGTCGCAAAGCCAGGATTGACGCCTCGAAAGGTAATGCCGAGTGTTTGGTAGGATTGCAGAGGAATTATCCACTATGAGTAACCCCAGCCTGGTCGAACGATTGATTTTAAATATTACTTCCAACAACTGATGACATTGAAGTAACCAATCGAAAAAAACGGCAAGAACTGACACACACATCTTTGCTGACTCGGCGAAAACTGGGAGAGCTTGACTGGGAAGTTCCGAGGCATTCACCATATAGCCCTGACCTTGCACCACCGGACTAGCATTTGTTTCGGTCAATGCAGAACTTCCTTAATACAGTTGGCTTCATTAAAGTTAATTATAAATTTAAAAAAATTGTTAAAGTTTGATAAAGAAATACGACTACTAAATATAGTTATCTTAAAAACAGTTTTGAAACGGTTATAGACTATATGGTAACCTTAAAGCTTGCGTTCAATGAAAATGAAAAATATAATTTATTTTTCAACGAAGCATACTTAGATTATTTAATAAAAATCAAGTCGTTAAAGCATGTTAGTTCTCTCGCAGTCAACAAATATTCGTCAAAATTACTTTCATTTCTTCATTAATTTATCGATTTTGAAATCTTTTTTAGCTAATAAAACATGATTTTATTCTCTTAATTATTACCAAATTTGTACCAAAGATAAGCAAATCATAACAAACCAATGCTAAAATAAGACAGCATGTAGGTTTTAGTTTAAGTTTATTGCTGTTTGATCAGATAAGCTCAAACTAACAGTTTAAATCACATTAAAGCAATCAAATTCATGACCTTCATGATCAATTGATTAAGCACTAAAACAAGCAAACGAAATCGCATTACTTATATATTAGCAAAAGCTGTATTTAATTCGCCAAATATTGAGCAGAGGCGAATCGAACATAAAACTGGTATAAACCATATACCATATTACAGCATAATCAAACAGAGAACGGTTATACCCTTTTTAGTTAGACTTGAATGAAAATGAGCTCAATTATGTTGTTGTTGTGTTTTGATGAGCTGTCATTGGTACCTAATTAAAAATGCATTGACATATAGAAATTACAAATATTTGTAAAGTTTACAATTTATTATTTCATATTTTATTTATGCTTTTTAAGCTTTTTGACAAATCTTTCCACATTTAAGGCGACACTAATGCTCAATATGTTTAATAACACAGTTTTCAATGTCAAAGCTTCTATATTGTCTCTTTCCGCCATTGTTTTGTATATCTTAATTATATGTGACATTTTGTTAAATGGTGATTAATCATCGCTAGAATTAGTGTCGCTTCAAATGGAACCAATTCATTTATAGATAATGTTATTGAGACATCATTGGTGCATCTCATTTATTATGAAATATTGGGTCGACTGCTTCAAAAATAATATAAACAATTTATTTTTATATATTGTACAATAAATGAAGCATAAAATTTCTGAACAGTTATTTATGAATAAAGTTTATTTTATTAATGCAATAATTGTGTTTGTTTGGAGGTGTCAAATAATTCAATTGTCATTCTATAGCATCCGCTTTAAGAATTTTAAGAGCGTGTTTTTCTCAGATAAGCTTAAGCTATGCAGCTAAAGAGTGGTTGTTGTGCCTCTTTTGTTGTAGAAACGTTAACGTATTTATGGGAAGCACTGTTGTGTGTCAATCGGAGATCAATTTGTCACAAGTAATTTATCAATTGAAATTAAATCAAACAATGATTTGCAATATGAGAAATATGTTATGTGAGTGAAGAATAGCACTTAGTTTGTCCTACCTAGGGTATAAATTTGAAAAGTTTAAATTAATAAAAACAAGTAAGAAAAGAATAAGTTCGAATGCAACCGAACATTTTATACTCTTTCAACTTGCAATCAAAGCCAAGGAAATACCTTAAGATGTAAAACGTCAACCTGAGGATCTGAATCTAAGCAATTATAAATATTCATATACCCTATATAACTCATATACTGGCCGACAAATTTGTCATAAGATTTGTTAGAAAAAACAACCTAGTACGGATCCGATTTCACCTTTTGACTCCTACCATGTCTCAAACAAAAAAAAAGAATCCCTGGATTTCACTAAGATACCTCACATAAAATCACCAACCATATGGAACAAAGTAAGCCGGTTTTTCGAAAATCCTGAAAATAGTTTTATGGGTGGTACAAGTTTTCGCCTAGTTATATCTATTTTACGCACAAAGGTATACCGTTATGAGTAAAATGTGTTCGGTATTTTTCGTTGAGATAACTCAAATATTGCCCGATACATCCAGCATAAATAAAATACTATTGTCAGGAAAGGATTATGACTGAATGTCAATTGTATATCTCACACATTGATCGATATTTTCGGTCAAAAGTCAACTGTAGATACTGGGGCTTCGGTACCTAGGGGCTTGAACAGTTTTAGTTGGATTTGGACAATTTTTGATCATAAGGTGGCATATTTTAAAGGAAATATTTGTGCAAAACTTTATTTTTATCTTTAAGTAGGCGTGGTTTTAGTCAGATTTCGGTCATATTCTCTATATGAGATAAGAACGGAAAAACGGAATAATGCTTCGTGCTAAATTTTGTCGAAATCGATAGGTGGCGGCCCCTGGTATGCGATTTCACCAAAAAGTGAGGGGTGCCACTCCCATTGTCCACAGCGTTTCACAGCGGCTCCATAAAATTCTTGTACCATCTCGGTGGTAAAATTTAATGCCCCTGGCGTAATTAATTATTTATTTGCTGCGCTTTTAGTAGTTTTTAACATTACCGTTATATGTGGAGTGAGCGGGGTTATCTACCGATTAATTGAGTTGGGTAAATTTGGGTGCTGTAGCTTTAATAGTTTATGAGATATGTAGATATATTAAACTTATTATTGGTCGGGGCTAGGCCCAGTTTTTCAAAATATTTTGTCCGCAGGTGCGCCTTTTTAATCTCCTGTGTCAAATTAGAGTTTTATATCTTAATTACGTGCTTAGTTATGGCACTTTATATATTTACAGTTAATGGCGATTTGTAGGCATGGCAGTGGCAAAAAACGTATTTTTTTGTACTAAGGAGTCTGCATACCAAGATTCATCAGATATCTCAATTTTGACTCAAGTTAGAGCTGCACGGAAGGACCGACAGACAGACAATCATCCGGAGTTCAACTTTTCTTATTATCCTGATCATTTATATATATGTATATAATCTTATATCTATCTTGCTTACTTTTAGATGCTACATACAACCCTTAGGTGAACAAAACTGTTGTACTCTGTAACAAAAGGTTGCAAGAGTATAAACAAAAACAAAACGTTAACTTCGCCACCAAAGCATTAATACTTGTCATATCTCTTAAAGCATAACAGAACATACAAAGGTTTTATATTGATTGTGATCGGTCTATACCAGCAGGTATATGCAATATCCGATCTAATGAATTTTTCCGGAGATTATAGCGTTTCATTGAACATCCAAGAACTTGATTTTGATCAGTAAGTTTGTATTGTAGCTATATGCTACAGAGATTTGATCTAAGCAACTTCTTCGGACCATTCACCAGCTTTGAAAATGAAAGGTTTTCCACACAAGCAGTTGATTCCGATCGCTCGTTTTAGAGCAGCTTTATGCAATAGCGGTCCGTTATCGTCGGTTCCTACAAATGAGCAGTTTCTTGGGGAGAAGAGGATGTGCGCAAATTTCAGATCGATATCTCAAAAATTAGGTTCTAGTTCGCGTATTTACAGACAAATGGCTAATTCGACGCAAGTCGCCAGTCCTATCATTTATTTATACGTATTTTTATAGCCTCCGACGTTTCCTTTTGAGTGTTACAAACTTCATGACAAATAATATACTCTCTTTATTATGTAGATTCACCGCCGTATTAAATACTCTTTATGTGTAATCCGATAGAGTTTCTGTGTAATTTCGCGAGCGTCAACACTGCTAAACACTAGAGGCCAAGGAACAATCGAAACAGAGGTGCTCACTCACCTAAGACTGTGCTATCTGCCAGATAGAGAATCACGAAGACTGAACTGCATCACCTGAAGAGGGACCTAACGGTCGTAGAGTTTGATTCCGGCTAACTTTTGAGACAATTCGAAGCAGAATTGCGGATAAAATGGCAGCATTTGACGAAAAGGCTTTTCCTACTGGTAAAGCGTCGGCTAACACCTACACCTTCCGCGTAGTTAAATTAGTTGAATTAGGTCACTAACTGCTGTTCCTGACGAATTCTTTTGATTAGGGTCCGTACTGTTATTTTAATCTTGAAAAAGTCAAGCATAAATTTTAGAACAATGAGAATGCTAACGTCACCATAGAGCCCTACTTTGCAAAACTCCAGATGAGGTATCTTTCGGAACGCTTTTCTGTAGCCTAAATATTTATCGGGCTGCCCTTGTTAAGAGTACAAATACTGGCTATGCAGACGATATTTCTTACAAATCACTGCTCGAAATATATACGGATGGTATGACCAAGTATGGCAGCACAAAATCGTAATAGAACCTTAAGTAGCAGAATATTCACTTTTACAATACTCAGTTACATACCTAAATCGAATACTTAACGAAAATTCAAAACGAGCTCCAAAACTTTACATAACGCTTTGTAGGATCCTTAATCCGTATTTAAAGCATTTTTCGTTTATAAAAAGAAATATTTCATGAATTTACAAAAAATCAGCGAATAACTCGCGATTTCACAATATTAACTCGGCCATTCTCATCTTTGCAACTTGAAGGTTTCTCACCCACAGCTGCTGCAAAACGTTCCGTACAATGCCAAGTTGAAAGTTGTAGTTTTTCTTGCCACCAAAAAAAGTAAAATCAAAATGGCTTGCAACAACTTTATTTATATGCCGGCAATTGCCGAAAATTACATGTTGCAAATGAGCGGGTAAGTAAACATTAAGCCGTGCAGCAAATTGTGGCACATAGCCGACTATGTTTGGAGCGCAGCATGTGCACATACTATATACTTACATACATATATATAAATAAACGATATACATTAACTATTTTTTAAAAACAGCAACAACTGCAACAAAAGCGCGAAACGTAATCGGCCATAAATCAAAAAGAACACTACAAATGGTAGTTGCAATACCGTTAGTGCTGCAGCTGTGCAACAAATAGCAACAGCATATGCACCTATGGTAAAAACAACACGGTGCTACAACATGTTGCAACTATACAATTAGTTCACGTTTGTTTTCCATTTTCCATTGATAAATGTCCAATATATTGGTCGCTTGCCTTTTGTCAACTTGTTGTTGTTTTTGATTTTGTGACCACCGCTAAATATAGACACGTCAAGTGAAGTATATGAGTTTGCAGCTACAGAGTTGCTTCTGAAATGTCCTTCACACTGCTTCCTCGCAAAGCAGTTGTTGTAAACTCTAATGCATTTTGTTCTACTTTTTGTTCTCACATTTTGTGTTTTCTTTTTGTTTTTGCTTTAACTTCTATTTTGGTTTATTCATACATAACTCTTGTTTAATTTCTTAATTTGCGCGCTCTACCGTTTGACGTAATGAATAGTTTTCTGCTATTTTGGTTGAAGTGTTGTTGAGTTTCTTATATATATTTTTTGAGTTTTGTTGTTGTAGCTGTTGATTACTTTATAACGGCTGTCACAATGCTGCCTTCCCCAAGGCTTATTATTTATGTCGGTGCACGTTTGAAATAAGGCGACAAATGTCGGTATGTAGAGAAGTATATATGGATGTTTAAGTATTGTATTTCGAAATTGTAAGCCATTAATTTTGCTACTGATGTTCGATGACGAAATTCGAAGAAAGAATTATTTATTTCCGAAATGAATTTAATTCGCACAACAGAAATTTTGAAACCAAAAAAATATTATTTTCCAGAGTTATTTTTATACTCTCGCAACAATGTTGCTAAGGAGAGTATTATAGTTCACATAACGGTTGTTTGTAAGTCCTAAAACTAAATGAGTCAGATATAGGGTTATATATACCAAAGTGATCAGGGTGACGAGTAGAGTCGAAATCCGGATGTCTGTCTGTCCGTCCGTCCGTGCAAGCTGTAACTTGAGTAAAAATTGAGATATCATGATGCAACTTGGTACACGTATTCCTTGGCTCCATAAGAAGGTTAAGTTCGAAGATGGGCAAAATTGGCCCACTGCCACGCCCACAAAATGGCGGAAACCGAAAACCTATAAAGTGTCATAACTAAGCCATAAATAAAGATATTAAAGTGAAATTTGGCACAAAGGATCGCATTAGGGAGGGACATATTTGGAAGTAGTTTTTTTGGAAAAGTGGGCGTGGCCCCGCCCCCTACTAAGTTTTTTGTACATATCTCGGAAACTATTATAGCTATGTCAACCAAACTCTACAGAGTCGTTTTCTTCAGGTATTTCCATATACAGTTCAAAAATGGAAGAAATCGGATAATAACCACGCCCACCTCCCATACAAAGGTTATGTTCAAAATCACTAAAAGTGCGTTAACCGACTAACAAAAACGTCAGAAACACTAAATTTTACGGAAGAAGTGGCAGAAGGAAGCTGCCCCTAGGCTTTTAAAAATTGAAAATGGGCGTGGCGCCGCCCACTTATGGACCAAGAAGCATATCTCAGGAGCTACTAGACCGATTTCAATGAAATTCGGTATATAATGTTTCTTAACACCCTGATGACATGTACGAAATATGGCTGAAATCGGTTCACAACCACGCCTTCTTCCAATATAAAGCTATTTTGAATTCCATCTGATGCCTTCTTTGTATAATACGAGTATAAACATTAGGAACCAATGATGATAGCGGAATAAAACTTTACACAAATACGGTATTTGAAAATATGTAAATGACGGATAATGAAATCTCGATTATCACTTTACCATGCGAGAGTATAAAATGTTCGGTGACACCCGAACTTAGCCCTTCCTTACTTGTTAAGAATCATATAAATTTAAAAATAACCGTTATTTTAAAGAGCTGAAATTTTTTATTAGGTGGACGTAGCCTCGCCCGCTAATAGCTTAATGCACATAACTAACTCACAAACCACTAAAGCAATATCACCCAAATATGCTAAGAATATATATTTTCGGCAACTCCTCTGGCAGTGTGAAAATGGTTGAGATCGTGTGATCACCTCGCCTACTACAAATGATTATCTTGAAAACTACTAAATAAAATTGCTTTAACTTTACGTCCTACCGGGTCCAAAAATTCTTCACAGGAGCCGGTATAAAAATTAGATAATAGGTGGGGCACTATCGACCTTTAGATGAAATCATATATCTCAGGAACTTCTTCAATAATTCCAAACAAATTTGGTATATGGGATTATTCCAACAATCAAGTGTTCCAGTGCGAAAACGACGCCACGGTCGTGGTACTTCCCATTTATCCCAATTTTATGTTCCACATGATTATATGACCTTACAATGAACTTATTGAAATATGACCTCTCACAAAAAGTGATTTTGGTATGCCTTTTCTCATTTAAAAATTGCTCAAAATCAGACTATAGCTTATCAAGCCCCCAGATTCCGAATATGTGGACCCAAGTGCCTATAACTGACTTTATACCGAAATAAGTGGTGAATATTTGTGTTATATTAAAGAAATAGGGAGACTATATTTTCCTGATTATGATATGCCTTTGTGATAAAAATGGGGAAAATGGGGAAAGTCCGGGAAATACAAGGTACGTTTCAAAGTAAACAGGACTTAAAAAAAACAGAACAAATGATTTTTTTTGGCAAAATCAATTTATTTTGTTCAAAATAGTCTCCTTCTGCATCAATACAGCTTTTTGCACGGTCCAAAAGCATGTCGAACGAGTCGTTTAGCTCGTTGGCCTTTGAATGGCCTCTACGTCTGCATCACGCATTTTTCTGAAAAGGAAGAAGTCGCACGTTGCCATATCAGGTGAATACGGGAAGTGGTTAATGGTTAAAATGTGATTTTTGGTCAAATAATCGGACACAAGCGTCGATCGAATGTTGTATCCTGAGCAGTTTTTGGTCGTCAGTCAATTTGTGCGGAACAAACCGTGCACACACCTTTCGTAAGCCCAAATGTTCGGTCAAAATGCGATAAATCGATGTTTTGGAGATGTTCAATTCCATTTCCATGAATTTCAATGATGATTTCGGCTGATTTTTACATTAAAAAAGTCCTGTTTACTTTGGAACTCTCCTTGTACTTCTCCCAACACCAATATACCTAAAATAAAACTGGTCATACAGTATAAATCCCTGGTATACAAAGTACCCTGAAACTGTAAATAAAACTCTAAATATTTAATTATTCATCAATATTTATTTTATCGTCGTCAAAGTAATCTCCACCATATGTATTTCACTTATGCTAACGATATTTCCAGTACTCGAAACACTTTTCACTTCACTCTTACTTTTTGGGATGGCCTTCAGCTCCTTCAGCGAATTTTTTTAATCTTTTTGATCTAGTGAAAACGGTTTCCACGGAACGGCAATTCCAATTTGGTGAACAAGAAAAAATCAGGCAGAGCCAACTCTGTTGAATACGGTAGTTAACCGATGGTATTAATTGAGTTTTTGGCTTTAAATTCGGTCACAATCGTGGCTCGACGCGATGGTGCCAGGGGCGGATCCAGAGTAGAATTTTAGGGGGAACTATATAAGTTCATAATTGCAACTAAAAGTCCCTTTCTTCGCGGAGTGTCACATATGATGGAAATAATTTATAAATTTAAACTTTTTGGTGCAACTCTTCGCCCCATCCATGAATCCACGAAAATCCATCAATTAGGCAAAATGGAACTCTTTATTGACCTCTGTCTTTCTGGAACAAATTCATGATGCACCAAATCACGAATATCGAAAACAATAATAAGCATTACTCTGATTCTTGAACGGCTTCGGCAAAGCTTTTGTGGCTTCCGCTCGGTTTTTCCTTCTATTCCGATGATTGTTGTCAAACTCCTAAGCCCATGCCTCATAAGCAGTTATAATGCTATCCATGAATGTGAGATGAAGAATGTCCAAAGTGACCTGTCGAGCAAGAACGCGTTTCATACCCAAAATATCCACAAAAATCATTCGAATGGACTCGCGAGAGATGTCGAGCACTCTTGCCATCTCTCTAACACTTGCCTGACGATAACTCCGAAAGCAAATATTTGCGCAGACTTTATGGAACTATTCATGAATTCAGGAAAAAGAAAGTCATTCACAAATCAAAATGAACAAAATTGCAATCACTAAATCAATTGACAACACTTCTGTTCTGCAAACAATGTTGCTTTAATGTGGCACATCGGCAGCAACGTGCAACAAGTTACTAATTCGTACGCTTAACTTCGTTGATAAATTTCACGTAAAACGCATAAATCTTAACAAAGTGGTTAATTTGTATGTGATGACTGATGTGCCATGCGTGTGTGTGTGTGTGTTTGTAACAAAAATCAGCTTAACTGCCAATACAGCTCAGCAACAACAACATGCATTGAGAGAAATGCCAATAGCAAATAACGTTATGTGAGTATAAGCTACAAATACAAAGTGGACGTATGCGCCTCCACATAAGTAGCCAAATTCAGGGGACAAGGCACATAAATCAGACAAATTTTAAACGCCCCATTAAAATGCAGCACTGCTTCCGCATTTTTTGCGCCAATAAAGTAAAATGTAAAATGTTTTTTGGTTTATTGTATTTACTTTTATTGGTATAAAAGAAATGCTTCGGGAAAACAGCTTCGAAAAGAGTATAATACATTTATATTGCTATTTCAATTGAGCAATTTGCTAATGGCCTACCTACAGTGGTACATGGCCGTAATTACTCTAAATTGATGCTAGCATATCTTCGTATTGCTCGCCATTAATGATTTTGAAGCTACCGTTGCCCATTACACAAGATCTAGTAAAAAAAAAAAACATTGTTTTCTCAATAGAGGATCTTAGTCATCTGTATCTAGAGTTGTACTCGTATGAGTGCGATCGAGTTAGGACTTATGGTGTTAGAAAGATAGGACAAGGTATTAAAAAAATTTCTCAGACAGTTTAGTGATTGCTTTACTCAGTGTTGTTTGAACACACGTCAATGATGGATACCAGCAAGAAAAAAAAAACCCAATTTTAACGGGTTTTCTTCGATAAAGGCGAAAACGCCGGTCAAATAGCTGAAAAAGTGGTCCTGTACTGTGGTAGTCAATCCTGCCCAATTTTGGTTTTGAATATAAAAGTAAGCTCGACAGAGAACGAGTTAACATAACGTAAAAAAGCTTCGTAGACCAAAAATCCATCTGCGAATTGCTGCAGAACTGTAATTAAAACTATCCATTTCTGAACTACTTACTGATTATGAAAAGTTGGTTTTTACGACCACTTTATGCGAAACCAGTCAGGATTGGTTTAGGTTTTGGTACGTGTTTAAAGTTGGAATCATCTGATTTGAGCTGCTTAACGGACAAACTCTTCTGCGGAACTCTTACTGTCTATTGACATATGCCCAAAAGCGGCTAGCTTTAACAAACAGAAGAGGAATTGTGTTCTAATGTGGCCACATCACAAATATCGGTAGTGACTCCTCTAAAGTTCGAGGAGCTCCGAAAGTTCTTATGCATCCGCCTTTTAAATCGAACCTGTCATCAAGTGATCGCTACCTGTTCGTGACAATGGTGATTGATTTCACGAAAATGTTCACTATAAGTTGTATCAGTATCGGCATAGTAAGGGATAGGACATATTTGTATATATAAATACTGAATTTCACGGGCTATTTTTCACTCCCGAAAACCTCTGAAAAGCTACGTTAGAGTTGGAATTTACATACCAACTTGACTTCTTGGGGAAATCAAATGAAAAAAAGGAATTTCAACACATTTTTTTGAGGTCTTCACATATCGACAACACTAAACCTTCCACTTTTGGAACTTTTTTTATACCCTGAACAGGATATATTCAGTCTGCGCTTAGAAATAAACGTTAGAGATTCAGTAAAGTACATACATTGATATACAAATAATCATACGTGAAAAACTGAATCGATTTAGGCATGCCCGCGAACTAGTCCCTCAGGTTTTTAGATATCGGTTCAAAATTTTGCACACGTCCTTTTCTTGACAAGAAGCTGTTCATCAGTCCGGCAGTATCGGACTACTATAGCATACAAGTTCGAATTCTTGTATGGAAAAGGTTTTAATTTGAAGAGATCTCTTCTCGAAATTCTGCTTTGGCAATAGTTTAATCTCTAACGAATTTGTTCCAATCGGATCATCGCAAAGCATTAATCTCCGAACATTTAATTAAAATCGAATCACTATGAGGTATAGCTACTATACTATCTGACCGATCAAAAACAAAATAAGATCCTTTAATGTTGAGCATCTGAAGGGTGTTGCAGCTTCGCAGAAACCGAAGTTAGACTTTTTTTCTCT
Source organism: Bactrocera tryoni (assembly GCF_016617805.1). NCBI lineage: Eukaryota > Metazoa > Arthropoda > Insecta > Diptera > Tephritidae > Bactrocera > Bactrocera tryoni. The sequence continues at coordinate 11,645,559 of NC_052501.1, read as the reverse complement.
TTTTTTAATTTTTAACTGCCTTTCCTCCTTAAATCATGTCTAGGTGCCTGACCACAGCGGAATCAACGGAAATTGCAGATGAGCCTGCAAAAAAAGGCCGCCGTACACAAATTGGGATGTGTTGGGGCTCCCTTGTTATCGTGCATTCGCGCGCTCATTCTATGGGCTTCGCGCGGGCTAAGCAAGCATTATTTAGCAATCAGCACCTGTACGTCGTTGCGAAGCCCTCTGGCCCAGGGTGGAACATAAAAAGTCCGCTGAACTGCTATCTCTTGGCAAAGCTCACTTAGTCGCAATGAGAGACGTCCTAACTGAATATTGTCCCCTTGGCAGCTTTCTCCAGACTAAGACTGAAGTATTTCTGTTGCCACACTTTTTACGAATTGGCGCGTATAGATATAAATCTAGTCGCATCACTAGATCTTCTTGATATAGACGGTCGTTTTGATTTATACCTATGAGTTCTGGACATCAAAGCAGACAAGCACCTACATGTATAGCCGTCTAACTTTCCTTCGTTCCTCGATTGATATCATTTCTTGATACCTCTATAAATTAAATGAATAAGTTTACTGCACAAATAAATTTCCTGTTCTTACATAATCATCAAACATAATTATATGCGAACAAGCCTGTTTCAATACACTTGGCGACGGGGCATACAAAAAGTTGAAAAATATATGGCGGAAGCACTGTACTGAGAAATCGCCAAAGAAGACGAAAACCACAATTCACACTAACAACAGCAAGGCACTTTCAAGCTAAGAAAAGCCAAACAACAAGTAAAATACTTTCAACGCACAACTTCTACTTAAAGCAATATGTACATACATACATACTAATATATACCTACACCCATACATATAAGGACAATAATTGAGGTGTGATCAATGCATTGCACGATCAGGTGAAATTATGATGTAAAATGTGGCATGCGACAAGGCAGCAAATTATATGGCAATATGTAATGAGTGAAATAAGAAGAAAACTAACGGCAAACCTAAGAAAGTATTAGGTGGCAATGTAAATATTCAAATTGCCGCAGTAAATGTGGACAAATTTACATAAGCATGTACTATATATCTATGTATGTGTGTATGTATGGGTGTATCTATATTCAAAGTAGGCACATGCAGTAATTTCTGCCACACAAAGTACCGCCTTAGCATTTTCCTGCCACATGCCACGCTGCATGCCACTGTGGTAGCGGCGCCTAATACTTTCGCGTACAACAACAAGCATTGCAGGCGTTGTTATTAACCGCGAAAAGAAAAACAAAACAGAACAACAAAATTGGCAAATTCGACATACAACATATTGCAGCATAACGGCACACACTCCCAACAACATATTACACAGTGTTTTCTTTGAAGTGGTAATTTAGTGGCAAGCAGAAAGGATAGTGAACCAGCGAGTGAAATTACAATGTAATTGCTGCATTTGTTGTTGTTGGTATTGTTGTTGGTGCTGTTGCTGTTGTGTGATTGTTATGTGTGAATAATTTCCAGCTGCTGTGGCGGCCATAAAAATGCCAAACTAAATGCGCTCAAGCGCTGCAATTGCACTCACACACACACATTCACATACTTACATATAGGTATATGTATAAAATGTATGTGTGTGTGCTTGTAGGTGTTGCGAACTTTAAATCTCAGCGCATGCGGTAACTGCTGCCACCGACACTTGCCACTTTACATGCCTCGTTGCACTACATCAACGCCTCCACACCGCCGAGCCGACACTTCGCAGCTAAAACGGTCAAATATAAATTATTTATGTAGCCGCACACACAAGCGCAGGTGATTTGAACCGTGGAAGTAAAAGTGCAACAGCAGCAGAGTTTTTTTTGGTGTTTTGTAGCGCCGTTATTGCAGGCAACAGCGGTGTCAAAAACAAAACTGTAAACCAGCATGATGCACCACCTACGCTGACCAGCTCTTACCGGCTGGCTACCGGTGTACCCAGCATACTTGAATGTATGTATGGTATGTTCAGTGGCTTCCGTCGGCTGTGAAGGTACTTACATTTTTTGCGGTAATACCTTGGCCGTCCGAGTTCCGGACCAACGCGTGGCAATGAAAGTAAATAAAAGATTCATATTTTATGGGTGTGCTGTCTATTGTCTGAATGATGTATGTAAAGAGGTGCAGGTGAGTTTAGGTGATACACAAGTTCATGCAGCATATTCGAAAACGTTATGGACCACTAAGTTTGAGTGAGTATAACGGTTTTTAGTGGCAAAACGTAAGGGCAGCCGAAGTCCAAAGATTCATAGGCCCTCTAAGAGCATTCTCGAGCAAGTCCATAAACTTGTGTTTATTGGCTCATAAACGCGAAGTTTATTGTTCAAAAATTTTCATATACATATGTACATATTTACCTTAAAACACTTTTTCAAGTATAACAACGTTTTGCCAACATTTTTGGGTCTTCCCATTCTTCTGCTTCCCCCGGCGGGTAAAACATCGAACACTTTCAGAGCTGGAGTGCGTTCGTCCATTCAGTCGCTAGATCCCCACAAGAGTATGCTCCGCTTTTAAAACCTTCTGCTTTCGTAGAATTTCCTATCATTACTCCTGTTGGCCAGTTTGGCAAGATTTTGGCATATCTTTTTTGTTTGCAAATACGTCTCGCTTCCCTCTTCAACTCTCGGTATCTATCCCATCCAGCACGTGTTGCGGACGAGTGCTCTCAGAAAGCAGGTGTGCAAGTCGAGCAGAAAATCGGGCGAATTCCACACTGAATTTGCGCTCCTTTATTTGAGCATTATAGTATATGCCACAATGCCCTACTCGTCTCAGTCCTTGTCCCGTCCTTCGCACTTCTTGAACGGCGGTGATGTGAGCCTTTTTTTAAGAGAAGCTGGGGAGGGATGATATACCTTCTCACTTTAGCTCCCCTTCAAGCTTTAGCTACCCAGAGTATACTTGGTCTAAGACCGGAAAGCCGTAAGCTGCTTAATATATATGTAAAAAAAATCGTTACTGTCCACTTACAAGTGAATGGCGCTCAGAAAACTTTTCTCACTTGCCTTTCGAAAACCTCTTCACGAAATAAAAAAAGCTCAAATAGAAATAAATTCAATATATTTTGACAAAAGTTGAGATCCCACCCGCTTGAAAACCGTCTTCGAAACTCAAGGAGCGCACGTAAAAAAAAGCTGGAGGAGAAATTGCATGGATGTCTCTACCTCGTCCTCCAACATTGTAATTTCACAATTTGCTTCCGACAAGATTTTTAATATTATCCCATTAAATAGGTATTAATGGGGTAATATTAAAAATAATGTCTAGAAGGAACTCCTATGATTGCTACAAACTGAACTTTGCTAAGGGAATGTAGTCCCGCATTATAACCTAAGCCAGAAGGATCTAACCGTCCATCGACCTGAGCCTGATATTCATCACGGGGCGTCCATAAATTCAGTGCAAGAGCACAAAAAGACAACGGAGATGCAACTCATTCTCATTCCGATGTGGGTGGACAAAGGGTTCCTCTTCTGGATTTTATAGTTAGCAGCTATTCCGCTATGATCAGTTAGCCAAATGAATTTGATAATGAAGTAACTTGAGTCAGACAATCAATAGGCTGAAAGTGCTAAAGTAATCTGTTTCAAATTTTCATACAACGTTTTTGTCTAGCTTTGACTTTACCACATCTTCTCCAGCAACTTCAAACCGCCCACATATCCCTCATCGGTATTTGAACAGAGAAAGAGGCGTCAGCAGTAGACTCATAGTGGCCCTAGTTTTCAGGTGTTCAGTTAAAGGAGAAGTAAACTTCAGCAATACTTAAAAATCAAATGTTTTAGAAACTTGTGTGTACATACTTACATCATTGTTATGGTTTCCGAAGACAGATTCCATGCATCGTAATAGCATCCGTAATTGTACTAGAGGTTCTTTACTTTTATTTTATATCTACTATAGACGACAAGCTGTTTGTTTAAGAGTCAAATCATTAGTCAAAGGAATGTTAAGTACACCCAAAAGATGCATATCCGCTCATGAATTTGAGGTTATGTAATGCTTCACAGAAAATCTCAACGTCGTTAAAATGATAAAATTAATATTAACAAGTAAGGAAGGGCTAAGTTCGGGTGTCACCGAACATTTTATACTCTCGCATGATAAAGTGGTAATCGAGATTTCATTATACGCCATTTACATATTTTTCAAATACCGTATTTTTGTAAAGTTTTATGCCGCGATCATCATTGGTTCCTAAAGTACATATGTACTCGTATTATACAGAAAAGGCATCAGATGGAATTCAAAATAGCGTTATATTGGAAGAGGGCGTGGTTGTGAAACGATTTCACCCATATTTCGTACATGTCATCAGGGTGTTAAGAAAATGTTATATACCGAATTTCATTGAAATCGGTCTAGTAGTTCATGAGATATGGTTTTTGGTCCATAAGTGGGCGACGCCACGCCCATTTTCAATTTTTCAAAAAAGCCTGGGTGCAGCTTCCTTCTGCGATTTCTTCCGTAAAATTTAGTGTTTCTGACGTTTTTTGTTAGTCCGTTAACGCACTTTTAGTGATTTTCAACATAACCTTTGTATGGGAGGTGGGCGTGGTTATTATCCGATTTCTTCCATTTTTGAACTGTATATGGAAATGCCTGAAGAAAACGACTCTGTAGAGTTTGGTTGGCATAGCTATAGTAGTTTCCGAGATACGTACAAAAAACTTATTAGGGGGCGGGGCCACGCCCACTTTTCCAAAAAAGTTACGTCCAAATATGCCGCTCCCTAATGCGATCCCTTGTGCCAAATTTCACTTTAATAGCTTTTTTTATGGCTTAGTTATGACACTTTATAGGTTTTCGGTTTCCGCCATTTTGTGGGCGTGGCAGTTGGCCGATTTTGCCCATCTTCGAACTTAACCTTCTTATGGAGCCAAGGAATACGTGTACCAAGTTTCATCATGATATCTCAATTTTAGCTCAAGTTACAGCTTGCACGGACGGACAGACGGAGGGACAGACAGACATCCGGATTTCAACTCTACTCGTCACCCTGATCACTTTGGTATATATAACCCTATATCTGACTCTTTTAGTTTTAGGACTTACAAACAACCGTTATGTGAACAAAACTATAATATTCTCCTTAGCAACATTGTTGCGAGAGTATAAAAAGAGTTTACTATAGTCAGCTAAAATATATCTGATTGGATACTGCAATAAGACAACGGTTCGAAACAGAGGGCAAGACTCTGTATTCAGTGGAAACAAGAAAACCAAATTGCTACATTAGATTGGTCATCACAATTACCAGACGAATGGTTGGGCTTTGATGAAAGTTAAAATATCAAGAAAACATTTAACGTCAGCAAAAAAGTTAATTTGCAACCTGAAGGTGGTTTCGTGTGGAAATATTCCATCAAATGTCTGCGACTTTTTGCGACACTGTTGGAAACGAAAACTTTATTAAATGCACTGTTCTTATACTTATATTAATATTGTTAGTGTTAGTTCGTTAATGAACTTAAGCCGAGTTGTTGGAGTTGGAATAATTTTCTAGGCTTCGGGAATAGTTTTGGGACTTTACACCATCGATAAACTCGGCTCTACTCCACTTAAACGAAAGTATTCCAACCATCTCAGTAAATTCTAGAAATCATCGTTTAATTGTTGCGTACTGTTCATAAAAGTAGGTGTAATTACTTCTAAAACGATTAAATACTTTCTGCTCGTTATTTTGCTAGTTAACTAGAATTTTAAATAATTTACGAGAACATTAACGCAGGTATATACATATATACATGAGAGGATAGATTTTTACTATAAAATCGAATAAACGAGAAATATTCTACGGATCATTTTGACTAGCGGAAATATAGTTTGGCTCCATGTAAATCGACCCGCTCTAATACAAGTATATGCGCGCACTCGTCGTTACAACGACATCATCAATAATGCTTACCAGGAAACATGAAAATGTCACTTTTACGATCTAGCGCCCGCTGTTCTATCAATAAACAGAAACAATAACAATTATAATGAATTTAAAATTAGATTATAAATTGTGCAATGTCACGATGCATCATTATTATTCGTTCGCCTTTCATTAAAAGAATATACATACATATATTCACATGTATGTATTTACAAAGAAGATTGCTTTACTCACTCTCTGATCGCCCCAAAGGTAAAAATTTAATAATTGTAAGTCATACAAGTTTTTAGTAAAATTTGTACGTTTTAAAAACTCTGCTCGGCCAGTTTGTTTAAACAACGTGATGAAATTGTATTCAATATTTATGATTGAACTTGAGCAGTTTTGTTTACAGATAAGCTAGCTTTGTAAGTAATAATGTGACCTACATGTTTGTAAGTATTTGCAGCTAAAGGGTTCCTAGATAGGTGCAGTGAAATATTTTTAAGTCGCTTGAACGTAACCTCAATTAGAGCGTCTTGTTCTCTCAGTACGACGTAGCGGGCGTCCATACACCAAGCGCTGGAGAGTGGTGAAACGAATAAACTATACTAGTTGGTCAAAGAAACAGCACTTGCGTTGCAACCCTTGTAGTCTGACGATTGAGTAGCTGTGTTTTACTTTATTTTTGGATAGATTCCCTTTCGGGATAGAAAAAAAAAAAAACATTTTGTTAACATCTTAGTTTTGAGCCTCACTTTGCTATAATCCACCCTTTATTATTTTGATGTCATCAGTTTGGAAAATTAAATAAATTATTTTATATACTTGTTTTCGGTTGTAATTTGCCACTTGAGTCATAAACAATAATAAAGCTCGTCTAAAATAAGGGATAACAGTTATAACATTTTACTGAGGTATCGGCATACTCTCTCTTTACATGAAATTTTGTTCACAAAAGAGAGCAGCACGCAAATATAACGAGCTAATTCGAAGCATGCTAAACCCCTATTATATATTATATTAGAAATATTATTGTATTATCAATATAATTTAATATATTTTACAACTACTTTACGTCACTACGAAATATTTGGTCCGAGCCGCGCGACACTTCAGAATGTTACACCCGTTATAGCTAAGTTTATTGACTTAAGTACATAAGCACCTAAGTACATACTCATAAATGAATACACTATAATTATCTTATCAGTGCAGGCGAGCAAATAAATTTTAAAAGGGTTCTAACTAAGCAGATCCAAATTTAATATTTTGGAAGCTACTAACATACATACTAAAATAGAAAAAGCCAGTGCTTTCAATTCTAGGTGGTTAATATAATACTATAAATCGAGTTTTTACGATCCATGACCATCCACTTTGCTTGGAAAGTTACTTAAATAACTGAATTACTTCCATTTAAATTATATTTCCAACCAAAAAGTGAGATTTAAACTTCAGATTGTTTAGAATTTTATTTTAATGTGCTCCTGCTCACAAATAAAATTTTTACATAAGAACTATATATTTAATATTTAACAACGAAAACAATCAACTATCATAATTATTTTCAAATACTTGTAATCTAATCATTCTTACGTACCCCTCCTCAGTTCTAAGGCACTGTCATCATTGTTTTCATTATTAATTGCATACACCAGTGACAGCTACTTTATTTCACTTTTCAGTTTTATGGCGTGAGTCTAGCGCAAAGCTTCCAACTTTATTCTGAAAGTGCGAAATATTTACATTTTAACCGAGTTTTTATGCAAATCTGAGTTTTCGTGAAAATCGTTTTGAGAATGTCAACAATTTTGAATGTTCGTTGTGCCGGCACAACTATTACGCGATTATTTATACACAATGAAAAGCAACAACAGTTACAAAAATGCCAAGTCGCATTTCAATCCACTGTCAGCAATGTCAAGGTGGGTAAATAAGTGCATTAGGGTGGCTCATAGTTTATATTTTATTATATTTCCTTCAGAATTATTCTATTTATCTACTTTTAATTAAGTGAAAACTTTTATTTTAATAAAAATGATTGTTACAATGGGCATTTTTATTGCCTCAGGTTGAAAATCTTGACAACAAATCAGCGGACGTGGAATGGCATCAGGCCTTACCTTATAAATCTATGCCGAGACTGACTAGATATCAAATGCTACGTGGCTTCTTGAAAGGAGGTCAGTTGGAGTATATAACTTTACTTCGCATTATAGAAATTGTTTTTTTTTGTGAACTCTTCCTATTTTTCTCTACTTTACAGGTGAATTTGCCAATCTTTCGTTAAATGATTTTGTTTTTAAATGTCGTGAACGACTTGGCGACATTTATCGTTTGCCTGGTGTGATTGGACAGCCTGACTCTGTTGTACTCTTCAATGTGGACGATTTTGAAAAGGTATATCGTACAGAAGGTATTTGGCCAAGCCGTCCTGGTACTGACGCATTGAGATACTATCGGGAGAACCGAAAGGACGGTTTCTTCAAAGAAACTATGGGGCTGAATGATAAGTAAGATTGTGTTCTAACTATTTTTAATATGAAACTTTTATATTTCGGATGTTTGGCTAGATATTTCATTGCTAAGACTTACAGTATATATTTGGAGATATAGCATTGCCAATAGAGACAGCTGTGAAACTAACTCTAAGAGTCATACAATACCTGTAGAACCACCTTATATTTTACGTTGACTGATTAAAATATGGTACCTCTGTTCCAGAAATCAGAAACGTGATTTTCTACTGAGTATTTATGTATATTAGATAACCACTGAGTACATTTGAACGGGAATGACTGACTTTATCTTAGTACTTTTACCTTTAATTTAGCAACTCTTTGAGACAGTTCTGATTATTGTCAAACGATATTGATATCCAAAAATAACCAGCGTAGGCTAGCTTCATTGAACCATGAGTACTTATAAAAAGTATTGTGTATTTTCGGAATGCGACATCGACATTGCGTACTAATTCACATATTATTCTTATTTCACATTAAATTTATATGCTGTTCAATACTGCAGCTAGGCAATGTGTACCTCTGTATAACCAAATGTGGATACTTAAACTTATTTGTGAAAGCTTTGAAAAAAGAGTTGTATGTACAATGCCTTTCTCATCCACAGTTTCGACCGTGGCCGAAAAACTTTACCTTTTTGGACCGATCAATAAATAACGCGGTTTTCAAAGCGCTACAAAAGTCATCAATGTATGGAACTTGATTTATTTGCCCACCACGGGCTTGCAGAAGCTCAGACGCTGAACCCAATTTTCGACGATTTTCAAGCATAAATCGGCCGGTACTGCTGCAATTTCACGTTCTATATTCGTACGAAGTTCAACATTCATCCCTGGATTGTTGGCATAAACCATAGACTTGACGTAGCCCAACAAGAAATAGTCTAACGGCGTCAAATCGCACGACCGAGGCGGCCAATTGACTGGGCAATTTCGTGAGATAACACGTTCAACAAATTTGGTTTGCAATAAATCTATTGTAACATTCGCTGTGTGGCTTGTGGCGCCGTTCTGTTGGAACCACATATTGTCCCCGTGCAGAACATCCAATTCGGGCCAAAAATATTCGGTTATCGTTGAGCGGTAGCGATTTCTATTCACAATAACGTGCTGGTCTTGATCATCACTGTAGACGTACGGTCCAATGACGCCGCGGGGCCATAAACCGCGACAAACCATAATTTTTTCGAGATGCAATGGAGACTCATGGACTCATTATTGATAAGCCATTCAGCCCGAAATAAACCTAATCGCTGAAGATGATTTTTCGATAAAAATCCGGATCATTTTCACGAACATACGACGATTCTGGTGATCAAGCGTCTTCAGTTCTTGCGTAAATTTGTACTTGGAAGAATGTAGGCCAAGATCTTTTCGCCACAACGACGTCACAGAGATGCCCAACGCCTGAGAACGACGAGTGAGAGACTGATTTGGGTCTTCGTCAATTGATGCGCTAGCGGCAACACTATTCTTGACACTACGGGCACTTCTTTGTCTTCCTGGCACTGGAACATTTTTTAATGTACCTGAGAATGCACATTTTTCTACTAGACGCTCAATTTTTTGTATGACAGGACGATTATGACGACCATGAATTGAACGTAGCGCTCTTTAAGTTGAGGCCACTGACTCCGAAATCGGGAGTAAATTTTAATAATTTCGACTCGTTGTTAGATGGCATATCTTTTCGTGATGAAATGACAAACTTTTCAGAAGAAAAATGTCTAAAGAGCGGGGAAAAGTATGGCGTCGTTTGCTGTCCTTATTGGTCTACTTTTCTAGCGTTTCTATTGAAAAACTCGTTAGGACTCTCTGTGCTCTGGAGGATGGGCATATTTTTTTACTCTTTACAGATACTTAAGCACATATTTGTATACAACATAGATTAGATTGTGTTTAACATATGTATGTGTATGTAAATAACTCTACTTTTTTCTATTCAAAATAGCGGTGAAAAATGGGCAAAGTTCCGACATGACGTAAATCCTGTTTTAATGCAGCCCAAAAATGCTAAACTCTATTTGGAGCCTCTACAAAAAGTAAGCTTAGAGTTTGTAGAAAGGTAAGCATTTAAAGTTCTTGAGAAATAAAGGGTTTTTTTAGACGCGTGGGTTTCAATGAGACAATACTTTTTTTGGTGAGCTTAAATGAAGTCGCTTGTCTACGGTGATAAGTCCGAGACGATTGTCGCCTTGAAAAAGAATATTGGAGTAGAATTTACTCGAGCCAGCCACGACGGTCATTTTCCAAAAATCATTTTTAAAACACAGTGGCAAACCATTTTTTATAATAAAGGGTAGCCATTACAATAATTCATGTACGTTTTATATATTCTTGAAACCACATGTCTAAAAGAACACGCTTTATTTAAAATAAAACTTTAAAATTAAAAATTAAAGTAATTTTGAATTATTATTGTTTTTTTATTATACATTTTTAATTGAATAATTTCACTTTCTCAAAAACACAGAATACGTGAAATACGCGATCCACACACACTGGAAGTACCCAACAATTTCTTTGATGACATTAATCATCTCGCTTTTGATTCTGTTGGAGTAGTTGCTTTAGACCATGACTTCGGTTTGATACGTAGGAATCCTGACTTGGAAGAAGTCAAAGTACTTTGTGAGCATATGAGCGCATTTCTAAAGTCCATTTATGACTTGGGCATTAAGCCATCATTTTATAAATACATTACCACACCGTCGTACCGGCGTTTCGCTAAATCAATGGATCTAATGTTCGATATAACCAGTCACTATGTAAATGAAGCCTTGGCGCGTCTGGAAGAAAACCCCTCAAGGGATGGTGAAGAACGCAGTGTTTTGGAAAAACTTTTGAAAATCAATCGAAAGACAGCCATAGTAATGGCAATGGATATGCTGATGGCTGGTGTAGATGGGGTAAGCATCATAAATACATAAACAATTTGGAACGCAAATGCAATAAATTGATTTCACTATTTTATGTAGACATCCAGTGCGATCACTGCCATACTGCTATGCATCGCCAAGAACCCCGCAAAGCAACAGAAGTTACGTGAAGAGCTACTTGCCGTGCTGCCACACCGCAGTGACCATTTCACCATTGAAAATATGAAGCAATTGCCGTACTTACGTGCCTGCATCAAGGAAGCGCTGCGTTTCTACCCCCTCTCCTTCGGTAATGTGCGCGAAATCGGTGCCGATCTTGTGCTAAGTGGTTATCAGGTGCCTAAGGGCACCGGTGCTTTGCTTAGCACAAATATGCTAGCCAATGAAGAGCTATTCTATCCACGGCCCCGTGAGTTCATACCGGAACGTTGGCTGCGAAAGTCGGATACCACGCTAACCGATGGACAGCGTCTAGTTGCTGAAAATGTGAATAAATTTATCAATTTGCCTTTCGGTTTTGGACCGCGCAGTTGCGTCGGCAGGCGTATTGTTGAAATAGAAATGGAATTAACGCTGGCAAACTTAGTGCGCAATTTCAATATCGAGTACAAACACTCGGTAGAAAAACCGTTCAGTTATCACTTAATTAGTACTCCCGCCATCCCGCTGACGTTTAAATTTTCCGATTTGAAATGAAAATGGAATATTTGCTATTAATAATGAGATGTGATATGCTATATGGAATCAATTTTAATTTCGATTTTCTTATTTTATGCTTTGGTTACTATTCATCATTTTGGAGGTGTAGTATATGTATTTATATACTTACTCACATTATCCACACCAATAGTTTATATAATCGATTATTAAATTTTCTAAAATACCAGTTTGAGTCTATCTCACTACGATTTACCGTGGAGAACAATTAGGGAAAGCCAATTCTTTCTTTAAGATTCAATATATCGCCGTATTATAAAGGGTGATCCATTTCGAGGTTTCCTTGTATTTTAAAGAAAAAACAAATAAACTTGAATTTTAATGTGGAATGTTTATTATGGTATTTATTTTTTTAAAAATTTCATTTTTCCAAATGGGCCGCGGCTAAGTCTCTGACTCATCGTTCGGTTAATTCAACTGGTAACTGACGAATGACACGGATGCTGCCAGACCTAAATCGAAGCGATATTGTCCGCATAAACTTTAGACTTTACATATGCCAATAGGAAAAAGTCTAAAGATCTGACACAATGACATTTTGGTGGCAAATCGACTGGCACAAGCAGTGAAATTATCTGGTCAACGAAGACTTCCTTCTATAAATCCATTGATTGATGTAATTTGTGGAAGTCTTCACCGGCCCAGAAAGTACACCAAACCGTGGTTTTTCCTGAATGAAATGGCAGCTCTTGAATTTTCTCAGTTTCTTTTTCGTCCCAATTGCGACAATTTCGCTTGTTTACATACCCGTTGAGCCAGAAGCATAATCGTTAAACAAAATTTGGCTCGAAAATGTCGGATCTTCTTGGAACTTTTCAAGAGCGCATAGAGCCAAGTGATGTCGCTTGGGAAGGTCGAGCGGCTTCAGTTCTGGCACAAGCTGTATTTTTTAAGCGTTCAATTTAAGATATCGACATAGAATGCTCAGTTGCTCCGAACGACGCGGAACGAATCTCCCCCGGTCTTTGTTCACACTCTCAGCTAAGTCTGCAAAGGATGAAAAATTATTATGACTGCGTACTGGACGTGGTCTTTCCGGTCGAATATCACCCATTAATTGCTAGATTTCAAAATGGTTGATGATGTTGCGAATTATGTGCTCAGTAGGCCGATTATGTTGACCATAAATTGAGTGAAGCGCGCGAAACAGTCTTCTGGGGTATGATGAATTGCCAAACAACACAAAAATCACATGACAGCTTTACACGACTCGCGCGTGTTCATAAAAGTACCTGTACTAGGGTCACCTGTTATTTGATAAGTGGTCAGTTGGTCCATTAGTTTATTCATGTAAACAGCAACTGGTAAAAATTAAAATGTCCCGAAGAGCCTCTGAGTAGAGTGGGTTGGCGCACAATTTGAGCGAAAGCACGGGTAACAATGTAAGCGACATGTAAGATTCTATGAGGATTAGCAGTGAAATTTTACTACAACAATACTTCCTTACTTTAACCGAATATGAGAATATCCGCCTCTCCAATTGCAGTTATGTATATATCATATTTATGTATATTGGACATTGTGGTTATAGTGACGCAACCTTGCGATAAAAATCGTTTCCAAACAGCTACTTCAAAAAAGTAAATTCCAAAGTTCGTAAAAGTCGTTAGTGAGAAGAAAACGGTGTATAATAAATGACAGTTAAAACTTAACAAAAGTGATTGCCGCTCATATAAAAACCAGTAAAATAACATAAATTGTTTAAAATTTGTTAGACAGCTTACCTATCTAACTATCAAAGCTACTGAGAGCATAACAAACATGGACGAGCTTTCTTGGCGCTAAACTTGACACAACATCACTCCAATTTATGTTCATATATTAAACGAATATACTATATTTTCGTGCAGGTGTTAAGGTAAGACGAATGTGGAGGTATTACAATGAAGTGTAGTTCAACGAGTACCGTTATTTATTCATAAGATGGGCTTAACAATTTAAGGGGCTATACCAGTGTGACGCATGAAAAATTAGGCGATTTTCGTGAATTTTTTTAAAAGAAAGTACTAGATTGAATGTTTCGACATTCTATGGAAGTAATAAGGTATATTTTTAGCTATATTAAAAAATTTTTTTTTTACAAAAATATTGAAAAATAACGGAGTTATGTGCTGTCTGCGGAAGTGCCGAAAAAAAAAGTGCCTCAACTGCTGGCATGATTCCGATCGATTGAGTAGCTCAAACAAAAAAATTCAAAATGTTTGTTAAACTTAAATATATTTTCTATACAATGAACTACGATCTTTGGAAAATATCAAAAATTAAGAAAATGGCGTAATTTTTAAAAAAAATAATCGTTTTTTTAAGAAAAAAATGGTCGGTTTTTTAATGTCAAATTGACAATTTTCAACCAATCAAAAAGATCGTAGTCTACTGTATAGCAAATGTATTTAACCATATCTAGTTTTAATTTGAAGTCGATCTGTCAATTTTTCGTTGAGTTATAATGTCAGCAATTTTGAAAAATGTCGTTTCGAGAAAATCGCGCTTAAAGTTTCACTTATATATGTTTGCACCTCTGAGCGGTCGCTATTTAGAACGCTGTCATTCAAAAACTATTTAAGATACGACCTCGCCGATTTCACAGGATATTTTTGAATATATACAAAAAAAAAAATTTTTGAAAGTGTCACAATGGTATAGCCCCTTAAGGACAGTTGCATTGTTTTCAGCTGTCACTAAGCTTTACGTGCACCTCAGCTCTGCTTGGCATATGGAAGTGAACTGACTGACATTCCTGACAAATTTCAAATTAGTTGTCACCCAACTGCGTTGGCTTTGATCAGTTTCTGTCTTTAAGTTGTATGTTGGTGTGCTATCCACCCAATAAATTGTTCATTTTTGACTCTAAACCATTTTGGCATTGTGAGATTGGCATTTGCCTGTTTTCATGCTTCACATGCTTTTCACACTCTGACAGTTTGGACAGTTTGTGGTCTTTCATTTTACAATTTCTTTTTCAAGGTTTGACGTTGAACAAATAATGTGCATAATATGATTTTTTTTCGGATTTATGGAGTAGTAGTAGGTAGAGATCGCAAAAGATATATTTGACAACGTAGCTGAGGACCCTACATTTATCAAATGCATTATAACTGGAGACGAAAGGATGGTGGATCACATTTAAGTCTGTCTAATGGACTAGTGAATAGCCCTCCAAAAGTAAGTAGAAGCCAAAAAAAAAAAAAAAACAAAATTCCAAGTCTTATATTGACTCAAGCTTATTTTAAAGGCGATAATAAAGTTTTGTATTAATATACGTGAAAGTGTAGTTTTTGTCAGTCCGGGTGAAATTTGATCAGATTATAAGCCGGTTCAGCTATTCAAATAAGGTGTAGAACTGATAAGGAGCATGCATCAGCTTCTTTGTAGAATACTGTTGGTCGAAAGAATGCGCAACGATTGGAATTTTAGTGTGCTCTGCCAAATCTACAATGAAGGGGACCTCACAATTTTCTCAACATTGCACATAAGGTTCTATCGAGCGTACTGTGCGAAAGTTTAAATCCCACCGTCAACAAACTGATTGGACTTTATCAGTGTGGCTTCAGTTCTAGAAAACCAACAACTGACCAGATATTCACCATGCACCAAATCTTGGAAAAGACCCGTAAAATATGGTTGACACACACCACCTCTTCGTCGAGTTTAAAGCTGCTTTGCCGACGTTGAGCAATACAAAAAGCTCTGAGTCGTACGATATCAAACGAGGTTTCAGACAAGGCGACTCCTTTTCGTGCGACTTCTTCCATCTACGCTTGTAAAAAATAATTCGAGCTGCAGAACTAAATAGAGAAGGTACCATCTTCTAAAAGAGTGTTCAGCTGCTGGTGTGATATCTATCTATAATATTGGCCTATCTATATAATTGGCCTCAAAATCAGCGTCAGTTATGCTTTGTCCAGAATGGATAAGGAAGCGAAGCAAATGAGTCTGATAGTGAGCGAGGGCAAGGCGAAATATACGCCAATGAAGAAGAAGAAAATATACTCTTTAACTGTAGTTTACATAAAGACTTTACCACCAAATTTCTTGTGAAATTTTTCGATCTTCTTTCTGCGAGTATGTGCCAACGTTTTGCATACCATCAAAGTTATTATTTTCAGATGTTCAAAGAGGAATGATGCTCTAAGCTGATCGGCTCTTAAACTTATAGTTATATCTATTATTAGTTAAACCAGTACTTAAATATGACCCAATTTCCCTCCTACTTAACACCTTACATACATAAATATGTACATATTGTATATAGCATGTATGTTTGTATATATTACTATGCGCTATCATTAATTGATTTGTATCCAACGCACAAAAAGAGGTGTGATCAGATGGTTGAAAGAAGTACATGCGGATAAAGGCAAGTGTGGTGAAAGTACTTTCCGGCATATCGCTTCAGTTTGGTTAGCGGCATAAGCAATAATACACTTTACAGCATATACAAGTATACACACAAAAATACCGCACGCACTCGGGTCCATGTGGGTTTATGGGCTGGACGGGTAACTCGCTTGGAAAGTGAAATAGAACGGGCACTTTTGCAAAGCAAAACAAAAAACTATCGATTTTCGGTGCTCGCTGCACTTGTTAGAGTCCGCCCCTTGTTGCTGCAATAATTTCGATAGCTATCGCTCTTTTCTAGCTCTGTTTTAATTACAAGCGAGTAGATAACAAAATTACGCAGTGAGTTTTGCAATTACCCAAACAGCACAGACAGCGGCGCAACAACAATTAAACCAAAATTATTTACAGCTAACATGCTCACGGTCATATCAACTTAATTAGTTGCGAAAATGCCACAAAATTCGCGAATAGAGCAACTCTGCTGCCTCGAGCACGCACAGCAGAGCTGTTAAGTGTTAAATTGATTACACGCTCGCAATGCGCGGCGGGTACTTTTACGCTTAACTAGCTAATTTGCACTTGTAAAATAAAACTGCAGCGCCGCTGGCAGAGGCGCTTGAGCTATTAGCAGCCAGAGCGAAATG
The DNA here is from genome assembly GCF_016617805.1 of Bactrocera tryoni. NCBI lineage: Eukaryota > Metazoa > Arthropoda > Insecta > Diptera > Tephritidae > Bactrocera > Bactrocera tryoni. Next base: position 11,628,568 of record NC_052501.1, on the reverse strand, counting down.
GCTAAAACAAACATTAAGAAAAAGCAAAAAAGGCTGTAACGAGTAGAGATCAAAATTGAAAATAAAACAGCAAACTCCGAATGGAAACTCCAAATTTACAAAAAAAACTGAATTAAAGCGCCAACAATTGCTATTGCATGGCGCACAAAGTTGGTCAAAGCAGCCAATGAGCTGCTGACGACACAAACAACGGAGCTGCATATGTGGCCTAACACGCAATGTACAGTTAGCCGGCAAATAAATACTAATAATTCACTTTAAAGCCAAAAGCGAGGGTTGAGCAGCAGTCGCGGCGTAAAACATTTGCCGGCTCTCGTTAGTCCAGAAAGTGGTGTGTGCGTAAAAATTGCGTTCGATTCATTATTGTCAATTGTGACTTTGTAAAGCGGTATCAACACATACATACATACATATGTATATACAGACATTTTTAAGGTACATAGTTACATTTATGTTTTTACTTTCACATACATATGCTCACACAAGCATGTATTGAGCACCTATTTTGCCAACAATTGACTTTGGTCATCTAACCCATTTCTCAGCAGCACCAGCTGCCACTCTGCCACTCTCAAGGGCATCGCAGTCGTAAACTACACATGTCCACATATATTGTGGCAGTTAGACTCGCCTTCGGCGTTTGTTTATTGACATTCGCACTACTGTGCGCAGGCGCGTTGAATTTGCTGTTGGACAAGCGCTGATTGGCACTGGCGTTTGCTGCACGCACCCTGATTTTTATTGTCTGAATTAAAAGCGTTTTCCTTTCTTTTGCCATTGCTTTTAGAGTTTTGATTTTTTTGTTTGAGCTTTTACATTTATTTATTGCTTACATGTGTGTTCGTACCGCCGTTGGGGTGTGTAGGCAATTTTGTTTAACAAACCTATGTGCTACATCACCGCTACACGCAAGTGCACGTGCCACAGCTGCGGACAGCTTCAGCCAGTCTTTATGGTTTTAAGCAGATAAATATATTTGTCAGCATATATTTTTTGTAACGTTGCCATTGTAATATTACGAACTAGCATCTATGTATAAGTAAGTATGTATGAGAGCCTTCATATGTGCATATGCCTCGTTTTCTTGGTCACTCAATGACAAGGTAATTTATATTGTCTGTTGTAATGACTCAACTAACCTTGAAAGGTTTCTCTACAAGGTCAAGTAGTTCTCTGTTAAACTTTTTATTTGCATATTACATATTAAACTGATATTATAGCAAGCTTTTGGGGTAAGATATCTGCTTTTGATTTTTAGGAAAAACTTTTATGTGTCCAAATTTCTTTTCGACCTTCATAAAAAATTTTTGCTCAGCTGTCATAGTTTAATATCGTTTTATATAGATAGATACCAAGAGTTGAAGAGTCATGCGAGTCGCACTTACAAAAGGAGAGAAGCCGAAAAGAGCGAGCACGGAGAGCTTGACAAGCTGGCCGACAAGGGTAAAATCCGAATCATATTCTTATAGAACCCCCAGAGTTCAGTTTGCTGAATGGCAGTGATGGGAAATAACACCAGGAGATGGGAAAGCGGATTCTCTAGTCGCTGATGATGGAGCAGATGTTCCATTGTCCGACCAAGAAGAGGCTCGAATTGCAATTACCTGTCTGAACAACAACAAAGCGGCAGGGGCCGATAAATTGCCAGCCGAGCTATTCAAACACTGTGGCGAAAAAACTGATAAGCAGCACGCATCAGCTTCTTTGTAGAATATGGTCGGACGAAAGCATGCCCAACGATTGGAATTTAAGTGTGCTCTGTTCAATCTACAAAAAGGGTACTCCACAAGCTGCGCCAACTACCATGGGATAACATATAAGGTTCTATCTAGAGTATTGTGTGAAAAATTAAAGCCCATCGTCAACAAACTGATGGGACCTTATCAAATTTTGGAAAAGACCCGTGAAAAGAGGATCCACATACACTAGAGATTTTAAGGCAGCTTTTGACAGTTCTCTTTATACCGCTTTGTCTGAATTTGGTTTCACCGCAAAACTAATACGGCTATATGAAGCGACGTAGAGCAATAACAAAAGTTTGGGAAGGACCTCTCCGAGCTGTTCATACCAAACCAGGCTTCAGACTCCCTTTCATGCGACTTCATCAATCTACTCCTGGATAAAATAATTCAAGCTGCAGAGCTTAATAGAGAATGTGCAATCTTCTATAAAAGTGTACAGCTGCTGGGGTGCGGCGATGATATTGACCTCAACAACCGCGCCGTTAGTTCTGCTTACTCTAGAGTCTAGACTGAATAAGAAAGCAAAGCAAATGGGTCTGGTATTGAACGAGGGCAAGACGAAATATCTCCTGTCAACTAACAAGCAGTCCTCGCAATCGCGACTAGGCTCCCACGTCACTTCTGACAGTCATAACTTCGAGGTCGTAGATAATTTCGTCTATCTTGGAACCAATATTAACACCAACAACAATGTCAAAGACCAAACTCTAGAAGTCATTCATCATCCCCGCCCTGATATATGGTGCAGAGGCATGGACGATGACAACATCTCATGAGTCGGTGTTACGCGTTTTCGAAAGAAAGGCTCTGCGAAGGATTTATGGTCCTTTGCGCGTTGGCCCCGGCCAATATCGCATTCGATGGAAAGATGAGCTGTATGAGATATACGACGACATTGACATAGTTCAGCGAATTAAGAGACAGCGGCTGCGTTGGCTAGGTCATGCCGTACGTATGGACGAAAACACTCAAGCTCTGAAAGTATTCTACGCAATACCGGCCGGGAAAGCAGAGGAAGAGAAAAACCTCCACTTCTTTGGAAAGACAAGGTGGAGAAGAACCTGACTTTGCTTGGAATTTCCAATTGGCTCCACGTAGCGAAAAGAAGAAACGACCTTTGCTCTGTTGTAAACTCGGCTATAATGGCGTAAGCGGTGTATACGCCAGTAAAGAGGAAGAAGATATGTAATATAACTTCAAATAAATTATATTGCTAAAATTATCATTGAAAAAAAGGAAACTATCAAAATCCGTAAAAAATTTAAACAACTTTAAACTAGTTTTCGTTTGCTTTACACTTTCAAATTGAAATCAAATCAGAGTTGCAAAATCTGCTGAAATCTAGAGATTTTCTAGTAATACGCATAAAATTGTGCAATTTAGTTATCTATACGAAAAAAATATTAATTCAGTTTAGGCCAAAGTGGCACGCAGTTACTTGTCTGCAGTTCCAAACATGCAGTCAGATCTAAAGATTAGAATTAAACATTAAGCTTTCTTAAAATTCGACATTTATGCACAACTTATTACGCCAAAATGCTTCTAGCCGACGCATTCGCTGTGTCTTTCAGGCAAAATTAACAACATACTACCGCAATATTTGCAACGCTTACGAGTGCTCATTTGAATAAGCTTTTGGACAGCCCAAACAGCCACTAACAGACCCTCCTAATAGCATGCGTTACCTAATAACCTAACATTAACTGCACCGCTAACTGTACCGGTATGTATGTTTATATATAAATACTTTTGTGCAAGTGATACAACAAATCGTGTAAGCTGATATTTAAGGCAACGACTTAATAACAACTGCGAAACTGTTAATTGGACAGTTGATCGATCGTCAAATCGCCAGAAAAGCAGCGAGTACGCGGAACACACGCTGGAACACCGAAAGGCATACGCATGCGCCAAAAACCGAACAAAATCAAATAAAACGAACACAAAAGTATGAATTAGAAATAAAAGTAGTAATTAAAAATAAAAGAACGAATTAAAAAAAAAACACGAATTTAAAAATAAAAGCGAAATATGCACAAAAAGGCGGTTTTGAGTTGAAGCTCATAAAATCTCTGAAAATCGCTACAAATTCAAGCAAGGCGTGGTGGAATTGGAAATATGTTTGATAATAAATGCAGTTGCTACCTCAACGGTAAACGAATTATTGCATTAGGGTGTGTGTGTGTGTGTGTGTGTGTGTGCTTACGCACACCAACAGCCAGATTATTGGGATTTGCGTAATTATTTATCTTTGTGATTGCGGTCGCGGTTGTTGGCTTTGTCTCCACGCTTGTTTTAATAAATTGTACACACCTGTCAATATTTTTCCATTTCTTCTCCTTTCGGTTGTGGCTAATTTCAGTCACTGCACATAAATCGCAAAAAGGTGCAATACTTCTTGCCTGAGCGGTTTATGTTGTTGTTTTAGATACAAATATATGTAGGTACAAGCTATGCTACATACCGATTTGTATTTATGATTTGCAATTTGTTATGCATTTTAGGCATTTTCATTATTAATAAAATGCTGCACTTAAAATGTTTACATTCTTAATGTCAGTCTCACAGCAGGGAGAACGTGGTGGGACTAACAAAACGTTTGTTGCAATTATCTCGTTATTAGGCGATTTTATGTTATGTGTCATTAATGTTAGCATTTTCACGAAATTATTTCGGATACTTGCGACTTTGCTTTTTAGCTTATTGGTGACGATTGAAAGAATGGGCTGGCTCATGGTAATATTCCATGCATACGAAAACCTCTGGTCAGATGCTTTGGAAGACAGATTGTTGACGACTGAAAAGTATACGGCATTTCTAAAAACTATCGCCTTAAAAATATAAGGGTTTCGCAGTTATAACGGGTGATCCAAGGAGAGGTCATTTTTTCAATAGCCATTTTTTGACTGATCGCAGTTCTCAGCTACTCGGACTGACGTATGAAACGAGTTGGCGCATTTTGCGTCGAGATCTTGAATTGAAAGCGTACAACATACAGCTGGTGCAAGAACTAAAGCTGGTCGACTTTCCAAAGTGGCATCGCTTCGCTCTATGAGCTCTTGAAAAGTTCTAAGAGGATCCGAGGACTTGGAGGCAAATTTTGTCCAGCGGTGATACCCATTTCTGGTTTAACATGCCGTATTTGAGACGAAAAGCAACCTAAAGAAATTCAAAAGCTGCCATTTCTTCCAGAAAAGACACCGTATGGTGTGGTTTGTGTGCCTGTAGCGTAATCAGTCCATATTTTTTCAAAAGTGATGCCAGTGAGAACATAACCGTCAATGGCGACCGTTATCGCGCCATGATAATCGACTATTTGATATCTGAAATTGAAGCTCGTGATCTAGGCGATATTTGGTTTCAACAAGACGGTGAACTTCTCACAGATCACATCAATTAATGGATTTATTGAGAGAACACTTCGGTGAGCAGATAATTTCAAGTTTTGTGCCGGTCGATTAGCCACCAAGATCATGTGATATCACTCCGTTAGACTTTTTCCTGTGGTGGAAAATGAAGTCCAGGGTATATGCGCTTTGATTCAGGCCTGGGAGCAGAACATTGCAAGTGCTATTCTCCAGTTACCTGCCGAAATGCTCGAACAAGTCAGCGAAGGTTGGCCTGAAGGGATGGACCATCTGAGACTTAGCTGCGGTCACTTTGTATAAAAGGAGAGTTTTGAATTTGTCGCTTGTTGATATTTGGGTATACCAAAAAGATGTGCAAATTGGCTGCAGTGAGAGCTTACAATGGACCAAAAATAACAAGGCCTTGGGAATTCTGTACAGCGATAATCACAATAGCCCAGAATTTTTTCATCGCTATATAGCAGTGAAGTTGCTCTATCATATCAGTGGTGACCAATAGGCTGTCAGCTGTGAGTGCTACCAACAAAATCTAACCATACGTTTTCATCGAATATGTCAACAAAGGAAAACCATGGGAAAGGCATCTTTATTAGCATTGTAGGAACTTATCCGAATTGCCGATATTCTATGGTTCTGGCTTTCATCTTAAACTAACATCTTAAGAAAATGCTCGCTGAGATGCGATCGCCATTTGCAAACATGGATCCGAGGTCTTTATTCTGCGTCTGCAGACTTATATGCAATTAATTAGTACTTGCTCTGAAGTCTCAGGCTGCCTGTCGCAAAATCGGCTATTTGCACAAGAAGCTAGGCCCATGTTATATACTATACAGTAAATGTTTCTTGGTCTTACAGTGTTGAATGCCAGTGTAGTAGCCTAAGTTTACTCCTATTGAAGTTGACTACATATTTAAACCTGCTGAGGTTATAACCCCTCATTAGCAACTTGGCAGAGTGCATCGCCCTATCACTTTTAATATTTTCAGCTTGTTTGAACGGCCTGAAATCCAGACTACTTTAGTTCCATAGGTCGTATTATCTCTTAGGTATGTCGTTTCTACCAAAGTATCATCAGGTTCAACCTTGATTTTTCTTTGAACTCCAGATGTAAAAAATCCATTAAAATGCTCAGAAAATTGGTTGCTAAGGTCGTTTCTGCGTGGAAAAGATCTTATCAAAGATCCATCAATCATTAACAAAATGTTCAACTTGGAAACTCATAAGTGTATCAAGGCTGATTTTCTTTATCAACGAATGGACACTAAAAAATTTGAAAGACACATGTAAAAAAGTTAATTTTTCCATAATTATTTCTGAGAAAACTTTTAAATTTATTGATCCCAAAATTTGTACAAATATTATGGTATTTTTCAACTGTATTTTAGATTAGATTATTTACATATTTATTTGGAAACAAACTACAGCTGATTTCCGGGAGCGCCACTCAAAAAAGACGTTTTTCGGTGACCACTATATCTCTGAACTGGATCCTGTGAAATTAAAAAACCAAACAGATTTTGTTAAAGTAATGTAAAATCTAGAAAAGCAAATCGAAGGAATTAGCAAACTAAAGAAAATCTTCGATTAAACTCTAAAAAATATAGCAAAGAAGCTCGTTAAAATTTAAGCCGTTTTCGAGTAATGTTGGTTATCGACTTTGAAAACGCTATTTGTAGAAAAACGCGTTTAAAGTTTCGAATCAACTTCAAAGCATTCTGAAAGTTATTTTCAAATTTGCGTGTGACTGTAAAAATATTCACCTGAACATAAAATTTTCTGTGTTTATTTTTAAATATATGTGCATTAAGAAAATAAAATAAAAAATAATGATTTTTTTTAAATTGTCACGGTATATAACACCTTAAATGAAACTCTTTCTTCCATGCGATGTAAATGTTCTCCTAAACTTTAATTTCTAGAAAAATCGCAGTGAGACTAATTACGGTTTACGCTGCTAAGAATAATATGAATTAATTGAATGCATAATACATAAAAGAACTTTGAGAAATAAATATAGAAATATGAATGAAAAAGTTGCCTTTTAATAAACCAAATCTACATAAGTATATGCAAATTTTTTTTTTTATCAACCTCCTAAAACTTTCCAACGATATACTCGTATTACAACCTCAACCACATTCTTCCAAGCATATGTGTACTAATAAATGTATGCGTATCATATAGACATATTTCTAATTAACTTAAACCACCTGTACGTACATATTTAATTGACACTAAATACTGGAATATTGAAAATATGTAACAGCATAGACTTGTGTATTAATGTGCCGTTGTAAAACATAAATTGTTGATTAATTTCTGCGAGCACAGGATATTGTGCAAACTACCACTCGATATACACTATACACACGTTTTATACAGACAGTATGAATGTTGAATATGATTGCTGTGATAATTACTACGCAGATAAAAACGCCGACTGCGTAAGTGATATATAGTATGCATTTAGAGGTGTAATTTTTTTGTAGACACACTTGAATGCGACACCTCAAGCACCTGAATTCATAAAACACATAAACACACTCGCATAAAAAACATATCAAGGCAAATAAGTGACCGACCGGGACTGGCAGAAAAAAGTCGTCTTGTAAAAGTTGAATTCGCAACAAGAAATTGCTGAAATTGAAACGGACTGGAAATGGTGTTGGCAAATTAAAAGTCTGATTGACGAATGTGAATGCAAATGCTGTTTCAGGTATGTAAATCTGTTATGCTAAAGGCGAAAAGCTTACACTGAAGGTGTTTGCATTTCTAACCTGAGGGCTAACGTGTTGCAGCTTCTGAAAACCACGTAGTTTGAGGAAGTTAGTGAAGTATAGTATGTTCACACGAATCTTACCTAATAATCTGCCAACTGTCTGGTATATTTACTCATATTTTAATTTCTGAGGAAGTAGTAGATAGGAGTAGTGAAATCAGGACGATTGAAAAACCTCGGTTTGGAGTACATGGAACAGTGTCTAATTTAATAAAAAAAGAAAGGCGCTTCCTTTATGGATGCTATACAATGTTCAGGAATGGTGTTATGTATATGGCATGAACAACCGGAGAAATATCTTTAGGAAGTCTGAAGGAGAGCTTATTACTAAATATAGATCATTGAAACAATAGTGGCAATAGTTAATTAACAGCACCTAAGTTCTACATACGAACTCTACTGGGCACCATTTCTCAAAAGTAACCCGTCAGGAAAAAGAGTTTTTCGGCAGTTATCCGAGAATAGTTGCAAGGGAGGACGAAACAATCTGTTTTCCCACATCAAATGAAAATTTTTCAAAACACAACACTAAATTCTTCGTCAGAAAGCACCGAATAATCACGAATCTGTACAGGAAACGCCAATTAACTGGGTGCTCGCGAACTCATTACGTTGCACGTTGTGTTGTGCAATACACGTGGCACTTTCCGTTGAACTTATTTGTCAGTTTATGACAGTTAAATTGTCCAAATATGATTAAATAATGCACACAGTCGCTGCAACTAGCTGCAGGCCATTGACGATTAGTTGCAAAACAAGAACATTGAAATGGAATGTTGTCTTTTGGCGGTTAATTTTTGATTTCTGATGGTTGTTGGCAGCGGGCACTAAGCCATGTTGTCCACTCATTGTGTAATGTAGCGTAAACATGGACAAATATCAATCAACTAACTGCAACAAAATATAAATTTGTAGACGCCAAATTGTATGTATGTCAATCAACCAGCGAATTTTGTATGGCAGTGCATAAAAGAATTATTTCTATGTAATTATTTAAAAATGTGGGCATAAGAGGCAAGGAAAGTGGCTAAGTTTGTAGAGACAAAGCCTAAGGTATTAGATTATGAAATATTTATACTTATTACAGTGTGCGACAAAAATTAGTATAACCTTTTTTTAACTTGAAAATTAAGTGCGTAGAGTAAGCGACTGGAAGTAAAATTAGAGTATGAATGGTTGTGGTTTAATTACTTAGGGATGGGTTAGGGTTTTAAGGTAAAAACAAAATATTTTTTTGCGAACTTATTTCTTAAATATGGATTGAGTAATTTTATTCGGTCCTTTGTACATTATTGAGCATACTTTTCACAATCTAGGGTAATCCCTCGACCTCTTTAACTTATTAAAAAATTAAAAAAGTGAAGGATATGATGCTTGCAAATCATCGGAGAAGGGTTAGAGAGACGGCAAGAGCAGCTCGACAACTCGCGCGAGTCCGGTCGAATTATTTCTGTGAGTATTTTGGGTGCGAAACACGTTCTTGCTCGACTCGTTGCGACTTTGGACATGCTTGATTGTGCGAATTCCGATCCTACATTCTTGGAAAGCATTGTAACCGCCACGATTGTGACCAGATATGAAGCCAAAAACGCAATTAATACCATCATCAACCACCGGATTCACTCCGTGTGTTTTTTCTAGCTACCCAAATAGAAATTGCCGCTCCGTGGAACCCGTTTTCAGTCGACCAATGAAAAAAACAAAATTCGCTGAAAGAGCTGAAGGCTATCCAAACAAGTTCTTATGAAAAGAGCTTCGAGGATTGGAAAAATCGTTGGCTTAAGTGTATTACATCTGGTGGAGATTACTTTGGTATTATAAATATTCGGCTGAGAAGTTGTTTTGTCTGGTTTGCCAGGTTTCACATATATTTTTTATACTCTCGCAACAATGTTGCTAAGGAGAGTATTATAGTTTTGTTCACATAACGGTTGTTTGTAAGTCCTAAAACTAAAAGAGTCAGATATAGGGTTATATATACCAAAGTGATCAGGATGACGAGTAGAGTCGAAATCCGGATGTCTGTCTGTCCGTCCGTCCGTCTGTCCGTCCGCCCGTCTGTCCGCCCATCCGTCTGTCCGTCCGTCCGTCCGTGCAAGCTGTAACTTGAGTAAAAATTGAGATATAATGATGAAACTTGGGACACGTATTCCTTGGCTCCATAAGAAGGTTAGTTCGAAGATGGGCAAAATCGGCGCACTGCCACGCCCACAAAATGGCGGAAACCGAAAACCTATAAAATGTCATAACTAAGCCATAAATAAAGATATTAAAGTGAAATTTGGCACAAAGGATCGCATTAGGGAGGGGCATATTTGGTCGCAATTTTTTTGAAAAAGTGGGCGTGGCCCCGCCCCTACTAAGTTTTTTGTACATATCTCGAAAACTACTATAGCTATGTCAACCAAACTCTACAGAGTCGTTTTCTTCAGGCATTTCCATATACAGTTCAAAAATGGAAGAAATCGGATAATAACCACGCCCACCTCCCATACAAAGGTTATGTTGAAAATCACTAAAAGTGCATTAACCGACTAAGAAAAAAAGTCAGAAACACTAAATTTTACAGAAGAAATTGCAGAAGGAAGCTGCACCCAGGCTTTAAAAATTGAAAATGGGCGTGGCGTCGCCCACTTATGGACCAAAAACCATATCTCGGGAACTACTCGATCGATTTCAATGAAATTCGGTATATAATATTTTGTTAACACCCTGATGACATGTACGAAATATGGGTGAAATTGGTTAACAACCACGCCTTCTTCCAATATAACGCTATTTTGAATTCCATCTGATGCCTTCTCTGCATAATATATACATTAGGAACCAATGATGATAGCGGAATAAAACTTTACAAAAATACGGTATTTGAAAAATATGTAAATGACGTATAATGAAATCTCGATTATCACTTTATCATGCGAGAGTATAAAATGTTCGGTGACACCCGAACTTAGCCCTTCCTTACTTGTTCGTATTTAGGGTTGTTGCAATGAATCCATTCTTCAACACCAGTCATATCTGAAACAATTATAGATTCATCAAATCGCCTGGAGTACGTATACTTTGGCCACCCACTCTATGCAGATTAAGCAATTGTACGATAAACCGCATTTAGTCAACCTTAAAAGGTTTTATGGAAAATTTTCCAAAAATAATTGTACGATTTTACTTGCCAACACGCAGTTACATATAGCATAAGTAAGCACAAGAAGTACGTTTGCACATAAAATAACTGTAGTGTGGGTGCAAGCGTATCGAAAGAGAACAAAGAAAATTATTACTCTAGTTTTGAAAGTTTTCTGAGTCCCACGCATAATCAGCAATTTTACAAAAAAAAACATATTTATTGTTAATAATTTTGAAAGCACAACTTGGTGCAGCGAATTTCTTACTTTTCACAATATTTATAAATACACATTTACATATATTAATGCATGTACATATGTATATGTGTTTGTGGTACCCACTGCTGTTTAAGTATTTCCAAATAGTATGTTGTGCCACAAATGGTGGCTCCATTATGGCCTGACAGCATCTAGCCAGACCAACTGTCTCAACGTCGTTTGATTGCTTACAAGTGATTAGATTTTTCACAGCCAAACAATAAACTACAAGAAATTGCCAGGCGACACCTCTGCAACTGCAATTGTGGCAAGCTACTGACAGACGAGAAATTATGAGTAAAGCACAATTTTATGACCAAATGACAGACTAATGCCATTCACAACATAATGTAGTTGAAGAAAAAAAAGAATGAAAAAAAACATAATATTGCCACATTGGCACATTGAGACAATATAAATTCCGTTTTATGACCAAACACCGTCTGCGCATAACAATAACAGCCGGCATAGTTTCGCGTTGAATTGTTCTACAAACAACTCAATTACAATCAAAATTGTATGGATTTTCAAATGCATACTTGCATATGATTTTTGTTTTTACATAGCGCTCGAGTTGATTTGCAGCCGCGGGCGACCAATCAACATTTCTCGCTGTGGCTATACGTGCCTTTCGTTGGTTTAAGTGGCGCGTGGTTGAGTTCTCAGTTGATTTAATTTGATTCGTTGTCGCAATCATATCGATATAACATTCTTAACGTTGTAATTCATATTTCGCACTTCACTCATTGTACCTGGAATTGCTTAATTACGCATGTTTCACTGTAGCGCTTGGCATTCTGTAAGAGAGGGCGTTCGGACAAGATTCGATATCTGGTAAGTCTTTCGGTTGTCAATTCAATAAAGCGCCACATTAAATCTGATCTACGCTGGTGATTGCTCTGTTGAGTAACTTCTGAGTATTACTTATGTTTTTTAAATACACTTTTCAGCCGACATGTCATGTATGTCTCTTTATATCCGCTGCTTTATAACCGTTTTGCATTTGCATATTTGCGTTCGTTCGCAACCTTCGCATTGAGTAGGCAGAAAATCAAAAGAATTTGGAAACAAACGCGTGCCACAGACAACTATTCAAGGACAAATTGAATGCTGCACGGTGGTAGAAGCTTGTCAAATATGGTACAAAAATGCTAATTACTAAAATTATTTCTAGAACATTTAATTTTTTCCTTCACCGAGATCTGTTCCCTGATAAACAAATAACAGTAGAGAATTTAATACATACGGCTAAGGCTTATATGTAAAGCTTTCTGACGTAAAACAAATTATCTGCTTAGCCATTCAGAATTATATATCGTGAATTCAGTTGTTGTTGTTGTAGGGGCAGAATAATGCCGAGTTGATAGTCCTTGGCAGGATCAAAATCCGAGTCTGTTCCGGTTACGTATACCTGACTGCTGTGGGAACGGCCGTAACTCCAGTATTTAGTAACGGTAAAGTTTAGGAACTTACTTTAAAGTGTCATTTTTCGGGAAGTCAATATCTTATTTTTAATCCTCTGGCTTTAAAATATTCCTAGTTTTCAGTCAGCAACCAAAAAAGCATTTAATTCGATTCATATGAATTTCAGCATATCGGATCATCTAAATCATGAAGACGACAAACCGAACTCTGGCGGCTCCTTTTCTTCCCATATACAGACGAGGAAGCAATGGGTGGGAAGAAGCCGTTGGAGGAGGGAGGCAGTGAGCTTTAAAGCTTGGGGGGAAGATTAGTGGAGGGGTTTACTGTCGGGAGCTCTCTATCAACTCCAATTTCAACTGCCTGACAATTGCAGTGTCTTCCAAGCAGAGGTTGCAGACATCAAGGTAGCAGTAGATCTGCTGCACCAGAGTGCAGTATACCTTAGAGAAGTGACCATTCACTCAGATAGCAGAGTGTAATTACTTTGATATGGCGATACTAGCCTTGAACTCATTTACAGTGCATTCAAGGTTGGTCGAGAAATGCCTAACCTCGCTATCAATAGCATCTAGTATCTTTGTGATAAGACTGGTATGGGTGTCGAGGTTAAGCGGAATCTCCGGAAATTGAGAAGCTGATGAGCTAGCAAGGAAAGGCACCCTAAAACCGCTATCGGTAGAATGGGATCGGATCGGTTCACCCGTATCGTCTTGTATTCTACCACTGCATAGCTGGGCTTCGCGGAAGCTTAGGCCAGCGCTAGACCACCATCGGTACCTGCAAAATCACAAAAACCTTTTGGCTCAAGATATAGCGCAGGAGATCTACCGATTTCTTTGCCCTCAGTACGACTAGCCTCTAACTAGCTGTGGGGCTTTTATTAGATCATTGAATTCATAAATCCTTTTTGAGAATTTTACACTATTTCTCTATTGTTCCGCACTTCCCACAAAATCTTACTTTGAAATTCCAAAGTATAAAAAAGTCAACGTCAATTGGCTGAAAGTTTGTGAAAAAACCTCACGTCACTTTCAAAATCGGGTACGAACCTTAAACACGTTTGCAGTGGTCGTCATCAAAAAAGGGGCCTCTCATCCGAGGCTGTTTTAATCTTTTTATTGGGGTGTTTCTTACGTGACGGATCCCAAATCCAGCGCACAACCCTCGGGAAGAATGATGTGCCCTCTCACTTTAGCCCACCTTCAAACATATGTTTTTCGGCTACCCAAAGGATACTTGGTCTAAGGCCGGAAGTCCTGAGCTGCTAGAACGATATATAAAAGAATTTTTTCTGGCCACTCCCAAGTAAATGGCGCTCAGAGAATTCCTCAATCGCGTAAACTTCTACACATGCTCCATCCTCCAAAAAACCATGAAAGAGAACACTTAATATAAATCTACGCTTTCTGCTATGTACAAGTAAAACAGCCAACGGTTAATATTTCTATTTTTTCCATATGCAAATTTATTATTTTTGACTTGACCTTTATAAATGAAAAACAAAAACAATGAAGCCTTAAAATACAAACATTCACCAGAACTGTCAGCAATGTCGACAATTCTTTCGGTTAGAACATTGCCACCGCATGCCACTGTTTACCAATAGCATATCAGAAGTATGTAAAGCCACTCTATTATATAATACAATCCAGTCATTTGCATTTTCAGCTCTACAGATATCCCAGCATTTGTGCTACCAATTCGATTGCTGCGCTACTGCGCATGCGCGACGGCCAACTGAAATGTTGTTGCTCTTGTGCTGTTTCTTATAAATGTTTATCAATTTAAAGTAGAGCACACTAAACTGCTACAATGCCACAATTTTAAATAAACATTCAAGAATTTCGAAAAGCATGTTTTTGCATAGGCCGCAAACACCTAAAATACAGTTTTGTACGACAGTAAACTTAGGCGGTGTTGATTTTCGAGTAAACGTCGATTTTCATCAAATTCTTCAGCCGATCGGCACTAAACCGTAAGAAGTAGCGATTAATAGCCGAAATAAAAAACAAACTAAATCCAATGCAACTCTGTTCTAACAAAACTACAGAACTTAAGAAAATACTATATGCGTGAGTGTGTTTTATGCATTAAAGTGGAAACCAGCCCAATATCGCGGATAATTTATTTGTGCTCATATAAATTTTAATTTAAATCCAACGCACGTCGTCGTTGGCAGCGGCGGGTGTCTGTCGCACGTTTGCTGTGCCTGTTCCACTTTTTGGTCAGCAGCTGTGATCAAGTGGCAGGCACCTACCCACGAAGATATGTATGCATGCAGTTTTAGTAAGAGTTGACAATACTTGTTGCTATTTATGCTATGCTTTTCAATTAGTACATAATTTGTGTTTTGACTTGATTATATTATACTTGTACTGTACTTACACGAATGGAAACAAATTTCGAGCGGCTTAAATATGCTTAAGTTTGAACGTTCAGCTTAGAATGGCAACCGCTAAGTCATGCGAATAATTTGCATAATTCATTTGGTGCTAAGTAAACAACTAAAAGCGCTCTCCAAAGCTGCTTACTGGTAAACGTTCTCTAAATGCAATGCTAAAGGCTCGCTTTTCTTAACCGACTCAAAAGTTTTAAAGTGGAACTTGAAGTGGTTTTGAAATACATAAATAAAGAAAAACAAGAAAAAAACGTTAACTTCGGCTGCACCGAAGCTACTACTCGTATACCCTTCCAGGTGCATTTCTTTTAGTAACTATGTGTTCAGTTTTTATGGAAGCTATGTGCTATGATAATCCGATCTGAAAAATTTTTTTGGAGATTACATTGTTGCCTTAGAAAATAACCTGTGCCAACTTTTGTGAAGATAGATTGTCAAATGCAAAAGTTTTCATATAAGAACATGATTCCGATCGTTCAGTTTGTATGGCAGCTTTATGTTATAGTGGTCCGATATCGGCAGTTCCGACAAGTGAGCAGCTTCTTGAAGAGAAAATGAAGTTTACAAAATTTCAAAACGATATCTTAAAATATGTATAGTATGAGTAATAAAGATTTTTTTTACAAACCTCGTTAATATTTTTTAAAACTTTTAGACCTTAGGTCCAATAGAAGAAATATAGGAACAGCCCTCCGAGTTTATACTAATAGAGTAATCAGAAAATATAGAAATTCTAAATTGTAGAAGAAGAATTGAAGGAAACGCAGTCATGATTAGGAGAAACAATATATAGTATACTATATTCAACATTGAAAACTTCTGCTTATATACATAAGTGAGTAGAAGTCCAATTAAAATGAATGGAAATAACCTACCTGTAACTGATGTCCAGAGAATATACTTAGTATAGTAAACAGATTCGATTTTTTAGACAAACCATTTGTTTCAACTCATATATGTGAATGTTTGCTGAACTGCCACTTTCAAATTTTCAGAGTGAAAAAATCGACCAACAAGAATGTTGTAATGTTGAAATTAAATAAAACAAAGTAATAGTTTGGTTCAAACGGGTTCTGCTGTTTTGTTATGTATGCCCTTTATGATTTGAACAAAATATCTGCCATATGATCACCAGAGCTTAGTTTGTATATCTTCAACCGTTTACGCCAATTTTCGATAATCAGATGCAGAATTTCGGCTGGAACATCGGCTATAGTACGCTGAATGTTGACTTCGAGCTCTTGGAGCTGATTGCTGGTTGATTGGCGTAAACCTTTGATTTATCAAACATATATTATAATGAAGAAGTGTTAAATCGCTTGATCTTGGCGGTCATTTCTCGAAATTGACGAGTCGCTAAACTTTGCACACAGTGTGTTCATATTTAGAAGTGAAACAAGTGGCGATGCACCGTCCTGATGTAAAATTAGTCAACACTTGTTATAAAGCTCGCAATTGTTGGTAACAGCATTTCCTGCCTTATTTCGAAATAAATAAGACTCGATAATGCCGCCATACCACAATCAGCAGTAGACGGTCAATTTTTGGCGATGCAATTGCGTTTCGGGAACCACACGAAGACTTGACGCACCTCAATATTGAAAAATTTTTTGTAAACTAAGCCAATATGCCAGAAGTGGGCCTCATCTAAGAAGGTGAATTTTCGGATTTCCGTAATAACCTTGTAAAATTTCCAAGCGTGACATGATGAAAAGGCAAACCTTACCAAATGCTGATAAAATTTGACACAAATCCGTAAGCATACATGGCCGCCACGAGCTGTGTAATCACGTTAACTCTATTTGTGAACGATTTAATAACTATAAAATATTGCTATCTTTGTATCTTCAACTTTAATATCGAAACGATTGCAGCTAATGCCAACCAATGCTATTGCAAACTGAGTAAACAACAGCTCTCTCCACGAAAAAAATTAAGCCGAAGAGCAAACTTTTTAAATATCTGAATAAACAGCTGTTTCGCGAACTTATTACAGAGTCTAGTATAGCGTTAGATAACAGAAGAAGTTGAGTTTAGCTGAGTTTTACACTGTTACCCAGATGTTGATTTAGCAAGAAGTGGTGTGTTTCGGTGGCACCAGAGCTTTTTGTAGGGTCGGGAAGAGGTCGCTGATTAAGACCGTGCTGGGAGACCTGCGACTTCGACAAACACCGACAATGTGACTCGTGTGCGCAAAGTTTTGAACTCAGACCGTCGACTAAGTATTCGGTTAATTGCCCAGATGTTAAATTTATCAAAATCTGTGGTTCATGATATTCTTACCGAGCATTTGAACATGCTGCATGCATCACTGTCGACCAGAAATTTCGGCGAGTGGAAGTGTGCCAACAAAATTTGAACATGTTTCACACAATGATCCCCAATTTTTCAATAATATATGGGTATACAATTGAAATTTATAGAGAATCTTTTCTTGATAATAGTAACTTGTGAATCAGAATTGAGTTGAATCGGGTTAATACTACTCTGAGCCCCATATACTTAGTATAAGATTTCCGTCCTGGTGACCGTATATTGCATATATCGGCTAAAACTGAGTTATATCAAGTACAGAACATGTTTTACTCATAACAGTATATCATTGTGGATAATTGGGCGATAACTTAATCTTGCCCCCTTTTAACTATTAGTAGGATTTTCGACCGTACGGCTGACTTTGCTCCATATGATTGGCGATTGTATGTGAGGTACTTTAATGAAGCCCAAGAAACATTATTTAGTATGTGGCGTGATAATAGTGAATAGATAAAATCGAGCCTCTATATATACTACATATAATGTTTCTCGTTTTTCTAACAAATCTTATGCCGATCAGGGTATGAGTTATATATAGTATATGTATGTATATATAAAATTGCTTGGATTCCGATTCTCTGGTTGATGTTTTACACCTTAAGGTACTCCCTGACTTTGATTCTTACAAGTTGCAAAAGCATTACATGTTCGATTGCACCTGAACTTAGCATTCCTTACTTGTTTAATATTAGATCACTAAATATTGATTTAAATTAATAATTTTAAATGAAAACTTATTTTATATAAATTACTTGATTTAGTTTTCTGCCTACCGTTATAAAAAAATCAGTTGATAAAAAAGTCAAATAAAATCAAAAAACTTATTGTAAAAGTGAATTAAACCTTGAAAATCAATCCGTGACACCAAGTGCACCTTACATACATTGGTAAAATAAATTATTAAAAAAAAAAAAAATTTAATGAATAAGTGTGCAAATTTATGGCTAATATATTGTATCATACCTATGTATACATACATATGTATATATGTTAATGGATACAACGCGCATTCGTATCACTTTCGTTTTCTGAAAGTACTCCATTAAAAAAGCTAATCAGTTCAAAAGCACTTTCATAGAAAACGTGTGTGTGCATACATAATAATATATGCTTGAGTGTTTATTGATCACCGTACTTAAAAATAAATAATTATGGGTAAAAAAATCGGTCCAGACTCATTTAACAGGAAATGTCTCTCACAAATGGATAACGGTTGACTTGAAAGTAACAACAACAAATTGCGTGTGTCGAAAAATGTCTACAGAATTGACGAAATGACAAACATGTCAAATAAACATGCATACATATTGATATATATATATGTATGTATGTATGTACATATGTATGTAAATAGAGTAATAGAGCACACGCTTTAGGCCATAAAAACGAAGTGTTATAACAATAATGATTCATATTGAGTGTGGCAACAATATGACAGTAAAAGTGACAGTGAGATTACGAAAGTCTAATCCACAAATTCATGTAAATAATAATTACTTAATAGCCTATAGACAATATGCAAAAACCTACTTGCAATATCAGGTATTTTGTTGAATGAAAGTGTTATGGAAATTATTTTGATAACGCTCTTAAGCTACTTAAGTCGCAAATACATAAAAAAAATTTAATAAATGTGACCTGGTCTACGGAAAGGGGGCTTAGGTGTCAAAAAATCAATTTTCACTTTTTAGTTGATTCGGATGGAAGATGAGATGCTTTTTCACGTAATAGAATCCAAAAAGTCATAATTTGTTTGAAAGTTCCCTAAAAAAAAAAAGAAAGAGAGACGAATGAAAACAAGACAACAGAAGCTGCGCGGTATTAGAGTAAACGTCACTTCTTCAGTGTTACTTTTTTAAATGTTCCACACTAGCAACTTACACGATGAACTATAATAATATTCCGACCAAAAACAACACTTACTTTACGTCCTTGAAGCCTCTGGAAAGGAGAACAATTAATGAGATAACGAGAAACTGACGAAACGAGTTGTTTATTTTTAACAGCTGTTTCCCATAAAACTAGTTTTCGCACGTTAGCTCCCTTTTCGTAGACCAGGTCACAAATGATAACTGTTTTTTTATTCTGTTACTTTTTGCTTTTTGTAGATTAGTTTCATTAAAAAATAATACAAAATTACTAAAAAAAATGTTAGTAAATAAATAATTTTTAACGTTATTTAAATTCTTTTGCCCTTAATCGCTTATGTTTTCATGTCAATGTGTGTGTTTTAGTAACGAACAAAAAAAACATAATTGGCCGCTGGAAATTCTTTGAAGTTAACATCTTCCGGTTACACGTTTTACTGCTATTACACGTTATAATGTGTTTACATACCCTATAGGAAAAATATAGAGTATTTCAAATTAAATGTTAACATTTTATAATATCCATATTGTAAAACATACTTCAGTGATTGGTTAGAGCTATTATAATTGAAACCTAGACCTTTATTTGATCCAAATTTAAGAGATAGTGATTTACGCAAGCTTTGATGTTTGGAAAATACCGATAAAATGGAATTTTATGAGCCAAAGAAATACTATTTGTATGAAATATATGCTTCTTCTTAATTGGCGTAGACACCGCTTACGCGATTATAGCCGAGTTTTCGCTACGTGGCGCCAATTGGATATTCCAAGCGTAGCTAGGTCCTTCTCCACCTGGTCCTTCCAACGGAGTGGAGGTCTTCCTCTTTCTCTGCTTTCCCCGGCCAGTATTGCGTCGAATACTTTGAGAGCTGGAGAGTTTTCGTCCATCCGAGCAACATGACCTAGCCAGCGTAGCCGCTGAACTATGCCAATGTCGTCGTATATCTCATAAAGCTCATCGTTCCATCGAATTCGCCGTGGCCAATGCGCAAAGGACCATAAATCTTTCGCAGAACTCTCTCTCGAAAACTCGCAACGTCGACGTCGATGATATCAATATCATACGCCAGCAGCTGTACACTCTTATAAAAGATTGTAAGTGCTCGATTAAGTGTGCTGCTTATGCCAAAAACTGTCTTGATGCGTATTTTACTGCCTTCGCGCCTGAAGGAAAAGTCAAAAGCTCCAAAAACAGATTTTGGATGACCACAAAATTAAATTGAACCACGTTCCAGAAACATTAAAGGAACGGATTGTACAAATTGTTCCTGAATACTTGGACATAAGAAATCTCTTGCGTAGTAGGTGCCGGCCGGCCTCACAATCAAACAAAAGGTAAATGAAAGAAATAAAAAATGTCCATTAATAAAGCTGCGTGTTGCTTCAGCATTTACTGTATTGTTCAAATCTGGTCCGACTTTTGCTGTTTTCAGACCTCAAGAAAATGCTTGCTAGAAATAAATTCAGCGAAATTTACGTTAGATTACTCATACTACAAAAATGGTATCGGAAGATCGTCATAATATTTAAATAATATTAATAGATGATCGTCAAAGTCGAAGTACTATTTTGAAAACACAATCGATTTATAAAAATTATTCTATTAAAGTACAAACTAGGGCGCTTAAAATTATTCGAATAACCTGAAAACTTATTATTCGAATATCCGGTTTGTAACTGTTCATATATGTAAATAAATTAGGTGAGGTTAATCTGGTAGGCCAATAAGTCACGCATAGACCAGTTTGGTCCTTTGCGATTCCAGACGTTTAGGTAAATTTTGGTCTTTTAAATTTATTCTTACCTAAATTTTTGGTCATTATTGGCCTTCTAAAATTCGATTACTGATCAGATCAAAAAACACTTAGAGGTCGTTGTTTAGAGAACTAGTTACAGAACTTAGTTACAAGTGTCTCCCAGTAAACACCCAAACAACTTTGAAAAATGCTGTTTCGAGAAAAACTTCGTTAATGATAAACTCATGGAGCTAATTGAACTGAGCGGCTACACTTTCGAAAACTATGACTCAAAAATCACCCGGTTCAACAATGTTTTTTAAGTCAAGTCTCGAGTAAATTTCTAAAGGCCTACTTTAAACAAAAATTTACGTACTTTTTAACAAACAGCCCAATATATAATGAAAAATTAATTTTCCAAAAATTTCTTGCAGGGAAGCAGTCAATTTTAACTATTAAATAATTACATACCCTAAGATCAATTCTCAAATATTTATAAACATACATATTTTAATATGTATATGTTTTAAAACAGAATATATATTTATATTTTCATCAAGGTACTTAATGAATTGGCCAAACTTCGACTGAACCATTCACCATTTTCCACATTCTTTTCTCAATTCAAGGCACAGCATGTACACACATACATATATTTATGGGTAGGTTTGTGTGAACCCAAGCAGTTAATTGTGCGCATATTTAATAAGCACGGATGTTTGTATGTATCAAATTATTTCCGTTCAAATTTAATTTGCGTCAATGCGAATACTGGCGTTTGAGAAAACCATTTATTTAATTAATTTTCCCTTCTGCAGACAAGCTTTTTTACTTCGTAAATTAGAGCTCAAATTAAAATCGAGAATTAACAAATTCATAACCCAGCTGTGCTATTCATTTGTCTAAGCGTATACCTGCCAGCGTATAGCTAATACCAAATCATAGCGAGAACAGAAAATTAGTTATGCGCAATTGGCTAAAGCGGAGATCGGTCAATGGCTGAATTTGTAGCATGAGCATTGAGAAGCATAAAACAATAGGCGTCATATATTACCTGCGCTCGTATATGTAAATATGAATTTTGGTTTAATAAGTCCGCTATTGTAATAGCTGCAGTGACTATGTTCGATTGTAGGTAGTTGGTGATTACGTGACCGCGCCACAAGAGCGAAATATGTTTTAATTAATCGATTTTTTATTTTGAATACGCAATAATTTCATGATCATTAGGCTTCAGTAACACTGAACTAAAGTGAAGTTTAACTGCATGAGACAATGAAGTAAAGCTTGAACTGGAAAAAGAGAAATAGAGAAACGAATTCTTGTACTTTGGACAGCGCTAAGTAACGCCTGTTGTGTCACGATAGGGATTATTGCATATGCTGGATAATCCGTTGGGCCCACAACGTAGTACTCTTCCCAAAGAGGGAATTACTATTTTTTAAATACCTGTAGTCCTAGACTGAGACACAAATCAATAAGCTATAAAGAGAAAAGAAGTTTTCTAGATACTGACATACTGAAATAGTAATATTTTTCTCAAAACAAAAAAATTGTTTCGGTGAAAGTCAAGAACCACCATTATTTTTGCAAATAAACTAAGCTAATTCTCAATTTCCCCACGAAAGTGCTCATTGTAAGTTTCTGAGGTCCACTTGGAAAGCATGGTTTTAGCTTCAATTATCTTTAAGACCTTCCACCTGAGAGGAACTGATAAATTATTGTACAGAAACCGCATGATGGTAATCCTCAATCAAATCAAAGTGCCATACATGTGTTGCAATATTAAACCTCTTTTTACAGTCAAAACCCAAGGAAGAGAAGCTAAAAGATATAAATTGATACAATTTCCCCCAATTTTATTAAGCTAGGTCCCCCCTTTTGTGTATTCTTTATGAAACCTGCATATGTTTCAAACGAATCTGTCATACTTTCGACAAATGAATCGGTATTATTTGATGTAATAATATTTTTTAGGAACAAATCAGTTGATGATGGGCATAATATCAGAAAATCTCAACAGATCGTAGAATATTTTCCTAGATCGAATTTTCAATCACTGGATAAAGAACTGTCACCAAATTATAGATTATAGTTGACCAAACCAATAGATTACGGAAAAAGATATTAGGTCTTACAAAATTTTCCACATGGAAGTATATGTACATATATAACTGATTGGAAAGCACTAATGACATAACAAACCATTACTAAAACGAAAATCACATGAATTATGAGCTATAGTAAGCACTAGCTTAGATATCTCCTTCAAAATATAGACAGCAAAAATCGTAACAATGAAGCTAAAAATGTGGGGTATTGTCAGCACTTAGTATTCTGCCGATTAGAGGACTATAACGAAAACTTAGTTTCTATCAGGTCAGAGCTCAAGAATTTGTTAGTTGGTTAATAGAAATTCGCTACTCCTCAAAGATTACCGAATAAATTTATTCCTAAGTCTCCATATAAGAATTGATGCCATTGTTGTTATCAAGGTATAGTCAAAGCTAAATATAGGGTAGTCGAAAAAGTCGTTTCGTATTTCTAATCAAACTTCAACTTATTTTTATAATTCTGCCAGTTTTTGCCGAGTCATCAAAGATGTGTGTGGTCTAGTGTTGTCCTGATGGAAGACGAAGCCTTTATGTTTATCAGTTCAGGCCGTTTTTATTCGATTGTTTGCTTCAATCTAATGAGGTGTTGTAAAATTTAGTATCAATCGTTCGACCTAGCTGGAGCAGCTCATAGTGGATGATTCCATTCCAACCCCACCAAACACTCGTCATAACCATTCGAGGCGTCAATCCATTTGTTGACCTTCACCACTTTTGGACCATGTTTTTTTTTCGCACATTATTGTCGTATTTGATCCACCTTTTGTTCCTGTTACCATTTGCTTCAGAAATGGTTCGATTTCATTTCGTTTCAGCAAAGAATTGCTGATGTTAATTCAGTCCACTAAATTTTTCATAGACAATTCATGTGGCTTTTTTTGTAGCCAGCCTTTTTTAAATGGTTTCAAACCGTTTGATGATGAATGTTAAGTTCTTCATCGACTTTTTAACGATAGCTCGACCAAAGCGATGTGCATCTTTCACATCGAAATTTCCAGAACCATTGTTTGCTACACGAACTGATACCACATCGTCTCCGTAAACTTCACAACTTTCAAAATGTAGCGAATTTCTTAATTATTTTCACTCATTTTTGAACAGCTGGAACTTTTTTTCGACTTCCCCGAATTTAATATTTTGACACAATGTGATTGGAACAGCTGGAGATATACGCTGGAACGACATCTATTGACAAAATACGAAGACACTTTTTTGACTTCCCAATATCTTTCCATGATGAAATGGCAAACCTTACTGAAGGGAAATGCGGAGGAGTGGGCTTTAAATCATATACTCGAAACTCAAGCAATATTGATCAATATGCAATATAAGCCGTTAATTATATTGAAGAATAATTAAATGAAGAGAAAGTTTAACTTCGATTGCACCTGAGCTAATAATACCCTTCGTAAACAAAAATGTTTCCATACAAGAACTTAATTTTGGACGTTAAGCCTACATGATATATATTATATATTATAGTGGTACTATAGTGGTCCGATCTGAATCAATTTGTTTAGACTTTATACCGTTGCTATGGAAAATATGCCATGTCAAATTTCGTAAAGACATCTCAAAACTGAGCGACTAATTCACGTATATTCTAACGACGGCTAAATCGACTCAGATGGTCACATATTTTCAAGGGTGTCCTGAATATAACCTGAACAAACCAACCTCCAACTCTGCAAATATTTTTTCAACCCAGCAAAGCTTTCTTCTTATGGATAACACTTGGTAAATTCCATACATAAAAAAAACACGAAACAAGGAACTTAAAAATTGTATCCGGTATTTTCGCATATCCCGTTACTTCCCAAACAGTAAAAGAACTACCCACAGCGCAACAATTAAGCTATTTTTTAATGAAAAACCCAATTGCTCAGCGAAAACTTGGCCAAGAAATAGAGCGGCTTCGAGCAAGCACGCCGGAGACAAGAATTTATCGTGCGCACACGACTTCACCATATGTTACACTAGATATTTATACATACATGCTTACGTACTATGTATGACTATATATAAATAAGGTATATGTTGAGCTCGTATATCATTGAGCGTCGATCATAAATTAATTTATGCAAACGGAAAACCAAATAAACACGCAAAGCGTTAAACAATCGAAACGGGAATTCAGTGCGCTAATTTGAACTAACTCTAGAAGTTGAAACAAAAACACCATTAATTTAAATTGGAAGTAAAATTCGCCAACAAAGGGGCAAACTCTAAATGTCTGGCCGGTCACATACGCCCTGGCTGACTGTGTTCTGTATGCCGTGGCCGGCAGCTGGTGGTTTGCCAAAAACAAAAGCAACAAGAGGAATATGATTTTAAAGCAGCAAGTTGAGGTCAATTCTTTATCTGCAAGACATGACGACGTTGACTAAATAAAAGTAATGCCTGCCGCATTGCCAGTATTTCGCCTTCACATCCTTATCGCGGCGCTAGCAAATCACGAAGCGAACTAACAAAAACAAAAGAAAAACTCTTTATATGAACTGATTTTCGTTCAAACAATTGATTTTGCTTTATAACTGTTTAGAGTCTTATTTATGCTTGTTTAAGTAGACATTTATACATATGTATTTATATTTAACGTTATACATACATATGAACATATGTATGTACCTTACAACCGAAAGTCCATTAGTTCACGTTTTACTTTCAATTTTCATTTCAATTGAGTCGGATGTGGTGTATAAAGCAAATAATAGCTCGTGAGTTCATCAAAAGGTAATCCAAGGCATGTTGCCACCTGGCCAAAATGCAGGGTGTAGCTACATATACATACATAAATAGATTCCGCCAACATTTATTAGGCATGGAAAACGAAAACGTAGTAGACAACGAAACAACTGTAAAAGCCGAACATGAGAAAAAGTAAAAAAAAACAGCAACGGTACAAATTTCATTCAAATTGCACGCGGCGGCGGCTGTCTTTTGGGCCAACGGCACCCCTCCTTCCTCAAATTTTAGTTCAAGTTCAATGCAAGGTGTGGCCGAACACCAATTCTATGTAAGCGTATGATCGGCAATCGATCGCTTGATCCATTGATTCGATGTGCCATACATATAACTTGCCAAGTAATACGTTGCCGCGCTTATTACATTTGCTTTGTTCAATTGATCCACTTTTTTGTGGCGCCCTGCTGTGACTGATCCATATAATATAGTAAAAAAAGAATATATATATATATATATAAATATATGTATGTATATATATACAAACACCCACATACTTCTGTATTCCCATGCAAAAAATTTAACCTAAACGCCTCCCGGCTATTGCCGACCAAAAGTTCTTGATCTTTGGCTGAAAATTCGCACGGCAAGTGATCTTGTTTACTATAAATTAAAATAAATAAATACATCTGTATATATATATTATGTATATACATAAATATATCTATATATATATATTTTGTATATATATTCATATATATACATATGTATAAGCACCAATCTGCGTCGTATAGCAACTGTCAAGGTTTATTACCGACAATTTGCGGTTGCATGTTCGTAATTGACCAACAATATTTGATCAATTGTCATTCTGAAATGTGGTAGCAACACTATTATTTTATTAAATTATAGACTGCCACATTTTAGTTTTATTTATCAATCAGCGGGCGTGTATACTGTTTACTTTTGTGGGAGTGTTGGCAAGGTCTTTACATTTATATTTGTGTGGTATTTGTATCTGTATTTGCTTGTTGTTTAAAATTAATATTCAGGAGGCAGACATGAAAAAATTTGGTTATATTAACTGGTAGTTATGTGGAAACAACCAAATCAAGTCGTGGTTTTGAAAGCAGAACGGGCTTAAAAAACTTAGGTTTTCTTCAAGACTAGCGGTCTTAATTATGAAAGAGCAAATGTTAGCCATCTATCTGGTAAAACTTATTCTGACTTCTGCCTTAATACTTATAGATCATAGGTAGCTATCTTTCTCCAGATTGACTTTATATCCACATTTTCATACCCAGAAACCGTATAAATAGTCAATGGGAAATGCTATACATATTGAAACCTTTGCCCAAGAAAACAAGCCAAAGAAGAAAAAACTTCAAGGAACATACACTTGCTACTTTGGCATATATTATTGTTTTTGTCGAAACTCAAATTTCACACTATGAGTTCGGATTTAGGAGCGGTGAAATATATGGAATTCCACAGTATAGCTCCTGTAAAACAGTAAAAAAATTAGGCCAAAAGAAATTAAATCAAGGAAAAACGTTAACTTGAGTTACACCCAAGCTATAATACCCTTCACATATATACAATTTCAGTCGAGAACTTGGTTTTGGTCGTCTAGTTTGTATGGCAGCTATACAAGTATAATATTGTGGTCCGAACTCAACAAGCTGTTCGGTGATTGGAAAGTTGCTTTGGAAAATAATCTCTGCCAAATTTGGTGAAGTTATCTTATGAGATAAAAAAAAAGTACAAAAATTTTATTGTTAAATTTGTATGGCAGCAATATGTTATAGAAGTCCGGAGAAATCTTCTTCGAGAAAAAAACACGTGTGTAAATTTCCCAAGTACATCGCTTTGCTCTATGGGCTCTTGAAAAGTTCCAAGAAGATCCAACGTTTTCGAGCTAAATTTATTCAGCGATGAGACCTTTTTCTGGCTCAATGAGTATGTAAATAACCAAAATTGCCGCATTTGGAACGAAGAACAACCTAAAGAAATTCAAAAACTGCCATTTCATCCAAAAAAAAATACGGTTTGGTGTGGTTTGTGGGCTGGTATAAACATCTGTCCATATTTCTTCAAAAAGGAGAACGTAACCGTCAATGGCTACCATTATAAAATTAATACTTGTGGCCTCGGCGACATTTGATTTTAAGAAGACGGCGCCAATTCCCAAACATCGCCTCAATCGATGGGCTTATTAAGAAAACACTTCGGTGAACAGATAATTTCACGCGTTGAGACGGTCGATTGGCCACTAAGATCTTGTGATATCACACCGTAAGACTTTTTCCTGTGGGAATATGTAAAGTCTTAAGTCTATTCGGACAATCCCGTTTTGATTCAGACCTTAGAGCAAAACATCACGCATGTCGTTCGTGAGTTAACAGTCGAAATGCTCAAACGAGTCATTGAAAATTGGACTCAGATGTAACCGCGGCCAACATTACCTCTTTGTCTTCTAAAAATAGATACCAAAGATTATTCTTTCGAATGATTATAAAAATTATCCGTTAATTTTGAAGCTTCTATGTTTTTCTTTAAAAAAGTAGGGAACCTCGAAATGGATCACCTTTTATATATGTATTTTATAAGATTTCCTACGTTTATTTTAAATTACGTAGAAAACGCCGAATAGGAATACCCAGAAACACGAAATCCTTTGATTGTAATTCTAGTTTGAAAAGGGTACAGAAATAGAGGTCCACCATTCGTTATTTGGTGGCTCGAAACTAACAGCACTTCCCACTTGGTTCTTAAACTGGCTAATAATGGTCAATTTGCAGAGTATACAATACATTATTCAAAACCGTTAAGAACGATTTAGTTTCTTTAGTGTGGTATGATATTATGGATATTTTTCCTGAACACTCCTACTCGAAACAATTTCCATTCGATAATGCAGACTTAACTTACTATATCCAAGAAGAAAACTTTGGTCCAGGGCAGTCTTGATACGTTGAATGTATAACATTGGACGATTAAATTCTTATTTTCAAAACTTTGTCACAAACCAAATCTATTTCTGCAAATGAGGTCTTAAAATAACTTTTATCTCACCAATCTGCAGATTGTATCAATCGTATTATTTTTTGAGCTTAACTCTTTTGCTACTTTTCTTCAGGGCTTAACGCCCACACATTTCCTCAAATTGAGCTATTATAATGAAATAGAATATACATGTACATACATATGTGAATTTTTCAAGGTGTCTTCTGTTTATTTTCTTTCTTCCTTTTTTGCAGATTTAAATTTCGTTGCCACTGGTGGGTAGTCACTCGTGTCTGCATAATTGCATTAGCGCGTCTAATATGGTCAGTTCACAAAATGTTTATTGCCAACTAAAGGATGGTCATTGAAGCTCACTTTGTCAACCACTAATTAGCGCTGTTTTGCATTTTTATTAGCTAATGAATTAAATAATAAAAGTAATGTGAGCAAATACACGCGAAGACTAATGAATCTCAAAGCTTATCGTCGTTGTGCAAAAAATATCTTCACACGGTCAAAAAGAATCAGCAAACAAAAAAAAGAATCATTAAAAAATGTATAATGAAATGACAAATTCAGAGGTCACAAAGTTGACTTTGACTTCTTATAATTTTTATTTCTATTTTATGAAAAAAGAAAAAAAAAATTTGTGTAAATTTTTTATAAATAATAAAAAAATATTATTATATGAATGTAATTTTTTATAAAAAGTAAACAAAATAATAATTTGGTGTATTCAACTCCACATCTAATGCTTTCGAGCTATTTGCTTTATCCTGCAAATGTAAGCTTTTACTATTTATTTTTCTTTTAGCTAGTAAGATTTGAATCACTTCCGAGTAATACACCCAACACATTTTATTAATTCACATATAAATAAGTTTTTAAAATAAAAAAACAACAATATCACTTTGTCAGCGAAATATTCCCATCGTTCGTGCGACTCTCAAGCGCACAGCTACGTAATATTGGTCACCTGAAGGCTTGCCTCTCGGCTAACTGTGACAGCTGCATTGTTGCTATTGTATGACTCATAGACGAAATGAAAATAAATATTTGTGCCGTGGGTTGATTTTATTAAGTGGCTAAAAATTAAATTCATGCGCTTTTATGAACGACTTAAGCCAATAAATATTTTTGTAGCATAAAAAAATGAGAGCGAAAAAATCCCCACGACTTGTAGGAAACAGTCGAGACGAAATCACTGGCAAAAATCGACATGAAAGACGAATGAGCTGAGTGGACAGACTGTCGTTCATTAATTTGATTGGCAATGGATTGAAAAAAGTGACGCCAAAGGCGTTGGTTCAACAACACCAACAACAACAGCGTGGCGACAAGGCGAGAGAACAAATGCAGCGAGCGATTGGCGCCATGGGGTGTGTGAAATAGCGACATGCTTACAGGCATACAAAACAAATTTTCATCTTTGACCACAAATGGTATGTGTGCAAAAATCGGAATTTGAAATATTTGAAAAATTGCAAATAAATGAGCAAATACACGCGACATCACAAAGAAAATTTTAAATTAAATGTAATAGGGAAAACAGATAGAAATCATTAGCTTAGCAAAATTTAAAATAAGAATAAGTAAAATAGCGCTAAGTTGGGATGTAACCGAAGATTTCACACTCTTGCAACTTGTCAGGATCAAAGACTTGGAAATACTTGTAGGTGTTGGGAAAACTTTATTTTAAAAAAGTTAGGAAAATATTAGAAAAATTCAACATTCATTGTTCGACGAAATCGAATTAGTTATATGAGATCTAGGGCAACTTTGCACCAGATGTTATCCATTTTAATCGCAAAAATGCACCGTTATTTGAGAAAAGCTCTCACATTTTTATTAAGGTGTTATATGGGTTTACGAGTTTCAAAAAATCGAATCTTTTATTACATTGTACAGCACCTCTAAAATTTTGTCCTAAATTTTAAAGTTGATCCGAGTAATAGTTTCGGAGATAGAGCTTTGAGAACTTGTGCGCTCGAGGCTAGAAGCGTCGGAGACCCTACAAAGTATATACATATATAAAACCTCAGTATGCTCAGCTGAGTCGATATAGCCATGTCCGTCTGTCTGTCTGTCCGTCCGTCTGTCCGTGTATACGAACTAGTCCCTCAGTTTTTAAGATATTGTTTTGAAATTTTGCAAACGTCATTTTATCTTCAAGAAGCTACTCATTTGTCGGAAGTGACAATATCGGACCACTCTAACATATAGCTGCCATACAAATTTAACGATCGGAATCAAGTTTTTGTATGGAAAACTTTCACATTTGACAATGTATCTTCACAAAAGTTGGCACAGGTTATTTTCTAAGATAATGTAATCTCCGAAAAAATTGTTCAGATCGGATTACTATAGTGGGAAACTTCCTCATTTCACAATATATCTTCACGAAATTTGGTATTAAGTTATTATTTATAGAAATAATGTAATACCAGAAGAATTTGTGCAGATCAGCTCACTAAAGCCTATAGCTTCCACACAAACTGAACACATAGTTACTACTACTGCGGTACAGCCGAAGTTAACTTTTTTCTTCTTTTAATTTTTGTTCGTAAATTTTTTTTTCTTTTTGGAAGACAATGCAATAATCGGTTTTTTCCTTCGTCCAAGTTCTAAGTTAAGGTCTTAACTAAACACGTATCTTTTTAACTTTAGTGGATCCGGTAATAAGTTATCCTGCCAAAGTGGCCGAATTTAAAATATACTATAATTTTCTATTAGAATATTTCACTTTTTATATGAGAAAAAAATTGTTGAAAATGGCTTTTTTCCCGAGGAAACCCATGTAACCCCTTAACTTGACTCACATGTTTGCCAATGTTAGAAAAGTCTTTTCGTATTTCTAATCAAGTTTTAATTTATTTTTTTATACTCTTGCAACCAGTTGCTACAGAGAATTATAGTTTTGTTCACCTAACGGTTGTACGTATCACCTAAAACTAAGAAGCAATTAGTATAACGGTATTAAACTTTGCCCAAATAATGCCTTTAGCGTATGCCACCTTAAGATCAGCAATTGTTCAAATCCGATAGAAACTGTTCAACCCTCTATGTACCGAATATTTAGATACTAGTATCTATAGTTGGCAATATTTGAGTTATCTCAATAAATTTACAGAGCGTGTTTTACTCAGAACAGTGTATCTTTGTACTTAAAATAGATAAATTTGAGCGAAAACTTAACTTATCCCCCATACAACTATTATCAGGATTTTCGAACATCCTCTTTACTCTATATGATTAGGTATTTAGTATGTAACATGTTAACTACATATAATGGGTTTCGTTTTTCTAACAAATTTTATATGTCTGTCAGTAGAAGAGTTATATAAGTATTGATACAAATATGTATCTTTTTGGTCGACTACTTTTTGCCATTTTTCCGCTACAGACGCTCGAAAATTCTAGATTGGAAGCGAGCGAACCATAGTTATGCTATATGAACTGATGCAGCATCGTCTCTCTAAACTTCACAAATTTCTTTCGTGGCTTGCGTCGTATTCTTCCTTTTTTTAAACAAAAAATTCAAAATATAGCGAATTTCTTCATTATTTTGACTCATTTTTGAACAGCTGTAACTTTTTTTCAGCTTATTATACATGTACATATATATTTTTTTTTGTCAAATGAAGCTTATAATCTCACCTGTTCAACACTATATGGCATGGCACATTGTGATTGCCAGTACTGGAGAAATACGACTGCAACGACATACATATATTGACAAAATACGAAAAGACTTTTTCGACTACGCAATATTTAGTGTATGAGAAACTAGAAATTATTGATCTGATTCAAACCAGCTTTACCATACCGGTATACTATTATAAGAAAAGGATTTTTTCCGAATAATAGGCGGAAATAATAAATCCCTCAAAGTGGCCGATATTTTCGATAAAAAATTCGTAATAAGAACTGTAATCGATATGTTCGTTGTCTATGCTATGAATAGTTTTGGCCCGATTCGGACAATTTTTGGGCACAAGGTGGCTTACTTTAAGCGTCTTATCCCATATATTCATTTGTGCTTACTTTGCTTTTTCAAGTGAAAGAATCAGATGGAATTTAAAATTGAGTTATAAGGCGAACGTAGAAGTCTAAAGGTAACATTATATACCAAATTTGGTCGGTATCGGTTTAGTATATCTTGAACTATGGCTATTCATCGCTCCACGTCCATCATCCATCATACGGATCCTACATTGTCCTCTTGTGTAACCCCGGCTCTAAAATTGAATGCCTTTCGAGTATTTATTTGTTGAGTTATCGCGCGTTTAGTAGTTTTATCTTGAACCAATAAAGATGAGAACTATGAAAAGCATTAATATTTAATTAGGGTAACACGTGTTACCTTGCCTTAAGATCTTAATGGACAATTAGTTTTTATTTTTATTAATTCTTATCATAGCATTCAGTTTGCCATAGAGTTTGTAACACCGTCCGCTTTTTCATACATGCGCACTCAGTTTTTAAGATAGCGGGTATTACACGTGTTACCCTAATTAAATATTAATTCTTTTCATAGTTCTCATCTTTATTGGTTCAAGATCTTAATGGGCAATTAGTATTTTTTATGATGCTATTTTAAAAAAAGATAAAATAAAGATAATACGTCGTTAAAGTGTTTATTGTAATTAGGTAAAGTTACAAAAGTAACTAAAATACGTATTACAATTACGTAAGTAATTGGGAAGATAAAAAGGTACTTAACTTCTGCACGTGCAAATATTGCCTCGCCATCAATCAATCACGACGCATATTTATTTATGATTATATTGTCTACGTGGCATTGACCTAGACATTCGACGAACAGGTCTATTATAACAAATTGCACTGTAGGTAATTTATTGCTTTGTCATAAGCGCTGACACTTTATAATTTAAAACAACTCAAACGCTTACTTCATCTTCATAATAACAACTTCATAACACACATACAAGCATATTTGTGTGAATATATTTTCTGCCTGTTGCTTTCGCGTAAAAATCAACACAAATTTGAAACATCGATTATACTTGAATATGCAAATAAATTGTGACAGAAAGTTGCAACATATCCATCAGAGCGCCATTAATTTTAGCCGACAAACATGCCACAAGAATTGATTTCTTTGGCTATACCTTTAGTCATTTATGTTGATTTGTATTAATTTCAACGTGTTGGCGGTATATACTCGTACGCAACGTCTGATTTGATCAGGCAGCTGTAGGCGCAGCAAAGCAATGTGGTAAGTGCGTTCGAGTTGCAAGTCACACGCTGCGCTACGCACGTACTCCGCTATTTTTGCTGCTCACATGCTGCAAGAACAGGTAATTGCAGGCATTTAGCTTTAGCCGGGAAAATTCATACGAACTTTGAGGTGATTCAATTTGAAAATTTATTCAACTCCTTCATTGGGATGTGAATTACTTAAAATTCAATTGAAAAACGAAAATTAAGTTTTAATAAGATTTTGTGGCATTAACATAGTGGCGGTTAAGTTGTAGTTAAGTGAAGAAACGCACTGTCTTTTGGTACAAGTGATATGTCAGCGAAGAAATGATTGTAGCCTATTTTGTAGCAGTGTTGTCTGGTAGTGGCTTAGGCTATATTGAGCTCATTAGCTGAGAGAGAGATCAAATTTCTATAAGCTTGTTAAATATAAAAAATTATGAAATATAAACTTTTGTGATAATGAAGACAAATTTGAAAGAAATGCGATAACTTATGAACAGTAGGCAACTTTCTTAAACCGAATCAACTGCAGTTAACGACGATAAAATCTTGGAAATGCTCTCAACTACCTTCGTGGACCACTTCAAATCTATATTACTTAAAGTTGTTGCCAGGTTCCCCTCAAATAAGTGAATTTATTGAAAATATAGACGTCTCAGCCGACTGAGTCAGCAACTTTGTTGTAAAATTGGCAAATCTACCCAATAAACGTCACCTATCTTAAGACATTGCCTCAAAAATTAGGCACACATTTACAAATGTATAAAATATATGAACATTCAATCGGTATTCAAATGCCAAATATTATCCATTGCAATGCAATCAAACCGCCAATAAACACTCAGCTCATAGCATCTATGAAATTTCATAAACTCGGTGCAAATTACCGCAAATGACCGACCAAGATACCGACTTAAGGCTATCATTAGCTGCCATATAAATACCGCTAAAGTGGCGTTACAGCATAACATCCGTCAACTTGGCTGCTGTGCAGCTTGCAACAGCGTGCCACATGACCAATGTACTACTAGCGGCAAAAGACAGCAACTTTATAATTACTTCATATTTTGCTAGTACCCAACTTGTGCCTGTGCTTGCACTGGACGCAAGTAAGTGCGGCACAATTCATTCGAGTGTTGCAATATTATAGCTTAGGTTAGGGTTGTATCCATATTGAATTTTGTTCCCTTACATGCTTTTTGTCTTAAATTTGTTTCTTCTTATAAAAGTGATTCCAGTGCAGTCCTAACTGGTGTCGGTTGTTGAAGTTGGCAGAATTAAAACTCCTTAATTGGTTACAAGGGTTTCCTCGGGTAAAAACCAGCCTTTTTTCAACAATTTTTTTTTTCTCATATAAAAAATGATTAAAATATTTCAGTCTTTAAGAATTATGTCTCAAAAAACTGTGTAAAATTTCATGAAATCGGTTTAGGAGTTCTCGAGAAATCTACTTCAAAACCACAGTTTCAAGAAAAATGCGCTTAAAGACGACTCCCTTTGCCTAGCTAGCCTCACACGCACAAGTTCTCAAGGCTGTATCTCCTAAACTATTACTCGGTTCAACTGCTGTAGAATTTAATAAGACAATAAAAAATTCAAATTTTTGAAACCCGTAAAGCCATGTAACCCCTTAAGTTAACGGCCGAAGCGAAGAGAAGCTTTGATAGATCCTCCTACTAACAAAGAACTTTGATTTCAATCTACTAAGTTCTTTTGTCGAATATCCGTTGAACATAATCATAATTTTTGTAAGTAATTCCGATTGTTGGAAAAAATTCTTGGGTTTCTAACCCACCATCTATCTTGATCATTCAATATATTTTAACTTATCGTAGAATATAGTTTTTTAGAATGATTGATTCGTTTGTTGAAGAATATAGTGTGTTGTTGGTATACTAAACCTGAGGTAATTCTCTAGCTTCCATTGCTTCAACCCATCTTTAAAAGAGCGAAATGGTCCAGAGTTCTTTAGAGAACTGCATTTCCAGTCTGCCTTTCCATTTTATTTTATTCCTCAATATACGACCTACTTTAATTGTACCGTCGTTCCCACTGAAAATGTAGACAGTATCGCCTTACATATCCTAAGCCAGAGAGACTTCGTGGTGGCGCTGTGGATAGTATTATTTGGTCATTTGGATACCACGAGAAACTTAACTGACTTGTTAGTAAGATCCATCGAACAATATTTTGCCGTTAGTGGCGGATCTCCGAACCATTGCTCAGTTATTCTCTATAGCAGAAGGAAATCATTGTATTTAACTCTTTCTGAAACTCCTTTTCTGAATGCGACCGCCATTACCAATTTTGCTCGTGTTCTTTAACAAGAAGGAGTATGGTACCCTTCCAGCAGTGATGTTGAGGCCAAACGAAATGGCCTTCAATGTAAAATTTTCCTTTTCATAGATAGAACGTAATCAAGTACTCGACTTGCCTGTTTTTGACCTCCAAAAGCCCAAACGTAAGCAACAACCCTAACCTCGGCCAACAAGCTGCAGAACATAGATGACTGACCCAGTTAACAACAACTATGTCGATCGCACTCGTCGACCTCGTTTGCGATGCTGTTGTTAACGTCGATTGTTACGTCTGTTATATTGTCATCGTCAACGTAACCACCACCAACGCCACTCGCGACAACGTCATTAAAATCGTCTGCTACCACAAAAGCTGGCGGTCTGGTCAGCCTTATCAATGACCATATAAGTACAATGTATGTGTGCAGCTATGCGGGAATGTGTGCTTCAGAAAAACTTCTGTCTTTTGCTGACAAAAAAAAAGTTTGCACACGAAATATGCATAACTAAAAAAGCAAACAATAAGAATCTGTGGAGAAAAAAAAGGTAAAAGAATTTTAGCTTACAAAAAAAATTAAACAATAAATTTTTTTAATTAAAAAATAAAAACAAAACGTCGGCTACTCAAAGTCCCTTGTTACTTTTAATTATCAGACATGTATCAAGTGCTTGTAACCTGGTTATTTTCTGCCGGTTTTTTTCAGCTTCGGCTGCTGTTCAAATTTCCATTGTTGTTGTTGGCAAGCTAAAGGTGTGTTTTTGTCTATCAATTCATTCATGAGCCATTGTTTACTTTGCACACATATACATATACAGGCAAGGATCAGTCAGTACTATACATCATACTCATGTAGAAAAATACACATTGTTGTTGTGGAGTTTCGCTTGCAGTGTCGTTCGTCATGAATCAATCAACTTCTCTTTACACACATACAAACAGACACTGTTTCAAGCATTTGTGTGCTTTTATTTCACCGTGGTTATTCGGTTAGATAGTTGTTTATCACGTTAACAATTCGTTACGCTTTCGCTGATGACGTAAACTCGTGAATTTATGGTCTTTATGCATTATTTTGTTACTAACCTGCAAACACATAGTAGCGATAGACATATATCTACACCTACTTATGTAAGTATACGCTGAGGATATTGTGAACTTTTAGTTATTCCAGTTTTAGTTTCCAATTTTGCTAATGTATTCCACACGCCTTCTAAAACACATGTTTCCGTCGCTACATACTCCTCATGGAATATTATATGGAACGTGTCAGAAAATTTCTGTTAATTAATTATTATCTTTATTTCAATCTTTTAAGTCCATAATTTAAAATGTCAAAATAATTACAAACTTTTTTATTTATTTCCTCATTCTTACCCAAGCATTTATCAATTTCTCGCAATACTCTGCGTCAAATGAATACCTCTCGTACACTATTTACCGCTGCAGTTAACCCTAGAAAAAGTACTTTGTTGCATTAAAATTTGCGTTTGACAAACGTCAAGATAACCAAGATTTATTTATTACAACACACACACTGTAAGAACACGAGCTTCTAACCGACAATATCTGTTAACTTGACGGCATTCCTTCTATGACAGACATTTTTTCTCTCGCTACAACAACCATACTGATTGCTATTTATGATTCGAACAAAGTGGCCAACAGAGCTCCCTTTGCATAGCAGGCGGACGGGTTACGTCAATTTTCGATGACCCGGTTTAGGAATTTCGGCTGTAATGCGCTCAATATTGTCTTCAAGTTCCTCGAGCTTGGTTGTGAGATTGGCATAAGTCTTTGATTTGACATTTCCCAGAAAATAATCCAGAGGTGTTAAATGGCATTTCTGCCACGAGAAGATGATTTTTTGCTGGAGCATGCAGCTTGTCAGTTTTTCGCTACGCTATTTGAATAGCTCGTACCATAGTTCCTTTATACCTAATAGCTGATGAGTGCTCTCAGAGAGCAAGTCGAGTAGACAACCGTTTAGATGATTGTAGCTTCTCGACCTCGTACCTTCCCTGTGTTTATGGAAGGACGTGCTTTGCTGTACGAAGAAAGGAGCATACGCACATCAATGACACTGGAGACATGTCGTCCATTTATCACAACATGATCGATCTGGTTTTGAACTTTTCGATCCGTAGACAGCCAAATAGCCTGATGAATTTCCCTGTACTACACAAAAACATATTTCGAGCCTCTGCGAAGCCGATCAGCCTCAAACCCATTTGTGGAGGTTTCACCATGGAGGCTGAATTTTCCAACTATTGTAGCAAAGATGCCCTCTTTGCCCCTCAGACGTTAAAACCGCCAAGCACAATTTATATATTGATTATTATTCCAGCCGGTCTTAAAAAGCATCTTTGATCATATCATCCTTCTCTTCCGTCCGGCGAGTGCGCAAATCAGTGTTGAAAAATTTTGCTCTGATGCGAATTGTGGCTAGAAGCTCATCCATCGAATTGAATGCCAGAACTCGATGACTTAGACTTTCTCCCACTACGAATCCCACACCGCATTTGCGCTCCTTTGTAAGGCCGCTGTAGTAAATGTCAATAGGACCTATTCGTGTCCGTCCTTTTCGCGTCCATCGCATTACTCGGACAACGGTGATGTCATCCTTTACTTTTGCGAATACATCAACCAGCTGGGCAGGGACACCTTCCCAATTTAGGTGCTGGATATTCCAGGTGTATACACTTAAAGTGGGGTTTTTCATCCGAGGCTGTTATTGCTTTCTTCCCAGCGCTTAATCTCGCTAGGCGAGTAGTATACAAGTTTCTTAAAAAATTTCTACACATTTACATATCAAGCCGTTTGTTTCAAGACCGAGGCTTGCTCCCAGCCGCACCTCTGGTGTACATACTCTGCAATTAGACTTCAGCGGACCTTTAAACAGAATATTTCGAAGTGGCTCCGCTGCAGCTCCCTTTCTTTTAACCTTGACCCAGGCTCTACGCGCGTTGGCTACCTCATCAAAAACAAGGGTTGCTCGCGTTTCTAGGGTGCGAGGCGAGGACGCAAGAGTAGGAATTGAGTGTAGCCCTACGACTGCAACTGTAATTAACAAATATTTCTGTGTCGAGAAAAACTTGTTTAATCCAACGAAGTTGACTAAAATTATTTCAGTTTCACTCTAATGATATTTTAAGGACTCTAAAATGTACTCAAAGCCTAAAACATTTTAAAAATCCCGGGTTGCACTAACCGTTTAAGAATTTATTAAAAAGTAATATTCTTCAAAAAGACAAAAATGATTTTTCATCAATCTTTAAAAGGATTTTGTATTAAAGACTGGTGAGAAATCTTTCTCATATTTTATAAACATTTTATTCCCATACAGAAAAATATCATGTTATCTCACAAACCTAACCTCTCAATTGCCCCCAATAATGGCACTTAACATGCATATAACATAAATATCAGTAACAATTATTATTATAACCAAATATTTACATAAATAGGCTACCGATAATTAAAGCACTGGAAGCCGCTCTCGATATTATATATTATTATACATTCAATAGCTTTCATGTAAAATTACGCAGCACTTTTTGCTAATTTCGCATTTCTATTATCCATTTTTTACGCTCAACTAAACCTTTTTGCAAACGCCTATTAAACGCTTAGCAAACTTTTGCATTTACATATGCAAGCGCTTGAGCATTATTGTAGCTCAGCCGCGTAATCACTACCTTTCATTTTTCTTTTCTTTTTTGCTTTGGCAAATTGGAAATTTGAAATTTAGTTCGTCGAATCGCACCAAAAAATAGGTAGCAGCACAAAAAATGGCACAACCTGACAGATCTGGCGCAAATGCATGTGCTACATGACCCCGAGGCAGTATTTGCTGTGCTAGCCAACAATGTCTACTGTCACTTTGCCTTCATAAAAACAAATAAG
Organism: Bactrocera tryoni; assembly: GCF_016617805.1. Classification (NCBI taxonomy): domain Eukaryota; kingdom Metazoa; phylum Arthropoda; class Insecta; order Diptera; family Tephritidae; genus Bactrocera; species Bactrocera tryoni. Next base: position 11,588,318 of record NC_052501.1, on the reverse strand, counting down.
AAAATACCAGACAGCAAAAGTAGTAAGCAAACAAGCCATAACCGTTAGCATTAAAGCGAGTGGAAAAATTCATTCACAAAATCATAAATGCTGCACAAGCGACCCAAAGGCCTTTGGCTACTACATACTAATGCCTCCAACTATTGTAACTTTATCTAGTGAGTAGACAGTACAGACAATGTAGTCTCGTATGGCGTGCAACTAATTCCAGGTAGTATTGTGGCAACACTGTATTAATCACTACATGCCAAATATGCAAAAGTTGCTCATAAGCTGGCAGACGTAAGCAACAAAAGCAAAAAAGTAAAGTTTAGTTGTGCCGGTTTGTGGCAAGAAGTACACATACTAGATTCTCACCAAAAGATAACCATAACGGTATAGTTAATGCGCGCATGCGTAAACGTGAAGCAAGCGCATTGCGGGAGCAAGCATTTGGAGTTTTAACCTTCGTCAAGGCGGGCGCAAACAGTATCTTCATTCAACAGCATTCATGTACCACACACACATATATATATATATATATGTGTATGTATATGTTATATGAACGCAGTCACTGGCTTGGCCGCCTCTTTGTCTGCCGCGTTATTGCTGTCCGACTGACGGTATTCACATCATTCCATTAACCACAAACGCGAAATCAACTTCCGTTTCCATTGAAGTGACTTGCACGCTTTGTCTGCGGACTCTGCACGCTTGTTTAGCTGCCAATAAGCTGTCATATGTGTACCAACAACACAACAAACACATGCGTGTTAGATGCGAATGGACACACGATTAGGGTAGTACGCCACAGTAAATGGCTGTTGAACCGCCTTTAAATAGCTTAGTTTTGGTTTAAGTGGTTTAGGAAACGTTTCAGTTCGATTAAATTGATATTTCAACTTCTCAGAAATTGGTCATATTTACAAATTTAATGAATATTTTATACAAGTTCAACTGAACATTGCTAGATTCTTTCGTAATGGCAACTGCAATACCATTGATTTCAAGCTACCAAAAAATTAAAATTTACTTTAAGAGAATATATTGCATGAAGATTTGACATAGAAAAGCTGCACTTAATTGGTAAGAAAATGGGTCCTGAAGATCTTCCATTTTTTGATAATGCATAGAGGTTATGTACCTTAGACAAGAATGCTCATAAACGACGAATTTTTTTTTAGACTTACTTAAAAAGTGATAGTATTTTAAAAAATCTCACAGAAATAATAAAGAAACATGTGTGGCATCATGATCAAAGCTGAACATATTTCACTAGTAAAAGATTATAAAATACACATCAAGTCAAGCAAGGTTAAAAAACAAGTAAGGAAGGACTAAGTTAATGAGTATGTCGAATATGTCATTCAGTGTATGAGTTGTATAACTTTCTTGAGTGTAAGTCGAACAAAAGCGAGCGAACCATTGTTGTGCTACACGAACCGATACAGCATCGTTTCCGTAACGTTTCCGTTGGTGACTTGCGCGGCATTCTTCCCTTTTTTATACAAAAATTTCAAAATATAGCGAAGTGAACAGCTGTAACTTTTTCTTCAACTTCCTTGAATTTAATTTTAGTTAAATAAAGCTTAAAATCTCACCTTTCCAACACCTTTCGATATGACACAATTTGATTGGTAGCACTGGAGATATACGACTGCAACGACATCTATTGTCAAAATACCTCCTCTGGTTGACGTTTCACTCCTCATGGTATTTCTATAACATTAACATATGTACATGTACAAACTTTTATGTTCTTTAAGTTGATCTTTTTCTGTGCTATAAGAACTCATTCGCTACAAAGCAATGAAAAATCCCCGTCTGTGGAATATTTAAAATCCCTGGCTACCGTATTTGTGATTATTAGTGTCAAATTCACCAATTAAGATCTTAAGTGCTACATTTCTCTATTAATTTCATGTAAGAATAAGCTTACCTTATTGACATTCTATTTTGGCAATGAAATTTAAAACCAGGGATAAGCTGTGTACAGAATTACTCAAATGTGATTCCCATTATGACTAATAATTCCACATATATGTATGTATATGCTCATACATTGTATAAGACAGTAAGATTTAAATCAATTATGACTGGCGGGCCTGATTATTAAATTATTGAAAGGTAATAAACTTAATAAACTAAGTAAGCACTTTAGTTTGTAAACTTTTTGGATTGACTAGTCTTCATTAAGCAAACCTGTTTTGTTAATGTAAGCCTATTTTGAACTATGGTATGAAAATAGACGAAATTTTACGAAAAACATTTAATGTTGTCAGACTTATGCATGTCATAACATATTATGGTAACTAGGTTTAAAGAAGCTTCGGAATTTGGTCACATAATTCTCAGTTTATGTTATCTCATGCAAGTACTTGTATATCGATCAGTAGCGATATATTTGTTACAGCATAGATGGCATAAAAAGATCTGTACTTTGATTCTTGTACCTTTTTGATCTGTTAGTTTGTATGGCAGCTATACACTATAGTGACCTGATCTGAACAATTCGTTCGGTTTTATTATACCCTGAACAGGGTATATTAAGCTTGTCACAAAGTTTGTAATACCCAGAAGGAAGAGTCGGAGACCCTATAAAGTATATATATTAGGGTGTTTTTTTTTTTCTTTAAAGTATTAATTTTTTTCAGTCCCGTCACGAAATTTCCTTGGAAATACCCTAAGAAAAATTCCCTGAAAATTTTAGCCCTTAATATTTACATTGAGAACTGGACGAAGGCCTGTAAAAATTTTCCATAGAAAATACACTACAATCGTGAGTTTTTATCTTTAAATTCCTATATATTCCCATATTTCTCAGAATTGTTCACTCTACAAAAGTGCTCAGTGAAACAAAGTCGTAACTCACACCGGCGAGGTAGTACGGGGCTCTAAACCTGATTTTTCCATGAAATTCGCATTTTTTTGCATTTATCTCGTAAATGACAAGAGCAATATGATCAGTATATTGAGCTGAGTCTATTTAGCCATGTCCGTCTGTCTGTCTGTCCGTTTGTCCGTCTGCCCGTCCGTCCGTCTGTCTGTATATATACGACCTAGTCCCTCAGTTTTTAAGATATTGTTTTGAAATTTTGCAAAAGTCCCTTTCTCTTCAAGGAGCTGCTCATTTGTCGGAACTGCCGAAATCGGACCACTATAACATGTAGCTGCCATACAAACTGAACGATCGGAATCAAGTTCTTGTATGGAAAACTTTCACATTTGACAATGTATCTTCACCAAATTTGGTATGGATTATTTTCTAAGGCAACAATGTAATCTCCGAAGAAATTGTTCAGATCGGTTAACTATAGCATATAGCTGCCATACAAACTGAACACATAGTTACTAAAAGAAATGCACCTGTGAAGGGTATATTAGCTTCGGTGCAGCCGAAGTTAACGTTTTTTCTTGTTTGATTTGTGTTCGCTCAGAATTTACCCTTCCAATTCAATCGGCAGCTAGGCTGCGAGTTCTCGATATTTTTTCTGCGAATGTTTCACAACTTTAACCACAAAAATTTACTCCAAAACTCATATATTTTTGGTTTTACTGGTATATCAGAACAGAAAGAACTGTATACAAGAATTCAAGTCTTTTAGCCTTTATGGGAACTTCTCTACCAGCAGTGTGCATAATCATTTGTGGTATTATTGCGGTCAGCAATGGAATTATATAAATAAAACCAATTGAACTTTAATTATAACAATAAATCTACTACTTATACTTATATTGCGTACAAATATCGGCTTCTAATTTATTGAGCAACACCCTTTTCAATTATCACCAACTTATGTATATGTGTGTTTATTTAACGGCTAATATGCGCATTATTTTAATGCCAACAATCAAATTAACACTTTGAGGCGACGAGTGAAACGCCCCTTTTACCCTTCGAAAGAAAACCACGTATTCGCATTGGCTAAAACTTGGAAATTAGAATGTGTCTGACACACAAAGAGCAAACATATACGGTAAGTTCTCAGCTAACTGGCCGCCCAGCCAATAAGTCAATCAGGCATATCCATAAGCATAAACCGGATGGACAAGTGTTAAATTCCATGTACATAAACTAAATTGAATTACGACAGAGACGAATGGACACCAACGTTGGAGAGTTTATTATTTATAGTACACAGAAGTAAAGGCGTTTGACCAAATGCAAAGCTAAGTAAGACTGACCAATGAGCTGGTTCCAATATGCATATGCTTTGCTTATGTTATTACATTTTTATATGTGAGTTGAAGTATTAAAGAACTGTTGGTATTAAAATTTATCTATGTAAATAGTGGCACAATTAGATTAAATTGAACAATATGCTGTGTTGCCATAGCTCTCTTGTTGCACTTGTCAGTTTTTCAATGGACATGCCGGCAGGCCTGTTGACAAAGGGAACCAAAGTATGTAGGCATTGTTTATACGAAAATTTGCTAGGTACTGCCTTTACGATAATTCTACTTCAAATAGATTACTCTAGATAATTGTTCGTCATTTGTAATTTTTTTGCGCGGCATTTGCCACACAAAGCCTCCAAGTACCACACAAGCAATTTCTCATACTTCTCAATTATGATTTTCTATTAATTTGCCTTTTCGGCGTTATTTCGTACACTTTGGACCATTTAACAGTCAACACTTGCGATTAGCCCACATGTGAAAATACCAATAAATCTCTTTCATGCCATTTTTGCAACAACATTTGCCTTGTTCGTCGTGTTTTGCTATTATTGCTGCGCGATAACGAGCGTTTTATGTGCCACATTACGCGCTGTGGACATATACACACCATATGCATGTATGCATGGTCCAGTTGATTTACATTATTATATGTATATCAATTGTTTATATGTCTAATAATATGTATTGTATGTAATTTTCGCGTCCGGTAATTGACAACCGTAAAGTCAATGCTTTGTTTTTGTTGCTGTTACGGCTAACTACCTAATCGGTCATGTAAATGGCTATAGTGGCGGTGAGTTGTTGGCAGTTGGCCGGGCATTTGGTCATTCAATAATAGCATCAATCATTTTTATTGTATTTCGCCTTTATTCATAAATGCTTTGTTTGTCGATATAAGAAAAGCCGAAAGGAAAAGTGAAGAAAATCTGTGTGGTTAAAAGTTCATGGCATGCTATTACAAACACTGACGCATGTACAGTGGCAAACGTCTAATATAAAATATATATAAACATAGTTTTATATGGACAGAGGCGGTTAACGTTATTTATATGCGTTGAAATATGCAAATTATGATTTTTATCGATTCAAGCAAGTCATTTCTGATATTGTTTCAGCACAATTATTGTGATCTGGGTGTTTAGCCAAATAACTTATAGTATCTAGCGGTGTCTTTGCGAATATTTGTAGTAAATTTATGTAATAACAACTTGATAATTTAATGCAAGAAGTGTTAACTATTTAGAGATATGCGTCACGACTTTGACTTTATATGTGTACATATTTAAATAACTTCTTGTTAATACATGTATATACTTTTTTCAGTCTTGAGCTGCTTAGTCGAAAAGACCGAAACCAATATCGTCGTCTACTTTTGACTTCTACAGATGCGTGCAACTAATTAATAACGATTTGTGCTCATAAATTAAATGACCATTTCTGTAAAAGTTTTAAGGGTAAAAATTTTATTTTATTTTAGATTCTCTACTATGAAGGTATGGTCAGATTCAGCTGTTAAAAAAATTTTTAATTCCCTTTATTTTGAAACCGTTAAGGTCTTTTTACGCAACTCAATTTTAATCTTCACTCAACTTCCACGGTTTTTAAAGCTAAAGGCGCACTTAGTTTTGTTAAACGTTGGTCTAAAGAATTTAGAGATCTGCTTACCACAAAAATTCTTTTTACATCTCTGGTGAGGCCTATATTGGAGTATGCTTCTGTGGTTTGCAACCCTAGTTACCAAGTCCATTCGGATAAGTTAGAGTCCGTTCAAAAACAAATTTTACTTTTTGCCTTAAATCATTTGCATTGGGATTCCAGTTTAAATCTTCCCCCTTACATTAACCGTTTAAAACTTGTAAATCTCCCTACACTCGCTAGTCGTAGGGAGATGCTTGGTATAATATTTCTTGTAAAACTCATGAATGGGTCAGTCTGTAGCCTATCTCTCTTATCTAATATTAATTTTAACGTTCCCGTTCGCCCTACCAGGCAGTTTAGACCCTTACTTTTAAAATTTTCTAGAACAAATTTTGAGTTAAACGAACCATTCTGCCGTATATGTCATGATTTCAATTTTCATTCCAGCACATTTGATCTAACAGACTCACTCTTTACCATTAAAAAAATTATTTTATCTACTCTTAAAAAGTAACATTTAAAAATTATAAACTTTAATCTAATTCTTAATTTCGGCTGTTGAAATTTGTGTTTCTGTAGCTGAGCAGCTTAAGATCCCAACGCTTAAAATTCTCTTGCCTTTTATGACTCGGCTAATTCCGCTCGTTCGCGGATTGCGCCCCTCGCGTCGGTTGGGCGGGAGGAGGGTAATCGTTGGGTATTATTATTATTATAAAAGTGAGTAAAACGGTCGTGCATATAATTAGCAACGGATGTTGAATTCTTAAGATTTCTTATATATTGTTTGTGTTCATATAACTATATTTTAACTCAAATAGGTTACTATAAGGAATTAAAAAATTTTGTGAATAAAAAATGGTTAAGCGCAAGTCTCAAAGTAATGAGGGCATTAGGGTTGTTATCGTACAGATGCAAAAGGATGGGAAATCTTACGGAGACTTTGCAAAGACCCTTAATATCACCAAATTTATGGCTTCTAATACATGTGTTTACGGGTTTAAAAAAATGATTTTTTTTATTGTCTTAATAAATTCTACAACTAGAATATTGTCCTAAATTTGATTCGAGTACTATTTTCGGAGATATAGCCTTGAAAACTTGCGCGCTCGAGGCTAGCTAAGCTAAGGGTGCCGTCTTTAAACGCATTTTTCCTGAAACTGTATTTTTAACTCGGTTGGCAGGATTTCTGGGGAACTACTAAACCGATCTTTATGAAACTTTACAAAGTACTTTGAGATAAAGTTCTTAAAGACTTGGGTGAAGAATTTTTTTTCGATTACAACTACTTGAAAAAAAATGTTGCGAAATTTTCAGTGAAATTTTAATTTTTTTGTAAAAATATCTGCCAAAAATTCTATTTTCAGTTTATTTTCAAAAATTTCAGCATTTCTTTTTAATAACAATAAATATGTAACAATAGAAAATTCGAATAAAATATTTAAATTTTTATATGAGAAAACAAATTTCAAAAAATGCTGTTATTTACCCGAGGAATCTCATGTAACCCCTTAAGTATTTCAACAAGAATAAAACGACGAAACAAAGTCGAAAATCGAAGTGAGATCGGAAATCGACTCTTCGGGAGGACGAGTTAATTATCCGAAAGTTAAAAAAAATGGCCACGAGGCGGCAAATCAAATTAGAGTTGCGGTTTTTAGAGAAACTTCAAATGCACCATCTGTTTACACTATAATAAAACGATTACGTGAGGCAGGACTCTTTGGAAGAGTTTCTAGGCAGAAGCCATTACTCTCTGAACCCAATCGAAGAAACCACTTAGAGTTTGCACAGAAATACCCAGATTGATTGCAAAAGAGTGGAAAAGAGTATTATTTTCTGATGAAAGCAAGATAAATAGGATTTCTTCAGATGGGAAAACTTATATCCGCAGGTCTCGATGCAAGAAATTGGACGCCAAATACACTAGGCCAACTTTAAAACATGGTAGTTCGATATCGGCGGTTCCAGCAAATGAGCAGGTTCTTAAAGAAGAAAGGTGAAGAGTAAATTTTCATATTGATATCCCAAAAACTAGGGAATTAGTTCGCGTATACTGAGACAGATCAACGGATATGGTTGAATCGATTCAGATCGTCACGCTGATTAGTTATACAATATTACCTTGAAGGGTATCAATCAAATTTCAATATATACCTTCTTTGGGGTAAAAACTTCGTTACAAACTCAATATATGCACCCTGTATAGGAAAGATCTGAATAAATTAGCAATATTGACTTAACAACTACATATCTACATAACTGTCTGAAAATACTTAACATATAGAATTGAAATAATTAGCATATCAATCAGATGTAAGGCGTACTTGACCAATCAAATTATCAGTCAATTAAGTGCTGCCAGTCAAAATATTTATTGTGCGCCAAACAGGTGGGTATAAACACTGTAGTAGCGGAAAGGAGTAGAATATAATTCCATAAGCATTTGTATGAACATGAATTTGCAATAATTATAAAGTGAATTCGAAAATATTTCTTGACGTCAATTTTGAAGACAACGAACACTAATACTTTTTTAACTTAATTGGATATGTCTTTAAGAGCGCAAGGAAAATTATTTAAACATTAAAATCTGTTTTAATTCTTTCGTAAATATTCTTTTATATATAACTATATTATTTAAAAAAAAAAACTAATAAATATTACGTTAAATTTTCTTAAGGTGCCAAATTAGTATTTGTTTATCTTGTACAGTTTTCTTATTAGCAGCAGCGCTGCGAAGATGTGTACATAATACAGAAATGTTATATTAACATACATTACAGTGCACTTTAAACTGTGCCGATGTTAGCGCTTCTCTTCTCAAGCACATCTATACATATGCACATATGCATTTACATACAAACATATGTAAAATTGTAGTTGCTTGTCAAGTTTCAAAACTCACCTTCTATACAGAGAATAAAAGCTCTGTTAGAATGCGAGCTCCAAACAACGCTTTGAAACCAGGAAGTTTTTATGCTTTACACGCAACCAAGGTGCCTTTTATTATGCTCTAAAACATTTGTTTTTAAAGTTCCACATAGCAGAGCTAGTCGCCACTAATATGTTACTATGGAGCAGAGTACAATACATTTGATTACCATTTCGAACACAAAATTTCTCACAAAAATGTTATATTTATGCTGTCCTACGTCCGGGGTGTCAAAGTTGCGTTGTCTTTTCTCAACATATTTTCATGTTCGATTGTTCTTTTCTCAAAGCTTTGAATTGTAACCAGGCAAAAGTGCAACATTTTCTTCTCAAAGCGTAAGAGTGACGGTAACCCGTGAATTTTTATTCGTAATTTTTGAAAGTTTCAAAGGAATTTAATCAAGTTTTTGTACAAAATAAAATTAACTGTCAATTTTATTAAAACATTATTGAAAATTGCAATTTGAGCGGAAGCAGGTAGTCGCTGAATTGAAATGGGAAGGAAGCGAAAGTCACTGCTGAGTGCTGAACGAGCTGATGAGGAGACTTCTTCTTAGGAGTCTTGTCGTCGCCCACGGAATCAAATAATGAACTTCTAACATTCAGAAGGAGAATATTTTGAATAAAGTAAATTGATTTTGCCCAAAAAACCATTTGTTCTGTTTTTTTTTTAACAGCTAGTTAACCTCAAAATGGCACACCCTGTATTTGAATTAATTCAATAGAAAGTGTTCGACAAAATGGCGTAATAAAATGCAAACATAATATGATTTCTAGAACTAATGTGTTTAAGTACCAAGTAATATTTGTTAACTAGCTAATAGTGTCATAAACATTAGTAATACTAATGCTCAGTGCAAGTGAGTGTCTCGAATTAGAATGGGTTAATTTGTCATTCAATTTACACTCTTTTAAGCTTTATTCACTTCCCATAGTGAAATACATTTGTTTCTTTTTTAAAGCTTTATCGATTGACATATGAATAGCATTTGCTTAAGATAAAGCAATTAGTAGATAATACCCTCGAGCATAATTGAAAGTAAGTACTCTCATATGGTCGAACGAACACTTGCGCAAGAACAATAACAAAATGCCTGCTATTCATTCACCTGTTTAGCATAACTTATCACAGCTCTGCGATCAGTTCTAATTGAATATATAAAGTCAGGTTGGTGTCTTTTATGTTTTAATCGTTTTTGGAAACGTGAGTGAGTGTCTTTGCGAAAATGAAATAAGACAAGACTACGTATGGCTGAAAACAGGTGTTTTCAACAGACGGAGCTCAGTTATTAGCTTTTTTCAATGTTTATGTGTGTATCATACATATTTACTTCTCTTAATTCTGGTTACTTAGAATCACATGTTGTACTGTTGCATGTTGCGTGTCAATCTGTGATTTTTTGTTGGTTTGAAATTACTGTATGCGTTTCATGATTTAATTGCCTTTTATGTCGTTTTTTGTTGTGTGGTGAGTTTGAGACGGAAATTATTTTATGCATCAAAAATGCAACGTTGGGGAGCCGGAGTAGAATTATTTGTAATAATTAATACAAAACTAATAATTCCTCGAAACACAGAGTATTTTTTAACGGTGCAATCACAGTATTATACAGTACGTCCTCGGTAATATGAACCAAAGCAATGTTGGAACGTTTAAATTCCAACCGAGAGGGCCTATTTTCGACCACTTTTTGCAGTTTTATTTTTGTAAGAAAGAGACTTCGCAAAACTCTTCAACTGCATTAAATGACACTACCTTGGAGGCCACATCATAGGTTAACGATGCGAGTGAGTGTGGCATGTCTCGTTGGAACCAAAGAGCATCCACATCAACATCTTCCAGTTTAGACACGAAACAGTCTTAATAAAGGGCCTATAACATTTCCCGTTGACTATAGGAATATGACTTTATTTTCGAAAAAATACGGACCAATGATTCTTCCAAATTCTAAAACCAAGATCCTACCGACAAATCTTTAAAAGCTTGGATGGGCACAGCTTCAATTTTTGAACTCAATGGCGGATGGAAGACGGGTCTTCTTCAATACTCTGCTCCACAGCAGCTACAGAGCCTTTGGTGTGCACTATACGTCATCTCTGAGAATGCGCATTATCCATTAGAGTGATCTTGCTGGGGTCAAAGGTTGTTCGAATTACTGACTCTGCTTGGCTATTATTTCGGCCAGCTATTGAACGAAACTGAGGTATGGGAAGAGCTGAATTGATTTAGGGGATTACATGAGTTTACGGGTTTCAAAAATATATTTTTTTTATTGTCTTATTAAATTCTACAACACCTCTTAAATATTGTCCTAAATTTTCAAGTTGATCCGAGTAATAGTTTCGGAGATACAGCCTTGAGAATTTGCGCGCTCGAGGCTAGCTGGCTGACTGCGCCGTCATTAAATGCGTTTTTCTCGAAACCGTGTTTTTGAAGGCAGTTAGCAAGATTTCGCGAAAAGTACTCAACCGATCTGTAGGAAATTTTACACAGGACTTTGACATACAATTCTTAAAGGCTTGGACGAAAGATTTTTTTTCCGCTTTTTTTTTCCTTCGCCCAAGTTCTAAGTGAAAATTCTTACTAGAATACTATTTTTCACTTTACATGATCCCGTAAGGAGTTATCCTGCCAACGCGGATGGAACTTTTTTTGCTAGGGGTCACCGAAAATGGCATCAAAATGGCCGAGTTTGAAATATTTTTTCCACAAATTTAACAATTTCTTTGTTATTGGTGTATGTTTACAACAATAAAAATATCAAATAAAATATTTAGTTTTTATATGAGAATAAATTGTTGAAAAATTCTGCTCTTTACCCAACGAAACCCATGTAACCTCTTAACTATGTTTATCAGTCTTTCTTTATATACGCGAAGTAGTTCCTCACATGTCTTTTCTTCTCAAGAAGCTGCTAATTTGTCGCAATCAACCTAAGTTTTTCTAGTTGTTATTAAAGTTTTTCCAATTCTCTTCGATTTAAGGATTTCTTAGGAGTACTTTCACTTTGCTGCCTTTGAAATCACTTATAAAAACAATTGTCTTTTCACCGACAGCTTTCAATTACTCCATTAAAAGTTCAAAAAAAGGTATGCGACTTTAAGCCGAGTTACATATTCGCGCTGCCCAATGATTTAGAAACATTTCCCTTACAAAACAAATACCTATTGCAAAAATAAATATGTTTATATGCAGACTTAAAGCTACGTTCAAGCAACATGTGGTCCATAAGACAAAATGTCGAGACAAATGTACGCGCTGTGTGGCGCATGTGCAACACCGCGACAAACCTGCCGATTGGCGGAAAAGGCCAACTGTGTCGTTAAAGTACACAAATTACAACAAAAACAAAAGGCTGAAAAATGAAAAAATTAAATGTGTGAACAAGAACAAAAATTTCGTGTTACACAATTCGTGCAAAAAATTTAATCGACTTTCACACACACACACATCCGACTTAAATATGAAAAACTGACATATGTGCAAAAAAAATCAGCAGTTAGTCTAACAGTCTGACCTTATTACAGCTAGAAAACACCAACAACTGGAGCAGCAATGTTGCAAGTCAAGTCATTTTGACTGCCACTATATTCGTTTGCCGGCTACCTGGCTTAATCTGCTGCGCTGTGCTTTGGTGCAGCCTTTTTCCCGCTGTTTGTTTTTGTGGTCTTTCCTGCCGACACACGATTTGACTACACGACAAGAACAACAGCGTGCACCGAATGCAAGTATGTACATAACCGCAGACAACCACACACTAATGCTGCTTTGATGTGGACTAGAGCCGCAGACTACAACGTTTGATACATATTGGCATTCCCGACTATGGTCCACCGATATTATTATGCAATAAATAAAAGATCATTGCGATGGGAGTGAATTCGGAATTACGACGACTGTTCAATAGTTCGCGGTTGGTCAATTGTGTGCTGCACGGTGTCGCGGTGGCTGACGGCAGCGCCAAAGTGCAGCGAGAATCGTGTAAATCAAAATGCAGCACCACGGAACAATAATAACAACAACCACAACAGCAAAAAAAATAAAAGCAACAACAGCGAACAACCTTGAGTTCTGTCCTGGCCGCCTGTGGCCTATAAATGCCGCATGACCAGCAATCGTTGGTCGTCGTTTTCTTATTAATTATTGTTGCTTTATAAGTTAAGCTTCTACATGCAAGATTAACGTTTACTTATTAAATTATTCACACAGCACAGAATTAGCAGTAGCTGGTCTCAAAAGTTTCATTTATTATACATTTTATCTTATCTGCCTTTTAAACACACAATTAATTCAAATTGAATAAAATAATTCTTAATAAATACGAAAATTCAACTTGTCTTTCTTATTGAAAGATTATTACAGATTATTTTGGTATTGAAGGAAAAACTAAGTAAGTTGGTTGTATATTGTAGGTCAGCTTTTGTAAAGCGTTTACGTACGGGTAAGAAAAATATAGCTCTAGTGTGAATTTTCGAAACAAACATTAACAAATAAAAAAGTTTTCCATATAAGGACTTGGTCTTGATCGTTCAATGTGTATGACATCTATATACCAAAATTATCCGATATCATAGGTTCCAGCAAATAAACAGATTCTGGAGTAGAAGTGCAAAATTTCGGACCCAAACCTCTCTATGACTAAGAATTCGAAAAGAAATTTTAGGTAAAGGTACATGGAAAATTCAGAAAATGAAGTTGATACTATCCACCTTAAAAGCAACTCGAATAATAACTATCTTAACAGCGGGAGAAATAAGCCTACTTTCTGAATTTATTTTAATTAATTTATATTTCGCGTGTTTTTCGAATTGGTAATTTTTTTTTCTGAAAGTTGGTAGTACTGTTAGTTACATCTATGGTAAATTTAAAAATAATCATTAGTATTTGAGATACGCATCATTTTGTGAGGCTCTAAAAGTGAATTTTTCGATTTTTATTATGTTTGAATTTATCGAGCAAAGAAGTTGTATTGGTTATTCGTGATCATTTTCCTACATTTTCAACTAATTTCGTGTAACTTCTGGCTATTCAGCAAATTCATATGACCGCTCTGAGTAGTGGCCAGTACGTCAGGCACTCACTCCGGGACAAAAAACGTTACCAGTGAACCTCTAGTTGACCCCAACAAGGGAGTATTATCACATTTGCATATTAAATTGGGTTTAATGAAGAATTTGGTAAGGCAATGGAGAGAAGTGGAAGAGGGTTCTTGTACCGGAAACAAAAATTGCCAAAAGTCAGTGAAGCAAAAATTAAGGAGGACATATTTATGAGTCCGCAAATAAGAGAACTAATTAAAGATGAAATATTTAAGAAAATGCTCAATGAAACTGAAATACAGGCCTGAAGTGCCTTTAAAAGCGTTGTTTTTGCCATCCAAAAACTATTCAAGATACAACCTTAACGATTTCACAGAATGTTTTTGGAAATATAAACTATCGAAAAAGCAAAAACAAAAATTTTTTTTTGAAACTGTCACACTAGTACCTTAAGTTAAATACCTATAAACAAGAATCGACATTGAAAATTTGCAAAAATACGTTCCGTGCCCCAACAAACCATCTCTTCTAGCATCTCCTTCCCTATAGTTCGACCACGTCGAGGCTGATCGTTTCCAGGACCTACCTTTAAATATCTTCCATAACAATTAATTTCGCCCTTTCCTCCGAGCCGTGGTTTCAGGCATTAAGGTAGCAGTAGATCTACTCCTCCGGAGTGCGGTCCCCTTCAGAGAAGTGACCATTCACTCAGATAGCAGAGCGGCGATATTAGTCTTGAACTCATTAAAATTGCGTTCAGAATTAGTCGAGGAATCAGATGCCTGTTGTTCACCTAAGAACAATCCTGATGTACTTTGAAGCGATCATTTAACATATTCCAAGCCGACACCATTTCTAATGAATTACTAAATAATCGTTTAAGAAGTTTGAAAACTTCGTTGGAAATTTAGAAATTTATCTATATTTTACAATACACAGGGTGTCTCAAAATTAACGTAATATTAAAATTTGCCGCCATTTTAATTAATCTCTTCAGTTGACGAAGTTAAAATACTATTCCGACCATATTTTGAACGAAATTTATTATCTTTGAAATATTGTTCAATAGTGGAGACACGTTGTTCTATTTTTACTAAGCCTAAATTTTTAGTAACTGTGGATTTGCTTTTTTGTAGAATTCTCAACGTTTTACTAATAAATGGCGATCAATTTACAGGATGCGTTAATTTTGAGACACCCTGTATTTAATTTTGGTAAGTTGTATATTGAAACTGTTGATAAAAAAGCAGATGGAACTTCAAACTAATCGCCCAAAGAGCTCACGAATAGTACAGTTCTTAATGTCAAATATCGTGAGTACATAAAAGAAACTTGTGAGACTTAGAAAAATATAATAATACAAACTATAACGACAAATGACAAGACTTCTGTAAACAAACAAAAAAACCTATAATTACAATGTCACGAAAACATGCTCTTCACAACAATCGCACAACCCGTGTAGTGGGTGAGCGACGTTGGTGGCACTAATTTTACCTCAATGACAATAATAATTGATTCAAATAAAACAGTAGATAACAAAAGTAGTCAGCCAAAATCGAATTTTTTATTCAGACACAGTAGCACAGTGGCACAGAAAATGTCCGGCCACCGGAATGACAAAGGACACTAGTGCAGCAGCAGCAGCAGCAGCAGCGTCTTAACAGCGAATGCACAAATTTAATAATGAATAGTGCAGGCGCTTCGTGACCGAATCATCGAATATTAAAGTGCCATAATAACAGTATTGGCTTTCTTCAATGCGCCGCTTAGTACACAGTCTCTGCTAGCCTTGTCCATTGCCAGCTGTCTGTACGCTGCGTTGTTCATATTCCATTGAGAACGCCAACACTGGGTGGTGTGATGGTGCGGTGGTTTGGGGGAAGTGTCGTTCGTGGTGCCACCGAGTATTTGCGCAGCCACATTGGTTTGACCCCCGCTTTATGGCATGACGACCCAAGTGCGGCGTTGAATTTGGCGCGGCGCTGATGTTTAAGGCGGACGCTTAACGGGTGTATGGCCCATTGGTGGTTATTGGTTGGCCAAGTATTTTGGCTACTCTTTGATTACCGATTTTGCTATAAAATCAGTTATGCTAACAGCAGACTCTTAGCTACGACAACAGCAATGCAGCAGTAGCAGTTAGCAGTCAAAATCAATAATATTGCCATTATGAGCGCATTGGTTTTGCCTAAACTCGTGAAATGTGCTATGTCTACCGTTCGCTGTATATATATATATATATATATGTCTGTGTGTGTTCACTTATCTAAGCGCTCTGACTACATTTTGGCCGAATTATTGGCTTGATTAGGTGCGCTGTATTTTGGCGTTTATTGAAATATTTTATTGCTTTGAGTAGCTAATGGCGATCGACGCAATAAAGTAGTATAAGCACGTGACTGCCAATCAGCTGGTCGGAAGTTTAAGACCCAGCAAATCAATCCTTAAAAATATTGTTTAATAGTGAGTCCTTATTACTAATTTAGCCACAACCTTAAACTTTCGGCAGCCTTTATAGGTAGTACATTTCGAGAACATGCGGCGAAGCACGGCCTGACTTCTACCAAGCCACTTGTTGCTTTATTAGTTAATAGAATTATTTGTTATACATTTTTCTACTGCTTGTGCTTATTATTGCCACCATTTCGGTGCATGCTTATTGTTAATGTTCGCGCTATTACTTTCTATTTTTTGGCGTTTTCTCATTCACAGGTATTTAAACAAATGGAAAGTATTGAACTTTTAACCCGAAGTGCGCGTGCGAATGTAATTATGTATATTGAGCATTGTATTGAGTAGTTACATAATTCTATTACCAAACATTTCTTAGTATGCCGATAATCACTGAAAGGGTGTACATATAAATACCGCTTCGATCCAAATGCATGCGAAAAGTTCGGAGTCTGGAAAGTGAAATATTTTTTCGCTGCATAAAAGTTACAAAAAAAAAACACTAATAAATTATCAATATTCTTGATCTAAAATTTTCAAATAATCGGCATATTTCTGGTTTGCAGAACTAGCAATGATTAAACCAAATGAGGCAGATTAAAGTACGAAATAAGAATTTGAAGCCTGAGCCTGAAAACCTAAAAGCATCCTTGCATTACATTGGACTTTCCGAAATCTCTGTAACATGATCCACTCTTATCTTGTTACTATAACCACTTACGTGTCACTTATTGTCATTCGGCAGCTAACCTGACAGTAGTATTTTCTATCAACAAATCAATCTTTTCAATTTCCTATTCAAATCCAAACATATTACAAGAACCTTGTAGAACCATAAACACAAAAATATTCATATTCTTCATACAAATTTACCGCCTTACCTCATTTAATCATAATATTATTTTGAATTCTTCTATGCTTTGATTTCGATTGTTCAGGAGCTAAACATTGCTCAAGAATCCGTTTAAAATCAATAAAATTAAACGGATGCAAACAGAAACTCGATGCCTGGGTTAAAGCCAATCGCTGCTAAATCGAAACGAAATTGATATGTTCGGGCGGGCTTTTCTATGTTTCGGGTGTGTTTGACAGGGAATATGAATATCTCATAGTAGAAGTATCTACTATAAAACACTGAACTCGGACCTATAAGGTCGATAATTGGACCGCCTTAAGGAATCTCCAAGAAGAGAAGTAGTGTGTCAGCAGAACACGACAACGCCAGAATACACACATCGATAGTGACTTGTCAAAAGTTCTCTGAGCTTGGCTGGGAGTTTTACCCATCCAACTTACAGTTCGGATATGGCACCATGTGATTCGTGACTATAACGAATGATTTTGCTGGTGAACTTAGTGTATATCTGACTTAAGTCGGATAATTCTAAAGAAGATAAATAAAAGCATTAATTTAATGCAAAATAATGGATCTACCTATAGGTATTGTATACAAGGGTGATCCATTTCGAGGTTCCCTACTTTTTTTAAGAAAAAATACAGAAACTTCTAATTTATTAGGAAAAGTTTATAATCATTCGAAAGAACATTCTTTCTCATTTATTCTTAGAAGATTATCCGTTTCAAATGTCAGATGGTGCATCCGTTGAGTTCAATTTTCTATGACTCCTTCGAGCATTTCGACTGGTATCTGGCGAATGACATGCGTATTGTTTTGTTCCAAGACCTGAATCGAAGCGGGGTTGTCTATCATGGAACGATAACGATTGCCCTTGACGATTACGTTCTCATCGACATCATTTTTGAAGAAATATGGTCCGATGATTCCACCGGCTCACAAACTTTACCAAAATGTTTTTTTTCTGGATGAATGGAATGGAAGCTCTTGAATTTCTTCAGGTTGCCCAAGAGCACATAGAGTAACATTAGAGTGGGTCGACTTTTTGTTCATAAATTCGCGTACGGGGTAATGTTCTACGGATAATTCAGAATCACTTTTCCTAAAAGACTATGGGTTTAAAATTGATTTTGAATAAGAAATTTTCAAAGCGAAGTTTTAAGAATCTGAATAATCTGTTTTATGGGAAATATCACAAATGATCAATAGAAGTATTAGATTTAATTCGGTTATATGAAAAACTGACGCATAAATTTTACTAATCCCTTAAAAACCTCAACTAAAAACTTCTAGCCCGAAATCGAATTTGGACCCATAACCTCTTAGGCAAAGTTGTTCAGAATGATCCATAGAACATATCCAGCACATGCAACTTTTCGTTTTTTTACTTTTTTTTTTTACATAAATCGACCCGCTATAATACACATACATAAACGTGTATGTGTATGTGTGTAGAAATTAAAGCAATTTAAGATCGCGTAAGATCAATGGCTAACTGAGCAACGGAAAGTCGAACGAAATGACTTTCATTTATATTTATTTCCTATTTACTTTTCAAACAGACTCACCGTCAATAATTGAATCACAATTTCGCAGCATTTACATTTATTTTTAGCGCTTTAGATGCTTTAATTGAGATTTCAAACCATAACACATACACACATACACACCAGGTGCAAGCGTCCCATAAGTACAAACAATGGTGTTTATAAATATTTTGGTGCATAACTTGCAGCGCTCCAGCTTTTGATTGATCATTTCATGTGATTTCTGATTTTCTTCAATGCGAGCAAAGTCAGCGGGTTGCCCTCCAAATGAAAGTAAAGGAATGCCAATGCTTTGTTGGCAAAGGTCTCGCCAATACCGCACTAGTGGCTTTAACGGCTCTAACAACTAACGGAAAGCAAAAGGCGTGTGGCATTTTCGTTCATGCCGCACTTTGCTTTGCTGCCCAACGCCGCTCGCTCGTGTGAATGCGTAACTAATAAAGCGAAAGATGAGAGCAGGCCAGCGATAAATGTCTGAAGTCTAGAGGAAAGGCGTGAGCGAATGTCGGAGTGACCGAGTGATTGAATGCAGGAATGAGTGCGCGTCAAGTGAACGTGCAGTTATGTAAAATAGTGAAATTTTCCAATTTCAAACACCTTCAACCAATGCCAAGATTTTTGATTTAGATAAGACGCCCGGTTGACGATCGGAACAAGCACAAAACAAAACAAAACGTAACTTTCTTGCAACATTGGCAATATTTACCGGCATAATAGAGGCGTTGGCATGCAAAACGTATTTCTTTCTATGTATGTATGTGTCCATTTCTCTTTAGAAAATGGGAATGAAAATGCGAAAAACCCAAATGTCATATTTAACAACGTCAGGAAGCAATAAATCAACAGACATTTTATTTGTCCCCAAGGCGGGTAAATTTCATAATATTATGACTGCATTTGCAGTTTGCTTTGACATCTGCTTGCCAGGTCAACTATGTGAATTTTGGATGTGTTCGTTTGCATTAGAGTGGTTCAACATCTTTACTGATATTTTATTACTAAAGTTGGCAAGGGAGAAGCTTGCAGCGATTGCATTTCATTTATGTTACTTATGTTGCCTTTTAATAGCAATTATTATACCCTGAACAGGATATATTAACTTAATAACGAAGTTTGTAACTGTCAGAGGGAAGCGGAAAGTCTACCGCATAAAGTAAATATGTTTGGGTTAGGTTATATGAATGAAGTACCTATATACTATATATCACGCATATTTTGTTTATTGACGAAGCCATTCAGCTAGAAATGAGCCTCATCGCTGGAGATGATTTTTCGATGAAAACCCGGATTATTTTCAAGTTGCTGCTCAGCTCAATTCTCGAACACACGAAGATTCTGGTGATCAAGCGGCTTTAGTTCATGCGTTAATTTGAGACCAAGCCCAAGATCGTTTCGCTAAATTCGCCACAACGACGTCACAGAGATGCCCAGCGCGTGGGAACGACGTGTGACAAAATGATTTGTGTCTTCCTCAATTGATGCGGTTGCAATATTCACGACACAACGGGTACTTCTTTGTCTTAATGACACGAGAATATGTGTTGGTAATTCAAATTTTTACACTAGACGCTCAATTGTTGATCTGACAGGACGATTACGACGACCATAATTTGGACGTAGGGCTCTCAAAGATGAGGCCACTAACTTCGAATTTCGGTAGTAAATTTTAATAATTTTGATTCGTTGTTGGAACGTATATATTTCCATGAAGAAATGGCAAACCTTATTGAAGAGAAATGTCAAAACATAGGGGAAATATATGGCGTTTTTTGCTGTCCCTATCGGTCTACTTTTGTAACAACCCTATTGAAAAGTCAGTTATATTATTAGGAATGTGTATTACAAGAAGGGATTTACTTAGACGATTACTTGAATGTCAAATTGATTGACGACAATTTGACGATATGTAAAAATTATTTGAATGGCAACAAAGAATAAAATCTGTTTTGATAATATTGTTAAACAACTTGATGATCATGGAGAAATTCTTTCATTTTCCTTAAGTTACTAATTTAGTTCGCAAAGTGTTGTCTTAAGTTTCTTTTAATGAAATGAAGAATATTTTTACAATAAGATTTTTGAGAAGTCTAAATATGAAATATGAAACGCGTTTTTCGCGAAACTGTACTTTTCAAAACAACTTTTCAGGTTCTAGTGGACCGGTTGATCTGTACTTTTAGAGAGTCTTCTTTATAGAATGGTCTACAAGTATGTCTGGAACTATCCATATCCCCATTTTTCAAATTCAAATATTTCTAAAGAATTCGAAACAGTTAAAATAGTTAAAAAAAATTGAAATTGAGTAAATTTGGCACACGTGTTACTTGGCAAAAAAGTGAGAACGAGTTTATAGATGGGCGTAATCGGACCACTGCTGCGCCCGCAAAACGCCAAAATGCCAAATTTCT
The DNA here is from genome assembly GCF_016617805.1 of Bactrocera tryoni. Taxonomy (NCBI): domain Eukaryota; kingdom Metazoa; phylum Arthropoda; class Insecta; order Diptera; family Tephritidae; genus Bactrocera; species Bactrocera tryoni. The sequence goes on along the minus strand of NC_052501.1, from coordinate 11,567,283 downwards.
AAGCTCCAAAATGAAACAATTGAATCTTAGTAGGTCTGGATGAACCTTATGCTCAACAGGAGACATATTTCTCCTGTGATAGGATTTCGAAGTGGAAACGGTTTGCTAAAATTTTTGCTAAACCCTACCTTCGAAGTTGTTTGAAAACGACGAACTTATATAAAGCACTTACTTATAAAGTTTTCGCATAACTAAGGTTGAAGTCTAGAGATAGCTAGAGCTATCTAACTATGTACTACGTCACTTTATGGTTTTAATCTGTATTATTTATGGTTATTACTTTGAATTTTGCAAGACGAAATGTCTATGCTTTCTCCGAAAATCCGAATTTTATAATTTTCTTACAATGCAAATAAAACCAGACTAAAATTTATGCAGCTGCTTACTTTGCAATGCTAATTTCTAGCCAATTTGTGCGTAAGTTTTCTTTTGCTATTCATGCATTTCTTCTTTAAAGTAGCCATTAGTTTTATTTAATGGATTTTGGAAATTTGCAAAAAAAGAAGGTGTTTGTTATGCGATTTTGCAAATGCCTCATTTATATTCCAGTTAAATGTTTTGCTCCTTTTTTGCTTTGCGAAATCACTTGAACTGAATTAATGGGATTTTTATATGTACATACATATGTATGTATGTGCGAATGCCATTGATCTGCTTCGTTTCTCTACGGCTGTCTCGGCGATGCGGTAAGTCATATTGCTTTGCATATTTCCATTCGATTCGTTTCGACCAAAAATATCTATTGTTCAGCAGAGTTATAAAAAAATCAAAGCCGAGTAACCCAAAAATCGAATATAAATTGCCAAATCCCCGAATAATGTTTTATGTGTGCTCCAGTTATAGAAATGCGCAGCGCATTACTAACCAACTGATATATGTACATACATACCGCACAGTTCAATTGCAGTAGCAACCTTACTCATGGCCATTAAAGGAATGCCAAAGAGGCATTGCATTGATGGCTCGTTGCCCCACTGCGTTTGCGTGGTTATCCTAGCGCTCGATGCTGTGCGCACGCGCGTTGGAGCAGCTGCTGCCGTCTGGCTGCCCATGCAAATCGACACACTGGCTGACTTATGGCAGTAGCACCAGCAGTGTTCACAAGTACATGTACATCACAAGTATGTCTGTATGTTGGTATGTGTGAATTCGCAAGCATTTTGCACATTTCGCAATGCCGTCGCTATTTCTGTCGCTGCTACTTCGTTGCTGATAGCAGCGTTTAAAGCGCGGATTTCTTTCGCTTGCAAAATTCAGTTCGCTCTATTGGACCAGTTTGCTTATTACATACATACATACCACACATATTTATGCATTAACTGGTGAATATTCGATCACTTGATAGCAGCGATCATTGCGTTGTGTCGCTAATATTGCGAAAATACATAAATTTGCACTATTTATTTTTTTTTTTTACTCCACACATTGAGTTATTTTATTCATCCAACAAGTGCAAGCCGCACAGCATATGTATGTATATGTGAACCATACGATTTGAGCCGATGTTAAAAAAATAATAAAATGAACTAATAGTAATAATATTTATACATTATCACGAGCGTATGGATTAGATTAGTGTTAGCCGTTTCTTTAATACTGTTAAGGGGCTATACCAGTGTGACGCATGAAAAATTAAGCGATTTTCGTGAATTTTTTTAAAAGAAAGTGCTATATTGAATGTTTCGACGTTCTTTGGACGTAACAAAGTATATTTTAAGCTATATTAAACAAATTTTTTTTTATAAAAATATTGAAAAATAAAGGAGTTATGAGCTGTCTGCAGAAGTGCCGAAAAAAAGTGCCTCAACTGCTGGCATGATTCCGGTCGATTGAGTAGCTGAAACAAAAAAATCATCATCAAAGTGTTCATTAAACTTAAATATATTTTCTATATTCGTACAATGAACTCCGATCTTAGGAAAATATTAAAAATTAAGAAAATGGCGTAATTTTGAAAAAAAATCGTTTTTTACAAAAAAAATTGTCGTTTTTTTAATGCCAAATTGACAATCTTCAACCAATCAAAAAGATCGTAGTCTATTGTATAGCAAATGTATACAACTATATCCAGTTTTAATTTGAAGTCGATCGGTCAATTTCTCGTTGAGTTATAATGTCAGCAATCTTGAAAAATGTCGTTTCGAGAAAAACGTGTTTAAAGTTTCACTTATACATATATGTTTGCACCTCTGAGCGGTCGCTGTTTAGAACGCTGCCATTCAAAAGCTATTTAAGATACGACCTCGCCGATTTCACAGGATAGTTTTGAATATACATATAAACTATCGAAAAAGCAAAAAAAAAAAAGTTTTTTGAAAGTGTCACACTGGTATAGCCCCTTAAGGCTGTAGTGCCGGTTGAAATATTCTTTCTAAATTCCAAATATTTGCAGTCATAAGTTTTGATTGGAAATATAAGAATTCGATTTAAGTGGTTAAACAGGAATAAAATCTGTAATTATAGAAACGGCGTACCTTTAATTGGTTTATAAATGAACGGATGAAATCTCTGCTTATAACTGTGCTAATTATTACGAGGATTACTTTTTTGTAAGTTCTGTAGAATCCATAGAACCATTGACTTCTATGATAGAGAACATCTGATTAGATTCGCCTAGAGAATGCTCGTTGGAAAGAAATTTAATGACAATGATCACGTAATCGTCAAAATTGCGACCTTTTCGGAGTAAACCGGCCTACAAACTTATTATTTGTGCTCCTCACCCATCAAATGGTTAAGTAGTTATTTACAAAACCATGCCGAGCATAGGTAGGTTCACACTTTCATACCCGAGGTATGATTGCGTTTATCCCGAATGGGTTGACAAATGTATTTCCATATGTCTGAACATAATTTTGAGCGCAATAAAAAGCAAATGTCCATTAATTTATTTACGAGTACCGTTATGTTCAAAATTTGCTGGCAAAGTGTCCACAATGCGTCACTGTCATAAAAACTGTTGTCTGGAGTTATGTCTTTTATGGACTTTAGTTTGTTTGCTCTACTTTTCACTTTTATATCCGTAAGCATTTAGCATAGATATTGTTGCGCAATTAACGGTAAATTGGTTTATGACATCACCCATTATGTATTTTCGTATGCCATAAACGTGCGATGTGGAATGTACCGTTAGTCCTTTGCAAATTTGCTTAATGTGTCACTATCTTCAAAGCACCGTTATGAAATTGTCAATTATGGCAGGAATAAGTATGTACATACATAAGTGAGACAGAAGTAATGGAATTTTAATTAAATTTAATTGCTTTTGTTTTTGGTAGCGATTTCTTTAATGGAGTATGCCGCAACAAGTAGATCAAATGGGCAAAAATTACTGCAACAATGTGTTTTGTGACGACAAGTTTGCAATTACTGAAAAATATGTATATATTTGATATAATTCTGGCAATATAGGAATCAGAGTTTCGGTATTCAAAGGAGAAATGCAGATATTGCTTTTAAAAAGCTTATAATTGAAAAAATTTCTGAACAGGGTTGCCACCCGATCTTTTTTTATTCAATTATATAAATAATATAAGCGAAATGCGTCAATTTAAACAAAAAAATAGTCTGAGATATTTTTACAACTGTTTAAAATATTAATTCAAACAAATGAAAAAAATATCGATAACAAATTGCAGATTACTGATAAATATTTTATGTATATTTGTATACTTAATAACGTAAATATATGTATGTATTAGGGTGTGTCATTCTGAGGCAACCTTTTTTTTCAGCTGAAAAACAGGCTAAAAGCTTTCGAAAATGTGAAAAAGAAAGTCACTCAAAAGATGAGCTCTTAATATCAATATTTTTCGAATGAAAATTGTTACAGTTTCGAGTATCTTCCGTGTCTTTTGTTGCTTTTCTTGTAAAGAAAATTATATAAGCACCTCTCCTGAAGCTTCCTAGTAAGCTCGATGAAATTAAATTGAAAGTTTTATGCACGCACTTTCGTTACAACTCGAATAAACATATAATAAATACTAATTATATTTAGTATATGCCTGCATAAAAACCAACCAACCAAAAATTCATTTAAAACATAATTAATTTCAGTATTTTGACTGCAGTATTTAGTACGTTCGCACACACACATCGATACCAAATCTATGCACAATTTGGCAATTTTGTTTTGTTTTTCATAAAAGCGTACATAAATCATGCTAATCACACGTCAACTTCCACACTTTTAAAGGCAATGCACTCCGGCTTATATAAAGAAAATTTTATGTTTTTCTTTGGTAAAAGTTGTTAAAGAAAGATAAATTTTCTGCTTTGTAAATCTACGCATAATTGCGCATATCTGTGAACATAAAAGCAGGCAATCAAACTTGCGCATACATAAGCGCTAACATATTCCATATTTACTGCATTTTGCGTTGGAACGCACGACTGCTTGCGCATGCGCACCGTCCTTTGTGTGCATTGCGTGCGAACGTCGCACTGATGCGCCACATTATTGCGACGTGTGGGTGGAAATTGTGGCAATTAACAGTCATGCAGTACAGTTATTTGGCAAAAAGAAATCAAAATAGGAGCTTAATTAGATTAGGAAAAGAAAAACATGACAGGTGCAGCAATAAATATCTGCATTTCAGCAACTGGAACTAAAAGATGCATGGAATACAAATTGCAATTAATTAAGAAAACAGATTTCCCTGTTGCTTTGAGGTAATATAATTATTATGAAAATAATTCATAAGTTGCGGCGTGGGCGTGAATTTTATAAATCAACAAAATGTGTTATAAATATTGCAAAAAGCCCCATGAGCTTTTAATTTCAATTAAATGAGTTTGCAATTTTTCTCAGAAAAGGGTTTTCTTCTGTTTTTTTTTTCAAAAAAAGTTAGATACGCATATATTACCTCTTGCAGGCGTTTTGGACTTGGCACATGCTATCGCCAATTATTTATTTGGTTGACAGCTGGGCGTTGATGCCAGGTGTTAGTTGGCACATCAGTTTACTTCCTTCCTCTTTGATTTTTTATTAACTTAGCAGCACGCATATTAATTGTTTATATCTACACTTTGAAATGTGCTTAATTTATATGTCCATTACAGCAATTTATTTTGTTTGTTACACTTTTGAATAGTTAAGTAAGCAAAACAAGTACTAGGTAAGGAGGGCTTAGGATTGAGGGTAGTTTAAATACAATAAAAAATTAAAAGATGAAAACTAAGTTATGACAAATATTTAAACAATATTTTTTTAATAATTAGTTTTTAATTAATAATCAATTTATTATAAGAGCGATGTACAAAAAGAAAATTCGATTCAAACTAGTCATCTTTTGCTTTCACGTAAGCCTTCAATCGATTCAAGCAAGGCCTGCACCTTCACAGAAATTCGGAGAGTCTCAAAAATGCCTAAGTTCTAGTAGCTTCAGCAATACCAATAGAAACTGTTCGCGCATATATTGATGAATGTTCAATTGAGGGACTATGTGAAAGCAAAAGGTGACCAAAGGTCATATTCTTCAACTCTGACCACAAACGGTAGCCTAATAGATTGAATCTGAACTTCCAGATAGCGAATCACCTGCAATTTTGAAATCTGGAATATTGTTTTAAAGCCACTATTGTTTGGTTTTTGCCTTATGTGCTGAGGAAGAGTATTGGTGGAAGATGCGTCATAATGGAATGAAAAATTGGATATGAAAGGCTTTCATATTGGGTTCCTTTCGAATAATCATCAATGTCAATGCCAGTCTTCGAATTTGTCCTGGCTGTGTGCGTTGTTAAGTCTGTAATAAAATTTATGACATGACTAATGATAAACATGTATACATATAACAGGCCATCCAAGTATAGTTACATTTATCAACAGCATATTTTTGACAGATCACGCGGGAGTCGTTTCAAGCTTTTATGGCATTTTTGTTTAGTATTATTTGGCATTTCATCATGGAAGCAACGTTTACAAATCGTTCTACTTAATTACGAAAAACCACGTTCTGTAAATAATGTGTTTCGCGAGCTTCTCTAAACTTATGGTCAACATAATCGGCCTACTGAGCGTACTATTCGAAATACCATCACCCATCTTCAGACCCAGAATTTATTATTGGATAATATTCGCCCGAATAGGCCACGTCCACGAAGACTGTCGAGAGTCGATTCGGCACCGTTCACAGCAACTCGGGCTGACATATGGAACGACTCTTAAATTGAAAGCGTACAAAATACAAATAATGCCTGCAATTGAAGTTCGTGATCTCGGTGTTATTTGAGAGCAGATAATTTTTTTTTTGTGCCAGTTGATTGGCTAACAAGATCGTGTGATATCACTTCATTAAACTGTTTCCTGTGGCGATATGCAAAAGCCTAAAATCTATGTGGACAATCCCGCTTCGATTCAGGCCTTGGAACAAAACATCACACGTGTCAGTTGCCAGTTACCAGTCGAAATGCTCGAACGAGTCATCGAAAATCGGACTCAATAAATGGACGTTTTGAGGCGTAGCCACGGCTAACATTTGAAATAGTTAATCTTCAAAAAATGAATGAATGTCTTTTCTATAAAAAAGTAGGGAACCTCGAATTGGATCACCCTTTATTTATATTTATATATGGCTAAGTATGTAATGTATATATATATATATTGGTGACTGAGACCGGCATTTTTCACACAAATAAATTTCGAAAATTTTACAGACTTTATTATACTTAACCAGATACATACATGCATACATATCTGGGCACAAAAAGTCCGTAAAGCTTAAAAAATGTTGATATAAAACGAAATGTCGAGATTATCTAATTTATTACCTCTGTAAGGTATTCATCAAATCTACAGGCTTATTAGTGTATTCACCAACTTCTCCTTATTGTTTAAGTGGATTTAAAAAAATTCCTCAATTCATTACTAAAATCGATTCAATACAAAATCAAATCCCAGCCCTATTAAACTTGTATATTTTCTGATAGGTAATCGATAACAAAAGCTGAGAAAAGCTCTCTTGTTTGAAAAGCTCTGCTGAGTTGAAAATGATCATTCATTTTCAAATAGCTAATAGTTAAACTTCCGCCAGCTTTCAACACTACTTTATGCTTCCTTATGTCAAAATTGTTGACATTCGTTTATTAACAGATTTTTGTTATTCAATACGCATTTTTACTACCCAACTCTTGATCAACTTTAACTCTGAAACATTAGCGTTTATGATGTTTTTGAAATTCAATACGCAACAAAGTTCATTGGCAACATTATGAGGTTTTTCCGCTTCATAAATTGCATCATTAACTGTTAAAAACATTAAAAGATGACAAAAAATTCGATAACGCATTAGAAAGCTAAATGATATGTGAGACAACGCATAGTGTATTTGCATGCACAGAAGGATCAGATTTCGATTGTTTTTAAAGATGATAATAGTCTCGCCGATTTTTGCCTCTATCTTGCATTTTTCATTCATATGAGCGGCAAGTGCCACTCATATCGCTTGCACCCCATTAATATCCGCTTTAATTACTGTCTATTATCACCCACTCACGCTGCCACCACACATCTCTCAGCAAACATATACAATTGTGTATAGTAACTCACTTAAGTATATGTACATAAATATGAGTATCCGCCAACAGTGCCACCTGTACGCCTCAGCGCTTACACGACAACTTGTCATGCAGTTCACTTGCTGATGTTAATGCACTCATTTACATTTTCATATTTCCATCAGCAGACTGCGAATTGAAAGAGTTTGTTGGCTCTGGCGGGTTTTCTTTAACAAACACACAAGCATACATGATATATGCAATTATATTCATTATTTTTATACCCTGACCTTGGGTAATGATCAACGTGTTGGGCTGTGTTGATTTAGTCCTCAATTTTGGAGATATGGAACTGAAATTTTGCACAGATCCTTTGTTCTTAAAGGAGCTGCTCATTTGTCAGCATTATCGATATCGGATCACTATAGTGTATATCTGGCATACGCTCTGAGCGATCAAAATCAAATTTTAGTATGAAAAACTTTTTTATTTGACAAGATATCTTCACGAAGTTCGCCACAGATTGCTCCTTATATATTGTTCAAATCAGACACTATATCATAGAGCTGTCATATAAACTGATCGACCCAAATCCAGTTCGTGTATGAAAAACTTTTTTATTTGACAAGATATCTTCACTAAATTTCGCACAGGTTGTTATCCAAGTTAAGACTATAACCTCCGAATATATATCTAGTTCAGATAGGTGCACTATAGCATATAGTTGTCATACAAACTGATCGCTCTAAGCCCAGTACGTGTATGGAAAACTTTTTCATTTGACAAGGTATCTTCATGAAATTTGACACAGATTATTATTCAAAGTAACGGTACAATCTCAGGTAAAATTGTGCAGATCGAACAACTATAGCATATAGCTGTCATACAAACTGAACGAGCAAAATCAAGTTAAAGATCTTTTTAAATACTTTTATGCTATTAAAAGTGCACCAGTGAAGGGTATTATAGCTTTTATAGTTTTTCCTGTTGTTTTTTGTTGTTGTTATACATAATTTTGTGTCACCATTGTTTGAAGCGTTACAATTAATAAAATGAATACATTTGAATTGCATTAAAAAAGCGCGCAAAAACCTACCAACACACATACTATACACATACATGCGTTTACACACGTGCGTCTGTATGTGCCGAAACATTATGCATTCGCTCAAAAGGTTAAACTAAAACTGAACCGAACTTATCTAACCAAAGACTTTCCTTGCGAATTCTTTTTTACCTTCAATTCATGGCTCTGCAAAAACTCGCATTTTTATTGCACTGTTGTTGTTGCTTATAATTGTTTCGTCCGTTGTTGTTGTTGTTACCAATTCATTACATTTTCGTATTTTTGCTACGAACAACCAAACGGATTTGCAAGTTAATTTTTTGCAAAAAACCCGCTGCCAACTCCCTTGCTTTTAAGCACAACACTACATACACACACATACACACTTGCCTATAAACAAATACAGTTACTATAATTTTGCACAAAACATAATCGCATGTGTCCATAATTTAATTTTATTTGTGTAATATCTAAAACTTTAACTACTCTGCTCTGCATTTGTACTTCTTTTATTTGGCAAAAAACGCTGCTTCGTAGTATATTTACATATAATAACAACAACAACTACTCGTAGACGCTTTTGGCTTGAGTTTCGATATTCCGATTCATACAAATTGCTGATTTAATCTTAAATGGCTGGTCAAAAGTTTATTTTATTTTTTGCCAATTTCACATCTCCACCTTAAATTGACATTAGTGGCCGTACTTTATGACTCCACCGAATTTGAATTTCATTTCTCTTCTGCTCCGCACTGCTTACTTTCGGTCTTTTAATATTGCTAATTTGGTGCGAAATTTTTTGGTGCCAAAGTTTAAGCGCTTCGAATGTACCGTTTTATTTTAAAAAAGTATACTTTTTGCACAGTTTCAACAGCGACTTAATTAGGTATGAGAAATAAAACAATGATTCACCTACTTCATTTTCATTTGAAAGTAATAATATTTAAATATATTTGGAATATAATTTCTTAACAGTTTTTAACTGGATCGCCTCACAGCTGAATGCTCTTTGGCCCACAAGAGAATCCAAATCGATTTTAATTTTATGTATTGCGTAAAGCGTTTTTCAATAGAACACTAAAAAAGTGGACCGATAGGGATAATGATTTCGATGTCGTTAACAACTTTAACTAAAGTTTTTTTGTAAAATAGTCGTGTTTTGATATCAAAATTTAGGCCAGTAAGACATTCTTCGTAATTTTAAAATTCTTAACAAATTCTTCAAAATCTAGGTCCTCCCCTCAAAGTAATTCCTCTTTGCCACAATACACTTGTATCAACGTTTTTTCCAATCCTCGAAACAGTTGTTAATGTTAATTTCCCCAATAGCCTTCAATACGTGAAGCGATGCACGTTTAATGGCTGCAATTGGCTCAAAACGGTTTCCCCGGAGCGGTCGTTTGAGTTTGCTCAAAAGCCAGATGGCAAACGGAGCTAAACGAGGTGAATATGGTGGTTGCGGCAAGATAATGGTATAAAATTTGGCGAAAAACTCCTGAAAAATTAATGCAATATATGGCGGTGCATTATTGTGGTCCAAAAACGCAGAGTGATCGGCCCATAATTCTGGCCTCTTTCTACGAATAGCTTTGCTGAAGTGACGCATAACACTCAAATGGTATTCTTTTTGGACAGTTGGGCCGGCCGAAAGAAATTTGGAATGCACCACACCTCGATAATCAAAGAAAACTGACAACATAACTTTGATTTTTGACCTGCTTTGACGTAGGTTCGGTTTTGGCTCACCTTTGAGACGATATTCGGCCGATTGATCGTCTTTTTCTAGGTCGTAAGCGTAGCTCCAAGACTTATCGCCAGTAATAATACGTTTCATGAGATCCTGGTAGTCGGATAGCATTTTTTCATAGACGTTAACGCGATACTATTTTTTTTTAATTTAGTGATTTTGGATCCAATCGTGATTTTTCCGATATCCCAAGAATGCAGGTAAGATCTCTGACAACTATTCGCCGATTCTCAAACATCAATTTCTTTATTTTATTGACGTATTGATCATCAATTGATTTTGATGGTTGTCCTGCACGCGGTTTGGTGTCAACGTGTTCTCGACCCACTTCAAATTTCAAATTTATTTCACTTTTTCTTATGTATTTACTTTGACTAATGTATATAAGTTAAGAGTACAGGCGATTTTGCCTTTTCTAATTAAAATCTCGACTCACTTTGAATAATTTTTATCAATAAAAAACACTTGCTCGCTTTTCCAACATTTTGAACGCTTCGGCACCAGAAATTAGATTACACAAAATTTAATGGAACTACGCTGTTTAACAATTACACTCTTCGTAAAAATCGCCGAATGCTCTTTATGTACTTCAAAAAGAGAAGCGTATACTAAACACTAATGATTATTTTTATGTGACATTTAGCACAGATGTCACTAGCAGTCACACTAACCTAAAGGAAAAATATTTCGACAAATGTCGTTCAAAAGTCTTACTAATTTTTGCCCACAGTAGTATTATATCAGCAAGTCATTAAATAGCCTTTACTTACACAAAAAATGCAAAACAATTTAGTTCCCTTATACCCCAACTGCACAACAAGGGTTAAACGCTGAGTCACTTTCAGTTTTCGCTCATAAAATTGACCATTAAAGTTTAATTAACAAAATATTTCTGCTAATTTGAGGAAAAAGTACTTGAAGGACAAATTGACCTTATTTTGCGAAAAGCAATTAAAACATAGTAAACCACTTTAAATTTCATTTAGAGCAATATAACATTTACAACATAACTAATAACATAACACACATAACGACAAACATACATAATTTAGCAGAAAGCACTAACATTTTCAAGCTGTCAACTGCGCGCTGCTTTGCTAAGCATACTAACGGACAATAAGCTGTAATTATGTGTTGTGGTATTAAGTAGTATGTTTGTAGATACATATATACAAGCATGTTTGTATGCATAACGGTATGTTCGTAATACGGTTCACTGCTTTATTGTTTACAATGTTGCCGTTATCGCCACTGGTTATGCGGCAGTTATATGTGTGTGTAGGCGCCCATGTCTGGCTGTAAGTGTGTGTAATTTTTGATTGTTTGCCAGTAAATATTTCAATTGGCATTTATGGGTGGAGTTGCGGTAGCGGCTACTCAACTTATACCCGTTCGACTTACAGTGGACAGGCACTGATTGCCACAATGTACTAACTCAAGCATAGCATAACATATACAAACATAGGAAGCACAACTTGCTACAAAAACTAACAATAACAACTACAACTTGCTACAACAACCACTACTTGCTGCAACAACAACAATTTCTTACTAAAGCAACAATGAATGAATGAGTCTTACAATAAATTCCAACAGGTGGTGAGCCACCAGCATATTAAGCGTACCGCATTTGTGGCGAAAAGGGGGTGGCGCTGCATTTGACGGACTTGGCGACTGCACTTTGACGACTGAAGTCCTCAGGCTACGCTGCTGCGTACAGCAGGCTGCACACACACACGACTACCCATATGAGTCCATATACTATATAGACGAGTCTGCTGATTCTGGTCCATTATTTATGAATACATATGCGCAAAAATGAAAAGTGTAACGGTAGTTAGCTGTTGTTGCCGTGTAAAGTTGACAATTATAGCGCCGATGTTTTTGGGAAGAAAAAATTATAATTGCTCTACATGCATTATAAATTTGCAACGCTTTTTATGGGCCGAGTTTATGGATAAGAAATTAAAATGCTACTAACCGAATTGTGTACAGGAGTCAGTTGCTGCTTTAGCACAATACCACAAGCACACACACACACTTTTATATCTATTAGTGCGCATATATGGCTGCAGCGTTATTAATTTGGAAAAATACTTGCCACAAACGTTGGCTGACGCACGTCATCACGTCTTTGTGGCTGGACCTAGCAATGAACGCACATTTTCCATTTGATCGATCTGTAAGTATCGCCAGAATTATGCGCGCTATTATGCAGTTATTTATCTGTTCATGCCACTGTATTGTGTGGCAAAAGTGCCAAGCTGCTGCCAGATGGTGATGATGTCTTTGGTTGCGCTTACTTACTTTGTTGGCCATTTCCAATTTGCTGCACTTAATTTGCTTTTAAAGCCAATGAAATTACTACAAGCGTGTTGTGGTAATTAATGCGAAATCTAAACGTTTTGTTGCACTCTTATTTGGGCCAGCGTTAATCCATTTAATGCTCCAAATTTTCTGTGCTCGTTGCTGCAAATTTATGCTGCACGTTTTCTGTTTTTGTATTAAAATGCGCAAAGTTTGTTGGCTCTTTGGTGCGTGGTCTCCCAGTTTGGTCTTGCAGCTTGTCTGCATGCTTATAAATTTCTTAAATAATTTCAGCCAGTGTTGTTAGTTCACTTTGTTGTAGGTTATAAATTAATTTTCGCTGTTCGGCCGATAAGGAATGATCGATCAACCGATAAAGCTAACGCTTGAGAAGGTGAGTGGTTTTTTGCCAGAAGTGGCTAACAATACTATAAGTAGCAACATTGTGTATTTGCCCATATGATTTCACGTAGTATTTAGAAATGGGTAAATATTTAAAAATATGCTTTTTTAAATTAAATTTTGACTCTCATTGAGTTTGCTCAACTAACTAACTCGCTGTATTTGAACATTTGTATGAGTTGTATGGAGTTGTATGAAACGATAGTCAATTCTAAGCTAAAAGGCGAATATTTTAAACTCAAAAAATTTGCTTAGGAATGGTTAGAATATATTAAATTATATCCTTAAGGAGCACACCTGAAAGTAAATTAAAACAAACACAAATCGAAAATGCTTAAATTTTAAACAGATAACTAAATAGTTTCTGAATGGTGATTTGATTACTATTTAATTTTTCTGCGTATATATAATTCTATCTACTTTCCAGTTTTCTAATCTGATCAAAAATCAAACTATAGTAAGCCAAACCGATACTTAATGTGGAAAATTTCAACAAAATTTCAACAATTTCGACAAAAAGATACCCAGATATTGTAAATTATCACATCAATATTTATTTTGTTGTTTGAAATCAATTTTACCAGATGTACAAGGTAGGTTGCAAAGTAAACAGGACTTAAAAAAAAAACAGAACAAATGGGTTTTTCAGCAAAATCAATTTATTTTATTCAAAATAGTCTCCTTCTGCTTCAATACAGCTTTTTGCATGGTCCAAAAGCATGTCGAAGGACTGTTTTAGCTCGTTGGCCGGCATGGCCGCCAGCATGCCGGTGCAAGCCTTTTGAATGGCCTCTACGACTGCATAACGCCTTCCTTTCATGGGCAAATGCAAGGTGCCATATCAGATGAAAACGGGGATTGATTAATGGTTAAAATGTGATTTTTGGTCAAATAATCGAGTCAATGATGTCCTTCGTATGTTGGATTCTGAGCAATTTTTGGTCGTCAGTCAATTTGTGCGGAACAATCCGTGCCCACACCTTTTGTAAGCTCAAAGTTCGGTGAAAATGCGATAAATCGATGGTATGGATATATTCAATTCCATTTTCACGAATTTCAGTGATGATTTCGGCGCACTGTTTTGATGCATTCACGCACAGTTTCGATGGAATTTTCAGTGATTTTGATTGGCCCACATGTTGTTCGTCATTTATGTCCTCACGAGCACTTTGAAAACATTGAAACCATCGTGCACTCTGCTACGGGATAGGCAATCATTGCCATAAACTTGTTTCATCAATTGAAACGTTTCCGTAAAAGTTTTCCGGACACTTAAAACGCAATAACTTCACTTCCAATCAATGAAATATCATGAAATTCTCACTGGACAATCGATAAAGATAGCAGATTCTAACGCACTAACTTTGGAATACACCTTGTAATACACCTATGCAAACGATTTTTCTATTCCTCTGGTTTGTTTTGGTATGCTTTCAGCTCTTTCAGCGAATTTTGTTTTATCTGTTCGATCGACTGGAAACGGGTTCTACGAAGCGGCAATTTCAGTTTGGGGAACATGAAAAAATCACATGAAGTCAAATGTGGTGAATACAGTGGTTGCTCTATGGAATTCATTGCGTTTTTGGCTTTAAGGTCGGTCACAATAGTGGATTGATGCGATGGTCTACAAGTATTATCTGCGTATAAAATTCATGAACTGTTCCTCAACAATTCTGTCCATTTTCGACGGATGTTTTCACGCAAACGCCTTTTTACGGCCAAATAAGACTCTTATTGATCGTCTGTCCCTCCGGAGTGAATTCATGAGGCACCAAACCACGAATATCGAAAAAACAATGAGCATCACCTTGATTTCTGAGCAGGTTTTGCATGTTTCTTTTTTTTTTTTGCTTTCTTTTCGTTTTTTTTCCTTCGTTCCGATGATTGTTGACTTCTCTGTATGTCAAACTCATAAACCTATGTCTCATCAGCAGTTATAATGCTCTCCATGAACTTGGGTTCAGAATTTGCACGATCAAGCATGTCAAAGGAGACCTATTTACGGTACTCTTTTTGGAAATATTTCAGCTTTTTTGAGACGAGTCGAGCAAGAACGCGTTTTATACCTAAAATATCGCTATCTCTCTACATAATATTTTCAAGCAGCATATTCTTCACACTTTTAATTATTTGTTATCGATAAAGATTGATATACCTTTTTTGTGGTCTAACACCTTAACGGATTTTTTAGCCTAGAAAGAAATAACATACATTTTTTTCAAAGTTTGACTATGCAAAAATATGTTTCAGTGGCGTTTTTTTTAATTTAAAGACCGATTTAACCGAAATTTAAGAAAACCTTTTTAATAAACTTTTCTATCCATACTCCCAAAATTTCAATTTTTACAATATTTAAAAATTTTTAAACAGTCGGAAAAGTGATGCGAAAATTGTTTTTTTTTTTCAGATAGTCGACAATGTGACATTATTTATCAACTGCCTTTTTTTGAATTTTTATTTCCTGGCTTTTTTCTGTATTCATGTAATTTTAGTATCTAAATAACTAATAAAACATTCATAGCAGAAACATTTACTGCAGTTTTTACGACACTTTAAAAATTACTTCGCTCTTACCTAGTTGGATTAACTAGGATATACTGCGAATCTTTTGGTGCAAATTGGAGAGACTCTATCATGCTACTCGCATCCTAAATGAAAAGACTGATAGTCTCATACACCACTTACAATACTCATCGAGTTATACAAACATACATGTTAATTTAAGCGAGCTGTGACAAGTATGGTATTGCCTCAACTCCACCCTCAGCTTATCCTCTTTGCTGGGGAAATAATGCTGCATCTTGTTTTCATCTATCCAGAAATCTCCTTTACTAGATCCGAATGTCTCCAGAGTTCTGTAAAAAAATCGAATAGGGTAAAATGTCTTACGCGCAAAGGTCCGATTGCATAAAACCAACAAAGAGTACTGAAAAAATATTTTATTAATTTCTTTAAAAATTTGGTTAGTCAAATAATTTATTTATACATTTTAGTTTTTTTTTTTTAATTTATATGAATTATTTTCTGATTTATATGCGCAAAGGCCAGTATTGGTATTATTAAATTCAAATTTGGTCAGCAATTTACTGAGTATTTAGCTTAGTTTAGTAGTATCTTGCTAATAAAATCTCCTATATCTTAAATTATCTCATCATAAGATCTTTTCAGTTCTATATGTCATTGACTCAATTAAAAATTGGTATCTATGTGAAGACTCGGTGGGTTTTCTATATTTTTATTTATTGCCAGACTCCAACTTTTTGTTCTTCTTTCTTTTGGGGAGGGATGTTTCGCCTTATCTCTTTGTTTTCTGGTTACCCAGAGGACACATGGTCTAAGACCGGAAGTCGTGAGCTGTCTGAGCCATATGTAAAAGAATCATTTCTGGTCACTTCCAAGTGAATGGCGCACAGAGAACTGTCTTCACTTGCGTGAACTCTACACATGGCTTCAATTCCAACTACTTGCAAAAATGTTTCTTTCAATATTGAACGTTCTACGAAAGGACTTACACGACTTTTCCATGAACCTAACCGTTCAAAAGAGATAAACAGTTGAAGTTTGATTGTCAGCTTTACGCTTTTTAATTAACCCACCCTAATATGTATATGTGTCTAGGTATGTAAAAGTATAATTCAAAGAACCTAGTCGCAAAAAGAATTGTGTCACATGGTAACTAAAAATTAGTCAGCAGCTGCAGAATCACAAGACAGTTATAAAACATATGTACAAATTCATTAAATATAATATACACATACATTCATGCATATATGCTTACAAACACTTTCTCAAGCACAACACCCTGAGAATCTGCCACAAACAAGTTTAAATGAATTGAAAAAAGAACAGTTAGCAGCAATCTGCTAGACGCTAAAGAAGAAGCTGAATAAACAAAAACATACACACATACAGCCGCACACGCCGCATTTCTTTGAACAAAAGCTTGCGAATTAAAAATCTGAGCTTTATTACTCTGTGCATATAAATTACTTTCGTTTTCACTACAGCGCTGCGAAAGTGTGTTAAGCGAGAGATTCTGCAAATTAGCATATGCGAATGTGTATGTATGTATGTGTGTGTGTTTAACAAAGTAATATAGAATGAAGATAGAAACAACGAAACCAAAGCAGGCAAAGTTAGAAACGAAGGAAATTAAACCAGTTTCTTGACGAAATATATTTATATAAGTATGTACGTGCGTGTGTGAGTAGACGCCTCTAATAGAGTTAAAAGTTACACGCCGTCGAAAATATTTGCATATGTACACTTAGCTTTATATTTGGGCGTGAAGAAAGCAAGTCAAAAATATTTCTACATAAGAACACGCCAGTAGAGCTTTTAATAATAAATAAATTGATATTAAGCAAAATAATTAAGTTTTAATTTGACTTAGAGCATTTTTGACACTTTTTTGTTTACAGCCATAAAATATTTAGACATGATCATAAAGCTTATCAGTTATTCTAAGCAGTGCAAAAACAGCCTGAAAACCTGCACTAACTCTTATGTTGCAAGCCAAAAAGCTTTCGCTGCATTGAGCTGTCAGACGCACATTAACACTCATATGTGACCATATCTAACTGTAATTTTGCTTCATTGTGTATGTAAAAGCTTACTTTTGCCGGTTGCAAACGTCACTATTGTTGCACAGTCAGCGTAGAACTAAAGTAGTTCATTTGCTGTATTATTGCATTTCGTAATCTCTTTAAAACAACAATTTTTACTCTCAGTGAATACACTCTTCAAGCCAATAGGTTGCTCTGCTGGAAAATTGTAGTTCTCTTTGGAGAGTTTTCCTATTTAAAAAGAATACGAGAGCTGAGAATTGTATAGTTCGCTTGTCAAGGAATGATTTTCATCTTTGAACATTATAGTTTAAATGCAAAATTAAATATTTTGCCAAAATTTATTTAAATTATTATTTTTGAAGTGAGAAAAAAATAGAAATATTGATTAATTGAGTTAAAGGGGGAGCCTGGATTAGAGGCTTCAAAAAATCGATTTTTTGAGAATTTTTTTGGGAAGGAAAGAAATATATGATTAGAGCAAAACTTTTAGGGTTTATAGTTATATATTTAAACATCACTCACAAATGTTTTTGGATACGAAATCTTTGATATTCCGGCTTTGGGAAGCAATTACCCGATGCATTTCGCATGTGCATTTGTCGGACGGCGGGCAGGATGCAGGTCGCAATTTCTATTGGAAAAAAAAAAATCAAAAAGATTCATATTTTTTCATAATTTATCTTCTAGTTAAACTAAAAAAGTTCCAAAAAAAAGTGTGAAATTTTAGAAACTGAACTGAAAAAAAGGGTTTTTTTAACCAAAAAAATTTATTTATGTTAAAATATGTTCAAAATTGAACTTAGGTTAACTACAAGATAATTTAATGCCAAAAGATAGTAAACTTTGCCCCGATTCCATATGACGTATAGTTTTTTTCTATCCTGCCCGCCAATTAAGAAAAATCGTAAAAATGAAAAGCCGAGAAATCACTCGTCAAAGATTTCGCTTTCTGCCCAATAACTCATATATCTGCTAGCCGGTCGGTCACTATTTTCCTTCTTGCTTCGAAAATATTTTAAATTCTCATCTAAAACTTTGAGGACATATTTTAAGATTATTTTTAAAGAGATTTAAGCAAAAAAAGAATCAAAACATCTAAATACAGTGATTTGTATTCCCCGATAAACTGAGTCAACATTTAATCAAATATTTCTCACTTTTAATTTTTTTTAATTAATTAATATATTGAAAAAGTAATAATAACAATTGTTGTAATTATTTGTGTGGTTTGCAAAGAGATGTCGTAATTTGTTTATTCCATTGCTCCAATATTGCCTTTGTTCGTCTTTTTCAGTATACACAACGGGTTGCTTCTTATCTCAGTAATAGAACTTAACAACTCTAATTAACTATGGACCCCAAAACTCGATGCATGCATCTTCCATGGGTTTTTAATAATTTAAAGATCCATTTACTATGAAAATTCTTTTTGCATCTATATTGGAGTATGCTTCGGTGATATGGAATTCTAATTATCATGTCCATTCTGAGAAGTAAGAGTTCATTCAAAAACAATTTTTACTTTCGTATATGTCATGATTTCAATTCTCATTCCAGCACATTCATTCATCTGAAGCATAAACTACACTTTTTCTCTCAAATTTGTCTCAGACATAAAGAAAACTTTTTTCGGGGTGTTTTTCTGTAATATGAGAAAACCTCAGTCGAAAGTCATCGCATTTTAGTGGGAATTTATGGTGAATATGTTCTAGCCAAACAAACGTGCCGAAAATGATTTGTACGATTGAAAAATGGGGACTTTGACCGTTTGAAGATGAGGAACCGGAAGCATTACTCAATAATGGTTATTGCTAAGACAAAAAGAGCGTGTAGAATATTTGGCAGCCATTCGAGCAGTCATATGAGAACATTTTCCAGCAGCTGGATACATACAAAGACACGAAAATGACACGCAATTACTTTGCTTTTGAATAATCTGAATTGTGGCCAAGAAACGTTACCTTGTATGCTGTAAATGCTTCAAAGAGAAGTCGTTTTTGCGAAACCTGGCCATCCAGCTCAATCAACGGAAAACCTAATATCATTACACCAAGTCACTTCCTTATTTTATGGGATCAGAAAGCTGCTCTGGACTGGGAGCTTCTAAAATCGAAAGAAACTAATAATGAAGAACGCTGCTAATAATAACTTGCCTCATGTTGCAAACCGTTTGATAACTATTTGGTAAACAGTGGCTGGAAACTTTTTCTCTATCTCCCTTACAGCCCAGATCCCTCCCTTTCTATATACCGTTTGCTTCCGTCGATGCCGAACGCCCGCACAGGAATACAGTTCACAACAAAAAGGGCATCAAAAATTGTCTTCAGTCATTTTTGATTCAACCAAACCGGCTCAGTTCTTTTTAGTTGGAATCCACAACTTTTCAGAATGATGGGAAAGCTTCAGATAAGAAACATTTTGATTAATACTATTTAATAGTTATAAATGCAGAAAAAAGTTATTGATATTATAAAAAGCTCCAAAATAAAAGGTTGATGAAAGATAAAGTAATTATGCGGTTTGCAATATCTTTTAATGGAAGTTATAAACCAAAAACCTTCGTCTCCACATATACATACCGTTACCTAAAATAGAAAGTAACGTAACATCACTTTTCATAAGTTTACAGGCAAAGAAATAACGAAATAATAGAAATCACTCATATTGAAACCAAATTTGAGTTTTGGTTATAAAGTGGTTATATATTGGTTATATCTGACTGACAGCAATGTAGTATGATATAATGAATCTTAAGCAAGAAAAAACTTTATTTAGTATTTTTTGATGAAACGTTGTTTTGCATTTTAAGTAACGATATGGTTATTAAGATTTGGGAAATAGTCGCTTATAATGAAACTGAATTCAAGAGAAGCATTTCAAATATGCCATCCAATAACTATAAAATAAAATCTGAGAAAACAGTGAGTCATATTTATATCAATATAAATGGAAACCGACTATGTAAGCCGAATATTTTAATTTATATCATAAATCACCTTTAAAACCCAAACAATGACCACAGACAATAGCATTTAATGCTAAAACTGTAATAAAATGAAATTCTATATAAATATTGTAAGGCAATAGGTAACAAAACAAACACACGCACTGACACAAGTTTTCCCAATACATTATATACTCGTATACACAGTGATCAGCTGCAGTGCAAATTACCGCAACTACAACAACACTTTAACCTTTAAAAAAGATTATCGACCGGCTTTTACTTCATTAAAGACTTAACTGTATTTTTAATACATTTTCTTAAGAGGTAATCATTTTAACAAATTTAAAGCGTGAAAAGTTACAAAATTTCTAGCCAATTGGCTCGTGTGCCCTTGCCGCAAGTTCGTGGCTTAAGTCCTTCGTTTTCAGCAAATCGAATTTACGCTCCCTTTCAAATGTGCCAAAACAACATATGCGATTTCACGCTCACTTTCTGGCGGTGCTCTTACACGCAACATCTCGCGCCACTACAGCTCTTTGCGCTAACGGTATATAAGAAACACAAAAACAAATACAAATTGCCTACAAACAAATGCCATGCCATTCACCAACTTGTAACGCAATGAATTAGTTCAGTCATTCATCGCAATTACAACGATCGCGACGCTCAAAATTTGCATATTCATTCGGCGCACACAAGACGATCTCAGCGCTACTCAGGCTCTCTTTTGCGCTCCGCGAATGCATTTGCCATTCATCAGTTCATTCATTGAAATCACGAAGCAGCCAGCGAGCGCACAAACGAATGCCAGCTGAGTTCGTGCGAAGTGGCAAGTCGTCTACTCGGCTGCTGAAATAGAGACCAAAGCTTTTTCTGCAACTTTGTGGCACTTCTTAAGCTGATGCAGCTAACCAACATCTCAGCTGTGTTGCGGAGCGCGCTGCCGCGTAGACGCGCTCGTGCAGTAGCAGCGACGTCGCCGTCAAAGTGAGTGGCGCTGAGTGCAAAAGCACGCGCATTCTTTACGAAGCTCGATGTTATCGCTCGCTTTGAAGGTGGCGCAGACGTTGCCGCTGACGCAGCGCACACATACAGCGTCGCAGTGCAATTGCAGCTCTAGCAGCTATAGCTAACACTCGCTGTTTGTCTATCGTCTAGCGTAGACGCCGCTGCATGGTCGCTCGCCAGTTCATTCGCAAGGTTTTATATATTCGTCCATTTGGCGAGTGGAGCTCAGTTTGGTGCTTAAGCGCGGGGCGTGTATCTCGTACTCTGGATTAGCTGTTGGTTGGACACAGTGAATTAACTGTAATTTTGCTAATAATTTGGGGCAGATTTTTTCTTGTAGGACAAATGTGCGCGCATTGCGGTGCGAAGTAGAAAACGATTAGTGCCAAATGAAACGGATATCCTCGAACTAATTTCACAAAATCAAAAACAAAAAAAAAAATTATTGGAATAAAAGAAACAAATAATAAGCAACAACTACAACATTTTTTCTTTTGACAAAAGCCTAATTTGTGCAAAATTCAGCGCTTTTCAATAAAGAAAAAAATAAATACTTTAAAAATGTGTTAAAATTTTCACTAATAAAAAAGTTAATTTGAAATATTTTTTTGTGTGTCGTAACAGGGTTGGATATCGCCCATATCGCTGAACCTTAAATTAGCTTCAAAAATTGTGCTACTTCTGAAGTGAGTGTACGCAACAAACTATTTGTTCGAGAAAAAAGAGCATAAATTCAAAAGCAAAATATAAATTTTTTAAACACTAAAAAATTCTTGTTTGGAATTGAAAAGAAAACTGCAAAATATTGTGTTGTGCCAAAAAATATTCACGATGTATAAGAAAATGTCGGTCAAGTGGAAATTGTTTAATGGATTACAAGTGTCAGCTGTTCTGTTGGCGCTAATTGCACTTAACACGGATATACAAACAGTGCAGGCGGTACGTGTGAGCGGACAGCGCGCCAAAGGTAGGTGTCAATATGTGAAGGAAATGAACGGAAATGTGCTCAAGGATATCAAGATATACATATATTAATAAGTTTCAAAAGAATTATATGGTTGCATTATCATAAAGTTAAAAGACAAAAGTTATGTGGTTACCAAGAGCAAAGAAATTTAACGCCCAAGGCCAAGAGCTACGTTAATATGAACTCTTTTCTGTTTACAAGTGAAAGATAATAATTTTTTTCACCACATAAATATATTGAAAGCTGCCAAGAAAACAATTTTAAGAAGCATAAAAAACTTAAGTAGAGGAAATGGAGTTGCCGCACATTTAATATTTTTTCAAGAGTTGTGTTTTTAACTGTGGTGATTTAAAAAACACTTTGCCTTACAAACAATTTTCATTTTCCCGTATTTATATTATAACAATTTGCTGTATGTCTACTTACTCCCGCATATAAGTCTGCTATTATCAATAAATCAGATATGGATAAGATTTCAATAGAAACCCTACTTTTGGAATTTTTTTTCTAAATTGAATAAATTTATTTGAAACAAATATTTAATAACACTATTTCAATCCAATCTCAACCTCTCCTCGCTCTGAACTATCTGTTCAATTTTTAATGATCAGAGGACAGTTTGGGAACTCAAAAAATAATTTTGTAAAAGTACCTGTTGCCCTGTGAAGCTCTTACTCTTTCGACGTGAGAAACATTACTTTAAAGTTCATAGTCGCACTTTATACTATAAGCCTTATTCCCACATTTCTGCGATCAAATAAAAATTATAAATCTTTGATTTGACATTATTATAATCTGGTTTAACTTTTCTATAACAGCAGCAAAGTTTATTGATGTTTTTTGCACCTTATAGCGACAATTTTTCTTTCTAACTACGTTGGACGTATTGAATTGCTTTACAAGCTCTTTGCTTCAAAGTTTTTTTAAAAAAAAGATATGTCTGAATAATGACATGGCCAGATGACAAATTAAGATTACTTGAAAAATTTAAAATTTTTCACCGAGTTTGTAACCCCTCCACCTATGCTGGTATGGATTTACTATAAATTTGAATAATATTTTATTTAATCGTTATCGTCATAATTCCTTTTTATAAAATAATGGTTATACATTGTTACGAAAAAGTAACCGGAAATTGACAATAAAACACCAAATATTTAATTATTCATTAAGTTTTATATTTTAATCTTCTGAGTAGTCCCCACCAGACGAAATACACTTATGCCAACGATTTCTTCGGTCCTCGAAATACTTTTCATAAGCACTTTCTGAGATGACCTTCGGCTGTGTTTCCACAACTTCGGACATTTTCGACTGATTTTCTCCCGCAAACGCCTCACTACAGCCAAATAGAACTCCTTATTTATCGTCTGTCCCTCCGGAACAAATTTATGATGAACCAAATCACGAATATCGAAATTGTTGAGCGGTTTTGGCGTGTTTTTTTTTCTGCTTTGGCTCATTTTTTTCCCTCCATTCCGATTATTCACTTGTTTGCATGTTAAACTCATAAACCAATGCCTCATCGGCAATTACAATGCTCTCCATGAATGTGAGATCGGAATTCACATGATCAAGTATGACGAAAGAGACCTGTTTACGCGACTCCTTTTGAAAAAAAAATTACTTTTATCGGCACTAGACGAGCAAGAGAGCGTTTCATACCCAAAATACTCACCAATATCATTCGAACGCACTAGCGAGAGATGTTGAGCTCTTTTGTCATCTCTCCAATACTTACTTAACGATTTTCAGATCCTTCACTTCATCGAAATTTTCATAAATTGAAGGCGTTGAAGGTGGTCCAGCAAGAGACATGCCTTCCACGATCTCTCAACCAACTGTGAGGGCCCTGTGCCAGTCATAAGCTTGTGGTTCTGAACAGTGACTCTTTTCCAATATACGCTACGATTCCTTAAATGAAATTTGGTTAGAAGTATACTTTTTTCGTAAAATTATTTGTTCGATATTTTTATCCGTTGTAAAAATCGCAACGCACTGCTAAGGTGTACCGGCGTACGCAGCTGTTGTAAACAAACTCGTTTGACAGATCACGCTCATATTTGGCATATTAATTAAGAACAGTCCTCCCAAATTAACAAAATATCATTTACAAGGGAATTTAATTACGATTTCCGGGTGTTTTTTTTTTTTGTCAAAATGAATAAAATAGTTTAACTTAACCTATGGTCGTAATCAATATAATCTTACTAAATCTTACTCCTGATAACACTTACTTTATAATATAGCCTCCGCTGTAGTAAATTTTACTTCATCGAAAAAGAATCTTTTATCCTTTTCCTCCTTCGTTACAATATCGGAGGGTATTATATTAATTTGTTAATATGATTAAAAAATTTAAATTTTATTTAAAAAAAAAAATTCAGTTGAAAAAATTATTAAGTAAAAAATGTTTGACGTATTCTAAATAAACAATTCTTAAATCTCATTCGGCTCTTTCTAATCTCAGTTAGACCTAATGACTTTTTTTATGCATACTCAAAGGTTCAAATTGAAAATTTACTAGGGAAAAATAATTATTTGAATCAAAATTTATTGGAGATCTCAAAATTTTTGGTCAGAGATTTCATAGATGAAAAATTTATAATGTTGAGTATAGAATGATAGACTGAATGTAGAACTATAGAAACATGAAATCTACGAATTATATGAGTAATGTGAAATTTAAAACTAAATTCGAAATGGAATAAAAAATATATATGTATATTATTATTTTTTTTGCTATAAACACCAGCAGTTCTTCGAAATGCTTGAAGAATTCAATTAATATCAGAAATTGAAATTAGGTGCATATAACCAACTTTTTTGAGATTTTGGGCATTATTAATTTCAAATAGTAGAGCAAAAAATAGCATTAATTAACTGCAAAAGGCCGAGCCCAACATACACATGAAACAAAATTTTATAAAACCTAAGCATATGCCTCCACATGCGTCACGCACGCACTTATAGACATTGAAATAATAAAGAAAATTTACTAATTTCGAAGCATAAACTGTGATTTCAAAGTCACAAAAACGCGTGCCACAAATGTCTTTAACGAAAATCAAAATTAAATATTTAGATTTTAATTTCACAAACACACAACACACAAACAAACAAAAAGCTAATTGAAAAATGGGTTAGACAAGACAAAGCGCAACACTTGAGCGCTGCCCACCTGCTCACCATTAATCATGCGTTCATTAATCACGGCGCGTTAAAGATGCGCCGCCGTCAACAAGTCAACGTGGTCAACGCCGCCGGCAATGCCATGACAGCTAACAGAAATCATCTTTCACACTTTAACGGTTAAGCAGCTGCAAGAAAATAAATTGAATATTTTTGTTGTATTTGCAATATTATTGTTATTTATTTAAGTTTGACATTTAATAGATTAGCGCTACGAAGGTGTTGCAGCTGACGCCAGCTGACACTTATTTTGATATTTTTTGTTTTAAGTCAAAATTTCTGTTAAAAATTGTTATTGCCACCGCATACAATAGCCACTAAATGAATCTTAAGCATCTGCAATAAATTCACTGTCACTTTTGACGGCTCCATCAATGTTGCACCGATTTCACTGTTATTTGGAATTATTTTCGTGCATCTCTCTTTCACACCAAACAATGTCAGCGGGCAGATGTTATTCAAAAAAATATTGCAATAAAAACAATAATAAGCGTAGTGATAAAACAGCCATGTAGCCATTAATCTCAGCTTATTCATCAGCATATAATTGCCTGCTTCTGTTTTGACAAGCTCTCAGTTTGTACACAACAAAGCTGCAGGTGCCGCTGTATACCAGCTGTTTGTATTGGTAAATTGCAAAAAAATGAAAGTAAATTTAATTAATGTAATCATTAGCTGAGTCGCTGCCGCAATGAGTTCGTTGCCTAAGCCATTGTTTTGGTAGTGGAGCCATAGTTGTGGGAGGTGTTAAATAAATACCGACTACTCGCTTACGTAGTTTAGCAGACAATGTGAGAGAAATTGCAGTACACACAAAACAACAGCGCATATTGTGTCTTAGTCATGTTTTTATTTCTGAAATGTTATTAGTTTTTTGTGTGATTGTGTTGGTGTGTGTTAGACGGCGGCAATTGCAGTTGGTCTAAAGAAGTTCGTTGCTTGAGTCTTTTGTATTGAGTGTGTGGTGTGCAGCAAAGTTCGTTGTTCGGCGCGCTCAATCGCGCACACATACTAATGCATTGCATTGTTTATATGTTTTGCATGTATGTACATACATATGTAGCTGTAATAGTTTGTTTATTGCGTGTTTTTATGCAATTAATCTGCATTTCAGCGCTGCTGGTTTTTTCTTATTAATTAGCAGCAACTGGTCATTATTTTATTAGAATTGTTAAAGGAAAATAGTATGCAAAAAACTTTTATATGTATTACACATATACATACATATATAGCATGGGTTATTGATTTCATAGGCTGAAACGTCTACATAAAGGATAATGATGCATATGCGCCTACATTTATATATGTAAGATAAATAGACGAGGATTGCACGGCGACCTTAAGTACGGTATAGTTATATTTAGTACCCTCCCCTACATATGGAGGAGCGATTTATCATAATCTGTGAAAGTTTAAACGATTTTATGCTAGCACATCTTTTTAATTTATTTTATAATATTTGTTAAAAATCTTAAAAGAAGGATGTTTAAAAACTTTTTTCTCTTTACCTGTATGCTAATATACCAACTTTGGTATTCACCATTATTATAGTACTTTTACTATTTTTTTCAAATTCAAAATAATCCAAGATCTGATTTCTGGCATAAAAAAAATTAAAAATAAATGCTATATACACTTAGAGGGCACACCTTAAAAAAAAATAACTTTAAGTATTTTCGAAAGATTATTTTAATGAGAAGTTCTAAAAAGAATATACACATACATATAACACCACCTGAAATTCAAAATAACGTAACACCCCTTTTCATAAGTTTACAGGCGAAGGAAAAGCGAGATAAAAAACCACTCATATTGAGGCAAAATTTGAGTTTTGGTTATAAAGTAGTTATATATTGGTTATAAAATGGTTAAATATTGGTTATATCTGACAGTGGAAGCTGAAAATTGTATGTTGCATACATATTTGTAATATGATGTAGTGAATCGTAGACAATAAAAAACCCTATTTCGATTTTTTGATGATACGTTGTTTTGCACTTTACGTGATGATATGTACTTTTCTGAATAGCAGTATGATAATATTTCAATTAATTTGTGTTCTAATA
This sequence comes from Bactrocera tryoni, assembly GCF_016617805.1. Lineage (NCBI taxonomy): Eukaryota > Metazoa > Arthropoda > Insecta > Diptera > Tephritidae > Bactrocera > Bactrocera tryoni. The sequence continues at coordinate 11,539,519 of NC_052501.1, read as the reverse complement.
TCTATTCTTTTTCTTTATCACAATTCTGCCAAAATATTCTTCAATATAGGACACCAAATGAGCTTTATGGCTGTGCAATAATTTTTTAAATTAAAGCTGATCAAATTTGAACCGGACTGACATAAATGTAATTTTTTATTATTTTAATTCAAATATTTCTCAAAGATAGCCAATATTAGCTTGCCAACGCTTTAACCAAATTGCTATAGACTTAGTGTAAGCCTCCGCTCATTCATACATCTGATCAAATTTTAGTCAGATTGATAAAAAAATATAAATTTACAATATTTTGATTCAATAATTTGTCATACGTAGATGGTTTCATTAACCAATATTAGCTTGCCAACGCTTAAACGAAATTTCTATACACTTGGTGTAAGCAAAGATTCAGATCTTTTGATACGAATCTAATATTAACAAATCGAAAAGAGTTATTGAGACGATCTATAAGGAATTCTAAGGCCAACTGCTATCTCTCGGATGACCACACATTTCTTTAATTTAGTTAGTTGCGTTACCAGAGTTGGATGGACTAGTCGCATAAGGCAAACTTTCTATGGCCGCACGATCTTCACTCATTAGTTGGCGCCCATCAAATAAATTACTTGTGTTCATGGTAAAATACATTCCCAAAAATAATACAGCAATATTTTCGATGATTCCGTAGTCAAGATTCCATTAACATATGTATATACAAAATTTCAACGGTGATCTCCTAACAAAACTTTAGTTAGATAAACAAGCACTAATTGACATATGGAGAACAAACTTCCTATCAGCATAAAAAATATTTAAGTCAATATAAAAAAATGTTTATGAATTCAGTTTCTATAGGTATTGCAACCCTTAAGATCAAAAGGTATTTAAATATTAAAGCATTTTTCGCCGAAATAATGCGCATTGACCCTGTCATCTAACAGCACTTTTTCTTTTGTAAAGATGCATTTGCAACTGAAACTTTATTAAATTATTTACTTACCCACAAACACTTAAAAATACATAATACGAAGAAATACACTCAATCCAAATCAAAAGCAATCCCGCCAGTTGCAACGAAAATACAATATGGCATCCATACACAAAATCTTAATTAGTAAATGTCGATGATTTTGAGAAACAAGCACACAAGTTCAACTGAAAAATGCCAGAATCAAAACAAAACTCAAATTCTAAACAAAGCAAAATCGAAAACGAAAAATTCCAATAAAAATCGAACGAATATCCCATGCAGCCTCATAAAAATGCCGAGCAAAAAATATAATTACAAAATAAACACGCATACATATGTATAAACAACAACATCTGAACTCCACACACATGTTTGCAAATCGATTGCGGCAAGTGGCAACAACAGCAGCCAGCAGACAAACTGGCTTACGAAGCAATGCGACGCAACTCCGTCGCAGACATTGACAAATGCCGGTCAGTTGTTATAAACATAAATGTAACAAAAACAAATCAGCTAAAAATAATACAGCAGTTGATTGCCAGATAACCAGATTACCAGAAAAAACAAACTAGACGGCATGTTGCCATTTGAAGTATATTTGCAGCAATGCAACAGCAACCGCCGCTACACCGAATGTTGGCGATTGCCACTGTCGTGCTACGAAAACACCAAACACAACAAATAGCAGAAGAATAACAAAACAAAGACGATAAGAACAACAAGACTTGAAAAAATTAAGTATTGCAAAAACAACAGTTGCAAATATGCTACAATTCAACGAGTGCCACTGTTTAACTATGTGTGTGAGTTATGTGCCACTTGAGCTGAGAAGAAGATGTGTCACAACAAAAAAGCTTTGTGTGCGTACGGCAACTACAAAAACAATAATAACATGTTAAAGTGATGAGCGCTTGAAATGGCAATACATAGATGGCCACAAAAAAATTAACACTTTTGCATTAGTTGAATGCCGTTGCTGTTGCATTGTGCAAAAATGGCGCAAAGAAAATGTGTCTGCTGATTGACGAACAACATTTACTTGTCCGTCTTCACTTGATTGCTGGTGGAAATAATTGATGACAGTAATGTGGAACACTGTCACTGTGTTTAAAAAAAATTAAATTTACTCATCTTTCATGTACTATGTATTTTTGTCGAAAGAATATATTATATACCCACACTATATGTATAAGTAATGCCAACTTTCTATGAAAATTGTCTGAACTTGTGTCAAAAAGCGTCCAACTGATTGATAGCTTAGTATTAGAGGCATCTTACGGAAATTTAGAAACCAACTTTCTGTGATAACAGTCTATCCTTTTACAGAAAATTATTATAATGGGATATATGTATTCTTCTCATAACCCTCATATTCATATTATAATGATTTTCATACTTCTGGAAGACTTTATATCATATATATGCCTGAGCCTTTGAATTATCTTAAAGATACTTACAAAGCCTATTTTTCTGATAACAATAATATGTGGATTCGAAATAATCCTACCCCTCTATATGCGTAATATAGTGATTTCTGATTATCCAGTTGACTTTGGAAATTTTATTTAAGTCTACATATATGTGCAATATTTTAAGAAAAGTTAATTTTTTCTTAACCACTAGCTTCCAGGTATCTTCTTTCCAATATTTTTATATACAAGTTTTTGTTTAAGCGGTTACATGGGTTTCCTCTGATAAAAAACAGCCTTTTTTCACTAACTCTTTCTCATATAAAATATGAAATATCTTAATGGAATTTTTTATTGTTTCAAACATACACTATTAACAAAGAAATTCTTAAATTTTTGGAAAAAAATATTTTAAACTCGGCCATGGCAACGCCATTTCCAGTAACCCCTCGGAGAAAGATCATCTGAAGCGAAAATAATACGTGTTTTAGTTAAAACTCTAACTTAGAACTCGGACAAAGGAAAAAAAAACTGAAAATTGGAGTTTTGCAGACATTTTTTCTTCAAATATTTGTAATTGAAAAAAATCCTTCCCCAAGTTTTTTAAGAATTATATCTCAAAGATCTGTGAAAAATTTCATGAAGATCAGTTGAGTAGTACTCGAGAAATCTTGCCAACCGACTTCAAAAGCACGGTTTCGAGAAAAATGCGTTTAACGATGGGGCACTTAGCGTAGCTAGCCTCAAGCGAACAAGTTCTCAAGGCTGTATCTCCGAAACTAATACTGGGATCAACTTGAAAATTTATAACAATATTTTAGAGGACATTAAAAAAATCGTTTTTTGAAACCCGTAAGCCCATGTTATCCCTCAATAATTTTATAAACTTAAGCGTTGGCAACCGTATTTTTGACCATTCTTCGAAAACTGTTCTTACCAAGTATTGCCTTCAAATATTGAACACACTGAATTATTTTTAGTATTTGAATAATGTGGCAACTCTATTTAGATGAATATTTATATATATAACTTGCAAACCAACTTCAAATAAATTGTGTTTTTTACGCCTGATGACAATGGCAACCCTAATTTAGGTTGCTTTGATATCAAATATTATTATATAATATTTTCTATAGCATTTTAGAATTCATATTGACGATTATTACTTTAATTAAAGTTTGATTCCCACTTATGTGGCAACCCTGACAACAGCTCAACTCAAAGATTTTGAAAAACTGTTTATACCAATGCTAAAACCTTCCATAAAACTCATATATATTGCAACTGAAAGAATCATGGATCAAAGAATACTGCATTGAAAGTTCTTTAACCTCGTTCTTCAATATTTTCTTCTCAAATCTAATGATCGCTAGCTTTTCGCTATATTTCTAATATATTTGCTATTCAGTGCCGTAGTTTGTTTTCTTATCATTGTATTAATATCTATTCTCCTAATAGTATCTTAGCTACTAAACTTTGGCGCAAACACTCCAGACAGTTGCATATATTAATACACACACGAACTCATATGTTTCTTCACACATACTTATACATATAAAATATACAAGTCTAACCAGAAAAAGTTCACGTGTCTCAATTAGCGTCTTAAATGGCTTGTGACAAGCAGAAGCTAGCAATCCTGTCTAGTCGCTGACATCAGCAAAGCTTAAGCAACGCATATTACCGATGTGCACACATACATACTTGCTTACTAGTACGAGTATGTGCTGTATGTGTTTGACATGAGTATTACATATTAACAACTTCATGCGTTCATGCACTTGTTGCAGCAGCTACAACAGTTGGTTCACCGTTTTGCGCCATATTTCATTTTATTTATATATATCTTTATTACTATATATTTCATAAAATAAACCTACTTGCAACATTGCTGCGCCACTTACATTAAAACTGTTAACAAAAATATTGTCACTTTTGTGTAATTTTAATTTGTGCATTTTTTAATTTCCTTCCTACATTCCCATTTTCACAACATAGTGTTGCATTTTTACTGTTGTTGTTTGCTTGCACTTAAGTGAGACGGTTACACTCCAGTTTAGCAAATCGCAATTACACAGCAAATGCATATTTTTGGTTGACTTGAACGAGTTTCCACTTGTGACATAATTTCAATGCTTATGATTACTTTTTCACTTCATTTTTTTTTAACCTCAGTGCATAGTATGCAGGCTTGTAGGTTTTAGCTGCCTTTTATGCCTGTGTTTATGTGTGTAATATTTTTTATTCTGCTTAGTGTTGCATGCACCTGCTTACAGTATGTAATTTTAACTATGTACAATATTACAACTTGTCATCATTAGTTTGCCTTTTTATATTATATATAAATTATATCTGTTACATATCTATATATATGTGTGTTTATATATGCTTTCCTTGCCACCAGAGACCGACATTTGTGTATGTATGACATTTTTGTAACATGCACCTGTTATAGCTGTACTTATAGACATGTCTTGTTGTTTCCTTTTGAAGGTGATGTCAGTCAACATGGCGTATAAGCGACTTTTGACTGACATAAAAGACTTTTCAGATGCATAGATATGAACGATTATTATGTACCTGTTCGTTCATATGAAATTGGTTCGTTGCTTGGTTGCTTGGCAAAACATATTTATTCAATTACATTTTCAAATTCAACAATAAGTTGTACATATTGTGTCAGTTGCTTAATTTGTAGCCGCACAAAACACGCATGTGCTGCCAAGTGGCTTGAAATGTCGATCTTTCTGAGGTTTTTAGCAGATTTAAAACAATTTCATGTAATTTGTAACACCCAAAATATTTCTAAGAACCTATAAAATGAATATATAAGAAATCTGCGTGACGAGTTGAGTCAATTTGGCCATGTCGGTGTATCCGACGTATATACGAAACCAGGTCCCTCAGTGTTTTAGATAGGAATCTGAAATTTTAAACACATCCTTTTCTTCCCAAACCGAACAAACTATTGTGTTCTACATATACGAACTGATACGGCATCGTCTCCGTAAACCTTACAAATTTTATTGGTAGCCTGCGTGGCATTCTTCGCTTTTTTATACAAAACTTTCAAAATATAGTGAATTTCTTCATTATTTTCACTCATTTTTGAACAGCTGTAACTTCTTTTCAACTATATTTTTTTGGTTAAACGAAGCTTGAAATCTAACCTTTCCAACACTATATGATATGAGAGTAATGTGAATGGTAGCACAGGAGTTACACGACTGCAACGACATCTATTGACAAAATACGAAAAGATTTTTTCGACTACCCAATATTTCTTTTTGTTTATTAATAGTCAATTATAATTGATTCTCAATTGGTGAAAAAATTTTTTCTTCTGAGTATGATGAGTTCAAAGAAGGTCTTTAATAAATTAACGCCAAATCAGTGAGATGATAGACAAATCTTAGAACAAGATGAAAAGTTTTGTATTTGTACATATTCATACATCATTTGCATTCAAGCAAAAAATTTAAATTTTATATAGTTTATCAAATAACTAACAAAGCTTTCTATAGCTTCATGAAGTGGTCGAAAATGTAAAATTTTATTTTTTTTACTTTTAATTAATATTTTTGATTTCCTAAAAATAATTTTTAATACCTGTATGCTTTGTCATATCTTATACTATTATTTACTTTACTGCAAAATCAGTTTATTGGCACACTAGGAGAAATCAAGAAGCAAACAAGCAAAAACAAAGAAATATATTTATTTCATAATAACAAAAATATGCGGCGATTGCAAAATACGAGTAGCCAAAGGACGCAAGTACAAGCGTTCATTCAAGCATTTAGCAAACACACAACTACTTGCACACATACAACTATTTTTATAGTATATATACATACATATAAAAATATAAATGATACGTTGCGAACCATTGCTATAAAGCATAATAACTATAACTGGAACTGTAACTGTAATAATAACAAAAAATAACTGCGTCTATCCACAACTATATATATATATATATATGAATGTAGATACATATATGTAACACATATATAAAGCTTATGTCTACGACAGACTTCAATTATTGATTAGCCCGCTAGTACGTATAAGCGATTAGAGCCACATTTGCCACCAAACGCTACTGAGCTAGAGTAGGCGGCTGCCTTGGCTCAACTTAAAACAGCAAAAAAATAAATACGAGTAAATCGTACACTCATACATAAGAAAAAACATAACAAGTGAGCTGTTGGTGCTGCTCAAACGACAGCCTGTCTGTGGCAGTTACAGACCTCACAAGTGCATGCATGTGTCAGTATGTGTGTATGCACATAAAAACTATTGCGTGATTGGAAAAAATGCGAGATTTTAATTAAAAAATATGTAAAGTGTTGGTTGGTGCTTGGAGTTGTGGATTTCAGTGATCGATTCAACGCAAATGTTGTTCATCAGTTTTGGCTTTTTTATGCTATGGGAGGGAAGAGCGTGCTAGTTTTTGTAGCGCTCTCATATAATTTTTTTTTTCTTACATGATTTTCTGATTTTCATATAGTTTTACTTATTTTAGTCTGGTTTCCTTTGGTATATGTTACACTTGGTCATGCTAAAAATAAGGTTTATAAATAAACTGAAAAGCGAAGGTCCTTCCTCTAAATATTAAGAAATCATACTTAGAGAGACTCCTTTTGAGATTTCCACCAATCAATATTTTACGAATAAAGTGAAAAAAAGCTATTTTCGACACGCTCCACTGCATACGCATATTCACATAGCAAAGTTCATTTACACTAGTTACTCATACGCCCCGCACCTTCAACTGGCAAACGCATGTTGATGCGCACCAAAGGCGGAAATCGAAAAAATTTACAATAATGAATTGAACAGCACATCAATTATCAAGAAAAAGCTGGCTTGGGTGCAAAATCCCCAAAATAACCGGCAATATTCGCACCTGTGTGTGAAAGATCATAAAGTTTATTATGCATTTTTTAAAGCATGGCCACACCATCAACTGAATTAATCCATGTACAGTATTTTTTTGGAATTTATAGCACATTTTTGTTCACAACCCGGTAATTTTTGTTTACCGCTATCTTTTCACAGTGTGGTTTGGGTGAGCTAAAAAGTGCGTTCATCTTATTGCAGCCATATTTTTGTAGCATTTACCATTATTTTTATTTCGATTTTATTGTTTGCTCGTAAATGGTTTTTTTATTATCATAACAATATGCTTCACTCAATGAATTGCGTTAGCTTCCATAGCAGATATGAAAGCTGCTTTATGGCGCGTGTAAAGCGGATTACTCAAAACGCTTAATGAGCTTAGCGTCTTATATGGACTGTATGTATATCGAGGCTTTTCTAGCTAATTGAATGCATTACCAGCTATTTACAGCTAAATAACAATCGCATCTAACCGTTATTCAAATGGCATTTGATAGTGAATACACGCAATTTGGAGATTTCGTTTTCGTTGCTTTTTCACTTTCATTGAAACATAACTGTAAACAAACGCATCACAAAGCGCTTACGTTAGTTTGTTTGCTGGAAATTGTAAACAATATGTATTGATATTCAGAAAATCCACTTTGTAATAATGTGAAAGGCAGTTTGTATAGTTTTATACATGTGTGCTATGATGAAGAAGATTTCATAAGAAGTTGAATTACTTGCTCGCTTCCGCTTGCTTAAAATGCGTTTGTGCGTAGCTATAGTTTTATGCAGTATGACTTGTGTAATACTGCCGTAAATATAATTTCAGTACAAGTTTTTATGATGCATACTTTCACTCTTACTTGGAGGACCTGATATTTTGTTGAATATCCTTGGCATAACTTAAAGTACTTTCTACACATCAGATGGTTCAAGTTTCGAAAATTATCTCTTCAATTTACGATTTTCGGCCAATCTTCGGACTTCTTCTTTAATGCCATGTGTAGAAGTTTTCGTATGTGAGGAAAGATCTCTGAGCGCCATGCACTTCAGAGTGGCCAGAAACGATTCCTTCGCATATGGCTCAAACAGCTCACTTTCGGTCTTAGACCAAGTAACTTCTGTGTAGCCAAAAAACATCCGTTTGAAGGCGAGCTAAACTGAGAAGACGAACGATCCCTCCTCATGGTTGTGTGGTGAATTTGAGACCCGCCACGTAAAAAATCCTACCAATAAAAAGAAAAAAAAAGCTTCGATCTTGGCACGGGTCACATCAAAAACTATGTCTTCATCACATACTCGTAAAGTCATTAATTCACAACTTTTTAAAGGTATTAGAGTCATTACATAATTTGTAAAAACTTTTCATAAATTGGTTTCACAAAGAAGGTCTGAAGTTTGCATATCAGCATGATGATTATCCTTTTCCTTTACACGATTTTCGGAATTGTAGATTTCAGATATAATCGGAGAAGACTCAAAAACCTATTCGAAATAGAGTATTGTTATGTATGAAGTTCAAAATTACCCGGCGAAACATCGCTTTTTTTCTTACCGACTCAAAAAAATAACTTCCAATGCGACTAAAAGTTTCCAAAAGCAACAGTCTGAAGCTACTTAAAGAATTCGTTAAGAAAATAATCGAGAAGCAAAGTTAAAAGAAATTTTAATTTATTATATGAATCTGTACTTACTCTCCCCTTTCTTTAATTAGTCATTCATAGGGACGGTGTGCTCTCTTTCGTTTTTTATCTCTCTCTCTCTCTCTCCATTTCTCTCTGCCTCTTTCGCCTCGTTTCATGATACGAGGTTCAAATGAGCCCTTAGGCTAAACATATAGTGAACTATACATACGCTCTTTGATTAATTTCTACAACTCAGAGACCGTTATTATACCCTAAACATGGCATATTAAGTTAGGCATGAAATTCGTAACACCCAGAAGAAAACGTGGGAGATCCTATAAAAAATATATATAAAATGATTAGCACGACGAGCTGAGTTCATTTAGCCCTCGCCATCCGCCTGTTCATCGGTCTGTCGTATTGTCTGTCCGTCTGTCAGTATTAACGTGAAATCGTGCCTTAGTTATTGAGATATCGATCTGAAATTTTGCCCACGTCTTTTTCCCGCCAAAAAGCTGCTCATTTGTCGGAACCACCGCTATCGGATGAGTATAGCTTGTAGCTGCCAATGATCAGAATCAAATGCTTGTATGGAAAACTTTCTTATTTGAAGAGATATCCACACGAAATTTGGCACGAATCAATATCTGAAGCACTAATGTAATCACCAAAGAAATTGTATAGTTCGGATTACTATAGCATACAGGTGCCATGCATACGCGAAAGGCATAACCACATACCAGCTACAAATTCCGTAACACTTTTTAAAAGGATCATTGGAAAGTGTCCTAAAAATTATGCTAAAAAGCGGATGAAAAATGGCTAAAGAAATTAAGCTTCCTTGAAAATCGTGCTCATTACGCTATTAACACGCCAATAATTTCTGCTAATTACAGCAAGCGTGTGGGCTAGTAAGCCGCTTAATTAGGCGAAAGTGTTTGCCAAAAGCACCGATTAATTTATGCGCATTTGATGATTAAGTCGAAGACAACTAAAATGAGGAATTTATTTTGAGTGATTTTGTGTACGTGTGGCGCATTTCAAAATTTCACTAATGTCATAATAGAGGTGTAATTACAGCATAAAAATGCCTGCAACAGAATTGGCAGCACTTTCCTACTTGCATCCTAATGCGCATGCGCAACGGCATTTAGTGTTTATTGAAAGCCAGATTGGCCGCAATTTCCGTTAAACTCTGCAGTTTGTGGATTATGGATTTAGTTTGATTTATTTAATATTTTTCCACTGATTTTTTTGAATTTGTTTGCAATTTTATGAAGTCAGATATTTTCAAGTTTTCTAAAAATTATTATTTATTTCATTGCTTTCTTTATTTTCGCACAAATGACAACAAAAATTTACGATTAATGGCTAATAGCCGCTTTATTACGGCATACGACTGTGAGTTGTCACACAAGCACACACACACACCTGTTTATCTATGTGTGTGTATGCACATGTCTGGATGGCATGCATTTCTTTCTCGCGGTCTGGTGTTTATTTTTTCCTTCGAAAAAGTTGTGCGTCTGCTTTTGGCCATTATTAAATTTGTAGTTTACGGCCAAACAACAGCAAGTTTACGATCTAGCAACACCACCAACACAAATTCACGAAAGCATACGCGCACATTGGAAATAATTGCGAACAAGTTGTACTGGTAAATGAGCGAATGAAATAAAAGCCTGACAGCTTGCGCTGGCAACATGCTGGCGGGCTGAAAAAACACATGTATGCAAGTACAACAACAAACTACAGATGTATATAAATTTTTATACACACCCCTGTCCAATGCATGTACGCCGCTGTGCTCTAATGCTTGTGTTGTTGTCGTTGTTGTGTGGTAAATTTCGCCAACTGGTTGGCGGTTTTCATGACCTCCGTTAATGGCAGTGGATCATCTCAGCTGACTTTGCGATTTTCTTTTTTAAATACCTTTTTTGTGGTTTTCATTGCATCGTTCAAGCAAACTCGTCTACGGTACGTACGCTGAAAATCAATATGTTGCAGTTGTGACTAATTTTTTGGCCACACTCGCTTATTTGTTATTATTGCTTATATTTCCTTCTATAAGCTTTTTCTTTGATTTTCTTCTGCAAAATTATTTAAGCAACACATTCCGAAGTGTCTAAAGCGCGATGCTATTATTTTTTATGTTTTGTGCAGTTTGTTGCATGCACCATGCGGTTGCTTGCTAGCATGTTGGACACAATGTTAACATATTTTCGATAATTATTTGGCCAGTTATTGATTTTTATATAATAAGCATTTAGCTAATAAGTATAAATGTTGCAGCGCTGGCATAACAACTTATTCAATCAACTGTGCAACGGGAAATGAAAGGATAATAAAGCTTAGCTTTTCTCATTTGCCAATGTGGCTACGTTTATTATTTTCCGGCGCAATATGGCAACATACACACACGACTAACATAAAAATGCATATAATGACCGGATACCATTACATCTGATGCATATCTATGGGCAGTAGTTGCCATATTAAGAAAGAAAAAATTATAATGCAACAATAAAATTGTTGTTGCAATGGACCGCGATTCATATTCGGAAAATACCTGTCAACTCAGCAGCGCTGACTTATAATATTTGTTAAGAGCTTCATGACACTTCAAGAATAAGATCAGGATTTCCATCCTTGTACGAGTATACCTTCCAAATATCGGGTAGCTAACTCTGAGGTAGGAGATTATGAGTTTTTCATTGCGTTCACTTTTGAGACTATTCTTGACTTACTATTTTTGCATGAAAATCTGAACTTTTGGTTAGACCTTGACATCGAAGTTTTCCATTCATAATCAATATAGCATCAGTGCATATGGTATATATAACACAAACGAGATGTTGAGAGCATCACATATCATATATAAATTATAGTCGGAACAAAATTCATTTCATAATTTTTATAGACGACATGGACAAAGGTGTGTAAGTGGCTAAAGAGTGAGAAATTTTGTGCATCTCCTTTTTGCAGTCCGAGAGGACTTGGTCTAAAGAAATTTTCTTTAAATTTCCTATCTTCGGATTTCTTATCTATCTGCTTCTCTAAGCTACATCTTAAAGTGTATTTTATAGTGTGGCAAAAACACTAATAATATTTTACAAAACTTCACTTTTTCTAGCAACTATTTTTCTAATTTCTTTGAAATATATTTTGGTGAAGTTGCAACAGTAAATATTGAATTTTTGATTAAACAAGAAAGAATGTTAACTTCGGCACTGAAGCCGTCAGATCATTCAGAGGAGCATTTCTTATAGCATGAAAATAATTCGTGCCAAATTTCGTATCAAATAAAACAGGTTTTCCACACAAGGACTTGTTATATTTTACATACAATGGCAGCTATATCCTATAGAGGACATGGTTCCGACAAATGAGCAGTTTCACAGGATGTGTGAAAAATTTCAGTTTTATATCAAAAACAAACAGTTCACGTATACAAAGTTTGACTTTTTGATATTATATATACTCAGAACATATTGACATACGAACGCTATTTGTGTTGCATTTTGGCAAAAAAAAAGTATTAAACCGCAAACATGTGCAAGCGACTATTTTTAATAACTTTTGACGTGGGTGAACTCAGCAGTAGCGCAGCGATGATCAAAATTCGGTTTTAAACGATGACTGACTAGCTCCAGGGCCAGTGTTTATGGATGGTATGGTGAATGCAATCGAGGCCATAGGTTACCCTAAGACGAATTTCATGAACGTCTCCTCAAATCAGTTGTTGTTCTGGAAACTATTCTTGCTATACGCAAACTAATATTGCTGGATACTCATGTAGGTCACATCATCAGATAGAGGCAACTATAGGCATTAGTGGGGCCAGCATCCATTCAATATTGCTTTGTCCTTTGTTTACACAGGATCCCAAACAATTCGTCGATCGTTCAAAAAAAGCTTGTATCGACTTTTCAGGAGAAATGTTAAAAAAAACTTGATAGCATTTCTTCGCAACACGTCTCTGAAATCGTGAGAGTTAATGAAACGTAAATCCGCGTATTCACAAAAAAATAAAAATTGGTAAGTATAAAAATTAGTAGTAAAATTGTAAAAAGTTATTGGTGCACGAGGCACCTCCAAGGAAATTGTTGACTGTTTTTTAGAACAATTAGATATATCGCAACCATACCACTAGCACAACGTATAACAGCAAATTCTGAGTGATAAATATCCATCAGTTTGCCAGTTGTCTTTAAAGAATTCAGGAAAACTTACCACCGAAGACGGATCAGTCTCACACATCGTCTGAAAAACTACAGTTTTCAGTACTCAAAATAACAATTTGATGAATCGACAACCGTATTATAGTCCTGACCTGGAATGGCATGACTACTTTTTATTTCCTTTCGTAAAAGATAAACTAATGGGTCAACGTTTTTCGACACTTGAAGTAGAGTTTGATGTATTCAGAACGCATGTTTTAAAGATACCTCAATGAGAGTGGCAAAAGTGCTTCGAAAATTGTTTCAAACGCATGTATAGATCTCAACGGAGAATATTTTGAAAAGTAATAAAACAACTTTCGATGATTAAAATTTGTTTTTGCTCTCCAATGCTGAAATAAAAAAGGCAACCTACGTTTACATTTAGACAGACGGATATGGCTAGATCGCCACAGTGCGTCTGATTATTTATATATATACTAGTGGATCCAGCTGCTTTCTCAATGTCTGGTTACCATTCTTTCTCTTTAATTAATAGAGTTGCCAGCTTAATAGTGAGAACTTTTACTGTATTTTTTATTTATGAATTGTTTTTACTAGCCTATCTTCTAAGTTGGTCCGAACTGGACACAGTGATCTAAATTTTGCTACAATCTGTTTACTAGTTTAGGAGCCCAACGGGGACAAACAAGGTGACACGTAATTTTTATATATCGAGATATATACTTTGTAGAATCTCCGACGTTTCCTTTGTGGTAATTTACATGTCTTGTTCAGGGTATATGTAAAAATTGCTTTTAATGAAAAACTTAATACTTCCAACATTAGTGATTTCAATAAAACTGAAAAAACTACAACAAAATTCCGTTAATTTTCATAACCCGTAGTTAAAGCATTTAACTTCAGTGAACAGACACCCAGCTCTGCTCAACTTATAAATAATTAGTCAAATTGTTTTTATTTCTCCTTCTAAAACCTGCAGGAAAGACATTAATCACCGAGCAAATGGAACACACATACCAGTACATTGGCAATTGCCACAAACCAAGTTGGATTTGCAGGAGCAGCATGTCGCAGAAATTATTTGTATGTGTGAAAGTGTGTGTTATGAGCATGTAATCAGTCGCTGTTAACTCCCGTAGCTGGTGGCTAAATCGCTTCGCTTGCAATCTTAATAACATATCGACATTTCCTACTTTTCCTTTTACTGCGCTGATTGCTGGCGCATGCGTATATGCTCAAACACACACACACACATAAATAGTATATAGAAGCTGCGTTTATTGTGGCTTTTACAGGAAATTATTATTTACAATTTATTTGCTGCACTTGCCTGAGACATCGTGTCTTGCACTTTAAGCAAATTAATTATGAATTGGCAAACTAATATGAAAATTATAAATGGAAAAAGCAATAAAAAAGTTGAAACCGAAATATTTATGTCTGTGCTGCTAAAATATTGCGCAATTTCGTATGCAAGTGTATGTACATGACATTTAGGTAAAAAGAAGAAATGTAATAAAGGTCTGCGAAATGATAAGCGGCAATAATCGAACCAGCTTTTGACTTACCTTTCAACTAGATTTATATAGTATATATAAAGATACAGTTATATTTCAATCTACTTGTGTGTGAACCAATTTTTCAGTCCGACTGCGTCAAAATGCCAGAGTTGAAACACTCTTGCTGTTGTTGTTGTTCTTATTCAACGTAGTTAGTTGCCACTCATTTTTCTTTTCGCTCAACGCTCGCAAGTGGTTAAAGCTGTTGTTGGTTTTAGAAACTAAGTAGGCGTGTAGGCTGGGCAGTAACGGCACTTTTTGTCGCAGTCAATGGCAGTTGCCGCATACTGGGTGTGTTCCGGTAGTTGTCACACGGTTTCCCGCAAAAGTGAATTGGAAGAAAAAATTATGAATTAAATTCACAAAAACGGCCGGCAAAGTTTTACTTTCCAGTTTTTTGAGATTGGAATGGCAACCGTAATTTATATATCTTGTATAAGGCAGTACATATCTTATATGCTGGAAAATATGTATGTTTGTACAGTGTAATTTACACTATTACATATATGAAAAAAGTATTTGCCAGCCTTTTCAGCGTGTATTTTGGTGTGAGCATGCAAATAATCTGACAAAAGCGGCTTTCAGGCTGCGAAAAAAATTTAGAAAATTATTTCAATTTATTAAAATACATTTATAAATATTCTAAATTCGTCCAAAATTCAAAAAAAAATCGTAATTTGCAAAAAAGAAACTTCCTTAGTTATAACATTTTTTCCAAAAACCTGTCAGCAAATGAATGTCTTTTCACATGCAAAATCTATTTTTGGCGCTACCTCCTTGATTCTAAGCTTGAAAACGTGTTAAGTACCGCAAACTTTGAGTTCATCTCTCACAGCTATGCGCAAATTTCATAAAATTTAATGACCAAGCAAAATTTAAATAATCATTGAACCGTGCGTTAGCCGCTTTTGGCTTAAAAAAGTGAAATGAAGCGCAAAGAATCTTTTATCTGTTATTTAACTTTTATTCTCCAGTTTCGTTACGCCAATTACTCATATTTGCTGGCTATTAAACTTGTTCTAGAACTTGACTAAATTCTTGTTCAGCCAAGCGTTGTTTTAGTTTAATTTTCAAATTTTTTTGGCTGGAAGATTTTGAGTGTGAAATCATTTTTTTAATTACACAAAAATTGTTTGCTCATTTAATTAAGCTATTATTTGCACAATATCACTTAAATGCATAAGCTAACATAGCGTTAATTTTTAACTTAATTTAAGAAATAATTGATGCCCACATTTTAAAAAGAGGGTAAGGTAATATTTTTACTAATAGTCATTTTTATGCTTATGAAGAAAACTTTAAGCTTTTAAATTTGTTGTATTTTATAAATTTTTTTTATTTTATTAGATCATTTTTAAATTTTATTTTATTCAATTTAATTATTTAATGTAATTTAATTTATTTTAATTTTAATTTATTTTATTAAATTTAATTTAATTTCATTTCATTTCGTTTAATTCAATTTTGTTTAATTATGAATTTATTTTAAATTATTTTTTTATTTTTTTATTTATTTTATTTATTTTTATTTTATTTTGGATATTTTTTTTATTTTTTATTAATATTTATTTAAGGAAGAAAAAAATATCGAAGATCTCCCAAGTCTTTATATTACTTCCTAAAAAATTCCTTTTTTTTATTACAACTACAACTTGAATTGATCGATTCTTGCTTATCTTAAGAACCTTAAGCCTTACGCCAAAACTCTGAACACAATCTAATCACAATTTATTTATTTTTTCTTTCAGGTATGTAATTCTCAACTATTTTATGTGTTACAAAAACACCTTTTGCCATGTTCAAAACAAGCTTTTGGAGACAGAACTACCATGTGCTGAAAGCTGTAAGTTTGTAATATACCAAGTTTAAGGGCATATCGATAAATGATCAGCATGATGAGCTGGGTCGATGAAAAAATCAAGTTCTTGTATGAAAAGCTTATTATTTGACAAGATTTCTTAACAAAATTCGGCACAGATTATTGGCCAAGGCTACGGTATACTCACCGAACAAATTACTCAGATCGTACGACTATAGCATACAGCTGTCATACAAGCTGACTTATTCGAATCAAATTTTGTATAGTATAGCTTCGGTGCAACCGAAATTAACACTTTTTCTCGTTTATATATTTTACATATATATTTAATTACATAAATATAACAAAAACAGCGCGACTGTTGTGAGAAAGGCTCGCGTGATAGCCATCTAGTCAAAGTAAAGTCAATAGCTCATTTCACACAACGCCTTTCTTTTGACATAAAAGTGAAATGTTTGCAGCTTATTGTTTTACCGTTGGCATGTTGTTGACATTTGACTGTCAATTGGCTGTTGGCACTAAAATTGAAATGAAAATGTGATTGAAATGGAAATGGAAATTGAAATTAAATCAAATACAATTGTATTGATTGGAAAAAACGAATCAAACGGTTAACGAGCAAAACCGCTTGTCCAAGTGACTGCTTTGGTGGAAGATATACGTATTGTAGAGGAGTGTTAAATCGCAAATAATACGAGCCAAGACACTTGGACACGTCAAAATATAAAAACATTGTCTTATATTAGGAATATATGTGTGTACATACTATGTACTCGTATGTACATCAGCACATAAAATTGTTGTAACATATAACTGCTAGAAGTTAGCTATAAAATCCCGTACAAGCAATAGTAATGAAGCGGAAAGAAATAAAATCATATTTCCGGTGAGAGCAAGGCTTCAAGTAAAAGCAAATAAATTGTATTTCTTTGAGGTTTTGGAAGAAGATTTATATTAATGCGAAGTTATGCTCTGGAAATGGTTATTGCAGATGACTTCAGAGTAATCTCTCAAAAGATGCTTTCAAGAACTGACATTGACATTTAGCTCAAGGTCGCCAGAAAGGACCTAAATTTTTATTCAGCCATAAACTGTTCATTTGGCAACATTCCTCAAGATTATATAGAAATCCTTTCTGTCTTTACAAAAACAATAATATGACTCAAGCAGTTAGATTTTTTTTTTATTTTTTATTTTTATTTTATAAATTTATATTCAATTTCTGCTGGAAACGCAGTTAAATTTTCTGCATTTTTGTTTTTTTTTCGTCCTTTCATTTTTTAAATTTCTGTTTCAAACGACAATAAGCTGATTATAAGAAATAGTAAATTCTTAGAAATGTGATTAATAAAAATTATAAAAAAAAAATAATATTTTTTTCAGGTTCAAAAATCAAATATACATTGAAAACAGCACAAATTTTGAAACAATTATGCAATTTTTTTTCTATTTCAGTTCAAAATTATTTTCTAGCAGCAAATGTCCACTGAAATTGTGCAGAAATAATTGTTAATCACAAACTTCACTTTGATTTTAGCGAGTTTTGACAAATAAACCTGAAAATATGCACTCAAGTCCCCAAACGTCTCACACTCACATACTCCATACTTATATGTTCAAATCTAATTGCTGACAAAACGTGCGCGTGCGCTGTGCGTAGCCGAATATTTACAATAATTCACATCTGTACATGACCAAATCCATATTCATTGATATCTATGCGTCTACGTATATATATCTAGTATATGTATGTATGTATATATATAGTAAATTCGTATGTTTGCATTGCTGCCAAATTACGGCCACTGTGCAAATGAAAGTCAAGTCATGCAACAGCTGGCGGCACTTAAAAACAATGCACCTAATTGCAACATATGGTCTGCGATATTTTTGTAAGGTGTGTCAATCGTTTGTAATTTTGTTGTAGTTGCTTAAATATTTACACATAGCTATCGAACGATCGATCAACGGATTAGTCGTTACGAATGCGGCGAAAACAAAGTCATTGCCAATAACATTTATGTATGTATGTATATATAACGGTATTAAATTTGTATGTATTATGGATGTAGGATTTTCTTTTTTTTAAATTGGATAGTGTCACTTGTAAATAATTTTTAAACGGAAGTTGGAGTAAAATTAATCAAAAGTAAACTTGAAATTAAAATTAAAATAAAATAAGAATTTAAAAAATTATAAGTAATAAAATTTAAATTATGTTTAATTTATTATTATAAAATTAAATTAAAAATAAATTTATAATTAAAAGAAAAAACAAAAATTACTCTTAAAATAAATAATATTATATAATAAATAAAAATGAAATGTGCTCTTCCGATCTTTATGCTAAGATTATTAATATTATAAATTATTATTATAATATCATAATAACAATTAAAATTAAACTGGAAACTAAAAAAAAGATTAATAATAAAATCCAAACTATAATTAGAAGCAAAATTTAATTGAAAATTAATTTTAATTACAAATAAATTTTTGTTTAAAAGTAAAATTAAACAAAAATAAAAATTAAATTTAGAAATAAAAAAAATATAAAATAAAAATACTTAATTACAATTAAAATTTCAATTAAAATTAAAAGTAAAATAAAAAAATATATATAAACTATATTAAAAATAAAAACAAAGTCTGAAATAAAGATTAAAATAAAAAAAATAAAGGGTAAAATTAAAAATAAAACAACTAAATAAAAATGTAAACTTATAATAAAATAAGAAATTAAATTAAAATTAGACTTAAAAGTAAAACTAAAAATTGAATTAAATAAGAATAAATTTAAAATATCTAAACTTAAACTAAAACTAGATTTAAGATTAATATTAAAAGTCAAAGTTAAAATTAAAATTAGAATACAAATTAATATTAAAAGTTTAATTTACAAACTACAATGTATTTAAATTAAATAAATTTAACACAATATTAATAAAATATTACATAAAACATATAAAAGAAAAAACATTATTTAAACTAAATAATGAACAAAATAAAAAACGAAATAAGTAAAAAAATATAACAAAAAATTAAAAACAACTAAATATTGAATTGAATTAAATAAAACACAATTTAAATATTTTATTTATAATATACGATAAATGAATATAATAGCAATAAATGAAAAGCAAAATTTATTAAAATATTTAAAATTAAATTAATTTTTACTTAAACATTTTCAAAACTCTTGAAGGATATAAAAACTATCAATTATAAAGAAAAAAGTTAATCAAAGCGAAATAAAAAAATAACTTAAAAAAATTAGGGCAAAGAAAATAATTTTTATTAATTTAATTAAGTGACATATAATGAATATAAAAGTTCTATAAAAATTATTTAAATGACATAATATGGAGGCCAAATGCGCAGGACCTTTTATTTTATTTTTTTAATTTAAATTTGATTTTATTTTCAAATATGTACGTATCAATAATTATGTAAATTTAACAGCCTTATGTTTTCTAAAAATATGACATTAAGCATTATATAACTTCATTCATGCAATTTGACACTGGTTTGCTCACAGTTAGAGACGGAAACTAGATAATTTAAGCAAATCAAAAATTCGAAAAATGCAGTAAATTCAAAAACAGAGCTGCAAAAATTCCAAACGCCAAACACAGGTAGTGGAAGAGCACAAATTGCACAAATATGCAAAATTTCAGACATAAATTTAGAAAATGCATAGATGACCATAAAATTCAAAGGTCATGCCTTGAAACGACAAACCAAGACAACATTATTTTTCAGAGGAAGAAGAATAAATGCATATGAATTTCCTAGTTCCAGCAAAATTTGCAATTCAACAAACTGAAACTCTAAACAGCCAAACAACTAAATGCAAATAATAGTAAAATACAAACATGAATATATTTACTCTGTCCGTTATTCATATTTTACTAATTGCTTTTACATACAAAGAGTTTTGCACTTTTTGGCCTTGCAATGCTGGCAAATTCTGCTCTTTGTTTCGCCGTTGGCGGCGACTTTATTGGGCAGCTAGAAAAAGTTACACTGCAGATCGCAAACAAATGCTAATAAAGTCAGCTAATACATGTTAAGCCCGTTAAATACTTTGGCACACACACGCATACACATACAAGCGGTTATGCGAGTCTGCACGCTTCTGCACCGCCTGAGCGAGATCTTTGGCGATCGTGTGACAAAACACCGCCATTGCCACCGCAACACACCAAAGTCAGCAGAAAGAAACAATTGCAAACAAACAGAGGAAACACAGCTGAAACAATGCTAACTAAAACGGGCGAAAAGATAAAAGACCGATAGCGAGTTGGCTGCGAAAAAAAAATTGTCGAAGCATGTTTCAAATTGATTACTTCATCTGTGCACTTTTTTCTTTTCATTTGTTTCTCTGCATTTTGCTACTTTTTTCACATTTATTTTTTTCTTACACAATTTTTAATATTTATGTTTTTGATGTTTTGCGCATTAATTTTAGTTTTTTCGCACAACCTTGAGCTCTAATTCGCAACACACACACACAGACATACATGTGTGCATACAGTTTATGATGAATGCAGAAGGCGTGTGTGTCAGTGTCTGTAAGTACATTGGTGCATGTGAACAATGCATTTAGTAAACTTTGCGTTAATCTTTTGAAATCTGGTAAATGCCAAACAAAGCACAAGCTCAAAACGCCCAAAAGAGTTTAACAAACAGTTGGTAAAAAAAAGTGTTAACACATGTATAGATACATATACACAAGTAAAACAACACTTAAACTAATTAAGATGCAGGAAAAAAAAAGAAATCAAACCAACAAAATCTGCATTTTTTCAGCCGTTTGCGAGTATGCGAGGTGGCAGCCATTGGCACTCGGGCTTTATGTGTGTGCGTGTGTGCACTCAATATAAGCGTAAATGCGATAATTATTCTACATATTAATTACTGTAAAAAATAGAGAAAAAAGCTAAATACACATTTACTTTCATACACGCGAAATAAAAAATAAAATTTAGGGTACCCTTGTTGTATTTTGTTCGTAAATGCCAGTAAATTAAATTTATTTAATTAATTACAATTAATACTAAATTTAATTATCTAAATTAAATTAAAATAATATCGTATCATATGTGCTTTTTCGAAGTGTGTACATTTTTCTTTAGTTCTTGGTAAAGGTCGATGAACAACGATTCCAAAGAAGCATATCATACAGAATCCGAGTTGCAAATAACTCATCAAAAAATCATAGTTAGCATTTAAATTATATTTCCTTTATTTTGTAACCCCGAAAATCTTAATTAAAATTAATTTTTAAAATTTCTAATCCCAAACCCATACTGATGAAAAAATTAACTCCAAATAACCAGATTAAAAAAAATGTTAATCCCAAGTTTGAAATTAAAATTTGGTTTTTGATTTAATATTATTTACAACTTGCGTGCTTCTTGTTCTACCATTTTGAAGTAGATCTCGCACAGAGTCATCATTTTGACGCATACTCAGAGCAGAGCCATACGATAGAGCAGTGGTCGGCAAACTAACTCACTCGAAATTGTATTTCATCAATTTTTCTGATTTTATTAATTAAAATTTAGTTTTTCAATCCTAAAATTAGAAATGAATTTAAAAACAAAATTTTTATTCAAAATCTTTTTTATTTTCGAAAATTGGAACCCATACATGATTTATAGGAACTTGAATAAATTTGTTATCGCATAACCAACTGGTCAAATATGTTCCAATTTGTGGTATATTTTGTCAAAAAAGTACCCGGAAAAATAAAAAAATATTTAAATATTCAAAAATATTTATCTTGTCGCCTTTAAAGTAAGCCTTACTAATATGGATACTTATGCCAACGATTTTTCCAGTCCTCGAAACATTTTTTATAAGCACTTTTTGGGATACATTTCCTTTTTGGCTTTAAATTAGGTCACTCGATACGATGGTAAATTATCATCGTCTGTTCATCCGGAACAAATTCATGATGCACCAAACCACAAAAAAAAGCTTAGACCTTTGAGAGGCTTTGACGTTGTTTTTTTCCATTTTCCTTTATTACGTTGAGTTTTGACTTGTATTCATGAAAAACTTACACACCGATGAGCCAGTTATAATGCTATCCATGAATGTGGAATCGAAATTTGCATGATCAAGCATGTCCAAAGAGACTTGTTTACAGTTCTCTTTTTGAAACAAATTCAGCTTTATCGGGCCGAATCGAACTAGAACGCGTTTAATACCAAAATAACCTCCAAAATCATTCGAACGGACTCGCGACAGATGTCGAGCTCTCCTGCCATCTCTCTAACGCTTTTCAAGCATCATAGCCTTCACTTTTTTAATATTTTCATCAGTTGAATAGGTCGAAGGTTGTTCAAAACGACGCATGTCTTCATCGATCTGTCGACCGTCTTTGAAGGCTTTGTACCAATCGTACAAGTAGGCTTGTGTTTTTGATAAAACTGAATCACCGTAAGCTTTTCCCAACATTCGCAACGATTCCATATAGGAAATTTGGTGAGAAATACAAAATTTGAGATAAGTTCTTTGTTTGATATTTTTAGCCATTATAAATTTCGATGAGATGACCCAGCATACAAGCAAGGAATTTATATATAGTATACCTTTAAAACACGAATCAGCGCGTTTCCCAAAACTCATATTTGAAAATCGCAGACTAATTTACCCACTATCCGTTCGTTTGTAGAAAGGAGCCACCAACTAGATCTACTAAAGACCAAGTAGATTTCAGTTCATTTTTATGTTTAGCCTGCAGGAATTGATTTCTGTTTAACTACATCACAGTAGTTGAGATAAAGTATAAATATCGGCTTGACATTCTTGCTGCCAAGGCCAATATTTCGTCTTCACTATTTTGCGGCTTGTTTAAGTGCAATTTGAGTACTATATGATGAATCAATCCATGGAAGATTTTGAGAATCTCAGATTTGAATTTCAGCTTGTAAAATATTATTCTAAATGTCATTTTATCCAAAAAAGTTTAAAAGCTAAATAGATTTATAACTATGGTTAATATGTTAGTAACAAATGAAATATACTTTGTACCATCTCTTCTGTTTTTAATAACTCTTCGCGAACTTCGCACAAGTACGACCAAATGAACGATGTCCACTTAGAATGCAAATTAAAGTCAATAAGGAATAACAGTAAAAAGAGCCACACATTCAATAGTTATGCTCAGAATTTAGTGCGAGGATTTTATGACTTCTGCACGTATGTAATAAATACATATTGGCCTTCTACTACAAGCATTTTGAGCTGCAAAAAGTCAAGCATATAACCAAAGTAGCTACTGAATCGCCAATTGTTCTTCAAATCACTTATTATTAAACTATAAGCTTCAATAAAAGTGACAATTATATTAATTATAATTATTATGCGATTCTAGTGGCTTTTATCTCCACTTTAACAGTTAAACCACCCAATAAAAAATCGTTGCATATGACTATTGCAATTACATTAGCGCATAAACTGAATATTTTTTAGAATGGAAAATATGTTACATTTAAACATTTATGAAATTTCCAAATGGTAATAATGTTTGCGTCATTAACCGTGTATCAGTTATTTCTTTGTAAGCCTTTGCAGCTGAAATTTGGCGCATTTCAGAACTAGTTTTGTCAACAATTTCGCGTACTTATTTATGCTTGTGTGTGTGCATTTATATGCAGGGGTCTCAGATTAAGCCTTGAAAAATTCCTCAACATAAACGCTGCATTATTAATTTTTGCATTTGCATATTTTGTGTGCACTAGGCATGCATTTTGTGATATGGCCTTCAGTTTGGTTTCAAAAATTTTAATTATATTTTCATAAGTTCGCTAATTGATCAACTTTGAGCATGCGCAGTGGTTGTTCTGAATTCATATGGAAATATTTGTTGTGAAAGTATTGATTAACAGTCTTTGAAGTGCTCGTGTTATACAATAGTTGACCTCTCAGCGACTTCTTGCCGCGGAGGGTGGCGATTCTGTTCTAAATTTATTTCAATAACAAATTTCATATTTCAAAAATGTTTTTTTAAACGAAAGACTTAACCCGTATGGAAGTGATTTCAATTTCATAGGTGGTAAGTCTACTCTTCTATTTTACAACAATTTTACAATTAAAAATCAAATTTTCAATTTTTAGTCCCAAAATTGGATATAATATTGAAAATTTAACTTTTAATCTCGAAATCGTAACTACTTAAATTCGAAAAGTTTTTATTGAAAATAAAATGTTTAATCCAAAAATTTAATTCAAATAGTTCTTAACACCCTTTTCTATAATATATTAAATTTTTCCTACAGTTAGCATCTCTATTCCATAACGTTTTTGCCTTTTTTTTCAAATAATAACATTTTTGTTGATGATGTAAAGGCATGAAACCCCAAATCTCATCAAATTATAGCACGCTATCAATATTATAAATAATAATTAGCAATTTTTTTTCCAAAATTCAAAAGTATGAACTAATTTAAATGGATAAACCAAACTACTTTACTTGTGGCGTATTTCCCAATCATTGCGTCACTCGCCACATAATCGATTGCACGAACTAAGTACTATTTACCATACTCAGCCACATATACACACATATACACTAATATTCATAGCAAAGGAGTGAATAATTGGAAATGCAGACAAATATGAGAAATCATGTCCAAATTCACTTCTAACTCTTTAATCGAAACACAGACATACATATGCAAATGTATTACATAAACAATTTGAATATTTTGTATGTTTACTTGTATGTCTGTTATTGTAGCCATGTAGGCGTTGTTACAGTCTACTCCTCTGGTAATATCTTTAAAATTGGACTATTTGCAAATTAGTGTAATCAAAGTTTGCCAAATGGGTTTCATTTATCCATTTGTGAGCCTGCTAGCTGTGGATAGCTAGTCATATGATTGTAAGAATTCGATGTGGTATGATGTGAGGGGATCAGCTATTAAGAAAATTTTGAATACACTCACCAAATTTCTAATAACTTTTTTTAGGAAATTTTAGTGAACACTAAGCAGTTTTAAAATGTCTACAAATAAGAGTACTCTATATTCAAGGTACAATCGACCACATTAATTTTATATTTTTAAATACGAAATAGTAATAACTTTTATTCGATTCGATAAGAAAATTTCAATATCGAAATGGCTTGTTTCCTTTTGCGAAATCTATTATTTCCAATTTCGATATTCGAATATCAGTTCTATAAAAAATTTCGAAATCGAAATTAATTGATTCGATAAAAAAATTCGAAATCGAAATGAATAGATTCACACCTCCGACCTGTCCTTACTCGAAGTATATCATTTTCAATTTCGATATTCGAATTTTAATTCAATAAAAAAAATGCGAAATCGAAATGAATTGATTCGATAAAAAATTTTGAAATTGAAATAAAATTATTCGAAAAAAATTTCGAAATCGAAATGAATTGATTCGATAAAAAAATTCGAAATCGAAATGAATGGTTTTGTACCCTAGACTTGTTTCCTTTTCCGAAGTCTATTATTTCCAATTTCGAACCTGTTCCTTCTTCTTGTTTCTAATTTCGATATTCGAATACCTATTCGATAGAAATTTCGAATTCGAAACAAATAACTTCACAATTCACACTCATTCCGTTTTTGAATTCTATTTAACTTTTTATAGGACAATAAAATAAAAATTTCGAAAAATTTGGACACAAGGCTTCGCTTTAATTGAACAGAACATTTATATACCTTTAATAATTTAGAATTTCAAAAATCAACTATTAACGTATATATAGTAGTTCGATATTTTCGATATTCTTTCAAACTCTGAAAGATAAAGAAACTGTATCTAGTGTTACAAAGAATTAAATATTTTTTTCGTATAATAAAAATATTTTTTTTTATTGTTTTTCGATAATTTTTAATGACGGAAATCGATTATGAAGAATAGTTTAAATTAGACAAAGTTTCAAAAATATCGAATTTTTCGAACTTTCGAAATTATTTGAGGTCTTCAATAAAATGTCATAACATAATAAATATTGTATAAGATACTGAAAATATACTCGTAATTACATATTTAAACTGAAAAAAATTTCATAATTTTAAAATCATTTATCCGTTGAATTTCTCGGGTAATACTGCTATTCTGCTATACCCAAAAGAATACCACTATTACGTCACTAAAAAAATTTGATTGTGACAGTCAGTATTTCATCCAAAACTTGTTGCATGATTATTTCAAAAGAATTACGATTTTCTATTCTTTAACATTATTTGTCAAACTAGTATATTCCCTCAACATAACCGGTATTTTGGTGGTATTTTTTTAGAAAATAAAAAATTTTACGATTTAAAATTGTATCGATATTCCAAAAGCTAATCGATTTTATTATGCTGATGTTTATTATACAAGCACATGTATTAGATCATTACCTGGCATTCACTTGTCTCGTGACCTACACTAGCAATATACCACATTGCAAGCGTCATTGTATAACTTTTGAAAGAAAAATACAAAAACAATCCAACACAACTTTCGAAGTATCATTTTCATCACATAAGTAGGCATGCGCACCATTTTGGCGCAAAAGTATGCTTGACTACATGCCATGCCGATTGAGGTCAAATTCAAGCGAAACAAGCACACGGCACACAAAAGCGTGCAAAACATAAACAAACTTTTATTTTTTTCATAAAAACAAAATTTTTTTTTTTATTTTTTATTAAAAAAAACTTATTTTTGTAATTTTTTTAACAATTTTTGTTTTTGTTTTAATAATTTTTCTTCTTTGCTTTGTATGTATACGTATTAGTTTGGAACAAACCATAGCAAATACAGCAATCGGTAACATAATTTATAGCCGCTTAAAGTCAATGTGAACTTTATCTTTTAGCACAATGGCAAGAACGCATGCAACACTAACACCGTTACACACTCGCATATGCATCAAACAATGAAAATATGGAACTAATACAGACACACACACTTCAAATTTCGAGCAAGCAATAAAATTTTATTTGAAGTGTCGAACCGCACGCCACCCAGCCATTATGTTGCCGTCCACACTGCTAAGCATGACTGCATGTATATGTATATGTTGCACTCGTCAAAGCGCTTTGGCATTGCAAGTATGTTGTCTAGTCCAGCCTTTAGTTGCGCGCTGATTGCAGTTGAACTTCGCGCAGCATTTTGACCGGAATCGGCACACAACTACAGCTTGCGTTGGCCTGTGGTAATATATCGATTTGTTGCATTTATTTTCTTTTAGCCACAAATCTTGATGAGTGTGTCTCTCGCCTTCTCTTTGTCTGATCTGCCGTCTTGGCAACATTTTTGTGAGCAACTTTTTTCTGCAGCTTAATCTAGTGCTTTTGTTTTTGTGGCAAGTTATTTTGCACACAGCCACCAGCCAACACATATATTCACGTATTTTTTTTGTCTGTCCGAATTGTGCGCGAATGTCACCGCGGCACAGCAAGCAAGCCGAGTTATACTAAATAAAATTTTAGCACTTTATAAATCGGTGAAACTAGGTTACCGATTACCACCGCTGCAAAACAAATAAAATCATTAGAATATTTTCGTGTAGAACGCGCCGCCAAGCCGGTGCACTCGTGACTTCGCCTGTGTTCGCGCGCTAAATGTATTCATTTTGTCGCTCACGCCAATGGCAAATTACATAATGAAATTTTTAAAATACTCGGAATTACATAAATATATTTGCGAACGTTCAATAAGAACTGATATGTCATAATAATCGATAGATCTTAAGTGTTGAATTCAATTGCTATTACTCTATTCAATCGTAATAAAAACTGGTCAACGTTCAAAGTTAGGCAGACTGATATGAAAACAATTTATTGAAAGAAATAAAGCTAAATCAATTTTTTTCAAACAGAATTGCAATTTGATTTAAATTTCGAATTATTATTTTAAAATGTGGTTTTTAGATATAATAAAATACAACACCACCTTTTGAGTATATTTTTTGGATAAATTACAGAACTCCTTGAAACTAAATGTCTTTGGAAGGTAGGGAAATAAGGAATATATGTCTCGAATTTTAACTAAGTCAAGGCTGTCTTGAAATACAAATGCGTTTGTAAAAAATAATTCGTTCATAGCGTCGCCTGTCCGGATATCAAAGGCGAAAAGCTGTTTTTTAAAACTTAGAGAGATTAGAGATCTCAGATTTTATAATATTAGTTAGGAAAATATCTCGCTTCCGCCTTTTTGTCTTTTGAATGCTATGTACATATAAAGCGCTACAGAGCTCGTATCTGGCAATAATATACATCTTTGAAAGGTCTTGACATAACCTATAAAACAACGCTATGCATGATTAGTTTGGTTATTGCGTTCAACAGATATGGACGTGTAAAAATGGAGTACACTAACGCCGAAATTCGCGCTATTTTAAAGTTTTCCTTCGTTAAAGGCAAATCCGCTAGTGGCGGGTTTTATGAAGTTGCCGTCTGGATGGAAACAGATTATCCAACGAAACGGTGCATATTTGAACTAAACCCGATCACTGTAACACTTTTTATAAAGCATTGAATAAAGAGCAAAAAGCGGAAGGGATATATTTACATATCTACATGTTTAAACTTTTTTCGGAGTTGCCGCTGAGAGGTTGGTTTGTAGAAGCAGGATTTAGGTTACATCTACGTGGACAGGGATGACATCACTTCAGTCGCGCCCAGCAAGCTCCTGGAAGTGTTTAGAGTGCTGGATCTTTATGATTATGTATGATATAATGTAAAAAAACATCTAAAGTGTAAAAAAATCATCCGAAAAGTCTCCCAAAAGATGGGTTTTGAAAAAGAATTTCTCTCGAAAGCTAGAGCAACTCCAAAAGTCATCAATTATGACCTGGAGTTTCCAATTTGCCACTAAAAATTATCGAAATTTTATATTGACACAATAACATGAGCACTTTACCATTCATGGACCGCGCACAGGCACTGTAAAATATTACCTAATCACCACTAAAAGCTTTGGAAAATTTGCATATGCAAATATCTCTGCTAAAGTGCCATATCTCATTCACTTTAACCAGCGCGTAAGCTTCTCCACAACTTCATGAAACCAATTAATTTGGCCATTTGACTTATTAGCCGCTAAACTAAATATATAACACAAAAATCCACATACCACTGAACTGATTACACACATAAGCGTGTGCATGTGACAAATGTTGCACAATTGCATAAAATGTTGCAAGCACACACAGAATGTGCATGCGTCCGAGTAAAAGCGCATATTTCACTCTACATACATACGTTTATCACGACAAATGGTAAAGCAATAAATTATTGGATTTTATACACAACTTGCAACAGGCAAGCGCGTAAGAGTCAGACAGAGATAGAGAAGGAGAGAAAGAAAGGTAGTAGAGCAAAAGGCATAGAAGCGGTTTTTGGCGGATTAATTGAAGGTAAAACTTGCAATCAGCTGGGCACCGGCATATCCTAAGTGCTCTACTTTGAACCGAGTTGAACTGGCGACCGCTTACTGCCAAAGTT
The DNA here is from genome assembly GCF_016617805.1 of Bactrocera tryoni. Classification (NCBI taxonomy): domain Eukaryota; kingdom Metazoa; phylum Arthropoda; class Insecta; order Diptera; family Tephritidae; genus Bactrocera; species Bactrocera tryoni. The sequence continues at coordinate 11,509,594 of NC_052501.1, read as the reverse complement.
ACAGCACAGCTGTGGCTAATAAAACAGAAGAAAGCGTTTAATTGGCATGAGTGGGCATTGAGGTACATAAATAATGACAAAGAGCCAAGTAATGAACTGCTGATATCGCGGACATAAATGACACACAATTAAAAAGTTTGTTGCTATATTTGTTACTGTTGCTGCTGTTGTTATTGTTTTAACTAAATTGTGTGCAATGACATAAGTCAAGCCAGTGACAGCGCCGTTTGTTTGCCTTTCATTCTACGTGTCGTTGCCGTCTATTTTCGGCATCGCCGGTATCAAGTTAGGCAACGTGACACGAACTGATTTGCAGCACATTTTCGCTTAATCATTTGACCAGCGTGGCGCTGATGCTATGAGACCACTGTGAAGTGGCTGTTATATAAGCGTCTAACAATGCTGAAAAATGTGGCGAAAAAAAAAAAGAAAAATTTTTAGTCTACAAACTATTAAAGATTACATAAAGAAAGCATAGAAATAAATAATAATAAAAAATAGACCAAGCACTTTTACTCCTATTGTTCACGCTTGCTTCGTGTACGTGCAACGTGCCACGGCAGCTTGTTTGCTCGCGTTGTTTGTTTTCTTAAAGCACCTTCTGTCATTTTTTAGAAGCAAACTGATGATAAACATAAAAATCTGCAGCAACAAGCTGTTTGCTTTATTGTTGTTGTTTTTATAATTTTATTATGCTATGCTCCGCATAAGCACCATATAAGTGTGTGTGTGCACTACTTCTTGAGCGTATTGTGGCACAGTTGCAGCATTAAGCGTCGACCCACTTTGCTGCCATTGTAAGTGCTTGTATGCTTTTATTGTTGTACGCGGCAGCTGCTGACAGTAGCTTGTTTGTATGTAAAAATGTCACCCAACTACAGCGCAGCGTTTGTTGCTGCTGTCATTATCTGTTGACAACACTTTTAATTTTGTTGCAAGTCTTTTACGCCAGTGATTTTTTTCTTGGGTCTCCGCAGACTCTTCGTCTTGTCTCAATTTATATTGGTTTTTCTTCTACCACCGTTACAAATTCCCAAAGTGCAGAGCAATTTTTAAATGCCCATTTTGGTTTGAGATTTTTTTGCGACAAAGATCACACTCGTTCCGTGCGCCGCAAGAAGCAGAATGTGAAGAAGAGAGTGAAGTTTGCTGATTGTCTTATATTTTTTACTTTTTTGTGACATGTTGGCATTTTCTGCCAATTAAATTTATTTAGGTATTTTTAATTGCAAATTTTGAGAAAATTAGGTGACGCTTTGCAACAATTTTATTAAAAATGTTGACAACAAATGACAAAAAAAATATTTTATTAATTACAATTATTATTAAGTTGAAAAATTTAATTAATTTAAATATTGCTGGGCTTAACATTGCACTTAATAATACTAAAAATAATTAGTTTTATTAATATTAAAACACAAAAAAACATTTTATTGATTAAAAGTATTTTTTTGTCATGAAAAATTAACAGAAATTTTTGTAAATTATTAGAATGAATTAATAAAAAGTTATTTTAAATTTTGTTTGTTACTTTTTATTCTGGTTAATTTAATTAATTTTTTCTATTTAATTTAATTTAATTTTTAATTAAAATAATTTAATTAATTTTAATTTAAATTAATTAAAAATAATTTAATTACTTTTAATTAGTTTTATTTTATTTTATTTTACTTTGTTTTATTTTATTTCATTTTATTTTATTTTATTTTATTTTATTTTATTTTATTTTATTGAATTTAGTTTAATTTAATATAATTTATTTTACTATAATTTTATTTTATTACACTTTTTTAGTATTTTTTCACTTCTTTATTTTTGCAAAAAAAAGAATACCCGAAAGCCCCCACGTTTTTATTTTACTTCGTAATAAATACTTCATACTTTTATTTTACCCATAGAATGAGTTTGCTCAACTTCCACTTTTCTATTGTCCGATTCTTGTAGTCGGTATAAACATCGTTAATGGTGACTACATATTCATTATTCTTTGAGAAGCCAAAACTTTTATAAGATTCAATTGGTTCTCATATCTGCAAATTATTTTCGAACACTTATCCTTAATAGTATGCCTACTTTAATAGTATTTTTTACTACTTTATGACCCTCAAAAATACATCAGAGTTGCTTCACATATACTAATCACCATTCATTTCCTTTTTCTTTCAGGTATGTAATTCTCAACTATTTTATGCGCTACAAAAAGAACGATTTTATGTTCGATGTTCGAAACAAGCATTTAAGAGCACAAAATAAGCCCAACAAGCGCCAAAAGCTTGCAGCAAATGACCCTGCTTGCAAACTAGATTTACATAACCTCCTTTTCCGAGCATAAAATTTCTGTGTAAGTACTGCGCCATAATTGTCGTTAAAGTCCACACACGATCCCCGAGCTGAGGAAATATGCATTGAGTAAACTTTTTAGCAACTGGCATAATTTGTTGCACGACGTGTGTGGCGCGGACCGCCCACTGCGTTTGCTGGTTACTTGTTTAGCTGTTTTTTGTATTTGTTATTTTTTTATAAATATTTTTTGGGCATTCAATATTACTTCGAGCCTAACGATAATCACCGAAATGTAGCACTTCGTTAACGCGCACTTTTAGGACTCATATACCCACATGATTACGTGTAAATGCTCGTGTGTGGTAGATTGGCAAGTATCAAATTAAATTGCAGACAAACTACCACTCTATTTGGTTTCAAACTTTAGCGCTTGTTCGCAAATCCCTTGCAGCAGCTAACCTTTCTTGCGCCAGTATGTGTAATTGGCTGGCATTTGGTGAAAAACAAATTGAGTGGCCAACAGCGCTTAGACGCAGAAATAGGCTCTAACTAATAAAACGGTATTTATATGGAAATGCAACTACTTGCGTATAAATACGCTATTGTAGCGAGCTTGAGCTGGGTTTGCAGTTTGGTTTAAGGCAAAAACGTATGCGTATGCGGAAATGAAATTAAACGGGGGAAATCATATTAAATGAGAAATGTAATTTTGAGTTATATAATTGGCGTCCTTCGCCGACAATCAGACCGCTTAATATGTAACTGAGACTTTTTTCAAAATGCACTTTATCGACTTATGCGCTCGCTTTTCAGGTCTTAGTTGGCTTTTAAGTGTTTAATTGACTTTCGTTTAAAAGTCGACGGAATTATGCAGTAAAATTTTCAGTCATTTAACTAACTTCCTTTTTTTTAAGCTTATTATTATTTGACCTAAAGCTCTACAAAATTATTTTCCCAAACCTCTCAATAGCATTGCTTCAATTGCGTCTGTCGGCACGTAAACCCACTTACAACTCAATTAAGTTTACGCTAACTGATAACCTACATCACTAAAATAAGCACTATACATACTGACACACATGTGAGCATACATATATTTGTACATATCTGCATACATATGTACGTTGTCATACCTATTTAGTGAATGAGTCATTAAATCCAAACGAATGTGTGGAGACCAAATAAAAGACTTAAGACACAAACTTGTCGGTGACTAAATTAAGTCATGTGAATCTGACCGTGTGTAACAGAGATAATATACAACAAACAAGCAACAATGTCTAAGCAAATTAAATAATTTATTTGTCAACATATGCAATTACTCAACATGCAAATACGAAACATGAAAAACCCAAATTAGTAACAAAAAATAGAGAGCAAACAGCACATATGTCTACGAGTACACATAAGTACGAGTATATATTGAAATATGTAGTTTTATTGCTGGGTAACTCTGCAATTGGTATGATGCAAAATCTCTTTCACTTTAACGGTAGGTGTAAGTTGGGTGTTGCTTGCAATGTTGCTTGTTGCCCAATGATCGACAACTAAATGAATGCAAGCGTCTATCGCTGCTGCTGCTGCTGCCGCCGCTGGTCGATTAGGCAGCCAAGCGTTTGTCGAAAACACGCAAATGTTGCAGCAAATAAAAATGAAAACACAATTTGGTTTGTATTGCGCAAAGCTTAGCGAAAAGCAAAAGCTACTAAAACCAAAAGTAATCATGCGAAAGTGAGTTACTATAGTCAGTTGGCCAGAAAAATAAAAAAAGCAACGAAATCGCAGAAACAAGTATAAATACAATATACATATAACAAATTAATTGCTCTAATTGAAGAGTCACACAAGTATGTCTGCTATTTTATATACATACATACATAAATGTATGAAAGTGAGATGACAAAGCTGGTGACTTCAGATATTTCAATTTCTTTGTAATTATAACGGTATAACCTCTTCTGGAAGAAAACAAGAAAACATTTAATTTCGGCTGGGCAGATGCTATAATACCCTTCGAAGGTACATTTTTTATATCATATAATAGTATACAAAATTAATTGTATCTTGGTTTTTATTCATCAATGTGTATGGCAGCTATATGCTATTGTTATCCGATATGAGCACTTCCAACAAATGAGTAGCTTTTTTGGGAGAAAAAGACGTGTGGAAAATTTCACATCGGTACCTCTAAAACTGAGGGATTAGTTCGCATATATACATAGAGACTACCATGGGAAAATCGATTCAGCTCGTCATACAGATCATTTATACTTGTATACACACTTTATTAGGATTTTTTCCAGATATTAAAAGCTTCGTGGCAAGCTTCACAGAGAAAAAGACTGACTGACTTCTAATCTATTGTAAATTTCTTAGTTTTGTCATAATTAAATCTGACAACTTTGCATTTGTCTGAGGACTGACGCATATGTATGTGTCACTAAAAAAGTACGTATTTAGAGTCTTCTATCCACTCCATATGTTGAATAATACGGCGTAACGCAATGATTACTTTGGGTTAGTTGGAAATTCTGGTCACTATGTCATCTGTCTATCCACGAATTAATGTCTGGGATCAGTTTATGGGTCGAGGTTTTCCAGCGCTGATGCCACTTTTTAAGAATCTCGGTTTTTTCTGCTTTTTTAGACGGCTCTGATAGCTGATATAATAGCGCGAAATCGTTCCCTTGGATATCAATAGGATGCCGGCTAGTACTTCAGTAGCATCGCTTGATATCGTTCGGAAAGCACCTATATCTTGGATTGCAGTAAGCCTATGCACTACTTGTATTGGCCTTGCCTGTATCCATATTGATGCTGTGTACAATATCACAGAACTATTTGCTTTTGCTATTAAAATTCGCCGGCTGGAACGCACGCAGCCTCTATTGGTCATCATTCTCGATAGAGATATTTTCTTTGCCGGAAGCATACGCCAAGTGTTTTTTTTTTTATTATTATTATTATTATCATTCATTATATTTTTGAGATCAATATTACTCCCAAATACTTCAGCCGTGTTTTTGTAGTAATCTCGCACTTCGCTATGGTGAGTGATACCCTCTCTTCTGCCTTCCTTGTGCTTATGAGTAAGATTTCCCTTTTCAGAGTATAAATATATATTTACTAATCAGAAAATGCTTCTAATACTTCTACCATTTCTTCAAAAAATTTAAACTACCCATAAACGCTGAGTGAAAAAATTTGTAAATATATTTTTGTCTTAGCTAAATACGTAATAACTTCCGACCACCCACACAATTTCAGCCATTGTTTCCCTTTATTGCAAATATGCTTGCTGTCATTATGCTAACACAATGTAATAAAGCATAATGATTTTAAAATCATTATTTGTATATTATCCAACTAACAGTAAAATAATAGCGGCAGCGGTAAGGAATGCAAAAATTGCGACAATTTATGTATTTTTTCACACGACTATGCGAATGGAAAAATTGTTACTTTGTATGTGTATATAATCGTAACAAAGCCGTTGGCAACTATTTTAAAGCTAATGATCTTGCGAGGAATTGCTTTTTGACTCCAATATGAAGAGATAGGGAATGGGTCGGAGCACTGTTTCTTACTAGAGAACAGATGATCTTCTCATATCTGATCGCCTTGTGACCAAAAGTAGATCTTAAGAGATTTATTGAACAACTTGCTATCACCAACCAGTTCTAAATTTTTTATTAGAAAAAAGCACTGTATGATACTCCAAGTTCCTTCTACAGCACTGTTGAAACTTTTGAGATATTATCATGATGATTCTCTCAACAAGAAAAATTAACGGCGTTGTGTCAATAAAGTAGTACTTTGATCCATCTTCTGGAGTTTTTATCTTATATATCCAACAATCACTAACCAACATCAGGCAATCAATATTATTATTCATTCATACTAAAAACATATTATTCATCTCCACAAATATTTAATATTCTTGTCCTTGTTCTTGCTTCTCTTTTCGAGTTTCATTTTGAAAAAATATGAAATAAATGAAATTTATGCTGTTAGTTTCGTTTTGTATATCTATCAATAGAAATTGATTGAATTGAATATTATAAAATAGAATAAACTAGACAGAAATATACAAACTAGTTTGACGATGTCAAAATTTATTTCATGCAAGAAAAAGTTGAGTTTAATAAAAAATTTAAAATTCAGTTGTATCGATCCGAAATTATTACCGCTCATTTGTCTTAAAAGTTGTTATGAAGAAGGTGGATATTATGACAATTCTATGAGAAATTTTTGTAACTTCGTCTATATATATTATATATAGCATGTAGGTATACAAGATTTAAGCGTTAGTTTTAAAGCTATTGCGGATAGTCACACGTTATTATGACAGTTTTCTCATCTCATCTAAGTGTAGTAGCTCAAAATATGTAACAATAAAGAATACCAGTGAAGAAAAAAATTCCGCTTTTTGATATACAGAGCTATGTAAAAGAGAGCTATAGTTAGTATATACGACATTTGTCTTTCTCACTTCTGCGAAAAGAACGGTATCACGAAACAGCTGAGAAACTCATTAGCAAAATTAGCAAATATTTTTCTTCGACACATATTTACACACTAGCCATACAAGGTGTACACACCCTTTTGTATATGCATTTTGCAAACAAGTTTCATTATTAATAACATTAGAAATTATTTCTTTTCAATTTGTTAGCTTATGAACTGGTTCGTGGCTTAAATATTCACAAACAATCGGAAGAAATATGTTTTCATGTTTTCAGTTTCTTTGTACTTTTCTTCGTGCTTTCATGCTACTGATTCCCCGACACTAATTAATTTCATAGTTTGATTAGCATGCAGCTTAAGTTAACAAAGTTCGGGAATCTGGTTTTTAATTTTTTGTTAAAAAAAATTACAAAATGAACAATACGGCGAAATTTAAAAAAAAATAAGTTATGATACCAACGCTTTAATGAATTAGATATGTATGTAAAAATTATTTAAGATAATGAGATCTTAAGATTAGATTTTCCATAATGGCATCACAATATAATTAACTTTCTTTTTGCCTTGCAGTAAAAGCTTTTTGGTTTGTCTACCGTCGACACTATCCTTTTTTTGATATATTCTAGGTTATCATGTGTCCAAGACATGAGGTATTTCTTTATGGTTCATTTCTTCACACAATTCTTGAAAGAATATAAACCGAGCTATCTACCAAGAATGATTCATATTATAGACACTAAGGGTAACCTTACCTTCCCTTAATAGCCGCTTTGTTTCCCACTAAAAGGTTTATGAACTTGTCTAAATTTTAAAAATTTAGTGGAAAATATTAAATTTTTTAGTAATGCGAACTTTTAGTAATATGATTGGAAAAGAAAGAATTATTTCAATTTATTGAATATAATGTTTTTTATTAATTGTAGATTTTTTAAAATTATTTTTCCAAGACTTCAACGCCGTTTATGTCACACCAAGTCATAATCTTGATTTTTCATTTAATTTATTTAAAAGTCAACTATTCTTTAAACACAGTCAGCAGAAAATCCCACAAGTACTTATTAAGCGGCCACAACTGGTAGCTACCGCATGGCTTGCTGCTGTTAAAAAAAGTTAGTCGCTGAGTGGCACGAACTAAAAATTAGATCTAGAGCGCGTGATAACTGCATCGATGACAGACACAAATGAGCAACTGCGAAAAGAAAACGAAAAATAAATTAAATTTTTCACGGCGAGCTTTCCAACCTTTTAGTGGTTTGCTATAAATTATGGTGGCTAATGTTGGATATGAATTGAAAAAAAATTAAACGTCAAAAATATATTATTTATGTATGAAAATATAATAAAAATAAAAAAGGAAAAGTAAATAACTATAATAAAATGTGGTTTTGCGCATATTTTATGAATAAAATTCTTTGAAAAATTAACAAATTTTATATTCAAACGATATAAAATAAAGATAGTGTTAACAAATTGAGATGTTCTTCTGTTTTTTATTTAATTTTAAATTTATTTAGTTTTAATTATAATTTTAATTTTGGTTTTGGTTTGAATCTAATGTTAACTTTAATTTTGATTTTAGTGTTGAACTTTATTGATTTTGATCTTAATTTTAATTTAAATTATAGTTTTAGTTTATTTTAATTTTAATTTTAGTTTTAATTTTAAATTAAATTTTAATTTTAGTTTCAATTTTTTTTTATCTGATTTGATTTTGGTTTCAATTTTAATTTTAATTTTGATTTAATTTTTAATTTTAAATTTAATTTGAAATTAATTTTAATTTAAATTTTAATTGTAATTTTCATTTTGGTTTTAATCTTCATTTTAATTACAATTTTACTTTTTATTTTATTTCAATTTTGATTTTAATTTTGATTTTATATTTAATTTAATTTCAATTTTGATCTTATTTTTTTATTTTATTTAATTTTATCTTTAATTTTAATTTCAATTGATTTAAATTTTATTTTTAATTCAGGTTTTGAATTTAATTTTGATTTTAATTTTAATTCTAGTTTTTTTTTTTAATTTAATTTTGATTTGATTTTAACTTTGAATTTAATTTTAACTTTAATTTTGATTTCAATTGATTTAAATTTAAATTTTGATTCAGGTTCTGAATTTAATTTTGATTTTGATTTAAGTTTTAATTTCAATTTTGACTTCAATTTTAATTTCAATTTTAATTTTAATTTAAAATATATTTTTAATTTTCCTTTTTATTTTAAGTTTAATTTCAAATTCAATTTTAATTTTATTAATTTTTAATTATTATTTTAATTTTGATTTTGAATTTAATGTTATTTAACTTTATTTATTTATTTACTTTTTTATATTATTATTATTTTTTTTTATAATTTTTTTCTAAGAAATATTTAGCACAAATTCCAATAAGACAAAGCAATATTTCCGTTGCACTGCTACACATGTTAATAAATAGCATAGCTATGTACAAGCAGTTCAAGGCTTCAACCAAGTAAGTAATTATTGGCAACAACAATCAGTCCCTTAACTTAAACACAGTTTCCAACCTCAATTTGAATTGAGTCGATTTTTTAAGGTTGATACATGGCAATCACTAATGAACGTTTCATGTGATGTGTGGGAGTGGCACTAGTAAAACATAATCAAATACGATAACCGCATATTAGCTTAAGTTGCTGTGAAGGGACTAGAGTTGAGCATGACAAATGCAATAACCCAAAGCATTCTGCAAATTAATCGATCAGATTGACAACTAAACCAAATACAACAGTCAATGTTAATTGCTTAAACTCATGGTGGACTTAGTCAGTTTGTAATATTATTATTGCTTAATGACAAAGTAAACGAATATGCAAATCTCAAGCTCTTAATTGCCAAAAAATAGTTTTGCAACGAAGCAAGGTAACGGAAAGGAGCCAAGTGTAAAAGAATTGCACCCAAGCAAACAACAATTCCACACAATTGTGAATATTTATTTGCATTTTTATTTCGCACTTTTTCTCTAATTGCATGTGAAGTTCGCATAACGCTCGCTGCTTGCATTTTTGTAGCACAAACAACTAAGCGGGCTAACTGTACATGCTAATGAGCTAAATAAACGAAAGACTTAAGACACAAACGCGCCGCCGTCGCCATGCCGACAATGTTTGCTACGCCGAAATTGATACCTTTGTATAAATGAATGCTTGAGAACGCGCCGCCTAGCCGTAAAGTCATTATTAATAAATTATGTTTGTGTGTATGCGCGTGTTTGTGTATTTATGGCCGCAAACAGGTGGGCCAGTAATGCGATACAGGCACACATACACACACAGAGCTGTCTGCAACGCCAACGCTTCTAAGGCACTCAGTGGTTAACAATATTAAATAAAAAGCGCAAAATAATATTAAATTAAAGAAAATTAACCAAAATTAAATCGTGTGTTGCTTTAGCTAAGCATTTATTTAACCAAATACGCAAATACCAACACACGTACACACATATATATGCATCTGCGCTGCCTATAAATAGCTATTATTTGCATTTGCCGCTCCTTTGCGCAACTAAATTGCATACCAGGCATATACATATGTATATGTGTGTGTTTGCAAGTGGCGCACGCAAATTGCTGCCACCGCTTAGAAAAGCTCACTTCTGCCACTTAGCCATCGCACTTGTGTACTTAAAGCGCTTGTTTGCGCATTGGCATAAATTATCGAAAAACGTTTTTGTGCAAAAAATGCATATAAAATCTGCACAAACAAAGCCACTCTGGTAAGTGCTTATGTATATTGCTAGTACCTCCACATACAAAAATAGTCCGCCATTATATGCCACATTAACACTTTGCCACTTAAGCGCACTTAATTGCATCCGAAAAAGCACAAAAACAACAGCTCCATAACTGCACAAAGTGAACAGCACAAGGCCTTAAACCCAAAACTAAACGCGGCTAATAAAGAGAACACTCATTATTGAAATTGCAGCGCTTTTGCTATAAAACACACAAAGCACATTGTGTCTTGCTGTACCTTTAAATCGATTTCCATTATGATTTTCTATTTAGCTGCCAATAAATTTAACAGTGTCTGTGCCTCGCCAGTGGTAGTCGGTGCTACTTTGTTCTGTTTATTAACTTTTACTTTGCCTCTTTGCTTTTCATTCATTCTGTTGGCAGCTTGTTCACTAATTCACCGAAAACATTAACCGTTATGGTTTTTTGTTTGGTTAGCTTAGCACGTTTCAACCATTTAATTTTTACTGTCGACTGCTTCTGTTATATTTTAAAAAGTTTTCTGTTACAATTTTAATTAAAATGCTATGAATAATTTCGTACATCAAATAATTCCATCAGTGGGTAGACTCAATACTGCTCAGCGTAATTTCTTGGGTACATATAGAAAATTTTTAATTATGGGTTTGGCTAAAAATTAATAAAGGTTAGTAAGACATTTGTATTACAGCAGGGTTTGGTGCAAAAATAGTGCTTTTGTTTTATTAGGAAAATTTTAGTAGTAAAGTGTGGCTCCTTACCAAATTCTCTACTATTTTGAAAAAAAAACACAGAAACTTTAAAGTCAATACGAAATATTTATTATCATTCGATAGACCATTTTTGGCCTTTATTTTTTCAAGATTATCTCTTTCAAATGTTGGCCACGGCTATGTCTCAGATGGTCCATCCGTTGAGTTCAATTTTCGATGACTCGTTTAAGCATTTCCATTGGTAATTGACAGCTCTTGAATCTTTTCAGGTTGTAATTCGTCCTAAATGTGGCAGTTTTGCTTATCTACATACCTATTGAGATGAGCCTTATCGCTAAACAACATTAGGCTCGAAAACGTCGGATTTTCTTGATACTTTTCACGAGCCCATAAAGCGAAGTGATGTCGCTTGAGAAGGTCGAGCGGCTAAAGGTCTTGCACAAGCACATTTTGTACGCTTTCATTATAAGATCTCAACGTAAAATGCGTAAAAGTAGTTCCATATGTCAGTCCGAGTTGCTGCGAACCACGCCGAATCGACACCCCATGGTCTTCGTGTATAATCTCAGCTACGGCGGCTATATTTACTGAACATGAATTTTCGTAATAAAGTTGAACGATTTGCAAACGCTGTTTATGCCTGAGTCTTTCCATGGTCAAATGCTAAACAATCCTGAACAAAAACAACATGACAGCTTGACACAACTCTTACGTGATCTGTCAAAAAAAGGCTTTAAAAAGTACCTCACATGCATCATCCGTTATGATTGTTCTCTCTACTAGTTCCATAGACGTTAAAATTTTTATTATATAAAATTGCGATTTTTTTTTCGCTTCGTACTCTGAAAATATGGTTGATGGGTACCTCTAGAAAAGGCTCTCCACGTGCGAGCTCTTAATTGTAACGTGAAGGTCCTCTGCCTAAAGTTTTTTATTTTTTTCTATTCTCAGACAGAAAAATTTGTATCTCATTTATTTAGTGGAATATTTAATGCTCTTCCACATCTGTTTTTCACAAACATAACCGCTTAAAAGATATTATTGGTTAGATTTCTATTATTTTAAAGCAATTTTTTTATGAATTTTATAACTCAACAGAAAAAAAATTTTAAATCTGAAAACTCCTAGCACTAATCTGCCAAATTAGTATAATTAATCATATTTTTTATACAAATTATTATTATTTTATTATAATACCTGGTTCCGTGCTAGGATATTACAACGTTTTCTCGATAGAAACCAACGTGGCTTACGCCGGTCTGAGCTCAGATCATGTTAGAATTTAAAAGTCGAAATTTACTGCTGTAAAAAATGCCCACTTATCTCAAGAATACAAAGATCGTCTAAAACAAAGGTCATCTAGAAGATATTATCCATTCAAAGTCATATTGTTAGAAAAAAATTTTATCATAAATTGTTTTTTTTTTTAGTCTACGGCAATTTGAATTGTGATGGGATTAAAAAATATATAGAAAACTCTGTACAGAATATGTAGAAAAAATTTACTTTGACGTGATTTTTTTGGCTTCGGGCCACCTTTTAAGCATAGATCCAACACTCTTCGCCGATAATAATTCATATCATGACATCCTGGTAGTCGGAAAGCATTGTTTGACAGACGTTAACGCCCAAATTCTTAGGCCCAAATGAAAATGGTTTTCACTGATCCTTCCAACGATGCCAGTAAGACCCCTGACTGTTAATCGTCGATTCTCAAGCACCAATTTTTTTAATTTATTGACGTGTTGATCACCAGTTGATGTTGTTGGCCGTTCTGAACTTGGTTCGTCTTCAAAGCGTTCTCGATCCTCTTTGAATAATTTGTACCAATCAAAAACATTTGCTTGCGGTAAACAATTATCATCGCAAAAATCGCCGAATGCACTTTATGTACTTCAGAAAAATAATCGTGTACCAAACACTAATGATATTTGGCACAGCTGACATTGACAGTCATACGAACCAAGAAAAGAAATATTTCGGTTTCGGGTTTTTCCAGGAAAATTAAAGTAAAAAGTCTTATACTCTTTTGCACACAAACTGGTATAGTCCATAAAAGAACATAATTTATTTGTTAAATTTATAACTAACATTTTTTTTTATTTTTTCATTTGCAGGTATGTGACAAAAGTAATAAATTTATTACTAGACTTTATAACAACATAAAATTCGAATGGAATTGCTGAAGTAGCGGTCAACGAACGGTAATTGATTTAGTTTATGACAACTTAACAGGCTCTAGTTAATAAACTGGAACTCGCATACTATAAAATTTACAAACATAAAAAAAAATATTTTGCTATAATTTTTATGAAAATCAGGAACTTGAATCAACCTTAAACGAAGTAACTTCCTCTTAACTAGAAAACTAAATCAATACGAAAATTTGCACACAAAAACGAGCGTTCTACTTGTTTAAGCCGAAAATTTTCACGGCAAAAATATCACAATAACCATAATTCTTTTTGCTATTTTTAAAATTTACTGTTATTTTATGCCATTAACGTGCGCATGCGCTGCAAATTATATTTTTACCGTTATGTGGCATCAATAACTCTTAAGCAGCAGTATTGACAGGAGAAGAGGAACTAGTCATGCCACATTCCAGTGATGGCAACTTTCAGCAAATAATGGAAATTTATAAGCAAACAATAAATCACCAACAGCCAAACAGTGACAACAACCAACCACAGCAAGCAAATGCCAAAATGTCTGCCTCAAATCAAGTAAATAACGCAGCATTAATTGTTATATTGCACATTTAATTTAACAACCGCCATTTACGCGTTTAGTCGTTAAGTGACATTACATGACATGTGTTTTTGCCGAACAGAAAAGCGCTGCAAAGTAGCTAACACTAACACACTTGCAACCTGCCATACAGGTGGTGGCATGCAGACGTAGCATTGGCAGCAAGAGCAAACCCAGCATTTAACAATGAAGCCCGGCCGAATGAAGCCAAAGCAAGCACAAGAAATAAAAACAAAAACAACAGCGCACAAAGCGTCAAATAACTGTGGCAATCGTCAGCAGTGACAAGAAATCGCAAAGCAAATCAAAATACTGGGTCAGTGTAACAGACCTAAACAGCGAACGACGCACACACACTGGAAAATGAACATGTGCGCCAATATTTATGGCGGCAGCGTAGCATGTGTGCCGTTGCCACTTGTACGTGCAACCAAAACGTGCCAACCTAAAATGCTAGAGAAAGAAGTAAACAAAAACAAGCTTCGAGAGACCCACTAACATGATGCACAGCGTTGCCATATGCGACGACGCATGCGTGTATGGGTGTGTGTGCAGCAAGCGCAGCGCCTTTGCCTTGCCTTATGAACAATAGTGGCACAGTGGCATGCCACAGTGCAGTGCATTTCATCTCTAAACACATACATACAAATATTTATAATTATAGTTATGTGCAATGTTGGCAGTGTGCGGCTGTTGCATACGCGAAATGCGTTTCATGTGACAGCAGAAAGTGAGCAGCATACGAAATGTATACCCCTGTGCCTTTTGCGCGGTCGTTTGCTGGAAAAAATGAAGCGAAACAAGTCAAGCATATTATAACTACACGCATACTATACAAGCACACACAGAAAATACAATGTAGCAGCGACACTAATGTGTTTGCTATTAAAGCGCCGTAAATATACACATTAATATCTATAACTACGTATATTTTTTATGTATACATATATATATACTTATATATATGTTATGTTGGCTAATGCCACATATTTTTCATGATTTTTCGCTTAGTTGTTTTGCTTGCAGCAACTTTTCTTTTTTGCCACATCTTCACTTTGTTGTTTACTTCTTCCAAGCACGGACCGCATAAGTTAATTGCCAAGCCGTTGTCGGCCACCGAAGGAAAACGTGGTGGCTTTGCATGTGCCTACTAAAGTTTTCAATTTTTTCTTGCCACAAAGTGTGTCACGGAAAGTGTAAGTAAAGAAGTGCTGTGGAAATGTGTGTTTGATGAAAACATTTGCATTTTTTTATTACTTTGTGCTTAAAGATGATATATACATCGGAAGACATGATAAATTTGTCATTAATTTTACCGGTTTGCTGCCCTTTTAGGTGATATTCCAGAGTTTAGTATGAATTTTTCTCATATTATTCCAAAAGGAAAGCATATAAATGCTTTTTAGTGAAATATTAAAGCGAGCTTCTGTACCATTTCATCAATTTTGATGCGAACTGGCAAAAAATAACCAACATTTTCAAATATTTTAACACAAAACTGCATTATCACCCTTCAAATGAGCTTCTGAGCCAATACAAGCAAGCTAAAGCTTAGTCACATTTTCTATATACATACTTGCTATAAGATAGGACGACTTTCAGTGCTTTCAGCGAATGAGTGAGTCTCCAGTGGACTCATAATGCCTTCCCCGTAGCGGATTTTTCAATCATGCTAGGCTTCACACTAATGCAGGCACCATGCTGAAAAAATCCATTTAGTTTGACCTTCTGGAGTGAGTTCATGGGAAACCACAGCACTTGAATCAGTGAAAATGATGAACTTCAGATTAATTTTGATCGACTTTGGCTTAATTTTTCTGGTTTCGGCTAATTTTTGTAGCCCCATTTGCTAGGTTATCAGATAATTTCGATGATAATGCATATAATGAATGTATGAACCTCAGCTATTTTATCTATAATCCTTTTTGTGATCTCTACTCGAATCGTTTTGCAAAAGAAACAGGTCTTTTGGTACGAGTTTAGCCTTTCAAACCCAAAAAACTAACCAAAATGGTAGAATCGATTATTAAAGATACTAACATGCTCTACTATCTCTTATCTAATATTAAAAAATATTTTTTGTCAAAAAAAAATGGCGAAATTATCAAGAATTCCGATGATTATCATTTTTTACGGCTGTAAAAAATTGTCTATAAAATTCACTTTAATTCAAGCAAATCGGCTAAGAAATTCGCAAAGTAATTTTCACGGCTGGATAAAAAAGTCAGTTTCGAAGAATCGAGCCTCGAAGTTTTGGTACTATACAGCCGCTGCATGAAGTGTTGGTCCTCGATCCTATTCCTTCAAAAATATTCGCAGTAAACCAATGAAACTTCGGGACTGTATTTTTGAATAGCTTTTCAATTTATTAGAGCGAAAAGAATACTTTTATTTTTTTTTTTAAATTCTAGATCTCCCCTTAACAGAGGTGGATTACGACTCGCAAAAGTTTTCGATGACTTCAAGAATGCCCTGTGGCACTCTAATACTTGTTTTCATGATAAAGTAAACAGCAAAAGATATTTCTACAACATAAAATTTCAAGTGAATTCGTTATTCAATTTTTTTCCGTGGTAAGAATCGCGAGACAACCCTTTCGTGTTAGAAATAAACAGCCGCCAATCACGCACTAATTGAGATATGGAGATCGACCCACACGTGAGCATGAAAAGGATGTTCTAATCTTAAAAAAAATTTATCTATTCGGTTTAAATGTATAGGTCCGGTACAAATTGGTTAAGATGATATTAATTATTCGCTTCATTTCCCTTTTCCCTTCTAAGACTGGAAATAATTTGACATATTATTGCCATAATAAGTTTCGCAAACAAACAGAGAGGCTCAGTCAAAAATTTATTTTAATAACTTAATATATTCAACGTAATAATATGTCTGAGTGTTCAGCTTTATCTGATAAGCTGTAGACATCGTAAAATATAACAGAAAGTCACCAAAACCACTCCCTCCATTACACATTTGTGAATATGTACCCAAAAACCAGACAAATAATGCAATTCTCGTGTCATTTTTGTAAATTAGTATATGCCTTTCAACTATAAAGCAGCACATCTAACCGCCTACTTGCCACAAGTTACGCTATGAACATGCAGCAGCTAAAATTTTAAAGTGTATTTATCACTCCACATGTCAATTAAAATATAAGTAAATTGAATTTCAGCATTCGACACGATTTATCAACTCAGTTGGCCACCGTCTGCAATGAGACTTTTTTTCGCTCTCGTGCTAAAATTTTAATTTCTTTTTATTTCTTAATTCTTTTGCGCACATTTTCTATACCAGCTGCTTTTCACAAGCCTGCCCTGTCATTGCATTTGCAACGCCACCACTGTAGCGGCAGCCAATTTATGTCTAGCACATGCCTATACGTGCTTAGCCTACAATGTGATTGAAAACCACAAATAACTCGCCATATGCCACATGCAACACTGCGCCGCCTTTGCAGTGTTTGCTGTTTCGTTACATTTCGCTACAAGCGTGTGTGCTTTCTGTGTGTGTTTATAGCTTAAGAACAGCGTCAAAGTGCAACAACAAAGTCGCTATGATGTAGGAAATATTTGAGGCAAATAAAAGAAAACATTCGAATATTCGATTTCATTATTGGTTTTGGTTGATTGGAAGGTTGACTGACTGGCTAGCTGTTTGGGTGCTTGGCTGCTTGGTGCTGCTTGCCTGCTAGGCTCTCTGGCTAGTTGGCCTGCTAACTGGCGGATCTGTGCGGCTGCTCGCTGAGACTAGTTTAGTTTAGTATGGATTAGCCAGTGACTTAGGCGGCTGACTTTTTAGTGTTGTTGTTGTTGGTTTAGTGCTTGTCTGGCATTTTATTTCTTATTTATTTTTTGTTGCTTGAAATGTTATTGCTTTTGTTTTTCAATATTATTCTATCTGCACACATATTTATTTCCTTCTTTTTTCCTTGCCTGCGCTAGACAGCCTCAATGCCTTTTGGGCTCGCGTTTAAATAAATTATTCAGCACAAGCATGAGTGGTGTAAGAAATTGTATATCAACACGGGCACTTGCGCCGTCTGAACTGCCTTAAAATGTACTAAACCATATTTACATACTTGTGCAGACATAGTTGAAATCCTACATATTTTATTTTTTTTTGGTAATTTTGTGCATTGCATACATACATATATTTATTTTGACTGCATGCAACATTATGCAATAGCTATGCGGGTCGCCATTTGTTACGATTTCTGCGGAAAAAAAACTCTGCTAATTTTTCTGTCTGCATTCGCCGCTAATTTTCAAAATTTTTTGACTTCATACTATAAATAATGTTTTTTATTTTACTTTGTCGGCTCACAAGCTGCTTGACATCCCAACACTTTCGTGCGCTAATTTATGGCGTTAGTTCCCATTTGACTGTCGTTGCATGGCAGGTGACGCTTATTTCAGAAATAAAGTCTTTTTTCGACAAGATTTGTGCTAAGCTGCTAGCCCATATTACACCGGTCACTTTTCCAACTTGTGGTTTACCGTTAAAACTACTCATACTAACCTTGCTGCCGCTACAAGCGCGAATATGTTGCTTATACCAGTCATATTATTACTCAGCAGCACAAGCAACGCATTTCTCATCTAAACCAATCTTCTTATTAATGTCAATTAAGCATAATTAAGAAAATCTGGCATTGTAATTGAATCGTAATTCAATGTACCAAATTGTGGAAGCAATACATGTGAGCCAATGTGGCCAAATTGCAGGCAATTAATAAAAATGATATGTATGTATGTACATATGTGTATGTATACACATAGGCTAGTTAAAAGTGCTAGCTTGCCTATTTATCAACATGTCCCCATTGCAATTTGCACAATTCCGTCGCATTTTTCTTCACTTCTGTTAGAGCATTAGGGTGATACTTCTTTAAATTAAGTTTTAATATTTTATTAAGACTTTTAATAAAAATCATTAGCAGACAAGCGCAAAGGCCTAAAATGCGAGCCTTTAATAATAAAAAATAATTATAAATTAAAGTTATGAAAAAAATTTTGGAAATTTTATATTTTCTGAATATTTTTATTAAAATTTTTTAATACAAAAAGCAGACGAGCCCAAAAGTTAAAAAGGAGAATCTTCCACAATAAAAAAATTTTATAAAAAAAATTTCAAAATTTAAAATTTTCTGCATTTTTTATTAATAATTTTTTTTTTTACAAAACTAAATAAATAGAAATATAAAATAAAAGTATTAATAACTTCAATAATATCAAGTTTTTCCAATTTTAAGTTCTTATGTTATTGCGATTACATATAAAATAATTGATTTAAAAAACAACAGTTTCCTATAAATAATACGTAGAACCTTATATCAAATCTGTTTGAATATTAAAAACAATTGCAACACCCCCTAATGTAAAATTTAAATTACAAAAAATTATAAACTACTTAAAAAATAAAGTCATTCATAAAAATATAATATATATAAAAATTTTACGACCCAGTAAACAAAAATCATACACCACACCCTAATGTGAAGGTCTCACAAAAACATTTTTCACATTCTAATAAAACTTTACTTAAAGTCTGTTTGAATTTTTTTTTAAATATTAGCAAAGAATAATTGAACTCCCTAATGGCAACCTAATGTACAACGCACCCTAATGTAAAAATTAAATTACAAAAAAAAATCGTAACTACTTAAAACATAAATAAATCCATTCATAACAAAATAAAATATTTAAAAATTTTACGTCTCAGTAAACGAAAATATATACACCACACCCTAATGTGAATGCCTCAGAAAAATATTTTTTCACATCCTGTAAAACTTTACTTAAAGTCTGTTGGAATTTTTTTTTAAATATTAGCAAAAAATAATTGCACACCCTAATGTCAACATACATATTTGATTCGGCTCAATTATTTATTTAATAAGCAAGCAAGTTCGATATTTTTCATAATCCCAACGTTTCGTTCAACGAGCACAACATTTTCAACATGTCGCATATTTTCGAGCAATACATAAATACATACATTCATACAACGCACATACTCGGCATCAATACATATGTGTATAGCATGTTTATAGATAAACAATGTCGTGCGATTTAATTAAACCACATAATTTGTTATAACTAAAAGCCTTGTTGACTTGCTGCCTAGACGCTGACTGTACCACAAGTGTTAGTTAAAAGCAGGAAAAAAAGTAACAACAAATCAAAATTGCAACAACTCGCAGCGCACCAACACTGCCGACAGCAAGCAGCTTGTCCAACAGCCATTCACTAGTAGAGCACCGGCGCAAAAAAGTGTCCCCACAATTGCTTTATCCAAAAGTGTCTACAGGCATTGACTCAACTGCCTGCTAACGGTTGCATGCACTAAACATCATGATTACACACACATTGGCACATATGCTTATGTGGCATGACTGTAAGAACGGCTAGTTGACTTATGAATATTTGTGATATAGCCAAGACTGTGTGAAATGTTTATATACATACTATATGTGTATGTATTTGACGCTCTCAGGCGTTGTGCCTAAAATATTTGCGGTTTACCGTTTCTAATTGTTGTTATTAAATACACTTTATTTCACCGCAAGTACCAGCCGCATTTCCTTTTCTACAAAAACACCTGTTGCTAAGCTACGATTTCTTCGCAGACACCTCTTACATTCTATTTGTCGCATAAATAAGTGCCAATTTGCTTATCAAGCTTGGAACTGGTCGCTCGCGTATTCATTTGAATACATGACTTGTTACCTAAATGGCGATAAAATAATGTTCTGTTTTAATTAACGCAACGGTGAGTTGCAAAAAAATACCTGCAATTAAGTTTAGTAAGAATTATTGTGTTCATATCTAAATGGCAACGCTTAATGTGTATGTCAACAGTCAGACCAATATTTCAATCGAACATATTTGAAAAGCTGCATAAAAAAGCGATATCTACAAGTATATTTCACCTTGATTGCAAAGAGATTAGTTGTTAGTGTTAATTAAATTGCATTCTTATTGAATATATTTTCTCTTAATTACATCATGCGATTAAGCGGCGCCAGAACTGGTTGGCCTTACTTACACATAGGCCTTAATATGGCAAAAATGGGTTTGAATTCACCCACATTTGGTGTTGTTTCGTATTTCAAAGCTCAAAACAAAATATTGAATAGTCGGACAAGTCTTTTCGTATTTCTAATCAAACTTCAACTTATTTTTTTTTTTATACTAATAAATAAATAAACAAATATGTATCATTTTGGTCGACCACTTTTGCCATTTTTCCGCTAGAGACATTATTCAATCAGTGTAAATCGAAATTTCCATTAAATAGCGAATTTCTTCATATTTTTTACTTATTTTTGAATAGCTGTAACTTTTTTTTAACTTCCGAACTTAATTAATTTGATAGCACTGAAGACATACGACTGCAACGACATCCATTGACAAATACGAAAAGACATTTTCGACTACTCAGTATGTTTTTACCCTACATGATGTTAATGAAACTACCCTTAGTAGAATGTTACTTCATCGAGACTTTTCGAAATGTGAAAGTTCTGTAAATTCATTTTAGCAAAAAAAAAAACAAAAAAAAGAGTGAATCCGAAAATCATTGCGTGAAAAGTAATAGAAACAAAACAATTTGTTTAGAACAAAAAAAATAATCAAACAATCCTTTGAAAATGAGGCAAGCAAAGTCCATAGGTTTTTGAACTATATTAGAGTAAGCTAAATAATCAGCTAAAGACGTCTGTTGTAGCGGCAGAAAGTATTATTTATCTAATTTGTACGAATGGTGCCTAGTTGACAATCTTTGGCGGGATAAGAATTCGAAACCGTTCCGATTATTCAGACCTGCCTATCGTAGGAACGGAGAGAATTAGGTATTGTAGTACCTAAAACTGTGGTTTGGATCAAAAAGACCATCGAATGCCGAAAAATCACCTTGAGTTTGTCACAAATTTATTGAGGCGGCTAATATCGATTTCAGCTAACTCGCCTGGTTTTTAGCAGATATAATCACCACTATGCTTTTACTTTAGTCTAGTGGAAGCTGGATAGTTGAGAAGAAAGTTCCTAAATGTTTCCACCTCATGCTTCCTTGCTGAGCAGATGCGTATTTCAAAATCTTTAGTCCAACTTCTTACGTTCAACTATACAAAGCTATCTTTGGACTCAATCAGATATTAAGTGAGCCTAAAGATATTTAAAAAGCCGTCGTTGTTATTGTAATAGAAGAAAAAATAACACAGAATCATTTTCAGTACCAAGTTGATTAGAATATGTGCTCGTTCGGTTTCTGTAAATTCGATATTGCAGCAGAGAGGTAAATGTGGTAGATACATGAGAATATGGTAGGAAATATGGTAGATATATGACAATTTGGTAGGAAAACTGGTCAAAAAATTGGTAGAAAATCTAGTAGAAAACTGGTAGGAAAACTCGTAGGAAAATTGGTAAGAAATCCGGTAGGAAAACTGGTTGGAAAACTGGTAAGAAATCTGGTAGAAAATCGGGTAGGAAGTCTGGTAGGCTAACTGGTAGAAAATCTGGTGGAAAATCTGATCGGAATCCAGGTAGTTACATGACTATCTGGTAGAAAATCTGGTAGGTACATGACAATTCGTTATGCTTCCTCAGCTTAGTACAAAATATATTCAAAATCTGCTATATTGAATCTATAAGAAGTAAATTATATGACTCCCATTGATTTCTTAAAATATTATGATATCCATTTTCAACAAGATCAGCCGCCACAAAAAGAACTAATGCATAAACACACCTTATTATTTTTAATTTATTTGTTGAACAAAAAGAGCAATTTTCTTAAGTGCGCTCGTATTATGTGTCTAGTCCGCATTATATACAACGGATATATTCGTACTTGAGACAGTTTAAAGTTTGCATAAAATCAATTTTTTACACCATTTAGTTATGCGCTCAATTTTTTGCTCTTTTTTGCTAATACTATATGGCATATAAGCACATATTGAATTACTTAGTTCACAGCTGGAGATGTGGGCATGTTTTATGATCGTCTGCGGCCATTGATGGGTGTGTGTGTGTGTATAGTTTTAAACGTTCTGCTTATTATGAACAGAATCGAATATCAATATTAAACGCTAAGCGCAAGTATTCTCACGCTTTTGCGCCAACACGCTTTCCCACACCACACTAAATATAGTAAAGAGTTTTAAATGTAAGTTTGTGTGTGTATGCTTGCGTGTTGCACATAGTCAAGATTTCCGCATGCGGAAGTCCGTTGGTGGTCCGTACAGTATTATCTACTTTTTGTGCGCAATTTGAAGAATATCAAGTAACTGTTTAGAGACTGTTATACTAGCAAAGCGCTTTTATGTGCTTAGCTTGTTTTAATCTGTAAAAATTTTAAGTGTTTTTTGTTTATTGGCTCACATTTTTGTCAATTATATTTGTGTCTATAAATATAGCTAATGTACATTTGTAAGGCAATGAAATGCCTGAGCACATTTTAATTGCCCGCATGTTTTCCCTGCAGCCATACAAGTTCGTTGCTTAAGTCTTCAGTTTCTTTACTTTGGCGCATGCAAGTTGCGGTTCACCACATGAATGTCTGTATGTATGTATGTATGTTTGTAGGTGCGCTCTCCTCGCCAATGGCATGCAGACAAAAACTGTCACCGCGTATAGTAAATTTTGTAATTTTCAGCCAGACAGACCAAATGCCGGCTTTAATTTTCATTTAACGACAATATTACGCAGCCAAGGCAAATATTTGATTACGCAACTTCCTCAATTTTCATTAAGATAAAAGTATTTCATTTCAAAGTGCCAATTAAATTTTTTGCCTGTGGTTAAGTTAAACGACCAAAAATGTACTAACCGCACATTTTTTTATTAAAATATTTTGAATATTTCGCAATTTTTTTTATAATAATTTTATTGCAATATTTGCAATTGCATTCATTCACAGTAAAAAATGTAGCATAATATATTTTAGCTACGCACGAGATCTCATTTTGTGCACAGTTGCTAGATAATAAAAGTAACATTTCTATTTTTTTCATATTGGCTTCACTACACTTTCGCTTTTTAGCTCTTCGCACATATTTAAGCATATGTACTTGCAGATTTTCGCATAAATATATGAATTTCAAATTTGTATATATTTTCTCTTCACATTTTTGTTTTGTCTTTGTTTTTCTCCGCCTCATGCGCTACTTTCCATTTCACTTGGCCGTTTCAATTTACGCTGCCCAGGTATCTTCTTCAAATGAAATTGTGTTGTTTTTATTTTTGCATTAAATTATTGCACCATAAATTAAAATTTATAACAGTTTTCATTGCGCATACTTAGCTTTAGCACTTTCAACACGCAATCTTTTGTCTAAAGCAAATGCTTAAGTGTGTGTGTTATGCGTGTCTACCTCGTGTTAGTGCCTCAGCAGCGTTGACCGCAGTTGCACTGCCGGATTTTTATTGCATGTTTTATTACTTAAACTAAATTAAATTTCTCTTATAGCATTATATATAACAGGTGCAGAAAATGCAAGATTTCTATGTTATAAGAGCAATTGGAGTTACTAAAGAGGTTCGAAGAAAATTTTTTTTATGATGGAGTAAAAAGGTAGCAGAAAATTTTACTAAAATATTTTTATATGTGTAGCTTAGACAAGCTCCGAAATTAATATCTAAATTGCAAGGTAATGTCTACATCTCTCAGCAAGGGAGCTATAGTCAGTCAAAGAGTACAGGGACTTAACAGCGATTTTCAGAGTTACAGATACAGAGATTTAACAGCAAAAAAGGATTTCGAAAAAACGCTTAATATAGAAAAAAGTAGTCTCTCCATAAATATATATGATTTATCAATGAGACTTTTTAAATTCTGGTTGCTTGATCTTAATTAGAGAAGTTATCGTCTCGATAAATATGTTTTAATTAAAAAATCAGAGACTTCGAAAGTCTTGAGAAAATTTACTACTTATTTTAAGAGAGAAATTAATTGAGTAAGGAAAATACTAAATTTTTTTCAACACTTTTTTCACGAATCAAGCACATTGCTAGCTCACTTCAGCAATGATTTACTCCAATTATATATGTATATCAAAATTTCTCCAATTGGAGCACCATAACCCCAGCTGATTATTTAACAGGAGACTCTAACCTTTGTAAAAACTTAAATTTATAATTAGTCTTTGCTCCAAGATTCGCATGTGATACATTTCGTTGAGCTGTTAAGCACCAATATGTTATATATTCAACATCAAAAAGGCTCGTTCCGGCTTCCATATGTATCTCGGTCAATAACGCGCTGTTAGCTAACAACTTTGAACATACTTAAATGTATATAAATGTTGGTGAAGCGTTAAGCACTTATTTATTGACTGGCCATCAAAAATATGTAATACAGCTGGCAGTGAAAAAGCGTAGTTCATATTTTATAATAAACTTGGATTGAAGTACCATGTGTGAGTTAAAAGAACATCATAAAAAATAAATATTTTTTTAAATTTATGAACTATAAATAATTTAAATCAATATTTTTCTCGAATTATTTACACTATTATGACTATTTTTATTATAAATTAATTAATTATCTTACCGATATAAACTTTATTTATTTGTACTATTCACTTCAACAATTTTTCTGTAATTCATGAGTTAATTATAATGGAATTCGCTTAATATTTTATTTCAACAATTTATTGATATACTATTCAAATAGGCATTTTAGGTATTTTTGAAAATTTTCCAAAAAAACAAGAAAACTGGACCTGTAACCAAAATATTTTTTAATAATTATTTTTTAATAAAATAAAATTTTTTGAATTTCTTTTACCTTGCTTACCGACAACTAGCCAAATTTGGCAGAAGCACACACCTACATATGTATGTAGCACATGGAGCAATTAAAAGTCGCATGCAATTCGGAAATATAACAAAAAAGTCACATAAATTGCTTATATCTAATACTTATTTATTGAGATTGCATTTTTGTGGCAATATAAATAAAGCTCACTCCCTGTTTGTTGGGTGTAGCAGCTTACCGAACATTTTTTGTCATAAATACTAGCATTACAACCAACGGCTCATACACTTCTCTGCTTTAGTGCCCTTTTTAACTTTTTTGGCAGTAGTAAACCCACATACTTAACCCAGTCACATGACTCTTAACATTTGACACAAATAAAAATGTCAAAACTTTAAGCGACAATAGTTAAGCATTCGAATTTTAAGTTCATTGACTTGAAACTATGAAAATGCAAACTTTTTTATGTTGCTATAAGGTAAGGAAATAATAAATATGGGCATTTTGCAAAAAGTTAAATGACTACAAAAAGTTGTCGGTATAAATTGATTTCGAAGTTTGATTTGCTAAAAAAAAAAACTTGGTCAAAGTAATGTTACTTCAAATAATTAAATTTTAAAAAAATAGGCATCGATAAAAATCGATTTTTACCGCAATTCAGAACACTGAATTAAAAATAACTGGGGTAATCGATTTGATTTGTTATAATTTTTCTTCTAACAAGTTGTTATCGAAAAAATCGATTTTTATCGAAAACTAAAAAGTGAGTTTTTTTTAAATTATTCCAATCTTCATTCGTAGCATTCGGCAAATTAAGTTGAAGTAGACACAATTTAGAATTAGTTTCGCTTTCAAACTTAAGCACCCGCAAGTCAAATATTTATAACTTTGCATTTTAAAACAATCCAAAAAAATCGATTTTTATCGCAGAATGTGAATGGAATTTGTTCAAAACGCAGGTTAAAAAGCTATTATTTTTAATATAAAAAACAAAAAATATCTATCGATAAAAATCGATATGTATCGAAAACCATAAAGTGTTAAGCGATATCATTTTTCGATTTCTTTGCATTTATTATTGGGATATTCGGCAAAATATGTCAAATTATAAATCACTTCGAATATGTTCTACTTACTAAACTGAAATACCTACTATATAAATATGTATATATGTATAATTTTGAATTTCGATGAAAAGCAAAAAAAGTTTAATTTATCATTTTGAGCCCCACAATATACTTTTGCGACCTACTTTTCTACATAATTAATTTCCACCAGATTTACCACCAATTACAAAGTATATCAGAACTTGTTGACAGCGAAGACCATCTCATTTGTACAATTGAAGGCGTGTGTCATATTTAAATTAGAGAAGTAACCTGTATAATTACGCTGTCATGCTGACATATGTTTACACTGTTCATTGTCTCTCATCGTCTTGCTCAGTTATTGTCAGGCAGCACCATTAATCGCTCGACAAGCAGTCTGTGGGAGTGAAATTAATTTGACATGAACTTTCATTCATGACATAAAAGAATGAATCGTGTGAATATTTAGCGATTTTTTTTCTACTTTCCTTATTTTTCTGGAATAAACACAATAAACACAATAAAAAATGCTCCAAGTATTTTTGCAGCTAGTTGCTAATAATGCGAATTTTCAATACAAAAATTATATAAAATTTTAACACTGTGAACAGTATTTAGGTCTACTAACTGGAACTCTAACTCTTCTATTTGCCCTATAATACTTTCATATTTACTTGCATTACTTTTGGCATAACAAAAACTGGTTTTTGCTCAAAGTCGCTGAAAAGCGTTTAGTCAACGTCCTGCATTTTTGCAAATTCACTTCCTCTATACAAATATTTGCAACAACGGAAAGCATTAAAGCACTTATGCACTTATGATGTAATTGGCCAACATTAAACTAGTTGCTAGCATAAAACTTACTTAAACAGTAACAATCGCGGGCATTTCTAGTTTTAGCATTTGCTTGGGTTCACCTTGAGATTTACCATACAAGCATTTTTTATACCAACCAACACGCACACCTACACACATGTGCGCATGTAAAAATGCATACCTAAGTGTATTTACATATAAATATTATAAGTTAATTAAAATTTAAATAATATAAGAGTAATTTTTAATACATATTTCTTTAAAAAATAATGCAATTCATTTCAAGAAATTTTCTACTTTGAATATTGGCTTCAGAGTAAAGAAAAATAATACAATAATTTGCAAAAAAAGGACAAAAATATTATATAAATCATATTGTATTCGTCAAGAATGTATTTATTTATACAAAATCGGACCGACTAATTAATTTCGGCATAAACAAATCGCGAAAATCTGTGATTTTTCGGAGCGTCACACTGGGACGATCGCTCAAAAAACATTACAAACTGAAATCGAGCAGTGAAATAAATAGTTTATAATAAGATGAAGGAGTAGAATAACAT
Source organism: Bactrocera tryoni (assembly GCF_016617805.1). Classification (NCBI taxonomy): domain Eukaryota; kingdom Metazoa; phylum Arthropoda; class Insecta; order Diptera; family Tephritidae; genus Bactrocera; species Bactrocera tryoni. The sequence continues at coordinate 11,481,410 of NC_052501.1, read as the reverse complement.
TTGGATCAAGTAATTAGAAGACCGAAAGAGTATAAAAGGTGTCAGTATATTTAGGGCTCAAGAAAGTTCAAATGTGAAAAATACCTTCAACTCACTAACGTTTGGAACACTGAAAAGAGAAATTTTATTGATTATCAAGGAAAAAATATTCTATATAATTCAAGTAAATGTCTTTCATTTACTTATTTTACTTAGTTTTGATTTTACAGTATGAAATATTGCTTCCAATTATCACTTTGTTATTGACCCGTTAATCTTTGAAGGACTTATTAACTTTCTTAAAGCTTCTCACGAACAATAATTTCAGAAAACCCTTTCGTAGTGGATATAAAACTCCAAAGTTCTGTATGGCCTTGTTTGCCATGAACCCCATACTGCTCAGCCGAATGATTTAAAATTCAGTAAATCTTAAATCTATATTTCAAATAGTTTTTGAGTTACAGACATTTAATCGGTAACCACTTTGTAAAGGGGTTCATGGGTTTCCTAAGGTAAAAAAACAGCAATTTTTCAAAATTTTTTTTTTTTCAAATAAAAAATTAAATATTTTATTAGAGTTTTTTATGGTTACAAACATACATTATTAACAAAGAAATTTTGAAATTTTGCAAAACATATTTTAAACTCGGTCATTGCGACACCGTTTCAGCTGGCCGCTCGGAAAAAATATGGATCAAAGTCAAAATAATCCGTATTTTAGTTAAAACCTGAAATTAGAACTTGGAAAAGGAAAAAGGAAAAAACTGAAAATTGGATGTTTGGCGGACATTTTTTCAAAAACCACCACTTTTTTTCAAATAGTTGTAATCAAAAAAATGTTCTTCGCCAATTCTTTAAAAATTGTATCTCAAAGACCTGTGTAAAATTTCAAGGAGAGCGGTTGAGTAGTTCTCGAAAAAATCTTGCCGACCGACTTCAAAAACACAATTTCGAGAAAAGCGCGTTGAAAGATTTGAGTGAGTAGCATAGCTAGCTCCGAGCGCACAAGTTCTCAAGGCTGTATATCCGAAACTATTACTCGCACCAACTTGGGAATTTATGACAATTATTCAAGAGGTGTTGTAGAATTTAATAAGAGAATAAAAATTTTTTTTTTTTTAAGCCCGCAAACCCATGTGACCCCTTAAAAAGTATTTGGTGATTTGAGTGGTTACTCAGAGACAAATGATGCGTTCACTATTACATTTTTGGGAATTCTCTTTTTATAATGGTGCTCCATACAAATTCGAGAGGCAAAAACGACCAAAAATGTTGCGTAAAATTGTCATTTAGTCATTTTTTGATTTTTTTTTCGATCATAGAACATTGCCTATATCCTGAAGTATAGAATTGTTTTAAGATTTCATCTACGTAAAAGGTCGGAATCACTACAACAGTGAAGGATCTTCGTTTTACAGCCGTCAGAGATCACGTGTAACTCAAAAATATTTTATTTTTTTTCAAAAATTACTGGATTCGAAAACTATCTGTAAATACACACTTAAAATTTAAATTTGAAATTTTGCTGTTTTTTTTTTGCCTTTTTTTTGCAAAAAACACTTTTTATTCTGCTATACAAATGTGTTCTTATAGGGTTAATTATGATGTGGTCTCTATATACCATTGTGAATTATTAGATAATAAACTTTATAACTGTTATTTAGAAATAATATTAAATATATAATATTATAATCTTAATTTATTATTAAAGCGCATATAAAAATTATATTTATTAACAATATTTTAAGATTTTTCTATTAAAAAAAAAAACTATTGTAGGTAGATCGATATTTATTGGTTTTTATTACAATCTAAAAGCAATTAATCTAATAATCACACCCTTCTAAATAAATCATGTGCTTAGCAAGCGCTGCACTAATGGCATGTGAAATAAATATTTCTAGCTAAAGTAAACAGTTCACACGGTACTCAATTTCGCAACAGCAAATTGAAAAGAGTCACCGCAAATTGTTAATAAGTACTTAAAGCCAGTCAATGGCTTACAATTATATGTGGTATGTTTGTATGTACACAGCCATATGCTTGTAAATATGTACATATTTCATTTGCCATAAAAACACGATTCAGCGTCGCAATCTCCCGCAGCTTTGAACTTGAACTTGAAGCAGCTTTTGCCAAAGACAGCAAGCTAAAGTCAAACATACGGATAAAAGTGTGTCAATATGTGCACAGTACAGCAGCAGCGTCATTATAAAGAGTGGCCCATCATCAATACACCAACAACCAAAATGAAGAAGAAGCAATCCCAAACATAAATACATAAAACATGACACGGCGATTATTGCCACCACGCATATGTCTGCAGCAACAACAAGTGCACACGTGTGCACATATGTATGTGTGTAGACCATATTTGGGCTCGACGGCAGGCATTCGCAAATCATGCGTGCGCCAAATCAAACAAAAAAGCCGCGGCGTAGAGCTGAAAAATTCGTAAGCGAAAAAGTTGAACGACAGAACGGCACAAAAGAGGCCGAAAACAAATAACAGCAATAGCTGCAGCCGCACACCTGCCAACAGTGGCCGCCGAGGTGTTGTAAACAATGACAAATAAACAACAGCAGCAATAACAAGCGCTGACAGCAAGAAGCAGCACAAATGCAATGCGCGCAAAGAAGATAAAAAACACAAAAAAAAGCAACGCGGCCCATAGACAGCCCAGCGCGGCCCAGCAGGTGCATAAGTGGAGACAAATGTTTCACATATAAATATACATATGTTGTTATTGTTGTTGGGTCGCTGACTTATGGCGACACATGTAACGCCATCACTTATTAAGTTGTAACTTAACGAGACATTTACGGCAAGCGCTGCCACCGCATAAGTGCCAGGCATTACAATAACAAAATATATTAACAACAAAAATATTCAGACAAATATTTGTTTACATTTGTATGCGTGAACGACGCGATCGCAAATTACTTTTGTCACCTTTTGCGACGGCGTTAAATATATTAATGAAATTGAACAACAAAAACGCGTCATAAGCATCACTGTCCACGCATTTTACGCGCATGCCGCGTATTAAGTTCAAATAACAGCAACCGAAGCAGCAACGCCAGGCAGATGCTGCCTCTGTTTACGCATGCGCAACTCACCTAACTGACTTGGCCTGTCTACGTTCATTCATAACGCGCTTGAATTTATGCCTATGGAAAGCAATGTTTACGCAGTAATAATTTATTTAGATTTTTTCTACGTTTTTGAATATGAGCGCTGGTTTGTTGCCACTTTGTTGCTTTTTATAAGCGTTTAGCATAAAGCGTTTAGCGGTATTTTTATTGCGTAGCAATTTAGAGGTGTCAGCGCGTTAATGCTCATAAGCGTTTAGCGGTAAAACCTTAACTTTATAGACTTAAGTTAAAAAAATGAATGTATAAGGAAAAGTTGTAAGAAAGGCTGCATCTGAAATGATTGTATGAAGGTATAATACGAAGCAATTGTTATTTAAATAAATCTAAGCAGTTTTCTGTTATAATAGTAAAGCGCTGTTATTGAAAAGATTAAAATTATATGCTTTAAAAATATTTTTGTCAACTATGTGCCCAATTTGGGTCAATCTCAAACTGTCGCCTTCCATTTTTTGATTAAAAGTCAGTACAAAACGGCTTGGAATATTTCAAAACGAAACTTTCACTAAAACTTTTGCAATCATTTTTTTATAACAAAAGAATATTTTAATAAATATACGTTTATATTAGTATTTTCACAAAACAAGCTACTTATATACGATTCTACCAATTCTTCTTATATACTGTATGCCACGTAAATATTTGAGTAAATAATTCGAAGTAGCTATAATATCATATCTCTCCGTTCGTGATCGCCACTTTCATTGCAGAATAATCGTGTTATTATCTACTACAACCGCATGGCAAAAACGAAAGTCACTGTATCCACATGAACGAAAATTGGCAAAGAAGTCATTTAGAATCTTTGAGAAATTGCTGAACATCTGACTTTACCTTAGCTTCCCCAGCGGGCAGGAGGTAGAATTTGCAAGCGGTGAGGTATGTCTGTCGTAAGAGGTGACTAAAATCAAATATGCACTATGTCTGTCAGAAATAGTGCTATAATAATCAGTTTGAATTGTTATTATAGACTTTGAATGAGATTCCTTCTAATCAAAGGACATTTGAAGCTCAAGCGATAAATGTCACCAGTCAATGAGTTTTATGCATGCTCAACTGGTAGTAGCAAAAGCTGCAAGGTCTGACCGGAGACTTAGATCTGGTACCACGGAGAACCCTTGGAGTTCGATTTAATCTGCTCTTTGGGTTTGGCCATTTGGGGAGATTCGCGGTGGCTGTGGCTTAAGCCTTAAGACAGGTAGATTTGAAAATTCAGTTCAGTGTGGAGTCGCAAAGCGTCCGAGTTCCAGTCCGGCAGAGGTTTTAGATCGGTTTCGAACCCGACCAACGGAAAAGGTGTCCTTTCCACCCGACCAATCGGAACCAAAAAATACGTGCGAAAATCATTTATTATTTGGAGCTATAGAGAATTCTATTTTTGCACAGAAAATATGTTGAAGAAATGGGCATGGACCCGCCATCTAATAGGTTTTGTGTACATATCTCCTGAACCATTAAAGCTACAATAACCGAATTCATTCAGAGTAAATCTTTAAGCTCCTCTACCGGCACTGTAAAAATGGTATGAAAAGGCTCTGATGGAGCAGAGGTAAAAATGTGTAATAAAAATTGGTTGAACCGGGTCAATAACTCCCTGAGCCTTCATATACCTGACATAAAAAGTTTCGAACCGTTTTACTCATAACAGTGTATTTTTTTGTCTAAAATAGATATTATCAATATTTTTGAATATCAGGCTGACTATACTCCATATGAAGGATAGTACCTTAATGAATCTCAGGGAACATTTTATTAGTATGAGGGACGTTAATAGCGTATGCAACTATCAAAAATAGATAAAATGTGGTCAATACTAGCCCCTACTCCTAAAATAATTTCCCGGATTCTTGCAAGATATAAGAGTATAAAATGTTCGGTTACACCCGAAATTAACCATTCCTCATTTGTTTCTTCATTTTATCAACCAATAATACTTTACGTAAGTTATTTTTAATCCGAAGCTAAGCTTGAAAAAAAATCTCTAACACATTTTTTATTTCAAATTTTTATTTATGAAAACATTTCATTTGTAAATCAGTACAAAAACTCTGCCCAGAGCATTCCTCCTTATAGTATTTTGGTAGAAAACAATGGAAGAAGTTATAGTCCTTGGAAGTGACTCTTTTTTATAATTCTCTTTTGATGCTTACCTACTCGAGTTATTTCATTGACAAAAGATTTTGGTGTCTTACCTTCTTCTCTCTCAAAGAGAAATTCCTGACGTGACGTGACTTGATTATCCATAAAAGTTTTGGCTAAATAAGCGAATTTGACGAGCACATTTCGTTTCTACAGAAAATTCTTCTTTTTATTCGTTTTCATTATCCATATAAAAACTATTGAATATTTATTATGTTTATAAACATGTTCACTGCAACGCGCTATAGTATATGGAAAAAGAAAATTTCGAACTAAATGTCTTTATACTACTTGTATATAAAAATTCATGAACTTCATCCTCGCCATAGATTGCAAACAATGGCGCCATTGTGTGCGCGAATTCGCTGCCACCAATGCAGCCAAAAGCGAGCATCCATAATCACTTTGCGTTGAATATGTACGTATATTCTCACACCATAAAAGACACCTGACAGACAGCAGCTTTACTGGGGTTATTTGTGGCAAATGTGGTTTAGTGGAGCGATAGCGTATATTTTTGTAAATTTTTGCTATAAATATTCAAAAAAAAAAAAACAAAATCAGTTGAGTTGGTCCACTTCGTGCTGACAGAGGCCTGCCGCTGTTTTGGCAGCAGCTGTAGTCGGCAAATGTCAATCAAAAAAGTTGCCCATGACATTTTTGGCAAACAAGTGCACGAAAACAAACACAGTTTTTTTTTTTGTTACATTTTTGTCTGATTATTTTTTTTTATAATTCTGGTACCGTAGAATACTAATAACAGCATCTTGTTGTTTTTGCTAAAATTGTTGGCATTCTTTTCATATTTTCACAGTCACGTTTTAGTCCGTAATTGTTTACTAAAATAAAACTGAAAAAATTTCCAATTTCGGGCATTATAAATCTCTGTGTTTAAGGCAAACTTAATGAAATAATTATAAAAGTAGTGTTTAAGCTTTAATTATCTTCGCATGAAATTGATTGCGGCTTCATAAATTATTTTATGGACATTTGAGGGAGCATAGATATCTGTTCATAACATGACTTAAAAATTCAATGGAATTTATTTATTTTGTGGTTTGTCAACTGCCATTTTTGGGCAAAAATTAGTGCAAAGATATTTTTTTCGAAAAATAGGTTTATTAATTATACGCTTTTTAGTACCTTATGAATAATGAATAACCAATATGTTTGAAGCTACTATGATTTTCTTTATTTATTTTACCATTTTCAATGGTTTCTGCACTGGTCTATATGAATCTTACATACAAGTATACCGAATAATGAATAAATCAACTGCATTAATTTTTGATGCTGTGGAATTTTTTTTTAGTTTAATAAATTCGAAGCACCGCTATTTACGTCGTGGAAAATTTACTTTCGTCCAAGCAGAAAAATACTGTATTTAGCAAATAAATACAATAATGCTTGTAATTTATAAAAATTAATTAAAGGAGTATCGGCTTACATTTGTCAAGAAAATTCTAGGATCTCAGAAATATCTGAATCAAGCTTGTCTAAAATATTATTATTCAAGGCCGGTCTAATCCCTTGTTAATTTAGAAATCCATCTCAAGTTTGGCATACTTTATTCACTCTCGACGAAGTCCCTGTAAGAAAAACTTTTTATTTGACGAGGTGTTCTCACGAAATTTGTTCAAATCGAATCATTATAGCTATACCACTGAAATTAATCAATGAAAATCAAGACAAACAATGGTAAAAAATTAAACTGCATTCTAAATAATATTTTAAATATGAAATTAAAAGAGATCCATTTCGAGCTTTGCTACTTTTTTAAAGAAAAAACACATAAACTTCAAATTTAATGGAGAGTGTTTATTATTATTCGGTTATCATTGGGCGATATCGATCGCCATTGACGGTTACGTTTTCACCGTTTCTAAATTCTTTAAATTCTTAAATAACGTTTCCAAGAGTTTTTTACAATTTTTGAAATCAAATAAAGTCCATTCTAACAATAGAAGAAAATTAGCCATAAAAATTTCAAGCGTTGAAGTGTTTACATATATTTTTCACATTGACGAATTCACACAGTGATTATATTTAATGTAGCCAAATTGCCGGTTCTCAAACTACCTACACACACATACACATGATTTTGTAAATCAACCAGCTAATAACGTTATTTAAGCAACAACCAAAAATACTGGAAATAACGAAATAAACACATGCAAATGCCAAAGAATTCTTACAGCCATTCTAACCAAGCAGTAAACAAATATGCATAAGCACATACAAACAAACACACACATAACAGACTAAAAAGCCAGCCAAACAATTTCCGTAAAGGTCGTTAAGTGCAGTGGCATTACGATTGCAACAACAAATAAAGTAACTAGTATATGCAATTGTATTTGTATACATATATATATAAACATAAGTATGTGTATATAGCTCAAAGTATTAGCTCAGTGGGCAGCATTCCGCAGTTATTCATGTGATCAAAAGTCGGTCGGGTGTCTGAAGAAATCAAGCCCATCCTCAATTTACATTGAAATATAAATAATATATCATCATAAATCAGCAATCAAGAAATCAAAACATTCACACACCTACAAGCATATATGTATGTGTATTGTTGCAACATATACTACACACATATCAATATATAAATAACTAGTTAAGCTAATACATCACAATGTCAAATAGTTGCATTTGTCTAGATGTTTATATGCATGTGGAATGGAGTCTCACTACCTTAATTGCATTGAAATCCTATTAACCGCGCGACACTAATACGATTCGTAACGGATTTAATTATGAGTTTATGCATTTAAATCAAAGCAACTAACACACCCAAAGGAATATAGAAGAATTCGCTTAGAAACACATGCTTATATGTATAATGAGTTAATGCTCGGTAGGAAATCGCCCTCCTGAATTTTTAATAATAAATAAAATAAATATATGATGCATTAATTTTTCTAAAAGGTTACAAAAACTCTTAAAAGAATTTTTATTTAATTTTGTGGAACGCAATTGAGATGGATTCTACAATTTAAAATCTTAAAAAAGTAGTACATAATTTTTTGGAACACAATATACATAGACTCCACAATTTGAAACCTTAAAAAATCAGTAAATAATTTTGAGGAACGCAATGGAGATGGATTCCACAAATTAAAATCTTAAGAAAGTATTATATAATTTTGTGGAGCACAATAGACATAAACTCCACAATTTAAAATTTTAAAAAAGTAGTAAATAATTTTGAGAAACGCAATAGAACTTAAAGTTCCTAAAAATAATGTAAAAAATGGTTGAGAAATATTTCACACAGTGATGACTAAATGCACTTTTAAAATATCACTTCCCACTTTACAGACGCAACTCTAAATAGTTGGTGAGTCTATCTAATATATAAATGAGCGTTCACCAACATTGAAATTCAGAAAATGTAGTATCAAATGCGCTACTTAAATATAACAATTGAAAGACTGCTCAACCAAAATTTCCTAATGGGTATCACCTATCACAACTTGTTTTGTCTTGTTGTTTTTGCTTTCAATTTACTTAATTTTCTAACACCCTGTTGTGTGTTAACTATACGCTCTTGTTCTTGCAAGCGTGATTGGCTATTTTCAACGCTTCTCCCATAGCAAATCGTTCCATAGTAAGCTTGAGAATTAAAACGATGTTGTAATACACATTCTTCGTACACACATAGATATCTACTTACTGCGCCCAGCATATAGGGGCATATGCAATTCATTCATTACCATACGTGTAGACTCAAGCGAGAGACAAACATTTGTATTTGTTGTCGATATTTCTACACTTGTGTTCTTTTGTCTAGCTGATTTAGCCGATTGCGCTATTTCCCAGCAATTAGCCACCCATTTGCTATGGTTTTATGGCTCAGTAAAGCGGCGTGCTGGCGTTCAAATATCGGAAGACAATAGCAAGCTTATAAGAAACGCACACATGCATACACATGAATTCGATCAACGGTAGACGGTGTGAGCTTTCAGCGCTAAATACTCTTGACTGACTGTGCTAAATACTATTGAGCTTAAGAGTTCACATGAAACAAGCTTAAAGCAATTACTTAGATTTAATTAACTCACACCTTTGTTGTTGTTGCACTTTTAATCCTTGTTAATACTTGTAGAAGTTGGCGATATGCAATTTTTAGTATTTCACAGTTCTGGAGATAAATAAAATTGAAGTTTCGTGCTCCCGAATTATAATATATTATTCTCCAGGTGTAACCAACATTTTCATTAAAATTTCATTGAATGTATATTGAATATATTTTTTTGTCCTTATCATTCGATTTATAAATTTGTAACTGATTTATGAGTATAACCTCTTCAACAATTTTTAATAACATTTCTTACTTTATCTACTTTCAGGTAAATTGTTAATATGCAAAATGATCTCTCATCTTACGTGAGATCGCAAACCAAATCGAATACACTGCATATGTAAGTAATAAATAGCTGAGTTTAAGTATTCGTAAAAGTTTTGAGGTTTGATGATTTCTGTAAAGGTTTATACAAAAAACCGACTACAAGTAAGACTTAAGGGGGTATTCTGGTCTAGAAGCACGAATTTCTGGTAATTTTTAAAGTTTCGTAAAAAAGGCAATTAATATTTTTACTATACATTTTTTTATAAGTTATTTGTTAGTTTTAGAAGAGTACAGAAAAAAATTAAAACTAAAAAAAGTAAAGAATTTCAAAAATTATGAGCTGACGAAGTGGGGGGTCTCTAAAAATTTCCACGTGACCATACCCATGATTTCAACCTACCTAGTTATCTGAATGCCGGAACTACGGAAAAGTGGGAAAAAAATTTTTTCACAAAATGGCGACTGCCTGAAAAAAAAAAGTTTTTTTGGATCACTTTTTCTGACTATTTCGAATTTTTTAAAAATATTAAAAATAAAAATTTGTGGATGGGGCTAGTTCCAAATAATTTGAATTTTGAAAAATCCTCTTGTACACATATTCTTGAATAGTTAAACTTTGAAAATATAAAAAAAATTTATTTTTTTAAATTTCTAGACCAGAATACCCCCTTAACCGATCTTCAAGAAATTAAAAAAAAACCTCAATATAATGGCAGAAGAAGCATCGAAGGAGTCTGCTTACTATCTGACATGACCATATCAATTATCAAAAACCAAATTCAACTTTCATTTCTTATACTTAATATTTTAAGAAATTCAGAGAAATCGTATCCGATAGGTGGGGCTGTGGTCGATGTACACCCTTTAAACATTTTTGCCAAAAAGAAAAACTGCGACCATAAATCTGTTCGATAAATGGCGGCGGTGTAAGAACTTATTTCCAAAGATTTGTTGCCAACTCCTTTTACGATTTACAGATATTTTTTTCGAAAATAACACCTGATCAATTTTGACCCGGACTTTGAAAAAAACTACATTTCCCGTTAATATAACGGTGGTATAAGAACCTCTTTCAAATATTAGTTACCAACTTTTTGTAAAGTTTATAGATATTTTCTTTCGAATATAGCAGCTGATCAAATTTTACCCGGACTTAAAAAAACTACAATTCCCTTTATTATAACGGTGGTGTAAGAACTTCTTTCAAATATTAGTTATCAACTCGTTATAACAGATATTTTTTTCGAATATAGCATCTAATCAAATTTGACCCGGACTTAAAAAAAACCAGAATTGTAGTTAACCAAAATGTGATGAGTCGATTCTCTTTGCCAATTCTCTGATGCCATCACGACACAAATACTATTTATTAAACTTTTTCGAAGGCATTTTCATTATGTTAACAATAGAAGATAGAGATTCGCATAAGGCAACTTGTAGATGACTTCACGACCTTCACTGAATGTTAGAGATCACAATTATTTTTTTTATTTGTTGAGGTATGAATTTATTTCGAAATGTACCAAATTAAACTGCAGCCGTAATTTAAAATGTATGTACAAATTATAAAGTCGTGAGAAATTTAATAAAAATAACAAAAGCAGCAGGACGAGGCGCCATTTAATAATATCGTAATAATATCTTATCACGTAGTCTTCTAGTATTGATTCTCTACTGAGCTTAAATCCGCATTTTCAGAGATTAACTTAGATAATCATCAGTATTTATAAAAGCGTATTTTCTGACATACCTATAGTTTGTTTAGGAGCTCTTGAATGCCCTGCTTTGCCATAAACTTTGGGTTTGTTTATTTTGGCCTGACAGCTGTCACTCCACTTACCATTAGCGGCGAGCAAGCAATCGCTGACTTCAACGCAATGCAGGCAATCAATACAATAACCATATGTGTAAAATATTTTCGGTATTTTGGAGCGAACAGCGACAGTTTTGGTCGAATGTGAGTAAAAGTTGTTTGCCGGTAGCCGACAATGCGATAAGCTGCGGTGGATCACGTGTGACCGTGAAAGAGTGATAAAATACGCTAAGGAGTGATTGAAATATCAAACTTAAAAATGTATATATACATTCAATTTGACTGCTTGCACGTTTTTCAAATTTTTATTGCAAAAATTCCAGTTCCTAATATGATCCAGAAAGTATTTACATATATGGTGTGCAAGAAACTTCAAATAAGCATTTAATGTTTTACTACTAAAATGTATTACTTTTTACGGTTTATGTATCCACAATCTACAAAACTTTACTGCTGACCTATAATTTTTGAGATAAACTGGTCCGTTGCTTCCTAAATATCTTGCAGCCAATAAAAAATTCGAGATAAATACAGCTAAGTGAAATAAAATAATCAAAAACTGCCGCAGGTGTGCGTTTCTTGAAAAGTGAATAAATTCAAATATACAGGGTGTCTACTATTAGCCCAAAAATTTAATATTAATATATATGCTATTTAAAATAATATTAAAATGTATTCAATTTAATTATTGTAGTGTTTTTAAGTTCTCTTTAATGCCATGGTTTAAGAAATAATTGGAATTTTGAAGATAAATATGGTTTATACATTGTTCATGTATTTTTTTACTATTTGATTAAAGACTTTATTATTTTTTTCCTATTTTTGTAAAAAATAACTTTTGGGATCTTTATGTTTAGCACTTTAAATCAAAGAAACTACTTTGGAAATTTTTGTTGCAACCCTGGCTAAAATTGTCGCTTTTATTTTTCATATGTATTTTTAATAAAAAATAATAATGCATATTTTAGTTTTTGTGGCAACTCTATTTAAAAATTTTTAAAATCCGTATTATTTTTATTCCTTCCACTCGTTCTTTTGTATTTTTCAATTTCATACCAACTTATCAAATATGGCTCGGACTGTTCCGCATAAGCTGCGCGCAAAAATCGATTTAATAAAAAATAATATTTTTTTTTAATTTTTTGTGGCAACTCTGTTTAAAGAATTTAATATGTATATCATTTCGGACTCGGACTGCTCCACTTAAACTTGGCTAGAAAATTGATTTTTTAATAAAAAATAATATTTTTTAAATTTTTTGTGGCAACTCTGTTTAAAGAATTTAATATATATATCATTTCGGGCTCGAACTAGTTCACTTAAATTCTTCGCGAAGGTTGATTTTTTAATAAAAAATATAATTTTTTAATTTTTTGGGGCAACTCTGTTTAAAGAATTTAATACGTCTATAATTACGGACGCGGACTGCTCCACTTAAACTTGGCTAGAAAATCGATTTTTTAATAAAATAAAATATTTTTTGGGGCAACTCTGTTTAAAAAATTAAATATAAACAATTTTATTTTCTTGTACTTAAGCATTTGCCTTTTGTAATATCTTGCATGATGATATAATTAACTTTTTTGAGCTAAATTTTCACCTAGCTGGCAACTCACATGATAATAAATGAGGGCTGCTTATAATTCATACCATTGTGTGTAAAATAATCTCCTTTTTAACCACTTCACATTATTAGAAGTAATCTGCGAGCGAAATTGCGCTTAATGAAGCTAACCACCCTGTATTGTTACAAAACCGCTTTAACTGTACATGAAAAATTAATTTAGCGAATAATGTTTGTGTAACAAAAACAAAAAAGTTTTAAGTAGCCGTACGAAAAACGACGCCGATGAGAGCTATAAAATTCACAGAAGCTTAAAGTAATTTGTTTATCAGCAGTTTGGGATCTTTCGGCCTGATTGCATGGACGGCAATACAAAAAAAAAAATAAAAAACAACAGCAAGCGCATATTTTTTTTATATACATATATTGTATGTATGTGTACACGAATATGTTTGTGTAAGAATGTCATGGATTTACATTGTTACCGTAAATTGTGCAATAAGTTCGAGTTCACATGCAAATACGCGCACATACAGCCACACTCATTTGCTGCTCTTTACACGAAGCTGCAACTTCAGCTACTGCAACCTACTTCCCTAACATGCATCGCTAAGTGCTCGCCATCGTGTCTTTGCTTACTTGTGTCAGCTGCAACAATGTTTTAGTTAACATTTCAACACTTACCTATGTATGTATGTGGCATGCCACTTGGTGTAACGTCAATTTCTGTGCAAACTCTACGCTTCAGCAACTATTGTGTCCGCCCATGCCGGTAATAACAATCAAACTCATTGTCTGTGCGGTGCGACACGGCGTATGCGGCAGCGGAAATCACACACGAGTGCATTTATTGTAGAGGCGTACTAATTTGAGTGTGGCGCCCTTTAACAGCGGACAAATGATTATATTCTCGTTTGCACTGCGCTGATTACCTATTGTTTCTATACAAACAGTTATATACACACACATACATACATATGTGTCTATGCAGTCTTCAGATTCTTGGTTTTCAGTATGTGGGTATGCACAATAGTGCTTGGGTGCAACCTTAAACTAATTTTGTGGCAATTAAATTGCAACATTACGATGTCAAAAAGAACAGTTAGAGGCATATGTATGTATCTTGTTGGCATGAAATATAAATTTTGGTAAATAATTTTATATTTCATTTAAAGGTAAAAGGTTTAAATGAACCAGTCCGGGCCAAATTCGATCTTGAGTGCATATGGAAATATGATATGCCAAAAATTATAATATTTCCAGTTATAATAAATTTTGACATGCAATAAGAAGCTTTTTAGCTAATTTTTTAATTTTATTCGATTTACAAATAATTATAGCTAATAATTCGAAATCGGAACTTAGCTGTTTGTCATGTTGAAAATGGTATTATCTGTAGAATTACTTGTTGCATTGTCTCAAATCCATAAAAACTGTTTATCAATAACAGATTTCCTGCTGGCAGCCCATATTTAGTGCATGTGTGGTCCAAATTATTAAAATAATTTACAAGAACTTATGCAAAAATATTGAATGTACAAGAAATTATTTTATTTGCTGCACTCAAATGCTCATAAGCATGACTAAATATATATTCCAGAGTATATGTCTACATAAACATAAGCATATTTCCACGACCATGCAATACCAGTGTCCACACAGTCACATAAATAATGTTCTCTGTGCAATATTTATGTGTGTGTGTCTCTTCTAGTTGCAAGTGTTGTTTGGAGGTGCAATGTGGGTACGGTTATTTCCTATGTTTTTCTCTTACATTGCTTGCAATATGTGCAAAATCAGATTATCACACAACTTTGAAGGAAGTTTGTATTGCGCTAAATTGGGCGTGGGCGCCAACAATTGTGCTTGCTTGCCAAATTTATTTATGAATTGATGCTCAGTCGCCATTGCACGTTTGCTGCGCCTGCGCTGGAGATTATTTTTGTAAAACTATTGCAAGTTGCTGTTTAGGTTATGAGTTCTCATGTGGCTTTATGCTATTTGCATATCCGCGGTAAAAGGTGTACAAGTTTCCAAAAATATTTCTCGAAAAAACTTTGAAAAATTTTAAAAACAAAATTTTCTCCAAAAAAAAATTTCGAAAAAATTACCAATTTTTTGATAAAAAGTTATTAAAGCCAAAATCTTTTTACGCTCACTTTTTCAAACAATTGCTTTTCGTCGAAATAGTAAAATATATTATAGATTCCTGTAGATTGTTTTATCTCCAGTCTATTTTATAGATTCCTGTAGATTGTTGTATCTCCAGTCTCTTGGTTCTTTAATTGGTTTTTATGTTCATTTTTTTCATAAAAAAATCTGATTCATGCTATGAAAAACTTTTAGGTTATTGGAATTATTTCCAATGCCTTATAAAGTAATATATATTCTATGCAGGTCGGAAGAAGTATTGATGCTAACACTTATTTAGATGTTTATTCCTTAGTCTTTAGACAATGGTAGTCGTCGATAAAAAAATTTTGATGTGATATGCCGTCATACTCATTAATACTGAAAAATATTACACTTATTAACTATAAAAATCAAGAAAAGCTTTAGATCCGATTGCATCGAAGTTTCAATACCCTTGAAAAAAAAATATTTGCACTTAAGAACTTGATTTTGTATGACAGCTATATGATATAGTTGTCCGATCTGAACAATTTCTTAGGGCTATCTTAGTCAATAATATGTGCTGGATTTTGTGTAGATATATTTTGAAATAAAAAAAGCTTTCCATACAAACACTTGACTCCGAGTGTTCAGCTTGTATGGCAGCTATATGCTATAGTAATGCTATAGTATAGTATATGCTATAGTAATCCGATAATATTCTACGGATATTACAAGAAAACTTTAGAATATAATCCATGGTGAATTGCGTGAAGATATCTCGTCAAATAAAAAAGTCTTTTATAAAAACACTTAATTCCGATCGTTCAGCTTGTATAGCAGCTACATGCTTTAGTAGTCCGATATCAGCGATTTCAGCAAATTAGCACCTTCTTAAATAGAAAAGAATATATGCGAAATTTCAGATCGATATCTCGAAAACTGAGAAACTAGTAATAAGCGATGTAAATTTGTCCGCCCAAGAAAGCATTAACAGGCAGATTAAACAGTGAAAAATTACTTTATTATTTAAATCGCTCCTGCTATTTATTCGTCGTTGACAAATACTGCTCGATTAATGTAAATTAGCTGAATACTTTAATAACCCTTCAAGTTCTACTACATCATTACACAAAAGACTTAAGACCCAAACCTAATCATGACCACTGAGTTGACAGCAGGCAAAAAGAACAATAGAAACTTAGCAGCACTAATATCATGCGCGCTTTCAAATTCCACATGCAAATAAAATATTTGCAATGCAAAAGACATTAAAGTGTAAAAATAACAACAGCAATATGCACTTCAGTGCAAAAGCCAGAACAAGCTCGACTATTTTGCATACGTAACAAAGTAACGGCGTATGGTTGAAAGTTTAAAAATATATTATTAAAAAAAAAAAATTTTCATACATACATATGTTTGTCACAGCACACACTTTTATTTTTACAACAAAAAAAAACATTTTTACAACAAAAACACAGCGTTGTGTGTCAACAAGCTAAATAAGTTTTATCCAGCAGCAAGTGTTAGCAATAAAAATAACAGCAAGTGTAACAAAGAAATAAAACTAAATCAAAGCTCAAACGACAAGCTTTTAAAAAGACAAGCGCATGCAAATAAAAATACAAAAATTAAAATTAAAATGCAAAGAAAAGGTGAAAAACATGCCCAGCTGCTACAATGACATAATTCACATGCACATTAAGTGACAAAGTGACGGAAGGGTGCAGCAAAGTGTTGAAAATATGCGCATGCGTTGCACACCGCGCACCAGCTACAGCGCATGCGCGAATGCCAAACACTTAACCAAATCGCAAACGCTGGACAAATGCACACAAGCGAAATTGGTTTACTGGGACAACAGTTCGCAGCCGAAAACAACAACAAATAAACTAAAAATACGATAGACACTGAATCACTATGTCAGCACGCTGGGTGAGCGTTCGCAAAGCCAAATGCATATAACGATAAATCGCAAAAGCCATGGACTTCGCTGGACTCCGCAGCATTTTTACTGCCGCATAGCAAAGCAGCGATCTAAGAAAACAACAATGTGGCAGCAAACAATCGCATTTTTCCACTTGCAAACGCGACGATCAGCGCGCTTAGTGACCGAGTGGCCAAAAGCCGGCCGACTAAATCGAAATATAACGAAGCGTTGCAAATAGGCATGAAAATGAAATGAGGCACAGCAATAGAATGCGAGGCTCTGGGAAGTAGACAATCTTTCCAGCGGGATATGCATGTATATATACAATATGTATAGTACAAGTGTGTATTTGCTACTTTTGTAACTTCATTAGCACAGCTCTCCTCCCCATTGTGTACTTCAACAGCTATTTAACAAGTTGCCGTAGGCATTTTTTAGGCTTTTCTAATCATCGGTGGTTAATCGCTGGGGAGCGAAAGTGAAACCAATGCACAATTGCACGCAGCTGGAGGTGCCGCGCTTCTAACGGGCCGATCTGGTGAAGGCTCAATTTGAGGAAATGCTTTTAGTTATGCGAAAGTTGAAATAAAATACCTTGTACAAGTAAATGCATTGTCTGTCTGTTGTTTTAAATGGTATGGTCCAAAAAAGTGACCGGTTTTTTTTTTAATTCCGTTAATTTGACAGCATTCCAACGTTTTTAAAGTGAAAAATTTCTCAAATTTTTCCGAGAAATTGTTTTAAAAACTTTCTTTCATTAAAAACGAGAACAGGGTTGCGAGATATTATTTCGATAACGAAAGAGACTTTATGAAATGCTTATAAGAAGAATAATAAACATTAAGTAGATGGAAGCTAGCTTGAAAGTACACCACTTGATCAAATTTGGCTCAGACTGGTCCATATAAACTGCGCACGCAAACCCAATTTTTAGGGTTAATATAACCTTTTTTCTTGGTTTGAGAGTTCTTTTTTTAACTCTAAAACCGAAACCACATTTTCAAAGTTTTAGAAAATCTTTATTTTTATCAGAAAAATCACTTATGCCTATTCTGAGTTATTGTTGTCATTCTACTTTTTCGACATCAAAAGTCGATAATAATCGCCATTGACGGTTACGTTCCCAACCGAATTCATTTTTGAACAAATAGGGGCCGATGATTCCACCGACCCACAAGCCACATCAAACCGTTAATTTTTCTGGATGAAATGGCAGCTCTTGAATTTTTTCAGGTTTTTCTTCATCACAAATTCAGCAATTTTGCTTGTTTACTACATACCCAATGAACCAGAAATAGACCTCATCTCTGAACAAAATTTGACTCGAAAACACCGGATCTGCTTGGAACTTTTCAAGAGCCCATAAAGCGAAGCAATGTCAGTTCGGAACGGTCAAATGGCTTCAATTTTTGGACAAGCTGTACTGCTCGACGATCTCGACGTAAAATGCGCCAAGTCGTTCCATATGTCAGTCCGAGTTGCTGCGAACGGCGCCGAATTGACGGGTACTATATTTTCTTCACTGCGTGACACGTGATTTGTCTTAGAAAGGCTCTTGAAAAAAGTAGCTCTGCTTGGATCACCCGTTACTAAGTTATATACACCCATATTTGTTATATTTTTTGGTACAGTTAATTTCAAACAAATTTCGCCTTTGATTGATTGACCATATACCAGTGTAAAAAAAAAGCTATAAAAATGTCTAGCTAAATTGCATTTTAAATGAAGCCATAATTGATCACTTAAGCCTTTTTAGTGGCAGCATTCAAGTTCAAACCAATACATGCACACACAGACACACTAACATAAAGAGATCAAAGAGCTGAGCGGTGAATAATTTTCACTTTCATGCCTTCACTCCAAGCATTTAGGCAAAATACGAAATTTATTTTATCCTTGACACTGCTGGCGGTGGAGGCAAGTCAAAGCTATTTTCCACTTGGAAGAAAACCGTAAGAAGCGGCTTAAATAGCGCACTTAAACCGCTGTCAAGAAAGCGGGCAATTTTTGGGGAAGTAAGAAAGTGTTTCAACATTTGGTTTTATTTTCCTGCCATGCTCGCCGACTTAATGATTGGGTATAACTCTATTAACTGATAGCGCAAACGTGGCACGGATGTGAGATTTTCAGCTTGCTCTTCTGATTGCGGCAAGTCAAGTTAAAGGCTGTATGTTGGGCTGCCGCTCGTTTAAATAAATTTAACTAAATATATATATGTAATTACTTAAAAATGCATATGTATATGTGTAGGTAGGTAGCTGTAAAACTAGCGGTATAAACTCTTACATTTCATTTGGATAATAGATAGATATCCCGTTGATTACTCATTTCACTTTCATACAAAACTGTCTAGATATTTTTTTGCCTGGTCAATTTGTTAGGCCATTAACGGTGTAATCGACTATTAACTGCCCTGCTTGACATGGCTCGTTTGTGACCTCCTGCCTGCTGTTCGCTTGACCACCTGCACACGCACAAGCGGCCAAACCTGATATATTAAAAGACATGACTGATCAAATCTGCGTGTGTGTGTGAGTGTGTTTGAATGCGCACTTGATTAAAGCGTAAATTTTTCTCTCATTTTTCCACTTTTTACTTTTAATAAAAGTGGTTTTTGATTGTATTTTTCAATGCAAAAAATCGCGTTTGCTAAGCTTTCACTTTTCATTTTGCGAAATCAAGATATTTAAATAAGTCCGGCAATATGGAAAATCTAGTAAAAATTTAGTACTTATTTATGGAATTCCTGATTTGATATTTTTTCAAATCAAAAATATTTTTTTATTTTTCATTTTCTTTACCACAAACTTTATTATCACTTTAATCTATACGAGTATTCCAAGCCCTGTTCTCTCCACAAATTATGTTATTGGACACTACCAGCGTTTGGCGTTTTGATAGGTTTAGAATATTTCTTGGTGACAACATTAGGCGAAATGTATTATAATTGCAGAAAAAAATCTAGTCACTTTAAAACCCATAGAGTGGTCTGCAATTCGAGAGTGAAGTGTATGGAGGTACATAGGCAATTAAAAAAGGCTAAATAGTATGAACAGTTATGTTCAGAAATCCTCATCCAATCATACTAGTTAATGCTATGGTAAACGAAACCCATAGTCAATAGCTAGGCCAAGTTAGGTTATATTAATTGGTTGATTCCATTGCAAACGCCAACAGGGATCCCACTTGTACATTTTAGAACGCCGATCCGTATCACAATTTTGTTGAGGCATCTAATATCAGTTTCAGCCATCTCAACTGGTTCGCCGAAAGTATAAATGCCGAGATAACTTCAGTCTTGCAAAATCCGAACAATGGAGAAGAACAAGCCTAAATCTTCCTACATAATCTTTATTCATACATATTGGGTAGTCGAAAAGGTCTTTCGTGTTTCTAATCAAACTTGAACTTATTTTTTTATATTTATAATGAACTTTAATGAACCAAATATGTACCATTTTGGTCGATCACTTTTTGCCATTTTTCCGCAAGGAACATTATTTCATCAGTGTAAAACTTTTGTGGTTTCTCCGCGAAAAACTACGACAAGTAATTTTCACAGGCTTCTCTTAAATTCATTTTTACTCCAAGGGAGTTCTGCATTGACCGAAACTAATGGTAGTCCGATGGTGCAAGGTTAGGGTTATATGGTGGATGCATCAAAACTTTCCAGCCAAGCTCCCCCAATTTTTGCCGATTTATCAAAGATGTGGGTGGTCTAGCGTTGTCGAAGCATCAGTTGATCGGTTCTGGCCATTTTTTATACTCGTACAACCAGTTGTTTTCGATTGCTTGCTTCAATCTCATCAGTTGTTGACAGTAAAATGTAGAGTCAATCGTTCGACTAGGATTATTTCTTTCCAACCTCACCAAACACTCAGCATAACATTTCGAGGCGTCAGTCCTGGCTTTGTGACCATTTGTTGAGCTTCACCGCGTTTGGACAATGATCTTTTTCGCACATTATTGTCGTATTTGATCCACTTTTCGTCTCCTGTTACCATTCGCTTCAGAAATGGTTTGATTTACTTTCGTTTCAGCAAAGAATCGCAGATGTTAATTCGGTTCATTAAGTTTTTCACAGACGGTACCCAAACATCGAGCGTCATTTTGTAGCCAGCCTTTTTTTAATGGCTCAAAACTGTTTGATGGTGAATGCTAAGTTCCTTAGTGATGTCATGGCTGCTTATGTGACGATCTTGGTCAGTCTTTTCCATAATTCCATCGACTTTTTCAACAATAGGTCAACCAGAGCGAGGTACATCTTTCACAACGAAATTTCGAGAATGGAAACGAGCGAACCATTGTTATGCTACACGAACTGATACAGCATCAGATACGTAAACTGTATATGGTATGACACAATGTGATTGGTAGCACTGGAGATATACGACTGCAACGACATCCATTGATAAAATACGAAAAGACTTTTTCGACTGCCCAATATTAACGTTTAGTCTAAACTCTAATTTTAATTACGTTCAGTATCAAAATACAAAATCAAAAAAAGAGCTCTTCAGAAACTCCTTAATATATTCACAAAACAGGCGTATCGCTCTTAGATATAGGCGTTCTTAGGCTTTTAATCTCAAATGCATCTTTGTATGAAAAATAGCCAAAAAAATTCACCGCTTTTAAAAAATTATGTCGATGTTTATCTTAATCAAGATGCTGTGGGTATATGCCAACCGACTTAACGGTATCAAATTCAATCTTAGGAACGGAAGCAGAATTGTGACAAAGCCATAAAAAACATTTCACCAAATATACAAAAAAAGTTTTAAAAGGTCAGGACAATAGCTTATAGATGTATACATAGATCTCTATCTACATATATGTATGCACAGACCGCACTGAAGCGACAGCTGCTTTACGCTAATCATACCACATTTCCAGCTCAATTGAAAAGAAACTTTAGCCTTTTGTGACCAATTTGCAGCCACGTCACGTTCGCCAACGCAGCTGATGCGCTTTTCGGTTTGCTGCCCAAAGAAAATCAAAACAAGAAATAGTTATTTATCAGTATGCTTGTATGTTTACTTGTTAGTGTCAACTGTAATTTACGAGCTTGTACAATTGAAATTTACGAGTATTTTAATGTCATTCGGAAGCAATGTTGTTATTATTTTAGCGTTTTGCTTGTTCTCTTGTTTTTTGCTTTCTTAACGCTGGTAAGGTATGTAAATGTAGACGATTTGATTGCTTTCAAATTAGCGTAAAATGTAGAGCGACGTGTGCGCGTATAAGACACAATTAAAATTTTAATGGCGATTGCGTGGTTGCGATGTGAAATTTGATTGAAAGGTTTCGTTACTGCTGCTTCTTCTTCTCTTCTCATTTCGTGGGTTGAACTCAGTTCGAGGCATTTCTAAGAAATACTTTAATCATTGCATGTAAATAATAATTAATAATGGTTTTCAAAAGAACAGAAAACAGAAAATTTTTTATTGAGTCGACTGCCCGCTTGCGTTTCACACTTTTAGTCTTTACTCTCGAAGCCAATTTGCTTCATCTCTGAAGCATACGTTTAAGTTTTAGTATAGCCTTTAGACTTTGCAGGCATCTGTATACTACTATGAGCAAAAAATAGTTAGACTTTGTTCATAATTTTAAAAACTCTTAATTTATTCTACAAAATCTATGTCGGCGCCCTCAAAGTAATCCCCTTTGGTCCTAATACACTTGTGTCAACGTTTTTTCCAATCCTCCAAACAGTTGTTAAAGTTAAATGTCATTTGAGTTTGCAGCATAGCCAGTAGTCACTCGGAGCTAAATCAGGCGAATACGGCGGTTGCGGCACGGCATTGGCTGAAAATTTGGCGAGCAACTCTCGAAGAATCAATGAAGTATGCGACGATGCATTATCATGGTGCAAAAAGCAACAGCTGTCGGCCCATAATTCGGACCTATTTTTACGAATAGCTTCACGCAAACGACGCATAACACTCAAATAATATTCCTTGTTGACAGCTTGGCCGGTGGGAAGGAATTCGGAATGCACCAAACTCCGATAATCGAAGAAAACTGTCAACATAACCTTGATTTTTAAGCTGCTTTAACGAGGTACTTACCGCTTCGACTCATCTTTGCCACAATATTTGGTCGATTGATCTTCAGATTGTGGATCGTAAGCATAGATCCAAGATTCATAGACAGTAATAATATGTTTCATGACTTTCTGGCAGTCGGAAAGCATTGTTTCACAAATTTTGGAACCAACCGTGCTTTCATTTTTCTTAGGCTCAAATGATCTTTCAAAATGGGTTTCACTGATCCTCCCGATATTTCAACGATATCAAACGAGAATCGTCGATTCTCAAGTACCAATTCCTTTATTTTATTTGCGTGTTGATCATCAGTTGATGTTGATGGCCGTCCTTACCCACATGATAGAATTCACATCCAAAAAGTTTGGTTATTTTTGAAACACACAGTGCAAGTTCTTTATCATTACTACAAAGTTTGTTGTGCCTTCTAAGCTCAAACCTCACTAAAAGTATTAAATAAGTTCTTTAATTTGTTCATTATATCAGGAATTTTTATTAGCCCTTTAATACTCTAGCACCTTTACCAAAATTAATTTAAATGTTTAATCAACTTCACCTCAGCTGCAACTTTTAAAATTAAAAAATTGCAAAAATGACTGCAAAAATGTTATATATAGAATTCCACTAAAACTCAATTATTGACACTATTATTTCGTTACTGCATTCCACATTTTTGAACAAATCGTTCTAAAATACTCGGCATGCGCTTAAATGTTTGCACACCTACTGCCATTAACTAAGATATGTCACCAAATTATCAATAAACATAAATAAGGGAATGGCCGTACATAATTACTTATACATTTATTTAAGTATATATTTATAGTACGCCCAATTCACTTTTTGTTTTTCAAAAACATTATAATTAAAAAAAAATGTGCTCTGAATGTGTCACCTGTTACTATATCCAAGCATCATTACCTCCTTATGATTTTTGGATAACGGTACAGGCAGAGGTGATACATACAGAACAAATAATTTTTTTTCACAATTAAAATTTTTTTAAATATTTCAATTATCATTCAAGTGGTTGTTGAACTTTGACTATAAGCTTCAAGTACTAGTATTAACCCAATAGATTCATTAATATGAGGAGGAACAATAATCCTATTCGATTTGTCACTGCTCTGCTCAGTATCTTTAAGATCTGCTCGCTAGTTGAAAATACTAAAAGCACGAACAAAGTTATACAACTGAAAATGTTATGAGAGGATATGTTGATTCCTCATAAAAGTGCTGAAACTCCTGATGATTCTATCTCTACTTCATTATACTAGTCTGTTGTTATTATACTAATTGTTTGTTCGATCCACCACTCTTTGAATTTTGCTGCTTTAAAAAAGACTAGTGCTTGTCCACAGCAAACTTATGTCGGGAAAATCAAAAAAATCCATCAAAGTTAAAGAGAATTAACAAATATAAATTTTAACTTAACAATTATTATACAAAAATTATTCAATACACTCATTTATATAGTCATTTACAAACATTTAAACAAAAAATCGTTTTTTTTTAATATATACAACCTTAAACCTACGCCTACAAGACATATGTATAAATATACACCAGCACTCATTGTACCCAACTAAGCATAATCACACTCTCGTTCAATTGCTTATCTGCTCCACTTCGTGGAGCTGCGAGTGAATAAACATACACAGACGACTTGTAGTTGTGTTACTAAAATTGAAAGTGGTAAACGGTAATCACTGGTTTCGTTCCAGACTGCATAGCACCGGCATGCCAAAGCCGTTAAGTACACAATTTTAACAACAATAACAATAAAAACAACATTAACCTTGTCAGTGGCGAATGTAACACAAATTGGTCACAGTTTGGCTTGAGAGACACGGCAACGAAGCAATATACATTTGCATTTGTCCACTCAACATTTGACAAAGATGTGAATCAATGCATGGGGAATAAAGAAAAATGTATAAAAATTTCAGATTAAAAAACCGTTATAATATAAAAGCAATGTAAGATTGAATTGCTCATATCGGAATCGCCAATAAAGTTGTAGCTGAAAGTGAAAATCGGTTAGGCTATGAATCGAATTATTCAATTCAATTCAAAAAAGTATCGACTGCATATAATCATTAGCGCAAATTTACGCTTGTTTGTCAAATCAGCTGCTTCACCTCACTACTTCTGCTTACAGTGCTGCCTTGGTTTTCGGCGTAACGCTGAGTTGCATTTTTTAATAGTTGTTTTCGTTGAGTTATCACCACATCTGTGTCTCACGCGCAGTGGTCATGGTTGAGCAACAAATAAGTTCAATGGAGTTTTGATAAAAAATCTTTTTTATATTTATAAGCGAGCAATATTTTTTATAATATTTCATTATTATACAAATCCTTTTTTTTAATTTTTGGAATTTTTATTGGGTTTTCCTATTTTTTCGTATTCTCCATATTTTATTTTTATTTTTTTAATTTTTGGAAAATACTTGAGTGACTGTATTTATTTCTTTTATGTTATTTTTAAGCAATTATTGTTGGTTTTGTAGGCTCACAGTTGTAGGGAAAGTATTCAAGGGCTTTGGTTTAGACCTTAAATTGATTTATATCGCATTGCACTTGATTTTGCAAATGGAAACTAATGAGTCTTGACAGCTGTGGTAAAAGTGACATTGGTTAAGACAACGTTTTTGTGATTTTATATATTATGTGCTTCAAGTGTAAGCGTGATAACTTTTCATAGCGTAGCTCCGGGCTTTAGAATGTATGTAACAAGTCTAATATTCGATATAGCAATGTTTTTATACCCTAAACTGGGTATATTAAGTTTGCCACGAAGTTTCTAATACCCAGAAGGATACGTCGGAGATCGTATAAAATGCATATATAAATAATGTGTGAGCTGAGTCGATTTAGCCCTGTTCACTTGTCTGTCTGCATACATGCGAACTAGTTCTAAATCAGTTTTTGAGATATCGCTCTGAAATTTTGCATACGTTCATGCCTACCCGAGAAGCTACTCATTTGTCGAAACCACCGATATTGGACTACTACAGCATATAGCTGCCATACAAACTGAACGATAAAATTTAAATTCTAGTATAGACAAGTTTTTTATTTGAAGAGATATCTTCACGAAATTTGGCTCGAATCATTATCTGAAGCAATAATGTAATTTCCATAAAATTTGTTTAGTTCGGGTCATTATAGCTTATAGCTGTCATACAAACTGAACGATAAAAAACAAAATCTTGTATGGAAAACTTTTTTGTTTATACAGATATCTTCACGAAATTTGGCTTAGATAATTGTCTAGAAGAAAGCTAAAAAACTGTTCAAATTGAACTACTATATCATATAGCTCTCATACAAACTGACCTGTCGAAATCAAGCCTTTGTAGGGGAACCTTTTCTATTTGACGAGATATCTTCACGAAATTTCACATGTGTTTTTGTTCAAGGCAACGCCTAAACCTGAAAATATATTGCTCAGATAGTTACCTTCCAAACTGTCTGATTAAAACCTTTCCTCAATTCCTTTTATGGAAACATATTTTATTTGTGAAGGCTGTTATAGCTTCAGTAGTAGTAGTAACTCAACTTAAAGAATTTTCCTTTTTTTTTAATTTTCTACACCTTTTTGCAAATTTTACCCAACCTTGAATTTTTCTACAAAATACTAACTGCACTAATTTTACTATTTGCTCATGTAAATTGTTTAAATTGCCACTTAATTAAAATTGCAATTATCTAATGCATGAATTGCGTTGAAATGTGCAATTTAGTACGTTTTCCGTTACCGCAACCAAGTTTTTCGTTAATGCGTTATTTGTTTAAGCATTGGAATGTGTAATGTTTATATACTTAAATACAAAAATATATAAAAAATACACACACATTTATATATACACACATATCTAACACTCTGTTTACTGCTGACTATATGAAGTTATCTTTTCTACATACGCTTTGTTGTTATTTTCTCACTTGCTCTTGGCGCACTCAAGCGTGTGTCTTAAGGGGCCTTAATGCCCTCAGCCGTCATCACCTTTTTGCCAACGAAGCGGCTAAACGTCGACGATATGAGTGCGACCATAAAGTGCCGTGATGCTTGAAAAGTTCTGCCATAAAAATTATAAACAACAATAACTACATGCACACCTCCACGGCACACAGGTGCCAGCGTGGCATTAAATTAGCAGCACTATTTGCCTTTTCAAACTTTACTTAGCACTCAGACATTTTTGTGTGACCCGGCAATCGATTGGCAATTGTTCTGCCAGGTATTTTTCCCTCAATGCGCTCAAACGTCAAATAAAGAGGCGCACCCATCTTAAGCTTTGTGGATGACTGCAATAAGAAGTAAAGCGTGCATTACACGCTTGTTGCAACATGAGCAAAAAAAAACAACGGCTAGCAAGAACAACAATTATACTAGCTATTTTAGTGGCATGCCGTAAAGGTCAGTCGGTAGCAGTTGTTGTTATTATTGTTGTTTGTGTTATTGTTGTAAGTGTTATTGTTATTGTTGTTGGTGTGGCCATAGTCTGTGTTCTGCTAGACAATACACCAGCTTTGTTGAAGGTGTACCGGTTTTCGTGTTGCACATAAAATGCTGAATGCTGACTGACATTCAACTCAAAAGACTTAAGACACATACTCGCTGGCTGGCTGCCTTAATATATATGCGCATGAGCACAAATGTGACTTTGTGTGCAAATTGGAAAGTGTAGTTATAGTGGCTGCGGTTAAACAGTTATAGACACATAGCATAATATTTGTTTTGTTATGCTACTTTACAGTTAGATTACGGTATTTGTTTGGGACGCATGTGGCGGTCACAACGAAACTGAAAGTTAAGCAGCACAAAACAGTGGAAAATCTGGAAAACACACTGATGCCGGCTAAACACTTTAAGCCGCGAGCATTCGTTGATAACCATTTTCCATCAGTCAATGTCAAGGATTTAATGCTAGACATCATGCAGTTCGTCAAGCGTTGCGGCAAGCAAGTGTGTGTGTGTATATAGCAATGGTACAGTCAGTTAGCTAATTTGTTGTTGTATGGTTTGTTGTTTGGCTTACATTGTTTATATTTACAAATAAATATGTATGAATTTTTACTTTTATTTTTTATTATTAGTTTTTTTTTTATTTTGTTTGACATTCATGTCATTGCTTTCTAAGCTCTTGTAATGTTAATTTTGCGTGAAAGCAAAATCATATTCACAACTTAACAATACATTGATATAACCTATACATAAAAGTGATAGTAAAGCATTTCTCTACACTACACAATAACAAAAAAAATTAAAAAAGTGAAGTGAGTTGGAGTTAACCGGCGCCTGTGGTTTGGTTATGAGTAGCGATTGCTACTATGTTGCAAATAAGTGTCAATAAAATCGTAAAATGTTTGAGAAAATAAAAGTAATTTACATAACTGCGCCTTTATTTATTATTATTATTATTTTATAATTTTTTCAAAGCGAATTTCATTTCAAAAACCGCAGAAATATCAAAAGAATTACCGACGTCTGCGCTTGCTTTTCAATTATAATGAATAGTTAAACTTATTCAACTTGAAATAAGCTCTAAACAAATGATACACACAAACAAACTACCCAACCCAAAATAACTCAACCTCAGCGCTGGCCTGTGAGACCTTACGCTGCCTGCTTGTGACTTCACTAGACTCTATAGACTCTCTTAATTTATTTGTTTAACTTCAAGGTATTTTTTTCTGCAATTTTTAGTTTTTCTCTTGTTAGCAGAATGCAATTATTTTATTTGCTATTGTTTATTTGTTACTTCTCCATGCCATCGGTTTTAATTTTTGGCTTTGTGCGCCACCAAAGTTTCAAAGTTTTCGACACTTAATTTTCTGCTCCAAAAAGAATCGAAATTATGTAAACTGCCTCGTGCTGATTTTCACGCCGACAATGACACGCAAATTGAGAATAATAATGCGATTGAGTGCGCATGTGCCAGCTGCTAATGCACTGAAGTGCTAGGAAGTCGTGAGTAATGGGCGTGCTATTGCTTTGTATTAGCATATTTTCGATTTCATTAAAATCGATTTACTTTATTAGTTATTAAAGGAACTAGCAGATAATACCTTACAGTTAGTAGTAAAATGAAAAAATATTTCAATTGTGCGGAAATTAAGTATCTTAAGCAAATAGTAAACAGCGGTTAAGTAAGCTAAAAAACTATTTTAGTATAGAATCATTATTATGGTTGAACTTTGTATATTTATAGTGATTTTTGTACATATAAAAGCCACAATTGTTTCATTTTTAGTATTAAAGTAAATGAGGCAATTCCCTAAATTTAGGCAACAATTTGGATTAAATATTCAAAAATGTCGTAAAACTGTGGCCTACATTTAGGCTGATTTTAGTGAAGTCACACACCCCATTTAATCAATCAGTCAATCAATTTTAATTATATATTCAAAAATATCGTAAAACTGTGGCCTACATTTAGGCTGATTTTAGTGAAGTCACACACCCTACTCTATTATAAATATAATAATAATCGAAAAGAACACAAAAAAGATCTTTACTAATTATTATTTTCAAAAACCGTAAACCTAAACGGGAATATTTGTCACAACAATGATGGATACGATTTTAATGAAGTCACACACCTTACTCAATTATAAAAACCATATGATAATAATAATCGAAACAAAACACAAAAAAGATCTTTAATAATTATTATTTTCAAAAACCGTAAAACCTACAAACTCAATTTTAACACAAACCTCTTTTTTATCTTCCAGATCAAGCGACTGCTGGCTCGCTGTTTACGCCACGCATTGCGACCACATCACCATTGGAGTCACCATTCTTCTCAGCCACACATGGCGTCGTGCAGACACATCCCTCATTGGGCGCCAGCATACCCAGTCCACTGCCTTTGAATGGCAATAGTTTGGGTAGCGGTGGCGGTCTGTCCAATACGCTTAGTGTTGGCAGTGGTTATCTGAATTCGCGTGGCAATTTGCCAAAATTCAATACAGCACGGTATCCGACTATTGCGAACACAGTAGTCGATCCAAATCCACAATCGCCATTCCGTCATTTGGATTTCTCCACTAGTGCCACCGCCGAATTAAGGCGCAATCCGACATTATCGGCGCCAGATGAGTGCGCACGTGCCTGTCGTGAGGGTGAACCACCACGTATCTGCTACTATCATTTCACTATGGAATTCTACACCGTGCTGGGCGCGTAAGTAAAAATTCAAGTCTACATATAAAAAAGAATAAACTTGATTGAGGAGTTTGGTTTAGATATTCGAAAAGAAAGTTTGGAATATTGGGTTAAATTAGGCTTGGTTTCAGGGCGACTAAGCAATTTATTTGTGAAATTTTATTTAAAACAATTGTTTTTTGATAAAATACTTATAATAGTAGGTTTGACATACATTATCGAAGAGTTTCTATAACAAGATTTTAAAGAGTACAGAATTGGCTGATTTGTTATTATTTAAGGATGACATATCTGGCAGACTGAATAGTCTTATCGTTTACATAATTTATCATTTCCTACTCTTTATTACGTCATACATTTGCGGCAATTAATCAAAAAGAAGGAAATAGTTTTGGCGTCATTGTTTTTTTTATTATATAATACTCCAAATTGCAGAATGAAAAGTTTAATCAAAAATAACAACAATTTTTCGAAACTTTTCACACAATTTTCAAACGAAATGACAATCTTCGCCGTTGACGGGAATATTTGTCACAACAATGATGAATACCTGACATACCGCGGGAATTATCTGCACAAATCACACACACATACATTCAACTCCTCAGCAATTTGCGAACACATCAAAGAAATTGTCAACCGCATAATTGACGTAGTAAGCAAAGTTAGTAAGCCATAAACCATTCTGTTAGATAGCGGTGACAGTTTGCTATTTAAAGTTTATTTATGTACTTGCCTTGTTGCTTACCAAAACCACCACGAGTGCGCCGAGCACAAGAAGAATAGCGCGAGTCTCACAAAACCAGCGAATAAATCGGCATGCCACATTATGCACCACTGATCCAAAAGCCTCCGATGGATAGCAACAATAACGAATGCAGTAACAATAGCAGCCAAAGTAGCGTTGGCAGCAGAATAAAAACTAGTCCCAGCGACTTGCACTGAAGCATAGTGGCCAAATGTTGCAAAAGCTTTGTGTTAGAATAGCAAAAACAAAAGCAAACGGGCAAAGTAAAAGCAATGGAAATAAGCAAGATAAATCGATGCTGCAATTTGCATACTTTCATGCGCATATATGTTTGTATGTTTGTACACGCATGCGTGCAAAAATGACATATAGACACACCAACACAGCAGCGAATTTATTAGCATGCCGTGATAATCGCAGTTATATGGCGCCGCACAAGAATGCATGCCAACAACCAGGTTGTTGTTGTGATATGGAAATGTAAAAAGTGAGAGTATTTGCATGTTGAGAAGTGACTCTGGCGGAAACTTTGTAACTTACTAAAGAAAGAGATTTGCTGTATATGTAGTTCTTAGTGTTTTATAAAGATAAAGATAAAGATAAAGATAAAGATAAAGATAAAGATAAAGATAAAGATAAAGATAAAGATAAAGATAAAGATAAAGATAAAGATAAAGATAAAGATAAAGATAAAGATAAAGATAAAGATAAAGATAAAGATAAAGATAAAGATAAAGATAAAGATAAAGATAAAGATAAAGATAAAGATAAAGATAATGATAAAGATAAAGATAAAGATAAAGATAAAGATAAAGATGTTGACGTTGAAGACTCTATCAAATATATACATATGTACATCATCATCGGGACGAAACGAGTCGATTTAGCCTTATCCGTCTGTCTAAGCCCCTCTGATTTGGAGATAGCGATCTGAAATTTTGCATACATTTTCTTCTACCCAAGAAGCTTGTCATTTGACATAACCGCCGATATCGGACATCTACAAGATATAGCTGTCATACAAATTGATCGATCAGACTTAAGTCGATTTAGAAGTTAAGTTACTACCGAAATTTCTTAAATATCGCATGTAACGAATCATCCTAATTCTATGGACACGATTTCTAAATAGAGAAAAATAGCCGTTCGGTTTGTTCTCTATTTATACACATACCTTCATTTGAAACAAAATCAGAAAAGTGAATAATTTTTGAAAATTACACGTATGCTAATTTTTTCTCACAGGGCATGTACCACTAGTTAAAGTATGAAGTGTCTATGTGTATGCATGCATATGATTACAAACATTTTCCTTAACACACAAATTCCCACGGTAGTTTAAATGACACCAACGACGACAGTTGACAGTTATACGTGCCTGATACCTCCGATGCTGGCGACATAACCGCAATAACAATTAGTGTGAGAATTAATGATTTGTTGTTATTATATCGGTCACCTAGTAATTGATTCTTAAAAGCAATAATTTGTCATTAATAACCCGAGCATATCAAACGCGCAAGCATAAAAATGAAAGGCATTCGCACTATTTTCGTAGATATAATCGGAATTTATATGAAAAATGTGGCTTTTAATTGTTGCTATTTTTAATTAATTTTTCATTAAAACTGAGTGATTTTCAATATTGCTGTTTTATATAGAAGAAGGAGTAATTATAATATGCTCAAATGTACATAAAAATAGAAATAAGATAATGGCCCAGAAAAATTCAGATAAAAATCATTTCTTCTTTGAGATTTGCTTCAGATTCGGAATCCGCTTACTCCAAATGTATCAATACTTTTTTAAATCTCACAAAAAGTAATCGAACGGCACTGAAAGAATGATGTAATTTCGAAGTGTTAAATGAAAATCCGCTGGCAAAAATTCGAATGTGACATGACATGTGATTTGTGACACCAAAAATCAGCCCTATTCATGCAGTGGCTCTTTATATTGCTATAATTCCCCCTCTAATAAATAAATAAAAAAAATACCCACCTAAGTAATATTTAGTTCAAGGTTGCACTAAAATATCTAAAAGTATTGCCCAATTAAATAAAAAATATCTATTTTTATAATATCTAAACCAAAATTAATGCTTAGGAAAATGTTAGATTGCGTACTTTTTTATTGCCGTCTCTTTATTTAATTCACCTGCACCCAGTGTGCAAACGCAGCAACTGGCTTTTTCAATCAAATTTCGCCACTTTCAATTCAATTTTCTGCTATAAGACGCACAACCAGTTTGTTGTTTGTGCAGCGGTGCATGAAACGCCATAATCAGGGGTCTAGGAGTTTTTCAACAATTTAATTACAATTATTTGCGCACAAAAACACGGAACAGCGCCAGTTGCAATAAAATTTTCTTAAAGCATTGCTTAGTTTTGTTTCTCTCTCCACACCATATTAAATATATTGGAAAATGTTTGGTTATGTAAAAACGCTTTTACTTGAATTATTTACACAGTAAATAATAGGTGTAGTTAGTAGTTAATTATTAAATATATGAGCGTTAGATATGTGTAGGTTTGTAGGTCAGTTGTATAGGAAGAAATTCGTGTTTAAAGGTCAAGGGAAATCTGCAATGATCTCAATTAAAGGTAAAGAAAGTAAAAATATTAAAGAGAGTGTAATAATTCGAATCATCAAGCCTTGGATTATAAGGAATCGAAGCGACCATGAATCAAAATACCGGTTTTTGAAACATACTGGCAGCACTTTCAATGCAACCCTGCGCTAACATGTCCATTGATGCATACAAACTTTTTTTGTGCATTTTTCTTTGATATACCATATAATATCTTATTCTTTCCGCGACAAAAACAGTTTTGATAACCTCTTGGTTTCGTGCCTTGCCTTTTCTTTAAATATATATATTTTTTACAAATTTTAAAATCAATAAAAAAAATTTAATATTGTCATTTTTGAGAGTAATTTGCCATATATCGAAATATGGTAGCATCAATTCGTCTAAGGACCATTTTGTTGTTACTTTTATTTTAACAAAAGTATTATAAACAAAAATAGCGTGCAGAAAAACGTTGAATTGAAGACAGATATTGAAATAAAACTATTATACTCTGTAGCAACAAGTTGCAAGAGCGTGTCCTTAACAGCATTTAAAATAACATACTGCTATTTAACAGCACAATTTTTAATAACAGTCTTGCCAACTAATATTAATGAATAATATTTGAACATTTTCTGCTTCTGAATTGTAGAATAACTGACATAAGAGTTTCGGCCAAACACACCGACGCATGATAAGGTCCCCATATTGTTACCTTGTTTAAATTTGGGAGATTTTGGCTCGTTGTGATTAGTAAAAATTTCATTTAAAGATAGAACCAGCATATTTAAAAGAACAGATCACTTTCGGATAGCGAAACAGACAATCTTCTTCTTCTTTACTAGCGTAGAAACTTCTTACGCGGTTATAGCCGAGTTACCAACAGCGAGCCAGTCGTTTCTACTTTTTGCAATGTGGCGCTCATTGGAGATTCCGAGCGAAGCCAGGTTCTTCTCCACCTGGTCTTTCCAACGGAGTGGAGGTCTTCCTCTTCTTCTGCTTCCCCCGGCGGATATTCTTAATGTGTTTGTCATGGTTGTCATCAAAAGGGGGGTCTCTCATCCGAGGCTGTTGTTTTTTTTTACGCGGCGAGTCCCGAACCCAGCGCACAACCCTGATTAGTCATGATTTGCCTACTCACTTTGGCTTGCCTTCAAACGGATGTTCTTTGGCTACCCAGAGGATACTTGGTCTAATAAGTCGTGAGCTGCTTGAGATATATGTAAAAGAATCGTTTCTGGCCACTCCCAAGTGAATGGCAAAAGGGTCGGATACCTCGTATCTATCCATTATTTAGCCTAACTCCTTGATCTGCGGTATCAAAATTATGACCTGTAGAGTCGATAGAACATTTCTAGGTTGGTTGCCCGCACTGTCCAAATGAAGTGTAAACAGCCCAAACAACCAGAATATATTTAGGAATAATATTTGCTCGTAACAAATTACAAGTAATACGTCAAACATTCAAAATGTCATAAAAAACTAGATCTTCGCACTGCTTGCAAGTTTATCTAACCACCGATTTGTTTTTGTCTTTTTAATTGCAGCGCTTGTCAGGTGTGCACACCGAATGCCACCAACACCGTGTGGAGTCACTGTCAATGCGTGCTTGCCGATGGTGTTGAACGTGGTATACTCACCGTGAACCGTATGATACCCGGTCCCAGTATACAGGTGTGCGAGAATGACAAAGTTGTTATCGATGTGGAAAATCACATGGAAGGTATGGAGACAACAATACATTGGCACGGCATTTGGCAGCGCGGCTCACAGTACTACGACGGTGTGCCATTCGTGACACAGTGTCCCATACAGCAAGGCAACACGTTCAGGTGGGTTACAAGTAGCAAAATATTAGCGAAAAAGAATTATATGAAATATGCGATTTAAAAAAAAAATAAAATAAAAAAATAAAAAAAAACACTTATACAATGTTACATTAAAATAAAATATAAAAAAAATTTAAAAAGTTTAGATAATATATAATAATATTTTATTAATGAAATGAAATTTAAAAATATTTTATTAATGAAATTTAAAAATTTTTAATAATTCAATTCAAATATTTTAAAAAATTATTTTAAAACAGATATCAATGGACTGGTAATGCCGGTACACACTTTTGGCATTCTCATCATGGTCTGCAAAAATTGGACGGTATTTACGGCAGCATTGTGGTGCGTCAGCCGCCATCACGTGATCCCAACTCACATTTGTACGATTTCGATTTGACCACACACATTATGTTGATTAGCGATTGGTTGCATGAAGATGCCGCCGAACGTTATCCCGGTCGTTTGGCCGTCAACACCGGTCAAGATCCCGAATCGGTGCTAATTAACGGCAAGGGACAATTCCGTGATCCCAACACCGGTTTCATGACAAATACACCACTCGAAATATTCACCATTACACCAGGCCGTCGCTATCGTTTCCGTATGATTAACGCTTTCGCATCCGTGTGCCCGGCTCAGGTGACAATTGAGGGTCATACGATGACAGTGATTTCTACCGATGGTGAACCAGTACAACCCGTTGATGTGAATACAATTATATCCTTCTCAGGTGAGTAAGCGCTATTTACCCATAATCAATGTAGTCGAAAAGCGTAGAACAATAGTAATGTTAGGTCCATTTTTAGTTAGCAAAAAGAACAAGCAAATATATGTTACATATAAAATGTGTAACATTTGTTGTTTTTGTAGTATTGTTGTTGACCGTTTGTTGTTTTTTTTGTTTTCAGCATTAAATTGAACTCATTTATTATACAAAACTCACACACTGTCTGTACACCCATATATCATGTGCTCTAATAGCGAGCTGTCACTTTGATTGGCCAGTCATGCAGCGGCGCCTTTTTTGCACCGAATTACAATACCGCTATGGACATCGCCGAACGCACGAAACTCATTCATAATGTGCAAATACTCATTAATAATCATTCGAGCTGTGCGACTGTGCGTAGACTAGCACCCCATTTATAGATTTTAATATTTATAACTTCATATTGGCATTCTAATGCAACGCCCTGCACATTCAGCCGTCCAAACACTTGCAATCGATGGTCGCAGCACGCAAGCGTGCAACTTGTTAAATGCCAAATATAAGCAATAATCAAATGTCAATAATAGGCAAAGTAGAAACTGTGCAAAATTATAAAAACAACAACAACAAAATTCTATAAAACAACTAAAAAATCATAGAACATAATTTGTAATGCATTACAACAACTACAAAGCTACATATACTAAGTTGTTGCGTTCGCGAACCGAGTTATTGCTGCCACTTGTTAAGAAAATAAAGCATAGACACTTGCATTCCACTAGTCAGAATGTAGAAATTAGTATAAATAGACTAGTGCGGCCCACAAAGTCATACATACATTATACATATATTAGCACTTAACATGTCTACTAATTAAACTAATATACAAAATATAAACGAGGTGGAAAGGAAACACTTAGTAGTGGTAAAACATAAGCATGAACATAAACAAACATTAACTTCGGCTGCACCGATGCTATAATACCCTTCACAAATATATGAAGTTTCCATACAAGAACTTACTTTAATTGATTAGTTTGTAAGGCTGCTGGCCCCTTTGATGAACAGACGCTGCAATTAGACTTCAGTTAACTCTTAAACCGTGTATGTCGGAGTGGCTCTGCTGAAGCTTCTTCTTTTTGGCAACTAACACAAGGATTTCTCACGTTTTCAGGGTGCTCGGCGACGACGTAAGATTAGAAATTGGATATAGCCACTCCCTTAGAGAAATCAGGTAGAGAAAGACCTGGCTGTACTTTGTATCTCGTATTGGCGCCAAAATCGGTCAAATTTTTCTGTTGATAGTACTGTTAGAGACATCTATGCTAAATTTCACGTCAAAATATTCATTAGTATTTGAGATACGCGTCGTTTTGTGAGGCTCTTAAAGGAAGTTCTTCGACTGTTACTACGAGTATGTCTGAATTTATTGAACAAAGAATTGCGATAATGCACCATCTCATACTGCATTGGTTATTCGTGATCATTTCGGTAAAAATTCAACAAATATCGTTCCAAAACCATCGTATTCGCCTGATTTTCGTGTTACTTCTGCCTATTCAGCAAATTGACATGACCACTCCGAGAACACCGTTTTGACTTAATTGAGGATATAAAAGCTGAATCGAAAAAGGCTCTTATGGCCATTACGACGGAGGCTTTTCCCAAGTGCTATGATGACTGGAAAATTCGTTGACATATTTGATCACAGTAGTATATGTAAATGATCAGAATGACGAGAAAAGTTGAAATGCGGGTGACTGTCTGTCTGTCCGTTCGTCCGTGCATACTGTTACTTGAGTAAAAATTGAGATATCGTATTCCTTCGTAGATGGGCGTAATCGGAACACTGCCATGCTCACAAAACGCTATTAACCAATACCTTATAAAGTGCCATAACTAAATCAAAATAAAGAACTTCAATTTGGCACAGAGAATCGTAATAGTATGGGCACTACGACGGTTCATATAACTTTAGGAAGAAATGGTATGACCAGCATTGTTTTCTAAACGAAATATAATATGAAATTTGTAACACCCCGAAAAAGCCTCGGAGACCTTATAAGATATAAACATAAATGATGAATATAATGAGCTAAGTCGAAATAGCCAAGTCCGTTTATCTGTTCATCTGTATCATCACAAACATGTCTCTCAGTTTTTGAGAACACGGTTGGTTGGTTGGAATCGCTTTTTTGTCTATTAAGGGTATTATATCTTAGGTGCAAACGAAGTTAACGGTTTTTCTTTTTTGGCTTAGTTATGCTAATGCATATGCTTAAAGTTCTATATAAGTATTTGAGCGGAAAAGGTTAGCCGACTTGTATTGATTTAATGCAAGTCAAATATGGTGATTAAAAGGCCACGCGGTGCTATATATAATCCACTCTAAATAAATAAATGTCTACTAATATGCATAATATACACATATGACTGTCGAAAGGAAGTATAGTACTTGTTTAATCGAGTGCTGAATTATTGCTAGTGAGAGTTCATTGCAAAGCTGAACAAAAATTGCTTGCATACATTTTCACTTAAGGGTGGGACGAATTTTTAAGTTGGGTTAGAACCAAAAATAAAGAAATTTTTCCAACTACGGAATATCTAAACTTTAAGTATAAGAATTTCTAGGCAATAGATCAAAATATGTCATTTTTGAAGCAACAATAATTTTTTTACTCAAATACAAGTATGCCGAACTTTGCGCCTCAAAAAGTGTTTTTGCGGAGAAATAAATGAAAACTTTACGGTGAAAATGATCTAGCTGAGCTAACGTGCCATAATTTAAAAGTGGTGATTTTGGTTTGTCAGATGAAATCATCCGGGCGGCCTAAAAAGTTTGTAGTTAAGGAGTTGGCAGCTTACCCTCTAAAGGTTGTTACCAAAAGACAAAAAGAGATCTGTAGAAGCACCAAATACCTATCTTATCGCTGAGTAATTCCGTATGTTATTTATTCTACATACTTAATTTGCTAAACTACATTTTAGAGCACCCCTAATGTACGCATACTTTAACAAACTGTTATTTATTAGAAACAGCTTATTTTCATAATAATCTGTTAAGGAAGTACTCTAACAAAATACTTGTTCTACTTCTTAATTGAAATATTAAAAGCATATTAATCGCTGGATTACTTTATGGCTTAAGGTGCGAAAAATTGTTCGGATTAAGCAATTATTACAATTAATTTATTAAACTAATAACGAGTAAAAGCAATAATAAATTGATAATTTTATTATTCACGTTGCAAATTGAAAAGAGCGAGTTTCATGCAGCCAAAGCTGCTCCCACGGTCTAATACAGTTTAGCTTAAAGAATAATACTAAATAATTGCAGAGCAAGGGTTGGGATACAGTAATGTCACATATATTATGCTGTTTTAAGTGCGTGAAAGGTGTTTAGCACTGAAGCCTTAAGTTCATTTGAAAGTTCATGCAATTAATAGACAATTTAGTAATTAACTAAATTAACGAGGCAGACTGAAAGGTAGAAATACTGGGTAGTCGAAAAAGACTTTTCGTATTTTGTCAGTAGACGTCGGTGCAGTCGTATATCTTCAGTGCTACCAATAACATTGTGTCATTCGATACACAGTTTATGGATATAATGCTGTATCAGTTCGTGTAGCATAACAATGGTTCGCTCGCTTCCATTCTCGAAATCTCGTTGTGGAAGATGCACCTCGCTCTGGTTGACCTATAGTTGAAAAAGTCGATGGAATTATGTAAAAGATTGATCAGGACCGTCACATAAGTAGCCATGACATCACTAAGGAACTTAATAGTCATCATCAAATAGTTTTGAACTATTTAAAAAAGGCTGGCTACAAAAAGAATCTGGATGTTTCGGTACCACATGAATTGTATGTGAAAAATTTAATGCACCGAATTAACATCCGCGATTCTTTGCTGAAACGAAATGAAATCGCATCATTTCTGAAACGAATAGCAAAAGTAGATGAAAAGTGAATCAAGTACGACAATAATGTACGAAAAAGATTATGGTCCAAGTGCGGTGAAGCTCAACAAATGGTCGCAAATCGGGGATTGTCGCCTCGAAAGGTTATGGCGAGTGTTTGGTGGGATTGGAATAGAATCATCCACTATGAGAAGCTGCTCCAGCTCTTGATTGATTCTATGATTTTACTGTCAACAGCTCATGAGATTGAAGCAAGCAATCGAAAAAACGGTCAGAACTGATCAACAGAAAGGGCTTCGTCTTCTACTAGGACAACGCTAGACCACACACATCTTTCATAAATCGGCAAAAACTGGGAGAGCTTGGCTGGAAAGTTTTGATGCATCCACCATATAGCCCTGACCTTACACCATCGGACTACCATTTGTTTCGGTCAATGCAGAAATTCCTTAATGGAGTAATGTTGGCTTGAAGAGAAGCCTGTGAAAATTACTTGTCGCAGTTTTTCGCGAAGAAACCAGAAAAATTTTACATTGATGAAATAATGTTTCTTGCGGAAAAAAGGCAAAAATTGGTTGGCCAAAATGGTACATTTTGGTTCATTAAAGTTCATTATAAATACAAAAACAAATAAGTTGAAGTTTGATTAGAAATACGAAAGGACTTTTTCGACTACCAATATTTATATGCAAAATCAATTAATTATTTGTAAAGGAGTCAGTAATAAATACTTAATACTTCCATAAATAGCAACAAATTTCTGCTTTGTTATCTATATAAAACCACCTCAATACTAATTTCAACAATTTCACTTTCACTTTCCTACAAAAAACGCATTCAACCTTCATTTATCGCATGTTCATGCGCGACTTCTTGAAATTATCTCTATTGCTGATTCAATTAAGTATGTGTAACCACTGAATTACATAGACAACATATATTTAGGTTTGTGTATGTGGGTTATAGCTTGCTCTGATTTTTATAAATCTCACCTCTTATCGCCTATAGTCTCTTAAACAATTATCCGCTTAAACAATGATTACGTACCCAACAAGGTAAACTTTTAAATACCGCTGCAGGTGTTTATCGCGCCAGGCCCACTTTCTTATGTATTCATCTTATCTGTTACAAAATTTCAGCTCACCATACAATATATTTATTTCTCGACAAAAATATTACAAAAACAATTTTTCTACCGGATCGTATAATCAGCTACCGCTGTGGTTTTAATGAATTGTGCATTTTATTGTGCGCCACAAAGCAACAATAACACATAATGTACTCGTACGTATTTATAAACCGTTTCATGGAAATTATATACTGGCGCACTCAGCTATTATTACTAATAATCAAGTGGCTAACGGCAATTAAGTTTTGAATTCCAGTGCATTTTACGCGCATTTAATTTCTTTTGGTATAATTTTTGGAATAATTGTTGGTATAATTGTCTCATTACATCTACGGTTAGCCGAGTAATAGGAGGTCGAAAGCTGAGTCGATTAAAAGAGATAATATTTCCTGTAAAGAATTCGGTCATATTTAATTTAAAAACATTTTAACCGGATTTGCATTGAAAGTCGCAATTTTTTTTTCTTACTAAAGAATGGAATTACCTTTTAAGGATAACCAAAGTATATTGTATTAAATGTTGCTACAAAAATTAGTCATTGTGTATTGACCTTTGGCAAACTCTGCACACATCTGTGTATTTAGCCTTTCCATTGTATAATTAAGTATTTCAAAAATACCATTAATAACATTTACCACCACAAGTAATCTGCAGTACGTAATTACATAAAAATTAATTACACTTATTAATAAAGATTTTTAAGCTAATATTTTTTAATTGAGTCATAAACGAAGCTTAAGCGTTAAGTTGAAATATCCTCTGTTCGCCATATTATAATTAAAATAATTAATAAAGCAAATAATAATGAACAGTTACAACAATGTATTGCTGCAGCTTGTGCTAAATGACAAGATTCTGAATGTATATTCCATTTTTATTTTTTTAGTTTTGGTTTTTTGAACGCCAAGTAAATCATTTTATGTTACACATTAACTTAAACTAAAAAAAAAGAGGAAGTATGTAAATAATTTGCAACGGTAACTTTAGTAAATAACTCTTACATACTTTACATTAAGCAGAACTTTGCTGTTTATGCAGTTCAATTAGCGTTGCCACCTGTAATTACAGCAATGCAACATGAATGCACTGAACTAATTTGTAATGCTACACCCTGTTCATGGCTTTCAGCTTAATGTAGTGGGGTTGACCATTGTTTATCGTTCCCTTTTGCAGACAGTCTAACAACTGAGTAGTTGATTATGTGCTAATTGTGTAGAGCAGTCAATTAGTACCTTGATATTTAAGTTATTTTGCAGCAGTAATTACATAGTCTGCGAATTGTCCTAATGTATGGTATAAGTATAGTTATAATGTATTTAATATTACTAGATGCATTGGTGGAAATTCCACAAAAAGAAAAGATTCAAATTTTAATTCTTTCCATTATGAAATGCCTAACAATACTGAATAAAAATAATATGACAGCCTGACACGTCTTACGCGTAATCTGTCAAAAAAAGGCTATTGAAAATATACGTCTACTTGGATCAAACTCCATTTATTACTGTGTATTTCGAGAAATCGAAGGATAATTTTTTGAAATGCGTAATATTTCTTCATCTGATCAAATTTTACCCGAACTGACAAAAAATTATGTATGTACATTTTATCCTCTTTTAATATAAGTCTTTATTATCGCCTTCGAAAATTAACCGTTTGAGACAATGTAAAGATGCCAACGCTTAGTCCAATATTCCATGCACTTATTATAAGCCTCGGCTGTAAATGGCCTAAGTACATTCAGAATCACCAAAAGTCTGGCGAATACGTTGACTGAGCGCAGACTCTCGTATGGCCAAATAGTCAAGCGCTAAAATCACTGCTAAAATGTGACGACTCGTTACCGAAGTGAAAAATTCTTGAATTTTCTCTGCAGACACCCGGTGATTTACGATGAATGGCTGCACGTAGACGCCTCTTAACAGCCAAGAAGTATTTTTTATTCAACATTTAACCCTACGGAATGAGTTCGGAAGAACCACAGCTCGTTAATCAAAAGAAACGATGAGCAACAACTTTACTTTTAGCCGCTTTCGGCTCATTTTTTG
The DNA here is from genome assembly GCF_016617805.1 of Bactrocera tryoni. Taxonomy (NCBI): domain Eukaryota; kingdom Metazoa; phylum Arthropoda; class Insecta; order Diptera; family Tephritidae; genus Bactrocera; species Bactrocera tryoni. The sequence continues at coordinate 11,438,178 of NC_052501.1, read as the reverse complement.
AGCGCATTCGCTAGTTTATTTGGCAGTTTGGCGTAATATTCATAAACCAATGACTCTTCAGCAATAACACGTTTGACGAATGTAGCTACTCTAGTCACCTTTTCAAAAGATTCAGGTTTTTCGTGACGAGTTGGGTACGGCTAACATCCGAAAGCGTGATCAATATTGGGAAACCCATGTATTGTCTATACGACGATCTCGATAGAAACATGTTAAAGAAAATCAAGACCTGATGGAACGAGCTACCTGGGTGCAAAAGTCATGTCGAAAACGGTAGATCGGAAGTACACAAAATTCCTATTAACACTCGATAAAGGAAGCTGACAAGACTACGCTGTAAGCATTCGGGGTCCCCACGGTATGATACACTCGAAGAGATATCGTTAGTGAGACCGCAGAGTCCGTTAAAATTCGCGCCAAACGCAGGCATCGTAATGAATAACTATTCCTATATGTGAACCTTTTTGAAGGTAGAAAGATGCTCGAAAGTTTAGCGTTGATGGACGAAGGGCGAGCGTAACCAGATAAATAAAACCTGATTTTAATCCAAAAAGGATCGAAATCAGTTCATATGCAATACAAGGTGCATGCTAACCACTTTACAAAGCGGACCATGACAATAAGGAAACCAAAAACTCGATTACAAATTTGTATTGTTTTTGTAAAACAACAGGTGCCGTTAAATGGCAATTCAATAGCCATACCGCGAATTAATGCTGACACATTACTTTGGTTTGTCAATATTAATTTTATAGGCATTTCCAACTAATTACATTAATCAATAACCACACTAACCGATCGGCGATCACACACCACATAAGCGCTGAGCAATCATATGTGACTGTGGGTATACGAGTTTAAAGCACCAGCGCGCTCATAAATAATACCAATAATACCAAGCGGGTGTTCCAACATGCGCCGCTGTTAATTTGTGACAATTAAAAGTTCACAAGGCAATTAATTTTAAAAATCAGGGTCGAATTATTACAACATAAAGAGGTAAAATAATGAAAACAACAACAACAACAGTCAACTGAATAGTTGCAAGACAAATATTGAATAGTGGCTTTTGTAGGTATAAAGAATTTGAAACTTTTAATTAATAAAATTTTCAAAATTTTACGCTTGTAAATTTTAGCATTTCCTAGTTGCCTAACAATGTATTATCCATCAATATGCAACAGTTTGGACTTTTAAACGATTTTTTATTATTTTAGTATTTTTTTATTATTTTCATATTTTTAATTTTGTATACTTTTACGATTTCATTTTTTTTTATAATTTTTAACATATGAACATGAACCTTTCAAATATCGCACACTCACTCCCTCACTTCTTTTGTGTCATAATTGCATTGCAGGCGAACGCTATGACTTCATTATCAATGCCAATCAACCTGTCGGCGCTTACTGGATACAGGTGCGCGGTCTGGGTGAATGTGGCATTCGTCGCGCTCAACAGTTGGGCATTTTGCGTTATGCGCGCGGCCCCTATCAACCAGCATCGGCTCCGCCAACCTACGATGTCGGCATACCACAGGGTGTGGTAAGTAAATGGCTTTTCAGTTTTTCATTGCTTGCTCTACTAAAATAGAAACCGAAAAGACAGATCATAAGAAACTATAACAACAACAAATATTTCACAAGTGTAATGGCTATTCAGGGCATAGCCTTTAACAATTTATTTGCATATTTTTGTTCCCATTTGCGGCGGGCGTTGTGAGCGCTTTTATGTGCGCGCTTAAGAAAAAACCCGCGTGACTCAATACAAGCGCATGAGTGTGTTTGTGTACTTGTTTTGTGTGTTTGGATGTGTGCGTGTACTTATGCGCTAAGTGATTGTATGAAACTCAGATATTTTTACCATTTGATCGTCATCTATGCTGCATATTAGTTTAAGTCCAGTATAGTGAGTCTGCGTGATTTTGCGCGAAATAAAAAAATTAAATAGAATATTCTGTACAATTAAGACAAGCATAATATTCTTAGTATATCTGTATGGCGCAAATTGTTAGATCATAGTTTAATATAATTTAAATAAAGGTATCAAGCACTACCAAAGATACTTTTAGATTGCCGCTGCGAGTCGAAACTAATTTCCAGAAAATATTATTAATTGTATAAAAACATTCTATAAAAACAAAAATTTAAAATAGTCGTTTGTTAGAATGCTAAATCGTTGATATAACTTGCATTGACTACAAATTTGAAAGAATAGAAAAACAAATTTGGGAGCCAGTGGGTTATTATAGTGTATTAGCGTAAAGAAGAAACATACATACCTCCGATCCAACTCAGACCGACAAATAAAAACTACATTTTCACAAACTCCTTCAAACAAGGCTCCTGAGCTAATACTAAATCCAATATTCCATATATTTGCTAAAAGTTTCGGCAGAGATGTGCTTCAGTGCATTCAGCAAATTTTGATATTCGCGTTTTCTGCTCATTTCTCGAGCACCCTTTGCTAGATTGTTGAACCGTTTCGACGTCGTATTCGCAAACCAACCTCTCGTCACCAGTAATGATGCGTTTGATCAATGTTGGCTTCTTAGTACTCTACCCGACTTCGTGTTTGCAAAAGAATCAGGGGTTCATATCTAAAATATTAACCAGAATGTGTTTAGCCTATCAAAAATACATCTTAGATCCTCTGCTATTTCTCTGGATGCCAACTCGATGATTTTTAAGGAGCGTTTTTTTTTTAACTTTTTCGATGTTATCGTGTTAACAGCTGTCAAACACACAAATCCGGGTCAAATTTGATCATATGGTAAATACGGGGTGATTTGTTCAGAAAAAACGAAAAGTTTTAACAAAAAGAAAGTCTTTCCTACAAATACAATCTCAATATATACCAACCGCAATGCCATGTAACTAGAATGGATATATTTGTGTATAACTTTGCAATAGACCAATTTATATTAGTTCAAATCTGACATTCCACTATGTAATTTGCTTGTTCGATATTTACTGTAAGAGCGATTGTTCAATCATCATCAATCCCGAGAATTGTAAAATCACAGCGCCGAGTTGGTCGGTATTTATTTTTAACCAAACTAGACATATTTTATCACTTTGGTACACATAAGAGCGTACTCGTAATAAGATGAGTTCTGTAAATATCAGGCTACATGAGGGATTTTCGATTCCCAGCTACAAAAATTTCGTTCCTTATTGGTTCACCGTCGGTAGTAGTCTTACCATCAAGATTTTTAATGGAAAGAAGAATCAAAGATCATCAATCAACTTAGTATGGGCAACTCTAAGTTCTTATAATCTTATTTAGCACAGAATTCAAATTTGTTGTAAATAAATTATTTCACAGGCAGAACACTTCTTAAAGGTTTTGAACCTTGCTCGATTAGAAACTATAAAACATCTACATTGACTTCAATGTTGTTTTAGTTTCGCTATAAAGCCATCCGGTCTAGATCTATTACTCAAGTTGCATAGAACCGAAATTCTTGAAAATTTAGAAGACAATATCTGAGCGCAGATAATTTTTTTTCAATTATCTAGCATTTATAGAAAAATAATAAGCATTCCATAGTATTGTATTTATATATAGAAAACTGATTTTCAACAAATTTGTAGGTTATGTTTAAATTATGAAAAAGTAGGATTTATGAAAATTAAAAAAAAAATATTTTAATCTCAACTGGGACAACGAACAGTATTTAATTAAAATGCTGTCTTTCAAAATTTTCTAATTCAAATTTTTTTTTTTAATATTTTCATTTTTTTTTTGCTTTAAAATCGCCACAATAACGACCAAAGACCTCGTAAGTCCATAAGATTAGTTTATAGTGATTTACACAATTAAAGTAATTAGTTCAATGACAATGGCAAGTTCATAAATCAATTAAGAACAATACAAAGTCTGCAAGCCACTCACAGCTAAATACAAACAACAACTAAAACAGAAAAATCCGATTCCGTGATTACTTGCGAATAACGAAAATGCCGAACTCTTAAGTGAATAGCATATCCGCAGACGTGCATATAATTGATTTATGCCAATCAATTTGTAAATTCACAGCAAAAACAAATCAACTATAAAGGTATTAAATAATAACGCTAAAGAACAATTGCTACCAAGCTTTGCATTTGCCATTTCAAATAAATGGCGGCCAAATGGACTACAGCAGCATGACAGCATGTGCATTAATAAAAAATAAATAAAATGAAGTAAAAAATTTAGCATAAATTGCATAAAAAAACTAAAAGAAATATACAGCAAATTGAGTACCAAAAAATGGCGCCCGCTAATGCTTTGTTTACGCGCCATATTGCCAGTTAGCCCGGTAAGTCAAAGACACATTCCAATGCACCACCAACGCTTGGTGACTGTGTGACTAAGTTGCACCAGCACCGACACCCCCTCAAACCGCTTACCACACACTCACCAACCAACCACTTACCCCCAACCACTTGCCTCTCACACCAACCTACCCGTTAATACCGCTCATTGGCTCGATCGAAGTGCATAAGATCATGCACCAATTTGTGCTTGCAATCACACAGAGAAAACGTGAGTTGCTAGAAATAAATTAAATAATATTTATTTAAACAAATATTGTAAGAAAATACAAAAACAAATGAATATGCATGTACATAGCGGCAAAAACAAATTTGTACAGAAATGCACAAGCAATTGTGAAAAATGTGGCATTTGCAATGGCTTTTGTTGCAGACTCAAATGCCAAATGCATATTTACAGTTATAGCTATAACTGTTACTTGTAACTAGCTAAACGCATATAGTATATAATATACTTGCATATACATACTGTATATAAAATCTTATGTAATCATATTATATAATATTGGTTTATGGAAGCGCAGCTTCGCTTTGTATAGATCATTGTAAATACCGTTATATACCTATATATATATATTTATGCTTCAATTATACCTTTGTTGTAGGTTGTGCAGGCATTTTTATTTTCTGGTCCGTCGATTTTGTAATGAATTCTGATGAAGCTCAAAAAATGTATCGAAATATACCTGGTTGTTTATATAACAAGTTACTTTAGGACTACAGAGTCTAAAAATTATTTTGACTCGAAACAATTTGCCGATTAAAGAGATTTAAAAATCAGCGATAAAGTTTGAAAAAAAAAAAAATTTTACTCCAAATTAATATCAAGAGATTCGAGAAACAGGCATAAAAATTGGAAAAAAATTTGTTTTCTAAATAATTTGAAGAGTTTATTATAAAATTGAGTCAGCTGGAAAATTAATTATGAGTTCCAAGATTATTGTTTTATATTATATCGTCACCTAAAAAGCAAAACAACGTATCATAAAAGAAATTAAAATTGAGTTTTCTATTGCTTACGATGCACTACATCGTTTACCTATAAGTTGCATAAAATTTTAAGCTTGCGCTGTCAGATATAACCAATATATAACCAATACAAAACCAATATAAAATCAATATTTAACCAATATTTAACCAATATATAACCAACATATAACCAATACATAACCACTTTATAACCAATACTCAAATTTTCTTCAATATGAGTGGTTTCCATTACATCATTTTTCCTTCACTTGTAAACGTTTGAAAAGTGATGTTACGTTATTTTGCATTTTAGGTAACGATATGTGTTATATAAATATTATAAAAATATTTATACATAAATATGTGTACATTCATAATTTTCTTTAACCCCAAGCTGTATATGTTTATGTTGCTAATCAATTTCTCTTTTACAATTTTTTTTCATTGCAACCAACCAATTGAATACCAACAAATCAACCACAACCCCAATCACCATAAACTGCCATAATTTGTACAAAACAAACCCGAACTGCTCTCTGACTTCACATCTAAAATCGCGCAATTGCAAAACTTTTCGGCAACAAATATCAAAATTCAAAATGCAACAACAAAAAACACGATTTGATGTGAAATTCTGTATATAAAAACCAAATTATTGCCAAAAAACCTCAAATTATTTTACAAAAAAATGCAAATATTATGGCACAAACATATGTAAATAATTGCACGCCACAATGCTTATGCTATAAAACTGTATAAATAATTGAAAATGCGAAACTCGAAAACGTCGCACTTCGTCGTAACACAAACAAAAGGTCATGAATCCGCTGGACGCACAATGTAATGCGCCTAGAAATGATGCTGTGTGTGTCAGTCAGCTGAAGAGTGCTTTGGAAATCGATCGTGGTCTCTTGGCGGAGAAACCGGATGTGAAGATCTTCTTGCCATTCCGCTTCTACGTTTATCGTCCAGAAGAACTGTTCCAGCCCAACACTTACAATCGTTATTTGGGTGAGTTTCTTCAAGATTTCTTACCACGTTTGATTGTGTCACTGTAAATGTCTCTTTCTTTTGCAGTTGCTCCCACTGGTGATCACGTCATCTCACTGGTCGACGAGATCTCGTATTTGTCACCACCAGCGCCACTCACTTCACAGTTCCATGAAATCAATCCCGAACAGTTTTGTAACGGTGATAATCGTCCTGCAAATTGTGGCCCCAATTGCATGTGCACGCACAAAATCGATATACCGCTGAATGCGATCGTGGAAATAGTGCTGGTTGATGAAGGTGAGTTTGCATTCTTAAAGTTAATTACATTGAAAGCTTAAATTAAGTTTGTTTATTTCATTTAAAATAATTAAAACTAAATTTAAAATTTATGTGTATACTATATGTACATAATCCACCTCTTTACAAACAAATATCACAAGTTGCACAGCAAGTAACACACCATTCGTATCGAAATCGAAATTCGAAATTTTGCATAGCCTCCATTTGCCAACCAATCGCGGTTATTACTTTTTATCTCCCCTGGATCGTTTGATTTTTCTCGTCTAAATAACATTATTACGATTAATACTGAGCTACGAATTTTCCGTTAAAAGTCGATTGCCATGATAAGCACCAGCAATACCTTGCAGCCATGCCAGGTGCCTCCCAACCGGATACAAAACAATCGCAAAGCAGCGCAGGCGCGTAGATTGCAAAAATATTACAAAATAAAATTTGCTAGTAACTATATACTTATAACAATGTGTGTACATATAATTTGTGATTCAGCAAGCGCGGCACCCACGAGCCAACATTTTAAATTCAGCGCAAATTAACGTTTATGGTAAAATTATAAAATCAGCAAATCGGATTGGTGAATTGGAAATTGTGAGAAAATTGCGTTTTTGTGTGGCACAAAAACAACATAAAGAAAATGAGCAAATTCAAATGATCGTATGCGATAAAGACAGAGCGCGCGCGTTCGCAAAATGCAACGCCTTCGGCCATTTCCGATACTAATGCAGCGTAGCGTACAAAAACACTCACTAATTTTGTAGTTTGAATTGTGAACTGGTTCGCTTTAAATATTTTTTTAAGCTAACGTATTAAATTTAGACTAAATCAACACACACAACAAACTTTAGACATGCACTAACTGATAGTGGAGTCATCAACACCTTCACGGACTCCCTCTCAGTGAATGGCGTGCTTGGAGTAAAACTAGAGTTTACCGTTGCGTCACTTCGTTCAGGTCAAACTCCTACCTATCTACAATTAACCCCTTTACGAAAAGTGTCCCGTGAATCTAGAGTAACCTTTGCGCCACATCGTTACTTATTGATCTCTTCATCCCTTGCTGTCCGACCTCGTCAAAACTGCACGTTTTCTAGGCCTCCCTTGTCCTGGGGTCTTGGCCTACCGTTAGATGACATTAATAACAACCATTCCGAACAACAACAAGATTGAAATTTAGATTTTTTTATTCGTCGGTATAGCACTTACAAGTACATACTCAGTCGAAATTAGGACTTGCTAGAGAGACAGCAGTTACTGTAATCATACCATAAACTCAAACTAACAGTATAGCTATCGTCACAAAATGAGAACAAGGAAAGCAAAATTTCCAAAATTTCACATCATCAGGATCTTATCCGGTATCTTTCACGAATATGAATTCATTTTAACTCTGAGATTCGAAAGTTTCCAACGAGTAATCGTGTATCTCGAAATCCCTTGAACTAAAATAATCAGATGGTCGAAAAAAGTATAGAATAGTGATTATTTTATAAGTTGGGTTAGGTTAATCTGGTAGGCCAATAAGCCACGCAAAGACAAGTTTTGGTTCTTTGCGTTACCAAATAGAGTTCAGATACTAAGTCCATGAGGAGTAGTCAACCTTTAGGATGTCTGCGCTTGACGTGAATTTTAGCAGACTCTGCGGCCTCTCTATCGATACTTTCTTCAATGTATGACGTTTGTCTTTAACAGACTCTGCTTATCCTCTCTCTTTTTCTCTCTTTTATTTTATTAGTTCAATCAGTCTTTATGAAATCTAGTAACACTAAACCGATTTACCTTTAAAGCTTGTATTATAGTCATAGTCTGTAATATTTATAATGTTTAGCAAATTATATTCTTTGACAGTATACTAAATGTATCTCTCCCTCTCTTCACAGTTCAACAACCCAACTTGTCACATCCATTCCATTTGCACGGCTACAGTTACAGTGTCATTGGTATTGGACGCTCGCCGGACACCAGCGTCAAGAAGATTAACTTGAAACACGCCCTGGACTTGGATCGACGCGGTCTGCTGCACCGTCAATACAATTTGCCACCACAAAAGGACACAATACCAGTGCCAAATAATGGTTATGTTGTATTGCGCTTCAGAGCCGATAATCCCGGTTAGTTGCAATACCAGATTTAGAAATAAGTAAATGAAATCTTATTAAACAAATTTCACTTTACCCGCACACAGGTTTCTGGTTCTTCCATTGTCACTTCCTCTTCCACATAACGATCGGCATGAATCTCGTTTTGCAGGTCGGCACGAACGCCGATTTGCCACCAGTGCCACCAGGCTTCCCCACGTGTGGTGATCACAAGGCGCCCATACCCATTAATTAAACATAACATAACCTAAATGGTGCCAAATTCTTTCTAGACTTCATCTAGCGTATAGAAAGTGAAAGAAAATAAAATTTAGTAAAAAATATTAATATAAACAAGCCACAAAAGATGATACCTTATAATATTGTAATAAAAAAAATGTGCTTTGTACAAATAAAAAGAGCCACGAAGCGTAAAGCGAAAAGAGCACAAAATTCCGATAAAAAAACCACACAAAATTGGCTAAAAATCTTTACCAATGAAAAGAACGATTCAAAAAGCACGTGACTCAAAATAAAAACTGTAAAATAACGCTGAGAGTGAAAGCTCACAACTATGGCTCAAAAGAGCAAAATGGCACAAACAACAATAACACAAAATGGCTGAGCATAAAACACAAAAAAAAAAAACAACCAGCGTTGCTAAATGATATTCCGTCCACCAAAAGACCAACCAACAAAATTTTGTGCTTTTTTGAGCTTTACGAATGCGCAAGCTTTCCCAACATAAGACTTTGCGTTTACATGCATATGTATGTAAATGTATATGCGTGAATGAGCACACAACACACATACACACTTCAGAGAGGAATGGCACACGAGTGGCGAGGTTAAAGCGATCTTGAGTGGGAGTTTACATTGTGGAGCGAACGCGAACATTAATTCCGTAGGCGAGCCGAGAAGGAAGCGATTCTAGCGAACGCGTCGTCGTTTGTGCACAGCAGTCATAAATAAAAAACAACAACAACAACTATACGATATACATATATAATAATTTTATTGATTTTCTTTTGTTTCTATCTACTTCTGCTACTTTGTGTATTGTATTTCCTTTTCCATTTGACTTAGTTTATAATTTTTAAGCTAAAAACATGACTGTAAAATAATTAAGTTGCTTCATTCTTCTTATTTGTATTTGTTAGTTCCTCCTATTTCTGCAAACAAAAATTTCTTGCGACCATCTGTAGGTGCACACTTGCCTTTAAATTGTTTTTGTTTCAATTTGTTTTTGATTTTTTGTTTTTTTTTTTTTTGGTAATAATTATAGCGACTAGTTCTTCTTAAGTGTAAAAGATCCGAGCTGTATGTAAAGCGATATTCATATGTACATATGTATACACAGCGTTGTTTATATGTATGTATAACTTGTATTTATAAAGAAAACAACAACTTATGTTTTTGTTAGCAAGTGTGTGTAGATAAACGAAGATTAGGCTTGAAACTGATAGCGAAACTTTATATGAATATCTGTATGTACATACATATATACATAAATACATGTCAGCTGACGCTTCGAATTTCAATTTCATGCTAGTTTTGTATGTACGTATATAAGTTACCCCAATAACAATGCCATGGCACCAATAAATATGCAACAATAACACACACATAGAAACACAAACATACATATGTACATATGGCAATACCTAGTATTAAATATATGCACATAAACCGTTGTAAATACTACATACATACATATGCATATGTGTGAAGAAATAAGTATACCATATACTTACACACTTACATACATATATACACATTAATACATACACAACAAAAAACATAATAACCAAATAATTATAGACATGTTTACATATTTACACCGTTGGTATGTGGCTGGAGCGCTGCTTAGCCGAAAGCAACGCTGCATCCGCTACTATCCAAAAAACGAAAATGAAATGTAAATACTAAAAAAAAAAAAAACAACAACAAAGGAACGAAACAAGGACTCAAAAGCAAAGCGGCAAGTTTTTCATATAAATATCCTAAAAATTTTATATAAAAGGAAAAAAGTTAAATTTTTTAAAATACATAAAAAAATTGTAATGAAAATATTTGTAAAATAAATAACTTAATAAATAAATATAATTTTTTTAGTTTAAATATCATTTTTTTACCTAAGCACAGCTTACCCCTGCACTATTACTCGTTGGAAGTGTGTAACGAGTATTTATTAATATTTACTTGTATATAATATTTGTAAATATATAAAATTATGCATATAACACCGTGTAAATTTATGTCATCAAGCACCTACGACGAGAAGAAGAAGTTGAAATGATAATACAAATGTCACTAAAGGTTAGTATACATTAAAAAAAATATAGCTCAATTCCAAACAAAAAAAAAAAAATGCGACAAAAGCTTTTGAAAGCTTTTGAGCAGTAAAAGCTTACCAAAAAGGCTATAGCTCAATTTCATAAAAAAGTATGCGAAAAAAGCTTTTGAAAGCTTTTGAGCAGTAAAAGCTCAACAAAAAGCTTTTTAATATGCAAAATATATGTACATATATGTATAAATAAATAGATATGTATATGAAATGAAAAATTTTATTTATTATCAAAAAGCCTTTTAAAACTGCCTGTATATAAGCAGTTATAAACAGATAACATTAAAAAATATATACAGATATTATAAAAAAATATAATAATAACAACAATTTGCAGTCCACTTAAATAATTTTGAAATAAATAAAATAACATATCAATAAAAACTTTTAATTATAAGCGAAAGCTCAACAAGCAGCAGCCAGCCGTTAAACCACCAATTTTAATTTTAATATAATAATAACATTAATTTGCTGTCAACCTAAATATTATTAAAAATTTTAAAATAAAACATCAATAAAAGCTTTTAATTATAAGCGAAAGCTCAGCAGCCAGCCGGTAAATCACTAATTTTAATATATTTCGCTCGATCTCAATATAATAATAAAAATAATTTGCAGTGAAACTAAATATTTTTTAAATATTTAAAATAAAACATCAATAAAAGCTTTCAATTATAAGCGAAAGCTCAGCAGCCAGCCGTTAAACCACTAATTTTAATATAACTCGCTTAATCTATGTCTCTCATCCTCTCTCGCAACCACACACTCACTTCACTCTCTTTCTCTCTCCAACTCGCAAACAGGTTATGAACCCGTTAGATGCCATCTGCAATCGGAAACGCAACGATGCTGTTTGTGTTTCGAATTTGAAAAATGCCAAAGCTGTGGACAAAGGTGTTCTCGTGGAACGTCCTGATGTGAAAATTTTCTTGCCATTCCGTTTCTTCGTTTACGATGTGAAGAATCTCTTTATTGCCAATACTTACAACCGTTATTTGGGTAAGTTGTGGATGTCCTTATCTCAAACAAACATTTGTATGTTGTAAAAAGTAGCAATGCTCTTAATTAATAACAATATTCTGCATGTTTGCGTTAAAAAAGCTTTGCGCACGAATGTCTCCTATGTACTCGTGCCTACATAGACACGAGCGCTTGATTTTCGTGTTCCACGTCGTTAAATATTTACTTTTGATCGCATTTAGTGCATTTAAATATGCTTAGCTGCTAAATTATTGTGAAAAACAACATTATTTAAAAAAATGTTCCTCCAAAGCTTTAATTGTAGTAAATCTGTACTCAATATTTATCATAATCAAAATTTATACATAATTAAATATTAAAACATATCGCGTCCTACTTTTTGCGTTCCCTTCTTTAGAAGCCCAACTTTAATTGATCCCTATATACATACGTGTGTATTATTAATACTCTAAATTTTAGAGAATTCTTCCACATACATGTAATTTTGATTATTTTACTTGTTATATATATAGTTTTTGAACAAAAATAGCTTTATTCCGCTTAATATTTCAGCATATAGAATATACATATGTACCATATGTAGTAGCATTTGAGCTTTTGCATGAAAATTTTTTATCGATTTAAATCGATAAATTACTTGAAAGTGTAATGAAGAATTAAATACGTGCGTTTTCTTAGAAAAATTTGGAAGTTACTTCTGCCTTTAGCCATGCGATCCAATTGTTTCTATCCTTCCTTCAAAGTAGGAAGCTTTTAGCCACCTCAAGTATTCTCTTTCTTCAAGCCTCCTCCATGTCTATATTTTCTTAGATCTGAAAAAAATTTGATATTTTAGGTCGATATGTTTACGACTTGGACAGTCGGTTTTCTGTGATATCAATATTTAAAAGGTATCTCACGATAAATTATCAGCTATTTGAGATTTTATCCCTTAACAGGTAATGTAAGACTGTATATTGAAATCTCAGTATGAAACTGATCCATATCTCTATTGATTGTTTCTACAACCCATACTATACATCATCTTCAGTTGAGGTTAGGTTAACGTGGGAAGCGTATACTATATTACAGTTATGAATTTGTATACTTTTTAAAGCTGATCTTTTGATCTAGATTTGGTCTGATTTACCCGCCAATGTGTCGATAATATTCAGTAAAATGCAGGCGTTTGCAAAGTGTAAGTCGCCTCCTCCAACCTCAGCTGATGTGATGATATCAGATGCTTTTTGTTGAGAAAAATCCACTCGAAGTTTTCAAATCTTTTCCCAAGGAGTCTTATCCAAGACTCAAACCCGCAACTTACCTATCTCTTTTCGGCACTCATTCTTTGAACTATCAATAACCTTTTCAAGTACGCTTAAATGAAACTGCGAGACTGCCAGCAAGCACGTAAACTCAAGGCAAGGGTCATAAACAAGAAAAAACACCCCAAATCAAAGTAAAGGCCATAAACAAGAAAAAGACAAACCCAATCGTTAGCAATCCACCCACAGTTACTAACCATATTTAACATTGCAACCAAACAAACCAAATTCCTACTATGTAAATTACAGTTGCACCCAGCGGTGATCACCTAACATCACTGATCGATGAAATCTCCTACATCTCACCGCCATCACCGATGCTCTCACAGCTGAGCGATGTGCCGCCGGAACTCTTCTGCAACGGTGACAACCGACCAGTCAATTGCGACAACAATTGCCAGTGTGTACACAAAGTCGACATACCACTGGGCGCTGTGGTGGAAGTCGTGCTTGTCGACGAAGTGCAACAAACCAATCTGAGTCATCCATTCCACTTGCATGGCTCACCGTTCTACGTCGTCGGTTTGGGACGTTCACCGGACAAGGCCATAAAAAAAATCAACCTAAAACACGCTTTGGATCTGGATCGTTTGGGCATGCTGGAGCGTGATTTCACCAAACCAACACTCAAGGATACAATCGCTGTGCCGAATAACGGTTACACTGTGCTGCGGTTTCGTGCCAACAATCCGGGCGTTTGGCTCTTCCATTGCCATTTTCTCTTTCATGTAGCGATCGGCATGAATTTGGTGTTCCACATAGGCACGCCAGAGGATCTGCCGCCGGTGCCACCCAATTTTCCACGTTGCGGCGATCACTTGCCGCCGATCAAGTACTTTTAAGGCGTACGAAGGCCTGTGGCGCAGTCAAGTACTAAGTGCCGGCAAGGAAGTTTGACATTCTTCGCGTCGCCTTGCTTTTGTGTGCGTGAGGGCGTGCCAGTTCAATTCTGTTTTGTTGTAAATAGCATATTTTCGCCGAATCCGCACCAAGTGTCCATTAATTTATTTGTACTCGCTACTATTATGTATTTGTATTATTCTCATTTGCTTATTCGTAATTTTTTTTAGTTATTTCTATAGCTACATTTATGTATGTTTATATGTATTTAGTAAATTTGCTGAAATGTACCGTTATTTAATTTCACTTTGTGTTATACTTAACTCTCAAATAATCGTATTACTTTTGCTTTTAGCGTAAACTCTCTTACTCCACATATGTATGTAAAAGAATTGTAGACATTTTTGTAATTTAAGTTATTTGTATTATGATTGCTCACTGTATTTGTATTTGTATGTATATATATACTATATTTAATGTACGATATTTGTATGTATGTATTTACAATATTTTGTGTCGCTCAAAGTCACTGCAGTAGCCTATTTCATAGTATTACTTGTAATTAAATATTAAATTATTTAATTTTTTTTCATTAAAATATAAGCATAATAAAATTTCGCATACTAATCTGATAAAAAAATACACAAGCCCGTTACACACGGTAAGTACAAGCTTTGCTCCACATAGTTACGCTATAAACCTCAAGTAAAAACAATTAGCATGCAACAATATTTCAAAACAATAATCACAGTAGTTCGTTTTCTATTATAAAAATATTTTCAAATTATAAAAATATTTTAAAATTAACAAAATTTGTCAAAATAAAAACAAAAATATTTCAAAATTAAAAAAAAAAATATTTTAAAATTAAAAAAATTTTTCAAAATAAAAAAAAAATATTTCAAAATTAAAAAAAAATTTTAAAATTAAAAAAAATATTCTAAACTTATATAAATAAAAAAAATCCAATAACTCAAGTTTCCTCTCTCCTACACCGTCTTATCACACTTAAGCATACTAATCTCCCGCTTATCCATTTTACAGTCGCCTCGGATGCCGATCACTTGGTCTCATTAATCGATGAAATCTCCTATGTCTCGGCACCGTCCGCCATACTCTCGCAGTACAACGAAATACCGCCCGAGTACTTTTGCAACAGCGACAATCGTCCCGCCAGGTGTGGTGAGAATTGTCAGTGTGTACATAAAGTGGATATACCGTTGAACGCCGTCGTCGAGGTGGTGCTGGTCGATGAGGTGCAGCAGATTAATATCAGTCATCCGTTTCATTTGCATGGCACGCCGTTCGTTGTGCTCGGCATGGGTCGCTCACCGGACGTACAGTTGCAACGCATGAATCTGCAGCATGCACTGGAGTTGGATAGGCGTGGTCTGTTGGAGCGTCGCTTTCTCAAGCCCGCGCTGAAGGACACTGTCGCTGTGCCGAATAACGGTTACACCGTGTTGCGGTTTCGTGCAGACAATCCGGGTGTTTGGCTGTTTCATTGCCATTTTCAATTTCACATCGCCATCGGCATGAATATGGTGTTTCAGGTGGGCACGCCCAACGATTGGCCGCCAGTGCCAAACGGATTTCCACGTTGCGGCCACTTTACGCCACCGATTACGAAGTGGTAAAGCCGGATTCCATTAAATTCTTTCGTGTTTTATAAAATGTTTTAGTTTTTCTTTGTTGAAATTTGTGCTTCTTGTTGTACTTATTGTTTTTGTTCTGTTGTAGTATTTACTGTTTAATTTCCAAGTATTTTTTTATTTAAAAACAAAAATGTATTGCGTTGGAAGCTTAACTGTTAATTGACATAAATACATAAATATGTGACTATAAAAAGTAGTTGAAAGGGCGTGGCAATTTGATATACATAATACTTGTGTAAGAATAATAATTATCCATAGTCATAATGCTATTATTGTTGTATGAGATTTAAATAAATTTAAACTATACTTAATAAAAAAAAACTTTGTAATAATTGTACTTTTTATTTATTTATATAATTATGGATAAAATTTCGTTTGTTCTTTTGTTTTGTTTCTGTTTTCCCTAAAGGTGAGTTAAACATGTGTTGGTGAGTTTGTCGTTGTATATTGAAAGGACATTGTACTTCTTAGGAAAATAATCCGTTCACATCACGTTGGTTATTATATTTAGAGGTTATACAGAAGTTGCCATCATGTTGGTAAGGGATAGCTAGTGGAATGTTTCACTGGTTCCCACGGTTCAGATAGTGGTAGCATAGGTTATTACAGATCGCCTGAAGACATTGTGAATTGCGGGTGTTATGTGGGTTGAAGCCCTTTTTATACATCTCAGCAATATATTCTTTGAATATAATACTAATAAAAGTTCAACGTTACTGGAAAGGACTCGTATTTTTATCCATCCAAGAACAAAACCCACATTTTATGAAAACATTTTGCCAAACATAAAAATCCATACTAGGACTTCAGAATCTTCAAGAATTGGGATCGTCTCAAGCCAAAATCTGGCGGATTTTGAGAAAGGATTTGGGCTTGCGTCCATATAAAATTGATCTCACTAAAGAACAGAAGCCATTGGACCGTAGTAAACTTGCTGATTTTGTCTTGGAACAACTTGGAAACGGTAACGATTTATTTAAGAAATGTATCTTCACCGATGTTGGCTCACTTTCATCTGCATGGTGTCATAAATAAACAAAACTCTCGATACTGGTACAAAAAAAATCCACAAATTATTCATAAACAACCATCACATTCACCCAAATTAACAGTTTGGTGTGGTTTTTGGTCTGGTGGAGTCATCTTTCGAAATAAAGCTGGGGACTTCTTTGTCAAAGGAGAACGGTAAGGAGCGATCATTCCACCAACAAACTTTTTAAGGCCACAATTCGAAGTAGAAGATTTTGACAACATCTTGTTCCAACAAGACAGGACTACCACGCCACAAAGCACGTGCAACAATCGAATTATTGCGAAAAAAGTTTGGAGATTCGATTATTTTTGAAAAAATTGTGACATTGATTGGCCTTCAATAAGTTGTGATTTAACACCATTCCATACATACTTCTTGTGGGGTTATTTAAAGTCATTCGTTTTTAGCAGTAAGCCAGACTTTCTTCAAGCTTTAGAAGTCAATATTGAACGCGCTATTCATGACATAAGTATGTATGTACGTCTTGTTTTACTGGAAAAGGTACTCGAGAATTTGTTTCATGGATTTCGCAAAAGAATAGTTCGGTGAAATTTTCGACTTTGCGCTATCGAACCTTCGTTTTCAGCTAACATGCATATCGTCGAAATATGAAAGCATTCATCTCTGAGTATAGAAATATAGTGCTGCTGATTCATATGACCCTCAAGTTCCTCATAGGTCCAACTCCCTTCTATGCCTTTATATTACCGCTGTGCTTCAGCGTGGGCGACTGTATTTATGGTCGGACACCAAACGTAAATTTTTTCATTTAACCGGAATGGGACATCGGTACCCTTCCTCGAAATTACTTCAGGGATATTTTCTGACGTTACAACAACAACAAAAACTATTTTCCACTCAAATGACGATATTTTTTGGAGAATTCAAGCCACTTTTTATTTTGTTTTGCCACCAGTCTCTTCTTTGGCAAATTTTCTTGGAGAGATTTTTTACTAAACAGAATCGACATCAACATACCTACTACATGTTCAGCATATAATGACCCGCGTTCAGCAAACCCCACTTAAGTAGCACCCTTCTTTCTATAGGGCCAACATTGTCGAAAAATACGCTTAATAGTGCTGACTTTAGATTAATTCGATGACAACCAAGCTGAACCTTACCACCCAACACTGAGATAACAACAAGAAACAAGAATTATTGTTTAGTTTTGTAGGATGCATAACCAATTTTTGGATTTAAATTCTTCTCTGCTTTAAACTGCAGCCTCTAAGAAATAAGTCACTAGAATCTTTTTACCTTGCGATATAACAAAAAACATAAACAGAACTTCCCTTCAGAAAAAAATCACCACACTGATCATTTTTTACAGCTTCGGCCGCACTGAACGAATCTTATTACTTACAACTTTTAATAATAAAAAATCACTTTATTTCACACAAGTCACGGTCTCAATGACTTTCATTTTATTTTAAATCAAAAAGCTAAAAAAATAACTATAATGCAGCTTACAGGAAGTAAGTTCTTGGCTTTCTGTATGAGAACAATTTCCTGTTGCCCTTGTGGTGTACTCTTTGCACCAATGGGAACTTGATCTTGGAATCGTGGAATTGTTTAACATGGACACGACGTGTCTTGCTGGCTGGGATAGAGTCAACCTTGATGATTTGAATTGAGTGAGCACGAGCACGATGACGTGCACCCATATCACGGTAGCACTGTGTTACGGCACCGCCAACGGACAAGTCACGATATTCACGGTACATGTTGTGGGTACCTGAACGGGAGTCATAACGCAACCAGATGCCAAAGTTCTTAATTTTGGTTGGAGATGTTTCGTAGACCTGTTTCAATGAAACAATTTCGCCGGTGGTCTTCTTGAACTTCTTCAGTTGACGCAAGAAATACCAGAAACGCGACTTGGCCACGATGTTATCCGGGGCAAAGATACGCATTTTGTAGAGAGGAGTTTGTGGCTCCTTCTCGGTTGGCAACTTGCGGCCAATCACTTCGTATTCTTTCAACTGTAAAAAGAAAATCAAAAACACACATATTAGTTACAGAAATAAACAAATAGGTTTCCATAAGTTGAGGTTAAAATGAAATTCTGACAGCTGGCTTCTAATGGCAAATGGCAAAGTAAAAATAAATGCACAAGTTCTTCTTTTCACAAAACATTTTGGAAAGAGTTTAAGGGCAGGAATTCCATGTGTTGTAAGTACAGATTAAAGTGTTTTTATTAATAATCGCACATAAGTTTTTACCCAACATCGTGTCTAATAAGAAATGACAGCTCCTCGCCGCAGATTTAAGCACGTTGGTACTAGCACTTCATAATTTCATTTTTTAGGGTGTTTCTCAGATTTAATTGTTACCACTTATACACTACACTTTTTATCTTTGCTTCCAATTATCATATTATAACAAAAACCATTTATTTTTAACTAAAATTTAACAAATTTGAGGAAAAATTACCTGTCCCTTGGCTTTCATTTTAGCAGCGTTCACAGAAAAGGAAGAGAAAACCGCATCCAAGTTCACACCTTAACGTGTAGGGTTGATACGGTGACATTTATCAACACAAGGTTGCATTAAAAATCAATTTTATGATTTGATTCAAATATTTAATTTTATTATATAAAAAACTATTAATTTTTTATAGACAACGTAACTTTACCTATAAAATAATTGGAATCTTATCTTTATTTAATTAATTATAACATCGGTATCAATAATTTGGCGTGTGGTTTAGAGCGTTTTAAAATGTTTAGAGCCACTGTGTTTATTACCGACAGATGGCGCTGTAAACAAGTTGTTTACATTTATTAATCAAAAATAAAGCTAATTATTTATTTGCAGATATTTATTAAAATAACTCTGCAATGGGAAAACGAGAAGGTATGTCACTAAACATTTTATAAAATTATTTACAATTACCCACACAATACTTATTACAGATCTTAAGGAACACAAACGCAATAAAAAAACTAAACATGCGACTGCCTCGCCTAATCTTAATAATACATCAACATCCTCACCATCGCTAAAAGAAGAAATAATATACGATGCTGAAATGATCGATGTAGTTGATGTGGTTGATCACGAACAAGAAGTTGCCAACACCACAGCTACATCACCTCCCAGCACTCCAACTCCTACACATACTCCAACGAAAGCGAGTAGTAGCAAAAATGCGTCTAGCAGCAGTAAAAAATCAGTTCCAAAACTACAGACCGCCCCTGGTACAACTGCCAGTAGCTCACCAGCAGCATCTACAACTCCTGGTTCTAACCTCAATGCAGCAAACAACAAAAAGTCGAAGAAACGACGTGATAGTAGCACTTCTAGTGAGGAGGAGCGCTGGTTGACGGCGATTGAGTCCGGAAAATTAGAAGAAATGGATGATGAGCTGAAAAAGATGAAGGATCCAAAATTGATGACAGCGCGCCAACGCGCAATGTATGAACGTAATACGGATAAAGAGCCTTCTCCTGGTGGAGAATTACTTATGTCTTTACCGAATGGTTATCGTGAAAAAGAAAAACCACTTACGGCAGAAGATATACAAAAAGCTCAGCTAAAATCACAAAAACGCAAGCAACTTGCCGATGAAAAACGTGAAAAGGACAAGAAGAAAACCATGGAACGTTTACTCAAAAAACAGGAGAGTAAACAGCGCAATGCGACACGTAATAAATCTACAAAGACTTCTCAACCGATGATCACATATCGTAATACATTAGATGGCGCCTACATACATTTACCGGCTGAACACGAGTTTCCACTGGCAGCACAAGTGCCGATCCTACCACCCAAAGTACAATTGTGTGGTATAACTGGATGCAATAATCCGAAGGTGTATAATTGCTCCAAAACAAATATGCCGTTATGCAGCTTTGCCTGTTACCGCAAAAACGTACAAAATATTCGACAAATAATGTGCTAAATATTGCAGTATATTTTAAGTTTTAATAATAATTTAAATTTATGTTTTCCATTACATTTAGTGAATATAGCAATTCCGAAATTATTTAAAATGGTTATAAGAATGTACATAAGTATGTCTTATGATTTCATTGATTTAGCAAAAAATTATTAATGATTTCCTGCTGCTCTGACTCTATGCGCTGTAAGTACTGATATTCGTTACGCAATCTTTCTAATTCAATATTTTTCTCATGGATTTTACTCTGGTACACTTGCTGCTCAGCCTGTCGCTCCTTTGCAATAGTTTTCAGCAAATTCTGTGTACCGATAGCTCTCAATTTCTCTTTTTCAACATCTTTTGCGAAGCCACTTATAATATTATGAAAATCTTCGGCATATTTCTTAAATTCTTGCAATTTGTCAGCATATTCCAAACACTCGTCACGCAATTCGTTTGTTTCGTTAGCAATTGCTGGGTCTTGGACACGCAGCCTATAGATGTCATCAATGTACAGTCCGGCTTTCTCTAGTTCCTCTGACATATTTTTATGGTTACTGATACTAAATATTACGACTGATTAGCTTATTAAGCATTTCAATGTGCATACTAATATTTGTTTTATTGTTATGAACAATTAAGCCTCGGGTGCCTTTAAGAATTGTTTTGTTTACCCGTTTAATAATTGTCATAGCAACAACAGTATGTATCCTGATAAAACTTTTGACAGGTAAGAAGTCCTTTATTTACAATATTTTTCCATGTAACATCTGTAGAAAATCATATTTAACAACTTTTGCTAAATTTTTTTTTACCAACTCATATCTACAACTACTACAAATTATTTTTATCGTGTATACTATTGTGTTAATAAATAATCCTGTCCTCTGTTCTATAATGAACTTCAGTTATTTTACTAAAGTCAGATATTATTAATAATATTTTTTTCGCTTATATTTTTTGCGTTCGCTATTTCCGAGTTATTTTTTATTAAAATATTAGTAAAAATATTTAATTCATCAATCATTTTTATTTGCTGGTATGTATGTAAATTATATATGGGTCTTACAATTGCCTGTGTGTAAGTATAAAAAGCTTAGTTTTAAATTAAAACCGCGTTTATCAGTTTCCCACCGGCATCGAACGGAATGGTATAAATAAACAACTAAAAAGCAATTTGTAAATTGCAAACTGATAATGAGAATGTTCCTGTATGTGCGTTTAATACTATAGCGTGTAGAATTGTTAAACAACAGATCAACAACATATGCATACGGTGTTATGTGGTGAAAAAATGTTTCTAATGAATCGATTCATAAAAATATGTATGTATGTAATATGCGAAACCCGAACATGACAAATAAAGGTCGTCACATTGCATTATACTAGATTTCTTTAAGGATTTATGTAATATTGACCTTTTGAGTGATTTCGTACGTACGATCATTTGTGTTCTGAACATACATATATTTTTTAATTTTACGAGTAAATTTGTCTTTATATTATATTAAACGCGCTCGGGTGCTTTTATATCCCCATAATAGTATATTTCTTTGGCCATTTACACACTACCTCCGCTAACGTCCCTCCAAAGTTAGGGAAGAGCGGTGCGTTGTTATCCAACATATTGTTTCATGAATCATGTGGGATTGTTGCGTTTGTTCGAACGTAAGCGCGCCAGACTCGTGCGTTCTTCCTCCTCATCACTGGTGTACTGCTGCATACCGGGCGCAGCCACGGCTCCGCGCACTGATGATGTTGCCTGCAATAATTCTTGATCTGGTGCATTACGATTCTCATACAAAAGTACTTGCAACGTTTCCTCATATATGCGCGCTTCGGGGAATTCGACTTTAGTATGCTTTCTGTCGGTGGCATACACAATTGAAGTGCAGCATACTTCAGCGACTTTTTTGCCATGACCATAGAATGACCAGCAACATATTTCACTAGGTCCAATGACATCTTTAATAAATAATATGCGCTCATTGAAACGTAAGGACAACTTATCAAAAAGTTCGATATTCTTCAATAAGTTGTCGTCTGATGTACTTGTATACGAATATTTATTATTTTGTCGCTGCACTACCAAAATAACTGCGGGCTTCGACGACGAACTAATCAATAGTTGCTCCTCCTTTTGTGAAGTGATTAACGGTATACGACAGATTGGTTTGGGCTCCTGGTGTGCCAGAAGTGCTCGCTCACAAGACATGGCCAATTCGGTGATGCAATAATATTTTGCTTCGGCAAGTAATTCGGCAATCTCTTTATGAGATTCTGGTAGTGGAACAGTACCGTCACGTAAATAATTTAGTATGGTGCCGAAATGATTGCCACAACGATCGATTAAAATCCAACCTAAAGTTTAAGTCATTAACAATTTGAAAACATAATTATAAAGTTAGTGGCAGAATTTATCATTGGTAACTTACCCTCTGAATCTGTTAGCACTTCCATGCGTCCGCTGAACATTGCACTTAACATGGTATCGTGTTTCGTCAATGTACCAATTGTTGTATAGTACAACCTTCCACCCACGTTTAATTTTACATACTGTGATGAGTGTCCCTTTAGAAGGGTTTTCTGATCACCCGACATTTTAGTTGTAGCCACTAGCCCTGGTCCAGGAATTAACTGCACTTTTCCAACGGCACCACTACAGCTTGGCACTAGACTAACGCCACTAGAGCTTTTGCAAACGCTATCTTTGGCGTTGCAGGTGCTCGACGTTATTATTGCGACGGTATCAATTTTGACGACCTTTAAACCAGAATGAGAGGTTCTAATAAAGATACTGCAGGTTTTGTAAGCTGCCTAGACTGCTACCTAGAATAGTTGAGCGAATTGCGTTGGTGTAAGAGTTAGCGATTTAAAAAATCACTGTAATGCTCCGAATTTGCGTTTGTGTATATTTAGAAGTCTTTGTTAAATCAAAATTCCACCATTTTGAAGAAGCACTTCTATCCAGCTGCAAACTAAAATATATATTTGGGAGGAGCAGAAAACAGCACAAATGCACCAAGTTGACAAATATTTCAAGACCATAGTTGCCATATCGTCAATTAAACATTTTGTAATAAATTTTGGTGGATTTTGATTTGCACGTATTTTTGAGGAATTATTAATGTATGCGAAATGTCCCTGCTATAGTTCATAATTCATGCTGCAATTAAAAAGAAAAAAAGTCAAAGAAAAATATTTTTTAAGAATTTCGTCTTTACATTTTGTTGCTTTTGCGTGATTTGCAAACAAACTGAACTAAATACAAAATTATCACTCAAAAAATACATTTTCATTTGTTGAAATCTTTGAAATAGTCTTTTTTAATCACATAAACAAAATACAACTTCTGATTTTGACATTATTAAATTAAAACATTTTGACAAACAGCTGTTTTTGTGCTATCGACGCAATCTATAGATCGGTTAGGTAGAGAATTTGTATATATTTCTACTTTTCATTAAGTTCCAGACATTGATTTTCGTTTAATTTCAAGATATAGAAATTTTATCTTAGCCTTAGATTTGATGTCACACACTAATAAACCAAACTTTATATTTTTAAATACTTATTTATGCTATATACTCACGCCATTGTCTATATTCGAAAATCGTAAAGCATAAAAATGCAAATTTTATTATAACTGTTGGGGACCTTACTTTATTTAAAAACTAAGTATTTTATTTCATTTTATTTACCATTTCATTGTGTATATATTGATTTTGTAAATTAATTAAAATTATGCCTTCTTGTATATGTATACGTACGAGTTATCTGTAATTTACTTTACAAAATATATAAGTGTATTATATGAAAATTAAAATGCTGCTCCGCCATCGCTAGTATTCACTTCCGACAATGCACTCCTGTGTATGTTTGTATGTACGTGCACGTCTTGCTTACGGATATGCAACAATAAAGTGTGATAATTACGAATAGTTGGGTCTGTTGATCTAAAGTATCATCGGTGTAATTAGAGTGCAATGAGTGTACGTTACAACTTCCAATGCCAAAATTAAACGTATACTGAAGTCAAAATAAAAATATGCGCTCTTTGAGCTGTCAGAAATTTCACTAATGAGAGCTTATTTTATTCCTTACTTTTATGTTGAACTCAAGAAAATATTACTCCAGTTCTTGTTGCTATTGGATTGGTCAATATTTCGTACAAAAGGTATTACAAGAATCCACTGTAAACTTGGTATTGTTGATTCTCCCTCGAATCGCTTTAAAATCTTAATATTAGTCATTGTGAAAATTAGAACTCTCATGCAGACGAGATTTTGTGATTTTCTTAAAAATTAAACATATAATCCCTTCTTTATATATTAAATGGAGTCAACCAATTTTGGATTCCACACACTCCAATTGCTGCTGGCTTTTAACAAATTATATATGTATGTATTTACGTCGAAGATACTGCGATATTATCAGTATCCGCTGCATCATTGCTGCTGGCCGTAGTGTTACTATCGCAATCCTTTAGATCCGTAATACTTGCAACTGCTGCCGCTGCCTCTGAAGTGCTGCTACTGGCCGCTGCATCGCTGTTACTGCATGCAGATGTCTCAACTGTGGACTTATTTGTGTTGGTTGTTGTTGAGGTGGTTTCCTCGTCAGTCTTCAAACGTTTGGTTTTGTTGGCATTTTCGGCTTCGTTGGAATTGTCATCGGAACTTGGGGAGGCTGCGCGTTTAAGACATGGTTGCTCACTCTTTGGGGCGCATGTGTTAGTGTTAGAAGTTTTAGCGGTAACATCCTTAATAAGCACAATTTCCTCGGGACTTAGTTTAGTTGGTAAATCCAAAATTTTGGATTCAAAACGTACAATGACTGCTGTCATATTGTCACAGCCCGTTCCATCACCAATGGTATTAGGAGCCAAACATGTATCAAAAAGCTTTGGAAACAAAAAAAAAAAGTTAGTTAAGCAATTTCTCAGTTAGTTAAGCAAATTCTTAGTTTACCTCCTCACATATTTGTGACATCTTTTTGGAATCGTCCTTCAAACGTTGACGCACAAAATCGACAACTTCCTCGCTAGATAAATAGTTCCAAATGCCATCACAAGCCAATACCATGAATTCGTCCTCTGGTGTGATAATAAGTTTTCGCACATCCGGTAACGCAGATATCATTTGCGCTTCGGCGGGCAATTCCAAATTCTGTGGAATAATCCATGTTTTATGTTGAAATTTTTTAAAATTCGATTGTTTACGAAATGTTTACCATTTTGTAGGCGTGATCTCCAATAGCACGGGAAAGATTCAAGCCACCATTCACACGACCATCTAAAGTCACCCGACCACCAGCTTTTATAATACGCGCTGATTCCTCTTCATCTTCCGGCTTATGGTCCAAACTCATGTCGATAGCTTTGCCATTGCGGCAAACTACACATCGCGAATCGCCAGCGTTCGCCACATATAGATCTCGACCATTTAATAGTGCGACAACAGCAGTGCAGCCACTATCCTTGCCGGGCTCTTCAATCATATCGGCACAGAATTGCTCGTTGGCAAGTGCGGTTTCTTCATCTTCTTCTAAAAATAATAAAAAATTAAACTTCTATTAATTTTATGAAGTTGTGTTAAAAGAACAGCTTACCCTCTTCTTCTTCAATCTCTTCATCCGACGAATATACACTTGAATTCTCAGCTAAACAAAGGAGTAAAATCAGGTTAAATTTTGCGCTTATGAAGTAAATTAATTTGCGTACCTTCTTCAATTTCTTCGTCTTCAGAGGAATACACCAAACTCTGTCTAGCATCACCTTCTTCAGTATTCTCTGTTAAAAAAGTATTATTCATTTAAACAATGTGAAACTAAAGTATCTATACAACTTACCTTCGTAATCGGCATCATCATCGGTGGATTCTTCCTCTCCACTTACATCCGTTTTCTTAAGCTTCTTGGATTCCTTACTGGTGGAAGTTATTGTAGTGCTACCAGCCACTTGTTTATTTGCTGCAGAGCATGATGTACTTCCAATGGTGCCATTTTGTATTCTCTTCGCAGCATCATTTGAACCGGAAACAGTTGTGTCCATTTCTGCGCTTGCAGCATTCTGTTTTTTAATTGGCTTTTTCTCTGATGAAGATACACTACCATTCTGTTCCACCTCTTTGGTATGCGAGGAATCCGGGCAAACTTCCTTGTTGTTTTCCGAGGACGATGCACTGTCAGTGGCCACTGTTGTTCCAGGACCGTTTGCAGAATTCTTTTCCGCGTTACTTTCAGGTTTGTTGTTTTCTGGCTCGGCAGAAACATTATTAGTGGGTTTACTTGCACTCGAGCTGCTGCTACTGACGGTAGAATCTTCCTCGGGCTCATCTGTGTCCATTTTTGCTATATTGCCGCTATTTGATGAACTTGGACCTGACTCGGAAGTTATGGAATCTGTCTTTGACGATGTACCTACAGATGATGGTTTGTGCGAAGAACTGGGACCACTTTCGCCCGATATGGCAGCGGCCGTGGCGGCAGCTGATGTAGAGGATCCCTCTGGTTTGGATTCTGGATCCAGTACTGCTTTATTTGTAGCATCGGCTATTACAGCGGCTGCGCGCCTACCACGCAAGTAAGGCGATTGCGGTTTAGTACCAGTTGCTCCATCTTTAACACGTTTTAGCGATGGCATGCATGGTCCACCTTTATATTTTTCCAAAACTTCATCTAAAGGCAAATGACTTTCCTCGTGAAGCTCAGCCAAATCTTCAAAATCTTCATCATCCTCATGGGCATCGCTATCATCGCCATCAAAACCTTTTTCGCCAGCCAAAAACTTCAATATCTCTACCACTTGTGGCTCCAGCAGTGTTTTATCAAAACCCAAAAATGTTTCTTTTAAAGCCTTTTCAAATTCGCCATCTTTGTAAGTAGACAATTTCTTTAGAAAATGCGGTAGCTGATCCGCACAATAGGCAGCCACTTCGGCGCCCCCATGCCCATCGTAAACGGCAAAAAATGAGGTATTTGTATCAAAATTTAAAATGGAATTATGAGCGTCCTAATATAAAAAATCATTATGAACTTAGTAAAATCAAAGTTTGGTTTGTTGAATGTGTTTAATCTCTTACTTCCTGATTATTGCGCCAACCTTGCATAGAGCTAGCTCCCACTGTCAATATATCATTAGACTCGTCCGTAGACACCTTGTCCGTTTTTGGTTCGGATAGGTACGCGCCCATTTTGCAGTATACAACGCGTCAAAACAGTTTAGCGACGAAATTTATTTAACACGTAAAAACACAAACACTTCAGCAAGGAATTCAAATTCCAATTGTGGAAAATCAATGCTTTATATTCGAAGCGTAGGTTAGCTACCGATGTATACACACTTAAGGCCGGTATTTTATGAGCGGTAAAAGCGGGAACAAAACTTGCGCTGCTAATTATATAGCACGTGGAAGTAGCAAACGAGAAAAAAATATTTTATTTAGTTATCGATTAATAAACTAAATATCCAGGCGCGTTCTTTATCAAATACTTACCACTCTACTACCCCTTCCTAAAATAATTGATTTTATTTCTCGCCTTTCCTTTGCCCCGACTCTTGATTTTTTGCTTTCCTTGTCTTTGGCTTTGGATAGCTTTCCTCGTTGTGTGTATCCAACGCCTTCTTTTGGCAACAACGCTTGCAATGCTGTCCCCTTGTGATGCTTCTTGCAGCTGCTCTTCTTCTTTTTTATTACTTCGGCGTTTTTTCGCACCGATAAATTGCAAAAGCACTGCAAATTTTTCTAAACTATTTTGTTTTTCCTTGTCACCAACACTTTCTGCACCTTTTGGTACGATTTTCTTTGATTTATTGTGTTATTTGAAATATTTTTTAACAATTTTCAAAGTTTTTCCAGGCGTTGACCTGCAGACGCAGACGTACTAGTGGCAGGCAGCGGTGGCGGCGAAAATGAAATTGGCAAATTAAAAGAAATTTATGAAGAACCGCAGCACAAGGAATAAAAAACATAAAGCGTGGATAAATATAGGGTTGCCAGATTTGTTATCGAAACGAATTAGTTTACAATTACAATTGATGTGACACAAATTTTGTTTGCATAATTAATACTTAAATAAGGAATGAAATATATTTTGAAAATTTATAATGATATTTGCTTTTAAAGGTATTGTTAAAAGTAAGGTTAATTTAATATTATTATTATTTAGCAAATCCGGTAAAGTCATTTATAGGCAATCGGTGTCATGATTCAACGGCGTCAAAATAAAGATGATTTTATGGTTGTGATGTAATACCTTGAAGCGCCGTTTTGCGTTAAAATATTGTTTTTTAACCGAAATATTAGATATATTAGCATTACATACATAGGTACCTCTTAACTGCGAAAATGTTTATGTTAAGGAAATACACAAATGCGCGCTTGCTGGGTATAATTGTATTTTTCTTTGCGCTTACATTTCATTTCCTGTAATTTGCTTTTCTTGACCGTTTGACAGTTCAAATCAGTAGAAAGTTTTTATTTAAAATTAGGATTAGCAAAAGTATTTCATAAATTAAAGGATATAAAGTTAAAAATTGTTATTTATTATTAGTGTATATAATAAGAGAAATTGTGTCCAGAACGGTATAGGCTACTTATATATCTATTGTTTAGAAGGTGAGTGAAAAAATGGTTTAACATCCGATTTCCGGGATGCTAATGAAATATTATTATTATTGATGGATTATAGGCTAAGGAAGTGGAGTGCACATCGTGTTTGTGCGTGTGCAATTATGATAACGTAAAAGGATATAAGAAGTTAGGAAGTATCGCCGACTTACGCACAGGTGTGTAGGTATTTTTATATGTATGAATATTCAAACTAATGCAACGTATAAAATGCGAATGCAGATAGTGAACAGGTTAAACTACAATTACATCGAATTTCTTAAAAGGTAAGTTTATCATCCTAGTTTCTGTGTGCTTTGCTGTTACTAGACAATTGCTCTTGCAATCTTTTAGATCGTATCCTCCTTTTGCTTACCAAAGATATAAAAACTACTTTACTTTCAAATTTATTATCAAATTACAGTAAATCATTCAAATCGGGCTACGAAGTTTGAATCTTTTCTTTGAAGCAATTCTGATATAGAGTTCAAACAAACAATGGTTTGAAGTTGAGTGTTGTTGTGTTTCTAATAAAATCATTTTGGTCAATATTTTGGGTTCGAATAGGTCAGAAAAGAGAAGCTTGACAACCTTGCTTCTGCCCCGACACGAAGTTCTCAGAGGGATCGGTGCTCTGCAAAATATGTTTGCAGATTATTTTCTTCAACAATTCACTACAATAGGTACCGTTATGAATTACAGTGAAATTCTCCATTACGGATAGTCCTCATAGCCAGACATTTTGCATTACTGGACAAATTTCATGAACAAAACGTTTTCTTTATAATTTTCATCAATACCAATTCCTATAACTGGACATGGGTGTGTTCCAATGACCGGACACGGACGCTATTTTGGTAAAATTTCGTTCAAATTATTAATTGTGTAGTTTTGCGACATTTTTTTTTAAGAACAATACGCAAAATGATCACAGCAAACAAAATGACTTGGGCTGCCGCCATCTAGTTCGCGGTGGCTCAACGGAAACTAACGGGGAAAATTGTTATTCATTCACTCCTGGCTGATATTGGCTCGCTTTTAATAGTTCAATAGAAATATAGTAGCGGCTTCTGACTTTAGGTATATATACATTTTAAACACTCGTTTTTGCTACGCCTACATATATGGATATGCTCCTCTATACGAAAAAAAAACTGCGACGGTACGTGTTCGGTTATGAAAAATGATGTTATGAGAAATTTCACTGTTCAGTTCATAATAAAAATTAAAAAATGACTTTTGCAAACTTCTTAGCGGTCGGGTTAGGTTAGATGGTTGATAGAAGATCAGAAGATCACACGTGGACTGGTATATGTAGTCTTCTGTGAAGCCATAGAAAAGTAGAACTGTGTTCGGACTTATAGTTTAGTAAAACGCTTAATAGTCAATACAAATTTGCATAGGCGTTTAACTTCAACTCACGTCAGTTCGGTGGGATGTCGTACGACCTCCCAAACGCGGCAATTAAGTGTTGAGTTGTTTCTACCTTATCTTCTTCCAAATAGCTTCTGCAAATGGCGTCTGGTAAGATTCTCACCCTTACAGCATGGACGCCAACAGCGCAATGGCCTGTCCCACAACTAGGGAAAGACTAGCCTTACTCAGGGCAAAGAGATCACCAGATCTCCTGCGATCAATTTTAAACCAAAAGGCTTTTGCGGAAGTACCGATGGTGACCTAGTGCTGCCCAAGCTTCGGCGAAGCCCCGCTATCTAGTAGTAGAACACAGGAGGATATTCTGCTCTTATTCTAATCATCAGCTTTACAATACTATCTTAATGGCTGCAACTACGGCTTGGAAGACCTGAAATAGTCCGGAATAGCGGTCAACATCAATTAAAAACAAGAAAAAACGTTAACTTCGGTTGCACCGAAGCTAAATACCCTTCACACTTGCATTTCTGTTAGTAACTATGTGTTCAGTTTGTATGGAAGCTATATGCTATAGTCAACCGATCTGATCAATTTCTTCGGAGATTACATTGTTGCTTTAGAAAATAATATATACCAAATTTCGTGAATATATCTTGTCAAATGTGAAAGTTGTCCATACAAGAACTTGATTCCGATCGTTCAGTTTGTATGGCAGCTATATGTTATAATGGTCCGATATCGGCCGTTCCGACAAATGAGCAGCTTCTTGAAGAGAAAATGACGTTTGCAAAATTTCAAAACGATATCTTAAAAACTGAGAGACTAGTTCGTATGGACAGACGAACAGACAGACAGACAGACGGACATGGCTAAATCGACTCAGCTCGACATAATGATCATTTATATAGATATAAACTTTATAGGGTCTCCGACGATTCCTTCTGGGTGTTACAAACTTCGTGACAAACTTAATATACCCTGTTCAGGGTATAATAAAATTTTTACAAATCTTCATCAATGTTTCTTCTCAATATTTAACCCGACCATTATCTAGTCATCATTTAGTTCGTAAAAAGTAAAGAAATGGTAAATATTTTTCTAAAAAATATAATTTCTATAAATTGATAGATCAGAGGAAATCATTTTTTTCAACGGCCCTGCTTCCACTGAACTTTGACTTTCAAGAGACTCCCCGTACTTCTTGTTGAGATATATCCTAACTTATCAAATGACTTATTATTAAACTTAAAATAAAATTAAATATTATTTAAAATATGCTAAATATTAAGTTTTAAATTCAAAGTAAAGAAATAACAAGTAAGGAAGGGCTAAGTTCGGGTGTCACCGAACATTTTATACTCTCGCATGGTAAAGTACATAGCTATAGTAGTTTCCGAGATATGTACAAAAAACTTAGTAGGGGGCGGGGCCACGCCCACTTTTCCAAAACAATTCGGTCCAAATATGCCCCTCCCTAATGCGATCCTTTGTGCCAAATTTCACTTTAATATCTTTATTTATGGCTTAGTTATGACACTTTATAGGTTTTCGGTTTCGGATATCTCAATTTTTACTCAAGTTACAGCTTGCACGGACGGACGGACAGACGGACGGACGGACGGACAGACGGACGGACAGAGAGACATCCGGATTTCGACTCTACTCGTCGCCCTGATCACTTTGGTATATATAACCCTATATCTGACTCTTTTAGTTTTAGGACTTACAAACAACCGTTATGTGAACAAAACTATAATACTCTCGTTAGCAACATTGTTGCGAGAGTATAAAAATCAATCCACTTACCTGCCTTAAGCATTGTCATCAAACGCGTGCAATTCGCTCTCAATCTTGAATAGCTTAATTTCGTCGTTGCAATTTTCCAGCTATGCATTTACGTGCGCTTTGTTACCTAATGCGCTATAAAACTAAAATTGACGAAATGAAATAAATAAGAGAAAACTAAAATTTGGGCAAAAATTGAGCTAACGGCGTATATTGCAAAAAAATAAAAAAAATATAGGGAAAATTGTCAAGCATACCAGTGACAGAGCAATGTCAATCTGTGCCTTGCAGAAGAAGAAGCAGCGGCGGTGTGCAACAGCCGAAATACGTTTATATTTCAAGGACGAATTTGTTAAAGTCACATGCAAAATTTGATTTGGAAATCTGCAAACAACTAACAACCAAAAGGAGAAATGTCATGCACGGGCAGCCGTTGAGCTGTCGGTGCGGGGGAGTTGTGGCAAAAGTTAAGGTTATGGCCATGAAGTCTACGTTTGCCTGTTGTTGCTCCTTTATTTGATACACCTACAAGAATAAATATATTTACATTTTACTTTGCATGTAAGTTTGTGTGTATATATACATATATTCGTGTATATATGTAGGTGTGTTGTTGAAGGTTGATACGTGCACGCCGCTGTTTGCAGATTTCGAAAAAATCTGTTCGGCGCGTCGCTTCACTTCACATTAAAAGCTGCATACAAAGTAATTGGAAGCATGTTGAATATGTGGCTTAGACTCGTTGCTCGTACAGTGTCTAAAATAAGTAAATCGACAATATTTTTTCTTTAATTATTTTATTTCATATACCCATATGTACATATATGGCTCCGATGACATAGCAGATTTATAAAGCTGCCCAAAAGAGAGCTAAAGAATTGTTTATGATACAGCCACGTTCATAAAAATAGCATACACACAGAGTTCTTCTTTTCTTTGCCTTCACAAAGGACCACATATAGCAGTCCACGTGCGATCTTTGGTCAGCCATCTAATCTTACCTAACCTAACTTCATGAAAAATCATCTCTAAAGCGTTTTAAAATCTGAAAATTAGGAATTTCGAAAAACTCTTCGGGAAAATTATTATCTTACGAATCAATCTTGATATTTTGGTTTAAAATAATCTAGCACCAACTTATGATGGGCACCGGAAGACTACTCTTTTCCGAGACACGCTGTGATAATTGCTGCAACTGTCGGTTTTTTAAATATTTCTTTCATGAAAATTGTACGCAATATTCTTTGAAGGTCACACTTCATACCAAAACCAATGGGTAATGAAATGTTTACTATGTCACCATAAAAAATTCAGAAAACATTAGTGTTTTTGCACGAGATACTCCTTAGTCGTTGTGTCTAAGCCCTCAAGAACAGTGCGCATCAGAAAGAAAACGTACGTATTCGTACAACAAACGACACAACGCGAAACTTTTAGGCGTTTTTCTCGAAACTGACTCTTTCAAAGCGCTATAAACGAATTGTCTGGTTTTAGTGGATCGATTTACCCGAAAATTTTGAAGACTTTTCTTCATAGATTTGTCAATGCCTGGAACTATTCATAACCCCAAATTTAAATTAAAAAAGTAAAAAAAAAGTTTTAAAATTTACTTATTATGCATTCGCCATTTGTGCAGAAATGTTTTGCAACTTTTCCGTAAAACCAGACATTGCGACCTGTCAATGCTTAACCATAACTCCCTGCTATTTTTTAGCCTACTTTTAGGCTCTCACATTAGTAATGTTGATGGTTGATTGAATCGAATTGTATTAAGATATGTATGTATACAGTTAGAATTTTCAAAAAATCGATTATTTATTTATCTTATTTTCTCAATGTACATATATTTAGGAATACACACAGAAAATTTCATATCGTTTCGATGAATATTTTCGAAGTTACACGCAAATTTGAAAAAACCAAACTTTAAAAGCGTTTTTTTTTTTTCAAACTGGTGTTTTCAAAGCCGGTGACCAACATTACTCGAAAACGGCTAAACCGATTAGTCTGAAATTTTAACACGAGCTCCTTGAATATATATGTTTTGTAATTAATATAAATTTTTTTTAAACAATAAATATTTTTTTCATTAACAATTAATGCCAAAATTTTGGTCAAAAATCGATTTTTTTCAGAAACCACCATTTTGTCAAACAATTTTTTTGCTTATTCTTCCAATTAATTACTACATTTAACATTACTTTAACGAAATATCTTTGTCAGTTCAGAGATATAGTGTTCACGGCAAAACGCCTTTTTTGAGAGGAGCTCCCGGAGATCGGCTGGAGTTCCTTTCCAAATAAATATTTTTACTCATACTAAGTCTTAAAATACAGTTAAAAGATACCATAATATGTGTAAACATTTTTGGATCGATAAATGTTGAAGTTTTACCAGAAAAAAATCTGGAAACTTCGGTTTTTCGACCTTCTAACTGCATATAACCCCTTAAATAGAGTTTGGCATGCATATACGAGTGCCTCACAAATACTTTACATAATTTTGCGCACAATTTTTCATATCGCCAACCATTGTACCGCTGAAAACACAGTTCACGAGCATCCAATGCTTTTTGTTGCACAAACACTTCTACGAAGAGAACTCAAAAGCGCGGAAGTGTCACTGCGTTGGTGGCAATCCAAGAAATGCCAGTCAGGATAACGAAAGTTGAACGTGCCTACGTGTGAAATAATCTCTTATCTCATTGGGCTTTCGAGGCTGCTCGAGCACGTTAACGCCAAAGTTTGCCCTGGTACAACGCGCGGGAGGCATACAAAAACCAAATAGAATAAAAGAAATATACAAACAAAAAATACTTGGAATGTAACAGCGAATTCTATTCGTAGACTAAAGTGAAGTGCAGCGTGTAGGGCTTCATTGGAAGCACACCAACAGCCGCACTCGCCGCGGAGGAAAGCAAAAGTTTTGCGAAAAAGTCAAATTTTGATGGTTGCAAGCACTCGCCGTGTCAATGATAAAGACACAAACACCCACACG
This sequence comes from Bactrocera tryoni, assembly GCF_016617805.1. Classification (NCBI taxonomy): domain Eukaryota; kingdom Metazoa; phylum Arthropoda; class Insecta; order Diptera; family Tephritidae; genus Bactrocera; species Bactrocera tryoni. Next base: position 11,402,708 of record NC_052501.1, on the reverse strand, counting down.
CAGCACACATTACATACACAAAAACAAATGCATATACACATGCATTTGCATAGAAACACATGGAAATAGCTCGTGGCAGTCAAGTTTCTCTACTTTACTTTTCCTGTTGACCTTTAACGCTGCGAACGTGCAAATGCGCGCAAAATTAAAATTGTTGGCGCGCGCGCAGCGTCAGTTCCGCCGTGTTTGGCTGGCGAAGCGTTGCATCCCGGCCGCACCAGTGCAGGTGTGTCTGTGTGTCGCGGCGGCGCTTATGAAATTGAATTCATAGACGAAATTGTTGCAGATGAAATTAAACAAAATGTTACAAAATAACCGTTGTTTACCATTCACTTTTCGTATATATGTATGTACGTATGCCTGTGTGCTTGTTTGCAAGTGTAAGTGTATTGTTGTAGTTTCGGCTTGTTGTTGGCAGCCATTTGAGCTGGTACGAAACAATTGAAATTTCAAGTGCAAACACTTTTTTGGTATTTAACATTGTGGCATGCACTTTTCAGCGCAAATTAATTTAAAGCACTTGCAGTTGTCCACGCTTTGCATATTTTTCGGCATATTTTTTGATTTTGTTAATATAACACGAATCGGAATTCTTATATTAAACTAATTGGTTTCGACGGATATTTATTGTTCAGACCATTAACTGCTATAAAAGTGCCATAGAAAAGTAAAAGTTATTTAATTCTGAAAAAATACTATACTAAAAACTGGTTTAGGAAAAAGTCTAACGGTGTGATATCACACGATCTTGGTGGCTAATTGACCACCCGAAACGTGAAACTATAAATCCACTGATTGATGCGATGTATGGCAAGTGTTGTTGAAACCAAATGTCGCCGAGATCACGAGCTTCAATTTTAGGCATCAAAAAGTCGGTTATAATGGTAGCGCTTGACAGTTACGTTCTCACCAGCATTGTTTTTGAAGAAATATGGACCGGTTATTCCATCGCCACATAAACCACACCAAACCGTTGTTTTTTCTGGATGAAATGGTAGCTCTCTTAGTCCCCAAATGTTACAATTTTGTTTGTTTATATATTTTGTATTGAGCCAGAAATGGCCGTCATAGCTGAACAAAATTTGGCTCGAAAACGTTGAAACTTTCCAGGAGACCATAGAACGAACCGATGTCGCTTGGGAAATTCGAGCTTTCAATTAATAATGTAAAATGCGCCAAGTCATTCCATACATCAGTCCAAGTTGCTGCGAACGACACCGAATCGACTCTCCACGGTCTTCGTGTACACTCTCAGCTACGATAGTCATATTTTTTTCACTGCGTGCTGGACGTGGTCTACTTGTATCCGGTCGGATATTATTCATTCTTTACATAACGTCAATTTTCGTAATAAAGCTGAATGACTTTTAAATTTTGTTCAGACGTTAGTTTCCATGATGAAACAGCTATTGAAAAAAGTACCTCTACTGGGATTACCGTTACATATGATTATGCTAATAGCATTTTCTATTAATCGTTAGGGTTTACAATTTTTAATTTCAAATAATAATAAACTTCAAGAAAAATTTAATTTTTTTATTATGATTTGGATATTTTTTTTATTCCAAAACGATTTGTACATATTTCGTAAACTATAAACGCCGAAGAACCACGTCCAGGATAGCTGTCAACCTCAACTGATGATCAAAACGAATTGGTCAATAAAATTGTACTTTGATCATCGAAGATTAACAGTCAGAGATCTTATTGGCATCATTGGAATATCCGAAGGGTCAGTGAAAACCAATTTGAAAGATCATTTGGGCATAAGAAAAGTAAAATCACGATTGGTTGCAAAATCACTCATTTTTTCCAAAAACAACGCCGCGTTAACGTTTGTGAAACAATCCTTTCCGATTACCAGGATTTACTGAAAAGTATTATTACTGGCGATGAGTTTTGAATTTATGCTTACGACCTGGAAACAAAAGAACCAAACGGCCGAATATCGTAGAAAAAAATGGTCGAAGCCGAAAAACACGTCAAAGCAGGTCAAAAATCAAGGCTATGTTGACAGTTTTCTTTGATCACCGAGGTGTGGTGCACTCCAAAATCCTTCCGACCGGCCAAAATGTCAATAAGGAATACTAATCGAGTGTTACGCCTCATTTGCGTGAAACTATTTGTAAAAAGAGGCCGGAATTATGGACCGACAACTCTTAGTTTTTGCACCACGATAGTGCACCATTTCATACTGCAAGGGATCGTCGTTAGTTTTTTGCTCAAACGACCGCCCCAGGGAAACCTTTTCGAGTCAATTAAAGACGTTAAACTTGAACCGGTACGCGGATTGAAGGCTTTTCCGGCACTTGACTTTAACAACTGTTTCGAGGGTTGGAAAAAACGTTGACACAAGTATATTGGGGTCAAGGGGAACTACATTGAGGAGACGACATAGATTTCGAAGAATTAATTAAGAATTTTAAAATTATGAACGAAGTCTTATTATTTTTTGCTCATCGTAGTACATATATCACCTAAATGCTTTTGATAGTAGTCACAGACAGAGCTTTATGATTCTTAAAAATAAATTATTCAATTGGAAAACAAAACAAAATTTAAATTGGCTATGTAGATAGCTTTGATCTTTAATTTGAATTGTGTTTTTACCGAAATTTCAGAAAAAAACACTTAAAGCCGCTGACTCCTTAGAACATACTCGTAAAACATCACCAGTGACCACCGCCAGCTGACTGTAATGTAGAACCTATAAGATTACCTGAATTCATACATAATGAAAAGAACATCCTTGACGCTACGCACCCATACACCTACTAGACACCTTTCTCCATAATAATTGAAGTTGCAAAGAAGAAGCTATAAAGAATGCCTGGCAAAGTGTGAGCACGCGAGTGTTGACAGCAATGTAAGGCACCTCGTTTCAATTATTTTTTATCTTCTGTCATTTCATGCATTTCGATGGCTCGTTTCAATGTGTGAATGCGTGATTTCACGCTCTTCGTCACTTACATTGTCATTTTTGCTGTGTCAAGTGGCGTTGCGTAAGTGTCTGTTTCTTATTAAATTTGCTCAGTTGACACATTTGTAGTGACTTATGTAAGTGTGAGGACGGACCGCTGTATATACACCCATATATACATGTGTGCGTGTATGTGCGAGAGCGCTCAAGGGTACTGAGGAATGAAAAATATTTAATAACAATAACTGAATGTAAATATAAGACTCATCGTCTTCGAAGTCTTTTGCAACACGTGTGTGTGTGCATGTGTATATTCTTCAATGTTTAAGGCAAATAATTCAACAGTTAAGTGGCTTAAGTCATATTGACAGCGTTTCTCTGGCATTTATAGCTGATGCATGTGTGTATGTAAGCATGTATGTACATATGTGTGTGTTGCTGACATTAACTGCAGTGACAAGTCAATTCCTCGCAATGCTCAAGCACCTGTCAAATATCAAGTGGCTTTCGAGTTTTCTCAAGTAGCAAGTGGTAATATTAAAAGAAAATATTTGAAATAATTAATTTAATAAAATGGTAGGCGAAGTCATTTGACTTAAAATTTTATTTTTATGTACTATGTAGAGAAAGAGAAAAATTATATTTTTGCTATTTAAGGTCTATTTTTTCTCTTTTCTAAGGATGTTATGTCCACTTGTCTTTGCTTTGTAGTGGAAATTTATCGATTTAAGTGATGAAAAAATTCAAAAAATATTTTATGATCTGGTACATCCGAATTCCAAGAAGTTTTTCTTGTAATATATTTCCAATCTATGTATAACTCTCACCTAACACCACGTCTATAAACATTTTTTTGGCAAACCTAAGCAAAATCTCATATGCAAACGTTTCACATACAACGCATTTATTTTTGCCGCCAAATTATTACAACTCTTCGTGTGTGCATGTCTAGGTAACTGGTTGTCTTTTTGGCTTATTGCCTGTAAACTGATTGACTGCAGCGAGCCACGGGGGATTGCCACATTGACTATGCCACATCATATAACGATTACAAATTTCGTTATGTGATGCACGTGGCGACTGACAACAGACAATATATGGCTCGAATTACACACACACTCACACACACATACATCTTTTGTGTTATTGCTGCTTATTTATTGTTTTGATGATTTATAAATGAAAATAATGCATAGAAAGAGGAGATGAAATTAATATTCGTGAATGAAGAAGATGATGTTTGGAGCTTTAACGAAAAAAAAGTATACTTGATCAATAAAAAATTTGTGTAATTTATAAAAATGTTTACCAAGATTAGCTATACATATTTCATTAGTATACGATTTTTAAAATTTACAAAAATAAATTCTTAAAAATAAATTCTTAAAAATAAATCGTTGTCGAATCGGCTCAAAAATTCAAAAAACTGCTTCTCATTTTGTAAACAAACAAACAAAAAATTATCGACTCGGTGTCTGAGAATTGTTAAAAGAAACTAAAAAACGCTAACGGCTGTACCGATGCTATAATACCTTGTATACCTTTTATACATTTTTGAAGGGGTAAAAGAGTATAAAAAGATCTTCATCTTGATTTTGATCCAACAGGTTGAATGAGAGCTATATGCTATAATAATTCGTTCTGAACAATTTAACTTCTATGTGATTTCATGAAGATATCCTGTCATATAAAAAAGTTTTTTCTGCAAAGACTTGCTTTTGAATGATCAATTTATATGGCAACTATATCCTATAGTGGTCCGTTGTGCGCAGTTTTGACAAATAAGCGACTTCTTGGGAGAAAAATTCTGTCTGAAAAATTTCAGATCGATATATTAATGCCTGACAGACTACTTCGCATATACTACAGGGATTGAAAGGTCATAATTTCGGCCTATTTTTTCGAATAGCTTCGCGCAAATAACGCATAATACTCAAATAGTATACCTGGTTGATAGTTTGGCCGGAAGGAATGAAAGAAGTTGGAGTGTGGTGCACTCGATAGGTCGATAGTCGAAGTAAATTGAGATTTTTGACCTGCTTTGACGTGTTTTTTCGGCTTCGGCTCATTTTTGCCACGATATTCGGCCGATTAATCATCTGTTTTTGGGGTCACTGTTTCATAGACGTTAATGTGACTCTGTTTTGCGACAAAATTTAGTGATTTTGGAACCAATCGTGCTTTCACTTTTCTTAGGCCCAAATTACCTTTCAAAATGGTTTCCACTGTTCCTTCCGATATTCCAACGATGCCAGTAAGATCTCTGACAATTAATTGGCGGTTCTCAAACACAATTTTTTTATTTTATTGACGAATGGATCATCAGTCGATGGCTGTACTGGACATGGTTCATCGTTAACGCGTTCTCGACTCTCACAACACTTGCTCGCGACAAACAATTATCACCGCAGGCCTTTTCCAAGATTCTGAACGTTTCGGAAACAGAACAGAAATTTGATTCCGAACACAAAATTTAATGCAGCTTCTTTGTTGAATAATTTTACTCATCGTTAAAATCGACGAATGCACTTTAGGTACTTCAGAAAGATAAGCGTATACTATATACTAATGATTATTTTGGTTTAATATTTGGCACAGTTGTCACTGCTATACCAATCTAGAAAAAAAATATTTTGCGTGAAATTTAAATTAAAAAGTCTTTATATTTTTTGCCCAAAGTATTATTGTACCCACACGGAATACATCGATAGTCACGTGCAATCCAAGCGTGAAATATTTAAGTTTAAGCTTACTTTTATTGAATATTTCCAATATTTAATTGATCAATTAAGCCTTGAAAATAAATTTTTGACACAAAACCACTTCTTCATATTTTTTAATTATTCAATTTGTTTGAGTATCAAATCCATTAAAGCAATTAAAATTGCGGCAAACACAGTTACTTTCGGCTATACACACATACATATGAAAACAAGAATCGTTGTGTGTTTTCTCGTAGAAATGAAAAAATGTTAATTTTACCAGCACTTTTCAACGGACTCACTTTCTTGCCATGCTTCTGCATTTTCATTATTTTTCCACTTGCCGCAATCACTTCAATGCTTGCAACTTCAATTACTGTGATTTTAAGACTTCATATTTCAGCATAACAGGCACCGTTATATCCAGTAGTGATAAATATGAATATACATGCCGTGCATATCTTGCCGTACAAAAGAGCGTAGATATGTTGAAAAATGCAAAAACGCAAAAATGTATTTTCTTCGTTATTATTCTGCTGGACGCTGCTGTTTAAAGGTAAGGAATTTATGCGGAAAAATGCGGAGTAGAAGAAATACTTCGAAGCGAAACGTGAAATGAGTTCGCTCACTGCGTCAACCAAAGCTTTAATATTTTCTAACAAAAATTTATTCAATGATATTTTGGTAAGGAACAGCTGAAAGAGTTGAGCAAACGGTACAACAATAAGTGCGCATAAAACAATGATAATGACCGCACGCCACGTATTGAGCACAAATGCACAGCAAGTCATATCAAAGTACTGCAATATGTCAAATGTAAGATATCTTATGAAGCATGCAGCATGCCGCATGCCACATGCCACTTGCAACATGACATATACGCAATAAACACATTTGCAATTCCTTTTGTTGGCGGACAAGTGATGAAACCGGACATTTGCTTGCCACAAGCACGTAACTGGCACAGAATGCAACTTGACTGCAGCACAATGAAGCATGTGAGCGCTTTGTTGCCGTGCGCACGTGACCTCATAAGGCTTAAAAAAATTGCAAAGCGCCATAAAAATGAAATACAGCAAAATAGCGCAGCATTAAAGCCTTTTCATTGCGAAACACTTTCACCACACGGCACGTAGCATGCCACATATGTACATACATATACATATATCTATACCTATATTAGGTTGGGCCAAAAAACACTTTTATTTTAGGTGAAGTTTAAGCTCTAAATATTAATATTAAGAGGTGGCGATGAGGTGTTTGTGATTTTCAATTTTCCATGTAGTTTTTTTATTTTGTTTGGATGTTTAATGCATTCGAAGAAATTGCTGTATAGTAAAAATGACAATTTATTGTTGTGTAGAATTTAAGGGTCTATAAAAAAGGTCTAGTACGATTTTTTGCTAGGTCAACTCGTTCAAGAGTTATTCGAGCTCATAGTCGAACCTTAAAGCCTAAGAGAGAATTTTTCCATTTTTTTCTTAAAATAAGGCTTCAAAATCCAAAAAAAAAAAAATAAAAAAATAAAAATAAAAAAATTAAAAATATTTTTCTGATCCACTCTAGTATACATGTACTATATATAAAAAACTACATATACAAGTGTATGCGTGCATTTGTATGCCATTTGCCTTTGAATGTTACGCATACGCTGTGGCACACGAAGTGCCAAACAGAAAGTGGACATTGCTTAGCGTCCCAAAAATGCACGTGGCCACTTGCGTATGTGTGCTTTTAATGTTTTTACAACAACAACTCAATCACGGTGTTGGCTACTTAAAATCACTTTCATTTATAAAGCACATGCAACCCCCCAACCCTATCCACCCCTCGCACAAAGCGACCTACATACAAACCCACAACCCCCCACATATATCGTTTAGTGCAATAGTTACTTAGTTTGAGGGCAGGGGGTTTAAGAGAGCGTTCTATACGAAATCTCCACTGACACTTTAACCTCAATAAGTATGCTTTCAACTTCTTCATTCAGCTGCAACTTGCAACTCGCACGTCGTGCAACATAGCTTAGCCAGCTGCTGCATGAAGTTATTAAATGCATTTGGGTACAAACACACACATACATGCTTTCGGGTACATATAAACTTAGCAAGGGATTTCGTGCGCTTTTAATGCTCTTGCAGCATAGCTTGGCATATTGCATTGAGGCGGCAATAGTGAAACGGTATCAGCCAGCTGACATGTTGAAAGCTGCTAACTGAATTTTTAATGCCACGCTTAGTAGTGGTTTTGTGTTGCTGTCAATCTTTATAAACATTTGCTTTTGTATGCGTGCGCATGTGTGTCACTGCGGTCTGGCTTACTTGCAATTAAAGCGCTTTCTCATTGCAGCCAGCTGTTTATTGCTAATTTAAAATTTTTGAGTTCATTGGGTTATTGGTTAAATCGTGTGACTATTTTCAGTACCTCAGTTGAAGAATTCCACAAATATTTTACTGGTATATACGAGCTATCGGAAAACTATCGCCGGCTTCAACTCCAACTTTAATCGTATTGTAATGTTCTACGCATATTGGCTGAGTCCATAGTCTGAGTTTTAAAGATGTTTACTCGTCACATAGCTTCTCATTTTAGTCTTTATGATATTCTCCATAGAACTTTCCTATGGTTTTAAGAGAATATTTTCAATGAACATTCTAGAAACCGTCCATTTTTGTTATCGAACAAACTATCGCCGCTGGCATTTTGCCAATTCTCAGATCTTCGCGTCTACACAGTTGAAAGATAGTTGCCCAAAGATTACTACAGGTTTGAATGATTTTTGTAGTATCCCTGACAATTCGCTTAAACACGAACCTCAATGAACTCGTAAAACTTTCTATGGATTTGCATGTTTTTTGGAGATGATGATTCCATCTGATCAAAACTGACCCGGACTGACAAAAAAAAAAACAAAATTTTTACATAAATATATACAAATCCTTATTATCGCCTTCAAAATTGCCTTCAAAGGCGGGGTTTGGCTAATTTTTTGGATTGTTGGACAGTTTCGGCATAGTATTCATATAAACCCACGTCTCCACATCAGTAATAATGTGTTTGAAGGATGTAGGGTCTTCAGCTATGTGGTTTAATATCTCTTTTGCAAACTCTCCTCGCGGTCGTTTTTGCAACAGATTCATATCTTTTGATACGTTTATTATAGCAATGATAAGCTTCGTACCCAGAATATTAATCAAATTATCTTCAGTCGATCCATCAGAGATGTAGAGATCCTCAGCCATCTTCCTGATCTCACTACGATGAATTTCAATTTTCTTTAACTTATCGATACTTCGTCATTAGCCCACGGGGTTAGACGACACGCATGATATACATAAGTGCGCGATGACTGCATGACATTCACTGAATGCTTTGTGCTAGTCAAATGCTTGTCTTCGTGACAAAGTAGACGCCTACAGATACTTCTGCAACATTTTCAACGATTCCGCATTCTTTTAGAAGCATTAAAATTTATCGATTTCTGTTCCATACTAGCCATTTTACACTTAAAGGGGTATCTAGTCTAGAAATAAAAATAATCGATTGTCTTTTGTATATTTTCAAATAAAAAAGTTCTTTAGAGTTGCAAGAGCATTGGACAGGTATCTGCCATTATTTTGCAAAGGTATCAACAGGCATCTCTAAGTCCCTTGCCTGGATAGGTATTTATGATATCCAACTTTCCTCTATTCCTTTCCTTCGTTAATAATATGATGAAGAACTGGCTTTAAAAAATGTGTGGTAGGAGAATACCTTCATGTTAGTACAGTCTTCTGTGATTGTTGCTGTGATCATCAACTTTTCACATTATTTTTATCGAAATGACATCTATAATTGCAGCACATTTAAATTTGAAAGCTTGAAGTTTCTCACCGGCTAGACGAGAATTCAAAATAAGTGTATATTTAAACTCAATCCTTCATTAAAGTCATCAATACAATGGTAGCAAATGATTTTTCTAAGCACAAAATTTTCCTGCTTCATCAAAATTGAACTATCCGATGCCAAAACAATTTCAATTACATTTTACAGGTATGTAAATTCAATTCTGCAATGCAAATTTCGACGATTTCCAATCTTAACGGGAGTACGCGGGTGTACAGCGCTGCTGTAATGGAAATTCCGCGTACGACAATTGATTGATGCGCAGCAAGGACATGGCAACACCATGGCCACGGCCAGGTCGTTGTGACATCCATCGTGTCATATAAATTATGACGCCGTCTTTGAACTGGCTGCGCGGATATCCGTGCTCCGTATTCAACGAGCAAGCGAGTGTTCGAATTAAAAATGAAATATTTAGTGGGTGTTTGGGCGCGCAAGTTATTTCGTTCAAATGCGCGTAATTCATCATTTGGCAGCAAATGCGGGATTCGCGCGTATTTGTGGCAAGAAAAAATTCACAGGCACTTCTAAACACGTTGGGTGGGTGGGCGAATGTGTGCACAATGGAAAACGCGGGAATGCTGAATTACGCAATTTCACTTGTGGCATGCTGTGGTGGCTTGGGGAGGAGCGGTAGAGCATTTAAGTGTGTATACGTGACTGAAAATCAGCAAAATAAATGGCGCTAAAAGTGAGAGTTCATAAAATAAATTTTTTAAATCACAAACTCACCGCCGAAAACACAAGTGTTCTTAATGCACAATTTCGCACAGGTGTGTTGGCGGTTGACACACAAAAAGTGAATAGTAATTTGTGGCAAGCCAGATAAACTGGGTTAGGGTGACTTTTGCGCCAGTATTTTCATGGTTCGAATTTTGAAATTTTTAAAGATGTATTGAAAAGTTGTAGAATCAAAGCTTCAGTCCGAAATTTTAGTACATAGTTATTGTCCAGCATAACATCCGTGTAAAAAAATTAAATGCGATGTCACTTGTAAAACTTAAAAAAATGTATCAAAATCTGGATGTGTATTCCTTGGAAGCGTTTATTAAGGACAGTCAAGGGAAGGATAAATATGAGATCTTTTTCACAGTTGTCTATCTTGATGAAACTTGGTACACATGCCAAGGAAGGCATCCAAGGAGGGTTAGTGTTACAAATGTAGGAATCGGACCATTCCCATGCCCATTTTACCAAAACCCTGTAGAACAGAGATAAAAAATCACTTGGAACACTAGAGAGAACTGTTCTCCGCAAGGTATGTGGAGCCATTTGCGTGAGTGATGAGGGCGGAAAAAGATGGAAACACGAACTCTTTGAGCTCTACGGCAATGTGAATATAATAAAGCGCACAAAAATCCCATGGATGTACTATTTAGGGAGTCGCATGCTTGAAAGACGATGCTCTAGGGAAAAGCTTTTTTGGTTAAAGTCTAATGGGTGGACAACGGAAGCAAGGACGATCACGTATCCTATAGACGGGCGATCTTCATAGCGACCGTTTTGCGCAATTGGCGTGACTTCGGAAAGTATAGATGCAACTGGCGAAATTTTGCTTTCTCGGCCCAGATCGACCCACTGTTATGGTGCCAAGGAAGAAAAAGGAGTCGAATTAAATTGTAACTCTTCTCAAATTTTTTTTTTGTTTCTTCACGTTTATTTTTGTATATTTTTGTGTTTAAAAAAAAATATAAAAATGTTACGTATACGACATGTTGTACCGTACCAGATGAACCCAAGATTCATGGGTGCAATCGCGGGTGGCGTTAGCGTTATATGTAATAACAAAAACAACAACTATGGTAAATTTAGCTTTATGGCTTTCACCAACAACTACGTATTTAATAGCAAGCTGCTGGGTATACATCAACTTCAAACCACATATACAAAATATATGAGCCGCTTCTGAAGCACTCTTGCTTAAAAAGCAATGAAACATTTTAAACGAAATAAATAAGCAAAAAGTTTTAGCACAAGTGCCAATGGAATGCGAGAGCACAGCAGAAAGCACCAAATGGCGTTGCCACAGATGCTGCAGTAGATATATATTCACATATATGCATATATTCAGGTATACATATGCTTTCAGCCAGCGCAACTGATGCTATGCTGCAATGATTTTGACTTTCACACTAACAAAAACATGAAAGTCTGCCTATTGCATACATTGCTTCGGTTTTTATCTCTGAAAAATGCCTAGAATGCATGCCTTAAGCTAGAGTGCTTGACTGTTTGACTGCAGAGCCGCCATTTGATGCAATGCTTTCGGCTTTGATGGTATCGAAATTGTATTATGCGCGAGTTATCTATTTGCTATGATAAGCACAACAGTCTGCGCCACAAAACACATGTGAGCAATTCGCATATTTTATGCAACTTACAGCTGACGATGCGGTTCTTTTGGCATGGAAAAGCACTTATGGCATGCCAAAGTGTTTATATGTAGAAAAATATTTTGAAAATTTTGGTTGTAGCTGTAAAAGCGGGTCGAAAAGAATTATCTGTACTGTTATTTGAAACTGCTTGCATTATTTTTTTGATGAATGATGGAGCTTTTTTTGGAAATTTGCAAAAAATTTCTGCTTAATAAGTAAAGTCTATCGAGACTCCACTATTTGCTGAATATTTTATGTAATATTTAAGTGTTTAATCCTTTATGGATATTAGAAATATCACTTATTGACCAGCCAACGCATTCTGTCTGACAGCCGAACTTAAGCTGAGCAATCTCCTGATTCCTAGCAAAATAAAAATGTGACCTATAATGAATTAATGATTTCGTTTACAATTTATTAAAAATATTTTTGTATATATGTATACATATAACCCATAGTAATTTCACATAGGTTAGGTTTGGTGAGGTTGGGTTCAGTTCCATTTGATTCTGTTCTCTGGCTGATTTGCGAGACGAGGAGCTTACATGGACATACAAAAGTCAAAAAATTCCTGACATTCGATTTCCTGTACCGGCAAAACGCCTTGAACCCATTTCAATTCTGCTAAGCCATGTTCATCCTAAATCAAAAAAAATTGAAATCACATCCACCAAAAAAAAAACACACGTGGGTGTACAGTAAAGCAAAAAGAGTATTAACACACAAAAAAATAATCGTATAACAACAAACATCCAAAAAATGTTAGAGAAAAAGTAGGCAGTCAAAATATTTTAGCAATGTCGGCAGCGAGTAAACAAACAAATAAATAAACTAACTCGCCATCGCTGTCGACCTCTTCCGTTTATGCGCATAACAACTAAAACAAACACAGACGATTGCTTGTGAAAATATGCGCCTGCGAACACACACACACATGTATGCGTTAATGCCAGCTCCAGTATGCTGGTGGCACGTACGTTGGCGTTCGCACTCGTTCAAATTCGGAAGTTCAGTCACAGAGCCAGAAATTTATTGTTCACACATTTTTCAGGTCAGGGGCGACAAATAGATTTTCGGTTACTGACACTTTCCTGCCATTTTATAGGTGGGCATTTATTTGCTGTTTTCGTGTGGATTTTGTTTTTGCGCTAGCCAAATGTAATCTATGGGTATATTCACCTTTAAGGTTTAGCCGTTGTGTGAAAGGTGGGAAAAACAAGCGGGCGTTTTGTTTTAGCTTATCTATGCGCTTGTTAGCATAGCCGTTTATGTACTTATACTGAAAGGTGTGAATGTATTCGTTAATCCATATACATATATTATAGATATGCGTGTAAATATGTATGTGGCAGTAGGTGTAAAGCAACGATAGCGTCAATAGTTGTGAATATGTGAACACAAGGTGGCTGACTTTCTTATTTTCGTACTAAGTAAAGATTTTGAATTGAAAAATAGAAATAAATCTATATGTTATAGTAGTCCAAACTGAACACATTGTTCGAAAATTGTAGCATTATCCTGTCATGCTAGATTTTGTGAAGATATATTGTTAAAAAATAAATTTTTTATATATATTTTTAATAGAAGGAGTTGATTTTGAATATAAATATAAGGTTAAATGTAAGGTTTTCGACGTCTCCTGCTGGGTGTTATAAACTTATATACGCTGTTCTTAGTAAAGGGTTTTTCTTAAAGGGTTTAAGAGCGCTAAAAACTTTTTATGGCTTGAAATTGCAATTAAATTATTTTTCCTATGAAAGTACATTCGATGCCATTATGTATGGAACCCGATTTCTTTTGCATGACCACTACGGAAGCAAAAGTCCTGAAGCTGAACCCATTTTTCGACGGTTTTCAAGTATAAATCGGCCGATACTGTTGCAATTTCACATTCGATATTCGTACGAAGTACACTAATCTTCGCTGGCTTGTTGACATAGATCATACTATACTTGACGTAGCTCCACAGGAAATAGTCTAACGCCATCAAATCGCACGACCGAGACTCCCAATTGACTGGGCCATTTCGTGAGATAACACTTTCACCAAACTAGGTTTTAAATAAAAAATGATTGTGACATTCGCTGTGCGGCTTGTGGCGCCGACCTATTGGAATCAAATATTGTCCAAGTCCATATCATCCAATTCGTGCCAAAAATATTTTGTTATCATTGAGTGGTAACGATTCCCATTCATAGTAACGTGTCGGTCTTGATGATCACGGAAGAAGTATGGCCAAATGACACCCTCAGCCTATAAACCGCACTAAACCGGTATACAATGGTGACTTATGGAGTACGTGTGGATTGCAGCCTGACCAATAATTCATATTTTGCTTATTGACGAAGCCATTCAGACAGAAGAGCCTCATCACTAAAGATAATTTTTCGATGAAAATCCGGATAAGTTTCAAGTTGTTGATTATCCCAATACACGAACATACGATGATTTGGGGTTCAAGCGGCTGCAGTTTTTACGTTAATTTGATCTTGTAAAGATGTAGGCCAAGATGTTTTCGTAATATTCGCCATAACGACGTCACATGGATGCCCTTCGCTTGAGAACCATAAGTGAGAGACTGATTTGGGTCTTCCTCAATTGATGCGCTAGCGGCAGCAATATTATCGACACTAATTACACTTTTCTGTCTCGCTGGCAGAGGAACATATGACGACCATAAATTTGACGCAGCGCTCTTAAAATTGAGATCATTGACTCCGAATTTCGGTAGTAAATTTTAATAATTTCGACTCGTTATTGGATCGTATATCTTTCCGTGATAAAATGGCAAACCTTACAGAAGAGAAATGTCAAAAGAGCGGGAAAAAATATGGTGTCGTTTGCTGTTCCTATTATCCACTTGATAATTATATGAAGTAGGGAGCGGTGCAGCAGAACAGTTTTGAATATAAAATTTGAAAAGGGTTAACGGCGAGATAATATCTTCAATACTGTCAATATAATATGTGGTAGCCAACCGGAAAGCCGAAAACCACTGGTTTGGATACACTTGGGTTAAAACAAAGTTTAGACTAATTGCATTAAATTTTGGCTCTGAGTTTAAAAAGATGTTTCCACAAAATTTATTAAGACAACTTATCATCTGACAGGTATATATATCGTATAAGAGGGCTGGGTGAATTATGAACCGATTTCATTCATTACTGTCACTAAACTATAGTACATATGTATGTCCAAGATTACACAATCTCATACCTTTGCTGAGATATCTTACATATTGATTGATCGGTATAAAGCCAACTGAAAGTTTGAACATACTTATATTAGATATGAGTACACTATTAGAAAAAGATTCTCTCTGCACATAGTATGAATATAATTCATCTCAGAGTTTTACCGATACTTTCGGTATAAACCTCAGACATAGGCACTGAAATCCTCATATGTAGCATCAGAGGGCTTGTAAAGTTATGATACGATTTCGATCTTTTTTAGCTGAAAAATGTAGTGAAACTATTTGCACACACTTTTAGTTCGATATCTTTACTGATGCTTGACTTTTATATTGAAAAGTAGGCGTGGTCGCAAATTGTATCTTAAGCCAATTAAACTGTTATTAATTTCATTAATTCTTAATCTCACATACCGTATATTTTGTCGATTTTTATATACCTTGAGGCAATTACAATATAACACTTTCGCCGACACATTTCCATAAAACGCCACCGCCCAATCGCCAACCGCCCAGAGTGCAACGCAAACACTTTCACCGTCAGCTGAAACGTGACAAATATGCTCGCACATTATTCACATATTAAATGCACGCATACATACATAAGTATATATGTGCAAAAGTATATATGTATATACGTGCTGACCATTCAAATTGTTGTTTTCGCACGTCCACATCACCACCCTTCCTCACGACATGAATCTACTTTTAACCCGCGCCACGTAGCGCTTGAGAAGCTGCATTGTATAGCACAGCACAGCATTGCATAGCACATAAAATAATTCAGTGTGGCAACGTATTGTTCTCGCGCTATAACGGTTTTATTGCTATCTGCAGGTGGTTTTATTGCTCTAAAATCAAATTCGGAAGCTGCGTGTCCTGCCAATGAAGACAATCTGCACAACGGCCACAACAACAGCAACAAATAAAGTATACAAGAAATTTAATGTGAGGAAGAAGCTAGTAGAGCAACTGAAGATATAGGGAAACCAGTAAAATTTGGCAGGGAGCAAGTACAAATGTAGAAAATGCTAATAAAAAAGATTTTCATAAAATTTATTGTGATTATTTTCGTGAAGCGGACAAAGGGTGTAGTGAACAAATATAGGGTGCGTCTTTTGAGTAATTAATTTTCCTGTAGATATCAGATGTCAACATAATTGTCGAGGTAATGTCATGTGTTTGGCATCAGTGCTCTTTGAAGGCAATATACTCGTAATATAGTGTGACACTAGAAAAGACGATTTTTGGAATAAAAAAAAAAAATTTTTTTGTAAACTTTAATAGTATATTTAAATACTCAGAAAAATTAAAAACAAATATATATTTTTTAAATATCAAATAATCATAAGTCCGAAATATTGGCATTTTCTGTAATTTTTTTATGTTTTTTGTTAAAATAAAAGTTCTAAGCCTCGAAAAAAACACTCTCTACTTGTAATGTCTGACTGGTCGGCAAAACGGAAGTTGGTATTACAATACTTGTATTTATTACAAGTACACAACTGTAAGTTTTGTGGCTTACAGTACGTGCTTGTGCGTTAGTATAGTATGTACCTTGCAGAACTTTAATTGCCGGACTTTTGGCAAATTTGTTTGTGGCCTCGCCAAGGCGTACAATTGCATGCAATAAAGTAAAATATAAAAGTTGTGTTGATTTAAAGTGCAATGTTATTAAGTTTTAGTTAAAATTCCATAAGTAATAACTACTAAATATTACGGTATGAAAGCTAAGATCTCAATTTTATGTTAGACATAAGCCAGGGACCACGTTCACAACATATTTTTCCGCCCGATATCGATCTTAGAATGGAAGCGGAAAGTTGTGTGATGATGAAAATTTTCTTAAGAGTATTCCGAAGAAATATCTTAGCTTTTAAAATATCAAATTCCATAATTTTTGTGGGTTTCTCTTTATATTGGTTTTCTTTTCGTTTTCCAATCGAGCATTTGAAAGGTCAATGTATGGCGTGAACGGCTTCGAGTCCTTCGGTACCTAGTGAGGTTTCAAATGATGATATTGATATCCTTGACCTCAACAACCGCGCCGTTAGTTCTGCTTCCTCAGACTGCATTAGGAAGCGAAGCGTGGTGAACGAGGGTAAAACAAAATACACCCTGTCAAGAAAGTATCGGGAATTCTTCATTTAAATCTCTCGCTTATATGGAAGACAGGTAAATTTTTTTTCCTAGGTTGGTACAACTGTCCTTAATTATGATGCCAAAAGTTAGCGCTATCTGTCAACCAGTGTGTTTACAGCAGTTAGTGTTTGTCTAATTTTACAATGACCGAAAAGATTGATCAAAGTATTTGCGTTAAATTTTGTGTTGCGAACAAATTTTCGTATGCCGATACGTACATTGAAAACAAGTCTTTTGTTGAATCTTGTCTATCAAAAACGGGCACTTACGAGTGGTACAGAGCATTCAAGGAGGGTCGGGAGACCGCGAAGACATGCCGAGTGTGACCGATGATAACGTTGAAAAACTGAAGGAAATTTCAACGCATTTCTTTCAAAAAAGGTATCGAGAGCAGGTAGCTGCAGACATGCTGAATCGAGCCAATTTGGATCCCACCTTCATGGAACGCAAAGTTATTGGTGAGGAGACATGGGTCTACGAATCAAGCACACTTACGAACCAGCAATCGTCCGAATGGCGGCTCAAAGACGCGCCAAAGCCGATCAAAAGTGAAAACAATGTTCATTGTTTTCTTCGATATTCATGGTGTCATTCACTATGAATACGTCCCAACTGGTCAAATCGGCAAACAATTCGTGGATACTTCATCATGATAACGCACCATCGCACAAAGCCATCATTGTGAATGAATTTTTGACCAAACACTCAACAAATATCATTGATCAAGCACCGTTAAAAAATGTTTTAACGATTGGAACAAGCTTTGGCATATGTGCATCGCTTCAAATGGATGTTCCTTTGGAGGCGATTAAATAAATTTGGATGATGATTGAAAAATTTATGTTTTATGTATTTATAAATTCCCGATACTTTCTTGACAGGGTGTGTTTTTCGATTTCTTTTTTATCTTTTACTTAACGATAGGCGAATGGACCTTTGCAGAAGATAATATAAAAAGTTAGGGTTTTTATATTTTAGAAGGTTTCTTTGACGGTGTCAGGGTTATTTGCATGTGTTATATGTACGGTTACGGAGTTTTAAAGAATATGGTTCGAGTAATTTTTCAAAGTGTAATCAAATATATTGTAAAATGTGCCCTCCGTCGATGGAAGAGTGTTTAATTCCTACGAGTCAAGTCTAAGTATAGGATCTGACAACTAGATTGTATGCGTGTAACGAATATTCATTTAATATATGTAAAATTTATGCTTGCTTATTAAAACCTTTTATTTTTCATCTAAGTTCATCTTAATAGATATCTTCAGCCATCGTCATGTAATCTTAAGGATATCAGCCTCATAAAATTGATTAAACAAGTTGAAGTTATATTACCAGTTTTATCGATAATAAAAATAAAAGCCTCTTTTCCCAAAGAAAAAATTCTTATTACGACTTAAAATCAAATTTGCACTTTTTCAACACATTGTGACATTTGCTAACAATGCATTTTCCGCTAACTTTCTGTAAAGAGAAAACGTCGAAAAATATGGAAAAAAGTTTACGCCACCATAAATTTTATGAAGCACATAAATTTTTAATGCTAATGCTTGTTTTTTTACGATTTTATGAATGATTCGTTTTCCGCTTTGTATTACCGTGGCATTTCAGGGCAAATGTCCTTGGTTTGTTTATGCGTTCGGAAAATGTGATGCTTATCAATATGTGTTTTATTTACGCTGCCATTTGATTACTTTTACCACATTATTGTCATTATAACTTTTCTGCTTACATACACACGGACAATTTATACCATATATGTATATACATATACTTTTATGTATACACATATTTATATGTACCAAAGTATATTGCCAGCGTCTAATGAAAGTTTACTACCACACTGCTGTTTTTGTAATTTACGATCCACCTGTTGTTATTGTAGTTGTTGTTACCTTGCATACACGTTGGCTACGACAATACTTCTGACTTCTGCTCTTTTCTTGGATATTATTGTTATTTTTTATTGTTCTGCCACTCAAACGCTCCACGCACACACACACACACACACACACATTCACCAAACAATCTCACCAAACGCCTTTACGGACTACCATTTTAAAGCAAAACCCATTTAAACTTAATGTCCGGCAATCCGATTGACTTTCATGGCTGTGTTAATATGGGGCAGTTTCTTAGAACAATAAAAACGCAACAAAGAAAAGTCAGCGCTGACAAATAAAATGGACGCGCATAAACTTTTACATCCACGTTGAAGAAAAGCGCTGACACTTGGTGCAGGTTTACAGACTTTCAAAGCCTGAACAATAAAAAAAGATATTGCAACCAGTGACAGTTAATACTTTTTATCACGCGGTTGTTTCGAAACGATTTTAAGCATTGAAATTGTTTTGAAAAAGCGAAGTGGTCTTTCATTACCGAAGTTTTGGATATAATAAAGCCTCGAGCTACTTGAACAATATTGTGGATGTAGCATTTAATATCAGGCTCTAATAGCAGGGTTCCAATTTTATTGTTTACAACACCTAAATATGCTCCAAAGGCTGAATCAAAGCGGGATAGTCCGAATAGACTATAGGCTTTACATATCCCCACAGGATAAAGTCTAACGGTGTGATATCAAACGATCCTGGTGGTCACCGGCCCTAAACGTGAAGTTATCTGCTCACCGAAGATTTCTCTCAGAACATTCATTGATTGATGCGATGTGTGTGAAATGGCATCGTCTTGTTGAAACCAGATGTCGCCGAGATACGATCGCCACCTTTAGGTATCAAATAATTGGTTATCATGTCGCCATTAATGGTTACGTTCTCACCTGCATCTTTTTTGAAGAAATATGGACCGATGATTCCACCGGCTCACAAACCCCACCAAACTCTTGTTTTTTCTGTATGAAAAGGCAGATCTTTTCAGGTTGCTCTTTATTTCAAATGCGGCAATTTTGCTTGCTTACTTACCCATTGAGCCAGAAATGTGTATTATCACTGAACGAAATTTGACTCGGAAATGTAGGACCTTATTAGAACATTTGAAGAGCCCATAGAGTTAAGCGATGTCGCTTGGAAAGCTCGAGCGGCTTGAGTTCTTGCACAAGCTATATTTTTTTCGCTTTCAATTTAAGATCTCGACGTAAAATGCGCCAAGTTGTTCTATACCTCAGTCCGAGTTTCTGCGAACGGCGCCGAATCGACTCTCCACAGTCTTCGTGTACACTTTCAGCTGCGGGTACTATATTTTCTTCACTGGTTGCTGGAACGTGTATATTCGGTCGAATATTATTCAATAATGAAAGCTGAGTCTCAAGATGGGCGATCGTGGTGCGACACGAGGCACGCGTGATCTGTCAAAATAAAGGCTATTGAAAAAAGGACATCTACTAGGATCACTCGTTACTTGCCGTTTACTTTATATTATAAATCAGTTATGATATCATAATGATATTATGTGGAAATCTTTTTATTCTGAGTTTGGACCAGATTTTATCCCAGCGCCCATATGTGATCAAATTTGCAGTCTTCAAAATAGGCTTCTGAACCAAGACAAGCACGCCAAAGCTTAACCCAATTTTCCATTAACCTTGATTGGGTAGACCTGCAGTACCTTCTCGTTTTATCGGTTTCGGTTAATTTTTTGAGCGCTATTCGCTGGATTGTTCGACAGTTTCGGCTTCATATTCATAAACCCACGACTCATCACCATTAATAATGCATTTGATGAATCTAGGGTTCTCAGATATATTGTCAGACATTCCTTTTTCGAGGTCTATTCGATATAATATTTGAAAAACTTTGAGGTCCATTGTTATGAGTCCAACACTGACATGCTTCATACCAATATCATGATTTTTAAACACCATTTCTTTACTTTTTCGAATTTGTTGTCATTACAGAGTTCGACTCGCATGTTCGTGATAAAGTAGACTCCTCAGAAGACATCTACAACAATATGAGAAATATTTTGTATAAGTTTATCTTGCCTATTCAAATTACATTTTGTAGCAAAAACAAATAAAACCAGTCAATATCTTCCCATAGCTTAACGCTTGTCGAATGATCTGTATCTGTTTGTTAGACTGTAAAGTGAATGTCCACAAAACTAGGTCATGTCACCTCGAATATAAGTTGCTGAAAAGTACTTTAATATCACATTTTACTGAATTCGAAGTTTTCAAATTTCACTTTTACATTTGTCATTGATGAATTTTAATTTCATGTAAATCATATTCAAAATCATGCCTCACGAATGGCTAAGAAATGTTTATTTTAATGCAAAGCTCGAAGAAGTGGTGCGTGAGGCGGACCATATTCGAAGCAAAAATGAGTGAACTCAAATCCATTTGTGATTTTTTTCTGCTTATGCAGACACATGCATTATCTTCGAATACTTTAATGTGATCCGGCTTACACGCCAACTTCGATTTGCATATCAAATCCATGGCAATGCGTAGCAACATCAAAAATTTCCAGCAAATACAAATGTACACACAAACACATAGCTACTCTATATGCGTATATATGTGTGTGTAAGTAAGCATTTGCTATGCAAATAAACTTTGTTTTGGTTTCATTTCGAGTGAAATGAAACATTTTGCATCCGCAAGCGCCAACAGCAGTCGAAACGGGCAGTAAGCTATTCAACCACGCAAAATTCGATGCGAATTTCGATTTGGCTGAATTTCACCAAATCGCCCAGAACGTTTAGAAATTGTTGCTTTGATGCTGACGGTGTTGCTCTACGCAATATACGAGTACCGCTACGTGGCAAGGTTTGATGGAAAGTGGATACGTGGCGAGCGGTGTGTGTGCTCGTAATGTGCAAAAACGATTGATTTCGATTGTTGTCGCATGTGTGTGTGTGAGTGTGGTTGCATATGTGCATGTGTGCGTGATTTTCTCACCATTTTATGTGCAAATTTGCCATTTTCTGAACAAGCGATGACGGATATACATACGTCCACATAAATATACTTGAAAATTTATTTATATACACATTTGCTATTGTATTGTATACAGTTACATTATTTTTACGATTCACAACTCTTTTTGTATATGTATGTATATATATTTTCGCTCAATTTCAGCTAATTTTGCACTTTAATGCGCATTAGTTTGTTTGTTTGGCATTGTGCGCCATCGATGTGAGCGTGTAAACTCAAAATCCTTGCATATGATTTATATACTCTCGTATTTATGTACATTTGCATATGCTATATGTATGTAAATTAGCCTAGAATGGCGGTGTGGCTCAGTTTGAATTGCTCTTCATCGTCGTTTATTTGTTTTTACAAATGTATTGGCAATGTTGCTGTTGAATTTCACTTTGCCTTTGCTATTTTGTGGCCATACTCGCATTTGCAAGTGCTTAAATGTATGCAAATTTTTCGAAATATTTATTTTAAGTGTCCGTGTAAAATTTTGCATGTTTTAGTTTATCGGATTTCAAATTAAGAGTTATTATTATTTTTTTTAGCTTCAAAATTCACCAAATTTATTATTACCTGGCTGAAAATTAAATTTAAGCGCGTATATTGAGAGATCTGCATGCAATAACTTTAGTTGATTTGAGTTAATCGAGACAACTTAAATTGATCTGACCAACTTTTTTGTTATTTGCAGTTGAGTTTTGTCCTAAAAGACTATTAAACTGTGTAAGCTTTAATTCAAGTTGAAATATTGATAAATTTATATCTCGATATATACTTGATACTCAAACATACTTTAACATGTTTCCACCGGGTAGTATACATTTGTGGTAAATCTGTTCCAAAAGTCACATCAAAATAAACATTAGTGTTTAGTATACGTCTGTCCTTCTAAACTAAATTTTGTATGCGGAATAAAATTTCTGGGGCCGAAACGTTCAGAATATTGGAAAAGGCCTTCGGTGATAATTGTTTGCCGCGCGAAAGTGTTTTGATTAGTACAAATTATTCAAATAGGGTCGAGAACGGGTTGACGACGAACCACGACCAGGATGTCCATCAACAGCAACTGATGATGAAAACGTCAATAAAATAAAAGCATTGGTGCTTGCTATAATAAAAAGTAAGTAAGAGAAGTAAAATCACGATTGGTTCCAAAATTACTTAATTTTTTCGTAAAACAGCGTCGAGTTAACGTCTGGGAAACAATGCTTTCCCACCACCAGGATGTCATGAAACGTATTGGTACTGACGATGAGTCTTGGATCAATGCTTACGACCCGGGAAAAGACGATAAATCAGCCGAATATCGTTGTAAAGGTGAGCCAAAGATGAAAAAACCACGTCAAAGCAGGTCAAAAATTAAGGTTATCTTGACAGTTTTCTTCGATTATCGAGGTGTAATGCACTCCGAATTCCTTCCGACCGACCAAACTATCAAGAAGGAATACTATTCGAGTATTATGCGTCATTGCGGCGAAACTATTCGTAAAAAGAGGCCGTAATTATGAGTCCGCAACTCTTGGTTTTTGCACCACGATAATGTACCGTCGCATATTGCTTTGATTCTTCGTGAGTTTCTCGCCAAATTTTCGACCAATATCATAGCCCTATTCGCCTGACTTAGCTCCGTGTGACTTCTGGTTATTCAGAAAACTCAAACGGCCGCTCCGGAGAAACCGTTTTGATTCAATTGAAGCCATTAAGCGTGAATCACTGCGTACATTAAAGGCTATTCCGGATATTGACTTTAACAACTGTTTTGAAGATTGGAAAATTTACTTTGAGGGGGGCGCCATAAATTTTTAAGAATAAAATAAGAATTTTGAAACTATGAACAAAGTCTTATTATTTTTTGCTCATTATGAAGGCTAATAAGAAAAAATGTAAGCAGGGGTTTCAACACAAACTTTGGAGGGAGAAGTGGCTGCTACCACTGGCTCAAAAGCTTTGAAAGCGTCAACATATTTAAAGAGGAAGTATAACTACGCCCTCCATGGGATCCCAAAGATAATGGTTCGGGGATAAAGATTAGGCTCATGCCACTAAAGAGGGGTGGAAGCAAAAGCAAAAGGTTCAAGTCCTGTGCATATTCTGTAGAGAGTATCCGATATTTCATTATGGGCGTTACAACTTTCGTGGCAAACTTAATATACTTAACTTGTTCTAGGGTAAAAAATATTACACAAATAACATAACTCAGGGAAGTTGCACTAATTAAAATTCAAAGTGGTTTACAGTTAAGCAAACTCACATACAAATACATTGTCCCAACGGACTTGTAGCAACACCTTCATACTTTGCGCGCTACTGCCTCCACCAACACATATACATAGAAGTATTACCTGTAGGTTTACAGAATTTTTCTCAACCTCAAGAGCGATTGAATAGCCCGCTGTGAAAGGAAAACGTAACCGCTACAATATCTATCGTTTCTGTGTTGTTAACCGAAGCAAAACCAAACAAATTTTCCACTTGAATTTGTGCGGCCGTGAACTTTATGCTAAATTAAAAATGTTTGTAAACACCAGTGTGTGCATTTGTATTCCGGGCTGTTGAATCTCTCACCTGTGTCATTTAGGCGGTGCTTTTGGATGTAGGTGTCCATAGCGACAAATTTAGATGCTCATAGTAACATTTCCTGCCTGATGAGCAGACACCCACAGCTACATACGCCCACTTGTTCAGCGCAATAGCTGCTTAAAGTATCATGACAATAATTTCGCTGGCAAGGTAAACCGGAAGTGGGCGCGCAAGTCTTGAATTCGCATTAAATGATGCGAGAGTGTAGGCGCTTGAAACGCAAACGAAGCGTGAAACAGTGAAATGCGGGGTAAAGCTGAGTTTCTAGATAGCAAAGTACTATGTAGAGCGTGGCTAATTATATAATCTAAATCTGCCTCAAATTTAATGGCAACTTAAAACAATTCAACAATTCATAATTTTCTCACCTTTTTCAATTTTTTTCCATTGTCTTACCGCATAAGTCCATAACGCTTACACCTCCGTGACAGCGTTAACTTAATGGCAATTATTGCAACCTCCACAGTGAATGAAAAGCCATGCGATTTGACGGATTCATGTCAACACTCAAGCAGTTTAGTTGAGCTGAGCTCAGCTTCGCGGAGAGTGATGTATGAGCCTTGCACCTACATATCTTCACAATTGTTTGTGCTCGTGTCTATGTTGGAGAGACAAATAGGATAGGTAAGCGTGGCAGCCGCAAAGTATCACGTGACAGTTTATATTTCCCATGCGACATTTGAGTGACATTCTCTGGCATTTAACGTGTAAGTGTGCGCGTGTCGTGGTGCTAATGCTCTCGCATTTCGGGTGCTTGCATTTGTGTCTTTCATATTCCCTTTTGACTTTTGGTTTATTGCTCTTTTCTTTTCTTTTATGACACTCCTATTTGTTTGCATTTTTTGGGAGAATTTGAGTAGTAGTTTTGAGTCTAAAATTTCCCTGAGCAGTGCATGCGCAATGCGGGTGTGCTGCTTTATGTGGTGCCTCTTGAGCGACTCTCTTTGTTAGTTACAAAATATAGTTTTTTTTTTTGAAATAAAGTCGGAGAGTGTAATGGAAAAAGAAACATTGGGTTGTTCAGTCTAGGAAAATGTACGTTTGGGTATGTTTCAGCAGAGTCATTTTAAATTTGACACACATTTTTTGTTTACGTACGGAAAAGCAGTTGGTAAATTGTCTTCTTATTCACCTAATTTTATTTCACCCAAAGGTATTAAAGAAGATGAATCACCATGTATATACCGAGATTTATATGATTCTTTTTCTTGAAATTGCTGACATTATATGATTTGGTGACTTTGCAGCCAGGTCGCAGAAGTATCAGTGTTTGTTCCACATAATTCCTTTTTTATGTATATGAGTCCTCAATCTGGCCTAACCAGTAGACATGGCTATCAATCGGTGTCTGGGCAGACCGAAAAATTCTTTGAACTTTTTCAAGAGGCATCCTCCTAAAAAGAATTTCGCTAGATAAAGCTCAGACATTTGTAGTCAGTACCGATCTTGTCACCTTTCATTTCTTTTGGTCATCGATAACACTTAGCGGCTACCCCAGAAAATTTTCGTCGGGAAAACTATGTTTAGTAAGAGGGTAGGTGAGCAAAATAGATAGGCGGAGGATTCTTTATATACATACAGCACACATATTTAAAATTTCAGGGTATTTTATGGATAAGCAGGTGTTTAATATGATACCGAATCCAGAACGAAGTTGCGTAAGAATCATTGTGGTTTCTCGAGCTCACGGTCTGTGCTGGGTGGTGCTCCGCTCCGGGAACGCAATTCACTCTCAACAGTTAATAGCTTCTGGCTCTCTGTGAGAGTGTTCAATTAAGGACATCAAGAAACATTCTGTAGTTGTCCAGAATAGTGTGTTCAGACATGACCCAGCCAGCGTACCCGCTGTCTTTTAATTCGCTTAACTAAGTCAATGTCGTCGCATATCTTATACAGCTCGTTGTTCCATCGAATGCGGATTTGTCGTGGCTAATGCGAAAAAGATCATTAATATTCTGTAGAACCTTTCTCTCGAAAACTCGTAATGTAGCCTCATCAGATGTTGTCATCGTCTACCTGTTGGCAAAAGTTATTCTGCGTTGGTTTTCGAGGCTGACGTTGTTGTTGCTGGTTCCAAGATAGACGAAATTGTCTACGACTTCCAAGTTATGACTGTCAACAGTGACTTGAGTGCCAAGTCGCGAGTGCGACGACTATTTGTTTGCTGACAGGAGATAAATCGTCTTGCCCTCGTTCACTACCAGACCCATTAGCTGCGCTTCCTTAGTTGGCGCAGATTATGGGGTCTCGCTTTTCGTTGATTTGGCAGAGCACATTTAAATTGCAATCGTCGGGCATGCTTTCGTCCGACCATATTCTCCAAAGAAGCTGATGCGTTTATCAGTTCTTCAGTACTGTATTTGAATAGCTCGTCCGACAATCCATCGGCCCCCGCCGCTTTGTTGTTTTTCGGACGGGTAAGTGCTATTCGAACGTTATCATGGTCGGGCAATGGAACGTCTATTTCCATCGTCATCCTACTACATCCAGACGGCCATATTATTCTTGTAGATGGAAAGCATTGCTCTCAAAAGCACTCATAACAAAGTAATATTTGCTGATATTCTTTAACACATAAAGTTGTTGATTAATTAAATTTACCTTCTCTACCCACCGGAGTTGTAATTATTTTGAAGCACACAATGGGCACTCATTTCAATAACAAATAACATTTTCAACTGCTGTCAACTACGTACAAGCGCCCGCAGTGACAACAAAAGCCTACTTGGACCTTATCCTCAGCGTGGTGTCGAAGGTATCAGCACCACGCCACGCCATATTCCAAAGGGGACAGTCTTTTAAGCAGATTTGGAATACAATAACAATATCAACATGTCCTTAATTTATAGTATGTGGTATAAATGAAAGCACTGGCGGTTCGGTCGACGCTGTGTGCAATGAAAAAACTTCATTCATGCAAAATTAGTTTTTTTTCTACACAGTTGCTTAGATGTTTGGACGCCTGGGGCTGTAGTCACAACCATACTTTTACAACTAAAAATACTCACGCATTGAGTCTACTCATTCGGAGCGATTTGTTAGGCACTCAGCTGCCGGCTTAACGGTATTTTCATTTACACTCATCGCTGTGTTATGCACTCAACTCACTTGTTTTTCACTCAAAACGAGTGCTGTTGCTCAGCAGACAAAAGTGTCTGCTGTTGCGCTCTCGAGTGTCTGGCGCCTTATTCAGAAATGTGTGAATATCCGAAGCGTACGGTCGGTAGCGGTTCAAACTCGTTTCGTGCGTGGAAAAATTAGTTGAAATGTGAAATTTTTGTAAATCTTTTATAGCGCTATAACCTTCACGAAAAATAAAAACCGAAAATAAGCAACTAAAGAAGTAAACGCGATTAAACGCCTAAAGATATGCAATGAATCTTGTGGCAAATGTGTTAAAAAAGTGAGCGCGGAATAGAACGGGACTTAAGAAAAGTTTTTTTGCTTCGCGCTTTCGGTTATTTGCTTTTTCTTGTTTTTACGTACATTCTAAAGGACGAGCAGAAATCATTAAATCAATTAGGCCAAAGGATAAAGAGCACACAACGTCGGCGGCAGATGTGCACACAACAACACGCATTAGAAAATATGTAAAAGAAATGCAGGAGTTAAAAAACGTTGCAAACGCGCGTGAAAATTAAGTAGAAACGCAAGTGAGTAAGTAAGGCCAAAACGTAGTCCGAAAGAATATCAAGCTAAAGAAAAAGCGCGCCCGCCGCATACACTCTCACGTACACCAACACAATTGTATACGTATATACGCCCACATAACGCATAGCAGTGGTGAATGAAAGTGAAAGCGAAAGCTGCTAAATAGAAACGAAATAAAACCGAAGTTAGCAAGAAGTTTGTGCTTTTCGTGAAGCTCGAACGAAAACAAATATACAGAAAAAGCGGTATAAATATATTTGTGAAATATTGCTATTATATATTACAAAAATTTAACAAAACACGCGAAAAGCAACGATAACTGTCGAAAAAGTGTCTAACCAAAGCATATCATAAGCCGTTTGTAGTAAAAAAGTCAAAAACTGCTAAAAACTGGACGACGAAATTCGCTTAAAATCGAGACGTGCTTAATGCAGCAAAAAACAGGCTGCCTTCAAATGTCCTTAGCACGCGCTACAAAATTTCATTGGTTGCGCACAAAAGTATGCAACGCGCTCATTGAGATGAATTTTTAAAAAGCTGCACGAAAATAAAAGACAAACTAGGTCAGTTTGCGTGTGAACACGGACGCGCGCGACGCCAACTAGTGAACACAAAAAAAAAGGCGCAAGAAAACAAAAGGATACAAACAACTGAAGTTTACAGGCAAAAGCGAACTAAAGAATAATAAAAGCGCAAAGAAGCAAGGTAAAAACATGAAATAAAAGGCTAGGCGAAAGAAAACTAAAACGAAAAGTGAAACAAGTTTTCCAAACAGAGCAAAACGAACTTGCTCTTCGTTTATGCATGAGTGTATGTGTGTGCGCGCGTGAGCTTGAGTGAGCCAAAGAGCCGCAGCGTCTATGTCCCGACAAAGGTGAGTAGCAAAGCGCATAAAAACTAAAAAAACAAATAAACGAAAATTGGAAGTAAACAAAAAAATTAAAAGAAAAAATCTGTAAGCGCCGAAAATTCTGACTGAAACTATTTTTTTCGTGAGCCTTGCTTTCTGTGAAGAAAGAGCGTGCCGTTTGCATACAGTCAACTTGACAGCGGACGCCAGTGCGGACCCCGCAGCACTTTGTGTTGCATATTTGATGTCACACTTGTTAACAGCAAAGCGACATGCTTGCATTGCAACGTTGTAGGCGTGTGGTTTTGGCGGCTGCAGTGCGGCTTTCGCGTTGCCTCAAGTTATTTACACTTGTGTGTTGCAGATGCAAATTTCCTTGTTTGCTATTACTTTTGTATTTTTGTTTTTGGTTTTGGCAGCTTTGAGTTAACACAATTTTGCATTTGTGTTGCATAGTTTTAGGTGCGTTGATTTTATATGGTAATTTGGCTTTTCTGCTTGTGTGCGAATATTTGCACTTAAAAGGCGTGGGGTTTTGAGATGTTTATGACACATTTATTGTTGGGTATTTTCTGATGCTGAACTAGTAGCAAACAATCGCTGGGTTATTCTTTGGTTTAGGTATATGTGAATAAGTGGAACACTGTAGAATTAAACTAAAAGGCATTCATCGGTGGATAAAATAGCTGTAGAAGTAAAATAAAATATTAGATCTTTTAGGGAGGGATAGGCTAGATCTCTTATCATATGTATGGCATTATCCTATGTGTAGCGAATGGCTAGATCTCTTACCTTATAGATAGCCTATATTTCGTTATATTTTGAAATTTTTGTATAAAAAAGGGAAGAAAGTCACGCAAGCCACCAATGGAATTTATGAAGTTTACGGAGACGATGCTGTATCAGTTCGTGTAGCACAACAATGGTTCGATCGCTTCCGTTCTGGAAATTGCGATGTGAAAGATGCACCTCGTTTTGGTCAACCTATCCTAGAAAAAGTTGATGAAATTATGGAAAATATTGACCAGAACCATCACATAAGCCGCCATGACATCGCTAAAGAACTTATAATTCACCATCAAATGATTTTGAACCATTTAAAAAATGTTGGCTACAAAAAGAAGCTCGATGTTTGGGTACTACATGAATTGTCTGTGGAAAATTTAATGGACCGAATTATCATCTGTGATTCTTTGCTGAAACGAAATGAAATCGAACCATTTCTGAAGCGAATGGTAACAGGAGACGAAAATTGGATCAAATGAGACAGTATTGTGCGAAAAGGATCATAGTCCAAGCGTGGTGAAACTGAACAAATGGTCGCAAAGCCAGGATTGACGCCTCGAAAGGTTATGCTGAGTGTTTGGTGGAATTGGAAAGTAATCATCCACTATGAGCTGCTCCAGCCTGGTCGGATGGATTGATCCTATATTTTACTGTCCACAAATGATGAGATTGAAACAAGTAATCGAAAAAACGTCTAGAACTGATCAACAGAAAGGGTTTCGTTTTTTAGCAAGACAACGCTAGACCACACACATCTTTCATGACTTGGCAAAAACTGAAAAAGCTTGGCTGGGAAGTTTTGATGCATCCATCATATAGCCCTGACCTTGCACCATCGGACTGTCATTTGTTTCGGTCAATGCAGAACTCCCTTAATAGAGTAAAGTTGGCTTCAAGAGAAGCCTATGAAAATTACTTGTCGCAGTTTTCCGCCGAAAAACCAGACAAGTTTTACACTGATGGAATAATGTCTCTAGCGAAAAAATGGCAAAAAATGGTCGACCAAAATGATGCATATTTGGTTCATTGAAGTTCAATATAAATATAAAAAAATAAGTTTAATTTTAATTAGAAATACGAAAATACTTTTTCGACTACCTTATATTAATGGTCTGATTCGATGTCTCTTTCAACTAAAATAAAATAATTTTATCTATTAACTTAAAGATAAGCTGAGGCAACACCAAGAAGTTTTTTTCTTTACCTTTTTGTTTAAATGTAGCGATTATAGCAAGGTGCGGTCCAAAAATAAAAAAGGAAAAGATTTTGTGGCTGTTCCGAATATTTCGTGACGCACTTAATATACCCTGTTCAGGGTATAAAAAAAAGTAGCTAAGGTTTTTGTGGAATATTTCCTACTCAAACATATCTTAAAACTATTTTTTTTGATAAATTAGGTTTCTCATTGCTTACGATATACACCATATTACATATATGTATGTAGCATAAAATATTTAGCTTCCGCTCTCAGATATAATCAATAATTAACCAATTTATAACCAAAACTCAAATTTTGTTTCAATATGTGTGGCTTCTTTATATCGCTTTTCCTGGGCACATAAACTTATGAAAAGGGATTTTAGGTTATTTTGCATTTTAGGTGACGATATATTGCTATCATAAAAGATCATAAAAATTTGGAACTGCCAAAAAAAAAAAATGGAAATAAAAGCGTAAACCAAGAAATTTAAAAATTTGCAAGTCAACTCCTTCACCATTGCCCTATTCATTAATTAAAGCAAAAGTGCTCAAAATCTAAAACTCAATATTCGAATTACACATATGAACTGCTTTGCACAGAAAAAGCTTAACGGTACTACTAGAAAATTTCCTGAAACCCAAAACCACCAAAGTCATTCAAAACTATGTCAACACTTAGCAAAAGCTAAAAAGGTGCAAAATATTTGACATCAGCGAAATTCGGTCGAGACTACACTATCGGATCTGCACAAATACACACACACACAGACACATAAAAGCAGAAAACCGAGAGCGTGAAACATTAAACCGTAGCGCATATATTTATTTGTATATGTTTGCATTGGCTTGCTTGAGCTGCTGAGTGGGTGAGTTGGTGAGCGAGCGAGTGAGTGAGCCAATGAGTTAGTGAGCGAGCTGTTATGTTTACATAAAATTCCATACACACACACACACACACACACATGCACACGCTGAGCAAGCCAGTGAGAGTGTAGTGCAAGCGAAATTCAAAATAAGGTACGCACTTTTAGCCTTGAAATTGTAAGCTATAAGGATTTGGGCTTTTAAGTGTTGGTGTGTGTGTCGGTGTGGATGAGTGTGTGTAATTGTTGTGCTGGATAAGGAGGTAGCAATGTGGCGTAGTAGTGAAGGAAGTAGGCAAATGTTTATATAAAGTTGTAGAATTTAGGTGTAAAAGGAAGAGAGAAGATGAAGAAGTAGTGAGTGGCTAGTGAGGAAAAGTTGCGAAATTGTTTGAGTAAAGAAATGTTTGAAATTGCAAAACGGTGTATTTAGGGCAAAGGCAACATGCATTTTAAGTGAAAATGTTAAATTGTTGAAAGTGGAACATTATACTGTCCAAAAGTTTATAGAATCTGTCAGGAATTAACGATGATTGGTACAAACCGAAAAGAAAGCTAAATATTGGCTATAATCCTTTTTGTTTTGGTGTAAATACCATTGTAATAGCTGTTGTTTATAATTACATTGTTTTGTTCATTATTTCTTGAATGTTTTGTTAGTTTGTTTTCTCTTTATTCTGCCTGATATTTGCTCATAATTATATATTCTTATCTGTGATATCTATAAAGTTTCACTTTTGGATTAAAATACATTAAAAAATCTTTAGAAGAAGTATCAAAGCTTAAGAATTCTCGTTGTCTATATTATCTAGAAGTTTATAGAGAAGACATAGAAGACATTCATAGAGAAAATATTTTTCAATTTAGAATAATATCTCTGGAACCAACACTTTTTTCTACTTCCTATCATCATAAACAAAGGTTGATGAATGAACCTCAGGAAGCAAATTTGGGTGACATCACGACCTTCACTGAATGCTTTGTGCCAGTCAAAAACTAGTATTCGCGATAAAGCAGGTTCCTCAAAATACTTCTATGACATTTCCAAGGACTCCGGATTTCAATTAAAATATAAAATTTCAAACAAAATTTCATGTTAGGTAAGTTTGGGCGGTCGATCCTAACGAAGATATAAGTTGGACAGCTTAAAACGTCAGTCCGTTGTGTTACTGAAAACTTTTATACACTTTGTGATATTGTAAATAAAATGCAAAATATTTAATTATTCATCACTATTTATTTTCTCGCCTTCAAAGTAATCCGCACCAGATGTAATATACTTATGTCAACGATTTTTGCAGTCCTCGAAACACTTTATAAGCACTTTATGAGATGGCCTTGCGGCAATTTCAGTTTGGAGAACAAAAAAAATCACACGAAACCAATATGGGTAGTTGATCGATGGTATTCATTGCATTTTTGGATTTAAATTTGGTCACGTTCGTGGCTCAACGCGATGGTGTATTACCATCGCGTAAAATCCATGAATTGTTCTTCCACATTTCGAGCCGTCTTTGAAAGATGTTCTCATGCAAACGTCTCTATACGGCCAAATGGAACTCCTTTTTGACCGTCTGTTCCTCCGGAACAAATTCATGCTGCACCAAACCACGAATATTGAAAAAAAAACTATGACCATCACCTTGAATTTTGTGTGGCTTTAGCGTGGTTATTTTGGTTTTGGCACGTTTTTTTCCTTCCATTCCGATGATGGTTGACTTGTTTGCATGTCAAAGTTAAAAACCGATGCCTTATCGCCAGTTATAGTGATCACCATGAATGTGGGATTGAAACTCGCATGATGAAGTATGTTCCAAGAGACCAGTATACGGTGTTCTTAAAAAAAAATTGTTTTATCAGGTAGAGTTTTATTAGGTAGAGTTGAATTCGAACAGACTCGGGCAGAAGTCGAGCTCTTTTGCCATCTCCCTAATACTTAGCTGACAATTTTCAAGTACTATATCCTTCACTTTTTCAATGCCAGATTCGGCTATGGCTCTTAGTTCGTCAAATATAAGACTGCCGAGATGTTTCATCGTCATCCTCGGAAATACTGCACAATGAAGGAGAAATTACCTGGATGTTTCCATCTCACCACATCCATACAACTTTGACAACCGGCATCCGCTAAGATTTTTAGCCCTATGTCCAGTAAAAACCCTTACTATTATGGCAAGATGAACTTTGCTAAGGGCAAGTAGTTCAAAAGAACTCCACCGATCTACCCTAGGACAAAACGATCTTCCAGTGACAAAGGAAAGGGACGTCGACCAGTGATTCTGCTATGACCAGTCACCCAACGAGTCTGCTGACGAAGTAGCCTGATGCTGCTTCTAGTGATTAGCTTTAAATGCACATTTAGCGACCTAAGCGTTGGTATAGCCGCGCGGCTGCTGGAGTGAATGCTCACCTGCCTGAAAGAAGATGCATAGCATTTCGTTTACCGCCACCTTAAGTGCTTGTATGGAAGGATTTTTTATTCGAAATGATATCTTCACGAAAGCCAATGGTGTAATCTCTTTACACACACAGTATTCCATTACTAAGTTGAGTCTAAGTTACTGATATATGTAAGATGGGAAAAATTTATTGTAAGTAGAGAGTGGAAAGGTTAAAAATGAGTAAAGATTTTTTATAAATTTTTTTTTATTCAAATATTGTGATTGGAAATTGAAGTAAATGAATATTTTTTAATGTCGAGAATAATCGGTTTCTATAATTTTCTTGAGCAAAGTAGTATGAGTAAATTCAGGAGGAACCTTTCGATAAGGCACTAACATTTAAAGCAATCAATGGGTTACAAGGGAGGAGGGAATAAAAATTTACAATATAAGTGTGGGTCTGCATGGATGTGGGAGTGTGCAAACGTGTATGGCTGTGTGAGTGTAGGAGAAAGCTAAATGAAATATGCATTATTTATGCGGATAGCATTGAAAGCGTAATGCACAGTTCAAGGATATTTTTACGTTACGCAAATATCAGGCAATACACAGATTCACCACACACACACACATACATATATTGGTATATATACACACACAATACAAGCAATAGTAGACACGCATACACCGCAGCGAAACTGGCAATAAGTGAGCAGAGCAACTGCATGCATTACAGCAAAAACAATAGCAACAAAAATAAAACACAGAGATTGAGTAACAATAATATTTGCGAGGTTTCATCCTTACAATGCAGCGAATTTTGTTTTTATATAATGCTCTGCCGAAAAACAGTCACATGTGTGCGTATGAGTGTCGGTGCTTGACTGTATGCGCGTGTGTGCAGGCATAAGGACAGTGCCTAAGTGCCCTTGAGTCGGCAAAAGGCATTTATACCTTCACACACATCCACATATACATATGTATAATGCCAGGCGCGCTGGTGTGCATTTGCGTTGGCTGCAGAGACAAAAGTATTGATTTTACGCGGCAAATGCCACCACTCTTATTAGTCCTTACGAGTACTACCAACTGAGCGGCAGCGGCGACGGCCGTGATGGCGATGACGACGTCGAGCACGACAGCGTTGAGATGATGACGATGTTAACGACAACAATGACTATATGGCGCTCACTGTTATTGCTGTTGTTGCTGACAAGCGCGTAGTAACACAAACGCAGAGCGGCGTTGCTGTTGATTGCGTATACGCCATGGAGGACACACAGCCGAGCTTAAGCATACAAGTGTTACGCAATTGTCTCGCTTGTGTAATACTCGTAAATTTGCATTTGAGCGAGTGTATGTATATTTTTATGCTCTTGCAACATGTTGCTATAGAATATAGAAGTTTTGTTCACCTAACACCAAAAACTAAGCGAGATAGATCTATGGTTATGTTTATATAAATGATCAGGAAGACGAGAGAAGTTAAAATCTGACTGCCAGTCTGTCCGTTTGTCCGTGCTTGTTGTAGCTTGAGTAAAAATTAACATATCTTCATGAAACTGAGTAAAAAAGTGAGGCGGATTTCGTAGAAGGTTGTAATCGGACCACTGTCACGGTCCCAAAACGCAATTAAGGGAAGCCTATAAAGTGATACAGAACTGAAAAGTTTTAAAAAGTGTGTGTGGCCCTGCCAGTGTGAAAATGACCGAAATTGGATGATAAGCCCGATCACTCCCCATTTAATGGTTTTATTAAAAACTGCTAAAAGCGCAAAAAATAAATAACTAAATACACCAGATACATTAAATTTTACCTCTAAGATGGTATGACAAGGCTTTAGTGGAGCTGGGGTCAAAATTGGACGATGAACGTGGCTTCGCCCAAGTTTTGGCGAAATCACATATCTCGGGACCCGACCGACCGATTTTAACCAAATTCATTGCTACATATTTATAATAATTTTCGTTTTTCTAACAAATCTTATGCCGAATTTTTCGGCCAGTGTATGAGTTATATAGAGTCTATATATACATAAAACTCCTTAGATTCCGGTCTTTTGATTGACGTTTTGCATATTAAGGTATTTCCTTGTCTTTGATACTTGCAAGTTACTATAGTATAAAATATTTGATTGCACCCGATCTAAGTCCTTCCCTACTTGTTCCATTTTAAATTTTTGTCTATGAAATCGGTAGAGGGAGAGTGGAATACACAGTAATGTTACGCATTGGTTTTTATTGGGTCATAAAAATTGCGTTGCTTGTGCTTTTAATGCAAAAATAATTATGAGAGAATTATTGAGATAGAGATAGTAAGATATGCTAAGAAATAAAAAAGAGTATATAAAATAAATAATGTAATTATAATTATAACCGAATATTTCCAGAAACAAAAGCTTTTAGTTTTGGTAATAGCTTATGTAGAATTGGATATTGTAAATTTAATTGCAAATTCTGTATTTGTAAGAAAATTTAGTATATAAATAATATATAAATATTTCTACTGTAGACATCAATAAATCATGGAAGCTAGTTCAAAGGGAATGAACTGAGAGACTAAAAATTTCCATCTGTCTTTCTTAGTTACACTCGTGGCCACGCAAACCGTACCACTAAAATTTTTCAAGTATTGTGCATATTTTACTACATTATATATCGGTACTTTTTGCGGTATAGAAGTTTTTTATTTAGAAATAAGTTATTCACATGTTATTAATCAAAAATATAAAAAATTAAAAACAAAACCCATTCAGCTATAGATAAATCAATTGAAAGATAGTGAGCTTTACAAAATGAGATCGAAATGTAAAAGATTGAAAAATGATACTTTTTTAATTTAATTTCATTTTCACTATATTTGAAATTAATATTTTATTTTATTTATTTTTTTTTTATTGATATCCGAAGTTTAGTAGGTGTATCACTTTAAAAACAACAAAATCGGCTGCTTTTGTATAAGCACAGAATTGAGTTTTACTGATTTGAGTTTTACTGATTAAACGTAATAAATTAAAAACTAGAATTATAATTATATAATATAATTTAGTTTACTTATGCTTACTAAAATCATAAAAAAATTAACGAAAAAGTCTAAAAAAAAATTTAAGAAGGTATAGTGGCGAGGCTTGTGTGACCTCGAGTGTATAGTGGGTTAGAAATGGTAAGACTTTAAACTTAAACTTTTTTAAAAACGTTTAAGAACTAAATTATTCCAGTAGGTGGTGCAGCAAGCTGTAATCATCAAAGAATTAGAGTCTGCAAATTTGCGCCTAGAACATATGGATTGACTCTATTGAAGTTTCCATTTGAAATAGTCTATGTAAATAAAATAGAAACGCTAATCAGTTGGAAGTCAATATTTGATACTTTATGGACAAAGTGAGGTCGCCATATGGAATATTTGGTATAAAGTAGGATAGTTTTCTGTGCTTTAATTTTCTATGCTTCACTAAAAATAAAAGTATTATAAATAAATAAAACGTTTTATTTAGTACATATTTATATTTTTATACATCTAACGGCTACTTTGTTTAAGTGCGTCAAAGAAAAGACTTATTGAGTTTCTGAATCTAATTTTTATTGATAAGTAATGTTAATAGTAAAAATTATGTTCCTACAAATAACTAAAGCATAATATTTATCTAAAAATTTGATATTTTTTGGAAATAAATAACTTCGGGACTCTTGATGAAGTTTTGTTTTTACTGATGAGTTGATTTTTAATACAAAAATTTTATAATTATCACCTGATTTTATGAATAAAGTTTGCCGCAAAGTTTGTAACACCCAACAGAAAACGTCGGAGAGCCTTACTTACATAATTGATCAACGTGATCAGTTGAGCCAATTTAGCCATGTCCGTCTGTATATAAGCGAATCCGTTTTTGAGATATTGACCAGAAATTTTGCACAGGTCTTTTCCACACCTCGACGCTACTCATTTGTCGGAGCCGCCGATAACAGATCACTATAACACATAGATGTCCTACAAACTGACCGATCACAATCAACTGCTTGTAAGAAAAGCTCGATCAAAATCAAGATAAATATCTTTTTATACCCTTTATGCTATAAAAAATTCACCTGTGAAGGGTATTACTGCTTCGGTAAAGTCGAAGTTAACATTTTATCTTGTTTTGCAGTAGATTTTGTCGTCTTGGATTAATCGAACACAAAGTTTCCAGGAATTGTAATTGTATACGAATAACATTCGAATAAATTCCAATAAAAGGTTTTTTAGGTCATAAAATCTAACAAATACATAAATAAAATGCTGAACGGATTCAAAATATCACCTAACCAACCCATACCCCACACAATTACACACAATACCCACAACTTTAACATAGAACGAAGGAAATACTCCTAAAGTGGAATAACCTAGGGACATACAGAAGCAGTTCAATATACTACATATACATACATTTACCTATATACAATAAGATAATTCCTTCGTATGTATTAAGTCAAGGTATTCAACACGTGCGCAAACATTGTTAAGCTTTCATTTTGTTCCTCGTCTCATTTTGTCGTGTGATCAATCAGCCTTTGCGGCACTAAAACTTTTCCTATCTCAGTTTATTTAACGCTGGACAACAGCAAGCAGCACTGCTTGTTGATTTTGCCGTATATTGGCAATCACACTGGCATGTATGTATTTTTGTATGTATGTATATTATAGATAGGCCTCATGCTAGCCATTCGAAGGTGTTTGCTCACACTGCCACCTCCATTTTTTTCTTCTTGTTTTGATAGTAAAGGCAGCTTAACAAACAAAGCAAATTGCTTCCAGGAAGGTCGTCATTGAAATCCTTTCTACTATTTGTGCCTTTGTGCTGCTGTTTAACGCTGTTAACAGACTTTTTGTACTTTTTCATTTATTTAGTTTATTATTTTGGTGTTGTCTGTTTGCTGGTAACCACATATTGTTCCGGTTAGTTAAATTCTACATAGTTGGTATTTGTAGCCTATGGCTATATTAGCGGATGAGGTCTACATACCGTATGACATAAATATGTAAAATTACAATGGAAGTATTTGTGTTGGTAAATACAAGCAAATACAAGCTTTGTGTTGTTTTCCAACTCAGTACGTGGTCTGTAGGGAATTTAGATTTTGTGTTAATGAGCAAAGCGATTGATTTGCATATAACTCTGTTGAAAATGATATGAATGCCCCTTAAATCACCGAGGTGAATATTTAAACGTTAAAATTTATTTTTAGAAAATATTGTGAAAGAGTTCTGTCAAGGTAGATCAAACAAATATTATAAAATATACATATAAAAATTCTGGTACAAACAGCGTGAATCGACTCGACACTTTCATTTATACATTTTTTACGAGAAAGTAGTAAACGTTTTGGACTGCAAGCACAATTTTTAAGGGGATCTTTAGTTCAGGAATCTGAGGAAATAGTTTGCATATATGTATAGAGACGGACAGACAGACGGGCTTAGCTAAATCGACGTAGCTCTTCGCGCTGACCTTTTTTACATACATACATATATACTTTGAAGGATCTCTGACGCTTCCTTCTGGTTGTTATTCAGTTTAGGGTATAACTTATTTGCCTTTCAAGCTTTATTGAGATATGTAAATGATTGTTATATGCAGTTTTGGTAGTCAGTCGTAAGTAAGCGAAATGTGTGTGAGAGTGAGAGAATATGCAAGATAACTTATGTAGTTGTTAGAACTGCCTAATTCCGTTATAGGAACTAACGTATTTTTTTGTTAATTATTGAACACACTTATTCTCTCTCTCTCTCTCTTTCTAACGCTTTGAAAATCATCCGAACCAAATTTTGTACGAATGACATTTTTATAGTTGTGTTACTCATTTTTTTACAAAATAAAATAGTAGAAAAGAGTTGAAGAAACTTGGCGTGATTGCTCTCCGATTTTGAAAATCATCTTTTTATATTTGTGTACTCATCATTCTTTCTTAAAGAAAATTTTATTTAAGCAAACGAGACGATTTTATTCAACATAGAAATGTCGGCTAAATTTTTTACAAAATCGTAAGCTTACTTATAAGGAATATTTTGGGTATTTTAAATATTTATTTACACACGCACATACATATACATCTAACAAGCACAAATATATCTAACATGCACATTTTGTCCACAGCGCTATGTGTGTATTTGTGCAACAGCAACATTTAAATCTCTCCCTCTTTTTTCTGAATGTTTGAGCGACATTCGGCATAATCTGCCAAAGTGGATACACGTGCCACTGAATTCTGCATGTGTAGGTTTCAAATGTATTTACGTATGTAGATACGTACAATAAGCTGTCTCCCAAAAGTTTTTGACTGGCAATCACTCATGCAATTGTTATGTATGTAAATATGTAAGGATTTATTTCGAATACAAGAAACACAAAAATGTGTGACGGACTTATATCCATACTAACATATATACATTTGTATTGCGGTGTTGCTTCAATGTTTTATTGATCAAAATAGATGATAAATGCTAAGCGGATTATTAACTAAAATGTGGCCAAAGTAAAACAGTTATATTTATAAGAGGATAGATCAGAAATGGAGCACAGAGTTTGAATATTATTTATTAAAATTTTTAAATTTTTAAATTTTGAAAAATCTCTGAAAGCAATATTTATTGTTTGCATTGATTAATATATCTACAAAAATAATAAATATTACATACAGTCGTGGCTACAAGTACCTGCTATGTTTTATTCAAATTTACTTATTTTTTTTTATAAAAAATTTACTTCTCTTCTCACTTCTGCCACTACTTCTATAGCCACAACTTTTTACTGCTTGTGCTTTTGTGTGCGAGTCAACTTTGTTTTTGATTTATGTGGCAATTCGTTATTATGCTGCAATTGTAGCATAAAGAAAGGCGTAGAAAAGAAAAGTGAAGAAAAGACGTAGAGCGTACAGTGCATGCAAATAGTACAATGGCTCATAAAGGGCAAGTGCAAGTGTGCACTTGTAGAGAATGGAGACTAAGTGCACCATTAAAAATACCAAATGCACGAAGCGTGAAAAATAAATGCACTGCTCCGTAGAATGGAGTGTAGGATTTGAAAATAATCGAATGCTGTTGTGTATGAATGGTAGCGACAGTTGTTGTTATTATGCTGTTGTTGTTATGCAGACAAAAGGTTAAAGAAATACTCATAAATTTACGTGCATTTTTTTGAATTTTTTGGAAATTTATTTTATTTGCTTTCAATGTTAAAGCATTGTGTTTAGTATTATTCTGTAATATGCATAATTTATCAAATTTTTCTTCAGTAAAGGTCAATTGTAGTTTTAGAACAAGAAAAAAACTTAACTTCGGTTGCTTCGGAGCTTTAATAACCTTCACAAATATAAAGGTTCCATAAATGAATTTAATTTTGATCAATCAGTTTATATGGCAGCTACATGATATAGTGGTCCGATTTAAACAATTTCTTTAGAGATTATACAGTTCGCTTGAGCAATAATCTGTGCCAAATTTGGTGAAGATATCTCGTCAAGTAAAAAAAGTTTTCATATGAGGGCTGGAATTTGATCGATCGGTTTGTATGACAGCTGTATGTTATCGTTGTTCGATCTAAACAATTTCCTTGGAGATTGTGAAAATGGCTTAGGTAATAATTTGTGCCAAATTTGGTGAAGATATATCGTCAAATAAAAAAAATTTCTATATAAGAACTGGATTTTGAGCGATTGGCTTGTATGGCAGCTATATGCTATCGTTGTCCGACCTAAACAATTTCTTTGGAGATTATGGAATTACTTTAGATAATAATCGGTGCTAAATTTCAGGAAGATATCTCGTCAAATGAGAAAGTTTTTAATACAAAGACAGGTTTGTGATTAGTCAGTTTGTATGACAGCTATATGCTATACTGTTGCGATATCGGCAATTCCGACAAATAAGTAGCTTCTTGGTAAGAAAAGGACGTGTGCAAAATTTCAGAACGATATTTAAAAAATTAAGGGACTAGTTCGCGTATATACAGGCAAGCAGAGACTAAAGGGTATATAGCTGCCATTCAAACTGAGAGACCCAAATAAGGACTAATTTCACTACGGGGTGTTGTTATTAAACTATGTGGGTAGGAGGAACCAGCAAAACATTTTTCCGTTGTATACAAGCCGTTGGCCGGTTACGTTTTCAGATTTGGTTATACAAATAATTGTTATAATAATTGTTGCTAGGAAAGTGTATTAACTGTATTTAAAAAAATGTAAAAAAGATTGATCTGAAACCCTGATATTACACCATTTACCTAGTTCCAGTTGATTCTTTCGTTTATTGCACTCCCACCTTATTTACTCTTCCTAATTTTTCGTGACTCTCTCATACATGCCATTCAACATACAACTTTTTTCCATTTTATACGTTTTTATCCAAGACCCTGTCCGCACTTCCACAAACACAATTATGCATCTAACAGTCGTTCACATCAAAATTTTTTTCTTTTAAATTTTTCATTTTTTCTTCGCCGCATCTAACCATACTAATGAACATAACCCCAAATTCACTTTTATTGACATTTCTCCGCACCGTTATCTTGTCTGTCAATTTGCATGTGGAAGGGTTTTTGACTTTTTAATTTCGTTGAGTTACTTTTGCTTTTTTCATTTCGTCTGTTTCTTCATATTTTTACCTCAATTTGGTAATGTATAGCCGAGTCTTTGTTTTGATGGAGTTCATTTGATTTCTTCAAATAGTTAAAGATACGATGTCATTCGATCTGCAGACATTTATAAATTTGCTTGCATACTTTTGGGTCATTAGCGAAAGAAAAAACTGTCTACATTGCTTTGCTGGTAATTTCCAACAAATTGTCTGCAGACATTCTTATCAAATTGCTCCTGTCAATGGCAAAAACGTGTAACCTTTCAATTGCCGCAGGAATTGCAAAAATAACAAGAAATGTAGAAAAGTCTTGGAAGTGTAGGGATATACAGTTGTGTACATAAATTTGTGATCGATTATTGGTGTTATTTCTTCTATTTTCAAGAAAATAATGAATATCCACTATAGATTTCTTAATAGAGTATTATGAGTAAATGATTTTTCTCGCAAAAATTTCTCTGCTTGAATGGTTTTTAAATATTTGAAAAGTAGCTTCTGAAAAGTTTTATATACCTGCCTCCCATTGTACTATATATCAAATTTGACCCCGGATAAAATTTTGACGCATTTGAGCCATATAATAAGCCTCGGCTGGGATGGCCTTCACTGCCCTCAGCGAGTTTAAATTTTTCTCGGTTGTGGCTCATTTTTGGAGCGCTTTTCTCTAGGGTGTTGAACAGTTTCGTCGTCATAACAATAAATCGAAATCCCATAACCAGTTGATTCGTTTAATGAATGTAGCGTCTTCAGAACCGTGATTAAGCGTCTCTTTTGCGATCTCTACTTGACGTACTTTCTGTAAAAATTCAGAATTCATATTAAATCTTGCGTTGACACGCTTTGTACCCAAGAAATTAACCGAAATGTGTTGAGTCGATCCATCAGAGACACTAAGATCCTCAGATATCTCTTTGTTCACATGACGACTTTCAAGCAATATTTCTTTAACTTTTGCGACGCTATTGTCATTAACAGAGCTAGTTGGACGACTCGCACGATCTATGTTGAAAGCTACTGGTATCTGGTACATTTTCACTAACGTCAGTCTTTGAAGAGAGATATTGGAGTGATATTATTTGTTATATTTACTCTGTTCTCTTATATGAAGTATTTACCCCATTCAATATAATATCGAAAAGAGTGTTCCTATTTCGCCGCCAACCACTGTCAGTAGAACCAATATTTTCAACCACACAAACTGCAGACAAGGTT
Source organism: Bactrocera tryoni (assembly GCF_016617805.1). Lineage (NCBI taxonomy): Eukaryota > Metazoa > Arthropoda > Insecta > Diptera > Tephritidae > Bactrocera > Bactrocera tryoni. Next base: position 11,358,473 of record NC_052501.1, on the reverse strand, counting down.
TGTGGCATTTGGTCAAGCAGAATACAAACGCTTTTTCTTATATTTCCAATGCCCACAGTTTCATGTCGCTTCTCCAAGTAATTTTCATTTTCATCTTTGCTGCTCGATTGGTCTTTGGTCTACCAAGTTTCTTTTATTTTTATTATTTTTTTCATTTTCTGCATGCCGCTCATATTTAAAAATTAAATTTAATAGTTCCTATGTAAATAGTGGCACGTTTCTGCATTCATTTTTCCAGTTTTCTTTTACTATCAGTATTCTTCGGTCTTGACTTCTTTCTCGCTGGTTAACCGAGCATTGCACTGGCATTTTTTTAATCAGTGTCTGCCCCATGTTTGTGCGCGGTTGACCGATTTAGTTTTCTTGGTCTCTACACATACATGCAAGAAAACACACACACCTACATATGTAGATAGCTGCATGGCAGACCAGCACAGCTGCTGTTCTTGGCAACTTGCAACTGTGTGTGCATATAATAAATGGCGGCTCTCATTATGCTTAACTGATTTAAATTTACGATAATATTTATTTTTACCCGACCACGTAGCGCGCACTGGAAGGAAGGAAGATAGCTATAAAGAAAGTAGATTGGAGTGTTGTAAAGGAACAGCGCCGGGCTGAAGTTGGTTAGTGAATTATGTCAAGAGCCGGTTTGGGAGCCAGCTAAGACAACGAAGCCAAGGTAAGCTCAGCGCAGCTTTGTGTAGGCTTTTCTACTCTAATTCGCTGTCTTGCAATTTGGCGCATTTTTAGCTCAGATAACTATTTAGCGCGCTCTACTGGAGAAACGGTGGCTGATTGTGCGCCTTCAAGTTTGCTTCTACGGCAATTGGAGTTTACTTTAATCTTGAGTGTTATATGGTTTTTTTCTATAGCTTTCATTGTTCTTTTGTTAAAAAAAAAAAATGAAGTAAAATATTGACTGTGCATCATAAAGCGGTGTTGACTAAGCGCCTAAGAGCTGGAGATTCTTTGAAGTACTTTTTCATAGAATTGTTCTGGTGCTTGGTATTCTTTTTCATATTAATAAATTCTGAGACATGTTTTTTCGATTAAAAGGGCTTAAATTTTGTTGGGATAATTAATCAAGGCTAATGTTTTCATTAATTAATTCAATATACGTTAAATTACGGTAATTCAAGCGTTAATTCATTATACTTCCAAATGACCGCTTGAAATATTAATTTTTTTTGACAGTTAGATTCCAAAGCCTATGTGTACCCAATAATTCCCATATCCTTACTTCCACATAATCCATTTTGAAGAATACCCTGATAGAATTTTTCCGGAAATATGTGCACTGAAATTTTGAGATACGGTATATACATTGTGACACTCAAAACACTTTTCAAAAGCTCTTTTTTGGATGCCCTTCTGTTCCTTCAACAAAATTGTTTATTATCTCTTTCATAGACTGAAAACGGTTTCCATGGAATGCCAATTTCAGTTTGGAGAACAAGAAAAAAAAAAGACGTAGAAATATCTCTCTAACACTTACCTGACGATTTCAAGCAAAACATATCAAAATAAAGCTGCCACACAAACTGAAGGACAGAAAACTAGATATTGTTTGACAAACTTTCTTTTTTACGAGAGATGTTTAGATCAGATCACCATAACAGCAGCTTTGCCGTACAAACTGGAGGACACAAGTCAAGTTCTGGTACTCTGCATTCTATAGTTTTCTATTTCTGAATGGTATTTTTCTGTTTCTTCTGAACGAAAATACTTCAAACATAAAGGTTGGGGGTTTTCAAGTTAATTTATATTCATATAGAGCACGCCCTTTATAATGCATGCTATTGTAGTCAAAGAATTTTAAAATTCTTCTGACAAAAATCTGGGCTTGTGACTCGTTTCATATGCTGTACTATATATGTATGTATACATTTTTACGCCTGCTCACTTAGCGAAAGTGGCGCAGTCATAGTCCAAAAGTGACACCAATGGCCATTTCACTGCAACTTTTGACATATTGAATTCCAGATAAACTAAAATGTGTCCTTCAATTACTTGGCCTTCGATCCTTGCGCTGCTAAAATAGGCACTGCGCTACCCTTTAGTTTTACCATATATTATTTTAATACTGGCACATCGATTCTGGGGAGCAGCTGTTGTAAATTAAACTTCGCTTTGCTTTTGTCTTTTTCCCTTATCACTGTAATATTGGCAGATTTGTAATTTTCTTCTCAATTTTCTCGTAATTTTTTCGTTTAAGTTTTCACACAATTTTACTATTATTTCTCTTGCCGCCTTTCGAAGTTGCCACACACACACACTTTGCTATATATTTTGTAATTTTTTCCGGAATTTTTTTTTGTGTCTTTCGCAAGAAGAGTAAGTTTTCTTGCAAGCGCTTTTTTTGTTTTTCTTATTGCACTCACACTTGACTCATCTCTCACTTTCATTGCCTTAGTTAGCAGAGAAGAGCACGAAAGCAAATAAGCCACAATTGAGTTGCGTTTTTTTGTTTTTGTGCTTGTTCTTGTTTCTTTATAAATGTATATGTGTATGTATGTGTCTTCAGCGTTGTCTTGCCAAGGCTTCCACCACAAGTTCAGTAATGGTAACGCAGTAATAGCAAAAGCAAAGGCAAAGTTTATCCTTGTAATTTTGAGTTTCTTAATACAAGAACCGGCAGGTGTTGTTGTCTACGTTTTTTGTTGTTGTTCTTATTTTTGTAACACACTCTCATGACCGGTTATTGGCCTGCTGGCTGGTCTCCACAGGCATGTGACGCTGTAGAGTTATATATACATACACTACAGTCCATCTTCACATCAATGAGTGTGTGTGTCTACGCTTGTGTGCACACAAATTTCCTTCTGCAGGTTGTACAAATAATGCCGACACTTTCACCCATAGAGTAGCTACAGTTACACACACACGTACATATGTGTGTATTCCTTAATGCTTGGCTTTGTGTCTTTCTTTTGTGTAGCCAACTTTTACTTGCTGCCCAATTCCCATATATTTTATTTAAGCACACACTAACATAAATTTATCTGTTCATATATATTCATATATACCTGTCTATATATACATATGTATATATATTTATCTCTGTCGCAATTTTTTGGAAGATTAAGGAAAAATTAGGTTCCAGCAGCAAAGATAGCATGAAAGTAATAGAATTTCCGTTCAAGTGGGCGTTTAACTGTACTTTGCACCTACACAGTCACTCTCGCACACACACATAAACAAAACATTCTCGCACGTGGGTGCTTCACACTTATTCCATTTCATTAATTTGTCTAAAAGTTAAGTATGCTGTGGAAATGTTTTCACACAATTTGAATTCGATCTGTGAATATGTCTGCCAAATTGTTGCTGTTGTTGTCGATCATCTTAGCAACAACTGATGCTGGCGTTGGTGAAGTACGGCGAGCATTTTCTTCGCATTCTCCAACGCCTCTGTAAAGCAAACAAGTGGTTTACACTTTTAGCTTTTATACGAGTCTCTGGGGAAGTGTGGATTTCTGAGAAATGCTGCCTTTCAAGTGGAAAATATATTAAACAATTTAGTCTTTAAAGAAATTTCATAAATGTTTCTTTAAAGAAAGTTTTCGCTTTGTGTTCTGTAAGCTTTTATTTTAATTGTTGCAACTTGCTCACATGCTAACCATTCAATAATGCGCTTCGTTCTAGATTTTTTGAGACTGAGGTGAAAAGGAATTAATCGAAATTTCGTTTGATGAGCGTTAGCATCAGTGGCCACTACCAACGTCTGTTTGCTTCTTCTGGATGTAGCCTCTGCGGTTGGCGTTTCCCAATCCTGTGACATATACTTAGTAGGATTCAAGGAGTATAGATTCATTCTTAAGTGCAGGGTGCACTGGCACAACCGTCATCTGTGGAAAGACTGAAGTCATTATGGGAAACTAGACTTTTCTTCACCAATATCGCTCATCTTATCTTGTTAATTATGCTTGGGGTGTATGTGTGTAGTTTTGTGACTTCAGCCTAGCGACCACGTTACCTGATGCAATCTAAGGTTCTTGGACTAAAGTCATCCTTTTTTGTTGCTGTCCGCGGTGTGGCGCTTCTTGAGGTGAAGGAACACGCTTCCAACGCACCATGCCATTTTTCCGAATCTCGTGTACAGAATATCTTCTTTCGCCTTATTGATCTGGAGGATGTAACTTTGGCCTTCATCTTCGTTGACCGATTTCGGCATTCTTTACACCCTCCAGTCGCTAGTTGGCACTCGTCTGGATTCTGTGGTTGTGGTAGCCGCATAGCGTGTTCCTGGTCCACCACGCGAGGTATGATTACCTTCCCTTATGCTTGTTAGCGTCGGGTCGTCGTTGTATTTCAAGATTTTGACTCCGCTAAGCCGTCCTGCTCCATCAGATGACGGCATGGGTGCGCTTGGTTCGGCGTCGATTCTCAAACTTCCAATAGCCTCATTTCCGCTATTTTCCAGCGCTTCTGTGACATTTGTCCCAGCGAGTTACTGCGGTCAATGAGAGCAACGTCCACGTGCTTGACATCTAGAATTCCGACTACGTCTTTGTAGTTCCTCGGTCTCCGCCGAGGCATTACATCAATAACGACTGGCGAAGTGTGCCCGGCCGTCCTTCATCTCTTCTTCCTTCAGATTGTACTTGCCTTCGAGACGGTTGCATATTTCGACCACCGGCTTGTACCATCTGAGCCGCGGCCAACTTTAGAAAGTAATAATATTTTTTCTTTAAAACCTTAGAGAACCTTGAAATGGATCACACTTTAATATCCCCCTTCAGAGAGATTTTGAATAATTTTTGTTAATGAGTTTTTTGTGATTAAATACTTGTATGTCTCTGCACACATACTTCATAATTTTAATAGAATCTGAGAAAGTTGGCGAAAGTGCATGACTAGTGCAGCCATAGTTCCATATTAATTTGACACCAATTGTACCATTGAGATTATTGGACACCTTTTGTATACATCAGCTTTCTGAATTGAGTAAGCATGGAGGAAAATTTTTGTTATTTCTTAATGTTGTTTGGATTTTATTGCTTTATTTAATTTCTCTCCAAATTTTCTGCCAATCTTTTAAAATAATCGTAGATAAAAATATTTGTGGTCACTAAAGAATGGAATAGTCAAAATTGCCATTACAAGTGGAAAAATACGAAATCTAATGAATGCAAGTGTAGGTCAAATTAATTTGTTTTGTATTTTTTGTTATATATAGTGCAACAAAACACTACTTTCGGTTAGCCAGCTATACGCCAACCTTGACTTCACACGAATGAAAATGAAATAATACATAAGAAATGAAATTACAACAGTTAGATGCCGAAAAAAATTTTAATAATTAGTACACATTTTTCATTTTTAATTTCCAGCACTAGTGTATTTTCACTAATTAGTGAGAGGTTGAAAACAAAATGAAATCACTCAATGCTCTTAAAACAATTAAACTTAATAACACACGAGAGACTTGAAGTCATAAAATAAAACTTATGAGCATTCAACAAAAACAAATCATAATAAAAATAAACGGCCCACACGTGCCGCTTCAAAAGCCAAGTGTATGAATGTTACGTATACGCCCCCGTGTATGCTCAAAAAGTGAATTATTCTTTATTAATACTTACCGCAATTCGGCCAACCCCAACAACAAAAAGGTAAACAAAACATAAAAGTGTATAAATACTCGTAAAATATGTAGGCAGAGTGTAGGCACGTGTGTGTAGTGATGTGTGTGTGTGTGGTTACGTTGAAGTGCATGTATAAAAGGTAATTATAAGCGATTAGCGCGCAAATACTCAACTTCGACGAGTGGAGGGTGGCGGGGGCGTGCGTAGTTTATTGGCAGATTGCTGTGAACTCGTTGTAAATCCGTTAACACATCAATGTGAGTATTATGGCATGTTTCACACGCTCTCGTTGCAATCACAAGGGCCGGCAGTAGAGCTGCGGCCAATATGTTGGCATAATGGCCACCGTTGAGTGAGTTTTATTGATGGCTGGTTGAGAGAAACATATATTTAGTGCTTGTTTACTTGAAGCAAATTATTGTAAGGCTACACTGAGTGCTATTCGCGTGTCAATGTCAGTCGAATTCAAGTAACGGTAGGTTGGTTTGACTTTTTTCTTAACAGGCTAAAGGTGGGGTTGGTGGCTCAACACGTTTGGATAATTGCGCTGCGTGATTGCTAAGTTTTTAGTTTCCTGATATTTTTTTCTTTTACTTACTGCTGGCTTCTTTTTTGCGAAATGTTTTGGTTAGAAATAATGTAAGAGAAGTAAGTATTTTTACTAAATGGTTACTGGGTTATAATTATCTTAATGTTTCGGCTTTCCTCAAACTTCTATTAACAGCTCTTTCGGGAGGTGTCTTTAATGCCTTTAATAATGGTAACTACTGCGCTAGTACTCATAGTTCGGAGTGTTCATACTAAAAGTTTTATGAATATCCTGTAGCCTAGCCTAACTTGTAATCTAAAGAAGCTTCACTAAAAAAATTTTGGTTCTATGTCCTTTTTTGGTACAAATCCGAAAAAATAGGTCTAGTTTCAATGCCGCAATAATGAAACTAAAAGGCCAGGTTTATTAATAAAATAAAGGTTATAAGGCTTATGTATAACATTCATGAACTTTTCCCTGGATGTCTTCCTCTTCCTCTGCTTCCCCTGGCACGTAGCATACGACGATGATGATGAGTGACTTGTAGAGTTTGGTCTGACGTTCTTGTGTGAGCCTGTGAGCCAAGTCGTGCTACGACTGTTTGTTTGATGACAGGAGATATTTCGTCTCTCCCTCCTTCACAGCCCTTTACACAGCCGTATTAGTTCTGCGGGGATACCAAATTCAGACATCGCGGCGTAAAGGCAGTTCTTTTCGTGCTGTCAAAAGCAGCTGTGAAATTAATGAAGAGGTGGTGCGTGTCGATTTTCTTTTCACAGGTCTTTTTCAAGATTTGGCGCATGGTGAATATCTGGTCAGTTGTTGATTTGCCAGGTCTGAAGCCACACTGATAAGGCCCAATCAGTTTGTTGACGGTGGGCTTTAGTTTTTCACACAACACGCTCGATACAAATTTATATGCTATCATTCGACCATATTTTACAAAGAAGCTGATGCATGCTCTTTATCAGTTCTTCTCCTCCGCCGAATAGCTCGGCCGGCAATCCACCGGCCCCCGCCGCTTTGTTGTTTTCCAGACGGGTAATTGCTATTCGAACTTCGTCATGGTCGGGCAATGAAACATCTGCTCCATCGTTAACGATTGGGGAGTCGGTTTCGCCATCTCCTGGTGTTCTGCCATTCAGCAGGCCGGAGAAGTGTTATTTTCATAATTTTAATATGCTGTGAGCATCAGGCACTAGATCACTTTTGGGGGTTCTACAAGAGTATGCTCCGGTCTTGAAACCTTCTATTAGTTACCGCATATTTTTGTAGAATTTGCGAGCATTACCCCTGTTGATATCTATCCAATCCCGCACGTGTTGTGGTCGATCGTAACGCTGTGAGGTAGGCAGTCTGTTTTCTCTCCGCTGCGACTCCTCGTCGTAATAGCTGTTATTTTGCTTTTTCCGAAAACCAATGTTTTCCTTTTCAGTTGAACGTAAGGAGCTTGAAGTGCCGTCCCACACTACCTTTACACCGAGTTTCTGATGATGCAAAGGAAAACATTGGTTTTCTCAGAGAGCGGTTTCTGAGGTGTGTGCGTATCTAGGTGCAACAAGATAGTGGTCCAAGTCGATGTTAGGACCTCGGAGCGTACGCACGTCTCAAAAACTGGAGACGTGTCTTTCGTCTATCACAAGATGATGATCAGGTTGGTGGCTTTTCTATCCGGTGATAGCCAGGTTGCTTGATGAATTTTCCTATGTTGTAATTTAACGACTAGGATTTAGCTTTGTCGAAAGATCTTATATTGCAGTTATTTTTAGCAATAAAATTTTAATTACACTTCCTTATGTCGTTTAAATAACTTTCAAACAATTTTCAAACGCATACGCAACCTTAATTATTCACCAAAATTTTTGTATTTTGTTTATTTTTTCATCTTTGCTTTCACTTGCCGTGCTTGCTTTGTTTACTTGCTCTTGCATTGTCCTTTTGACTTTTAATTTCATTTTTTTAATTACGACACACAGTTGCACACACGCACACACGAATGCGAATGCATTTAATATTTCATTCATTGTTTAATATTTCTGTGTGGCTCTGTGCTCTCGCATGCACTTCTTTGTAAAATTACATATTGCTCATATGAATGGGTACGAGAGTGCAGGATGCGAAAAAATATGCTTCAATAAATTTTCATTTTATTGAAGAGGACAAAAAACATTTTTTAGTCAGATTTTACTATTTTCATGAAGCGAAATTGAAATACGCATGCAAATATATACGAGCAATTGGAAGGTTTTTCGTATACTAGTATGTACATATGTGTATGTGTATTTCATGCAGTCAATAATTGTTGAAAAATATTCCATTTACACTGACAAAAGTGCGTTTTCACATCTGTTAGCGAGAGTTTATTATTTTGTGATTTTTTGATCGTTTTTTCAAGAGAGCGAGAGAGAAATATTTGTGATTAAAATTATGTTGAATCGAACTTTAATGTAAATTCGATTTCAAAATGAAATAAATTCAAAATTAATTTTTAACATCATCTGTTTAAGTAGCGGTGAACATTATTTATTGAAGAGTGAGACTCCGAAAATATAGTTCGTTCATATGGTAATATTGAAAGCTTTAGGCAAAATAATATTAAGTGGTGGCAGGTAGGGTTCTGTCTTTTTTTCAGATTTCTAAAAATAAGCTGGAACTGCATGTTGAGTGGCGATATGAAAAATCAAAGAGGGTTATTCGAAGTTAGTATGAATGTACTTTAGTGCTCAGCTGTTTAGTCCAAGATACCGAAACCCATATCGTCGCCTTCCTCGAACTCCGACTCCTCTTTTTTGGTTTCTTCCTTCTTTTCGGCAGCAACGCCAGCACCAGCAGCTGAAGCACTTTAGTCTTGGTGAATACACAGACTGATACCGGACATCCATTCATGGATAGACAGACGACATGGGACCTGGATTTCCATCTACTCCAAATACTAAGTGAAAAGAGTGCTTTAGAAGCTACCTGTACAGATTCCAGTACCTTATTAGTCCGAATAGTTCGACAAGTTCAGACTACTTTGAAGCCTCTAAGCATGTATTCCTTTATTGACCTCTCTTTTTATGTACAAGGTGGTATTTTTACGCTGGAAAATTGACGACACTCACGTGTCAGTCTACTGAGGACTGGAGTCAGCCAAGCGACAGCCTCAATCATGACAAAACTGAAACATATAGAGCGGAATAGGCGTCGTGCTAGAGAGAAGACTTAAATGTCTTATCACTTCCACGAAGTAATTCTTAATGTTGGTTCCTTGAGTTAGTTTGGAGTTGGTAGAAGGTTAGATTTGGCGGATTGAAGTTCGGCGTGCCTCGGCGTTTTATGCTTCGGCGTTTTATGCTTCCCCTACTTAAAAAAAAATAATAATAATTTTACAAAAGAGACTCCTTCATTTTCACAGAGACCAATCGAAATCTGTCGAGTTGCAGATCAATAGTCATTTCAAATAATAGGAACATGTAGAAACGTGAAAAATTTACTATTGTATTGAAGTTAGTTCACAGGAAAGTCTTGAGCTATTCATAAAAACTCTCTCAAATTCAAAAAGAGAATACAGTTTAAACGAGCAAGTATGAACCCTATGCCGGCTACTAATTCTCGCTCTCTCTTTTTCAAAAAACGAAAAATAAAAAAAATAAATCTTTTCGACATGTGTCTAAGTTTCTATAAGCATTTTTGGTCTAAATTACGAAAAGTGAGGTTATTTTGTATTGACATGTATGAAGCGGTTGGGAGCAGCTCTTCTATGCTTTTAGCGAGTTCACTTACAGTCATACAAGTATAACAAGTTATTAATATGTATTAAAAATAATAAAATGTATTTCAGTTCGAAAAACGTGCAAATCTTTTTGTACATACATCTTCTGCAAACATACTTTTTACATTTCTGCCAAATATTATTTGTTTTGTTATTGTGGCAAAGTCGTATTTGACGAATTTTTCGTTTGGTAGAATCTGTTGTATTTGAAGATGCTGCAGTTGATACTTGTGGGTGTTATTGTTGTGATGAATGTTTCTCTCTTTCAGTTCTGTAATCGGTGGCAATTGTTCTGCTTATTGAAACGGGAACTGTTTTCATTCTATTTCTATTCCGGTCACTCCTTTATAAAGGATCCAAGCATTTAGTTGTCAAATCTAAAATGTTACAAAATATTTGGAGGGGCCATCTACCAGAACTAGATTTCACCGTATATTTTCGGCCATTTGATCTGTTATATCAATTCCAAATTTTGTTTTATTGTAAAACTGAATAGAATCTGGTAACATTTTTCTATTACTTTTATCAATTTTTACAAATTCATGGCTAGAACTTAGAACAGCCATTCTATTGTTCGGTTTGCTTTTATATATTGTAAGGACACACATTTCTAATCTATGTATATAAGAGATTGTAAAAACGTGGCATGTTATCCTTCGAATGTTTAGCTGCTTTGGGTAATTCTCTTTTATTTCCTCCAATTGTTCCAACTAATGTAGTTTTTTTTAGCCAATAATTTCGTCGTTAGTGATATGCTCGTAAAAAAGTTGTCGATCGTGACACTTTTTCCACAGTTTGTATATGAATCGACAAGTTTCAGAACACTGTATACGCTTAGAAGCACTAACGATGGTCGTTGTTCATCTTTCCCCAAGTAAGCAAAACCATTCAACGCGTACTTGCTAGTAACGTTTGAAGCAAGCCAGAATCTGATGCCGAATTTAGTTGGTTTATTAGGCTTTTTGGTTAAACTTTTACATGGCTTTTGTAGGAAATTATTGTTCGTTAACTGTTACTTTTGGCTTTGGTCGATAAAAAGCTCGACTGTTATATACAAACTTTTTCCATATTTGCGAAACCAAGGCAAATTTATTTGTTCGGAAGCGTGTTGTGCTTTCAGTCCGTTTGTCAAAACGAATAAATCGTAGAATTTGCTTGAATTTATCTCGGGACATAGTTCTTGGTAAAAATTCGCGACCCCACTTGACTAATCACAAATAGTTTGGTGTAAGTTTCTGTTTCAAAGTTGCAAGAGCATAAAAAATGCCTATAAATACACGTGCCAGAAGGCAGTGTAGTTGCGAAATCGTAATCCAAAATTCGACGGGCTTCTCCTTCTGTGCATTTTTATATGTTTGATAATATAATCATTTATGTATTATCAATGAGAGTGCACTGCAAAAGATTATCTACCATAACGTTTCTTTTTGCGTAGTCTGTTGGCCCTGACACACTCTTGAAAATACACGTACAAGTATATGGTAGCCTTCCAGGAATACGGTATTCGTTAAATTTCGACCACACAGTATCATCTGCAGTTGTTTCGCTCTCCTAAGAGGTATGTTCAGTTTCTTCATCTGAACTAAAATGCCTTTTCATGAATACATGATGTCATCATTTTCATCGTTAGTGGTCACCACTTCATCGCTCTCTTCAGCTTAAGATGTCTTACTTGGAATATGATCCGATTTATCTTCAGATGATAGTTCGCATCTCGTTGCATTTGATTCTATATATATCGGAACAATCTTCACCAATCTTTCTTAGCTTTTCTAATAGTTGTCTTCTGTTGACAATTTCTTTTAAGAACTTAGGGCACGAAAGAAATCAACTGAACAACGTGTTAGAACGACTGGAAGTGCGAAAAGCAAACCTGAAGGGAATGAAGCACCTGATTCGAATGACAAGTACATATTATCAATGTTTGATTAATCTATTGATATGTTATTCACAAAGTTATAATTTTTTTAAATTGATATTTAAAAGCAGTTAAATTGACTTTCTTAGGCAATCTACTTGTAGTGTTAAGTATTTCGGTTTCGTTGATTACGTAATTTCGGAGTCAAAGATGACGTGGTGCGTCCCACCACTCAACACATCAATCCACTTCTGAAGCGTTTGGTTTCTGGTGATGAAATATGGTGTGCCGTATGGCAACTCCAAAAAGAAAACGATCGGGATTAATTCGCCTTGAGCCATCGCAGGCAGTAGCTAAGCCAGAACTGAAGGTTGGAATGTTTTGGTATGAATTTGGTGAGATTTGCAGTGAATAACATACTTTGAACTGCTTTCCTATGGACAAACTCTTTTGGCTAAAAGGACAATAATTGTATTTTACTTGAAGCTCCAAAAGTTTGGCTGAGAGATTCTAATGCATCCATTTTAAAGTCGCAACTTGTCATCAAGTGTGCCTGTTACAGTTCATGGCAAATGATGAAAAATCGTAAAAATCGACTACCCCAATATTTTGTCAATAGTGATCAGGGTTTTCTAAGTAAAAGACGTTATGAAATTACCTTAAAAACATCAACAAGTTGTCGATCAAAACAATATTTCACCTAAATTGGAAAATTCTAACTAAGCTAAATTATTTAGCAATTTAATACCAAAATAATGGATTGCTTTTTACGAAACCTACTCTATATAAGATGTTCGACCTTGTTGATAGATCTTAAAACAAGGAGACATGTGTGAATGACAAAAGCACCGCTTGAATAGTTGTAGCGCTCTATAGGCGTTTTCTGTAGCATTTCAAAAAATTAAAAGAAAAACATTCAAAATCCCGAAAAAAGTTGCCCAATTCCCACAGTGTTTCAAAAATTTCCATAGGCATTTTATTCTTAGGAAGCTTATAAGCATCTAATAATAATCTTCACTTTTCGCAGGAGGTTGCATCCTATTGACTTGCAATTATATTAAATTAAAATAAACTTTCTGCAAAAATGCTTTCATATCCTCCTCATATTTTTTCAAATGATATCTAAAATGCCACCACACTTAGTGTTCCACAAATATCCCTCCACTTGCATTAACCCTCATGCAAACTACATTTTAACACGATTTCAAATTGGATTATTAGCAAAGTTGTAATATTCCTCCCCAACGCTTAGCGAAACTTGAAAAAATTGTGTTAAGAATGCAAGAAAATGCATATTTGAAAGATCACTGACTTTGCTGGCAACGAATAAATACATTAAACCAGTCAACGCGCAAAAAATTGCATTCCCAGCACTACTTAGCCCAGCACCAACATGTACATGGAGGGCTGTGTGCTTGGCGAGGCAAGACCCAAAGACTCCATGTCAAATGTAATTCCTCATTCCTTTGCCGGCGTAATGCAAATTTCCACACAGCGCGGCGAGTACGAAGTCAAAATGGAATTTGTGCTGACTCAGCGCTGGGATTGGCATAACGATTTGGGGCATGGCAAAGGGGAGGTGGACGAGGCGAAAAGCGAATGTCAGCTAATCCCAGGGTTGCAACGAGAGCGCAGAGTTTTGTACTCGTCACGCTTTACTGACTCCACAAGCTATCATTTGTTGCTTTTTGCAACATTGTCACATTGCCACAGTGCAACATTGCAACATGACAATACATTGCAAATATTTTGCTACAATTTGTGAGGAGCGAGTCCTACCGGTGGAATTGCCGCATGGTTCTGTAGCTGGCGGAGTGTCTGCCGCCTGCTGTTGGCTGTTGGTCGCCAGTTGATGTTGATGATGATGACGACGATGAGAATATACAGCAATTTACTACGTTTATCCAGTGGACGCAGCGCTGGGCAATTGTTGTTTTTGCTTTCGTCACGGCACAGCTGCGGTAGCGTTGTGTATGCTGTGCATGTTATTGCTGTTGTCGTTTCGGCTTTGTTGCAAAATATTGCGTTGCAGTTGATGGCAATACTGCGCTTGTTATTGTTGCTGTTGCAAGCGCTGTGTTGCACTGTTGTGCCAATGCAAAAAGTGGGACACGGTTGAGGGCAGATGCCGGAAACAAAAAAAAAACGTCCAACTAGTGGTTCACTGTCTCCCAGCGCCGACAAAGATTTCTGGACTCAGGGCGAAATAACCAAAAGGACACTCGAATCCACAGCACACACACAGTGTTGTTATGGTTGTTGTTGCATTTGCTGCATCGACATTTGTTTTGCGTTCAATTAAATGAACTTTTGTGTGAACGCTGTGAGTGGCAATGCACCCAATCGCCTTGCATGCTGCAAGCTCAAAGTAAATAAACAAGCATCTCTCACAACTGACCAGTCGCTCTCGTAGCCTGCAACTGTAAGCGCTGGCTTTCTGCTTCTGCGTGCAGTGAAATTGCGGCGATGCGCAGTTGTGTGGAAGGGGTACAGTTACGGCTGTGAAAATAATAACAAACGCTGTGAAAACAAAAAGTGTAGCAACAACACTCGAGGCATGATGCTGCAGATTTCTCGTGATTGCAGCTTTTTAGTGCATAAATTGGACCGCTCCGTTTGCTGCGCTGCATTTGGTATCTTTTGTGCGTAGCCATCGTTGGTAAAAGCAATTTCACTCGTTTGCATTCGAAGTTTATGCTGTCAAGCAGCGGAATATGTATACGAGCTTATATGGATAGCCTGTTGTGAAATTGACTAGTTACAAACTAGTTAGTAGTTACTTCGCCATACAAGTAGTATGACTCACAACAAGTCAGACTACTTTTTTCATACAAGATACCCAGTACATGTTCTATGAATTATCCAACGATCAGATTTTAATCAGAACTAGAATAATTTCATAGAAATAATAGAATTTACCTACACTTTCTGAACCAATTAATCAAAAAATCATTACACTTGATGACTTTCTGACCAGTCTTAGTTTAGTTAGGATACTCTAGTCTCAAATTGATATAATTCCTGTCTAGTTTATTGTGTTACTCCACTGTGTATACAACAGGTCAATTGAAAAGTATCCGGCCTGACACATAGACGGCACTAAATTTCTACTAGCCTTCCTGTCTGTATACATGCGAACTATTCCTTCAGTTTTTAAGTTATTGATCCAAAAATTTTGCACACATTCGTTTTTTTTCAAGAAACTGCCCATTTCTGGAAATCACCGGTATATCGGACTACCATAAAATACAGCTGCCATACATATTGACCGATCTAAATCTAGCTCTTGTGTTGTAAGCCTATTAATATGACAAATTGTCTGCACAAAATTTGGCTAGACTATTGTCCAATGGTATCGCTACAATCTGCGAACATATTGTTCAGATTGGACCACTATATCATTTAATTGTCATACAAATTGTCCGGTTCAAACCAAGTTCATTTAGCATCTTTATAAAATTTCGCATGGATTGTTGTTAAAGATAACGGTGTAATATCCAAGCAAATTTTCCAAATTGGACTACTACATATTATATATGCCATACAAACAGACCGCTCGAAAATGACTTCTTGCATGGAAACTTTTTTATTTATGAAGGGTATTATAGTTTCGGAGCAACCGAAGTTAATGCTTGTTCTTGTCTTTGATACTTTTATATGTTTGTGCCATAAATGCGTATATTAGCTCTAAGCAATATAAACTGGACCAAAAAAAAAAATAACTGGGCTTTAGTGAAGACATTTGTTAAATAACTTTGATTGATTTGGCAATTTGTCAAACAAAACGTATTATATATTTCATATTATTCCTATTTCGTTTATTGCGAAACTAGAAAAATTGCATTCGTTTAAAAAAACCAAAGCAACAACAAGGACAGTAACAAAAACTCAAACAAACTCAAGCATATCCCAGCTGACAGCGTAGAATTTGTATATATAAATAGCATATAGGAAACGATGCATTTATCATGGTTTATGCCTAGTTGCATGCAGCTATGCATTTTTTTTCGAATGCTGCATATATATATGTAGCTATAGATGTGTGCGTATACGAAAGCTTGTGCAGCTTGTTGCAAATAAACCGTTAGCGATATGTGTGCGCAGATACGCGAACAAAGCAAAATTTACTTTCAATGATACGCTGCAGGATTGTGTTCCATGCAGATTGCTGTTAGATACTAAACGCATGCAAATACCTCTGCATACATATAAATGTGTGTATGTATGTACGTTTTTACGCGTTTGTGTTATGCTCGACAGCAAGTGCAACGCTTTTACGTTAGCATTCGCCAAGGAATATGCCATTTGGATAGCTAGTCGTGCTGGCAGCTTCTGCTTAACTTTTTTGCACTCGCCGTTGTTATTGTAGTTGCATATTCGCTATTTCACTTTATTATGCTGTCACATCGAGAGCACATAAATCAAACACTAGATTTGTGCTGGCAATGACAATGCAATTTCTGTGCGCCATTCCGCTGTGCGCGTTTGTATCTATCTGAATGTGTTGTTATGGTTGTTATTCAATTTTTTGCTCTATAGTTATTTTGCTTTTCTTTATCATTATTACACGTTTGGTAAATATCGCTCATCGCTTTTGCATGCACTTTTCCAATTTTCACACCTTTTACGTTAAATTTTTTTTATTAAAAGATATTGAACTTTTTTTGCAAAATTTTTACATTCCATTTTCTAGCTTAGCATTCTGTTTTCGCCGTTGCGCTTCATCGCTGCTTGTGCATTACATATTTTCATATTTTCAGCACAACTTCGTTTGTGTGATTTCGCAAATTTGTTTGAATGCGATTTGCGCAGCTTACTTCAGTCACTTTTATTATGAGTTTTTGCTTCAGCTGCTCTTGTTGTTGTTGCATCGAATTGGCAGCAAATTTTCCATTTCACATGTGGCAAACAGAATTGAGTTGCATTTTTTTTTTGTTATGAAATAGCAATGCAATTTGCTGCGCACATTTGGTCGTTGGGCGTTCGAGCGTTGAGGCGAGTGAAAATAAAGTTTAGTTAAATTGTTGCGTATACGCAGTGGGGCAATTTGTGACAAGCTGAGTGGCATCAGAAAGGATTTTATACTGCGTAAAGAAAATAAAGTTTGCGTATAAGTTTTGGCAATCAACTGTTGATAGCATTGGTTGGGATTGCCGACTCCGCATTTTGCATGAAGCACAGTTGATTTCTACATTTGTGGGCTTATGTAAAACTATTACAGATATAGAACTTGACAAAAGGTCTTTAGAGTAGCTTTAATTGAATGCATTTTTTTGGAATGAATTGGGGAGGAAATTGGGCCCGAAGTGACGTGGAAAAGGCTAATTTTTTTACAAATCACTTGGAAAAAGTATTTCAACCTAATTGCAACTTTAAGCTGTCAATCTTACCCAACACAGTTAACGAGTCATTCGAGCCTTGTAAGACTTCACCTTCCGAAATTATTAGAATCATAAAAGAACTTAATCCAAAGATTCGCTAGAACAGTATAATATTACCCCAAAAATGCTAATTGAGTCACCAAATATTGCTGTAGAAGTTCTCTCTTTGCTCTCAATTCTTAGTGTTGGAAACTACTCAATTTCACGGGAAAAGTCGCAGATTATTCTGATAGATAAACCTGGGAAACACTTCACACTGCAGTTTTCATACAGACCAATCAGTCTTCTGCCCTGAATTTCTAAAATATTTGAAAAAGTGTTACTGTCAAAGATGTCTCCTCTCCTTCTCGAAAATAATATAATACCAACGAACCCGTAGCACGGTAGAGCAAGTAAATAGAATTACTAACGAAATAAGAGAAGCATTTGAGCACAGAGAATACTGTTCAGGAATATTTTTAGACGTAGCTCAGGCCTTTGATAAGGTGTAGCATGAAGATCTTTTATGAAAGATTAAAAAAAAATTACCATTCACATTGTATAAAACATTGTAGTCTTATTTAAAAAATACAAAATCTATGTTTGAAGTAGGAGATTTCACATCTGCTGAACGATAGCTAAAGCAAATCTTCCAACAGCTAATAATGTATTGACTTCAACTTTCAAAACACAAAAATGCCATATTATATCGTGAAGAATATTAGCGGAGCACTTAAGTTCTTTTAAAGAATGGCTAGCCTTTCTGCTTTTATACAATGCGGTCATAAAGCCAATTTGGATGTATGACATTCAACTGTGGGGTACGACCTGTGCAACTAATATTGATATAATTAATATATAATATTAATAAATTGGTTAAAAATATACTCTATGGACATAAATGGCAAATTAGTTTGTGGCAAGACACTGGGTAGGAAGACGTTTTGGTTCACTAAACAATGGTCGTGATTATAAGAAAATTCACATATTTTGATAGAAAAGAAAAAAAAACGATGGTTAAGTATTATAGATTGAGAAATATTTATTTCAAATTGCTATAATTGAATCGTTACGTTTTACACATGTTCATCTTACATGATGTCAAATATACTTTTAAGAGATTGCCATAATAAAATAATATGATAGAGGCAGAGCAAAAAGAGGCAGCTAGCGGAGTAGAGTCTCAAAATGAGCTACACAAGCCTAGAATGTTTTTAAAAAGAAATGTGAGAATTTGTAAAAATTTCATTCAACGATATACATTATAAGAAGCAAATCTTTTGGGAATGGATTTGAAAACGGCATATTTTTCACCATAAAACCTTAATGTATGTGTAATAAATGTATAAAAGACGCGCATCAGTCTAAGTAAAGATGTTGCCATTGGCGGAAAATGCACACGTGTATAAATGCAAAATAAGTTGATTGATGGAGATCATTTAAATGATAAACATAGCTTAGAGAAAAATGTTCTAAATTTATTTACAAACAAGAAAAAGCGTAAAATTTTTTCAGCTCCTCACACTGATCATTTATATTATATGTAGTAGTCAAAGGCCGTCGCAGCTAGTACGCCATACTATATTAGATATAATATTTTACAATCTGTCTAATAAATAATAATAATATATACACTTATATAATCTTTTATGTTTTTTTTGGATGTTACAAACATCGTAGAGTACTAAAACACTCTGTTAAGGGTATAAAAATGAGAAAAATTAATTAGCTTAATTAAATTAATTTTCAATAAATTCAATACCTATTTATATGTGTAAACTTGTTCGTTTAACTTGTGGCTGAAATAAACAATGGAATAAATGCTTACCCCACGAATAGCGTCCAAATTATAAGTCAACAAAGCATTTGTAGACAAATATGAAAAGGGTAAACGTTTGTTTAGATACACACTTTAGCCAAAAGCATTAACCCTTTCTTTACTACCTAAACCCGCATACATATATATGTACGTGCGCCATAACAATATCAATTGCCAACAAAGGAAAAGAGCAAAATGTAAAGGTAAACCACAAAACATAAGCAAAATAAAAAGAATCACTTACCTAACTGTCAGAACGGTTCGCCATTACGTCATTGTCCGTAATGATTTGCTAGCATTTAGGCGTAGGACGCGTGCCAGCTAAATTCTCTGACGGGGTCACCGTAGGGTTGTGGGAAAGTAACAACTAGTATGTGTTACATACGAAAAGATAGACTTAACGTCAAAGAAGCAATTTGAATTCCGTGTAAGCAGTCGGCTTCGCCAGACGGTAACAAAATAAAAATAAGAATAAGCACGTGCATGTAAATAAAAAAGAAAATCAATAATAAAACCGGAAAAAATCTAATTGTGGATACAACAAGTTGTGGTTTTGCAATTGTCTTATTTGCAAAGCAGCAGACCACGCTGAGCTAAACAACAAGAACAAGTAAATAGATGGTTAAATATATGTCTGTGGTGGGCGTGGTTGTTAGAGATATGTCAAGACTAACGTAAACTGAAGTTAAGTGTGGTTAAAAATGCTCCTATGTACCAATAAAAATCAGTTTGGGTCGTGAAGGTCTGGTAACGAGAAGTAAGTTTTAATAAAACAAACTTGTCCGAGCTATTCGTGCATAAAAAATGTATATTTGCAGTAAACAATTAATCTAGATCAATATTAATTCCATTCAGTTTCATATCTACTCTTTGAACTCTATTTAAGCTTAAGTATTCTGGTTTAGAAATTCGAAAAAATCGATTTTTTTGCATATTTTTATAGTATAGCCCTTCGAGAAAATGTCCCTAAGACTATTCTTCGAAATTCAAATTATTTTCCGACTTACAGTTCATTTTGTGACTCCGACTCCGACTAGGCGCGACTAGTTCTCAAACTTTAAACTCGTTTTTCTCCTAACTACTTTTATAGAAACAGTGTGCATGATATCTCGAGTTCTACTTAACCGATTTACATGAAACTTTACACAGAGCTTTCTTATACATTATTGTATCGCACTAAGAAGAGCTTTCGAAAGACTTGTTTTTTTGTTTTTATAAAATTCCGAACCACAAGAAAACAAGGAAAATAAGAAACTTTTTTTCAAACCTCCACTATATTGTAAAAAAAAAAATATTTTTTAAAAACGGTTCGTAGTGCGATAACTACACTTTTACTCTTCACGGATTTCGTATAAATTTTTATTTTAGGTCACGGAAAGGATTTATATCCTGTACACCAGGAGAAGCCATTGTTTCATCAGTCTCTACTTCGCCGACCTGCAGTTTTTTTTTAATTTAATTATTTTTCTTATATTATTTATGTTTTGTATTCATAGAATATCAATTAAAAGCAAGTAAAAAAATGGATAGTCAAAATGATTTTTGATGTTTTTTCTCGCGTCAAAAGAAATACCTAAAATTCGGGCTTCTAAACCAGAATACCCCCTTAAGAGCAAAATAAGGAAATAAAAATGTTACGTATACGACGTGGTGCCATCAATTCGGTAGTTTAACAAAAGTGTACATTAATTTTAACAATTAATTTGTAACACAGTTCGTTTCTTAAAATATATTTTTTATTGCTTTATAATTTAAGTCGTATATTTCATATACAATATTTGTATAGCTGTGTTCGAAGTAATAAGAAAGTGCACAGAAAAAGCCTTTACAAGCGTTTATGGGTTTCAAAAAATCCATTTATCTTATTAAATTCCACAATACCTCTAGAATAATGTCCTGTATTTTCCAGTTGATCCGACTAATAGTTTCTGAGATACAGTCTTGAGAGTTTGGGCGCTAGGCAAAGTGCGTCGTCTTTAAACGCGTTTTCTCGAAACTGTGTTTTTGAAGTCGGTTGAAAAGACTTCTAGAGAACTACTAAGCCGGTCTTCATAAAATTCTACATCGGTCTTTGAAATGCAATTCGGTAAAAATTTGGACGAAGAATTTTTTTTCGATAACAACTAGTTGAAAAAAAATCTTGCGAAATTTTCTCTGAAATTTTAATTTTCTATTAATCAAATCAAATTTTCAATTTTTTTCCTTGGTCCAAGTTAAGGCTTTAACGAAAAAATTTATATGTTTTACTTTAGATGATCCTGTAAGGAGTTATCATACCAACGTGAGCGCATCTGTTTTCCGAAAATTTCAGAATTTCTTTGTTAATAGTGCGTGTTTGTTACAATAAAAAATCTAAATAAATATTTCAGTTTTTATATAAGAAAAATTTTTTGAAAAAAACTGTTTTTTACCAGAAGAAACCCATGCAATCCCTTAAGAAAGTTATCGTAAAATAATTTTATTTCTGCTTTTTTTGACAAACATATATGGCTAGAGTTTTCAAAACAAACAAGACTTGATTATCACTTGCTCGTTTGCAATGAAAGCACAGCTTAGTTCTTTTAAAGGTGAACTTTGGATGGTTATATTGTTGCTATTTTGATGTTGTTTTTTAGCATATTGTTTTCCATAATCCCGGCGATCCTCACTAAAGGTCCACTACATACCAAATCACTTCAAGAAAAACATTTCCGTAACGTCATGTTTCAGGCTTACATGCTTTATAGTCTTTTGTTTATATTTTGCCTTGAATTGCTGATTAGAGGGTAGCACATGTATAAGATATAACATATTATTTTCCTTTAACCGAGTCGAATAGAACAATTTTTGTCTCATCGCGTCATATAATATTCGGCCAAACTTAAATTGCTTTTTTTATAAACTTTCTAGTAAATTCAAGTCGCCATTTTATGTACACACTTTTCAGTAACTTTGGTATTTTTGAAGATCTTAGGTTAGCACATATCAAACTTTTAATAGATACCCGAAGTGTTCTCGCAGTTTTCTGATAAAGGGCTGAAAGTTTGGGCACGTCCTTTTCTTATCAAGAAGCTGCTCATTTACCGATGTGGGATCAGTATGGCATTTAGCTGTCAAACAAACTAAAGGATCAATTTTTAATTGTCAAGATATCTTCATGAAATTGTGCATAAATTATTATTTAAGGCATTTCTACAATTTGCGAATACATGGTCAAGATCGGACAACCGATCACAATCAGCATAAACATCTTTTTAAAAACTTTCATCCTATACACATGCACTTGTGAAGGGTGTTATAGCTTCGTTACAACTCAAGTTAACATTTTCTCTTGTTTTTATTGACATTGCTAATTGCAGCTCATTGTTTCTCTGCCTAGGAAATATAAGGCAGGCGTCTGGCCTTTCAACGATTATTTTGAAGAGCTCATCCTGTTTATTGGAAGTATTTTTGTTCCATTTTATAATAACTGGTATAGTATTTTAGCATAATTAACTTCATGATTTCGTTTGAAACTACCAAAAGCTGCATCTTTAAACCATCTGCATCTTTTTATTCTTATTTTTCCGAATAGATTGTTTCGGACTCAAAGCAACTGTACAGTTATGTATGAATACTTATACAGCATAAATTATGTAAGTTATGATATATTTATTTGTAATGAAGCGAGGTATAAATGCAAAATACCTTTAGGGCATTTCGGTATATCAGTTAATAACACTGCATCATAAAGTATTATACTTAAGTATATATTTGCTATGCAATTCGAGTTAGGTAAAAACCAACTAAAATATTTGTTTCAACTATGAAGTAAATAAGTTAAATACTAAGAAAAAAATGCTTAGTGAAACCTAATGCAAGCTTTACATATTCCGTGTTGATCCGTTCAAAAATTACAAAAATCGCTAATTCTGTAATAACCCTTATATACAAAATAAAAGTTACGTATACGTCACGGCAACCACCGGCAGCTAATGCATTGTCCTGTATATGAAATAAATCAAATTTTGTATTACTAATGGATTTAATTAGTGTGTGAATTAAATATTTAAATCACTTTAAAGCCTCAACTTATTAAGCATTTAATGGATTTTATGCATGCATTGCCAGCAGTCGCTGATTTGCTAGTGGGCCCCACACCTATTGCTTTCCATAAGCAAATATTTGCTTATTTTGTATTATGTGACTGTGTTTACCGTTCAATTTTAAATTGTCTCACTAAATTTCTGTGCAAATATATTTTTTGTCTGCGTGTAGTTTTCTGCTGCTGTCAGCTGTTGTCGCATTGTGCGACATATAATGGTGATTGCGTCTGATTTGACTCACCTTTCAAAGTGTCTGTCTGACTCTTTGTTTCATTGCTTGAGTTGTATTTTAATTCTTTCCTCCACATTTGTTTTGCATGTCGCTCACCTTTGACGTTCAATTTATCATGCTGTCGCTTGCAGTTCACAAATTAGTTTTGCCTCTTGAGCTTGGTGCACACAAGTGCAAGTTCGCTTTGGAATAACTTGTTGGGTTGGAAGTTTAAAAATTAAGTGGGGTTTGTGGGAAATTGTTTTTTCAGTAAAGTTGAATTAAATGTGAAGGTTTTTTTTTTTAATTTCAGTTTGAATCACATTTTTTCACTGAGCTCTAACCTTTTATGCACATTCTCTCCACTGACTTTAATTTTTCTATTTTCCTCCAGGTTTATTAAGTTGTCTAAATATTTTTGGTGCAAAAGCAAAGCAAAGATTTCTATTAAGATAAACGAAAACAAAAATTGCAAAGAGGAGTTTTAAGGCAAGTGTGTGAGAATATATTGCGTAACATAAATGTCAAAATATACAAAAAACTAGAAACAAAGTGGATAGTGAAGCAGCCACAACAAAACGATTCGGATACAAAAAAGTATAAAGGAAAAAACAAAATTTCAGTGTAAGGAGTACGACACGCCTGCCATGCCCGGCATACAAGTCATGCCGTTATAGCAATGCCAGAGCCGCTCACTTATTATTAGCCAGCAATTTAGTTAAGATAAGAGAGTGCAAACTAAGGTTGCTGACAAAGGGAATAGGAATAACCTCTGCGTGGCATGACAGCATGACTTTTGTTTTAGCCCAGCGATTATTGCCGGCATGACATCAACAAATTATGGGATTGGCTATGAATTAGACAGGCTAGTACATGTGAGCAAGTGTGTGATGCGATGGTGGAAGGATGAAGCAGAAGGAAAAGGAAATGTACGAAAATATCAATATGCGTTGCGGTGATTTTAATCTAGCAATTGTTTGTAAATATTTTTTTATGTGAGATAAAGGGAAAATAACGGTTTGGAATAAATGACAGCGTGTATTAGCTGTGTTGGTATTTTTTGTGGAAGTTGTGCGCAAGTATTTAGCCTTTACTTTAACTTACTAACCTTTAACTTTTCTATAAGTAAATGAGGCAAGAAAATTTGCAGGCCGTATAAGGGT
Source organism: Bactrocera tryoni (assembly GCF_016617805.1). Lineage (NCBI taxonomy): Eukaryota > Metazoa > Arthropoda > Insecta > Diptera > Tephritidae > Bactrocera > Bactrocera tryoni. The sequence continues at coordinate 11,334,124 of NC_052501.1, read as the reverse complement.
ATGAATATATTTTTAGATTCAGATATATGTACATATATGCTGTTGTTAGTGTATAAACAATCTATATCTAGCGAAACTGAAATTATTTTCAGCATATTAAATTCAGTAACCAAACATTTGTTTCTTGCGTCATAATTGCTCCTAAGTAATTTTGCGATTTTTTTTATTTCTAGTGTTCTCTATGATCTTCAAGTATCCAGTTGATAGCTTTTATTTGAAACTTTTCGTTAATCAATAACTTTCTGTTCTTTGTCCTGTTGCAAGTCCCTACCATTCGAAATTTGCCTTTATTCATATCTTATATTTCCAGTCATTTGCATGAAGATTTCCGGGTTTCAAAAGCTTTGTTCCATAAAATGGTAGCACACTATTTATAGGCTGATAAATATCGGTCAGGTCATAATTTTGTGGAGGGCGCAAAATTATAATATATTCACGAAACGAACTGCTCTGGTTGGGCCATAAAGTAAGAAATATTAGAAAGAGAGAGAGAGTTAAATACTGAGTTTGCCAACATATTTTGGATTATTATGTTTTACAGATTATTCTGATTGTGTTTTGTGATATTATCAAAAAACTAATCATTGAACAGACTCTCACGTCATGAACCAAAAACTTTTGTGAATTTCTGATGCTCCAAAAGAAATAAGGTTTTTGAAAATGTTAAGAGTGCTTCCTGGTTCTCATTTTATGGGTTTATGGTCGAGCTGTTCAACAGAGTTTTTCGCAGGCTAATAATTTTTATGTATAAGTTTCTGGGGCTGGGATGAGATATGTCTACACATGACGCTACAGGGTTTGTCCGTTAAGTAATTGGATTGACTGGACTTCGGAGCGTGCGTGCACCGACTGCGTTCGGTAGAGAGCGTTCCTAGCTAACGAACGAGCTGCTGGTCAGTTGTCTCCGAGTTCCTGGAGAGTCAGGACAAACATTTTTGCGGACGTGTTTCTGTGAGTGGTGCAAGCCGCATGTGTGAAAGTGACCCCCAATTTTGGAATAACGTTATCACAGGTGACGGGTCATGAATCTTTGAGTATGATCCCGACGGTTCATTGTAGTTGCGTGCGGATTCCGCTGTGAGCAGATATAAAATTGTCTGAAGATAAAGGAGCTATTTGTAGTGAGCACACACTCCCTTGACTAGGCTTCAATTCCTAGTAAAGTGATTTAAAAAAAAAAATTTATAACAAATATTTTAGAACTTTCCTTTACATTTTTGAGAAATATTTAAGAGAAGATGAAGCTTAACTATTAGAACCATAAACCGAAAAAACATTACATTTTATTTTCCAAAACGTTGTAAGTTAGTGTAATACGTATATGTATATGTATTTATTCGGTTATGCGTTGCCACCTACCAGCAAGTTGCTAGCAATAGGAGTTTCGTTGCTGACTCCTCCATCATGTATTTTATCAAAAATAATCCGCTTAAATGCTTTTGTCTACAGTTAAAAACATTTCTTTATTTATTTCATTTTGTGTAAAATCCTTGAAATATATAAATCACAAAATCCACTTAAAAGTTTTGCAAAGCTGCGTCAATTTGGTAAAGAAAACAACAGGCGCAAAATAAACGAAAAACAATCAGCTAAAGAGAAATACATTTATAAATAAGTAAGGAAAGGATAAGTTCGAGTGCAACCGAACATTTCATACGCTAGCAAATTGCAAGAATCGAAGCCAGAGAAATGCCTTAAGGTGTAAAACATTTGTTAGAAAAACGAAAGTCATTATACATATGTAGTATATGGGAGTTGGGGTAGCTTAGACCCGATTTTATCTATTTTTGCTAATGTTATACTAGCCAAATATATATAAAATGTAATAATAAAATCTTCTCTGAGATTCATTACTGTATCTAACATATGTAGCAATCATATGGAGTAAAGTCGGCTGGATGTTCGAAAATCTTGAGAATAGTAATATGGCGGCTGGGCCAAGTTTTCGCTCAATTTTATCTAGTTTAGGCGAAAAGGTATACTGTAGCATGTTCTGTCATTTTCATTGAGATAACTCAAATATTGGATGATATACTTATAGTATGCAGTATAAATTCACTAGGAAATTCGAAATTTCGCCCATTTTCGCACTGTCACATGGGATTATGAGACGAATGCCACGAACTAAGTTCAGTCCAAATCGGTCGGTCGGGTTCCGAGATATAGAATTTAACCAAAAAGTAGGCAGTGCTACGCCCATCGTCTAATTTACAGACCGGTTCCCATAAAGTCCTCTCATACCATCTCAGAGGTAAAATTTAATGTCTCTGGCGTAATTAATTATTGACTTATTGCGCTTTTAGTAGTTTTTAAAAGCAGTCGATATGCAGAAAGGACGAAGTCCTTATAAGAATTTTGTGTAGAGAATTGGGCTATTGTAGCTTTTGTGGTCTAAAAGATATTTATATTAAACTTATTGGACGGTGGGGCCACAACAAAAGAAGAAACTGAAAATTCGATTTTCTGCAGACATTTTTATAAAGAAATGAAAATTTCTCGAAATGTTTTTTAAAATAGTGATCGAAATAAATCCTTCGTCCATGTCTTTATGAATTGTATCTCAAATACCTGTGTAAAGTGTTATCAAGAATGGGTTGAGTAGTTCTCGAGAAATCTTCCCAACCGGCTTCAAAAACACAGTTTCGAGAAAAACGCGTTTAATGTCGGCGCACGTAGCATAGCTAGCCTCGAGGGCACAAGTTCTCAAGGCTGTATCTCTGAAACTCTTACTCGAAACAACTGGACAATTTAGGAAAATATTTTAGAGGTGTTATAGAATTATATAAGACAATAAAAAAATTCGATTTTTAGAAACCCGTAAACTCATGTAACCCCTTAAATGCTTCGCTATGGCACATAGTAAGTTTTCTGTTAATGTCGATATGTGTGCGTGGCAATATCCGATGTGTGCCAAGATTCCCGATATCTCAATTTTTACTTAAGTTACAGCTTGGCGGACGGACGGACTGACAGACAGTCACCCGGATTTCACAGGTGCATTTTTTATACATTGAATGGAAAGGTACAAAAAGTTCCTTATCTTGATTTTGGTCGATCAGTTTGTATGACAGCTATATGCTGTACTGAACCGATCTGAACGATATGTGCGGATCGTAGCATTGTCTTAAAGAATATTCTGTGCCAAAGTTCGTTTCTTACAAGGATCGGTAAGTTATAAGATATACGTTTGGAGGTTGTAGCGGACATTTGAATTCTAATCCATACCAAATTTTTTGACGATACACAGTTAAATAATAAATGTTTTCATACAAGGACTTGTATGGCAGCTATGTATATGCTATAATGGTCCAAAATCGACGGTTTTGAGAAATTAGCAGCTTCTTGAGCACAAACGGTTGCATGAAAATTTCCAAATCGATATCTCTAAAACGAAGGAACTATGTAGTAATTTATATAATTGCTCGCTTTTTGAGGGATATCCGTCGTTTCCTTCTGGGTATTGCCGACTACATTCCAAAATTAAAGTACCCTGTTCAGGGTATAATAAAAAATCAAATATGATATAAATTCCGTAATCTGCAAAACCGCAAGAGCACATACAGGCATGCTCGCACACACACGCTCTCACACACAGATTGAAAACCAAAATTCATGTGTGAGCGCTGAGAGCTGTGCTGCTGCACATGTATCGAGGTGCTTAAAATTAAATAATTACAAAAACAAAACAGTAAAAGCAAAACACTAAATGAGGTAATGAGCAAGTGTGCGTGCATATGTGTGTATGTGTGCTTTAAGCTTACATGTGTATGTGTGTGTGCATTAACTATGCGCATGTATTTATGTAAACATGTGGTTAGTAATAGCAATAGAGTCGAGTTGGCAAAGTGGCTGCGCCAACAAAAGCAGAATAGCACTCAGCCGCCTATCGCCTACCGCAACCCCCCGCGTCAATCAAAAGTTGCTTGACTGCTGTGCAACACTCACTTCCGCCCATTTGAGTTCGATGTAGCAGAAATAGCTGGAGTTGTAAACCAGGCAAAGTATGAATGCTAATCTCTATAGCACTGCCAACAACAACAACAACAACAATTAGGGTAACAAAAACAACTGCACATGTGCGGAGAGTTCACGCGGTTGCAGGCAAGCATTCCGATACTGGAGCACTTGCGGTTGCATGCCCGGAAAAGTTGGCAACTTCGGCAGCTGCCACATCAAGTGAAGGCACATGCTGCTGCCTGAGCAGAACACACCAGAGTGCACAGCACACACACACACTCATATAGGTATACATAGTTATGCAGTGAGTTGGCATACCGCATGCGTAGCCACTAACACAAGCTTATGTAGACATTGTAAATATTATATATAAAAGAGCATAGAGTCTATACAATATATTTAATATTTTAATCATGTATTCAGCTCCTACATATTTACACACACACAAACACATGCATATATCTTTACACTTAACAAATTTGTATGCTCGTGCTTGCTACTGTTGCTCGGGCGTCGCGTCGAATTAGTGCTGCACCGTGGAGCATGAAGTGGAGTAATAGTTGTAGTAGCAACAACAACGTTACCTATGTGCTGGCTGCAGCTACTCTGTATGCTGCACAGCAAATGTTGCAACGCCACTGTTTGTTGCTTGTGGAAATTAATTTCAACATTCCGCTCATGTTTTGCTTGTACTTAGCGCTATTATCAACCTTTTGTTTCGTGTGTTTTCGAGTTAGTTATATCCAGCAGCCGTTGCGGTGGCTTATCTGCAATAATTGCACTTCTGACTTTTTCTTGATTAATCGACCCGTCGATTGGGTGAATTGCTTATTCTTAATTCCATGCTCGATTCAGCACGTTGCAGCGTAGATTGCGCGTACAATAATTATTGTGTCCACAAATGAAGATAAAGTTGGACAAAGCAGTTGGATTTGTTATTGGTCCCCTCGGACAATTGGATAGCAATGCCAGTACAAAGTTTTCTGAACTGCCATGTGGCAGTTCATAGCTGCAATAGATCTGCTATATATAGTGCTACATATTTGAGATAACAAGAACCAACAAAAAATCTACGGCAGGTAAGAGCTAGGTTCGGGTGTAACTGAACACTTTATACTCTCACAACCTTCAAGGATCAATATATATTTTAGTATTTTAATAGTATGTCTGGCAGGTTGACCGATATTATCAGTTAGTAGGTAGCAATCGGAACTGGGGTACACATACTTGTACATATTCGGTTTAAATATAGGTGCCTGAATAATTTTGGTCCGACTTGAACAATTTTTGGTATTGAAGCCGCACAAGTTGAAGACACTATGTGTGCAGAGTAACTTGATTACGATCGTTCAGTTTGCATAGCAGCTGTAGTAAGCCGATCTGAACAATTTCTTCGTATATTACTTTATTACCTTAAGCAGTAATCTATGTCAAATTTCGTGCAGATACCAGGTCAAATGCGAAAGTTTTCCATACAAGCCCTTGATTCCTATCGTTCAGTTTGTATGGCAACTATATGTTATAGTGGTCCGATATCGGCAGTTCCGACAAATGAGTAGCTTCTTGAAGAAAAAATGACGTTTGCAAAATTTCAAACCGATATCTTAAAAACTGAGGGACTAGTTCGTATATATACAGACAGACGGACAGATAGACAGACGGACAAGGCTAAATCGACTCAGCTCTCCTACGCTTCCTTCTGGGTGTTACAAACTTCGTGCATAACTTTATATACAGTGTCGATAGGAATGCATAAAGAGTTTGTTCTGAGCGAATTTGATTATTGTATCTAAAATGGTACATTAAAACTTTTAGCTGGTGGCAGCATGCCCATTTTTTCAATATTTTTAACCAACTGGTAACTCTTTGTACTGCAATCTTCTATGAAAAATTACAGTTTGGGGCTTAGTTATGGTACTTTCTAGGTTTTCTTTTAATGGGGTTTGTGGGCAGTGGTTCGATTGGCTTATCTAACAACTCCGCCTTACTTTTTTGCCAAGGAACATGTGTTTCAAGATATCTCAATTTTTAGTTTACTAGTTTTAACGGATGGACGGGCGAATATACATCGGCTGATATATTTCAGTATTTTAGTTTTTCGGTTTCTTCTTAGTTTTGGAGCGCCTTTTGCTAGATTGTTTGCTTGTTTCGACGCTTAATTCCTAAATCCACGTCCGGTCACCAGTAATGATGCATTCGATAAATGTAGGGTTCTCAGCGTCGTTGACGAGCATCTTTTTTCGAACTCTTCTCGGTTTTGCTTTTGCAAGGCATTTGGGTATTTTGGTATGAATCTAGCATTGATACGTTTCATATCCAATGTTGAGTCGTTCCTATGATGCCTATACGACGATTTTGAAGCACTGTTTCATGCCATGCAAACTGGCTGATAATTGTTCATGTAAGGAATATTTTGTATTTGAAAAATGTATTATACATAGCTTCGGTGCAACTGAAGTCTATGTTTTTTCTGCTTTAACTTAACCGCATAGTATCAATGGACCAGTCTGGATTAAATTTGATCAGGTGATATTTTGAATAAGTGAGAATAATCTAGAAATCAGCAACTACACATATAATCATATATACTATATATAATTTTATACAGCGGCATTTGAAGAAAGACACAAACAAACAAACCCTGTATGTCCGGAAAGTAATTGGACTGAGTAGATTTAAAAATTTATTGGACTAATCATTACAATTCTTTAAAAATTTTCAAAATAGATTCCTGCGTTGATGCACGATTTCCAAGCATTGAAGGCGTCGCGGAAGGCATTCTGTGGAATAGTCTTGAGAACTGCTTGGATGACCCGACATCTGTGATTACGTTAATTATCAATTAGGGGTCACTTTCACACATGTTCAAATTTTCTTGGCACACTTACACTCGTCGCAATTACTGGCCGTCAATGAGCACTTTTGGGGTCATCTCCGCGCACACCTACTGAGTTTACCGAGGCACACACAGAATTTAGTCGCATACCTCTGCTCTACCGAACGCTGCATTTTCTTCCAGAAACACCTCATGCGAAATTGTTTGTCCTGACTCTCCAGGTGCTCGGAGACAATTGACCAGCCGCTCGTTCGTTAACTAGGAACGTCCTCTACCTAATCCAGTCGGTGCGCGCACGCTCCGAAATACAGTCGCGGCGGAAGAAAATCAGTCCTTTTACTTTCTGGACAAACGCTGTATTGAAATACAGATTTGAACCGATTCGTACTTTCGTGAAAATCCCTTCTCTTAAAAGATGTTTTTATTTTAATATAAATTTGGCATTCCAAAATTTGAATATTCTCTATCTGAATAATTACGTGGGTACCCGGGATATATCTGGAAACATTTGAAATTTTGCAACCACCGAGATGGTTTTATTTACTAGAAGATGTAAGATCCCGGTGGTACCGCTGCCGCAAATGGGAGACATCCGTCTGCAACCGGTGGATACAGTAAAATATCCTGGGCTCATTGTGGTTAGGAAGCTTTCATGGAAGCCGAATATCATAGAGAGAAGCAACGATTACCTCCGAAAGTGGTACTTGGCTCTATCACGCCATAGTATCCGATGAGCGAGTTGTGGGTGTTAAGAAGCCGTTGGAGAAGAGGGGCAGTCAGCTTCTTTTCGGATGAGTCAAAGCTTGGGAAAAGGTTGGTGGAGGGGTTTACTCTCAGGAATTCTCTATAAATTTCAACTGCAAACATTCGGACTATTGCAGTGTCTTCCAAGCTGAGGTTGCAGCAGATCTACTGCTTTGGAGTGCAGCTTCCTTCAGAGAAGTGAACATTCACTCCGACAGCAGAGCGGCGATACTAGCCTTGAACTCATTGTGGGTTGGTGCTACTGTATCCTCTTATGTTTTACTATTAGTTAGCTGGGCCTCGCGGAAGCTTGGCCAACGCTGGGCCATGTCGAAAAAGTCTTTTGGCCCAAGATTGATCGTAAGAGATCTAGTGATCTTTGTGCTCTCAGTAAGGCTGCTTTCTTCCTAGTTGTGGACTTTTTAACCTATTGGCGTGCATGCTGTAAGGGTGGGAACCTTACCATATGTTATCTGCAGAAGCTGTATGGAAAAAGATGAGGTGGAAACAACTCAACACTTCCTTCTTGACTGTACCGCGTTTGGTAGGTCAAACTTTAAACACTTGGGAGCGCATCGCACCGAACTGACGCGAGTGTAAATTAAACGACTGTACGAATTTGTATTGGCTACTAAGCGTTTACCTAATTTATAAGTTCGAACACAGGAGTTCTTCTCTTCTATGACAACATAAAGGACCACATATAGCTGTCCACGTGCGATCTTGGATAAGCCATCTAACCTATTACATAATACTTTGCTTATTTTTTGTTCGAAATAGAGTTTTCAAATGTTTTATTTGATATTTTTCCTTTTATAATTTCGAAATTGAATAAAAAAAAAACAATATCAGCTGATTTATACAATTTCTAGTTTCTGATAAATTATTAATACTTATTTTTTCCCCACTTTTTCAGTAATCAACTAAATAAAATCGGTAAGTTTTCAAAAGTATTTCTCGAAATAAATCTGTAATATTTTTAAAAATTTCATCACTTTTAGTAAACATTTCTAATAGTAGTAATAAAATAGTATGCACAATTACTTGCATTGAAAATTATTAAAATATGAAATTATTTGAATATTAAAGAAATACCTTTTAAACTCTTCCTACCATAAGTTTCTATCATGCCACTATTCTTTTACGGCTCTGTGGAATATATTTACATAACCATACTCATTGTAATAACCTCTACGAAATGAATTACTAGACTCTGCTCACGTTTGCGCTCACCTGCTATCGTGTTACTCTAACTAGCGCTATGTGTGCGCTTGTTCATTCGGTAATATATCCTTGATATCAAAGCAGCTGCTTACCATTTTTTCTACTTTTTATTGCTGCTTAACCGTTATAGGTACAGCAGGAGACTCTGAATATCAGCACTCATTGCTTCTACAAGCGAGTCAGTGAAGAGATTTGCTTGCATGTTGGCATTCGCCCTTGTATAATTTGCTTTGTAATCACACTTTTATGCGCTGAGTTGGCAAAATTGCTGCACGCGTACACTTTGCGCTTTGCTTTGTGCCCGCTCTATCTACTTTGGCATACAAACAAGCTAATAATAATTTCATTATGCCGCGTTTTAGGCGCCCACGCATGTTCTACACAACATTGAAATTGGGGATGTGTGTTTGTGCGCTGCAACTAGCGCCTCGTAAGACTGTTTTCTTTTTGTGTAGCTGTTATAGACATTCGGTTACCCACACCATCTCAGTTGTCATATATAAATATATAGATAGCGGCATATTACTTTAACACCTAAAATTATGCTTCCTTTGTTGACACAAGCTACATAACTACATACGGTCATTATGTACCAGGATTTAGTGGTTTAAGTGCGTATTCGTGTAAAAAAGTAACAATAACTTGCGTAATTGCGCTATTATTCATGCGCATGTGTTGAGCATTTGTTGTTAAGTGCGTAGTTGTGTGCGAGACAATGACTAAGTTCAGGAGTTAAAAGCGGTGAAATATGTCAAACACTAAAGATATGAGAACAACTATGTGACGGCACATTGCACGGTGTCGTTTATGCCTTTGTGTTATGATATGAAAGTAGAAACGAGGTTCAGTTTGTCATAAAAATTCATAGTTGACAGTCGATCTTTGTAATCTGAAGATTCGTCGGCACAATGGCAGCAAGTTTTCGATACAGCTAAAATCGATCCACAACTTACTAAGTTCATGAAATTATGAAAAAAATTGACCAGGACCGTCACATAAGCAGCCATGACATCGGTAAGGAACTTAACATTCATCATTAAATGGTTTTGAACCATTTAAAAAAGGCTGGCTACAAAAAGAAGCTCGATGTTTGGGTACTACTCTGTGAAAAATTTGATGGACCGATTTAACATCTGTGATTCTTTGCTGAAACGAAATGAAATCGAAACATTCTTGAAGCGAGTGGTTACAGGAGACGAAAAGTGGATCAAGTACGACATTAATGTGCGAAAAAGATCATGGTCCAAGCGTGAAACTCAACAAATGGTCGCAAAGCCAAGATTGACGCCTCGAAAGGTTATGCTGAGATTTTGGTGAGATTGGAAAGGAATCATCCACTATGAGCTACTCCAGCCTAGTCGAACGATTGAATCGACATTTTACTGTCAATAGCTGATGAGATTGAAGTAAGCAATCGAAGAAAACGGTCAGAACTGATCAACATAAAGGGCTTCGTCTTTCTATCAGTACAAAATTAGACCGCCGAAATTTTTGATGACTTGGCAAAACCTGGGAGAGCTAGGCTGAGAAGTTTTAATGCATCCACCATATAGCTCTGAGCATGCACCACCGGACTACCATTTGTTGTTTTGGTCAATGCTGAATTCTCTTAATGGAGTACCATAAAGTTGGCTTCAAGAGAAGCCTGTGAAAGTTACTTGTCTCAGTTTTTCGCCGAGAAATCAGAAAAGTTTTACACAGTTGGAATAATGTCTCTAGCGGAAAAATGACAAAAAGTGGTACACATTTGGTTCATTAAATTTCATTATAAATATAAAAACAAAAATAAGTTGAATTTTAATTAAAATACGAAAATACTTTTTCGACTATCCAATAACTCATATACAATGTTCTATGAGTCTTCTATGAGAATTGTGTTTTTTTTTTTTCAAATACAAGTCTAAACCGGATGACCTCGCAATCGCAATCTCTTAAGCTAATATTATACAACGCCAAAAATATATTTGATCGTTAACGAAGTTTTTACAAGTATATTTACATTTCATAGCTTTTCGTTTTATTTCTTTTGTTGCTATTCAACTTTGTTTTCTAATTTAGCTCGTATTTTTGTCATTTTGGGTCTACACAAATTCAACTATTTACATATACCTAAACAAAGAGCTTGAGGTGGAGCCACTTGGCGAGTCAAATACCGTTTCCGCTTAGTCCACATTAGATCATACCCGACTACAACAACAGCAGTTCCAACACTTTGCCCCTGCATCCACTTACACAGAGCGCTGCTGAGCAAACATTAGCGCAGACTATGTCAATGACTTCGCCCACGACGACGACTATCATCAAAGTTGACTGGCATGTGTTGCGTAGCGTATTTCCGTCAGTTGCGCATTGCTTTGGGGTAATTAAAAGTCAAGTATACGCAGTGTACATCAGCTGTTTTGTTTGATGACTACTGGCTAAAGGCTAGCTACCATGCGGCAGTAAAGAAAATGTTGGAGCGCGAAAGAGTGGCAGAAGGCACGCGAGTGAGTAATTGCTCTCGTCAGCTGGTGTGTATGAGTGACTACTTGCTGTAATTGTGTTATGTAATTGGATGACAGTATGCTCGTTCAATTTGAAAGAAGTGCACAATAAAATTGTTAATTATTTAGCCACAATTTAGTTGATTAGTCGCATAGTGGAACTGCTGTTCGGAGGAAGTGTGCATGCGTGCCTAAAGACACAGTATTTGGCGATAAGATGTATTGTTTAAAGGCTTGGTCGAGTAGTTCAAATATTGTTGTTGTTTATGTTTGGTTATTATTATTCATCTATGATGTGTTGTTGTGGTCATTCACCTTGAGGTTAATGTAACCATAATTATTCATTTTTAAATAATGAAATTGCTTATTTTGTACTGTTTTTATTTAGATACTTTCATTGAAGGTAATAGATAGTATTTGTAATGTAGTGGTAGTAGTATTTAAATAACCACATTTTTTGTTCAAATAGTTCCGGCAACGATTTTTATTGCAAACGAAAATTAATTACATATTTGAGTGGACACGGACTAATGGTCAAATAAGACATCTGGATAATATCAACTAGTCAAAACACTATTATATTCTAACAAGACCATCAGTTTTTGAGGTATCGACCTAAATTTTTTCGTTCATGCTTCTCTCTGAAGAAAGCTACTCACTATCTATACATTTAAGATAGGAATTTTTTTTTCATTCAAACTAAAATTTCACCAATTAATTTTCGTTTCTCAAAAATAACCATCACGTATTCATAAAGTTGGCTTTTCAAACTTTAAAAATTCCCGCGACAAAAAAATAGTGACCCCTTAGAGTTAAGCTACAGCGCCTGGCTTGAGGGAGGACTTTTGGTTTGTCAATCATTAACATTTGAGGGGGTAAGAGTTGAAAAAAATCAAAAAACTTTTTTGAAGCACCCTAATCCATATGCTATACTGATTACTTTGCATCACATTCACTTAGGATTTTGTAAAAAAAAAAAATTTATTGCACAAACCATTTTCCTGAAATTTTGCATAAAAGTCAAGGTGCTTTAACCCTCTTGGTACCGAATATGCAGACTCCAGTACCTGTAATTGACTTTTGATAACAAATATCGGTTAATATGTGGGATATACAATTGAAATTTAGAGAAAGATCTCTCCAGATAATAGTATGTCTCTGTGTCAAAAATGCGTTGAATCGGATCAATATTTCCTCGCAATACTTAATATAAATATTGAGCTTCCGGGTGACTTTATACTTTATACCGCCAATATATTACTTATCTCAATGAAAATAAGTTTGCGTATTTTACTAATAATAATGAAAGTTTGCGCCAAAAATATATAAAATTTTGCGAAAACTTTACGTAGCCCCCAATATCAGGATTTTTGAACACTCGGTTGACTAAACTCCATATGATTGGTGTTTGCTGGAACCTAGGCCTTTTAATCGCATGTTGTATTGGCAGAAAATAAATAAAATCGAGTCAATACTAACTCTTTTATACCTAATATAAAATATTTAAAGTTAAATTTACTATACTTTAATGCCAAAAATATATGAAATTCTATTATCCAATTTTCCAAATAGTGCGACACGTAAATATTTTCGTGTTTCTAATAAATCTTTTGTCGAATATGTCGGTCAGTGTATGAGTTACATACTTAGTATATATGAGTGTAATTAGTTGAATTCCATTCCTTTGATTGCAATTTTGCACCTTAAAGTATTTCCCAGGCTTTGAACCTACTAAATTGTAAGAATATGAAATGTTTGGTTAAACCAGAGCCTTCCTTCTTTCTTACTTGTTTATACTACATTTTGTATCATAAATAAAACGCAAAATATTTATTATTGATCAATACTTATTTTGTCGAAGTAGTCCCAACAAGATGTAAGAAACTTACGGAAGAATTTTTCGAAACACTAAACACTTTTTGGGATAGCCTCCAGCTCCCTTAGCGAATTTTATTTTATCCTTTCGATCGACTGTAAACGAGTTCCATGGAGCGGCAATTTCAGTTTGAGGAACAATAAAAAGTCACACGAAACCAAGTCTGATCAGAACGGAGGCTGATCGATAATATTCATCGCGCTTTTGGCTCTAACTTCGGTCTCAATCGTGGCTCGATGCGATGATAGATTACCATGGCGTAAAATCCATCTCTCTAACACTTGCTTGACGATTTTCAGGTATCACTTTTTTAATATTTTCGTCAGGTGAAGAGGTCGCAGGTCGTTCAGAATGAGGTACGTCTTCAACGATCTCTCGGCCGTCTTTGAAGGCTTTGCACCATTCTTTGGCTTGTGTTTTTTATAAAACTGAATTGTTGTCAGTCTTTTCCAACATTCACAATGATTCCGCACACGAAGTTTGGTTAGACAGACAAAATTTGAGACAAATTCGTTGTTAGATATATTTATTTGATCTAAAAGTCGCATGGAATAAAGTGATTCGTGGTTAGAATTTTTATGAGTATAAGTCGAATAAATTGGTTAGTAAAAGTCGATAATATAAGTAAAGTTTATATATTGGCATAAAGATGGCGCAGCCTTGTACAAATTCTATTTAAGTACCCCTCAATGTTTTAAATAAAATCACAATATAAATCCGAAATTAATGAGAGAAGAAAATTTATAAAAAAGAATTAACTAAAAAATGAAAAGCACACTCTGATTACAATCAAGTCAGAAATAAGGCTTATTTACACAGTTGTGCTTCTAATCTTTATAATTAGAGCGCTTCCTACCCCTAACCGCCACGTACAACTAAAGCTTTTAATTTTGGATTAACTCGAGCCTGATGTGCCACAGAGTACGGACACACTTAGTAATCAACAAAATAGCAGTATAATTACTATTCCAAATGCACATACACACATATATAGCTTCACAAGGAGCAACAATCAACAAACAGCAATCAAAGTGAGCACAACGTTGCACATGCAAAGCCGAACAACAAGCTCCAACCATAACAAGAAGAGTGTGAATTCCGCTTAAAATAAATTTAATATAATTAACTATGCTCCAATTGCAAGCAATTTATTGTTACTAGTAAAGAGAGAGCAAGTATGCGAGAGTGAGGAAGGTGTGTCAGTGTGTATGAATTCGAGTCGGGGCTAGAGGGCATTGTGGCAGAAAAGGAAAAATTTACAAATGCCTTTGAGTAATTTTCTGCAAAATCATAGACATTTCTGGTTGCTAAGCTGTTATTTGAGCACAACGTTGAGGCAGAGTGTGAAGCCCCGTGGCAAGGATGCTTCTCCCCGCTCACCGTTGTGAATTAGTAGTGTGGAGCAGTATTTAGTACAGAGTAATTTGGTAGGCTACCAACATGGACTTCACAACTGACAATGCTGTGGCGGCAAATTAGTTATGCCCGGCTGGTGGCATTCACCGATTATTTAGTTTGGTTGTGACTGACTGGCAGGCAGCCTGAGTGAAGGCGAACCATCTTGTTGGCCAATTGTTGTGAGCCGTTTGGTAGCCTTTTATTAAGCATTGCTGCTGCTTCGTAGCTTTGCTGTTGTTTTGTGTAGCTTGCTGCATTCTAAACTCTTTGTTTTTAATTTTTGGTGTTCTCTGCAAATTTGCATCTCCGCTTGCCATTTCGGGAATGTAGCCCTGGAGCGAAATTTTCGGATGCATTGTAGTGCTTCAAATACCTTAGGTTCCTGCATGTGAGTGTCAGTAAAGTATTTAAAGGGGGAATGTGTTGTAATTGCAGCCGAAGAGAAAGGCAAGCAAAATTGTTGTGGTTTTTAATTTTCACTCTGAAATGCCACATGACGTTTTTAAATAGAAAATTGCTGAATGTAAATGAACGACTGAAAAGGAAGCCTTTTAAGCACAAACGCATAAAGTGAGTTATGCTAGTAAAGGAGAATGCGGCAAGCATAGGTGGCAACCATAAATAGTTGGGCACTGAGTGCCATTAAAAGTGTTGTCAGCTCGTTGCCGCTTGCAGCTGTGAACAGCAAAACGCCTACAAATTTTCTTCCAAAAACAAGTCAGCTCGAAAACACCTAAAAAGCGGCCAGCTTTACAATGAGTATGTGGCACTTCTTAGGGCACTTGCAACACACACTCCACTCATATATGATTTAGTTCTTTAGCAGCGTAAAGGTACCGGAAATTGTTATAAAACTTGTTAGAAACTTTTTCTCTTGTCTGAAGTCTTTTTTGTCAGCTGTGTAGCCACGAGTCTAATCTTGCCAATACTACATGTTCTATACATTTATCGATTTTTTTCCTTTGTTAGTGAACAAGTTGAAATGCTCGCACATGTTAGCCAAGCCAAGGTTGGACGTGTTGAAATATGGTGAAAAGAATTTGTTAACAAGCGAAAAAAATTAAAAACAGGAAAACCAGGATATTGCGAGGATATGTCAGGCGCACCAGCACACACATTGACTGCTTGTCTGTGCACGCTGTTGATTTTTCCGGTTTGTGCGGCACGAACGTACATGAGTTTTCTAGCGCTCTGGCTTGTAGTTGAGGTAATCGAAAATTTTTAATAAACAAACACGACCCGAAATCCGAATCCGAAAGATACACTTTTGTTGTTCGGCATCAAAAATTTAAATGAAAGCGGAAAATTTTGCAAAAAGCAAGAGAATGGAAGGAGTCAAGTTGAAAGCGCCCGAATCAACTGAGTCAACTAATTATGCTGGAACAATATTGGACTAGAAAATGTTGCTGCACAACATTTTTCTTGTAAAAATTATGATCGGTGGGCATTTCGTTTCGGGCCCATTCACTGAACGAACGGGTGCTTGATAGGCGTTCGGCTTCAATTTTTGCATATGTTGAATTTTGTAAGCCCGCAAGCCAAGATCTTTTCACAAATGCTTTCATAGAGTGGTTCAGCAGACTTCTCATTTTTGAGCACGTTAGCGAATGGTCTCATTTTTGTCTTCTTCGATAGTCTGTACCACAGCAGCAATAACGTATTCAGTGCACACTGTCTGTCTTCTCTGAGGAGGAGCATTGTTCATTAGAAGAAATATGAGGCGAAGCTGATCCTTAGTTGCTCGTATTACCGACTCTGCTAGGCCAATATGTCGACCGAATATTATACGCAGCGCAGGATATCGAACTGAACCATTATTTTGGTGTTAAATTTTCATGATTTACAAACATTGGCCCGTAGTAAGTATATTTATTATGAAATGGCAAACTAAGTTAAATGTAAATTCAGTAACAGTTTTTAAAAGGACCAACTACAAAAGAAGAATTGACTTATTGAAAATCACAAGTATAAAAAACACCCGTTATGGTACAAAAATATCGATTTTTTTATTTTTTTGAAAAAAAGCCTTTATTCATTCGTTTATATTAATGTTGTCGCTTCCAAAATAGACCCCATTCGATATTATGTATTAATGCCCGCGCTTCTTCGAATCGCCGAAACACTTCTCATACTCGATATTGTCTGGGAAAGTCTTAAGCCCTTTCAGCGATTCAGGCTGTGGCATCGCTAGAGTGTGTATATTTGGACAATAATTCACGAACAAGTAAAGACGTTTAAGCTTTAAGCAAACGAAATCGCCAAGCTTCTATGAACCACTCCAACCTTAGCTGCTGCTACGAAGGTTACCTTTTATATTTCAGGATTTGGCAATCTGTTGCAATCTGGAAAATCATAATTTGAAATTTTTTATGGTATGCATACTCAGAACGTTCTGACATAAGTGCGCTGTAAGTATTGTTTACAGTAACTTAAAATATTTTTCTAGATCAAAAAATGGAATAAATAGCAAATATTTTCGTGCAAGTATTTTTTACAAATTTCGACGTGGATTAACTCATGAATAGTGCAAAGATGAACGTACAGATGCAGTAAACTATGAATACCGTTGTTTTTTGAACACATCTCATATATGCTGGTTGATTATTCTACCGGAATTTAAGGACAAAAATTTTTTAGATTATACTCATTGCTAAAAGCGGGTACTCTATTAGGAGTAGGAAAGCATAGGAAGGAAATACTCATAAGCTGAAGCTAGTTTGTCTATTCATTATTTGGTTTACCAAAAGTCCTCGTTAAACTACATAATGTATATTCGATATCTGCCAATAAATATGACTTTTTTTTACAATCAACAGAAAAAATTTCCCTTGAAAGTAAATATGCAAAAAAGTAAAATGTAAACTACAAAATCCAATAACTTTCACCCATTTTTGCCAATAACTGTATAAAATATATGCGTAAAAAGGTTAGTTGGCTTACTTATCCATTATATTTAAGCTGATATCGAAAAGTTTTATCAACATTTTGCACCATATTCCCATTTAGAAGTAAGAAAACTTGTATGCAGCAACAACAACAGCATTGCAAAGCACAGTATAGGGTTTCACGTACTAATACATATGCACAATTATTTACACAGCTCTACAAATGCGCATAATACATAGAATTAAAAGTTTTTAAATCAATATTTGCATACTCATACACATTGACCAAACATACATACATGTACACGCATTCATTGCCTTACAAAAACTTACGAAAAAACTTTGAAGAAGCTTATGAAATTTGAGCACCTAATTGGAGTTTTGGATTGACAGTTCAACCCTCGTTGCGTAGCTGTCATGTTGACCCCTTAGTTGAGCAACTGCTTTGTTTGTATTACTACACAATGTCGAACTTTGTTGGAATTTCTAAATGGATTCGCTGTAATTTATACTTTTTGATATCTATACATGTATCTTAATAAAGGGTGTTGCGAACTGGAACTTATTTTGTTTTTGGTAAGTCGGAGAGTTCGAGTAAAGTTCGCGCTTATAAAAAAATCCATTGGCGTGAAGAGTGCGGTTAAGCTCTAAAGTTTGGAATGCGAGACTTAAAGTCGAAAAAAAACATTTAATTTTTTGATGTCGGAGTAAATTTTATATTGCACCCTTTTCGGTGTATATTATGCTGTTACATGGACATGTTAGTAGCCGGTTAAGAACTGTTAGTTTTACTATCATTCGTAAAATACGAGTTCGTTATGAAGAATAGTTGATGAGCGTTTGACAAGAAGAATAACACGAATGCGGAAAGAATAATTGCTATAAAAGCTAAATACAGGAAATGAAGAAACAAGTTTAGCCCAACTATAATCTCGAACGGAATGTATGGGGTAGCCGGATCTCTTCATATTTCTAATCAAACCCCAACTTATTTTTCTATATTTATAATGATCTTTAATGAACCAAATATGTATTATCTTGGTCGACCACTTTTTGTCATTTTTCCGCAAGAGACATTATTCCATCAGTGTGAAACATTTCTGGTTTCTCGGCGAAAAACTGCGACATGTAATTTTCACAGCCTTCGCTTGAAGCCAACTTTACTCCATTAAGGGAGTTTTGCATTGACCGAAACAAATGGTATTCCGATGGTACAAGGTTAGGGCTATGTGGTGGAAGCATCGAAACTTCCCAGCCAAGCTCGCCTAGTTTTTGTCGGGTCATTAAAGATGTGTGTGGTCTAGCCTTGTCCTGATGGAAGACGCGTCCCTTTCTGTCGAACAGTTCTGGTCTTCTTTTTCGATTACTTGCTGCAATCTCATGAGTTGTTGACAGTAAAATGTAGAATCAGTCCTTCGACCAGGCTGGAGTGGCTCATAGTGGATGATTCCTTTCCAATCTCACCAAACACTTAACATAACCCTTCGAGGCGTCAATCCTGGCTTTGCGACCATTTGTTGAGCTTCACCACGCTTGGACCATGATTTTTTCGCACATTATTGTCGTATTTGATTCACTTTTCGTCTCCTGTAACCACTCACTTTAGAAATAGTTCGATTTCGTTTCGTTTCAGCAAAGAATCTCAGATGCTAATTTGGTCCATTAAATTTTTAGGAATGTTAAGTTCCTTAGCGATGTGATGGCTGCTTATGTGATGGTCCTGGTTAATCTTTTTATCGACTTTCACATCGAAATTTCCAGAACGGTAGCGAGCGAACCATTGTTGTGCTACACGAACTGATATGGCGTCGTCTCCGTAAACTTCACAATTTGCATTGGTGGCGTGCGCGGCATTCTTCCCTTTTTTGTACAAAAATTTCAAATTATAGCGAATTTATTCATTATTTTCACAAATTTTTGAACAGCTGTAAATTTTTTCTAACTTCCCCGAAATCATTTCGAACATCATATGGTATGACACAATATGATTGGTAGCACTGGAGGTATACGACTGCAACGACATCTATTAACAAAACACGAAAATACTTTTTCGACTCTCCATTATTAGAAAAATTCCATTTTCGTTTTGAAAATTTTGAAATACAGATTTTTTCAAAAAGATTTAAAATCGGTTTTTACGTATTTAGAAGACCCCTAGGTAGTACACGCATAGTTTGGATATTTATTTATTAAGTGCTTTAATAGTTAAACCTATAAATCGGTTGTTGTTACAGTAGCACCAACACTAGTATAAAATTGTTATACTGTATGCATGTTAATATTTTTTTCTGAAGGCACGAATACATAGTAAAACCGCACAAAAATTCCATGCAAATGAATGCGGATTAGAACGCAAGAGATTGGATAAAAATAAACCAGCAACACAAAAGCTTTGAAAAATCCACAACAAAGCGTGCCATTGTTCTCTCAACAGTTTCACACACACCCAATGCCATTTTCTCGCATAACAAAATGAATTCCGTAAAGTTTTGCGTGAATATTTGGCGCTTCTTAACTTTTTTTTGGTGTTCAGCTGACAGAAAGTTTCAGCTCTTGCGGCGTTCACAAACGCTTAGCCATTTTGACAATACGAAAAATGGTCTTCGAGAGCATTTGCCAATTTAAGTGAATCCGAGTGCGGAATGTAAACGAAAACCAATTTTCGAAATTGTCTAAAATAGCAGTAAAACTTAGACCAATATAAAACGCGGCATGCAAACGAAATGCGAAATAGTTTGGCGAATGCAAAACCCAAGTATAAGTACATAAATTGAGTGAAAGAGAGTTTGAATTTGAAAAAAGTTTAAACTAAGAGAATATTTTTTGCATTTTTCGTACTTTATTTTCTATCTTTCTTTTTTCTTAAATTATGTAATTGCTGTTTTAACTTAACGTCAGAACATACGTTGCACCCAACCGAAAAGTCATACATGTAAAGGCTGATCCATGTCGAAGTTCCCTATTTCTTTAAAGAAAAAACACAGAAACTTCAAATTTAATGCGAATGTTTATTATCATTCAAAAGAACATTCCTTGGGAATTGTTTTCTGAAGATTATCTTTTTCATACGAGTATATTGGCCGCGGCTACGTATGCTGACATATGCTGAGTCCAGTTTTCGATGACTCGTTCGAGCATTTAACTGGTAACTCGCGAATGGCACGAGTGATGTTTTGCTCCAAGATTTGAATCGAGCCGGGGTTGACCAATCGACCGGCTCGTTAAATTATCTACTCACCGAAGTGTTCTCTCATTGAATTCATTGATTGATACGATATGTTGAAAGTGGCGCCGTTTTGTTGAAACCAAATGTCGCCAAGATCACGAGCTTCAATTTCAGGCATCAAATAGTCAGTTGTTAAGACGCGACAACGGTCGTCATTGACGGTTACGTTCTCACCGCCACCAGTTTTGAAGAAATATAGACCGATGATTCCACAGACGCACAAACCACTCTAAATCGTTATGTTTTCTGAATGGAATGACAGCTTTTGAGTCTCGTTGGGTTGCTTTTCGTCCCAAGTGCGGCAATTTTCATTGTTTACATACCCATTGAGCCAGAATGGTCCTCATTGTTGAACAAAATTTGGCTCGAAAACGTCAGATCTTCTTGGAACTTTTCAAGAGCCCATAGAGCGAAGCGATGTCGCTTGGGAAGGTCAAGCGGTTTCAGTTCAATTTAAGATCTCGACATAAAATGAGATCTACTTGGATTAGTCGAAATATTTAAATGACTTTATATCTCGGAAGGTCAGAACTATTTCCACCAATAATATATGAATAATAATTTAGTAATGAATGACCAAAAAATATATATCGAGGATACAAAAGCTATGATTTTATATTTTCTCAAAAAAGGATGATCTCATGGTCATGCTGTAATTGTATCGTAATGACAGTCAAATGACAAAGTGTGAACCTGTGCTTATTTCTTTAATGTTTTTTGTATACATCAGGGTGGTGCGTAATAGTATTTTATTTAAACAGTTAAACGCATATGCTCACAAAAGAGGTTTGTTCTTTGGTGCAATTATTTTATAACCGGTTTTCACTATGTCAAATTCTATGACATTCACTATTAAATCAAAGGAAACTATTATTATTTGTTTTCCATAACAGTTTATTGGTTAGGTATTGAAGAAATTAAATGCATGCCTGTCATTCAATATCGATTTTAAATTATTTATCTAAATTAACCTGTTTATAACATTGTCAAATTAGTGTCAGAAAATTTGGCGTATTGTAAACCACACATTACCTTGTAAGAGGAAAGTTTGCCGTAGTAGTTGCTTAATCAAAAGCTTACTTTGCAAAAGCTTTGAATGAGCTTTCACAAAAACTTTCGTTTAAAAATATGAATTTTTCTTCTAACATAAGTACTTTCGCAGGTGAGAATAAGGTTACACTTTGAAAGCTTACATTGAGCTTTCACAAAAGCTTGCATTGAAATATATGAGATACTTTTGCCAAATTCTTTCCTTCTTTTCTAACCATTTTTCGGAAACTTTTTAGACTTTTTTATGTACAAAAACATTTGAAAACATTGCGGTTTGCAATTTGTTCGCTCACAGCGCCAGCTATTGGAAAGATGAGTTCAAGATTAAAGTATGATTTGGTGGCATCCCAAAATATGAACTGTAACATACTTGCTTGCAAACTGTTTCTTGGTCTGCTTTCGGTGTATACTTTCCAAAAACCATAATTTATAATCTTTTCTCTCTGTTCTAACATTCAAAAGATGATTACTTCTAAAACACCGAACACATTTCGAAATTTTAACGTCCTTTACGTAACCACCATTATGACATTGCTGACCTTGCTGTAATAATAAAAATGCCACCCGCTGCGTTAAAGGTTGTTGGGTGAAAGTGTCATTGAAAGTTTAGTCTGCCACCACCATACCACGGCTGTCTACATTTAGCACAACGTGGCGTCTCAGGAGAGCAGCAAGCAGCAGCGCCACAACTCCCTAAGTGATAGAATTGTCTGCTGCATTAATCGCGCCGTGAAAAAAACGCTGCTGTTCAAATGCTCAATGAACGTTAGTATAATATAACTTTACACAACAATTTGCGCCGCCCAATACTTTGCCTCACCCTAACGCTTGCCTCTTCACGTTGGCCACGCTCATTTTGCGCTTCGCTTGCCGTATGACGTTTTGTAGCTCCTTCGCTTTTAGCAAATAGTTTTCGAACACGAAAACGATATACTTGGCCTTCATCATGCCACCTTAGTTGCTGTTTGCAACAATAACAAAAACAAATTGCTGCAACAACAACATTCGCAGCATTTCATAAGAATAGTTTAAGCGCTGCAAATGTCAAGCGTGGCGAAATTGAAAACACAAAAAACTGGGCGAAAAACAACAAAAAGTGCGAGCAAGCGTAAAAGGTGTCACAAAAAATTCCCAGCGAAGTGAAAATACATTACACAGCAGCAAAGCAGTCTTGCGCCGGAAATGGGTTAAGCGGCAACTGTTCTCGGGTACGCGATTCAACGTCAGCTCAATTGTCGCAGCTCGCTGTTGGAATTCTTCTGCTAGTCGCCTTGACATTTCGCATGCTATTTTTTTGCACTTTTTTCCTGTGAAATTCACCATCGAAGCCAACAACGATTGCACGTCTATTGCCTGCATTCTGGCTCAACATGACGTATGAGCAACATTTGTGGGTTGAGTTGCTGATTCGTGGAAAATCACTTTTAATTCAACACTTTTTGCCACTTTATTCGCCGGAATGCTTTATACAAAAATGCAGTAAAATCGCTACGCCCCATTTTAAATGCGCTAATTGTTTACTCTGCCTGCAGCAGCAATGTGTTAGTTACGTCGCTCGCTGGCGGCACTGACGCAAACGGAAGGCAATGCAAGTAAACGCTAATTAAAATTGGCTATTTAATGGCTGTGCAAAATAAGCACGAAGGAAGTAGAAAAGGCTAATGGTGTAAATTGAATCAATGCAACTGAATAACTGTTTATGTCTATACACAACACAACAATAAAGGCAATGCTATGACCTTCGCAAATATTTTTCCATGCTTCATGTTTAAAAACAAACATTAAGTTATAGTAAAACTTGTAACTTTTCAAAATTTTATAATTATAATGTACATAGTTAGAAAGCTCTAAAAGCTTTTTCGTTAGGCTGAAAGTATTGGTAAGATGGCTAAAATCATTGATTATTCCTTAAACAACTGATTTAATGACAACGAAAAATTTTCCCTTACCATATTGTTCGTTTAAAGACAGCCAGTTAATATAATTTTTATTAGTACTATTAGAAACGCAACACAACTTTCAATGAGCTTTAACAAAAGATTGCAATGGAATATGTGAAATTTTTGTTTTGACATAAGTAACTTCGGAGGTCAAAATAACCTTTTATTTTAAAAGTTTACATTGAGCTTTTACGAAAGTTTGTGCGTTTCTACGATGTTTCTAGGAGTAAACACTTACAACTTATTAAAGGTATTTTTTTAATGTTAGTACTTTCACATTTTAGCCGTAGTATGATAAGCTTACATTGTAAGCTTTTGATGAGCTTTCACAACAGCTTCTGGTGAAAAATATGAAAATGGTTTTTTGACGTAAGTACTAACACTTTGAAAGTTTACATTGAACTTTCACGAAAGTTTTGCATTTCTTGGATTAAACACTTACAATATTATTATTATATTATAAATATTTTTGAAGGTTTGCCGTAGTATATTAATAAAAGCTTATATTGTAAAAGTTTTGAAGGAGCTTTTACAAAATTTGAAATATTTGAATTTTTTTTCTAACATACTCGTATGTGCTTTCGGTGGTCATCATAAGCTTATATTTTGGAAGTTAACATTGAGCTTTCACGAATGCTTGCGCGTTTTTACGATTTAACACTGAAGTTTAAGTCACTTCCTATTTGTTGACTACAGGAAGCAACTCATTACGTTACTTACCGTTATTTCCAAAGAAATTCGTAAGTGCAGCTGCCGGAAACTTTATTTCTTTAAAAAAAAGTGATAAAGTTGTTGCATGTCAAGCTCACATACAAGCGAGAAAACACTGTCACAAAAGCTCTTGAAAATTAGGCGAGCACACCTAAGTTTTATGTATTTGCAGCGCACATGTGACTAGCTAAGCTTGCACATGGATATTTACGAGCACAGCGCATTGTTACTTAAACTAATATACATACATACATGCAAATGTTTGTAGCAGTATTTTTGCACATAGATTTGTTTAAAAATAGCGAATAAACGCTCGCAGTGCTGAGTGAATGAACTTTTTGTATGCTTAACGGCACCCAAATACAATTGTATATGTATGTGTATATGTCTGCTGCAATAACTAACTGCATATGTGCGAATGCCACCGACAGACAATACACACACATATACATATATACCATACATGCGTTAGTCCAAACTAAGCGCCACTAACAAATGACAGCTTGGCACTACAAAGTACAATACACTTGCATAAATATGTCTGCAGATTTACATACAAACGTTTATATACATACATATGCAATGATTTATGTTTGCGTTTTAGTATATACACACTCTCGTATATACAAGTATGTGCACTTATGTATATCTGTGACAAAACTAAATTGGAGTAGTGTCTGTGACAAGTCAGTCAACCAGTCAGCCGTTGACTTGGATAGCTAGTTGGTTTGGCTGCTAGTTTGCTGATTGTTTTACCGTTAGGTTAGGCTTTGTTTTGCTACGTGCTTAAGGACATTTTTACTCGTGCAGCTGCTGCAATCCACCAACATATGAGTGCTGACATACAACTTCGCAGGACATTCGTTGTTGTTATTGTTGGAAGAAACTCCTCCTCGGCACTTGTACTAGTTACATCAAAGCTATTATAGTTTTGCACTCTAGTGTTGTCACTTGCAAATGGACCGCGTTGGTTCTTAGCTAGTTTGAAGTGCTGACAAATATTTTCATCGTACTTAAATTCTACGACTTGCAAACCCCCAATTCATTTGTGTATTTATCTGTATATGTATCATAGAAAGTTTGCATATACTTGGAAACAAGCTTGCTAAATTTAGCGGATTACTGCTAATTGAATGAATACATCCCTCATATTAACCTAGCACTCTTAGAAGGTTGGAAGCAGAATGGCACCATTGTCGTGCCCACAAAATTTCGTTAATCAAAGAACTACAAGGTGATCTTCTTCTTCTTTATTGGCGTAGATACCGCTTATGTGGTCGAGTGCTTTTATAAAGCTTAAAATTGAGATAAAAAACTAAAGTTTGGGTCTTAGGAATTAATCGACGAGTTTCGGTACATACCATTATCTTGGTAATCGTATGTTATGTTGGGGAAACGTTCGTCATCGGATTACAAAGACATATACTTTCCATACATTATACATTACAAGTTAAAATTGATGGCGAATTTGTGGATCTCAGTGTCTCTGGTTGAATTTTTGATCGAAAATAACATCAGGGTACCGGAAATAGTGATTTTAATCAAAACGTGTGATATTTTAATGAAATCAAGTGGATAAGTTTTCTTTACCATGAAACAGATTGGCCTAGACCTCGATCTAAACCACATATCCCTAATATAATGACTTCTGATCTTATGGTTGACCTTCTCCTGATCTATGTGATGCGTAAAGTCGATCATATGAATATGTGAGTTCAGGAAGAATGCGAAAAGAGAAAATTGTTTTTTGCTAACCTCGATGGCATTGATAGTTAAAATATCTCACCTCACTGTTATAGTTATTCTCTTTCCTATTTTCAAACTGTAACCTTCTAAGTTTTTCTACCACGTCCTTTATTGAGTTCTTAATCTCAGTTTTCGACAGTTTTGAGTCAAATCCATTACATTAAGTGATCTCACTAATCTAACTTTCGACCTCGAAACAACCAAACCATATTATCGAGTTAATTGAAAACTGAATTATGAAAAAGGTCAAAAGCTTTACCGCAATCTTCAATGACCAACAGCGAAGGCAAAAACCTTAGGCACAATAATGGTTGCTGACCTCGCTAAAGATATACTAAAGGTTCAATGACTTCTCCAGAGACCTTTGATGTCGGGAAGTATTTTGGTCCTCGCTAATGATAAAAAATTGATCATGGACACCAACAAAGATCAGGGAATGGTTGTTGGATTCATTGACTTTATCCCTAGAAAGGTTGTTGTACTCGCTAAACGTTTTTGTCTTCACCAAAGATCAGTGATTTCAGAAGAGTTGTTGTTTTCACAAAGCTAATGGACGCGAATGTAAAGAAGATATTGAAAGGCATTGTAAATGACATTTTTAAAGGCTTGTTTGAAAATTTCTTGCGAAAAATTCTACGACTAAACACTTACAAATTCATAAAAGCTATTTTTAGTATAAGTACTTTCGTATTTTAGCCGTTGTGTACTATGATTGGCTGACATTGTGAGCTTTGGGTGAGCTTTCACAACAGCTTATGTGAAATATATGAAATTTTTTCCTTGACTTAAGTACATTCGGAGGTCAAGCTTAAGCTTACACTTTGAAAGCTAACATTGAGCTTTTAGAAAAGCTCACATTGAAATATATGAGATACTTTTCCTGATATAAGTACTTTCCAGGTCATCAAAAGCTTACACTTTGAAAATTTACATTGAGCTTTTTATTATTTTTCATTATATAAATATCTGCGAAAGCTTTAAGTGAGCTTTCACACAAACTTGCATTGAAATTTGGAAGGCTTTCAAAAAACTTGCAGTTGATTTGCGATTTAAGTAGTTTTCCACTAATCAATCATATCTCTGTTGCTTGAGAATTTATAGCTTTAAATGTTGGCTTCCTTATCATAGCTCAGTGCCTTAATTAATAAAGTTTAGTTACAAGAAATTCCATTCTATTCTAAGAAAAGCAACTTTATTGCCAATAAACAGCTGCTGCGACTATGTGAGATACGAGTAGCGACAGCACGAAGAAGGAAAATAGATTTTTACTGCAACTTAATCAGAGACATTGCAAAAGCAAAAACCTGCAATAAACTGCTGCTAAGACAAATAATCATAATTTCTGTAATGAATGTAAGTCATAGAGACCTGCAGCAATGGCAGACCTTAAACGTCTTACGTATTTTTATTCTGTCCTTTTTTGCATGAAATAGAGCACAACTTTAGCAATATTATTTGCAAAATTCATAAAGTTTTTTACGACTTGCGTCAGAGTTTTATGACCACTTTGCTACAACGCAGCTGCCGGCTGCCATCTGCAAAGTGAGCGAAAACCTTATCTAAGCGAGCTGCCGTGTTGCAGCCATACATACACATATAAGTCTGTATCTGTATGTAGTGGTGCCAGCTGCTCACCTAGATTGTGTGTAGTAAATCTAATATTTCTTGTTCGTACAACGCTACGTGCTCCTGCTGCTGCTCCTGGCGCTGGCGCTGGCGACTGATGGCTGCCGCTGATGTTGACGTAAATTCTAAATGTTCCTTTAGACTTCGTGCGCTGCAATGTATTTGATTGCATGCGAATAGGAAATGCGAAAACTGTGAGAAAGGTAATAGCTGTGGCTATTTCGCTCTTCTTGCAATTTTAATCTTTTAATTTTTTTCCCGCTATGAAATGTGTCACTCAGCCATATACTAAGGAGCACTAAGTAATTGTGTCATTTAATATACATGTGTCTATATTTAATATAAATAACTGCAATTATTTTTTTATAACTGTCAGTTGCCGGCAAAATGTCACATGTCCAATCGTATCTCCAATACACCGCAGTTGCCACACACAGCTCTTGGTTAAAAATATTTTATGATTTTCATTTTAATTTTATATGCCACGTAATTCTATAGACCACAGCACATATGTATGTATGTATGTTCAACGTAGCTAAGCCACAATATCAATTCAATTAAGTAGTGCGCTTCTTCTACCCACTCCTATGCGCTTGTAGCGTGGTCCCGCATGCTTATGAATGCTTTATGAAGTCGAAGTTATAAGTGAAAAATTATCCGCACGTTTCTGACAATGCAATGTCAGCGCGTGCGTTTCGTTATATGAATAAGAAGTGCGAGTATGTAAGCTGGTGCTGATTATACCTCTCCTCAGGAAAATATGTACGAGTATTAACATGCTTGTATGGAAAGTGTGTAAGGTAGGGTAACTAATCTATGAGTTAACATGTCTGAAGTCATTGCTTATTCTATACAGATCTGATTTAACGACAACCGAAAATTTTCCTTTACCATATTGTTCCTTTAAAGACAGTCAGTTAATATAATTTTCATTAATATTTGAAACGCAATAAAACTTTGAATGAGCCTTCACAAAAACTTGCGTTGAAAGATGTGATTTTTTTGTTTAGACATAAGAACTTCGGATGTCATCAAAAGCTTACATTTTGGAAGTTTATATTAAGCTTTCACGATCTTTTTCTTTCCTGACTTCGATCAGTTTTGATCTATCGGTTCTGCTATTTTAGCGTTCTCGAGGATAATACGTATAATCTATTCCGAATTTCGTGTAGATAATTTTTTAAATAAAAAGGTTTTCTATACAAAGATTTGCGTATGATCAGGCAGTTTATATGGCAGCTAGATATTTTAGTAATTCGATATAAACTATTTTGCTGGACAATAATCCATGCCAAATATTGTTAAGTGCTCAACAAATAAAAAAAAGTTATTCATATAAGGACTTGAGTTTGATCGGTGGTGTGTACAAAACAGCAACTTCTTGCAAGGAAATGGACGTGAGCAAAATTTAAGATTGTTATCTCAAAAACCAAGGGATTAGTAGTACAATATAGAAATATTTAACGGTGAAGCTTAATCGAAATCGAACTTTAAGCCCCACAACTTAAACACTTCTCCATTACGGCAGCGTAATTTTGCCGGCAAACCACTTCATATGCATTTATTTTCCATTACCTGTACTCTATTAATTATTTTCAAGTTATCGCTGTCGCAACCTGACACCGAACTTGTGTCGCCTAAAGACAAGGAAGCAGCTAGTAGCTAACAACGCAGCGCAACACCCAACTTCATATTTCTTTATGAAGTAAGTTAAATAACTTTGAACTTGAACTTTTTAGTACATAAAGTTTTCATGGCAGCAGCTAGTTTTCTTTAAATTTTCCGCATTGCTCCTTCGTACAATGTAAATAATTAATTTGTGTATTGGTGCAGTGTCACTAGCAGCGTTGCCGCAGCTCTGGCTATACTTGAAGAAAATATTAAATACAAGCTGCATAGAGAATATGGTACTATGTCATACTGCACATAGTTTATGTACATATATAGCATGTGTATATACAATATATACGTAGTTAGTGCATATATATTCGCTTTTGTTCGCCTTGCTGCACATAAATTGCATTTGTTTGCACCTAAGCCTGCACAATACCTGTACGTTGTGCCTGCATTGTTCAGCCGGGCGTATGAGTAATATTTAGTTAGCACTTAGCACACATATGGGTGTGTGCATGCATGTGTACATACATATATACATGAGTTGCTAAGTTGAGGCCTGTAAATATGACTTCGTGGTATTATTATTGACGTTAATGTCAAGGTCAGCAAGTGAATTGAATATGAAATATTAAATTTCATTAAATGCATGCACATACATACATATGCATTAGAGCGGGTCGATTTTTTTACTATACAGTCGCGTATGCGGGAAATATTCTACGTATCATTCTGAGCCAGCGATTTTTAATGTGAAATTTAAAAAATCTGAATAATCGGTTGAGTCATCGAAACAATCACCCATCTCAAAGCTTTGAAGAGTTTTACAGGGTTTCTGCATGCAAGATTTAAAAACGCGGTTTACCGATGAAATTCTTGAAAGTTTCAATTTGAGTCAGCTGTTAACATAATTTAACCTAAATTTGGAAAAAATGATTTAACTGTACTCATTGAATGCCTAATTAGACGTTTTGGGAAAATTTTGCTCTATAACAAAGAACTGTAAAAGACGAAGTTCAAAGCAGAAGTAGCGCTATTTCAACAACCATGGAAAATGAAAATGACTACGAGAACACAAGTGCTTTTTGCCTTAGAAAGCCTCAGCTCTTTCCCAGCCATAAATACTAGCGCTGAACGATCCTTTTCTTCTTTGCGTCGAATCAAGACTTGGCTCAGAACAACGATGCTCCAGAAAAGATTGAACGGCTTAGCACTCCTCAACATAAACTACGAAATTGCAGTGGAACCAGAATAAATGATAGAAAGATTTAGTAAAATGAGCAAACTCCGTATTGATTTTATGCTGTAAATTAAATGTTGAAATATGTATAAAAAATAAAATCATAGTTTAAAGTTAAACATTTCTAAAATCAGTTACAAAATCATAAAGTTGATGACTTTTGGCTCATTCTTTCTTCATATTAAAGTAATAGTCACATAACACTGTCTTTACGATACCATAGTCAATCCCTTATGTTCTATGGAGTCTTTATGTGAAGGAGAGTTCTATTAAAGGCACTCATCAGCATATCAGGTGCACTAAGGTACATATCAGGTGCACTAAGGTAGACTCCAACCATGACACTTAACGCCATCTAGCATACATATACTGTCTGTAGACATTGTCTAAAGGTGTATGGCTGCGAAAATGGCTATCAGACTCAGATAATCTTGGTTCTCAAAAGAACACGTATCTGAATACTCGGATATCCTCACACACTTTGACTTCATACCGGATCACTTTGATCATGGAGTCGCCAAACCGAACTCTGGCGGCTCTTTATCTGCCCACGTATCGACGAGGGAGTTGTGGGTGGGGAGTAGTCGTTGGATGAGGCAGTGAGCTTCTTTACAGATGGGTCAAAGTTTCGGGGGAAGATTACTGTCAGGAGCACTCTATATCAGAGAAATAACCTTTTACTAACCTTGAACTCATTTACGATGCGTTCAGGACTGTTCAAAGTGTACCTAACTTCGCTATCAATAGCATCGAGTGGCTTTGCAAGGAACGGCACTCTAGAACCACAACCACTAGAATGACAGCGGGTCGGTGTTCCCGTATTCTATTGTGTTCTACGAATAGATAGAAGGGCTTTGCGGAAGATTGGGCCACCATCTGTACATGCGCTGTCATAAAAGCCCTTTGGTACAAGATCGACCTCAGGTGATCTAGTGATCTCTTTGCCCTCAGCCAGGATCTCTTAGTTGTGGGCTTGGGAGCGCATACCTGCCATATGCGTTTATTCATACCTCAAAGTTATGTTGCCTAAATATAGGCGCGTAAACAAACCGACTTCACACACCCACATAAATAAGCCATCTAAATGCAGTTGAAACCCAGATGACACTTGTTAGCCAAACACTTGCAATGACAGACGCCATCTTTAACCAGCGAAGCTGAAGCTTATTTGTAAAGCGAAACGGAGTGTGGGTATATTGCTTAAATTGCTGAAGATTCGAGAAACGCTAGTTGTGGTGTTGACATAAGCCGTATTTATCAAAAATCGCTGACACTCGTTGGGGTGCTCATTTCTTTAACGCACTTGTGCGATTGTGAGTGTGAGCGTGTGACAATAAGCTCATATTTCCGCAAAGGATATACATATGAGTGTTGCGGAAATAGCAGGGTAATGGCAAACAAACTGAGTAGATATACATATATATATATATATAGATGCAAAGGGCGGTAGTAAAATGTTCCCTCCGACGACAATGTGTATGTGGGCTTTGTCGCACGCAGATGTGAACCTTCCACAAAGCGAGAGCACTCAAATTTTCTTCGCCAGCTGTGGCCAAGAAGTAAATTTGTACATAAGTTTATGTATAATGATGTAAGTACAGGGAGAGCGCATAAGTAAAGTGCTGTGCATATGACTCTTTGCTGCTCGTTAAGCTTACACGGCTACTTGTGGTTGTTTAAGTACCTGTGCACCGTAATGCGCCTGCTTAAGTGTGTGGCGTGAAAATGTGTTACTACTCTCTTCCATATCTATGCATGCGGGGCACTCGCTTCACTTATGCTTGTAATTGAAGTTTAAGTACGTCTTTTCCCCTTTTATTGTCTCTCCATTGAATGTGTGTGCGTGTGTGGATGTGTGCACTATCGCAGTTATATCACTGTTAACCATAGTGAAGTATTGTAATAGGCATAAAATTTAATGCCATTACCACTTCATGGTTTTCAGTTGGTTGTGCTCATTCCACCACTACCACACAAACACTATAAAATTACCAACAATTTAAGCGTAGCGGTAAAGGCGTATATATGGATGAGAGCTCACGCATTCTCTATAAGAGTTCCTTTTGAATTGCCGCACGTGTTCAGTGCATAATACAAATATGAAGTCATGGGTGTGGTGCTAAGAATATGTGAGAGGGTTGTGGAGGTTAAGAGCGCGATAAAGGATTTATTTGTTCATTGAACTGTCTACGGAACTTGTAGTAATAGTATCGTAAATTCCAGCTATATTTTGACTCATATCAACAAAAATTTCCTACCGTTGTGTATTTGTAAGTAGGTTTTATGTGGAAGTGAAGAAAATATACCAAGTCCGGCTCGAAATCAGCTAAGGCTCTTTTGATTCTACTCCATACCATTCGAAACTTTATATTTGATAATATTATTTCATCTTATTCCACATTCATGGTTAAACACTTGAATAATCAGCCAATTGAAGGAAACGAAAGAGACCTTCCAACGGGGTTTTCAATAGGAAGGCTTTTCTTAAATAAAACAAAAACGGTTTGAAATATCAAGCTCTAGAGATTGAACAACTTTTCGACGGTTTTCAAGCATAAATTGGCCGATACTGCTGCAATTTCACATTCGATATTGATATGAAGCTCATCAATCGTCGCTGGCTCCTATTGTCTAAGTCTATTTCATCCAACTCGGGCCAAAACTATTCGGTAATCATTAAGGCGCAGCGATTCCCATTCACAGTAACGTGCCGCTCTTGATCATCACGGAAGATGTACGGCCCAATGACGCCGCTGGCCCATAAACCGCACCAGACCGTAATATTTTCGGGATGCAATAGTGACTCATGGAAGACGTGTGGATTGCTTTCTGACCAGTAATGCACATTTTGCTTATTGACGAAAATGCATTTAGCCAGAAATGAGCCTCATCGCTGAAAATGAGTTTTCGATGAAAATCCGGATCATTTTCAAGTTTTTGCTCTGCACAATTCACGAACATACGACGAATCTGGTGGTCAAGCGGCTTCAGTTCTTGCGTCAGTTTGGTGTTGCAAGGATGTTGGCCAAGATCTTTCCGCGGTATTCGCCACAACGATGTCACAGAGATGCCCAACGCTTGAAAACGACTTGTGAGAGACTGATTTGGGTCTCTCTCAATTTATGCGCTAGTGGAAGCAGTATTCTCGACACTACGGGCACTTCTTTGTCTCACTGTCACGGGTTCAATTTTTTCCACTAGACGCTCAGTCTCTCACCTGACGGAAAGAGCTATTAAAATGTCGATCTGTAATTTCGCGCAGGTCGGTTTCGCTTCGGAAACCTGCTTGTTTGCCGGAACTGCAGATATCGAAGCAATATAGGACATAGCTGTCATACAAAATAAAATCGAAATCTTTGTTGGGAAGACCTTTTTATTTAAATAGATATTTTCATTGCACCTGGATTATTAAATTCTTTAGGTCGAATGACTATAACATATAATGTCCATACAAACTGTTTATTTAAATATAAACGAAACGGTTTTTTGTTCGGAATATTTTTCGTGTTAGCTACTGTTGATAGAAGTGGAAGCTTCCTAGCAATTCACAATATTTCTTATAAACTGCTAAAATCTGTCTACTCCTCCCAAGAAGACACATATACATATACCGGCGTTGGAATATCATTATAACTCTTTTCAAATGCATCAAGTTTTCATAACTTAACTTAACCTACCCCTCCATAACAGAACTTAAGCCACAGCACTGCTAAGATTCTGGTATCTTAAATAGCATTTACTATGTGGGTTTCCGCGTCGTTTATTTCCCGCTTTTATTATTGTTTATTGTTCGACTTTGTTATTTTTGCTTTAGTTGCTGTAAAACGCTCTCCCTGCGCCACACAACGTATATAACGTAAATGATATAAGACAGCATAACACACATAGACCAAATTATTTGTATGTGAAACTACAAAAGCATATCCGCCTACAACCATACATAAATATATACATATGTATATAGTAAATATATATATGCATATACATACGTTTTGAAGTGCCACCTTGCCTTCTAGCCGCTTGTTGCTTGCGGTTTGAGTTTATAAGCCTTGCGCCTTCGCGGTGCGACCAACAACCACTTAATGTCATTTTGAGTTTCTGTTGATAGGCGAATCTGATTTTCGACATGCTCGAAATGCATAAATAAATGCAAAAGGATATTATTTTTGCTTTTATTTGTATTTAACCCAAATGAGGATATACATATGCATATATGTATACATCTATTAATATTGTAAGATTTAAGGGCGGGGGGGCGAGTTTCTATATTTATGAGCGCTGTAATAATGGGAAATTATGATACTGGTATTTATGGCATCATAAAGTACATTTATTT
Organism: Bactrocera tryoni; assembly: GCF_016617805.1. Taxonomy (NCBI): domain Eukaryota; kingdom Metazoa; phylum Arthropoda; class Insecta; order Diptera; family Tephritidae; genus Bactrocera; species Bactrocera tryoni. Next base: position 11,299,232 of record NC_052501.1, on the reverse strand, counting down.
AAGGAAAATATATATAACTAACAGCTACCTTGATCAGCATTTGGATGCCATATAGGAGAAGGCGGCTATAAAGTCGCAGTTCAAGAAAAGATCAGTATTTAAAAGCGAGTGTACAGGAACTTTATACGCCACAGTGTAGTCGAGGGAACGGCAAGGGCTTGGGGAGTAAGTTACCTAGAGTTGCAAAGAGAAATTGGCTTGGAATTGAGCTTGGATATATGACTTGTTCGGCACTCCAGGGTTGTGTGCTTCGAGAGGTTTGTAAAAATTAGCTGTAGAAATGTCTAGATCACTTAATTTATTTTATTTTTCGGGACAAGTCAAAATAATTTGTTGTCTAATGAAAGTTTGACAGCATTTGAAATACTATAGATGTTGTTAAAGTATAATAATATCAATATTGTATAAAGAAAATCAATCAAAAGTAATTTAAGTCACAACTACGTATGTATTTTAAGCTCTGCTGGTCGCTAGGCTAATAATTTTATAGACTCGCATATTTTAACAGTAATATTTTATAACTTTTTCCTTCACATACCTCAAAGTGTACGACTTGATCGATTACCTTCATACCACAAAATCATTAAATTGCTTGTATAACATTTTTTCGGCTTTCAGCAAAATCATTTTGGTCAAATAAACCAAGAGTAATTACTCAGGAAATAAAGTAATTTTCGATTTGACGTCAGTTGGCACACGCTAACATGACTGCCTCCTTGCTTTATGCAAAAGTCGTTGAACTCCGCAGGTTACTTAAAGACTTATTAAGAAAAAAAAAAAACAGAAATTTACACAAATCCATCCACAAACATAGTAAAGTGCGTGCCATTGTCTCTCACCTTAAGACAAATTCGCTCAGCCGCACCGGAAAGAGTAGTTAAGCACTTGCACACGCCAACTGCCTTATATAAATTTCCGAATATTATATTTGACAGCTGCGTGGCAGCAATGTGACGGAGAGTGGCGTTAAGATGACGTCAAAATGTCAAATCGAAGGCGGTAAATATAAGCAACGATTTCGCAGGCAAGTGGAAAGTGATAAAGTTCATGCTATTATTTGCGAGCCGATCAAAGATAATTAAAGCTGAAATATGAAGGTGTTGCTCATGAATAATGTTCTTTACACTCGTTTCATCTATACACTATATGTATATAGTAAAAATTTATTTAAGTAGTAAAGATATTAGCGAAATACCAGATCTTTATTTCCGTACTCTTTTTCACTATCCAATATTTTTTTCGGAGGATATAAATGCCTTTATTGATTGAAATGTTGAGAAGAGGGTAAGTTTACTCAGATTACCAGCTTAAAGATCTCGAATTCGGATTCGGAAAGGAGTTAAATTAAATATGAGCTCTTTGGTATCGTATAGACAAAGTGAAGTCCGTTTAACGTTTTGAGATTATAAATTGATTTCAGTGTTATAAAGAAACTACAAAAACATCTGAAAATTTTCTGAAAAATTCATAGAAAATTTCTTTAATGTTCCAGTTCAAAAAAATTTCATCAGTTGCATAATTTCCAATTGAAATTTTTCACAACTTCCTGATTCTCAATTATTTTAAAGCCACACAGTCTACGCCATTGCTTAGTCCATAGCTAAACCACACTTGTTCGTATATAAAGTATGTATTATCTATCTTTATATTTGTTTATCTTTGTGTGCTCAAATTGAATTCGCGTGTTTTGTGTCACATTGAGTCTTCTTGGCTTGCCGCCCAACATAAAAGTTCAAGTAGTTCCATTGACTTTGGGTTCAATGAGTGTCTGGTGTCAACAACCGTGTTGGCTTGAAAAAAGTCAATAATGAAAACTTAAACGAATATGATAGATACACTTTTGCCAGCTGGCACTAATACTAAAATATTTTTCATGTCTTCTTGCAATGAATGGATGTAAAGTATGCAGTATAAAGTCATTAAAGATTTGTTGTTTAAGTTCTGTTAAAATTGTATGAGATTTTTGATCAATATGTATACAAAAGCTTTTAAATTAATAAAAATGTGAATAAAATAAATGCATTTAGGCAACTAAAATTTAATCTGGCTTAATGAGCGAAAAAGTAAGTAAGAAGTTTTCTTCGCGCTTTTCCCAATGAAATCATTATATCAGTAAAATCAAATCAAGTTAGTGAAGAGGTTAGGTAGTGAAGGAATCCCAATATTTCTTTCAAACACACAATAGAGTTTGATTGACATTTGGGTTGCTGCTTACGAATTGCGAAATGCTGCTTGCTGTTTATAAAATTTTTGAAATTTTTTCAAAATTACCGTTGAGCAACCGAAGCCAAAATTTAAACTTCGTTAAGTTACATTTTATACTTAAATATTTGACAACCCTGCAATCTGGCAACGTAAAGTTAGAACGTTTCGACATGCGAGCGGAATTTGTGTTCTTTATAGTAACTTAAAACATTCAACTCGGCCAAAAATGGAACTAATTTGCAACCGTTTTCGAGGGCTTACTTTTCACATCTTTTGACGTGGATTAACTCAGCAAGAGGGCAGCGATGAACTTAATTCCATTTTCGGTTTTCAATCGGGGTCGTTGATAGCTCCAAGACGAATTTTGTGAAGGCCGTCCAAAACCAGTTGTTGTTCCGGAAATCATTGATGTTGAGCGGAAATTGATATTGTCATAACCAACCGCTGAAGACGGCTCAGGTCTCCATTCACTGCAGACGACGCGAGACCTTTGCGCAGCTTCGATTTGGATGCTGTAGCAGGTTAAATTTCTAGATCCTGACTTATCAAATATACGTCCAGCGTGCAAAGAGTCACCGCATAACACCTCTCCACTTCTCTTACGATCCTGACGGGAACTAGGTACCCGTTACAACAACAACAGCAAAGGATCACTCTTCATCACGAGAATGCAAGCTACCACACATGGGCTGTGGCAACTGCATTATTGAACATCGCATTATTAAAACATTGATTTGATTAGTCTTCCACCGTCTAGTCCTGACTTGTCACCGAATGACTTCTTAAAAACAATTGTTATTCTTTTTCCAAAGAGTCTAAGTGAAATTTAATTGTTCAATAAGCATAAGTTCAAAGGTTTAAGGACTTGTGCTTCTATTTGTGTAATTCCTTCTTGAAGGTATAGTTGCAAATGAGGACCTCACTTCGACATAGATCAAAAGCAAATATCATTTGTTCAGGTGTCCCATTATGTTCTGTTTGATAATAGCTAGCTTATTCTTCTTATGCCTTGCTTGGCAGAATAATATGCTTCCAAATGTTGCCAATATCGCGAAATGAAGCATGAATCTACAGCTCCGTGAGTTTCGACTCGAACTTCTCTCCTAAGGCTAAAGATTTCACCACAATGTGTGCTTTAAATAAGAATTTTTCTGTTAACTATGTTATCTGGAGTTAGGCATAAGGCACCCAACTTTCAGATCTTTGCATGTGATTTCAAACAGAGAGTTTTGCTATCGGGAAAGTAGATATCGCTTAGGATTAATCTAACCTAACTTGCCCTTCAGTTAACTATTCCCAGATAACAAAAAGCATCTATTTCTAGAAGAACAACAAGAACTACAAAACAAGTAACGGTGTTTTTAGAATTTATAGAAGGATTCTGCGTAGAAACTTCCCGTATTTATAAAAAATTGCACTGCCTTATTATATCCTCTCATGCTTATCTTCAATAAGTCTCTCACATGTACACATGTTTTGTGCGGTCCATTTTGGAGTGAAAAGTAGTACCAATAAAACAACCATAAAGGACACTTCGGTTCTTTTACACATAAAAACAAACAAACCAGCATATTTAGGAATATCATTTCGTATATTTGGATTCCTCCGTGTTTTTTAAAAATCCTGTTAAATTTCGACTACTGTATTATGTTTTTACTACTTTAAATTTTACAGTTGGTATTTCCACTGCACTACATGCACTCTCCAAAGCACACACTTTCTCTTTCTCGCTCTCTCCCACTCGTCGTGTTGCAGTCGGTTAATACTTTAATAGAAATTTTTGCGCAAAGCTGCTAACTATAAAACGCCAATTACGAGTAATTTAAAAAAGAGCTGAAATTAGAAGTGACTATGCACCAGTTAAGCTGACCTTGTGTGGCCTAATAAAAGCAACACCGTTAGAGAGCACAGCACGCACCGACACTCGGCCGTCGCCGTTAGTACACGTTGTAAATGCAAGCGAAACGATGCGAAGCTGTCGACGCCACGGGCGAATTGGGGCCACCAAGGACTGAACGTGAAGTGAGCAAATGTAAAGCGCACGAAGTGAAAGTGAAGTGGTCGAGTTGAGTTGAGTCAAGCACCATTGACGCACCACTTCGCTTTGTTGGCGGCAACAACACGAACACGAAAACACGGCTGCGTGCAATGGTTTCAAGCAAAATGTACTCGGCGGTGTATAGAGCGCAGCTGTTGCCCTTCACGTACCGTTACGCGCCATAGATGCGTTGCAAACAAACAAACATACACATGTATAAACATTATGTAGGCGAAAATGTCAACAACTAAAGCAGCAAAAGCAGCAACAACAAATTCAACGGTATTGTGCTCATACTCGTAGACAGGGAAAAGTGAATTGTGAATTGGCTGAAAAGAAAATGGAACGAATGGCACAGCTGATGACACAATGAATGTGGCTGAGTGATAGATAAGGGGTGGGGGAGTCGGAGGCAAGCCGACTTAATAAGAAAACGCGTTGAGCGCGAATATAATGCATTATTTTTGTTGTTTTGATGACAGCGGTAGGCAGGCAGGGGCTGCGTAGACCAGACGAACGAGTGCGAAATGGAATTTGATGTAATTGGCAACATTAAAAGGAAACGAAGCGTGTTCCTGCATAATCAGCATGACGCGCGCTAAAAATGAGCAGTAGATCAAGTAGCACAAAAAAAAAAAAAAACAAAAAGGACAAATAATAATAATATAATAAACAAATAAGGCAGGGCTAAGTTTGTGTGTAACGCACCAATATTTACGCTTGCAATTTGCAAGCATCCAAGTCCGAGAAACTCCTTCAAGAAGATATGAGGGTTCAGGGTAATACTGACCGCACATGCAACCATGGGGAGCTCAGGGAAGTATTGATCTATTTTTGATACTCAGAGACACTATTTAGTTTTTCATTAGTCTGTAAGAATCATTGTTCATAGACTTTACTAAATAAATAAATAAATAAACTCATGTTTCCAATTCTATGCAGATTAGGCAGTTGTGAGAGTAGTTTTAGTGGTCAAGATGGGATAGGGTCTGAAAAGTAGTAGCAATAAAACAATCATAAACGGCACTTCGGTTCTTTTACACATAAAAACAAACAAACCAGCATATTTAGGAATATCATTTCGTTTTTTTGGATTCCTCCGTGTTTTTTAAAAATCCTGTTAAATTTCGACTACTGTATTATGTTTTTACTACTTTAAATTTTACAGTTGGTATTTCCACTGCACTACATGCACTCTCCAAAGCACACACTTTCTCTTTCTCGCTCTGTCTCACTCGTCGTGTTGCAGTCGGTTAATACTTTAATAGAAATTTTTGCGCAAAGCTGCTAACTATAAAACGCCAATTACGAGTAATTTAAAAAAGAGCTGAAATTAGAAGTGACTATGCACCAGTTAAGCTGACCTTGTGTGGCCTAATAAAAGCAACACCGTTAGAGAGCACAGCACGCACCGACACTCGGCCGTCGCCGTTAGTACACGTTGTAAATGCAAGCGAAACGATGCGAAGCTGTCGACGCCACGGGCGAATTGGGGCCACCAAGGACTGAACGTGAAGTGAGCAAATGTAAAGCGCACGAAGTGAAAGTGAAGTGGTCGAGTTGAGTTGAGTCAAGGACCATTGACGCACCACTTCGCTTTGTTGGCGGCAACAACACGAACACGAAAACACGGCTGCGTGCAATGGTTTCAAGCAAAATGTACTCGGCGATGTATAGAGCGCAGCTGTTGCCCTTCACGTACCGTTACGCGCCACAGATGCGTTGCAAACAAACAAACAGACACATGTATAAACATTATGTAGGCGAAAATGTCAACAACTAAAGCAGCAAAAGCAGCAACAACAAATTCAACGGTATTGTGCTCATACTCGTAGACAGGGAAAAGTGAATTGTGAATTGGCTGAAAAGAAAATGGAACGAATGGCGCAGCTGATGACACAATGAATGTGGCTGAGTGATAGATAAGGGGTGGGGGAGTCGGAGGCAAGCCGACTTAATAAGAAAACGCGTTGAGCGCGAATATAATGCATTATTTTTGTTGTTTTGATGACAGCGGTAGGCAGGCAGGGGCTGCGTAGACCAGACGAACGAGTGCGAAATGGAATTTGATGTAATTGGCAACATTAAAAGGAAACGAAGCGTGTACCTGCATAATCAGCATGACGCGCGCTAAAAATGAGCAGTAGATCAAGTAGCACAAAAAAAAAAAAAACAAAAAGGACAAATAATAATAATATAATAAACAAATAAGGCAGGGCTAAGTTTGTGTGTAACGCACCAATATTTACGCTTGCAATTTGCAAGCATCCAAGTCCGAGAAACTCCTTCAAGAAGATATGAGGGTTCAGGGTAATACTGACCGCACATGCAACCATGGGGAGCTCAGGGAAGTATTGATCTATTTTTGATACTCAGAGACACTATTTTCACGAGAGGATATTTCTTAACTTCGTATTGATATCTCATTGTTTAACCGTTGTTTTCGGTCAAAAGTCAACTATAGATACTTACATTTCCGGTATTTGGGAGCTTGAACAGTTTTGGTTGGATGTGTACCATAAGGTGGCATAGGAATGTCACGTGCGTTAGTCGAAATCGGTTGTTCAGATACCGAGATATGGAATTTTACCAAAAAGTGGGAGGAGTCACCGCCTTCGTCCGATTTTCACACCAGCTCCCATAATGCTCACTCATACCATCTCGCTGGTAAAATTTAATGTAGCTTAAGTGGTTTGGGAGATATCTACATTAAACTTGTTAGAGGGCGTGGCCACGCCCACTTTTTCAAAAATGTTTGCTTACAGGTGCCCTTTGCTACTGTGATCCTCTATACCAAATTACAGATTTGTATCTTAATTTGGTGCTCAGCTATGGAACTTTATATGTTTTTGGTGAATGGCGATTTGTGGGCGTGGCAGTGGTACGATTACGCCCATCTACGACCGGAAATTTTTTTTTGTAATAAGTCACCTACGTGCCAAGTTTCGTTGAGATCATTTACTCAAGTTACAGCTTGCGCGGACGGACGGATGAACGGACAGACAGTCAGTCACCCGGATTTAAATTCGTCTTATCATCTCAATCATTTACATATATATACTTGTATATATATAACCCCATATCCATTTCCATTAGTTTTAGGTGATGCATAAAACCATTAGGTGAACAAAACTATTATACTCTGTAGCAGCATGTTGCAAGTGTACGAAAACAAACAGGAAAGCGACATACAGTCGAAAGACAGCTGCTAGAGCACAAAGCGGCTATGATAATGGGGTGTATGAAAAAGGAGAATAAAAAATGAATTAACTAAAATCGCAGGCGCTTGTCGCTTGTAGGCGCTGATGTGCGCGAAAATCCAAAAACAGAATGCCATAAAACCTATTGAATGACAAATGTTGAATGAAAGGCATAGCACCGTGTCCCGTGGGGGCGTGTGAGGTTTTTAGCTACGTAAATAAAAGTGACATAATGCTGGCAGACGATCAAAAGCTGAAAAAATACGAAAATAGCAAACAAAAAGCAGCAGCGTCAGTTACGACAACAATGTCAATGACAATGACGAACGAGTATGGGTTGATTTTAAGCGGAAGAGGTGCATGGAATGCTGAAATTATTTGTGAATTCGTAAGATTTGTATGTAGCTACTTTCTTAGCTGAACCAAATAGACGAGTATGTAGTTTTAAGGCTTTCTCACACTTATATAATATATAAGTATAAATATAAAATTTAAATATGTATAAAATTTTTGTGATTTTAGATTGTATTTTATAAGCGATTTAGTGAGAATATATAATAAATATTTTTTCTTTTTTTGTTAAGTATTTGAACTTTCGTTTATATATTTTATAGTGTTAGAGGATACCAAAAATCTTTAGGTTGAGTTTGATCGTTCAGTTTGTATGGCAACTAAATGATTTAGTGGTCCAATATAAAATTTGGGACAGGAATTATAGCGTTGCCTTGCGTGGATGCTATATTTCGTAAAGATAATTTCTGAAAAAAAAAACCATGAAAGACTTTTATTTTCATTGGTCAGTATGTTTGACAGCTATATCCTACTTTAATAAAACGGAGAGACTAGTTCGAATTTGTACAGACAGGCAGACGGATATGGCTTAATCATTACCAGCTGATCATATATCGTCACCAAAAATGCAAAACAGCGCTGTCAGACTAATAACCAATATATAACTATTTTGTAACCGAAACTCAAATTGTTTCAATTAGAGTGGTTTCTATTATATCGTTTTTCCTTCGCCTGTAAACTTACGAAAAATCATATTACGTTAGTTTGCATTTTTGGTGACGATATATTATAAATGTATAGCTTAGTTTCCCAGTCTGTCTGTAAATTTATTTACAGGTCATATATAAATAAATATTTTATAAGATTTCTGACGTTTTCTGCTTGGTGTTACTTGTACAATGGACCCAAGCCTCGAATTTTGGAAATAAATTTACATTCGTTGTGTAATTCCTTAGTACTCCTTAAATGCATATAAGATTTATTGAGCATAAAGTGACGTACTATTCAAAATTTAATATTTTGGCATTGCATAGTCCGAATTTGAGGTTTCCATAGCAAAAATTTAATATAATGACACGAAAATCTGTCATTTCTGATTTCACTCTCGAGGTGGTATAAGAGGCCTTTACGGAAGCCGCCAACTATTAGATAAAAACACATATCTCGAGACCCGCCCGACTGCTTTCACACGATTTCGATATATGACATTCTATGGATATTCTTATATTACAGTTTGAAATTGGGCGAAATCGAGCTACAGCCCCGCCTACTTCCCATATAAAACCATTTTAAATTCCATTTGATTCCTTTAATTTCCAGCATGCAAATCAAGAAAGAATTATTATATCAGGATAAAGCTTTGTGCGAATAATGCATTTGAGTTGTGTCACCATATGTTAAACTTTCGTAAATCGAACTAAAATGTTAAAGCCCCTAGGTAATGAATATGTGGACCCAGTGCTTATAGCTGATTTTACAGAAAATATCGATCAATGTGTTAGATATAAAGTTGAAATTAAGAGAGAATCGTTTCCTGATAATAGTATCTCTGTTTATCAAAAATGGTTTGAATCGGATTGATACTTATCTGAGGTCTCATATGCCCAATATAAAGATTTTCGAACTTCCGGGTGACTTTAACCGCATATATCGCTTAACATATGATTAGTCTAAATAAAATGGAGAGAGCGTGTTTTTCTCATAACGGTGCTTATTGGTGCTTTGAATAAATAAAATCGGGTAAAACTCGCGCTAGACCACATATAACTAACTAGCCTTATGTACTTGAAGGTACTTTATATAGCTATTTAGAGAGATTCCAACTAACTTTCCACTCCAAAAGTTGGTAGAAAACAAAACTACAAATTTAGTTTATTATTTTATTATTATTAAATTACACTTTTCCTTACATAACTATGCTTACATCAATCTCATAGATTCACCCTGTCGCCCCTAAAAGTGTCACTACAAAAACCAACGAGTTCCATAAAAGTTGATCCGCTTAAAGTGTAAAAAAGATTTACAATATAAAGCTTCTAAACATTTTAAACAATTCTTGGCGCAAAATTATTCCTCACACAACGCTCTCACTCAAAATCTGCCCAGCAGCACTATCAAACACACTCAGCCCACAACTCGTTCGCTCTTGGCACTGACAGTGAATTTGCGCGTTAATTCCTTCTTGCACAAGCCATGGCAGCAGTCCAGCGCAGAGGTGTGTCTAAGTGGATTAAGAGCTGTTTGAAAGGCATTTAGAGCAAACAATTACGGCTTAAGGCAACTGCTGTGGCACAAGCGGCTGCAAAATAAATAAACAAGCCAGCAGCGATATGCCATAGTTGAGGCTTTAAAAGCACGCATCACAAGCAGATTGAGTAAATACAGCTGAGCGGGAAATAGGTTTAGATTTATTTTTCGTATTTGCATAATTAAAAGTTTAATTTTAAAAATGAGCGGCGAGATCTTTAGGTTGAAAGTACCGAAGTATATTTTTTAATGAAGAACTCTCAACAGATTTAAATAATGTAACAATTTCTATAAGACATAACTAATCATAAGACTGCGAAAATTGTTCAAAATAGTCAAGAAACAAGGCTTGCTTCGGCTATAAGACCCTTTATAGGTGTGTTTCTTAAAGTATTCAAGAGTATAACAAGTTTTGTATACTGATTTTGATCGGACAATCAGTGAGAATGGCGGGTATAAGTTTAAGTGGTTCGTTCTGTTTAAAATATTCGAAGATTGTTGCCTTATCTTTGACAATTACAATAGTTTATAGTCATTTTCAAAATCAAATTCGTTATGTGAATACCTTAGAAACCCTTCAGACCTCCAAGCACATCAACCGGAAATTTTTCCTTCAGAGCTCAACTATTTTGTCACATAAAAAATGCCATTCAAGAACTTGATTTTGAAATGCGAGTTCGTATAACAGCTATGTACTATATATGTCATAGTGGTTCGATCTGAACAATTCTTTTTGTGATTATGACATTGTTTTGAAAAAATAATCGTTGTCAATTTTTGTGAAGATAATTTGTCAAATAAAAAAGTGTTCAATTAAAAAAATGTATTATTATCGATCAGTTTGTATGGCAGCTATATACTAAAGAGCTCTGATCTCAACTATATGTTCGGAGATTGTAACATTTTCTTTAGCAACAATCGGTGTTGGGATTAAATTACTCATGCAAAATTTTAAATCGATCTCTAAAGAACTTAGCCAACAGACTTTTTATTCTTTATTGGCATAGATACCGCTTACTCGGTTAGAGCCAAGTTTATCTTTACAACGAAGTTGAGGTCTTCTTCTTTCTCTGCTTTTCCCGGCGAGTACTGCGTCGAATATTTTCAGAACTGGAGTATTTGCATGAACTATGTCAATGTCATCGCATAACTCGTACAGCTCATCTTTCCAACGAAAATATCATAAATCTTCCGCAGAACCTTTCTCTCGGAAACTCGCAACGTCGACTCATCAGATGATGTCATCGTCCATGCCTTTACACCATATAGTGGGACGGGGATGATGAGTGACTTGTAGAATTTGGTCTGTGTTCGTCGAAAGACGACTTCATTTCTCAATTGCCTACTCAGTTCGAAGAAGCACCTGTTGGCAAGAGTTATTCTGCGCAGAATCTCGAGGCTAACGTTGTTGTTGGTGTTCGAAGTTGTGACAGTCAACAGTGATTTGAGAGCCTAGTGGCGAGTGCGACGACTGTTTGTTTGATGACAGGAGATATTTCGTCGTGCACGATAGGTAGTCGCCTTGTCTGAAACCTCATTTGGTATCGACACTGACGGAGATTTTGTTATTGTTCAACGTGAATATCTGAACACTTGTGGCCTAAGGCCACACTGATAAGGTCCAATCAGTCTGTTGACGGTGAGCTTTAACCTTTCACACAGTAGGCATATCCCACGGTAGTTGCGAGCATATTGTGGAGTCTCCCTTTTTGTGAATTGGGCAGAGCACACTTAAACACCAATCATCGGCCATGCTTTCGTTTGATCGTCTTCTGCAAAGAAAGTGATGCATGCTCTTTCTAAGTATTTGAATAGCTCTGCCGGCAATCCATCGGCCACCGTCGCTTTGTTGTTCTTCAGACGGGTAATTGCTATTAGTTCTTCTTCAAGGTCGGGCAATGGAACGTCCGCTTCATCCTCATTGTTTGGGGAATCGAGTTCACCATCTCCTGGTGTTATGCTTTCACTACCATTCAGCAGGTTGGAGGAGTGTTCCCTCCATAATTTTAGTATGCTCTGGGCATCGGTCACTACATCATCTTTGGGGGTTCTACAAGGGTATGCTCCGGTCTTGAAACCTTCTGTTAGTGGCCGAATCTTTTCGTAGAATCTTCGAGCAACACCCCTGTCGGCCAGCTGGTCAAGCTCTTTGTGCTCAGAGCGAGCTTTGACACAGTAGAAATGCGAAACTTTCCGCTTCTTAACCTTAAAGGATTTGCGCCCAGCCTAAATATGATTGCCTCATTGAAGTGTAATAACATTTTATTTTACGATGGTTCAATATACAACTCTATTTTTCTTTCAAGAATGTAATGCTTAATATAAATATATATAAAGACATGCACAAACATACATATGTATTAACTATATACCCAACGGCGTTTCAATGCAAGTCATACAAGTAGCTGTTCGAAATAAGTGCACAACACCAACACTAATACAAAAGCAATATTGGAGCAAGTAAAATAAATGTGTAAGAAATGAGTGTTCTTGTAAGAAACGGCGTAACAATAAGCGTTACACATGTACATACTAACAGGAAGTGCCTGAGGATATGCACAATTGGTTACACATGCGAGTGGACGTGGCGCATAAAGACATGTTCATATGTATTAATGCATGGCTACATGTATGTGTATAGCACATATTTCATATTTTTATCTGCGCAAGTAATATTTACTTAACTGTAACATATTGAACACATTCGGTATGAATATGCAAAGCACAGTGCGCCAGCTTGAACAAAAATCGCAAATTTGTTTTAACAAGGCTTTTGCGTGTAAATCTATGCTTGTGTGTGTGTGTTTGAGCGTTACATGCTTTATATAAATGTATTATCCTGCGGCTATACCCATTTTTTCTTCTTTCTTCTTTCTTCTTATTTCCAATATTGTATGCTTGTTCCCTAAACTTCGTTCGATGCTTTCGAAAAGTTGTGCGAGCGACACAAGTACCGTTAACCCACTTGTTCTTGTGCTTTTAAAATTGTGGGTATGTTTGTCGGCTAGGCATATAAGCCTCATATTTTCTCATGATTTTGTTTATATGCTGAAATGAAAATAAATATTTTGTAATAATTTGAAATATTGTCGATATTGGGAAAGTAAACTTTTTTTAAAGTTTTGTGTTTGCTATATTAGAAAATAGCGCTTGCAGGGATGTGTTTCGTATTGCTCATGCAATGTAAATTTCTTGCGGATTATTTATGATTATGCATTTGTTTACTTTATGGTATGGACATATTCGAAATTAAAATTTAAATATGAAAACATTACTTTCTAAAATATTTTCTTCTTCGATTTACAAGAAATTGAAATTTTGGGAAAGCTTTTAATAATTTTCAAATTTCTAATTATGTATATTTGCTTTCATTTGCAGATAAGTGTCCATATAAAATGTGGTAAGTGGTTTTTAATAGATTCAGAGATTTTATGCTTATAACTGTAATAAATCCGCATTAATAAATATTGGGTAGTCGAAAAAGTATTTTCGTATTTTGTCAATAGATGTCATTGCAGTCGAATATCTTCAGTGCTACCAATCGCATTGCGACATACCACATAGTGTTGGAATGGTGAAATTTCGCGCCTTTTTTAATTAATTTCGGGGAAGTTGAAGAAAAGTTACAGCTGTTCAAAAATTAGTGAAAATAATGAAGAAATTCGCAATATTTTGAAATTTTTGCATAAAAAATGGAAGAATTCCACGCGAGCCACCAATGAAAATTTGAAATTTGTGAAGTTTACGGAGGCGATGATATATCAGTTCGTGTAACACAACATTGGTTCGCTCGTTTCCGTTCTGAAAATTTCGAAATTTCGATTTACACTTACAGCTTTACACTGATGGAATAATGCCTCTAGCGGAAAAATGGCAAAAAGTGGTCGCCGAAAATTGTATATATCTATTTATATTTTTAATTGTATAAAAAAAAAAAAAATAAGTTGAGGTTTGATTAGAAATACGAAAAGACTTTTTTCGACTACCCAATATTTATGCTCCTATTAAAAAATATATATTTTTTTAATAAATAATTACTGAATATTAAAAAAAACTGGAATCTGATACACAATTGTAGAAATTTGTAAGGCATCGAGTGGTTTCAATTGATAGCGCTAAGGAAAGATTTGAGTTGTACTATAACTGATTCTTAAATATCCCAGTTTTAGTGAAATTCAAGTTGTTTTTGCTTTGATCTATCAAAAGCGAGACATTCGAAGAGCAAGTCTTGGGATCAATCTATCTCATCTTCTTCCAAACAGCTGATGCAGCTGGCATCCCGATCGGACAGTGTGCAGTTAGAACTCCTAATTAGCTGGAGGGACTGGAGGAGCTGAGAGCAAAGAGTTTCTTGGACCGCTTACTATTTACCCTAAGTCAGAAAGGCCTGATGGTCGTTGACCAACGCTTGCTGAGCTGGTCTGAGACCCAACAGTTTAGTAGTGAACCGTAAGAAGCCAACAAAGTTCTCATTTCGCAATTAACCAGTCTAATCATAAAATAACGCTGTCCGGGAGGTAAAGAATTTAGATATTCTTTCACTTGTCTAGAGCGCACAGTCAGCGAACTCAAGGCTGAGTTACCATCGGAGTGGCGTCACTACTCTAAAAGAGGCTTACCGCCGAAGTAGTAAATTTACTGTTACCTTTATGACAGCCATCTCCCTTAGGAAGCATAAAACTGTAGTCGATGGAAAGTTCCCGACAATGTACTACGCCACCAACCTTACCCACAAGCTTTGATCCATCCGTAAAAAATCTCATCGACCCTCTCCTTCAGCGAGTCCTTGCAGCGAATCCTTACCTCTCTCGAAAGTATGTGATCTATGTATTCAGAGTCTGTGAATCTGAAGGCAGCTTTGGTGTCGATACAACTTGGGTGCTATCTGCAGCAAGACATTCAGCGCTATGATTGCTATGGTTCGTAGTGCACCATAAAACCTGATGAGAGTAGTCCATAGAACACTCGTCAAATTATTCTCGAATGTAGACTTTTCAAAGGCCTTCCGCCATACGAGAGCTTTCTGTGTAGGATGATCTCTAGGTACTTAACTATTTCTGGGAACGAAGACGCGTTCTTCCAATTGATTGTAGATGGGCGTCCGGTATTTTGTATTTCCTATACAATGAAACCAGTTTGGTCTTGCTAGGGTTTATGGAGAGGTCGGTCGACACCGACTACATTACCTTACTTTTCAATTGGGGAGGAAAAATGGTAGGCGCAAAGGTATGTTAGCTACGCGCAACACTACACATAGGGTAGGGGAGTAAACTATCCAGAGTTAGGCATAAGACAACCTTTTAAGTTGGCGGACCACTGCAGTATATTTAAAGCTGAGGTCTTTTCTATTGAGTCCGCGGAGCTGGACTCTAATGCACCTGCAGTCAAATCAAGAGTCAACATGTAGACAGCTAATCAGCAATCAAGGCAGTAACCTCGTATCGCATAGCGGTCAGAAGTGTATTGGGACTTAGGAAAGTAGTGAAAACTGTTGCCTGAAGTTCACTTCTACTGTGTGTCAGGCCTCAAAGTTATCGAAGGCAATGAAATAGTGAACGAAATTGCCAAGAGTGATGTACGGCTGTAGACGACGATTTTGACATGTCAAAGAAAATCAAACCGCGGTGAAACAAAACTGCAAAACAGTAGATCGGAAGTACTCAAAATTCCTAATAACAGTCGATAAAGAGACCGTAAGGACATGATGGGAATACCAACTGACCACTGGCGACACACGCCCTCAGGATGGGGCTACCAGAGCGAGAAGATTGCAGGAAATGTCTAGAGCACCAGGACTCCAGGGAAAAAATGAAGCATCTCGTGTACTCTTGTCCCGCATTAGCAAGATTACGCTTTAAGCATCCCCGCACTATGATAAAATTGATGAGGTATCAATCGTGTCGCTTTGAAAACTCGCACCAAGCGCAGGCATCGTAAACGATACTACTTCTCTTAGACTTAGCAAGTGACGTCCACCTGGTATCGCAAATTACAAAACTGGTTTATGCGTGGCTTATTGGCCTACCAGATTAACCGAACCCAACCGAAGTTCGTATAGAAAGCTGTCAGCGCGTGGAAGCGTGACAGCTCACTGCAGCTGCATTTGTATGATACCACCTAGCTTTTCTGGAATAAAAATGTTTACAACTTTTCTCCATACATTCTTGCGGTATGAAAAGTGATTGGTATTGTGATCTGTAGCTTGTAATTTTCGAAGGAACCAGTTGGTTAAGCTTCCCTGCCGTAGACGAATTAAATTTTGCATACTTTTTAGAAATTTCCGCATATAAAAATGACATCATTGGGTAATATAACCCAAATAAAATGAGTCAGTTTCAGTAATAAACACTAAATATGTATACAAGTATTTGCTCGTTTTTACTTCCCGTTATAAAACAAAAGTATTTAAACAGCAGTGGTGTGACTATTTGCAGTTGAGCCACAACAGTTATTATAGGGAAATAAGTGAGCAAAATTAAGTAGTTAATCCACAGAATGCCAGCGCTGCTCATATATAAAATATATACTTAAGTACACATGTAACATACTTAACTACAGTAATGTATGACATTTATTTGAACAAGTGCTTTGCATACAAGATAAGAACTATCTGGAAGTAGCTTATCTGAATAAACATAAGCTCGTACGCAAGTTTTCATGTTTGTTTCCATATATTTGGTTCAATGCTAGTGAAGTTAAGCGAATTTTAAAATTTGCGATCAGTTTAAAATTAAGTACCGCAGCAGCAACTTGCAGTGTTCTGCCAACTGCATTTCTTACTAAATTTATTGCTTACTAACTAATCTAAAGCACCAACAAAATAACTCACAAAATGAAATTTGCGCTTACTTTCGTGTTCATCGCGCTATTTGCACTTGTGGCCGCAGCCAATCAAACGGCGAGCCACAACCTCTTCATGGGCACACGGCTGCCAGGCGATCGTCATCTGGTGCGCGAAGTAGTGTTTTCTAAATCTGGATTTATGCGCAAGAAGTCCGGTGACTATACATTTGAACAGCGGGTGCGTGTTGTGCTGAAGACACTAGTGCCAGTAAATAATGTGTTTTGAATTTTAATATTTTACCCTTTTCTGCTCTAGAATATACCCTATCCAGCGATTATTACAAGCATTGAAGTGAAGGATCAGTATATAAATGGCAATGGTGGCTATGCGACGCTGACGAGTGGTGGTCCAGGCTTCAATTTCGTGAAATTACATTTCACTAGCCAATGGTGGCGTGGCTACAATTTCGTTATTGATATTTATGGAAAGTAATTGTTAATTGATAGTAACAATTAGTTAGTTAAATTAGTGAAATTGTAATATTTGTGATCTATTTAAATCGAACTCTTACAATAAAGTGTGATTTTACAAGAAAATTTTAGAAATGTGTGGGTTTTCAGTATGGTATGAAAATTATGCCAACAAAAATCTCTATTAAAGGGTGATCCTCATAGAAGTTCCCTACTTTTTTTTAAGAAAAAGCACAGAAACTTCAAATTTAATGGGGAATGTTTAATATCAGAACATTCCTTGGCATTTATTCTTTGCAGATTATCTCTTTCAAATGTTGGCCGCGGCTACGTCTCAGATGGTCCATCCATTAACTCCAGTTTTCGATGATTCGTTCTAGCATTTCGCTATATGTGAGGTTTTGCTCCAAGGTCTGAATCGAAGCGGGATTGTCCGCTTAGAATTTAGATTTTACATATCCCCACAGGAAAAAGTCTAACCGTGTGATATCACATGGTTTTCTTGGCCATTCAGCCCAAAACGTCATATTATCTGCTCATTGGATTGTTCTCTCAATACATCCGTTGATTGATGTGATGTGTGGGAAGAGACGGCGTCTTATTGAAAACAAATGAGGTCAAAAGCTTCAATTTTAGGCGTCAAATAGTCGGTCAACATGGCGCTATATCACCATTGTTACGTTCTCACTGGCATCATTTTTGAAGAAATATGGACCGATGTCTCTAACGGCCCACAACCCTACCAAACCGTTGCTTTTTCTTGATGAAATTTTCTGGAGCTCTTCAGGTTGCTGTTAGTCCCAAATGCGGCAATTTTGCTTGTTTACATACTTATTAAGTCGGAAATGGGCCTCATCGCTTAACAAAATTTGGCTCGAAAACGTCGGATCTTTTTGGAGCTTTTCAAGAGCCCATAGCGCAAAACGACGTCGCTTATGAAGGTCGAGCGGCTTCAGTTCTTAGAAAAGCTGTATTTTGACTTCCCACAGAATAACGAGAGTATAACGGAGTTATCAGCAGAAGGAGATACATATAATAAAGTGTTATACATCGATTGATCTGATCGGAGATGATATTGCAAACCCTACAAAAAAAAGCTACGAACTATAACCTACGGCTACAAAACTCAACCTTAACGGAACTTGCCAGAGATGGCTGAGAGTTCGACGCAGCCGCTGGTACCAGTCACTTGAAGAGAGTATAAGTTGATTGATCTATTCGGCGATGATATTGCAACGCTTACAAAAAAGGACAATGAAGAAAAAAATTATATTGAAAAATGTTCCTCTACTTGGATCACCCTTAATATACTTAAGATCATTAATGGCGATTTTTATGAAATTTATAGGTTATTTTCTTGATATTATTCCGCAATTAGTTTTGGGCCTTTGATTTATTTCAAAAACACATCAGCGATTTGTTTTCGAAGAAGAAAACAGAAGTGGATCTATTGTAAAGTTGATATTTAGTATCACAGTGCCGGCGGTAGAAACATTTATTTCACAAATTTTGCTTAAAAAATTGTATGTTTTATTCCTGTCAGAGCTGCAAGGCGTCATTTAGTCAGTTACTATGAGTCATAAGCTTTTGTTCATCAAAAGCTCTCCGTAAAGTTTGTGCAAGTGAAAGTTCAGTTTACAGTTTAATGTGCATTACAGAAAAGCTTTCATAAAGATAAAAGCTTCTAAAACCCGAAACTCAGTTTTCAGAAGTGAATAGTATGCTTTAAGTATTGACTACTTCAAAGCCAGTTTTGAGTCTGATGATATACCAAATGCTAAAATTTAATATTATATGAAAGACATTGTATAGAGTCCCGGAAATAATACCTAAGCTATGCTTGGCAGCTTATAGTTATTGACGGAGCGTAATGCCACTTAAGTTGTAATTAAAATATTTCAATGCCCGCTGTGCAATGTCGGAAATATGAATCAAATTACAAAGCAGAACGCCAACAGAATAAAAACGCACACACCTATACATACAAACACCTTATCATATACATATAAACACCTGAGTTAAGCAAACAGCACAATTTGTTTACGAAAGAAGGTGCCCCAACAGAGAACAGGGCAGGCAGCTAAATTGTATAAATACATATATAGTATAATGCCTAAAATATTACATATTTATATTTATATATATGTATATATCTAGTTGTATTTATGTAAATGTTATGTAAACAACGCTTTTGCGTACCTTTGCCAGCGGGAGAATATAATTTAAAACCAAAGTAGAAGTGAAACCAAAGTCAGAACCGTAAATGAAACTGCATAAACTCGCTTAAGTACACAAACACACACAAACCGCGGCGAAATAACTGTAAATATAAATAAAAGCGAATGTCCTGTTGGGGGCAAAGGCGAAATTAATATCTGCGTGTCCAATGCAAATTATCAGGGGAGTCATTTGGTGGTGTCGCTTGGGGCGGGGGTTCCTGGTTGTTGGCATAGATTATGGCCAGCCGGACAGGTTGGTGCGCCAATGCCGCTGTATAGCCGCCAGCCATCGGCAACCAGTAATTCGGTGCCAGACCAAATAGCGGCGATTCTGCCCTCTGACCGTTAACCAACAAATTTTTATTTGCAAGTACTGTTAGGCAGCCAGCTAGCGACCGCTGACTTCACAACAACAACATTTTAGCAAATGCTCGCAACCTGCTGGCTATAATCTAAACAAATGGCACCTTTATAGCTGTGTTGTTGTTGTATTTTACTTATATTTAGTTTTTTTTTAACAAAAATATATATTTTTTTCTATGCGCATTCTGCCCCAAGGGTTTTTGGCTAATGATTTCAAACTTTAGAAAATTTCAACTGTGTTCGATTGCTTTTGAAATGACCTAGAGACTTTTATTGTTCCGGTTGTTAAAGGTTATGTTGTCGTTTGTTCAGGATTTTTTGTTTCTTGAAATGTGGATATATGTGTATGTTTTTGGGTTCGAAAAATTAAAAAAGAAAATATATGGTAGTCGGAAAAGTCTTTTCGTATTTCTAATCAAATTTCAACTAATATTTTTTATATGTTTAGTGAATTTTAATTAACCAAATTTGTACAATTTTTGCGCTAGAGACATTATTCTCTTGAAGCCAACTTTACTCCATTAAGGGAGTTCTGCATTGACCGAAACAAATGATATTCCGATGGTGCAAGGTCAGGAATATAGGTGGATGCATCAAAACTTCCCAGCCAAACTCTCTCAGTTTTTGTCGAGTCGTCAAAGATGTGCGTGGTCTAGCGTTGTCTTGATGGTAGACGAATCCCTTTCTGTTAATCAGTTCTGGCCATTTTTTTCGATTGCTTGTTTCAGTCTCTTCAGTTGTTGACAATAAAATGTAGAATCGATCATTTGAACAGGCTGGATCCGCTCACAGTGATGATTTCTTTCCAATCTCACCAAACACTTAGCATAACCCTTCGAGGCGTCAATCCTGGCTTTCCGACCATTTGTTGAGCTTCACCACGCTTGGCCCATGATCTTTTTCGCATATTATTGTCGTATTTGATCCACTTTTCGTCTCCTGTTGGCATTCGCTTCAGAAATAGTTCGATTTCATTTCGTTTCAGCAAAGAATCGCAGATCTTAATTCGGTCCATTAAATTTTTCACAGACAATTCATGTGGTACCCAAACATCGAGCTTCTTTTTGTAGCCAGTCTTTTTTAAATGGTTCGATGATGAATGTTAAGTTTCTAGCGATGTCATGGCTGCTTATGTGATGGTCCTGGTCAATCCTTTTCATAATTTCATCGACTTTTTCAACGATAGGTCAACTAGAACTAGGTGCATATTTCACATCGAAATGCTACACGAACTGATACGACATCGTCTCCGTAAATATATTCATATATACAACTTATAGATAGTAATAGATAATTCGTCTTATAAAGAGCATTTTTGAAAAAATTGTCGAAGCGGTGATTTCGTAAATTTTGTCTCTATTTCTCTCTTCCTAATTTTCACGACGACTGTTCTGCATATAACAAGCTCATTAGGTTAAGCTAGGTTAGGTTAATCTGGTAGGCCAAAAAGCTACGCATAGACCCGTTTGATCCGATACCAGATGGAGTTTACCTGATAAGTCCAAGAGGGTGCTTGCTCTTGACCGGAATTTTAACAGACTCTACGGCCTCACTGTGGGGACCCCAGATGCTTACAGCGTAGTCTTGTCAATGCGGAACAGGTGCACAAAAGATGCTCCATTGCTTCCCTGGTGCACAGCTCTTGGCATTTTCTGCAGTCTTCCCGATATGTCAGTACAATCCTGCGTGTGTCACCGCCAGATAGCAAAATAATAATAACTTATATTGCCTATATACAACACTCATAACATAAACGAACATAAATGTATTCATCGGGAGTAACTATTTATAAAGCGATTGATCGTGACAGCAGGGAGTACTAAGTTTTCATATGAGTATAGCACATCAAGTGCTAATTGAGCCCGATAGGGCTGCACTCCTACCTATAGCAATAAGAGTCTATCATTAATTGACTCCGAGACTCTTCAACAGCACTCATATCAAGCTTTCAGGCTAAAAGCAGTCGTTTACTCAAAAACGATAAAAAAATGAAAGTCTGTTTTTTTAACATTTTTTGTACTTAGCAATACTTCCACTAGCCGGAGCATTCAAGTACAGGGCTATTCATTAAAAATATATTCCAAATATATTTCCTTTTTGCTGTCAGCACCATAATTCGTGTACGCCTCCACAATAACAATATATATGCAAGCATTTGTTGTGAGATATGAATTTGAAATCAAGGACACATGCACTGCCTGCCAGACGAATGACACATATTACCATATCTAATGGGAAATCACACATTCACAGGCACACACAAGAGAGCTCGCAAATAATGTAAATAAACACAAATTAAAGCTTATCATAAATTTGAAATAAAAAACCGTGTATACAAATAAATCGCACATACATGCTACTAATCAGATCAGTTGTGAAGGTTAGCACGATTTCTAATGCTCGCTACACATGAATCGACTTAAAGGACATGAAATTAGAATTGCTAATATGTATTTTTTTGTAAACATCAAACGTTAGACATGTTTATTTGTATGTACGTTTACCTATTTATAGTTATTTTTTCACGTTTGAGTTCAGTGTATATAATTAAAGGTGAAACGAGCAGTGCTCACAGTAGCGTGTCATTGTTGATGTTTTTATATTGTATCTCGTTGTTTGTTTATAACCACATTATGGATAGATTCTCGCATGCCTGTGCCTTTTTTGTCTATCATTGTGACATGGGAGGATAGGGTTTACTCACGGGCGTTGCATGAATATGATAATATACTTTTGGTGATGCGGTTATAGAAATGCCATTGCTGATTAAATATTAAAAACAAAATATAATTATAAGGATTGCATTACCTTTGGTACACAAAGAGAATAAAAAATTAATTAATGAAAAATAATTAAGTACGAGAGAATTATATTAATTTATGTTTTTTATACATTATTTTTTAATTGCAAAAAAAAAATAAGAAAACATTAATTTAATTAATTTTTTCATTGAAATTAAAACTTTTTGAAAAACTACGTGGAAACACATCTTTATTTTTTAAAGTATTATGTCTAGTAATAAAAAACACATTATTAATCCGGAATTGAAGAATCCGGAATTTGATTTGGGTGAAATATGCACCATTTCGTTGGCTAACTTTTTGTCACTGTAAAGCAAATTTAATAATGCAACTCTCATAAAAACCCTCGTTGTCATTGGGACAGCCGATTTTCATTAGCTTCCCTTGTGGTAAGTTTTTCATCAGTACAATCATTTGCCATTGTTGAAAATAGTCAAGTAGTAACTTGGTGCCAGGTTCGGAATATAATGTGGCTGCATACAAACTTTCCAACCAAACTCACCAAGTTTCTGGTCATTTCTGGTCTTAATTTTTGACGCATGTGAAATGGTTTGGTCCTTGTAGTCAAATCTGTTCATTTCTGGACGATTGCTTACTTCGAAAGGTCCAATATTGCAATAAAAGTTTCAATTAAGAGTAAGGGGGCGTAGTGCAATAGCTCATAGTAGACGATCTCCGGCCAATCACAGTAGTCATAGCAAAACCTGCACGATCGTCATCAATGCTGTACTGGCTACAGTTTCCGCCTGCTCACCGTGCTTCGACCTTAACTTTTTTTCGCATAATGTTGCATAAAGTGACCTTCAAATTTAGTGATTTTTTGGCGTTAACTTGAGTGGCATCCTTATATTCTGCTACGTTTTGTATTCATCTTTATTTAAATAATTTTAAAATGTTTTTTTTGCAATCTTTTGGTCTCGAGCATTTGAAGGTGTGGTTACATCATGGTCGGACCTTTCGATTGCCAATGTTTTATAGACAATTGAACTTCGAGCCTTGTGCGTATTTGAAGTCACAATTACCGAAATGTTATCCATTCCACCGAAATTGCGGATGATTATGTGTTACAATATCCGAATTCTTATCTCTACCTCATTCAACTAATTTTTGTAGGGTTTTTAAAGTATTTATCATGAGGGACTTTAGTTATTTTGGCTTGAACGGTTTGAAAGCTGTATACATTAAACCTATTGGAGGGCAGGACGAGCACACTATGAACAAAAAATCGAATTAGTTTTGATCTATAGACAGTTTCTACACTACTGTTTATTTATAACCTAATAAACAAAAATTGATAAACGGAAAGGTATATATATCAGTATATATATCAGTATATATATCAGTAAACTTACATGCTACCTACCATAACTTCGTTTTTTCATAAAATGTAGCAAAAATATAGAAGCATCATATGTCGACTCATTTGTAATCTTGTATGTTTTCTGATGCCACGCCATGTCCACCGTTGGTCATTTATTTTCATTTGCACCTTGAAAAAGAGTAATAAATAATTGGCGCGCAAACAGAGTCGCATCTGCTTTGTCGGCTAGCCCTTTGTTTTCGGTTTTGGGATTCTTTTTACGACCAATGTTTGACTTACTACATATGTTTTTATTTGTTACTTCAACTCTTTCAACCTTTGCTCGCTGAGCGAAATTTGTTCAGCACACCATGTGTCCAATTGGAAGACACTCGAATTGATCCCGAACTAGTTCAATATTTGTGGATATTGGTAGCTTGAAAACAGAAGGATCTCTACATTAAAGTCAAAATTTAAGCAACTAAAAATGTGTAATTTTAACCAACTTGTTGGCTGTCCTTGCCTTGCCAAATCTGACTTTGGATCAGATCAAACAACTGGTTGATCATTGTATAGATAGATAGATAGAAATTTGAAGCTTTGCAGTTCAAGCTATGGTCTATTGTGTCCTGAACTATTCCAGGAAATTGCTGAAGGTGATTGAGATGATGTGATTCCTGAACACGTAGATGGAAGCTAGGGCCTTGAGCCTGCTTTTACAAATTTGCTGGAAAATCTAGAATCCATGTCGCTAAACCGAACGAGAATATGCTCACGTTGGTCAAGTACTTTCTGAGCCTACAGTGCTCTGTATAGAGCGCGACAAGGAGGCGGAATGTGTCTCGGGGGAGGTTGATCATATTTTTTAACTTTGTAAGGTTATATTTTCTCAGTAGTAGCTAGACGTTGCGCATTCCTACTGTCTTCTGCCAGTGCTGTTATCTTCCCACTCTCTCCTGTGTTCGGAGCAACTCCATTTTAGCGTGGGACCCCTACCTATACACACCTTCACTAAAAGCAATTTGATTTCATAAGCTGGGATCGCCTTTTGTGCCGCTTGATTGTCTTCCCCTAAGTCCTTCATTTGTTGAGACGACATTATCAATATGTAGTTTTGAGAAAAACGCGTTTAAAAATAAACTATTGCAGCTGATTGAACTGAGCAGCTACAGTTTAGAAGACTGTAACTCGAAAGCTATTTGAGAAATCGATTAAAAATTTTAGTATGCTATTTTTACATGTATAGCCCATACCTAGTAAAAAGATAGATTTTTTGTTTAATTTCAAACTAAAAATTTTTTTTGCTTCATCAATTAGACACTGCGCACCCAGTGCCTTCAACAGCTTAAATCAACTGTTCAATCTATCCCCAGGTACATTCACAGGAAAACTCAACTTTAATTTGAGTAAATGAGTTTAGTATGGGCAAGGCGGCACAAGTAAAAGCTTTCGGCAATAAAAATATAAAGAGAAGCCATATATAATTTCTTTGTGAGCAACTTGTTCATTTGAAGTTATTTTTTTGTTCCGTTGCATTTTCAACAGCTCGAGCGCTTTATAAATATGTATGTGCTTAGACATGTGATAACATAAATGTTTGCATATACAGTTATAGTCATAAAGGCACATATTAAACAAATTTTGCAGCTCCAGACCGCTTTGGCTGGGCCTCTGGGTCATTGAACCACAACGCAACGAGGCAAAGCGCTTGCGGCTGGCTGCACTGCAGTGAACTCATTATTAGTGCTTTTATTGTTTTTTTCGTTTCCGCTTTATGCTTTTAATTTCGTTGCAATAATTAAAGTAAAAATAAGGTAAAAATGTTTGTTTAAAGCAAAGTAATTAAGGCGACCATGGCGATGAGGTTGTTTTTATTCCCACACCTGTCAGTTTCACGCCGTACTGACTGATGCGGTAAATAACAACATAATGTGGTTAGGCGGCGGACTCATGCGTTGCGTTGCAAGAGAATTGCTTTATTTTATAGCCACAACTGCAAGCGATGGCTAGTTGAGTGGCATTTTTGAACTTTCTTGGGTGTGGAAGAGCTCACGTTATACTATCTGATAGGTCGGTGTTAATTCTGGTTCGAATATAGACGAAGTTATGTACGCTTTTGAAGTTAAGACTGTAAACAATAATGTGAAGCCAAGTCGCGAATGCGACGATGTTTTATCTTGCCCTCGTTCACTACCAGACCCATTTGCTTCGCTTCTTTGTCTAACCTGGAGAAAGCAGAACTAACCGCGTGGCTGTTATGTATCGGCGTACGCCAACAGTTGTACACTCCTGTGTAAGATTGTCGATTAAGCTCTGCTGCTCAAATTATTTTCTGCAAGAGTAGATTGAAGAAGTCGCCTTATCCGCAACCTCGTTTGGTATCGAACGGCTCGGAGTGGTCCCTCCCGATCCTAATGAAGCTCAACGTCAGCTTACACAGCTGTACATTTTTGCGGGGATACCATATTCAGATGATGAATATCTCTTCGGTTGTTGATTTTCCAGGTCTAAAGCCACACTGATAAGATCCAATCAGTTTGTTGACGGTGGGCTTTAAACTTTCATACAGTGCGCTCGATAGAACCTTATATGCTATGTTGATAAGGCTTATCCCACGGTAATTTACGCAGATTGTGGAACTTGGGGATTGCGCAGAGCACACTTAAATTCCAATCGTCAGGTATGCTTTCGCCCGACCATTTTCTTCAAAGAAACTGATGCTGGCTCCTTATCAGCTCTTCGCCGAATTATGTTATGCTTTCATGGCCATTCAGCAGGCTGGAGAAGTGTTCCTTCCATAATTTTAGTATGCTATGGGCTGCAGTCACTAGATCTCCTCTGGGTGTTCTACAAGAGGAAGCCTGATCTCCTTATGTCAATTGGAATTTGTTTGCGACCCTAAGCCTTTGTATAGCGATTTTTATCATGGAAAAAATTGAACCATTGATAATTCTTATATTTCCAATGGAATGACGCTACATAAACAAAAGAGCTGAATTTCCATCCGATGCTACAAACGTATGGAGAATTAGATTAATCTTTGACATGTTTATACTGTCTATATGAACACATGATAATAATGTCTTTTGTAATGTTACCTATTTGTTTTTCTTGGAATGGATAAGACAGGCATCAATAAATAGGTATATTTAAAATATATCGAAAACAAAGTCCTCACAAATAGTGTTCCTATATGGTACTTTGTGGATTCCCAGGTGGAAATTATGATCCAAAAAAAGGAAAAAACGTTATCTGCGATTGCACCGAAGCTACGATACCCTTCCCAAAAACAAAAGATTCTTTGCAAGAACTTAGCTTCATCAGTTTTTATGGCAGTTATAAGCTATAGTAGTACGATATCGGCCGTTCTGACGAATTAGCAGCTTTTAAGTGAGAAAAGTATGGGTACAAATACTGAGTGTGCAGCCACATTGATCACTTAGGTATACATACTTTATAGGTTATCTGACATTTCCTTTTCCATATTATAAACATCGTGAGAAATCTATTGTTTCTCATGACAAAATGATCTTAATACTATAAATCCATCCCTTTAGTTACTTATATCATATCATCATATAACGGGTTTTCCAATAGGGACGCTATAAAAGTAAGCCGATAGGAATAGTAAACGACGCCTTATTTTCTCCCGCTCTTTTGACAATTCTCTTCAGTAAGGTTTGCCATTTCATCATGAAAAGATAAGCGATCCAACAACGAGCAGGAATTATTAAAATTTACTACCGAAATTCGGAGTCAGTGGCCTAAACTTTAAGAGCGCTATATCCATTTTATGGTCGTCGTAATCGTCATGTCAGATCAACAATTGAGCGTCTAGTGGAAACTATAAAATGTTCTCGTGCCAGTGAGACAAAGAAGTGACCGTAGTGTCGAGAATATTGCTGCCGCTAGCGCATCCTATCGTTCCTGTAATTGGGAATCGCTACCGTTCAATGATAATCTAATATTTTTGGCCCGAATTGAATGATATGGAACAGGATTGTACCACAAGCCACACAGCGAATGTCACAATTTATTTATAGAAAACGAAATTTGGTAAACGTTTTAACTCACGAAATACCCACACAATAGGCTGCCTAGTTATAGTTATAGTAATATATTAATATGGATGATATTGGCTTATTTTATAGTGTCCTTTAACCGTCTTATATTAGTAACCATATTTTTCGCCCATCTCTTTCACATTGTATCGGTCTTATCATTTGGTGAGCGAGATATCTTAATAATAGTGGATAAGACTGCAGTTTTACAAATTAAGTGGCTCCATGCCTAAATTAGATGAAATTGTGGATTCAAGCTCTATATATATATATATGTATATATATAACTTTATAAAATGCTAAGTGAGAAATTAAATTATTTATTCTCGAACATAGTCATTCGACACATGTTCTAACTGATCTCAAACTAAAGGTTACTCACCTCCTTTTTCGATAAAAATATTTAGCACGAAAATACTATTTTACTGCAAGGCGCTACGTCCCGTTTATTTGTGTATACGTATATATGCTTTTTTCAGTAGAAATTACTGTAAACACAAAAGCATAATTGACAGCAAGTTGCCAGCACCGAATAATGGCTTTTAGCAAAGTCCTGCCAATGTGGTGTAATTTTAGCAACAAACGGTACATGACAGCATAATCGATAGATTTACCTACACATATACATATGTACGTATGTATATAGCAAACTGTTATGTGTGAATACGAAGGGTTTTATGCAGTTCAATAGATTAGTAAATCAAACGGTGGCATATGGCGATTATACCTAAAATTACATACTTACTGGCTATATGTGGCTACAAATGCTACAAATACCCGAGAGTCAATAAAAATTTATGAGCAACATAAGCTTAAATGATTATGTTGCGCCATTGAGAATGGAGCGCTAACAGCACACAGCCGGAAATATTGAATTGATTTTCGGGTAATTTTAAAAGAATTTATAAATAACGAAAAAGCGATGGAAGCGCCACAACGCTTTGGCGGTAGCTACGTGCCACCTGCCACACTGAAGCGTGGAGTAAGTGTAGAAATTGCTAAGAGAGAGCACCTAATACTCATATCGTATGCGTTTTTGAGCCCAATCGCACACAAAACACACCGCCGTTAAGTTGAACGGCGCCATTTTACCGTTATTGATTACATATCCCTGTAGATGTGGTTAGTGAAAATTCTGGTATTTTAGAGTAGCTAACGGTGTATAAATGTATGTGAATATAAATAAACATGCATAAATATATAAAAATATACATATATACATATGTTTTTTATAAAGGAAGTGCAAATCAATAAATAACGATGTTGGGAATAAATGTAAAATTTAAAATAGCTTTTTAGCTAACTGATTGCAACAAAAAAAAAATTCAAAAATGTTATAAATATGCACACAAAAACAGCAGTAAGCAACTAAAATTTAAGCCTTAATTGCCTAAAATTTGATACTAAGAACACATATGCATATACATATATAAAGGGTGATCCATTTCGAGGTTCTCCATTTTTTTAAAGAAAAAACACAGAAACTTCAAAATTAATGGGAAATGTTCATTATCATTCGAAAGAAAATTCTTTGGCATTTATGTTTTTAAATATTGAGTCCAATTTTCAATGATTGATGCGATGGTGTGGGAAGTGGCGCTGTCTTATTGAAAGCAAATGTCGCCGAGATCACGAGCTTCAATTTCAGGCATCAAATTGTCGGTTAACAAGGCGCGGTTTCATTGCCGGTTACGTTGTCATCGGCATAATTTTTGAAGAAATATGGACCGATGATTCCATCGGCCCACAAACCATATCAAACCGTCGTTTTTTTGTACGAAATGGCAGCTCTTGAATCCCTTCAGGTTGGTCTTCGTCCAGAATGCGACAATTTTGCTTGTTTACATACATACTCATTGAGCCAAGAATGGGCCTCATCGCTGAACAAAATTTGGCTTGAAAACATCGGATCTTCTTGGAACTTTTCAAGAGCCCATAGAGCTAACCGATGTCACTAGGGAAGGTCGAGCGGCTTCAGTTCTTGCACAAACTGAATTTTGTAGGCTTTCAATTTAATATCTCGACGTAAAATGCTCCAAGTTGTTCTATGCGTCAGTCTGAGTTGCTGCGAACGGCGCCGAATCGACTTTGCTCGATCTTCGCGTACACGCTCAGCTACGGTTGCCATATTTTCTTCTACGTGCTGGACACGGCCTATTTGGTTGAATATTTTCCAATAATAAATGCTGGGTCTCAAAACGGGTAATTGTGTTGCGAATAGTACACTCAGTACCCCGATTATATTGACCATAAGTTGAGCGAAGCGCGTGAAACTAGTTCTTTACAGAAGGTGAATTTTCGTAATAAAGTTGAGCGATTTGTAAACGTTGTTCAGGTATGCGACTATCAAAGGTGAAATGCCAAATAATATTAAAAAAATATTATGACAGCTTGAAACGATTCACGCGTTTCTGTCAAAAGAAGGCTATTCAATCCACTTCGATCACCCGTTATATGCAGATTGCTGAATTTTTTTCTTGGCTTTAATAAAAGCGAGAAAAAACTTTATTTTACGTTGCACGGAAGTTAAAATACTCTTAGCAAATATGAAAATTTCCATAAAAGAACTTGATTTTGATTTTTTACATATAGAATGACAGCTACATATATCCTATAGGTGTCCGATATGGTATCCAAAGACAGATGGAGTAAATCGACACAAGTAGTTCTCCAGATCATTTTTATACATGTATATGTAGACATTTGTTATAGGGTTTTCGATATTTCATTCTGGTTGTTACAAACTTCATGGTAATTTTAGTATACCCTTCTCAGGAAAATGAAATTGATTGACTTCCACTTCCTATATAAAAAACACATATTTTTTGTTCACTAATGTATTTTTTATCAAACTGTTTGTAATTTAAAATCGGTTGCTACTCAAATCAGCACACCCTTTACAAGTTTATAAACTCGTACTAAACAGCAGCCTGGTAACCAGTGGGTATTCGATAAGCAACGCATAACTATAAAAGTATAAATAAATAATTCCGCTGTATGCCGCAGACAGGCACACACACACACTCACACTCATACGAGCACAAAGGCACAGCTATATACATATATACTACATGCATATAAAGTTCTCTGACCATGTGGCTACGTCAGAACGTTTCACATGACACGCTGCAATGTCACATGCTTGCCACACATACGTGAATATTTCTTTACTTTCCATGTCTATGTATGTGTGCATTTTTATAAACCACAGATCTGCCCTAAATTGCAAGCGCATCTCGGTTGTGTCAACTGCTTTCATACTGGTAAACATATGTATATGCAGGTCTAGTATAAGTGTGTATATAGTATATCTGGCTGAGAAATGATGTCAACATATTAAAACTGGGTAGCTGTAGATTTGTAGAAAGCAAGCTAGAAAATCATACCCCTGTAAACATTTACTGGCATAGAAATTACTGAGCTTGGAAAATAAAATTTTTTAGTGTTATAATTTATGGAAGCATTCTTCACGACAGTCTTTGAGAGTTAATTCCTTGATCTTTAAAAAGGTGAGTTTTTGATACGACAAAAGCTATTGACTTCCAATAAAATAAGGATTTCCTCCCTAAGTCTAATGAGCTGCTGTTCAGTGACATGATATTACGTAACAAAAAATCTTATGTATGTATGTGGTATACACTGAGTAAGAAGAAGAACAATCGAGAAGGATATAGAAAAAGAGGTTTTCTTCTAAGTTTGATGGGTAGAAATAACAGTATTGCCGGTTGTTAAACTGTTTTTCAAATACTAAAAAAAGTAAAGAGCCAAGTTTCCACTTCCTCCTCGATTGTCCCGTTTTTGTCCAATTGAGATCGGATCTCAAGCTTCCCCACAACCAGGTGAAAGAGCAGAAATAGAAATATAGCACTTAAGCGGATTTGTGATAGATATAGGAAGCTACACCGTTGCTAATATGCACCCGCTATGTAGAGGGATCAGCCATCTAACCTCACCTATCCTAAAGAGCTAATCACGCTAAAGAAAGACCTAATACTATTTTAGACAATTATTTTCAAGGCATTCATTCTAATAGCTAAAATTTTAGTTAGGTAAGTCTAAGCTATTTATTGCTAAAAGTTTTCGACCTGTTCTTATGATAACTAGTAATCTTTGATTATCAGCATTGAAGAAGAGAGGGGGGATTTCGGAGACGTTTTCTCCCGGGTGTCCGGAGCCTCAAGGACGCCTGGTGCAGCGCTGCCACCGCGATTTCCATGCATTGAAGGCGTTACGGAAGGCATTCTCTGGAATAGCTTTGAAAGCCGAGGTGAATGCTGTTTGGATGCCTTCTGTCGTCACAAAATGCTTGACTTTCATTGGCCTTTTTAAGCAAGGAAACAAAAAAAAGTTCGGGCCACATATTTGGGCGACAGTCTGAGTTCAAAACTTTGCGCACACGAGTCACATTGTCGGTGTTTGTCGAAGTCGCAGGTCTCCCAGCACGGGGGTCATCAGCGACCTTTTCCCGGCTCTCCAGAAAGGTCTGATGCCACCGAAACACACTTCTTGCTAAAGTAACATCTGGGTAAGCCTGCTTGATAGTATCAAATGTCTCTGTCGCAGATTTATCGAGTTTCGCACGAAAATTTTTGTCCTGACTCTCCAGATGCTCGGAGACATCTGATCAGCCGCTAGTTCGTTAGCTAGAAACGCCTTCTACCGAATCCAGTCGGTGCGCGCATGCTCCGAAGTACAGTCGTGGAGGAAGAAAATCAGTCCTATTACTTTCCGGACATACCCTGTAAAAATTGAAAGACCGTGAAAATCCGAAAGTTGTTTACCGCTAGCAAAGACCTAGTTTCATAAAGTTTTCTATCAAAGTGCCGGCTTCCAAAAAAGTATATAGTCCCAACTAAAAGCCGTGTTCATTGGACCAAACACACATGCATAATCGCACATGTGAAAACAGCTAAATCAACTGCTGACATACCTACACAAACACATACACCTGCAAAGTGAGCGCATGTGTGAGTGCATTATTCAGTTGAAACGTGTGACCGAATTTTGAGGTCAAAAGTTTACAAAGTTCACTCCGCAGCAGGGATGCCGTAAAGCGAGACCGCTACCCGCTCGCTGATCGCCACTCACGTTTTAATATACGAACGGCACACATAAACACACACACATACAAAATTCTTTTATAATAAATAAATTTATATGCAATATACTGGTGGACAACGTGAGCGGCAATGCCACAAGTAGCAGCGAGTGGTGAGTTGCGAGTTGCGAATGGCAGCATCGGCAGCTAGCTTCAGCTGTTGGAACTTCTGCTGTGGCATTTCGCATTAAGCATGGAATTTACTGCATTTCGCCAATAAAATAATATAAATGCATAATGTACGTGCATGTGTGTCCGTGTGTGTGGAGGGGGAGAGTTGTAGTTGCGAAAGTGAAATGTAATAAAAATGAAGCAACCCTGCAGTTGTCGTAAAAAGTGACAGCAATGCTGACACGCGAGCGTGCCGCGACTGCAGTTTGTGCTGGGGTCCAACTAACGGCGCTTGTTATGTAAATAATTTTATATTAAAGAGATATTGGCGAATTTATTGGCTTTCTTTATTAATTTTATTTTGCTCTGTTTGCTTGCTGCGGTCGGAGATTGCGCGGATATTGAAATTAAATAATTTATTCAAGATGCCTCAGGTGAGTTCTAAGTTGGTTGCTTCAGTTAGTATTAATTTCGGAGAGACAAGAATACATAGAAATCACATAAAAACTTCAAACTGTTTTACAAGCAAAATATAACGAATAGTCGTCATTACTGTTGATCTACAACCAGACTTGCACTCCATTTTGTCTCGGATCTTATTTTGGGTAGAGAAAGAGAGAATATACATATGTACCAACAACGGGCACGAGTTTGTACTTTCCTGCAAAAACTCACGGGTATTATACGAGATCTGAACTAGGCAAAATTTTTGTCAGTCTCTATAAATTGTCATACCAGTTCAAATTTATGTATATAATAGAGTATACTTACTTTATTGTATCCCTAAACAAACCTATTGTAATGAAATCACTTGCATTTTACACAAACAATTTAACATATTTTGCCGAATTTCATAAACGAAGGTTAGCTCAGTTTTTTAAGTAAATTCACTTTTTGATTTTCGATTAAAATCGATTTTTATTTTTAACAATTTAACTATTTCAAATAACGAACTTAGCACAGTTTTTTAAACAAATTTATTCTTCAGTTTTCGATAAAAATCGATTTACATCGATGACTTTTTTGCAAGTAATTCAACTTTTTGAAAAATTCACATATAATAAAAGCACTTAGAACAATTTTTTGTAACAAATCCACTCCTCAGTTTTCGATAAAAATCGATTTATATCGATGACTATCTTAAAATTAGTTTAAATTTTTGAAAAAAGCACATATTTTTTTCTGACAGTTTTTTTTTGGCAAATTCACTCCTCTTTTTTCGATAAAAATCGATTTATATCGATAACTTTCTTAAAATTAGTTCAAATTTTTGAAAAAAAGCACATATTTTTTTTCTGACAGTTTTTTATTAGCAAATTCACTCCTCATTTTTCGATAAAAATCGATTTATATCGATAACTTTCTTAAAATTAATTTAAATTTTTGAAAAAAGGCACATATTTTTTTCTGACTTTACAGCTACATAAACAATGAGTATTTGCACCTATGGAGGTACTCAGGCTAAGTGAATGAGGCTCCAGGTAACGCACATTTACACTGGGCGATACCGCAATAGACTTTTATATATTAATTTCAGCTTTGTTCGACATTTCGCTTTTCTTAATAATAATTATTGACTCTTTTAGCTCAAAGATAGATATAGTAATTCTCATTTTGAATATGCGCTAAGAAACTCGTCTTATTATTGAAGGCACATAAGATCTTTCCCTTTATTTAAAACACAAACTGACTTTACACCTTTTTATAAAATGCAGAGAGTACTAAAGAAGAGATACTATCCACGAATTCATAGTGAGACGGATCGAAATCAAAATATGTATTTCAGTTAGAAAAATTATTTCAAAAATTTCTCTCACTAATCACAGATATACCATCCGATCAAATTTGACTCGGACTGATGTATTTAAACGCGCGCAAAATTAAATCGATATTGTTTCTTAGATTCGTATAACCTTTTTTATGTTTGTGTGAAGTTTAATCTCAATTTATTAAAATTGGGTATTTGGCAACAGTTTGATTGTGACGCGAAAGGTTTATCTGGCCATTATTAACAAAGGAACAACAGAACAACGAATTTATCAAAAGAATTTGCTTGAAATTTTGTATTTCCGATTGAATCGAGAAGACATGACCCTTAAAAATGTTACAAAAGGAGTATTTGAAAATGCTCCTCTGGACATCAGAGAGATATGGGAAAACTCACCATTTCCTATCGATCATCAATTGGGTATGAAGCGTATCAATGCTAAACGCATACCAAAATAAATGAATCTTCTACAGAAATTACGAAGAGTAGATGTCACAAAAGATACGCGATAAAGCTGAAACTCTCTGACTACGCGAAATGCTTTGAACAAGTGTGGCCTTCTAAATTTCAATATTTATCATAGATACATCTAATGTAAGGTTACTGTTATGTCTATTTATGATATTTCCTTCAATGCGCAAAAAATAGTAAGACTTCGCCAAACGACACATAATACTCAAATAGTATTCCTTGTAGACAGTTTGACCGGTCGGAAGGAACTCGGAGATTATCACACTTCGATAATCGAAGAAAACTGTTAGCATAACCTTGATTTGTGTTCTGCTTTGACGTGGTTTTTCGGCTTCGGCTCACCTTTGCCCTCATATTTGACCGATTGATCGTTTCGAGTCATAAGCATAGATCCAAGACTCATCGTCAGTAATATCACGTTTCATAACTTCCTGGTAGTCGGAAAGCATTACTTCACAGACGTTAGCGCGACGAAATTTTTCCAGAAACTTCAGTAATTTTGGAACCAATCGTGCTTTTTCCTTTCTTGTTCCCAAATAATATTTTTCTTCCTTCCGATACTCCATTGATGACAGTAAGATCTCTATATGTTAATTGTCGGTTCTCAAGTACCAATTCCTTTATTTTATTGACGTGTTGATCATCAGTTGATGTTGATGAATTTGAACTAAGAAGTATTTTTACCCACAGTAGTTTAAATATAAATATTCAATTATATATATTCATTATATTCAACTTCGTCTCGAAAACCATATTACAGCTGAGCAAATTAATTGTTAATGGCTGGTATAAAGATTTGTGTTTGTGAATTCATGAATTTATTGTGATATATATAAAAGTTAACAATAAATTGTTCGCCATTTGATTTTTTACATCATTTCTGATCACAAAAAAATTCACTTGATTAATTGTAGCTTTCTTCATAACTTGCATATGTACTTGCTTAAAGTTTTTGAACAAATATTTCTGGCAGCACATTTGTTTATACTTCCAGCGCTTTAATACAGATGTTTAGGTGATTGTATGCCCAAAAATCAACATAAAACCAAAATAAATCATTTCAATAAATATCAATACACCAGCGGCAAATTTAATTTAAAATAGAAACGTGTCTTTCGTATATTAACAAGTATTTGAGCAATCAAAAATTAAACACAAATATCAAAAATGCCTACAGGCAGGCAAATACCTGTACTTATGCGCATACATACAATCAAATATTGCTGGTTTACATACAAATCCGGGTGACACAGGCCCGCACAGCGGCGCCGACATATTTATATATTGTTTGTTGTTGTTGCACGAAGATTATTATGTAGAAAAATGCGTGTAGCATTCGGATTATTATGTATGGAGTATTTAAATATGCTTCGCTATATGCTACACATACCCAAATATGCGGGTGTGCCATGTGGTATGAGTGACATTTGATATTTTACTGGAATTTGCCTAAAATTAACCTAAACAAATATTTTTGGCAATGTGACGTGACACGCTTTTCTACATTTTCAAACACGTGCACGTACACACGTACACACATACGCATGTATGTATGTATGTATATCCATGCATAACAAACACTCTTGCAGCTTACTATTAGGTGTTTCCACATACATACATATTTGTAGATATACATTCATATGTATATATATCGGTAAAAATATTGTAGATATAGATATTTGTATTATGTTAGTGTATGGCTTCATATTACATTGCATAATTTTGCCACATTCGCATTTGTTAAATAATTTTGTTGCCCTGCCAATTGGAATTTGACAAATATAAGCAGTCGGCTTCGTGTGGGTGAAAGTTTAAATGCTGTGTGTGGTCAATGTATGTCAAGAGCTACGAGTAAACCATAGTTGACATGGGACTCGGTTGTAGTTAATTTCCAGCTGAGTAATTTTCTACTTGCTCATTGTGTTGTCTACCTAGCCAGTTGGCTTAGTACGTAATGTCAAATTATAATTATTTCTAACAATTTTAAGTCAAAGAGCAGCTTGTGGCATTTGTAACTATGTGTGCTTAGCAAAATGGTTTCCAATATTTCTCATGCCAACATTTAAATTGTAATACATTATTTTACAAAGAAATGATGGTTTTAACGCTTCACTTTATTATACGTATTGCATCATGCGATTTCAAGTCTCACATCGGCTATCTTTTTTTGTTTTTTGGTAGTAAACTAACCACTATATTTCATTACACATTATATACCTTTTCTAAGCCATCAAACTTTAAAAGCTGTCATAATCTCATATTTTCATGTTATTTATGCTTGTTTATACTTTTCGTATTGTCTTAAAAGGAAGTAAATCTTTATTTGGAACCTCGAAACCGGCTTAACAAAAGAGGTCCCAATAGATGGAGCACAGATATACCTAATAAAAAAAAATCGATGGAATCGGTTCTCATGTTCCCTATTTCCTCACATACCAAATAGAAGCATATTTACTCACCTTTTCGACACCATACCGAAAAGTCGGTAATATGTGAGCTATGGCTTTCAAAATTATAATATAATTTATTTAGAGTATTTTTGTGTATGATGTCTGAAGCAAATGACAACTCTGCAGAATAACTCAAAGCTATTCACTAAAAAATCTATTAATTTTAAAAAAACTGTGAAAATTTTCTAATTCATCATACATATTAGATTTGCAAAGTAATTAAGGGGTTACATAGGTTTACGGGTTTCAAAAAATCAATTTTGTTTGTTGTCTTATTAAATTCTACAAAAAATATTTACATAGGTTTTTGAGATACAATTCCTGAAGACTTGGATGAAGAATTTACAGAATTTCATGAGCTTTTCCTTTCCCTTTTTCCAGTAGTCGATCTCCTAAAAGACCTCCGAAATATGACTGGCGGTGAAGAGGATTGTTTATGCTTGAAATTTTAATTTTTTACCTGACAAATATTGCTAAAAAGGTCCTGCAAAAGGCTTAAGATCAGTCCAGTCCAGCGTTTCGGACAAATTTTCATCACGCACTCTGAAAACAGCGTTTTGAGTAAAATGCGTTGAAAATTCCGGAAGCTGATTACACTGAGTTAACAAGTTCTTACAAATATGTTCATATATTCTAAACTACTTGACACATTTTCTGAGAATATGCTCAAATATACTAATGTAAATATATAATGATTAAAGATTACTCTTTTCCTACTTAACATACGCGAAAGGTGCGATCCGCAAACGAGCGAAATTAGCCGAGTCATAAAAGGCAAGAACGTTTTTAAGCGATGCGATCTTAAGCTGCTCAGCTACAGAAACAAAAATTAGAATTTAGGTTAAAGTAAGTTTAGTATTTTCTAATGTTACTTGTTAAGAGTACAAAAACTAAATTTTTTAACCCTAATGAATGAGTCTGTTAGATCAAATGTGCTGGAATGAGAATTTAAATCGTGTTTATACGGCGGAATGGTTCTTCTAATTCAACATTTGTTCTAGAAAATTTGAAAAGTAAAGTGCTAAACTGCCTGATAGAGCGAAAGGGGACGTTGAAA
The DNA here is from genome assembly GCF_016617805.1 of Bactrocera tryoni. Taxonomy (NCBI): domain Eukaryota; kingdom Metazoa; phylum Arthropoda; class Insecta; order Diptera; family Tephritidae; genus Bactrocera; species Bactrocera tryoni. Next base: position 11,260,298 of record NC_052501.1, on the reverse strand, counting down.
TTGATATCAGACAAGAGAAATGGATTACAAACTTACCCATTCATGAGTTTTACAAGAAATATTATACCCAACATTTCCCTATAACTATCGAGTTTCACTCACAATTTTTCATTAAGGTTTAAACGATTAGTATATGGGGGAAGATTTAATCTGTAATCCCAATGCAAATGATTTAAGACCAAAAGTAAAAAATCATTTTTGAACGGACTTTAAGTTCTTCGAATGGACTTAATAACTAGTGTTCCATATCATTGAATCGTACTCCAATATAGGCCTCACCAAAGACCTAGAAGGGATTTTCGTAGTAAGCGGATCTCTATACTAACGTTTAGCAAAATTAGGAGCGCTTTTAGCTTTAAAAATCATGGAAGATGCATAAAGATTAAAATTTAATTTAAAATCCATAGTTACCCCAGACCAACGAAACTACATACTTGCTCCAAACTAAAGTTGTCTATTATGTGTTAAGTAGGGTCGCACATCGTTTTACATGTTTTAAGGTTCAACTGCATATCATTTAAGAACATATTTACATGTATGCAAAAAAATCAATTGTTATGTTGTATTATAATCCCTTAATATAGCGAATTTTGTTTTGTTTGTGTTTTGTTCCACAAACAAGTCAAACAGTTTCACTCACAAGACGACATCGAGAAATGGGTTGATTCTTGGATAGAATCACAAAGTGAACAGTTTTACCATTACGATATTCCTGCTCTGCCAGAAAGATGGGAAAAAGTTGTGACCAGCCATGAGAAAAACTTCGAATAGTTCACTTATGACCATTTCCTTACAGTAAAATTGCATTTTCATTAGAAAAAAACGGCTAGAACTTAGCTATATTATATTATTATATTGGGTAGTCGAAAAAGTTGTCAATATATGTCGTTGCAGTCACATATCTCCAGTGCTACCAATCACATAAAGTGTCGAAAATGTCAAATTTTAAGCTTCATTTAACCAAGAAAAAAAATTAAATTCGGGGAAGTTGAATAGGAGAATAGGAGAGCTATTCGATAACTTCGAAACTAATAACGTTTGAAAATAGTTAATCAAAGAAGTAACTGGTATGAATGCTATAGATTGATACAATGCAATTAATATTACTTAACAAGTGGTTGTACTTGTATTAGTTCAATGAAAACTCTGCATATTGAATAAAGAGCCAACAAGCCAATTTTAGTAATGAAATTAGGTCTGCATGACACATAAAGTCCGTATAAGAAATTAAAATTGAATGGCAATTTTCCCACCACCACGAATAAAAAATTTGCCTTAAAAAATATAAAATATAGTTTCTTGTCATACAACAATTTTTCATTAAGCTCAAAAAATTTTACTGCCATTTAAGCGGAAAAGCCTTGCGAAATATATATCCGAGAATTTTTTGAAACTTGCTACATACAAATCAAACGCTTTTTAATTATTTGTAGACAAAAAACTTTCCAAATTTAAAACCACTTTGCGCAGCAAAACTTTCACCTTTGTGCACAGCAACTGTCAAACAAAAACAAAAACAACTTCGCAGTAATATTAACATTTATTATTTAGTTGCAGCGCCGCGAGTAATTCAATCGATCAATTTAAATTGTTTTCATCTTTGAACACGGCGCTCAACACCGCCACTCCCCCCAACTGACACGCACATGCTGCAAAGGCGTTTGGGAGCAACGGTGTTTTTGCAGCGCAAACACCATTAAATCACATCATAAATTCGCAACCCTAAAAAAACAAATTTTTTAAGAGCTTACACAAATAATTTACTTTGTAACACAAAGAAATCCAAAAAACACTCGACTACAATGAAAACAAATACAAAGCACACGCACACACACACAAATATAAACAAAATCCAGCATATTAACCACTCAATTCAACCGCAAAATTTGCTGTTGCTAGTAAACTTTAAATGTAAATACAAGCACACACACACACACACACTTCCATAAGCACATGCAAACATAAAGCGATTCCCTGCGGACAGACACGCACACACACACACACACCGTTACTTAATCAACCAATCACTAAAATAAACCCTTTCCCCTGCCACGTCGAGCGCCGCAGCATTTGTTTCGACCCACTTGAGTTGGCAATCAAGCGACGCACTTACTTTTATGCTGCCTTTTGTGGCACACACACCCCGCATCGACACCGCTCTGCTGGCCCAACAGCGCATGGATTCGTTTTACAGATAACTTCAGCATTCACACCAATCAATTCAAACGCTTCATTGTATGCTGTTCGGCATTGACCGGCGTGCTTTCAGCCAGCAGTAGTGATGCATACAATGGCCTCACATACACACATACACATTTATACAATATAAGGATTCTTTTAGTTGCCGGAATATTTATATGATTTCATATGGCGTATTTGCCGCCCATTCTGCGCACATTCGGCCGAATCCGCCCAGTTAGCCATTTCCACGCTGGCGGCAACATTATCGCTTATCGATAGCGCCGGCGGCGGCATTTGTGCATAAATACCTTTTTGGTGTGGTTGAGTTGCGTTGCTGAATGTCTAAAAAGGTCGGTGGGTGTGCGCCGCCACAAGTATTTCATGATCAATATACTCGCATGGTGTCGCTATAACAAATCATGCCAGCTAGCATTTGCAACATTGTTGAATTCTATCGCGCCAAACTTTAATGTTATGCCTTAACACTTTGGCTGTGAGCGCTTTATTTATGCGCTCATAAATTTGTTTAAATGTGTTGGTGGATTTAAGATTTGCTTGGCAACATTTTAGCTGGCGTGGTGTGGTGTTTTTGAGGGGCGCAACTGTGTACTCGCATTATGAGTTAAATCTTATCTTAAGGATTTAGTGTTGTTATGCGAGAGGTTTCGTTTAAAATTGGATTTCAGGCGCTTAAAGAAAAGGCGGCAAAATTTACCGCAGCTGAGGTATAGGGAAAAAGGAAGGAATATAAAAAATTTCTAAAAATAAATTGGTAAAAATTATGAAAGATGGGCAGTCATAATTAACAATGTTAATAGTAATTTGATATGTACTAAAAGCGCTTTAATAGTCAACCATTCGTTATGGATAAGTCTTAATTTAAGACAATATAGTGTATTGTTAAAAAGAAATCGTTTTTGTGACAAAATTTGCATTCCAGAGTGGCTTCAACAACATAAATTACTATCAAACCGTCACTTAAAATGTAACGTAACATCACTTTTTACAAGTTTACAGGCGAAGGCAAATAATAGAAACCACTCATATTGAAACAAAATTACAGTTTTGGTTATAAAATGGTTATATATTGGGTATATCTAACAGCGGAAAATTCTTTCGATTCGATTCGGAGTGGAGGTCTTCCTCTTCATCTACTTCAGCCGGCTGATACTGCGTCGAATACTCTCAGAGCTAGAGTGATTTCATGCCTTCGAACGACATAACCTAGCCAGCGTAGCCGCTGCTTCTTAATTCGCTCGTATATCTTGTACAGCTCATCGTTCCATCGACTGCCGTATTCGCCGTTGCCAATGCACAAAATATCATAAATCTTCGGCAGAACATTTCCCTCGAAAAATCGTAACGCCGACTCTACAGATATTGTCATCGTCTATCCTCTGCACAATATAGCAGGACGTCGATGATGAGTGACTTGGAGAGTTTGGTCTTAGTTCGTCGATAGAGGACTTTACTTCTCAATTGCCTACTCAGTCTGAAGTACCATCTGTTGGCAAGGGTTATTCTGCGTTGGATTTTGAGGCTGACATTGTTGTTGCTGTTAATACTGGTTCCAAGATAAATGAAATTATAATTATTTAATTCGAAATTATGACTCTCAACAGCGCCATGAGAGTCTAGTTGTGAGTGTAACGACTGTTTTTTTTTTTTTGATGACAGGAGACATTTCGTTTTGCACTCGCTCACTACCAGACCAAACTGTAAAGGATTTTATTAAATGAAAGCTTTACTATATTATTTTTGTTGTTTCAAATGAAGGCATTTCTTTACTTTTGTGCTTCAAAGCACACTTTTTCCATAATAACTCCAATTGCTCGCATAAAATAAACCACCAAATACTTAATAAGTTGGGTTTGCTGCGTTTACTTCATTACAGCGCAAAGCATCTCAATAATGTGGGTAAAATATTTATTTATAAACGTTAAAAACAAATTGTTTCTACAACAATTTACAATTTGTTTTTTGAATTTTTTATATTTTTTGTAATACGTTTCATCTGCATTCAAATTTTGAAAATATTGCTGGATATTTAGTTAAAAGTGGATGTAGAGAAATTTTTTAATAAATTCTTAAAATATGTATAATTTATTAAAAAAGGTTATAAAATTATAAAATAATGTAGGTTTCGAATGCATCAAATTAGTGTCTCTTGAAAATACTGTTATTCGATTCTAATCACTCAAATGATCTCAAAATACGCTTAACCTATATAAAAGAACATCTTAAAGATCCTAGTTTGTTGGTAAGCTTTTCATTGGGAACCTTTACTTGTGCTTGTGACAGTTATATTCAACTTCATGTTGAACTGACCGTTTCACTACTACGAAGTCATTCGATAATTAGTACCAATTATCAAATATTGTAAATGCATACATACAAGTAAATTTTACCAATATTTCATATTCATAATTTGAATTCCGAAGAACAACTATCTTCTAAACGCTTATAGAATACTTATACGATTATGCGAGTATATATAAATTAATACATATGTGGACATGTGTTCTGTTCTGTAAACAACCTTAAATTCTCTGCTGTTTTTGCTGTAATTTCAGGCCAAAATTGTTGAAATTAAGCTAATTGCATATTTTGTGTCAAATAGTCATGTGCATTCAATACTCGTATGTATGCATTTCAGCAGTCAATTTGTAGCTTCGGAGTATTATACAATTTTCGAACCGAAGCTTCAAAATATCCTTAATAATTGACAAACAAATTAGTAACAAATTTTATATAATTGCAAATTACTGAATTTACATAATGTAAGGGCTTTAATATTGTGTCAATAAGGTGCTAATATGATGACTAAATCTTCCAAGGTATGTTCTATATAAATCTAGGTTGATTAGTATTAGCTTTTGCAAATATATTGCTATTTAAACAATAGTTGATCTAACTAACGACGTATGAGAGGAGTATACATGTTTGTAAGCATAACTACTACTTTGCTCTAAAAGGCACGTTAAATTATATTATGGTAACTGTAGATGCTTCATTATTATGTTCAGATCTTTCAGTTTTATTATCCTCAGTCCTTGCCCTAAATTTTGCCCATTTTTTGAGGTAAGATGTCAGCAGTGAATGCCTATATTATCAATAAACAAGATATTAAATATATTGAAATGCTATCCTATACGACTTATTCCTAACATTTTTTGCATAAAATTCTTCGAATGCAATCTTCTTCTCCTTCTACAACGCAGGGCTGATCTGCTTCGAAAACACAAAACTTCGCCAGTTACATTTGTCGTTTATATGGTCATGCCAATTTTACATCTCAAATTCAGAAAGATCCTTACGCACTTGGTTTTTCCGTTGGTTGCATGGCCTCCCATTTTTTCATTGTCCACTCAGCATTCCTTTCCATTCGCACGACATGGTCTAAGCAGCGCATTTGCTGGACTTTTATGCGCTTTATTATATGTATGTCACCGTATACAGTTCGTGGTTCCATTTTCTTTGGTACTAATCGCTCACGTTGACGGCTCCAAAACCCTTTCGGAGGGCGGTTCGCTCGAATGCTCTAAGCGCTTTCTCATCTCAGTTCGTCATCGCCCGTGTTTCTAAAGTGTGATGCATTTTTTTAAAGAAAAAACACAGAAACTTCAAATTTGATTGGACATTTTTATTGTCATTCGAAAGAACATTATTTGGGACACACCACACGCGTGGTGTTTTGCTCATAGGCTTGAATCAAAACGGGATTGTCCGCATAGACTTTAGATTCTAGATACGCCCACAGGAAAAGGTCTAACGGTGTCATATAACACGATATTGTTGGACCATCGGTCGGCCCAAAACATATCCATTCAGGCATTAAATGGTCGGTTATCTTGGAACGATAACGGTCGCCATTGTATCCGGCACCGGCATAATTTTCGAAGAATGACCCACCAGCCAACAAACCACAACAAATCTTTATTTTATCTGTTCTTCAGGTTGCCAGAAATGGACCTCATCGCCCAACAAAATTTGGCTGGAAAACGTCGGATCTTCTTGGAACTTTTCAAGAGCCCATAGAGTGAAGCGATGTCGCTTGAGAAGGTCGAACGGCTTCAGTTCTTGCAAAAGCAGTATTTTTTACGCGTTCAATTTAAGATTTTGACGTAAAATGCGCAAAGGCGTTCCATACGTCAGTCCGAGTTGTTGTGAACGGCGCTGAATCGACTTTCCACAGTCTTCGTGTACACTCTCAGCTATAGCTGCTATATTTTTATACTCTCGCAACAAAGTTGCTAAGGAGAGTATTATAGTTTTGTTCACATAACGGTTGTTTGTAAGTCCTAAAACTAAAAGAGTCAGATATAGGATTATATATACAAAAGTGCTCAGGGTGACGAGTAGAGTTGAAATCCGGATGTCTGTCTGTCCGTCCGTCCGTCTGTCCGTCCGCCCGTGCAAGCTGTAACTTGAGTAAAAATTGAGATATCATGATGAAACTTGGTACACGTATTCCTTGGTTCCATAAGAAGGTTAAGTTCGAAGATGGGCAAAATCGGCCTACTGCCACGCCCACAAAATGGCGGAAACTGAAAACCTATAAAGTGTCATAACTAAGCCATAAATAAAGATATTAAAATGAAATTTGGCACAAAGGATCGCATTAGGGAGGGGCGTATTTGGACGCAGTTTTTTGGGAAAAGTGGGCGTGGCCCCGCCCCCTACTAAGTTTTTTGTACATATCTCAGAAACTACTATAGCTATGTCAACCAAACTCTACAGAGTCGTTTTCTTCATGCATTTCTATATACAGTTCAAAAATGGAAGAAATCGGATAATAACCACGACCACCTCCCATACAAAGGTTATGTTGAAAATCACCAAAAGTGCGTTAACCGACTAACAAAAAACGTCAGAAACACTAAATTTTACGGAAGAAATGGCAGAAGGAAGCTGCATCCAGCCTTTTTTTAAAATGAAAATGGGCGTGACGTCGCCCACTTATGGACCAAAAACCATATCTCGGGAACTACTAGACCGATTTCAATGAAATTCGGTATGTAACATTTTCTTAACACCCTGATGACATGTACAAAATATGGGTGAAATCGGTTAAGAACCACGCCTTTTTTCAATAAAACGCTATTTTGAATTCCATCTGATGCCTTCTCTGTATAATACGAGTATAAACATTAGGAACCAATGATGATAGCTGAATAAAACTTTACACAAATACGGTATTTGAAAAATATATAAATGACGGATAATGAAATCTCGATTATCACTTTATCGTGCGAGAGTATAAAATGTTCGGTGACACCCGAACTTAGCCCTTCCTTACTTGTCTTCACTGTTTTTGTCTCTAAGCTTTACCATTTTTGTACTGCAGAGACTCTGGAAACTATCGGTTGGTATGGTATGGCAGATCCTGCCGTATTCAACCAAAACTATGATATCTATGACCATTATTTTACTAAACTGTAAAATTTTAAAAATTAGATGTTAATTCTTGAACTTAAAATAGCTCAAACCTTTGGACTGTAGATCCATAGGTCGCTGGTTCATCCGGCTCGAAGGACCAGTAGGGATAAACTATCGATCTTCTCCTAAGTTTGGAATAGAGAAGATATGATCTATCTGGAAGAGCTAGTAGTTTCTAATAGTTACATTACAGTTTTTACTACGGCATGACTCAAGGATTAAATAGACTAACTATAAATTATAAAAAAAAAAAATACCTGGTTATAAAAAATTGTCCATACCAATCGATATTTTAGAACAACACTCTGCCCGAAAATAATAATTATTTTTTTCATATAAACATAATTATCCCCTTGTTTTGATTATTTATTTTTTTCAGTAGCATTTTAATAATTAAAGTAAATTAAACAATTTTAAAGTAATTAGCTTCATGGAAATTGTTTGCTGAATAAAATATTTAATTCTCACTTGCTTCAACATTTGGCGGTCATTTGCACCTTGGCGGCAGCAAAAAACGGCATTAAGTCAACTGAAGGGAGCGACCGTGGCGAAAGTTCCCTGACTTTTATCAATTGGTTTTTGTTGTTATTCTTTCGTTTATTTATGCCTTTTGAATGTTTTCTATTTGCATGAACCGTTAGTCACGCAACAAATGATCGCGCCGGAGTAAGCAGCCGTGATTGGGAGAGGGGCTGACAGCAAAAAAGCGTAAAAAATGGAAAAATATTACAAATGCGCACCGGGCACATCACGTGATACCGTGAACTTTGAATGACTGCGGTTTCCTAGCAAAAAATCCACGAATATTTTCGGAATAAAAAGAAACAAACAGTCGCTTTTTTGGAAAAATATGGAAAAAATGCCGTTTTCAGTAGCTATATTTGGCGCCGATTAAACCCCAGACGTGGATGTGTTCTATTAGCTGGGTAGGCGGCAAGGGTACCAGCACCCGCAAATAAGAATGCCTTAATATGTAGTTATGCATGTATGGAACAATGAAAACCGGCGATTTGTATAAATTTCCCAGCTGAACTGCCGGCTTAACGGATGTGCTCGATTTTTATTTTGATTCAGCTGATACTTGGCTACAAGTGTTGGGAGTTTCACGATTTACAGTTGTTTAGGACGCAGTATATTTGAGTGTTTTAAACCCAGCGTGGAATTCGCGTGGAAGGAAATTGGTTTTTATACCCTGAAGTTTTGTTAAGTTTGCTGCGATGTTTGAAACAGCTAAAATTATATGTTAGAGTCGGAGATTCTCTATACTACTTTGATCAAATTGAAATGTGAATTTTGTACATTTCAACTCCTTCAAAGTAGTCCTCTACCGCTGCAATACACTTATGCCAACGAATTTTCCAGTCATCATAGCACTTGGAAAAATCCTCCGTCGTAATGGCCATCCGAGCCTTCTTATTTTCAGCTTTTATATCCTCAATTGAGTCAAAACGTTGTCCTCGGAGTGGTTATGTGAATTTGCTGAATAGCCAGAAGTTTCACGAAGATAAATCAGGCGAATTCGGTGGTTGCGGCACGATATTTACTTTTAGAGCCTCACAAAACGACGCGTATCTCAAATACTAATGAATATTTTGACGTGAAATTTAGCATAGATGTCACTAACGGTACTACCAACTTACAAAAAAAATTTACTGGTTCGAAAAACACGCAAGGTAAAAATTAAAAATTTAGCTTTCAATTTGATCACAGTAGTAGATTTATAAATCATCTGCGTAACGAGCTGAGTCAATATAACCATGTGTGTATACGAAATAATCCCCCTCTTGGTGAGATATCGGGCTGAAATTTTGTTCCAATTATTTTCTCACCAAGAAGTTGCATTAGAAGGGCCGCTATCGGACCACTATAGCACAAAGCTGCCATACGAACTTAACTATCGGACAACATATCTTCGAAAAATTTTGCATTGATTGTTGCCTAAGGCAATGGTGTAATGTCCGAAGAAAATGTTCAGATCACATCACTATATATGTATATACTATATTCCATAGAAACTGACTGATCAAAGTTCTTATAAGATCTCCTTTGTATTTGTGTAGGGTTTATAGATTTGGTCTAAGCGAAGTTAACGGGTTTTCTTATTGTTGTATATTGGATGGGTTCGCTTTGGGTTCGATGAAATTCTGTTCAAGTCGTTCTTCCTGTTTGTGTTTTCAAGCTGATGCTGAGGTCAGCCAGGTAGTATACAGTTCTATATAATAATTTGGTAAACATTTTCGATGATATTTTGTACAAGGTACTGGTAAAGACAACTGTCTACTAAGGCCAGTTCCGCAGCATTCTTACTTCACAACATATTTATATTACGCCCATGCTATTTAGCTAAGTTTCGAACCATTGAGCTTGTATGATACATTCTACAATAGCGAGAGGTTATAGATAATTATAGCCTAAACTGAGTAACATAAAGATATGTAGTTTCCATGAAGATAAGGAAGATTCACCGCTTCAAGAACTCTTATGGAACATTGGCTTACCGGAACCGCTATGAGATAGTTCAGAGTTCTGTATCTATTTACCTTCCATCTGCTATTTTATACATTAATTTAGCAAAGATATGAAATAGGGGTATTATGAGGCCCAAAATTCTGTATAATTCATGTAAAGACTATAAGTTAAAGTTCTCTTCAGACCAAAATTAATGCTATTCGAGTCCAAATCAAATCTCAGAGACCTTACAATACATCTCAATTAAGCTTCGGATACTTAAAATTGCATCTGGCATTTTTTTCATATCAGAATCTATTTCAAAAGTTTAAGCTGACGTTTTCAGAAATGTTTTGAATAAAAAATTTCAGAGACTTCAAAACGTCAAAGCCTCTCTGATCGGTAATTATGCAGTCATTCAGGTTCGATTCGCACAATATTCATTCGCGCGGCCTTTTAGCATAAAAAATCTTCCACTACAGTCCTGCTTTTAATACAACGTAAGCGTGACGTACCCGTTAGCCATTACTAAGTACCTGCAAAATACATTTTAATGCACACTCGACGAATATTGATGAGTCAGCTGTGCGATTTTGAATTTGAATAAACTTGTGGCATGCGAACGCATGGCGAATCCTCACAAAAGTGTAGTAAAGAAGGCAGACGCCATTAGGCAACTACCAGCAGAAAGGTGTTGAAAAAGTGCAAGGAAATAATATTCGTAGCGAGAAATGCCGTCGAAAGAGTTATTAAATGGTAAGAGACCAACAACGCAGACAGGCCGCAGAGTATGTAGCAGTCTGTGACCACAAATTACTTTTGAACATGCAACTTGCAAACTGACAGCAATGAATTACAGCAACAAAGCGAGTCGGCAAGGAAACGAAGAAAAGAAGTGGGGAATTCAAAAAGAAATCATTAAAAACAACAAGAACCACTTACAACACACACGCAGACAATTCCTGTTTGTCTACAAAAACAATTGCTTGTTGTTGTTAAACACTAACAACAATTACAACTGCAACTTACAAACCCGTTCGTGAGCTTTTTTGTTATTTCTTTTTCATTTACTTTTCTTTTACAATAGACAAATTGAAAAATATAATTTCCCAGTTGAGCTGTTGAATTCTGATAAGCGACGCCAACAACTTCGTGCGCTCCGCCAAACGCACACACACGGACAGGCGAGGCAAAGCAAGGCAATGCAATTGGCAAATGCGATTGCAGCGGCAATGTCACGGCTGTTAACAATGCAGTGGTGGCTCGTTGAAAAGCTTGCACGAGTCGGGGGTTCACTTCACAACAGATATTAGGGTTGTGGGCTTTAGAGTGTTTGATATTTTTATTTGAAGGCGATTCTTATTTTAAATACATGTTTCATACACCAAATTTACATGGAAACAGAAAATATATAATTTTTTTTTTTAATTTAATCAAAATAAATAATAATACTTAGAATTTTAACCCATATCATTATATATATATTCATACCTATATCCATCCTCCTATGCAGCTATGTGTCCGCACATAAGCTCTATAAAGCCATTGTTCCCGCTCGCCTATTCAGCGTCTCCTGCGGCAGCTGATAAAGCCGACAAATAGCAACGATAGCATGAACAAACTATTACTGACAGTTGTAGCTTACAAATTGTGCATTAAAGTCGTTACACTGTTTTTGTGAGTATAGGTTCGGCAGAAAATTTTATGCCATTTTATTATTATTGTTATTTTGGTTGTGATTTTTCCAAATGAAATAGGTTTCAATTGAGTTAAATTCAAGTTTCCTAGTTTAACTACGAAATGCTAAAGACTACATACATACTAAAAAATGTATTTATTCTTTTTCTTTATTGGTGTAGACACCGCTTACAACACCGAGTTTACAACAGCGCGCCAGTCATTCTTCCTTTTCGCAGTTTAGCGTCAATTGGAGACTCCAAATGTCTGGTCCTTCTCCACCTGGTATTTCCAGCAGAATGGACGTCTTCCTCTTCCTTGCTTTGCCCGGCGGGTACTGTGTTGAATACGCTTAGAGTTGAAGTGTATTCATTCATTCGGACAACACGACCCAGCCAGTGTAGCCGCTGTCTTTTAATTCGCTGAACTATGTCAATGTCGTCGAATATCTCGTACAACCCATCGTTCCATCGAATGCGATGTTCGCCGTTGCCAATGCGCAAAAATCTTCCGCAGAGCCTTTCTCTCGAAAACTCGTAAAGTTGACTCATCAGATGTTATCATCGTCCATGCCTCTGCACCATTTAATGGGACGAGGAGTTGATAGGCACTTATAGAGTTTTGTCTTTGTTCGTCGAGAGACGAATTTACTTCTCAATTGCCTACTCAGTTCAAAGAAGCACCTGTTGGGAAGAGTTACTCTGCGCTGGATTTCAATGCCGACGTTGTTGTTGGTGTTGTCTACGACTTTGAGGTGTTGATGACAGTCATATCAGTGACGTGCGAGTTAAGTCGCGAATGCGGCTTCTGTTACCTTCTTTGGTACATCATCCTTCTCTTCTGTCGGGGCGACCACGCGATATGTTGAAGAACTTAGCTCTAAATTCCAAAATGACTTACTAGTCTCAGTCCTTGTCCCGTCCATCGCACTTTTTGGACGGCGGTGATGTCAGCTAAGCAAAATTTATATTTCAATTTGAAAATCAGTCAACTGTTTTTCTACTGTATTCATTATAATTCACCTCGAGACAAAAGTTAGCAACCAACATATAACTTCACTGTCTGTGATAACACGTCAACTCAATAAATTTGAACTCACCATACTGAAACACCATAAGTTCACCACTCCGTATAATTTTTCCATAGCAATAACCGTCTTCGATTCACCAAGGATTGGTGAGTATCGAATAGTACCAACCATACGGAATATTTAAACAAACGGGGAGCACAAACATAGCGAACAGATAAGTGGCGAATCGGAAACAGAATAAATATTTATCAAATTTATTTCGCAGAACCAAAAAGTAATCAGTTGAAGATGATTTTGGCACCCATCAAGAATTTTTGGAAAATCTTCGATTCTTTTTTAGCTTTTTAATCATTGATGAATAAGATTTTATAATTTTCTAATGCAGGATAAATGTCAATAACATATGTTGAATTTGGAAATTAATTTACTTTTTACAGTTATTTTTGAATAAAATTAAATCATCATAGATCAGAGATTTTTCCAAAAGAGAAAGGTCAGACATACCTTAAGCTAAAATACTATATATAATAATAATAAAATATTGGCTTAAAAGTTTCCAAAACTCTCGTCCCTCATATTCAGGTTTCCATGAAATATTGTATATAGTATATCCACATTAGGCTTTGTGGGTTGGGAGCGAAAATTTGGTGCAACTAAGCAACATTGATGTACAACGTGTTTGAGAAAGATGAGAGCTATGAATCTGTTCAATCTTCTTTCTATTTAAGTGCCTTATACATCGGTCTATAGATCAAATTATCTCCATAACTCAGAAGCCACTATTTCCTCTGTAAAAGCAACCTATTTTACATCACTCTAAATCACTTATGCACAATCTTGGAAGCTTTAGAAATAAGTTTTTATCCATAATTTTATTTAATTAAACCTTTCCCTTACTTTGTAATAATTATTTAGTTCGTTGACCTAGAGCTTTTATTAATTGAAAGCAACTGCATGCTTAGTTTATGTACTATATATGCGGCTTTGTGGTAAATTCCAAAGTTCACAACACCGGCAACTACAAAACTTTTCAACGCATTTTTCACTGTCTTAAGAATGCAACCAAACTTAATTAGAAAACTTTGTGACAGTCTGTGGAGCAAAGGTGTGAGAAATATTTCTTTGATGATGTTTTAAACGAATAAGCTCACGTGAATATGTAACTTTGTGTATATGTCTTTATATGTTTATTATATAAATTAGAAGTTTTATCTAAGTTTTAGCTAGTCGCCAAAGTATAGTGTTCTAAACTTTTCGGAACAAAGTTAAGAGTGAGTTGCTTAATTCTTAGCAAAGACGAAATTTAAACCAATAAACCACAGATCGTAGGTAAGAACGTTTCGGTATGAAGTGCGGGTTTGGCACAGAGTCCAAAATTATTTCTCTATATTTGGTATGATAATATAATATACCCATCGATCCTATATCTGTTGGTATATACTCGAAACCTTAATTTTGAGTTATCTATATGTAATTTTGCACGCGCTCTCTTCTCTTCAAAAAGCTGTTTATTTGTTAGAACCATCAATATCGGACCACTAGAGCATGTAGCTGCCATAGAAACTGAACAATATAAATCAAGTTCTTATATAGAATTATCCGAGACAAAGGACTATTTAAAGTTCCACAGTGTGACTTTCGTAAATTATCTGGAACTGCGATTGAACCCTGATAACTTAGAACAGCGTGTCGCCAAAGAAGTGGTGAAGTAAGCTTTTTCATGGATGGATCGTAGGTTGGAGAGGGAGTTTTCTGTCTGGAGCTCACTATCCACTCTTGTTTCCACACTACTGTAGTGTCTTTCTAAATAGAAGTGCTAGCTATTGTTGGCAGTAGATGTCCTTCAACGAAGTGCGGCTTCTTTTAAAGAGGTATGTATACAGTCTGGTAGCAGAGTAAGCTCAAAGCTTGTCAAAGATTGGATAAACTCATTATCTGTAGCATCAAGTACTTCCTTATTAAACTTAGGTCAGTACCTGGCCACAATTGAATCTTCGAAATTTGTATGGACGACGAGTTCGCTATAAAGGCAGCTTTACACAAAACCCATTTAGGCAGGAACGAGCAGGTGATCCCCTGTATTCGAGCAGTCAGTTGCTGCATCTACGGGTATCGCCCGAGTTCAGTAAGTGTTGAACAGCAACCCTACAAATGTGTTACGTAGGCCTCATGGTCCAGAGTTATATGAAAAAAGTACTCACACGACGAGTCTAAGAGTTTGCACAACGCAACTTGCGGATGCAACGATTTGTGTATTGCAGAGAAGAAGATGAAGTAAAAACATCTAAGCACTTTCTGTTTTACTGTTTAGCTTTCTCCAGACTAAGGTTGAAGAATCTAAGTTGCTACACTTTCTACGAAACCGTCGAATTTGTTGGAATATATATAAGTTGGCTCAGTAAATTTGTGGCCGACGCTTTGTAGGTATACGACGGTCTTTTTGATCCATACTTAAGAGTCCTGGACATCAGAACGGATAAACGTCTTTAGCAGTCGATCCAGGATCATTCGTGGCCTCACGAAAATTAGCCTATTTACCTAATCTAACCTTATTTTCTAAGACAATGGTATAATCTTCGAAAAAATTCGTCAAATCGAAGTGTTATAGCTTATGGCTGCCATATAAACTAACCGCTCAAAAGAAAGCTTTGTAAGAAACTTTTCTTTTGTAAACAGAAACGTTTTCACTTGCTGTTGTTGTGATCTAGTCTGTTCTTGAATTTGCCATATTTAAAGCTCGAAAAGAACTGCCATCAGCTGATAAAGTATATAGTACTTTATATATACTTTACAAGGTGAAATTTAATTAAGTTTGTGTGATGTGTAAACTAAACTAAACTGGAACCCAATGATTAAAAAGTTTTTTCGAATTTGACTGTCATTAAGTTTGACACAGTGACAATCAATTCACGGTAAAGAGACACTGAAAAAGTTTGAATGTTCTGCTAATCTAGAAACACTACTATTATTTGGATTGTGCAACTTGTTGAAACCGGCTTCGCTAGGTGATATTATTTCTGTCCACGAAGAATTTTCTTATAAAACGCATTAGATTTTTGTTTCAACTAGAATTTTCGAATATTCTGTTTTTCAAGTAACATCAAATCTTATATAAAAAGTAGGGCATGAGCTGGCGTAACAGAAATATATTTGCCATAAGAAGTGGAGTCTGTTTCCAAATGTCATTATCATTTAAAATATATTTAGTGAGAGTTTCTGAAACAATATTTTCAAATTTTTTTTGTTTTTTGATTGATAACAATATACTGTGCTTTAATCGAAATTTTTTCTTATCGTTAAATACATTTTCAAGAAGAAGAAAAGTTCTACACTTTAGTATATGTATAAATTTGCGGCACCAATACACCAGTGGCACTGCAGCAAATTAGAAACTTGTTAATTTAATTAAGAAATCATTGAAATTGTTGGCAAACTGGCAGGCATCTTTGATAGTTGCCTTAACACAGGCTTCCGCACACATACTTGCATAAATGGATGAATGGATGCAACAACACTAAGGATATCCTACCAAAATTGTTTTAAATGTTTGTACAGCAGTGTTATGCGTAGGAGTACATACATATGTATGTTTATACATTTAAGTTTACCAGCAAAAACAAGAACAACAACAAGGATGGATATTTTATGTTCCACCATGCATGCGTGGCTTCCACCACAATAACTTGCAGGCAACCGCACACACTTTCTAGGCTACACACTTTCTTGACATGCTGTGCGCGAAAAGTTTGTTTTGCCGAAGCTGTTGTTGGTGCGTTTGTTGTTTTTCTGTAAGTATGTATAGTACATATGGGACTTTATGATGCGACTTGGGCTGTTTGTGGCTCCTCTTCGAGCTGAATTTCAATTTGCTCATTCTGGTTTACATCTTCGATCTGAAAGTGGTAAGATGGCGGCTGATGAAATTACTAGACACACAGAAACACGCATAAACATATATATATATGTATGCACATGTATGCACATGCTAAATATAAGTATATTATATATTTCTGTATCAACTCAAAATCTCTTTGCGACAAAGCCATTAAATATTTCGAGAATTTCAACTTTTCCAAATATTTGCTTTACACATAATTGTATTTCGCGCATTATTAATTTGCAAAATTAATTTTTCATGCGAATTTTCCATATGCAGTGTTACATTTATTTCTAAAAACAGCATTGCATGTGTTTCTTATGTGCGAATGTGTGTGTTTGTGTGGTGAGTAATTATCATTTTGATGTGGTAACGCCGTTAATGATGCATATGAAAACATGAGCACCTACTCTTATATTTAATTATAGTACTTATGTATATTTTTTGCTCTTTATTATTAATATTGTAGTTATAATTAATTTCCATAAAAAAAATTTCTGTTGATTGATAGTTAAAATTGCTGATTTTCAATGTTAATTGAAATGATATGGAAACATTGCAGACTGCAAAGCAAAAGAAGGGGCGCGCGCATAAAAACTGTTATAAAAATATGCCATTATATTTAATTACAACTGTGGTAAAAGCGCTTAAAAATGTATTCAAATGTTATCCTTGAATTAAATTATGTTTGGCTATTTAAATTAGTGCTCAATAATGTTTGTTGTTATTGGGAGAGCACAAAAATTGAGTGGTGAAATGTTTTAATACCATGGAGGCTGTCATGGGTATGGTTAAACGATCTGCTTACCTTCTTGAATCCATAGATTTTTTTAATAACATTTGACTCTCATCAGGCAGTGATAGATCTTTTTTTTAATTAGGGGAAACATCAAACGCAAGAGGGCGGAACTTTAATCCACTAAACCTAACCTACTCATAACATCAGTGTGGTCAAATTTGGCACCGTAAAACTTCAACTGAGTGTAGTTTTAAATTTTTTCCTTGTATTTAAATGCGAGGCAATAAAGAAATACATACTTAGAGTCTTCAAAGCACTCTGAACACGTCCAAAAATTCGGACTCATGTCATTCTCTAATCTGTATAGGTAGCTTTTAAAGCTCCCATGTCCACTCAATATGGAATTAGGTAGAAATACAGGTATCCATGTCGTCTGTCTATACACGAATGGATGTCCGGTATCAGTCTGTGAGTCCACCGTCCTTTGAGTGAGGTTTGCCACCGCTGCTGCCATATTGTTAAGCTTCTGACTCTCTCTCTTCTCTTTTACCTCCTATAGATGGCACGGATAATTTGTATAAGCGCTCGCATTCGTCATCCTGGATGTTTAGGGGCATCATATTGGGCACTAATTTAGCAGCAACGCTTGATAATGTTCGGAAAGCACTGATAACCTTTAGTGCCGACAACCTGTGCACGTCACATGCTTAAATGCCTAGCGCCTAGATCCGTATTGGTGCCGCATACAATACAACCGAACTTATTACCTCTTTGAGTAAAAATCGACGTCTAGAACGCACGCAGCCTTTATTTGCTATCATTTTTGATAAGGCGTTTACGATTTTATTCGCTTTAGCTGCAGTGTATTCTAAGTGATCCTTAAATTTGGACCTTGAGTATATTATTACTCCTAGGTACTTTAGTTGTGGATGGGAATGAATCTCATACTCACCTATGGTTAGAGTAATACCTTCCTCCACTTTCATAGTACTTATGAGCAAGACTTCTGTCTTTTTGTCAGCCAGTTCTAAACTCTTTGAGGAGAACCATTGGCGCAGACCGTTTATGCACTCATTACATTTGCTCTGGAGGTCATCTAGATGTTTAGTCACTGCTAAGCACAATAAGGTTGTCTGCGTAAGCAATTCTCCTTAGCAACCCATCATACATTAAGTTCCATAGAAGAGGGCCTAGAACCGAGCCTAGCGATACTGCATTCGAAATAGAGTAGCTATTGGCACCTTCGTCAGTATCGAGTAATAGTCGCCTGTTTTTAAAATAACTCATAAGATTTGATATATTTGATATACATATGTCATACAGAGCCTTAATTATATTTGCCCACTTTGCTGATTTGAAGGCAGTGGCAGATCTATGAGCGCATTCGAAGTAGCATAAGCAGAACTATATTAAACTATTTGTAATATACTCATTTCTTGTCAACGTCCACTTTACACGGTTAGGCTAAAACTATTACAACATGTAATTTGTTGAAGCAGTTTGAAAGAAGACAATCTTGATTTTTTTGATATAATTGTATCATACCACTCTTAAGGCTATCTAGCTGGAGTCGAAATCAATCATCTCAGCTTATTTATGTTAGACATCAGGCGATTTATCAATGTATTGGGGTTAAGATTTGTCGCACAACATATCGTTTCTTCTACTGCGGTAGCACCACAAATCCTCCGCAAACCTTTTTTTTGAAAACTTGTAACACCACAGGACAGGGATGATGAGTGATTTATAAGTATGGTCTTTGTTCGTTAAGAGAGGTATTTACTTAACAGTTGCCTACTCAGTTCGAAGTAGCATCTGTTGGCTAGGGTTATTCTGCATTAGATTTCGAGGCTGACGTTGTTGTTGGCGTGAAGGCTGGTTCCAGGATAGAAGAAATTATCTGCGGCAGTTATGACTGTCAACAGTGTCGTGAGAGCCAAGTCGCGAGTACAACGACCGTTTGTTTGATGGCAGGATATAATTCGTCTTACACTCGTTCACTACCAGACCCATTTGCATCACTTCTTCCTAGAGAAAGCAGCAGTAACGGCACGGTTGTTATGTCCATGAAATATTCTCTATTCAGCTGTGTAGCTCGAAATATTTTCTCCAGTAGTAGATTAAAGAAGTCACACGATAGGCAGTCGCCCTGTCTAAAACCAACGATTATATCGAATGTGTTGGTTTTGCAGTGATACCAAATTCAGACAGTGTGGTGGCTTGTTTTCAACTATTAGAATTAAGGCTAGTTATTGAGAGAAAATTATCTTTTATCCAGATTTTTTGAATAGCAGCTATATCCTTTAGCGGTTCGATTTGAACAATATATTAAAAACTGAGAACTAGGTCAAGTATACTCAGTCGGATAGACAGTTGAAAGCAACCTCGCCGATCATTTACTTAGGCTTTCCATAAATTAAAAAAAAAAAAAAAATTGCAATGCAAATTCAATAGAAAACACAAACTTAAGACAAGGATATATCCGTCATATGAAATTAAAAAAATGCGCACTGTTGAGGAAGTTTTTACTAAGGAAAACTACAAAATGTACGCAAACATTCGAAAGATGAAAAAATGCTAATCCAACGGTTTAAGGTGGCCACGATCTAGCTGTCATAATGGTTTGATGGAGAGTTTCCTCTTTAAGGCGTTACATCTCTTCACCCCACAAATGGGGTTAAAAATAGTTCAAAACTGTAACAATAGGATATTTCGGAAAGTACTTTAGTAATATTTTCTTCGTTTGATTGTATTTCCAAGCAAGATTCTGTTCTAGCACAGCAGGTAAAATCCGCTCGGAACTGTTTTAAAAGCAATACTCTTGGTTTCATAGCTACAGCTGATTGGTCGTCTGAAAATCCAGACTTGGTATACAGTTTGGGTCAGTGTTGGAGAGCATGACGTGTCGAATATCCGTATTCCTTAAGGGTTTGTGTGAAAGCAAACTGTGACCATTTCCAATAAAATTTCGTACATCGCTCTCCTAATATATGCATTATTAAATAAAATTAACTCTGCGTAACATAATGTAATTTTATGAGGACCTGAATTTGTAACAGAACTTATTGCAAAGCTAAGCATATCCGACATTGCCTTCTAGCTGGATCAAGGTTTAAAAATTATTGATTTCGTTTTTGTTTGTGCTCGTTAAATTCACGGTTGCTGTGAGTTTTGCCATTGCTACCAATATTCAAGTATACAAAGAGAATCTAAAACATTTATAAAATTTATTGCCGCACTAGTTATTGACTGGCAAAAAACCTGATAGCATCGCAATCCAGTTTGCCTGTGAGGCTTATAATGCGCATGCAATGCTCGTAATTTTATGATTTTATATTGTCTTTAGGCCAATAAAATTATTAAAGAGCGCATAATTTATGGCTAGCTGCTAATAAAGAGCAGACATGCAGTCATAAATATGCTATAAATTTTTTTTAACATATGTATGTAGCTGTAAACATAAAAATGCATGCAACTCATTGTTTGCATTGATTGGAATTCAAGGACTTTCGGTAACAATATTTGGCCTTATAGTAACGTCAAGCCTTTGCGAGCGCTTTGATTTATTTATCTCCACTTTTGGGACCGTATTGTTCTTAGTACGGCTAGAATGACTGTTTCCAACAAAGGCATGAACTGATTCTCTTACCCGCCACTTAGGTAAAGCGCTTTTGTTAATTGACGAACGCACTCATTGTTTGCAAAAAGTAGCAGCATACACTTAGGCGCACGGAACATCAATAATGTTTGACGGCAACGAAGGGCGCAGAACAGACGTAAATAATTAAACACATACACACATACAAGCGCACAGCTTGGTAGACAGCAAAAAACAGCGAGACAGATAAATGGGCGTTGCGGCGCAAAGCGTGACAAACAAAGAGCCACGCTGAGTTTCTAGTTGTGTTGCTATTGATGAGTTCGAAACATGCGCAGACAGACACGTATGCTGAGTGTGTGTTGGTGTGTGTGTGTGCGTGGTAAACATGGTTTGTGCCTATCGCGCCGATTTATTTGCCAAACCAACTATTATATGTTAGTGCTATTGTTATGTCGCGTCTGCATGAAGGTCGTACGGGGCGTATACGCAACGCGGCAATACTTGCCTTCATCATCATCATCATATTCAACTCAAGCTGCCTAAAGCCTAACTGAGTGAATGTTTGAAATGATAGCGCGGTTAAACGCTTGTGTGTGTGTGTGAGTGAGAGCGCGTATAGTGTGCTGTTGCCAAAGTAGTTGCGTGCACTTAAGTGATTACGTTACGTGTCATGCTATCAAACGCAATTATTGTCTGTGTGACTGTCTGCTTGACAACTACTCTTGTTTAAAGTACCGTTTACAGTGTACACCAACAACTGCAAACAAGTAGATCCTGCGTAGGTGGATAACTGTAAATTCTGCTCCTTGTTAGTCTTCGCTCGACGGGAATGCGTTTAGTTTTTGATTTGAAAACTTTGCTAATAAAGGGGTTGGTGTGAGCATGAGTAATGTTAATTATTTACGTATATTTTACATTACGTTGTGTATGTAAATGTATGTGCACGTCATAACATGAAAAGTTTCATAATTTGTCTGCGCTGTTTGCGGCTTCTTCATTTCAAATTTTATGACTACAATATGTCATTCCTTGTTTTGAACTTTGTGTGTAGAAATTAATCGATTTTCATGTTAAATATAATCTTATGTATAAAAATGAATCGCAAAATGTGTTGCTAAGTGCATAACTCAACAACGCTTGGACCTATTTGGTCAATTCTTTTTTTAAGTGTTCATTGAGGTTCAAAGTTTTTACGGCAAGAAAAAGTCGAATAATTGCCGAAAACCCCCTAAAAAAGCTCTTTTCTTTTTCCCCATATAAACGAATGAATGTTTGTTTGCTAGTAACGGACAATTCCAAAAAATAATTTTTTTTAAAACAAATTTTTTTTTTCAATTTTTTTTGTTTTGTTTTTCAATTATTTGAATCGGTCAAATTTGACATTTGCTTTCTTTAATCCGGTTATTGAAAGAGAAATTATTGAAAATTATTCAATGAAAACGTTAGGTGTGTTTCACACAAAGTGATCAATTACAGATTGAAATTTGTTACGATGCCACGAAATCGTCGCGCTAATATCGGTCGGCGTTCTCTTTGGCATCAGTATTCATTGGCAGCCCAAGGCACATGACCGACTACTCCCAGGATGCGATGACATACGTACGGAATTATGGATCGCGATCAATCAGCAAGCGATCGTCACGCTGTCACAGCACGACTCTTCAAACAAAAGTAACGATGTTTGATGGACTTTATCTTGAAGCAACGTATATGCGGTGCTGTTAGATGCTAGATGTGATCTGTTGAGTGGCAAAAGAGAGGTTTGCCGCACGCACACATTCTTCTTTGGATGTTTGATGGTGGTTACACCAGATCAAATTGATGAAATCATTTCTGCGGAAATTTCTGATCCAGAGAAAGATCCAGTATTATACGAAGTGGTGCAAAACAATATGGTTCATGGACCTTGCAAACACTACAATCCCTTTTCGGTTTGTACGTTTGACAATAAATGCACGAAACACTGTCCACGTGCTTTTCTTTCGGAAACACAAACTGGAAATGATAGAAATCCACTTTATCGGCGTCGCTTACCTGATAACAATGGCAGAACATTCAGCATTCAGTTTAGAAGAGTGAGTATCGAAGTTAACAACACATGGATCGCCACTGTTGTCTAATTCACATTCAAAACTCATATCAATGTTGAGTATTGCAGTTTGATAAAACCGATAAAAATACGTTTGTAAGTACGTCACGAAAGGGAGCAACATGGCGGTTATTGGTCTTGAACGATACGGTCGATATGTGAACTGCAATAAAGCGCTTTGTAGGATATTTATTTTTTCAATTCATGAACGTTTTCCGACTGTTGTGCGTATCGCAGTTAATTTGGAGAATGGCCAAAGAGTGTATTTCAACCCAGAGAATACAGTAGAGCCAGTGGAAATACCTTAACACTGACAAGTTTTTTCTCAACTTTCGTCAGTGATCCGTTTGCGAGAACATTGCTCTATTCGGAAATACCTTGATATTATACATGGAATGCATCGTCGAAGAAATAGTCATGCAGAAAGCAAGGCCAACCTGTAAATGGACATCCAGGTCTGTTCTCAACTAATGCATTAGGACGAATTTACACAATCCACCCGAAAAACGACGATTGCTTCTACCTTCGGTTGCTATTGATTAATGTACGCGGTTCAACTTCATTTGAGTCATTGCGTAGTGTGAATGGTACGATGTGTGCAACTTTTTGAGAAGTAAGCCAGCAATTACAATTGCTGGAACATGATAATCACTCGAATCAAACGATGGACGATTTGATAGCTACCTCGAATACAAATGAAGATTACAAACTTTTCGCGATAATCATTTCGACATATCAACCTTCAAATCCGCGTCAATTATGGGTTACGAACAAAAATGACATTGCTGAAGGCATTTTACATCGTCGTACAATTCCGGTTGATACTTCCGGTGGTTTGATATCAATTATATTTGCCATTTATCAATTCACGAAAGATGAACTTATCACGAATATTCGCAGAATACTCTACGAATTCCTTTGAGTTCTAAGGATTTGCCATTTCAGTTCAAACGTATTCCGCTGTGTTACATTGAAATAAAAAAATTAAATGATAAAATCAACTTTCTTTTCATTTCAAAACACAAAATTTCACGCCTGCTAGTTCCTTATAAATATAAGTTGTTGTTCGTTTCCACAGCGATAAGAAATGCTTATGGATACGGAGATGCATATAATTTGCTTATCGATGAACCAAAAGAGTCCAAAATTTTCGGTTATTGCTGGACTTCGTCTAAATATGCTTTTTAAGATTGTTGAAATGCAACTTACATTTTTGAGTAACCCTGATTTTTAGTTTTGTAAGAAACCCTCAAACCAGATAAATGTGATTAGAATGACTAACTGTGTGGATTTAGACATCTCCGTCCCTCTTTCTTTGTCTCTCTGAATACACGCTAGCTAGTTCCAAATTTTTTTACCCACCGATGCGAAACTTTCACACGTGCTTTTCTCCCAAAGAATCTGTCCACTTATCGGAACCGTCGACTTCAAGAGATCTTTTCTACGGAGAGTGTGTTTTTAATTTTATGAATGGCTGTGTGTCTTCAAATACTATTGTATTTAATTTTGATTCATTGTCCATAGTAAAGGGGCCCCCAGATTCGATGCGATATTTCTTTATGTCACTTGATTTCTTTATATAAATTTAACTTCTTTTTGATTACCCTTATCTATGCTAAAAGATATTTTCTCTTTTTTCTCTCTTTGACCAAGCTCAAAAACCCATATCTCATCGGCATGCTCTCCATGAATGTTCGAAATTCGAACGATCAAGTATGTCCAAAGAGACCTGTTTACGGTATTCTTTTTTAAAATAATTCAAATTAAGTGAGACAATTTGAGCAAAAACGCATTTCATATCCAAAGTATCCATCAAAATCATTCGAATGGATTCGCGAAAGATCTCGAGCTCTCTTGCCATCTCTCCAACACTTGCTTGCCGATTTTCCAGCACCAACATCCTTCACTGTTTAGATATTCTCATCAGTTGAAGAGGTCGAATGTCGTCCTCTCGACCATCTTTGAAGACTTTGTACCACTTGTAGGCTTGTGTTTCTGATAAAACTGAATCACCGGAAGTCTTTTCCAACATTCGCAATGATTCCGCACATGAAATTCGGTTATAAATACAAAATTTGAGGCAAATTCCTTGTTGGATATTTTTGTCCATTGTAAAAACCACAGCGCATTACTTAGGTGTACCGACTTATGCAGCTGCTGTAAACAAACTGGTTGACAGATCGGGTTCATATTTGGTCTAGTAGTTAAGGACAATTCTACCAACTTATCAAAATACATATTTTGAGATAATCAATTATCCGGGTATTTAATTACTATTTTCTAGTGCTTTTTGTCACAATGAATACTATAATGAAAACCGTTTTTGCAAATTTTATTTAAAAAAGGTGAGAGAATACGTAACTCATCCCATTTCGTGGTATTAAGTATGTTGTAAAAGTTTATTATTTTCTTTTTTTTCAAATTTTTGGAATCAATTACATTACTTTATGGAAAACAAAATAAGGAATTTCTTCCCTAAGAAATAATCCATCCAAATAATCTTGTTGCAGTGTAAAAAAATCAAAAGTACAAATATATACTATATTTTGAAGTGACATAAAATCACTTTAAAATACAAATCGATATTGGTCCTCCAGAACTACAGCGCTCACATAAACCGACACAAACGCATAGCAATAACAATTCTTTGAAGAGTGTATCAACATTCCAATCGATATGCCTACAAAGCATTATGTCTGCAAGGATAACAAAAAGTAAAATGTGCGGCAAAGATCAAAAATAAATTTTCAATTGTGATACAAAGCTACTACGAGTACAATCAGCAAGCGAATTGAAAAAGATGGCAACAGCCAATGAATGGATGCCACAAGTGGTCATGTCGCAATGCGAGTACATTGCCTGCCTGCAACGACTCAAAAGACATCTTTATTGAGCTTAAAAATGCCACTATAAGGATTTGTATCACCCACATACACAGGACACAGACACTCATACAGACAAATGTGTGGCAAGTGTGTGTCTGCTGCCACTTTTGCCAACAGCTATGCCACAGGCATGCCGGAAATGCATTGTCTGCAACGCCTTCGCTTCACTTTTTCTAGTTTTTTTCTGGCTTTTGGTTTTGGCTTTGGTTTTGCTTTCACCTTCCGCCTGGTCCTTTGCTGCAACGAGATTGAATTCAGCACACGATGAGTGTTGCATTTGTGTGGCCATTGGTGCGGCTGGGGCGATGACGAAGGGAGATACGAGATGCGAAACAAGCAATAAGGAAAGTGAGACAAACAAGCTGCAATGCCAGTTTGGTGTAAATGCAATTTGGACTCAGTCAATATGTTGCATTGCAGGAAATTTGCAGTTGCAGTTGCAATCGTACTTTTAACTGTAGTTGTACTTGTATTTGTAATAGTATTTGTGTTTGTGGGCATTACCGGTTCAAAATGGCATTAGTAGTAAGAAGTTTATTCGATATTTTTGCACGTTCCTTTATGAAATTACCTGCGACCCTTCATTTTATTGCGCTGCTTATCTCCTTCCTCTGCAGCTGAAATGCGGTACCCAATAGAGGGGATTTTATGTAGAGTTGAATTTAATGTCCCTTAAAGTCGAAGATTTAAAGATTTCGTAAAAATTTATTTCTAAGTCAATACTCCTGACAAGAATAAACGAAAATTTGCGATTGAAAAAATATTTTTTAGTCGAATAATTAATGCCTTATATATTTTTCGGGTCAATGCGTTACAATTGTGAAACGAAGCATATATTATATTTGGAAAGTCTTAATAATTAGGAATGTAACCCGTTTCGAGGTTCTTTACTTTTTGAAATAGAAAAACCATGAAACTTGAAATTGGTTCATCCGTTTGAGCAATTCTACTAGTAACTGGCAAATGACACGCGTTATGTTTTGCCCCAAGGACTGATTCGAAGCGGCATTGTCCACATAGGCTTTAGACTTTACATATCTCCACAGGAAAAAGTCTAACGGTGTGATATCACACGATCTTGGTGGCCAGTCGACAGGCCCTAAACGTGAAATTATCTGCTTACCGAAGTGTTCTTTCAATAAATCCATTGATGGATGCGATTTGTGGGAAGTGGTACCATCTTATTGAAACCAAATGATCGGTTATCATGGCGCGTTAACTGTTGCCATTGCCGGTTACTTTCTTACCGGCATCATTTTTGAAAAAATATGAACTGATGATTCCACCAGCTCATGAACTGCACCAAACCGTTATTTTTTCTGGATGAAAAAGCAGCTCTTGAAACTCTGCATGTTGTTCTTCGTCCCAAATGGGGCAATTTTGCTTGTTTACATACCCATTGATCCAGTGGGGTTCATCGCTGAACAAAATTTGGCTCGTAAACGTCGAATGTTTTTGAAACTTTTCAAGAGTCCATAAAGCGAAGCGATGTCGCTTGGGTAGGTCGAGCGGCTTCAGTTTTTGCGCAAACTGTTTTTTGTACACTTTCAACTTAAGATCTCGACGTAAAATGCGCCAAATCGACTCTCCACGGTATTCGTGTACACTCTCAACTACGGCTACTTTATTTTCTTCACTGCGGTCGAATATTATCCAAGAATAAATGCTGGATCTCAAGATGGGTGATTGTGTTGAAAAAAATACGCTCAGTTAGCGAAGGGCGCGAAACACATTCTTTACAGAACGTAAATAAAGTTGAACGATTTGTAAACGCTGTTCAGGCGTAAGTCTTTCCATGATGAAATGTCAAACACTACTGAACAAAAATAACATGTCAGCTTGACACGACTCAAGCGTGTCAAAAAAAGGCTATTGAAAAAAGTACCTCTACTTGAGAAAAGTACCTCTATAAATAAGAGTTTTTTATAGCACACATATTTTTGGACGCTGTCGACTGTCATATTACATATACTTGAATTTCTTATCACAATACTTCGTTTCTTATAAATTCTTTATATTTCGAAGCTAGTATATTTCAGCAAGTGTTCACAAGACCACTCAAAAAAATCTTAGCGTGCGAACTATTCTATATGCCATAAGCACTCAAGTCCAGGAGTTAGATTTTTTTCATGATTCATGATTCATGAGATAAAAACTTTCCTTCAAAGCAATATCTTATACCTGGATAAGCGTACAACAACAGCGTACTTTTCTTCGCTTTCTTTTTCCAGATTAATCGGGTTAAGGTGTTTGTAGTCAAATGAATGAGTATACTCCAATTTATTTCTATAAATTATGTATTTAAAGTGGTGGACTCCAATAAAGTGTAAGAACCTTTTGATTGTCAAGAAACTAAGCATAAGAAAAAATCATTGTTTGGTGACTAACGCGTCTGACCGAGTTTTCATCTACAAATTGGTGTTGAATCGCAACAAACTCGATCCATTTCTGAAGCTGATAGTTTTTGGTGAAGATAGTGGGTCAACGTTAAGAGAAAGCCGTTGTGGTTGAATGCGACGGTCATGAAAGATTTGCTTTCCTCCCCCCACCCTACTCGCATTTCGTTGAGCGTTGCTCCATTTCGTTTCAATCACTCTGTCGCACAGAAGATTGAAAATAAAGTGTTTGAGATTTGATTCAACCCCAAGATTGACCAGAGCAGTTGCGACTGCTTCTGGCAGTCTCCTCGATATGAAGGAAGGTCTCAGCAGCTTATTTTTACCTCTTTAACTCTAATGGCTTCCTCAAGCCATGCCATGATAGTACGCAGGGCAGTGTCCACTGACCGGCTCTTACTTAAAATAAAACATTAGATAAAGCAGTTTTTTATTTAATTCTTAAAAACCGCCTTTCTTGGGCTGTCACACAAGCAGTGCTAATATTTGCTCGTTCTGCATTTGCTTAAAAAAATTATAAAAATTTATTCCATTATGTGAAAGAAATTATGTTTTTCTTCTAATATGTGGCTTTTTTTTATTAACACTCACTGCGGTATTATTACAATTTTAACAAAAATAAATATTTTCCACTAAAGTAATTTATGTTTTAATTTTTTTTAATTGCAGTTAAACTGAATTCCAACGATAGCAACTTTAACGCAAACGAACTTTATTGATTTTACGAAATAAAAACAATACAAACCAAACTAATGTAGTAAAAAAACCAAAAACAAAAACAAATGCAACCAAACATATCAACAGTGCCACAATAAGCGGAAAATAGGTTAATAGAATCGAATCAAAAAATTGCAACAACAAAAAAATTGTTGTAAAAGGAAAACAGGAGGGTAAAAACGCAGAAGTTTTAATATTTTTATTATCAAAAAAACAAAAAAAAAAAATTAACTTCAAAAGGAACCAGCAAACATAAAAACAAAGTTAATTTAAAGGCGAAAAAAGAAATAATTAAATTAAATGCTCCTGCCATCACTTTGATGAGGAACTTCAACTGAAAATATTATTAATATTTTTTGCCTGCTCGACAAAGTACAAAAAACAACACCAATAATTGCAAACAATAGCAGCGCTAGCAACAACGACGACAACAACCTTTTATGTTAAGGCAAACACACACATAGAAAACATAACGGCAAATGCATATTTGTTTGTTTGTGCGAGCGAATAAAAAGTTATGCCTTTGCTGCAGCGCATAATAATGCACAGCAACAGCAATGAAGTAATAGCAACAACAACAAAACCAACTATCACAACGATAACAAAGCAAACAAAGGCACTTGAACGTCAGACAAAAAAACCAACGGAATTCTAATTGAATGCAAATGAAACGAACAACTTGCCGCGCAAGGGGGGAGAGCGAACGTGCAGCAAATTAATACAAGCAGCAGGCGCTGACAGAGGCGACTGCATGCAACACAATTGCAATATAAAGTAAATGTTGAGCGCGACAAACGGAAATGTTGCAATAATAATAAAATGAGTAATAATGAAAAAGCAGCAAAGCACAATAAAAACAACGACGACGACAGCAATAAAAACAACAAAGTGACAACAAGTGTTGACGACAAGCGCATTTGAGCCGCGCGCAGCAACAGCCGTGGCAGCCAAAGCAATAAATCGACTAAGAAATATAGCAAATAAAGCGTCAAACCGTAACATAATTAACAAAGGCGGCGGCAAAGAGGAGACATATAGGCAACAGCAGTGCCAGAGAAGCGCCAAAGCAACGAATTTCATAACAACAAAACAGCAGAGTGGCAACGGCAGTCAGCTGAAGCTAATGCAAGCGGCAAGGCAGCAAAGCAGAAGGCAGTGTTAGTGGAACGTTGCGAGTTATTACAAGTTATATACGCTAAACAGCAATATTACAACAACAGTAGTGATAAGGAAACAACAGGATACGAAAACAACCGTCATATGACTCTATACAATGACGCTGCGAACAATTGCAACGATGCTTTAGTCGAGCGATAAAACAATATACATAGATTTTCCACACAGACGCTTCGATGGCGCGTCAATAACCGCTACTCGGTGTTTTTGAGTGTATGTGTGTGTGTGCTTAATACAGCAACTTCATACAAGCCTGCAGTGTGTATAGAGTCATGTCGAAGGCATAACAGCAAAGCGCGCTAAATCTAATTATCCGCTACCATGGCTTTACATGCCAAGCAGCACTATAATAACAAAAACAACATCAATAACTTCCACTAACATCACAACAAAAGCGATTAGCGTTTGTACAGCGCTAAAGCCCAGCCGCTAAGGTAGTAAGCAAGCAAAATTGCTTACCCGATTGACGTCAAGTGGGGCAGCAACTAAGTAGTCGTTTGAATAGCGCCGGAACAAAATCAACAACAACAGCAACAATTGTAACTACTGTACAATAAGCAAACAACAACATCTTGCCAAAGACAAAGCACAAAAATCTCGCCCTTCATTGCGCGCAGCGCATCCATAGGCGAGCGCACATACTTAGAGAAATACACACACACGGCTATATATACAACACATTTGTGTCTATTTGGCCGTTCATTAGACAAGCGAAGTCAGTCAGTGAGATTACAGTGCTGCATGAGCGCTGCATGTATGTTTTGTTGAGCTCGTGCTTTCGTTGTTAGCAAGCGCGTGTGGGTGTCTGTGCTACTCAGCGTCGATCGTCTATTGTTGTGTCGTCTGCATGTGGCTGAATGTGCTGTCATTAATGCAATTTGCTGCAAAGCGGAAATAGTTGACGGAAATTAAACGGCCACTTAAGTTCCGATGTAAAGTGATGCCATTCAATTGGTGCAGCGCGCAGCAACAATAACCGCAATAACAACAGCAACAGCGTTTGAAAATTGTTTGCGGTATTAATAATTGTTTGAATGCTTACAATAGAATATTCTATAACAACAAGTGGTTGGCTGTCACAGTATAGAAAAACCTATGAAAATTGGCAGCATTGATAACATTCAAAGCTCAGTGAACTTTTTGCTAAAAAAAATTTTGGCACAAAGAGTTTGATTTTCCAAGACAAATAATCAATTACTTGACAATGGGTTTGAAAATATTTATTGGAATTAAAAATTATGTCAATCGAGCCAAATGGATTTATATGAAAGCTTTAGAGCGTAATCTACAAGCTTCAAGCTAAAATTAATGCAGTTCAAGGGTCCAAGATTGGAATTAAAAATTATGTCAATCGAGCCAAATGGATTTATATGAAAGCTTTAGAGCGTAATCTACAAGCTTCAAGCTAAAATTAATGCAGTTCAAGGGTCCAAGAAAGCTCAAAAACTTTTGGGAAAGCTCAAAAAGCTTTAAAAACTGTATTGAAAGCTTTTTGTATATAATCAACACTGAATATGCAATTACTTCTGGTACAAAAAGTTTGAGTAACTGAAAGTTTGGAACAACGTGAAAGCTTCAAAAGCTCAATGAAAGCTTGAAAATCAAGGAGAGCAATTAAACAAATTCAGTCAGCACATCGAAGCCAGTTGGATTTGTATGAAAGCTTCAGAGAGTAGTTTACATGGTTTGAGCTAAAATTAATGCAGCTAAAAAGTGAATAAAAGCTTAAAAAAATTTAGTGAAAGCTCAAATAGCCTGAAAACCTATACTGAAAGCATTCTGAATATAATCAACACTAAAAGTTCAACTACTTCTGGTACAAAGTGTGTAAGTAACTGCAAGTGACAAAAATCGTGAAAGCTTGCGAAAGCTCAAAAATCGATAAAAGCACTTTAGATTACACCAAACTATGCTTCCAAATTATTACATATTTTTGAGTAAAATCTCTGTAGTTTGAGGCATTTGGCATCACTAAGCAGTGCTCAAGCAAAAAGCTTTAAGAGAAGGAAAAAACACTTTTTTGAAAAAAATAAATACATAAATAAATAAGCACAAGAGCGTACTAGCTGCTGTGGGTTAATCCACAAATATGATGTACAAAATAGCATTACATGAAGAAAACGCGCAAAATTTAAAGCTTTGCTGAAAAGCTACGTGATTATGCCACAAACAACTCGCTGTGGTGAAAGAGACAGTTAATGAAACGAAAAAACTCAAGAGCTACAAACAAGACAGCTAAATTAATTGTGAGATAATTATACAACTGAAAAAGCTTAAAGCTCTATGTTGGAAGAGAAAACTCTCAAATTGATAATAAATTTAATTCCAGACCAAGACAAGAATTACAAATTAACACGTACTCGAAGAGGAAAAAAATTTCCAGCTTATCAACTTTAATAGAGCCACACCCATACGGCAATTACGCGTGCAGTTAATTAAATATTTTATTTGCTTCTTCAGCCCATACCTTCCACAAGTTTATATTAAATTCACATTGCGACGAAAAGTTTCTCACCTGTCACGGCTGATTTGCTGCAACTCCGCTCACCCTTAATATCGGCCAGGAACAACGCCGCTTACTTTATTCTTATACCATTAATTTGCTGCTTCCCTCTCCCACCAAAAGTTAATTTCGACTCTCTCTCCCACTGATGACCGCCGCTAAACGACGCGCAAGCAGTGGCGCGACAAATAACAACAATAACAATAATGATACGGATGAATATCGCGAACAGCAGCAACATCTGTTACAACATCCACAACAACAATATCATAGTACACAACAACGTTACCATTTGCAGTATCAGCAAGACCAGTCACAGCAACAACCACAACAACATTACCAATACCAACAACAACAGCAACAACAGTTTTCTCATCAGTCCGCATCGCATTCAGCATATCATCAGGAAAATCACCAGTCAAATCAACAACAACAACAACAGCATCAACAGCAACAGCGCCAACAAACATCACTGCTGCGTGATTGTTCGGTGAAATTGCCTCTGGATATTCTGTGAGTATATAATATATAGTTTTTTTGCAATTTTAGTTGGAAATTTCGTGTTGTCAGAGCATGCTGATAGTAAGCAATTAAAAATGTTGAAGTTGCAACTTGGAGCATTTACTTTTTGTAGAAAAAGTTGGTTGTTGTCTATGACAAGTATGGGATTTGCAGGACTGTTGCTAGCAAAGATAGATCAATACTTACTTGTGCTTTCGTAAGAAATTTTTGGTCCGGGTTCAAACGCAGCAAGTCCAGTAAGCTCCTTGCCATCAGTAAGGTTAGCCTCTTCCTAATTTATTGGGTTAATGACCTAATGGCGTTCACACTGTAAGGTTGACAATTTTAGCGAATGCCAGCTGTGGATGCTGTTTGGAAGAATACGAGGTGGAAACAGCTTAAAACTTCCCTCTTGATATTACTACCCTTGTGAGATCTAGGCTTAAACACTTACAATTCCAGATATGCCATTTAACTAATGGGAATGGATATTAAAGACCTTAGCAGATTTTTATTGACCTCAAGCCTCTTTTACTTATGTCAATGCTAACACCTTTATTTAACATTCTATACTAAATTCTAAATCGAAAACAAGAAAAAACATTAACTTCGGCTGTGTTCAGTTTTTATAGAAGCTATATGCTATAGTAAGCCGATCTGAACATTCGCTTCGTTTATTACATTATTATCTTAGAAAATAACCTGTGCCAACTTTTGTGAAGATACATTGTCAAATGTGAAAGTTTTCCATACAAGAAACTGATTTCGCTCGTTCATTTTGTATGACAGCTATATGCTATAGTGGTCCTATATCGGCAGTTCCGGCAAATGAGCAGATTCTTAGAGAGAAAATGACGTTTGGAAAATTTCAAAACGACATCTTAAAAACTGAGGGACTAGTTCGTATACATAGAGACGGACAGACGGACAGACAGACAGACGAACATGGCTAAATCGACTCAGCTCAACATTCATTTATATACATATATACTTTATAGGGTCTCCGACGCTTCCTTCTGGGTGTTAAAAACTTCGTGGCAAACTTAATATACCCTGTTCAGGGTATAAAAAACCTTATTAATAGTAATACTAGCTTTTAAGTGAGATTATTCGCTTACAAAGGCCTTATTAGATACTTGTATGTTTTCATATCAGAAACCCGTTTATTTTAAGTGCTGTTGGAGTTAAGTGGTTGTTGGCGAAAAGTGGTGTTGGTTGCTGAAATTTGAAAGATATTAAACCATAAGTGGAAATACACATACATACTTTCACATCCATTCAACTCTTAAGAAATATATATGTAATGCACAACAAATAGTTATAAAATTTCCTAAAGGAATTATATAATTTCTAAGTCACGTTTCGGCCATTTTCTAAATGTCGTGATCTGTAATTTTTGTATTGTATACAGTAAGAAGTAGAATTTCACGATGGAAATATATACAAATTATTCAATTTTATTATCAAAAAAATCGTTCTCCAATTGGAATTTTTCGTACGCTTTTGCCCTTCTATGGACGTAATAAACGTCCACCTGTGCTCGATATTCGTCGAATTGTTGGAATTTTCGAACGTATATTTTCTTCACATAATGTTCAAGTGCCAATAATCCAAAGTTAAATATTGCCTTCGTTCAAGCAAGAGTTCATCAAGACCACAATTTGTCGGTTTCAAGACGTCCACAAAAATTAGGACTGTCTCAAACCACAACTCGGCAGATTTTGAGAAAAGATTCGGGCTCGTTTCTGTATAAAATTGCGCTCACTAATGAAATGAACTCATTGAATGGTCATTAAACGGTGTGAAATTACTGATTTTGTTTAGGAACAACTTGAAAACGATTTTTTTAAGAAAATCATCTTCATCGATGAGGCTCGCTTTCATCTGAGTGGTGCAGTCGATTCTAGTGCGAAGAAAACCCAGAAATTATTCATCAGCGGCCATCATATTCACCAAAATTGGTCTGGTGGAATCATCGGTCCGATATTCTTTCAAAATGAAGCTGATGACACCGTTATTATCAATAAAGGGCGGTATAGGTCGTTGATAACCGCCGATTCCAACAAGACATGGCTATGTGCCACATAGCACGTGCAACAACCGAGTTATTGCGAGCAAAGTTTGGAGATTCGATTATTTCAAGAAATTTTGACATTGAATGGCCTGCAAGAAGTTGTGTTTAAACACCATTAGACTACTTCTTGTGTGGCTATTTGAAGTCATTGGTCTTTAGCAATAAGCAAAACTCTCTCCAAGCTTTAGAAATCAATATTCAACCTACCATACATGACATACGACTTGATTTAGTCGAAAAACTACCTTAAATTTGGGTTCATCGCATTCGGCTCGGCAAAGGAAATCGTGTAGGCCAGTTAAATGATGTTATATTCAGAACTTAATTGTATCGATTGTGCTTCCCATTAAAAAACAAAAAAAATATTTGATTTATCAATTAGTGTGTGTTTTTTTTTTAAGAAATCATATCAGTCTTATTGGAAAACACTATATTAAGAAATTATTTACCTATCTCATTTCAACATTTTCACTCAGCTCGATAATATATTCACAAAGAAATTCGTTATCTCATCAAAATTAAATAATGCTTACTCTTCATACATACTACTATGATCAAAACATAGTAAGACTTTGTACATAATTTCTAGAATCCTCGAAACCGTTGTTAAAGTTCAATTTAATTTAAAGTTGCATTGGGCACAGATGCGACTGTCAGTCTAGTCCAACCTAAAAAAAAAGCGTTTTCGCAAGAAATTTAAATTAAAAAGTTTTACTATTTTTTGCCCATAGTAGTATATCATACTATATGCTTTCCTTATTTCTGTAGGTTATGCTCGATACAGAGCTAATTTCATTTCCGCGTCAGCTGTCATTTGCTGCGAATTTATAGCATTTCATTTCACGGTAGCGCGTATAATATACATATTACTTAGCTACATTAAATGAGACCGCTAGGATACGGTAATAAGTTGCACTTAATGTGGCATATATTATATACATATAGCGGCTCCTATGTGCATTGTATAAATTGAATGCGCACATGCGATATTCCCAGGCGAAAGCGTACTTAAATTGTGCTTGAATGTATTAAAAGCAAATAATTCACAAGAGTCTAACAACATAGACATGTTAATGTCATTTCGATAATGTCACTTACAGGCAAAAAAGCTGCTTGCATTACAATAGCATATTCGGCATAAAAGAGAGACTAAACAAAGGCAAAGTGCGCAGCGGTGCCAGCTAAAATTTTGGTGGTTAGAGGTATGGAAACGATAATAAAATGTACAGAGATAATGTTGTAGATAGACTACGCAGCTGAATTCGTGTGAAGGCAAATATCCGTACGTTATAAAAGCGGCCATACGCTTATGTACTTAAATACAATGAAAAGCTAAGCCTATGCGTTGACATAAATTAAAGCTTAATTTATGATTTCGTGATTTTGTTTGCGCTTATGTATATTATGTTGGGACAATAATCGGTTTTAATAGGAGCTTATACATATCAAATCTGCCACCAATTCCACCCTAACACATTTGCTCCTTTGTTTAACAAAACCATTAACATATGTAAAAATATTTACTGGAGTAAAGGATAGCATTTAGTAAATTTGAGAAAAACGTTGGTTTTAAATACGTTCAGTAAATCTCATGGATATGAAAGTAATTTATTTGAGCTGAGTAATCAACTAACCAATGCTCGAAATGGATCTTCGAAAGAGGTCTGATCTGTATTTCAGATATTATTATATTATATTATTCTCGTTGTGCTTTCAAGTTACCATTATTACTATTGTTCACTCTAACCGCTCAAAACGTCTTAAATAAGAACAAGGCCTGGTATATATTCTGCCTCAACCCTATGAAGGCGAAACATTTGCATAGGTAATATTCCAACGTTATCACCCTCTCGACATACTAAATAATGTTTACAGAGTCTACCACTTAGTCTATTCATTGGCTGTTTACAAAACGAACACTTTCTCATTACAAACACTTTTTCATTTTCGACGCTCCAGAAGAAAAACAGAATTATAGTTATTTAGTTTGAATCTTCGTTCAATAAGGGAATTGAGAATCTTATCACATGAGCCCGCTTCACATTTTAATCCTTAGTCAAACCCAAAGTCATATAATAAATGAATTATTTTTGATTATTATTTCAACTATAGCTAAAGTAATCAAGCTGAATCTACTATATACATGTAAATTCAACAAACATCTTGTGGACTGCCTTCCTGGTCGATTAGTATGCGAAAGTCATACTATTAATGCCTTGCAACAAAATATCTCCTTATATCCGAAAGGAAAAAAAGAATGTAATATGGATTGAAGAACTCATATCTATCACAAATCGAAAATCACATGAAAAGAAAAAAAGTCATTACGAATATACTCCAAGTACACCACGTTGTATGAGCAACATAGCATTTTCTTAAGGAGTTACATGGGTTTCCTTGGGTAAAAAGACCCTTTTTCAAAATTTTTGTCTCATATAAAAATGAAATATTTTCTTAGAACTATTTATTGTTACAAACATACACTATTAACAAAGAAATTGTGAAATTATTGGAAAAACATATTTTAAACTCGGCCATTTCGAGGCCATTTCCAGTGACCCCTCAGAAAAATGTGCGGCGTTGGCAGGATAACTCCTTACAGAATCATCTCAAGTGACACATGTTTTAGTTAAAACCTTAACTGAGAGCTACGAAAAACTTAAATTTTGAGTGAAAATTTCGCGACTCTTTTCCAAAAGTTGTAATCGAAAAAAAAAAATCGTATCTCAAAGGCCTGAGTAAAGTTTTATGAAGACCGGTTGAGTAGTTGTCAAGAAATCTTGTCAACCGAATTCAAAAACACACAGGTTCGAAAAAAATGCATTTAAACACGGCGCACTTAGCCCAGCTAGCCTCGAGCGCACAAGTTTTCAAGGCTGTATCGCCGAAATTATTATTCGGATCAACTTGAAAATTTAGGAAAATATTGTATAGGTTTGGTAGAACTTATTAACACAATAAAAGAAATCGATTTTTCGAAATCCCCAAACCCATGTTACCCCCCAAATAGTAATGTGTGAATGCTCAGTATATTTGTTGTAGTATAATTTTAATAAATTAAATTTAATTTATTTACAATTTTATTTAAATTTTAAAAATTTAAAATAATACTTCTGAAACCAAACAGGCCACTTTTGGAGAGCGAAAACCTTCTTTTATTAGAATATAAATTTTTCAAAGCTGCAGATTTATTTGCTTTGGATATAAAAATCTGAATGCAAAATATCAAAACATTCAATGATGCATATGTATATATATGGGAAAGATAACATGATTTAAACAAAGTTTAAATTCAAATTAAAAGCTTGTTAAAGTTGAATCATTTATTAGAGCAAAAATAAAAAAAAAGACTTGGAATATAACGAACAACCCATTATCACCACTTCTTCAATGTGTCTTTTTAAAATCGGAATTATGTTGGTTTTGTTCTCGCAGAGTCTACTTTTATATAAAGCAAATGCCACCGGCGTCTCCCTATATCGGTTGGATAGATATTTGCTTAACAATTAGTCGTAAAATCTATAAAAGTGCCAAGCCATGACAAACGCAGACTCTACTCATCGAACACATTTTACTATAAAATTGTGCCAACGACGTGTTGCGTGAAGCAGATCGTATCCGCTTAGCTGGCAAATAAATCGTAGCTGTTTATTGCATAAACAAAATATGCACACATACTAAGCGCACTCGTTACACACATATGTAGACAGAAAAACGGCAACCACAAGCACACGCTTTACCACACGCTTGCGCCAATAATAAAAACAACGCCATTAAAGGCGTCAAAGCGAAATGCTTTAACGACAGCGCCGTTAATAAATACGTGAATACGCGAAATATTGTGCAAATGACAACAACAACAAGGTCAGCCGGCAATATTAGAGCACTCATACGCCTTGGTGTACCATAAATGCCCAAAATGTTACGTATACGCAGCGTAGACTCGGGCGCTGTGCTCATTATTAACAAAATGATATGCCGTCGCGCTGCAAATCCTCATGAAGCGTGCGTTATCCACAATGGAATTATGAAATTTACGCGCTTTGATACGCTGATAAGATGCGCCGCCTGTCTGCCTGTGTAACAGCCAACCCATTGATTGCTCACATGTGCTTGCAGCGGCATTATGTAAAGGTGCGTGTATGTGTGTATGAGTTTGCGTATGTATTGTAATTTGATTTAAATGAGTATTCAACCACGTGTGCGAAATCACACATACACGGACAACATCAAACACTCTCCTGCAACTTTGTATGCGCAAAAAAAGCGCAAAATAAAAACAATATTTATACGTAATTCATACAAAGAGAGAAATTTTTTCTTGCCTCTTAATGGGATTTGTCGTTGCCGCCGTCTGAGTTGTTGAAAAAGACCTCAATTGCAAATGAAGTTATTTCCATTTGATGGCATAACGAGGGAACCCGCAATTTAGACACATTTAAATGGGATTTACCCACCCATACACACATAACACATTTGTACAAACATGCATGTGTGTGTGTATGCATTTTAATGTATTTGCTCTTATGTATTCGCCTGTGTTATTAACATCTCTTTTAAATGCACGATTCTTGTGCATTTTTCATGCCAGACGGCAGTTAAGTGGAGCAAAAGTTAAATAAAGAAAAATAATAATAAATATAAGAAGTGGCTGCGAAAAAGGGAAAATTAGCATTCAGCATTTTTTGCATTTTAGAAAAATAACGCACGCGAAAAATGCCTGCAAGAA
This sequence comes from Bactrocera tryoni, assembly GCF_016617805.1. Taxonomy (NCBI): domain Eukaryota; kingdom Metazoa; phylum Arthropoda; class Insecta; order Diptera; family Tephritidae; genus Bactrocera; species Bactrocera tryoni. The sequence continues at coordinate 11,220,236 of NC_052501.1, read as the reverse complement.
GCACGTGCGAAAAAAAATTAAAATTGTTGTGGCTTAAGGTAGTACTAAAGTAAGTATGGTGTAACAAATTATGGCTATCACTTTCAAAAATTCAAATCAATGAACATAAATTGTTTCTCATATGTAAAACAAAATCTCGATTTAGAATATTGCGGAGGAAGACTTATACAACCAGCTTTTAGTTTTAATTATACAAGCAGTGTTCCAAAGTAAACAGGACTTAAAAAAACAGAAAAAAAGGTTTTTTCGACAAAATCAATTAATTTTATTCAAAATAGTCTTCTTCTGCTTCAATACAGCTTTTTGCACCGTCCAAAAGCATGTCGAACGAGTGTTTTTGCTCGTTGGCCGGTATGGCGGTGCAAATGTTTGAATGGCCTCTGTGTCTGCATAACGCTTTCCTTCATGAGAAAATGCATTTCTCCGAAAAGAAAGGAGTCACACGGTGCCATATTAGGTGAATACGTGGAGTGGTTAATGTTTAAAATGTGATGTTTGGTCAAATAATCGTCCTTCGAATGTTGGATTCTGAGCAAATTTTTGGTCGTCAGTCAACTAGTGCGGAATAAACCCTGCACACACCTTTCGTAAGCCCAAATGTTCTTCCAAATGCGATATATCGATGTTTTGCAGATGTTCAATTCCATTTCCATGAATTTCAATGATGATTTCGGCTGATTTTTGATGAATTAATGCACAGTTTCGATGGAATTTCCGGTGATCACGGATTTTGATTGGCTCACATGTTGAACGTCATTTATGTCCTCACGACCACTTTGAAAGCGTTGAAACCACTCTTGCACTCTGCAACGGGATAGGCAAGCATCGCCATAAACTTGTTTAATCAATTGAGATGTTTCGGTAAAAGTTTTACCAATTTTAAATCAAAATTTAATGTTGGCTCTTTGTTCGAAGCTCATTTTCGCACCGATAACACAAACATACTGACACTTAAAACGCAATAACTTCACTTCCAATCGACGAAATGTCTCACAGGATAATCGATAAAGATAGCAGATTCTAACGCACCAGACGACATATAGATGGCAGCATCAGGGGGCTAGATTCAAATATTCCTGTTTACTTTGGAACGCACCTTGTATAGGTTAGGTTAGGCTAGTCTGGTACCTCCAAGACCTCCTTACCTCATATCGTGAAAACCCTAGATACTTGCATCTAGTCTTGCCAAGGCAGGACAGAAGATACTTCATTGTTTGCTTGGTGCCTTCTTCTAGACATTTGGTTGTTGTATAGATTGGATAAACATTTTTTTAATCAGAATAAACAGTTTTTACTAATGAAGGTTGTATCGATTGGAGGCTAATTTTTTAAAGATGCCCCACTTTTTGTTTGAGGTATCTGTCTACAAGTCATCTGGAAGAACATGAGTCAACCTATATGGTATATGAAGGCAAAACCAAAGCTCACGACCTATTTTAAATCTTTTTATTGCTATCACAACATGTATATCTTGTACAGACAAACACTGTAACGAGTGAAGAATGGGTATATCACCTGATCAAACTTGATTCAGGCTTTTCCATATAAATTGTGTGCAAAAACCGCATTGATAAATATTTGATTCCTAGATTGGCACAAGCTATGTTAATGTTCATATGACCTATGATTTCCATATGCCAATTAGTAAACTGACGATTTTTATCAAGGAAACATGTTGAACTACGAGATTGATTAAAACTTTGTGTTTATTATAGAATTACGGCAACGGAATCATTGAAAATGTTGCTGAAGTGTTTTGGAGAGTCTATCATATCACGTACATAAATATTTGTGTGGCATAAAACATCGTGTAGGCCTTGAAAACTTGTCTCATGCGAGTCATTCATTCACCTCTTTTAATGACGATAATACCAAAAATGTTAAAGAAACAGCTTATGAAAATCGTTGTGTTGGCATCCGAGAGATATCAAATGATCTCAAAACACTGTATGAATCAACTAAAGACAGTTGGGTTAATATTTTGGGTTTTCATGTACGTCAAGATACATTTAGAATGGGACTCGTACCAAAAAGCGAAATCTTTAACAAAAACAGCTTTGAGCAGAAATAGTCAAAGAATTTCTTGACTACATGGATGAGGACCCTTCATTTACTTATTATGTATACGCCTTCATTACTGATGGCGTGACGTGACGTCGAAACTCTCCAACAATATAACAACTGGGGCTCTAATGAGCTGAGATCGAAAACAAAAATCGACCATATACATAGATAGAACCAAGATAGATAGAACCAAGAAGGTCGCGGCGATTCACTGATTATTATTATCATTATTGTTGTGTTGATTTGACTTTAAATTTCTCTTACAAAATGACAGGACAACCAAATTGGAGGACTTAGCATATGAACTGTTCCTCCAGCCGCATTGTCGATATTTGGCCCCTACTGGTGAATACCTTTTATGTCCAAATTTTAAAAAGTCGCACGCTGGGCAGAAATTTAATTAACTTATGGTGCTTATCTCCACCACGAAGGCTAACTTTTAGGTGTTCAGGAATGGGATTTTCTAGACAGGCTAAAGAAACTAAAGCATTGTTGAGTCCAGAGTGTGGATATAATAGGAAGCTTTAAAAAAAAATCAATATTTAACTTAGGTTCTTTTCTGGTTAAATATTTTTGGGAGCGAACTCGAAAACATAACCCTATATTTAGCTTGATAAGTTTTAGGCTACAGTTTAATTGGAGGGAATTATAATTTACAGAGAAATTCATTGTCTTATAAAGTTGCATCAATCTACATAGTGTTGTAATTTTACAAAGCCGAAACTATCTGTATCAATATAGTTATGAGATATTAAAGAAAAGTATTTTTTTTAGTTTTGTGTTCACTGCACTGGTAAACAAAAATCCACTTGTTTTTTGTGGCATGAACAGAACAAAGTGTTTATTATGTAAGAATTGGCACAAGTGCAGAAAATAGCTACAGATTCCTTCTATCACCCAAAATGTTTTTGCTAGGAGGATTTTTGTTTAAAAAAAAGCGATAGATATATTATTGTTATATTATTTTATAAACTAAAGAGTACCTTAAAATGTTACTGTCGTTGTTTTTCGGTGATATTATGTTTTTGGTGTATCCCTTAACAATGTCCAGCAGCACCTTGGTACCGTTTCTCCATACCAGAAATGTCTTGGTGGAGTCGTTCCCCCTGTTCGTCACTTACGGCCCCTAAATTTTCGGAGAAAAATCCAGATGGGAGTTCAGAAAGTGAATTTTTAGGGACATGTAGCAACCCATTTTTTTATAGGCAGTAAGTAGTTCAGTCACAAGATCTTTGTAATTGTCGGCTTTCACAATTCCAACGGGTTTAAAGGTACTCAGGCTTGTATTTCGGTTTCAATGTTTCATCTTTCATTAGTTTTCCTATTTGCGGACCCACAAATATGCCCTCCTTAATTTTTGCTTCACTGACTCTTGGAAATTTTTGTTTCAGTTACAAGAACCCTCATTCATTTCTGTTCATAGTGTTAACAAAATTCTTCATTAAACCCAATTTAATAAGTAAAAGTGGTAATAATACCTTTTAAGGATCAACTAGAGGTTCACTGGTAATGTTTTTTTGTGCCGGAGTGAATGCCTGACGTACTGGAGATTGGTCGAAGTAGTTATGTGAATTTGCTGAATAGCCAGAAGTTACACGAAGGTAATTCAGGCGAATACGGTGGTTGCGGTACGATATTAGTTGTAAATGTGGTAAAATGATCACGAATTACCAATGCAGTATGAGATGGCGCATTATGGCACTTCTTTGTTCAGTAAAATCAGACATGGTAAAAATCGAAGAACACACTTTTAGAGCCTCACAAAACGACGCTTATCTCAAATACTCATGAATATTTTGACGTGAAATTTAGCTTAGATGTCACTAACGGTACTACCAACTTACAGTAAAAAAATTTATCGATTCGAAAAACTCGCGAAGTATAAATAAAAAATTCACCTTTCAATTTGATCACAGTAGTATTGTAAAATTTAAAGTCGCAGGTTACAGAATATCTGTGGGTGATAGAAAAATTCCGTTTTCAGATTTGACTTCAGGGTATCAAACTGCATTAGAACACCTAAGAATTGTCATGTGACAAATTATGTGTCTACCAGTGCTATTATCTTCACCAAACGTATTTAAAACACAAAATTAACAGTTATTTTTATTTATCAATAGCTAAAGGAAAATTTGAAAAAACTCTGCGATATCGTGTAAAGGGGAATAGACCTAAACAAGGAATGGTGTAGAGGGATTGAACTGAACATCCACCCATTTAAGACGACCACTGTTCCGTTTACGAGACGTAGGTCCCTGCCCGGCTTCATCAACCTCTTGGTCTCATGCTGGATTGCACTCTGCGGTAAAAACAGCATGTTGACAGCATGTGACCTAAATACACACTACTCCAAATGACAGCAGAAGGGTTTGGTAGAGGTAAAACTCATCTAATATTGGCGAAATACCACTGAAGGGAACTTGCGCAGGAGTTGCGGGACCACACATAAAGCTCTCCATATCTTAGGGTAGTTTTCCAAGCATATTCCAAGCAGAGGTCTTCAATATAAGTCGGGGCGTAGAGATAAACCTCGACCGTAACTATCACAATGAAAGTATAGTTATACTCAGCTACAGTCAAGCGGGACTTAAAGTGATCTCCACATGAGAGATCAAATCGCTATTGGTGCAGGACACCTTATCTGCATGCCGGTAATGAACTGGCTGATGAGTCGTAGCGTTCACCAACATGGTAGTATCCGAACTGTTCATTACGATTGGTTCCCATACTATAAAGGAGCTGCTTTACAAGGATGAAGCAGTAGGTATTGAGGGATATTGGCAACAACTCCATGCTATGCGTCATAGCTAATTGGTGGTTACAAACATAAGATATTTAAATATGTAATCAACCCAAGGCACAAACTCAGGTTACTTGTTGCCTTCTATGCTGGCCATTGCAAGCTCAAGAAGCACTTACAGATCATAAGCTAATTGACTGCATTTCTTTCTTCCCAAAAAAGAAATTGCGGAATACTGAAGTCAAAGTTTATTTTAGGCTAAAATTAATGTTGTTTTAGTGGATGGTATTTACTGAGAGAATAATGTTTTCGGCTGACCACAGAAGTTTTTTCGGACTTAACTTCCATTTTGAATACTTTATACTCGCAGTACCCTATTGGCTATGTTCAGTTCTCACAAAATCTTTAGATTTTATTTATTATTCCATGCCATTAAAATTTCTCTTATTTTCGAAAACTCCTGTCTCAAACCCGTGCATTTAGAATACAATGCCAATGTAGTACTCTATTGTATAAAGAAATAAATTAAAAAACAATATTAATAAAACCACTTTTTAAAAACTAACCAATAAATAAGTCATACATACTGTTACTCTCCCTGAACTCCGCCCACTTTAGCTGGCGTGTAGGCCACTTAAAAGCCTTGCAGCGGAGTAATAAGTGCCAGTGCTTTGCCTCAGGGCATATTGAAAATTATTTGTTATTAAGCACCGTAACACAGCATTAAGTAATCGTATGCTTATCGCCATGCAACTACCAGTATCATTGAGTTTAAGGTAACACGAGAACAGTAGTCGTAAGCTAATGGAATAAAGAAACGGAGTGTAAAGTCGTAAACGGAGAGCGCTACGGTTTTTGCTAGCTTTTCACACCTTACAATCGTATTTATTTATATGACACGCAATATTCGAAAACATAAACTTGGGATTATTTCTAGAAAATAATAGGAGTTTTTATATTCCAAAAAATAGCATATGCCCTACAGCTAATCGGACTGTGGGAGAGTTTAGCACGCAGAGAATACATTTGAAACTTAAGGAGTTATATCAACTTGCAAGTTAGAATGCAAGTCAAATGTGTTTTTTCTTACATTTTTGCAACTTTTTAACAAACTTATTTTGCTTATATTTATTTTTAATTTTCAGTTTAACTTTTAAATCTCTGCTTAAAACCACTTTTCTTGCTAACACGATATCAAAAGTAGTCGGCAAATCATTTTCCCTTTCGGAGCAAATAGAATTTCCTACCATACCGTTTCACACTAATACCCCTTTGTTTCCATATGCACATATTCACAACTACTGTACTTATATATTATAATACAATTATCCCTTTTTGCATGGTGTATACTTGTATATACTTTAGTTGACTCACAATAGCAGCTAAAAGCCCTATTTATTGCCTGCTTTGCATAATCGTCGCTTGGCTTCCTCTTGGCACTATGCATTAAGCTCTGCATATACTTAATTTGGATTAGCGTTTTGCGTACCTTAACGAAATGGCTTTTGGCATAGAGAAAACATAGACTCACAACATCTTTAAGTTTCGGCGCAGAACACGTAAACTATGAACGAATGGTTGCATGCATACTCTTATGTATGTGTTAATGTATTGGCGGTCACGTTTCTTAAGCAGTTCCAGTTATAGCGCATGTAGGAAGTTTCTGTGCTTATCGGAGACCACATAGCTACAAAATATTTTGACACAGTAGCAAAAACGCGCTTATTAATATACACAAATCACGTGATACTAAATGCTTTTCGAAAAATTGTGGATGTTGTAATTGTAACATGGAAATCAAATATCAGATTTTGGTTAGCCAATGTCACAAAATTAAACTGCTAAAAACATCAAACATCATTGAAGATGGCAAGATATTATAGATAATAATTTTAATGATACCTTTTTATGTTCGTATTGTCTCTATGAGAGGTCCACTACAACTGATCTTTTGTCAGTGGAGCAACTTTTGACATTTAAAAAAAATGGAAAAAGAGAGATATTTATTTTAACAGAGAACTTTTTTTGATAACATAAAAATACCGGTCACTTGATGAGTATTACATGGCTGCGATAGCAAAGCAAACATCTGTAAATAGTTAGTTGGTCTCCGTATAGGTCATGAGTACCGAACACAAGAAAACAAGTGGATGTCCAACAGAGATTGTTTTAGACAAAACCATAAGAAAAATCTACCAAATGATATTGGATGAATATAAATCAAGTTATCATCCAAGAAAGCTGAGAATGCGAAAGCTCTCTGAAAAGTCAGTGGTAATACTTCATGAATTAAGCTTCAAATTGCTTTCACATTCACATATTTTTCGTATAAAGCTTCCAAAGACTATGATATCTGCTCTTATAAGGATGTTTTTTGATAGAAGAATTGGCTTAACAAAGATGATCAATGAGACTGAGGTCTGCTTTGAAGTACATGGTAAACCATACAATCGTACAAACATTTTATGTCAAAACTTTTAAATAGTTAGCAATAATAGGCCCTAACTTCTAGTTAATAATCTAATCGAAAAAAATAGAATTATGTAACCAGTGTGTATTAGTTTTAAATTTTTTCCAATGCTTTCAGAAATAATAGATTCAGTGTATGTGCCTCGACTATTCCTTTTCATATAATGTGAAGTTAGACAATTATATCTTAACCTATTAGTGGTTGTAATATATGTACTCCAGACATATCAATAAAACCATTGTTTCTCTTCTTTTTAATAAACGTTTTAACGACTTAAATGAGTTGGAAAGAGATTGACATAGAATCATACTATATATTATATATTTTAATTAAGAAATAACTTTTGTCAATTAATTTTTAAAGAAATCTTCAACTTAGGAAGGCGATCTGTGTTGGGAACATAGTTCTTTGTCAGCTCTTAGTACATCCGGCATTGAACTATACCAATCAAAGTATTATTCGCCGTATTTTCATCAACTATACTTTTAGAGAATCAGGGTGAATGAAAAAGAGGTCTTTAAGAGTACCTAACCCAACCTAACCAACTTTCATAACTTCTTTTATTGGTTTTTAAATTACTGTTTTTTGCATTTTACGTTACCGCGAAAGCTATGGATGAGACCAATATATGGGTTACTTCACTTGGTAATCAAAAATCCGGATAGGAAAGTTTCGGATGGCTTACACAAAACTTTTCTCGCAGAAACTGAACCAATATTTAAATGTTTCATTTAACAGATAATATTAAATCATATTATTTACTTATATTCATATTACATACGTTATATTTTGATTGGTTTAAACGGGTTTTTCAATAGGGACGCTACCAAAGTAGACCGATGGGACAATAAACGACGCCATATTTTTCCGCGCTCTTTTCACATTTCTCTTTAGTAAGGTTTGCCATTTCGTCATGGAAAAATATACTACACAATAGTCGTCCTGTCAGATCAACAATTGAGCGTCTAGTGAAAAATTTGAGTGAGACAAAGAATTGCCCGTAGTGTCGAAAATATTGCTGTCGTTAACGCATCAATTGAAGAAGATCCAAATCAGCGTGCGAGCGCCGTTCTCTGTGACGTAGTTGTGGGTAACTTTGCAAAAATATCATAGCCTACATCCTTACAAGATGAAATTGACGCAAGAACTGAAACCGCTTGACCACCAAATCGTCGAATGTTCATGAATTGGGTTGAACTACAACTTGAAAATATCTGGATTTTCATCGAAAAATCATCTTCAGCGATGAAGCTCATTTCTAGCTGAATGGCTTCGCCAATAAGCTAAATATGCTTCATTGGTCAGGCAGCAATCCACACGTACTCCATTACTTATCCCTATCTCGAAAAAATTACGGTTTGGTGATGTTTATGAACCGGTGGCGTCATTGAGAATCACTATAGCTCAATGATAACCGAATATTTTTGGCCTGAATTGGATGATATGGACTTAGATAATATGTGGTTCCAACAGGATAGCGCCACAAGCCAGAGCGAATGTCACAACCGATTCATTGAAAACCAAGTTTGGTAAACGAGTTATCTCACGAATTGGCAAAGTCTAATGGCCGCCTAGGTCGTGCGATTTGATACCGTTAGGCTATGTCCTGTGGAGTTACTTTCAGTCGATGATCTATGCCAACAAGCCAGCAACGGTTGTTGGACTTCTAATGAATATCGAACGAAACTTGGATTGAGTGTTTTGATTTCTTCAGGCGTGATCGCATGTTTAATGAAACTTTTAGTTAATTTTTGGGACCTACAAAAACCTAACACCAAAAAATAATTGTTATTTAAAGGACCAAATGATACGTGAAATTATCAAATTACAAATACAATATTTTGAGAGTACACTTTACTAAATTGCAATAAAATCATCAAAAGCATTAATAAAATTAAAATGTTCTCCTTTAAGATCCCGCACACTCTCAATATTAAACTGCCACACAAAGTATGTACTTTTTGGGTCAATGTGTCACAACTGACATGCAACCCATATTCTTGCACCCTTGCAGGTGAGAAAACGACAAATAAAGGGTGGGACACAAAAACACGGTCAAATTAAAAGGTAGAAAGTGAATAATGAAAGAATGGGAATAAACGAAATTGCCGGCAATAATGCAAGTGAAAGTGATTGGCATGCGCACTTGTTGTTGTTATTGTTTTTCTTAAGAATTTAAGTTGACTACGTGTGGCTTACCAGCTTGCCATTAGTGCTGGTGCTGTGACTGTGCGGCGTTTGCAACTAAGACGCGCCTCTTCTCGGTAGCAGCTACCGACGGCTTCCTGCGACATGCTTTAAATGTTTAATTAATTCCATAATAAATGTTGCATCCTTAGCCTCAATAGGGAGCTAAGCGCGCACAAAGTAAAGCCATTAACACCAGAAAATGTGCACACAGGCTGTGGTGGTGTGGTGATGGTGGTGGTTGTATCATCGGCGCTTAGACGACGGTTCGTTGGTGCTCAGCAGACACAATTTCTCTACGTCAGCAGGTGTGAAAAATTTTGGTATATATATATACCATATACACATATATACATATATGTATATATACTAATTTATTTATGTCAGCATACATGCACATATATACTTCAATGTATATGTATGTCGCTCTGTGTAGCTAGCTCGACTCAACCAAATTGGGTGACTCCATTACAGTGCAATGACGTAGCCGGCTGTCACTGCTACACACTCACACTCACACGCTGAGAGTCACTTTCGCGCTGTTGTTGTCGCATATCGAGCAGCTTCTGATGACTCTGACTAAGGTGTCGTCGAGATTCGCCGGCGGCAGTGTTCCCATTGCTGCTCTGCTGCTTGCTAAGAGCCAGCGCATTGTTATTGTCATCGCTGCCAGGCAAAATGTATATTAACCCCTTTACCGACTTAGCCGACACGTAGCTGCACTCTTTTGCACATACACACATACATGCATGCATAATTATGCTAAAGACACAGGGACACACACACATACATGCTTCACCTATACACTCACGCGCATAAGCACGTGCTGGCAAATAATGGCGCCAGCACTTTCTTTTATGCTTTTACGCTTTTATTTTCTATGGCTCCCTTATTTCCTACCTCTCTTCATTTTCCTGAAATGTTTTTTTTTTTTTTTTTGCAACCAACAGCTCCTTGCAAGTCCCGTGTTTGTCATAATAAAAACAACAATAAATTTGCTAGCTTCTAGCGTGTTTGTTTTTGTTATTGCCATTTTCATTCTCATTTTCAAACCACCATTCTTGCATTGTACTTGCCGTTGTTGTTGCTGTGCGCTCCTTTAAACTCCTTGTGACCACTAAATGGGGGGAAAAAGAAAAGCGAAATTGCAATGCAGGAATTCTGAGTGTATGCTTACAGCTGCGCTAGTGTGTGGGTAAGTGCTCGGTGCCTGCATTGCATAAGTGTCATATAAGTATGTGGCACATGTGTCTTTGCCGCCACATGCCGCTGGATACTTGGCCAGGTTCTACAGGCGCGAACGACTTCATTTCCAGCAGCACATACACACACATACCTGCCTTGGTGTGTGGCGGCAATTTTTCTACACATTCCCATGAGTACATACATACATACACATACCTATACATATAACCAAGAAGTGTTTATATGTATGTATATGCAACGACTGTAATTTTATGTCGCCCTCAAGTAGTTCTTCTAGCACTTGCACTATGCCGCCACACACACATATATACATACTAAGTCACCCACACATTGAAAGAGTTGCCACACTCACAGACTTGCCACACTCTCTTCGCCACCTTTGTAGTAAATATTTTGAAGTTGTTTGTTGAAAGCCTCAACTACGCGCCGCTTGTCTAATTGCTAGTTGCCGTGTCGTTGTAAGTGACTTTTACTCTTCGACGTCAGACAAATTTGTATATACATGTGTATGTGTTAGACAGTTATATCACAGCCTGCACTTCTTTATAACTTACACAGCGCTACACACACACATACATACATTCTATAGACATTAAACACATTTTAGTCATTAACGTTGCCACACTTAAGCAACACACACACCAGCATAATTACAGGTTGCCACCATGTGTGTATGTATGCATAGTGTGCGCCTCGAGAATTATGTAATTATGATTAAGGCACATTTCACATGTGTGTTTAAGTGCATTCGCCAACTTGGGCAGCAGTATTCTGTATAGAGTAATTTTAAACCATTAGAAAGTGGTTGGGCCGGCAAGGGTTTGGTATAATGTTTCTAGTGTGTTAACTTAAAATTTAAAATATTATTAAATAACGGAAACATTTATATCAAATATTGAATTTATACATTTCTTTCTCAAGTTTAGTTTAGAAAGTGTGTTCCTTTTAGACATTGGGTTTTCAAGAAGAAATAAAATGTGTACGCCAAAATAACTGAAACCACAGTAAGGAATAGCAGGATTCATCTCGGCACTACAGGAGGCTGCTCACTAGGTGGAGTTCTTTCCCCTTGTTATGGAGGCTTGTCGTGAACGACCTAGTAGTTTCACCAACTGAAGAAGCACTTATATCAAATGGCTCTAGTTTCTTGTATAAATTACCGGTTCAGCGACAGGGAGTCTGCAACTCCAGAACACCTGCTAATAGTAGTCTGTAGACGCAGGATAAAGATCTTTTGATCCATGTTTCCATATAGGGATTGTGACTTAACAGAGGGCACAATAGACCTAAGGTCGCGGTGCAATCCTCATCTATTTATCTGATCTTAAAGATAAGGGTTTGCCTTTATGTTTTAAAAACTATTTCGATAATTAACTCGGTAGGTTAACATAAATTCAGCCGAGATCGCGCCGAATATTTACGTCCAAGGCGACAGTCGTCTCGTGCTTACCTGCGGAGAAAAGCGACTTCACATACACCAACCAAAAGTAGTGAAGCGGTGTTGCATTGAACGATCTTTGAGTCAAGCCATAGGCCCACGACTCAAGATAATGCGTTTACCAAAGATTTCTTTCTATAAACTGCTTGATTTGTTGGCTATATGGAATGTAGCATCGTCTTTTTGGAACCAAGGGTCATCCCCATCAACATCCTTCAATTTAGGTACTAAAAAGTCATTAATTATTTCTCTATAGCGTTTCCCTGTAACTTTATGGCTGTCTTCATTTGCGAAAAAAGATGAATGAGCTAGTCACCCTGCCCATAAAACTGATCAAGCTTTGAATTTTTGAGTATGTAACGACGCCTAAACAATGGCTAGTGTAACTCCAAATGCGACGGTTTTGTTTTTGTTTCATCGTTTTCTTAAGAAAATCGGGACAGGCTTATGAGGCCACTGCTGGTAAAGAAGCGTAAAATATGACTGCATCTCTTGGACTACTCATAAATTTTGGAAAGAATGGTAGATTCGATCAAATAAAATATGTTACGTATACGCCATGACAAAAACATTTAAAAACTCCGTAAAAAGTACTAAGAGAGTTTATCTGTTTTTGATACAATAAAATAATGGAATTATCTGTTTGGTACGATATAAAATCATATACCTCTACAAAGATTGGACACCGGAAAAAGTTGCAGAAATAGAAACTCTTTGAATTCGGTGGAAAAATCAATGATGTGGATTAGGTATAATACAGCTTTTGCACACTGATGAATTTCAGTTTAAATTTAAAAGCTTTGTTTTGGCAAAATTCTTTTAAGTTTCTTTTAAATGCTTCGTACTGATACAGAGCTTTCAAAGCAAGCCATTCGCCAAAAAGCCATACTTCATAAGACTTCTACGTTCGAACATTAGAAAAACTTAAGAATAATAAACGAAATGCGTAATTATTATTATTAATTAAGAAAATTTCCGCTTTGTTAACTACTTATCTGCTTAGCGTGCTCAACGAGTGTGCCTTTATTCTTACATGCATCTACTCTTTCTTTCTGCCATCGATCTTCTATCACCTTGACATTAATATGACAAATCAGTTTCAAACCGAAATGGAAATATCTTGTGGCAGCGTCGTTATTATATATAAATATATATTCGTTCACCTGTGCATTCGCTTTCAAATCGCGTATTTCATTTAAATCCCGAATGTCTTCAATTATGTCAATCAACAAGCACACATATAAAGCCAATTAATTAACCAAATGGATTTGAGTTTATCTGCGAAACTTTTAGCTGTTTGAAAGTCAATGCGGACAAATGCATACACACGCACAGGTATTACACACACATAAAGCTAAGAATACATACACTTGCAGAGCATTAGGGTAGGTTGAATTGCTCGAAGAAAAGAATTAAAAACAAGTAAGGAAGGGCTAAGTTCGGGTGTCACCGAACATTTTATACTCTCGCATGGTAAAGTGATAATCGAGATTTCATTATCCGTCATTTACATATTTTTCAAATACCGTATTTGTGTAAAGTTTTATTCCGCTATCATCATTGGTTCCTAATGTTTATACTCGTATTATACAAAGAAGGCATCAGATGGAATTCAAAATAGCTTTATATTGGAAGAAGGCGTGGTTGTGAACCGATTTCAGCCATATTTCGTACATGTCATCAGGGTGTTAAGAAAACATTATATACCGAATTTCATTGAAATCGGTCTAGTAGCTCCTGAGATATGCTTCTTGGTCCATAAGTGGGCGGCGCCACGCCCATTTTCAATTTTTAAAAAAAGCCTGGGGGCAGCTTCCTTCTGCCACTTCTTCCGTAAAATTTAGTGTTTCTGACGTTTTTTGTTAGTCGGTTAACGCACTTTTAGTGATTTTGAACATAACCTTTGTATGGGAGGTGGGCGTGGTTATTATCCGATTTCTTCCATTTTTGAACTGTATATGGAAATACCTGAAGAAAACGACTCTGTAGAGTTTGGTTGACATAGCTATAATAGTTTCCGAGATATGTACAAAAAACTTAGTAGGGGGCGGGGCCACGCCCACTTTTCCAAAAAAATTACTTCCAAATATGTCCCTCCCTAATGCGATCCTTTGTGCCAAATTTCACTTTAATATCTTTATTTATGGCTTAGTTATGACACTTTATAGGTTTTCGGTTTCCGCCATTTTGTGGGCGTGGCAGTGGGCCGATTTTGCCCATCTTCGAACTTAACCTTCTTATGGAGCCAAGGAATACGTGTACCAAGTTTCATCATGATATCTCAATTTTTACTCAAGTTACAGCTTGCACGGACGGACGGACAGACGGACGGACGGACAGACAGACATCCGGATTTCGACTCTACTCGTCGCCCTGATCACTTTGGTATATATAACCCTATATCTGACTCTTTTAGTTTTAGGACTTACAAACAACCGTTATGTGAACAAAACTATAATACTCTCGTTAGCAACATTGTTGCGAGAGTATAAAAATATATTCGAACTGTAGAAGACGTTAGTTTCTATATAACCATAGAATATAAATAACTACTTTTAATGCGCAGCCTTAATGAGAAATTGAATAACAATCGATTTTGTTCACATTCCGATATATCATACCAATGGAAACAACATACTAAAATTTGAAATCGATATCTCAAATGATTTTGGTGATACATTTTTTTTTCGAATTTTCGAAATAGCATTTTTCGAGTTTGCTTCGGTGATTACTAGGAGACAAATTATCACTATCCACAGTTTTCTGTACGGTTTGTATGTATTTTTCAATTTTCTATCACCTTGACATTAATATGACGAACATTTTTTTAAGAAACGCCACCATTTTGTCAATTTGTAATTGGTTTTGACCGGAGATACTTATAAGTACAATATCCTCTGGTTTTACGAGAATTCCTTTAAAATTTTATCTACGGTGAAGTTGGGATTGACTGCTGGAGTGGAGAATCTTTTATTTTAACGCCGTTGAGGTCGCGTGTAGCCAGAAAATTATGTATTTTTTAGCTTTTCTAGATTTTCAAACAAATCTTTTATAACAAAAATGAAATTACCCGCCCTAATACACACCACAACTGTTCTAATTCATACAAATGCACATATTCAAATGAGGATACACCTAACTACTTTACCTGCTGTCATTTGGAATGATAATAGTGACTTTCGGTTCTTAATAGAATTAATGACAGCTCGATTGCAGTGAAGAGCATAGATTAATAAGTCATTAACATAATGGAAGCGTATCGACTGGTAAATAATAAACATGTGTACTGCTGTACAAATGCCGATTTCAGTTAATTAATCTGTTTATAAAGGAGAAATATAGCAAAATTATAGATATGTATAATATGATATACAAAAGTCGCTTAAGAGCTTAAAAGCTTTGAGGCCTAAAGTGTTGTTTAAGATAAAGACGAAGTCCAAAGTTATTATTCTCAAATCAGTAACTTTAAGTTTAGCCACTTAGCATCATAAATAAATTTATTCATATGACTCATATGATAGTAAGTATTTTACAAACACTGCCCCTCATAGTTTCATTGCGTTTGGACGACAAAACAAATAGAAAACAAAAACAAGTAAGTAAGAACTAGGCTTGGGTGCAACCGAACATATTATACTCTTGTAATTTGCAAGAATCAAAGCCAGGAAATACTTTAAGGTGTAAAACCAATCATATAGAGTAAAATCAGCCGGATGCTCGAAAATCCTGATATTTGTTATATAGGGGCTAGCCCAAGTTTTCGCTGAAATTTATCAGTTTTAGGCACAAAAATACACCGTTATGAGTAAAACACACTGTTCTGATTTTATTAAGATAACTGACATATTTGCCGATTTACAAGTATGTGCTACAAAGTCACCCCGAAGTTCGAAAAACTTTTTATTAAGTATATGGGGGCTAAGGGAAGTATTGGTCCGAATATTAAAATTTAGTTATATGGGAAGTGGGCGTGGTTGCAATACGAATTCGCCCATTTCCTCACTGTAACATAAAAATGTTCGAATAATGATTTGGCAATCACATCTACCGGAAATGTGATTTGATCTAAAAGTGGGCGGTACCACGCTCTACACTTTAAAGCCCTACTTTAAAGCCCTACTTTTTAACAGTACCGTTAAACAAATGTATGTGGAGTAGGAGGGTTTATGATTCGATTATATTCCTTCTCACACTGTCGGTAATACTTCTTATAAGAATTATCCCAAGCTAATTCTGCTATTGTAGCTTTGGTGGTCTAGCGATTATTTACATTAAACCTATTAGAGGGCGAGGCCACAACCACTTTTTCAAAAATTTTATTATTTTCTTTTGATGGTGTTTTGTGCGCGTGGTAGTGGCCAGATTGCGCCTATCTACGAACTTTATCTTACTTTCTTGCCAAGGAACATGTGTACCCAGTTTTATCATAATTTTTGCTAAAGCTACAGTTTGTACGGATGGGCGGACATACAGACCCGGATTTCAACTTTTCTCGTCATCTTTACCATTTATAAAAATATATATAACCTTATATATAGTATATCTCGCTTAGTTTTAGGTAATACGTACATCCGTTAGATGTATAAAACTATTATACTCTGTAGCGACATGTTGCAAGAGTATAAATATTAAATTTTAGAATTAGTCGTTAATAATTTCTTAGATTATTCCTTTTTCAGTTAACTAATTTCCACACTCATTTACTCTCCTTTCAGATGGTTACCAAAATCTGCAATGCGGCCAGTGGGGCCTGACGCCTCGCACACCGACTGCATACTGGTTGTTGGTGTCTCCCGTCCGAAATTAGCAGTAGTCTTTCTAACAGTTATGTTAATATCACTATTCCTCACCTTTCATGTACTGTACGATAGCGCCGTATATAATATACAAGCAGCACAAGTACTCACCGAACGTCATCGGCTGCGTTTGCTGAGCAGTGCGAGCGGTAGTGGTGGTGGTAGCGCTAACGCTAATAACATCAACAATAATCATTTGCCGGAATTCATCAAACCCGCCGCGGCTGCTGTGGCTGCGGCAGCAGCATTGGCCGCTGTACCCTCCTCGAATCAGATTAGTCATCCAATGGTGTTTCCTTCGAATCGTGTGCACTTTCCGAAAACGAGCCGACGATTGCCGCAAGTAAGTTAATAAGTTTGAATGTTAGTTGTTTTAAGTTTTGAATCTTGTAAAATTATTCACTTTAACTTTTATTTCTTTATTTTCTCAATTATCTCTTTTTCAGGCTCTCATTATCGGCGTTCGAAAGTGTGGCACACGCGCTCTCCTAGAAATGCTGTATCTTCATCCTCGCATACAAAAAGCCGGTGGCGAAGTTCATTTCTTCGATCGTGATGAGAACTACATGAAGGGTTTGGAGTGGTATCGCAAGAAAATGCCACATTCGTTTCGTGGCCAAATTACGATCGAAAAGAGTCCCAGTTACTTCGTGTCGCCAGAGGTAAGAATATTAATATTAAGAAGAAGAAGCTATGAATTTCCAGTTTTGGCAGGAAAGCATATTGTGTGCAGATTTCATGGTTGCCAAGTGAGAAATTATAAGTGAATTTTCCCTTATCTATCAGTCAAATCTCATTTATAGAAAAAATTGTTAGAAGCATTAGAAAAAATTGGTGGAAATTGGCTGAACTGTTTTATCATTGTCAACACTCAAGCTCGTTTAATCAGTTATAACTGCACCACCTTCTCACCTATCTTGCCACATTTTTGCTACTGTCGCTTTGCTGCGTCTTTCGTATATTTCCTTTATTCTTCTCCTGCTAAGGCTATTTGCGCAGTTCGTTATTTCTCACCAAACTTTTGATATTCGAATATTAAAACTATACTTTTTCTCCCTTATTGATTGCTTTTGGGTATTTCGAGCTGATAAAAAAGTTTCGGCTAATTGAGAAATAACTTTCTAATTGTTTATGATTTCTGTGTCATTTATAGATGGAGTCGCCCTCTGGAAAATTTTGCGAAAACTTTTTCTTAGATGTCAACTAGTTATGTTGTATTTATGGTATTTATTTAGTGAAGTATTGATTTGGCCTTCCTCACTTTAGTTACCTTTTGGCGAAATGAGGCTAAGTTTATGGAGAGAAAAAGTGTTAAAAAACTTATTATTTTCTTATTGAGGATATAAATAGGGCAGGCAGCATGATATTTAATAAACGTGGGATATAAAAATAAATTAAAAGGAAAATAATGAGTCAGAATAAAACATTGAATCTATTGAAATTATCGGAATTATGGTGTGATGTGAAGTATTTTACCAAAATTCCCACTGTTTGTATTTTTACTTAATATTTAAGTGCATTTAAATGAAATTGAATCTTCAAGTTATATAGTAGACGTTAAAGAGGCGCTGGATATATGGTAACTGTTTCCGCTTTTCATTTCTATTATTGAATAAAATAAATTTATATTATTTTAATATTAAGGAATTAGGACTATTAGACTGCAAGATCCCAAAAATCTTCCGGGAGAATTGTAAAAGTTAAAGTAAAATGATGTGATAAAAAGAAATAGCGATAATGGAGGTTTGATTATTCCTAAATTGGAATAATCATGGCCTACAGAATCAAAAATGTCTATGTTTAAAGAATATCTCACGAACCGTATAAGTTGTGAGGTGAAACCTAAGCTGAATTGATATAGTACATGCCTCCCAAGTACGATAAAATTTTAAACTG